>NC_135387.1:15920851-17188351 GCF_051989625.1 Stigmatopora argus
TCATGATGCTGCCATGTGCACAGTTGCTCAAGTATTTTTCAGGCCCTCCTGGGTTCCCAGCAGCATGTGAGCAGCCTGGCACTGATATATTTGGTCTAGTGAGGGTCATTTAGTAGCCTTACACGTGCTGCTCTATTAGTGTTGGAAAGACACTTGGATGTGTCCTTTTGAGTCTCTACCACGTTTTGTGGCTCTAATGCTCTTTCCGGAAGTATGTAATCACGGTTATTGGGTTAAACTCTTTCACCGTCCTTAAAAAAATAGTTGAACATTTATTAAAAAAACATTGTCCTTGTGCTAATATGTTTTCTTATTGTATGTTGGGAATAGTTTGTTCCTAAAGATTGTGAATTTTTTTCCAAAATGATTTGTTATACATACAGAATATTTCAAGATAAATTAGATATGCATAACATAAGTTATATAACCTAGAATAACACAATCTTACAGAAAGTCGCAGTGACGCACAGCTCTGTTGAAAATAAAGTTGAACTTTATGCAGGACATCCTCACCTTAGATTTTTTTTTCTATGAAGGAATGGAAAAGAAAAAAATCAGATTTAGTGTTTAACCACTGTTGTAATGAGACTTCAATGAACTGAAGACAATGTAAACGTAAAAAATATTATCAGTCATTACCCACTCCATAAAATAGCTATGTATAAATAAAATTACTTTAATGACTGACTGACTCTGTAATGAAAGCAGATTTTACAGTGTACTTTGCATTTTATATTGTTGTTTTTACTTATTGGCAAGTAAAGACAGCTACTGTTATGTAACAGTCCTATTTCCAGTGCTATTTTCATTCATGACAAAGCCAACTTGTGCAGGTAATCCGTTTGATCAACACTGTGTTCAATTTTATAACTTCTGTTTATTTTAATCGAACAGGGTGCAGTACTCTGGTGCTGTTTAGGCAGGTTAACTTTTGATAATCTTAATGTGCGTCACATCATATTGCTCCATGGTTTTTCACTTATCTGAATGTGTGTTGGCGAGGTAGGTTGTGAGTAATGTCCTTACTGGAACGTGTGGAGGACAGTGCACTGCAGTGACACAGCACATTTTGCATGGTCAGTGTCCTCCATCTAATGATCACACCAATGATCTCTGCATCTCTTCTCAGTTGTCTTTCCGTCATTGATTCTGTTGTAAGCCAACATTCATTTGCTCTTTGGTTCGTCAGTAATATACTACTTTTCATACTTGACTTTAGTTTACACAGGCAATGGTTGACAGTTGTTCCATTTTTAAAACAACATTCTTTTTCAGGCTATCAGATAATAAGCCGTGCCATCGATATGTCGCAGCGTTACCAAACTAAGGTGATGTTATTATTCTCATATATGAATTAAACCCAGGTTGTGATATGGACAAATAGGAATTATTCTGCGAGGGAAATAACTGATAAGTGTTAAATGTGGGCAAAAAAAATTGAATTGATTTTCAGTGTGAATGTAGCCTAGTTTACAAACAAAATGTTCATTGAATTTTTTTTTCGTTCTCATGAAAATACAATGCATTCGATTACTAAATTGATTTCTTATTAGGAAGAATTAAGAAAACGCATGTCTTTTCAGATAAATACACTATTTCACAAACACAAGTCTGTAAAGCCCTCGTTCTACTTTAATCTAATCTCATCCCTAATGCGCTCGCATCCTCTATAAAACTTATGTCAATAGAAATGTGAACTGCGTCCTGGAAGATTTATTTCTTACTACTGAGAGCATTTTGTCGTTTTAGCATATGGCATCAATCACAATCAATGTTTGCTGTATTCACTTTAACATTTATTACTCTTTCTTACCAATTTCACACATCCAGCAGCGCTATACCTAACCGAATTAGAACAATGATGTATATTTTATAATGTGTTTGAGGTAAAGAAATGTGTGATGTAAAGATGGGAGTTGCTTGTTTCATTCTTCCCTGGATTAGGATTTTTTTAACCTCCAGATTTCCTTCAGACATTGTCTTGAGTTGTGCTTTATCTCATTCTTGTCCTTGTGAGGATTTAATGTAATCCGTAAAACAGACCTGACTCCCGAGCACGTTTGATTGACTGATTCATGACCTCTAAATAATATACTGCTCATTGTTGTTGCTATGGTATTTTTTGTGTGAACTGTCTTTTATTTCTGTACTGTGTACTTTTATGTAGCTCTTTTTCAATTTACTTGTAAATATTGTGCTTCCTAACATACAACACAAATTGGGTTAGTTTGCTTGTACATAAATATTTGTGCCTTGGCTTGCCTACAGGCGACTGCAGGTCCAGTAAAATATGTTGTATATTGTTGTTGTTTAATCCATTAAAAATTCTTTCTTTCATTGGCGTTATGGTGGAAGAGTAGTCAAGACGTCCCCCTCACAAGTCCGATTCTTTCAATTCCTGGTGGGTTCTGGCCTTCCTGTGTGGAGTTAGCATGTTCTTCCCATGCCTGCATCGGTTTTCTCCGGGTAAAACATTGATCAGGCCATGAATAGAAATTATGTAACAAGGACCACAGTTCTTGCAACCAATTATATTGGCAGGAAATCAGATTTGGCATTGAATTGTCATTTTACCATGTAGCTTACTTTGATTTTGTGGGTAATTTGAATGTTTAACTGGACAATAGCACGGTCTATGACATCACCTTCCACTTGTGAGATCAAGGGTGCAAACCTAGGTTCAGTATGTAAGAGCCACTTGTATATTATGATGTAGTCAAAGTCGTTGCTGCCTTTACGTGGGAAGCATCTTGTCATTGTTTTAAGCTTCCCCCTTTGAGTCAGGTGGCTTTGCAATAGATCCGCAGTGAACCTACACTAATAACAGGTATCTCACAGTGAGATTCTCAATTGTAAATCAAGAATATAAACGGAAAGTCATTTAATGCAAGACAAGAATTTGTAAAGCGGCTTCATAAAATCGGTGGTGCGTGCACAAAGATTATGTAATGCCTGCAGTCTTCAGCACCAAAATAGCATCATGTAAACCAAAGGTGTCAAAAACAGAGGATACTTCCTTGTGAAAAAGAAAGTGTTCCCTTTTGCTGAGAATCTCTCCTTTCTGCTGTCACACTGAGTTTGAATCACATTGCCAGATCAGTGGCATTGCGGCGACATCAACTTGCGTGGCTCCTCATTTGATGTGAGAGAGCTGGCCTACGTCTGTGCTCTTGTAGTCAAGCTAAATGTGCCACTTGCTGCAATTGTTTTTCTGTAGCCAGCTACAGCAGTTAGGCGGATTTGCACATGCTGCTTCCCGTAAATGGTTAAATCAACTTTCCATGTAGTGACTGGAACTTCACATATTTTCAGACTTGTCTAAACAATGATGGGTAATGTGCAGAATTAATTCCTTATTCTATTGAGATAATTCCTTATTCTATTGAGATAGGATCATAACCTACCCCGTGTTCAAAGAAAATCCACTCAAGGCATGTACAGATTCAAAGAAAAAACAGAATATATCGCTATTGCTCAGTAGAAATTTGAGTAAGGTTTTTGTTTTGACTAAAGATGTTTCCTTGAGTTTAATAGACGCTAATCCTGTTTTATTGTTGTCACAGTCAATAAGCACAAGCCCTGGATCGAGACGACATACCATGGTATCGTGACAGAGAATGATGACAAAGTGCTGTTGGATCCCCCTTTAATTGCACTGGACAAGGATGCGCCTCTACGCTACGCAGGTGAGGAATCAGGTCTTAATGCTGAGGCTGTTTTTAAAACTAGATGGCAGGTTTTTTTAATCAGGAATGTTTATGGAAAATGAATACAGAAATTAAAACTAGAACACCATGGTCTTTCCAACTGATTTGAAAATGTTTGATCTCGCTGGGAGCAACATAGCTGACGACTATATCCTCCAATCCAAACCTATTCTATACTAAGATCAAAATACTCTTTCATGTTTGGGAGTTAATCACATTGGAGTTGACTCTGGCTGGGGTTTCAAAGTACCACGGCCCATGATTTCCCACCATTTCACATCACATGAGTTAGGGGATCTTTTGTCTGCTACTCACCTCCCACTCGATGCCCTCGCACCACTTTGATTCAACTCATTTTCATCTCAAATTACCTTTTGTGATTCAGCGAGCGAGTTACTTTTCATCCACGTGCCTGGCCAAACATCCTAATGCGACTTCAATACAAATCATTGTAACACTGTCTTTCAAACAGCCAATAAGAACTGTATTTCTAAAATAAAAAAAAACTGCTTGGAAGAACTGCTTGTATACATAGCAGGTGATGTAAAATTATCCAATTTAACACTGAAGCTGCAGGATCTATTTCAGAATTGAAAGTCCTGTAAATGTTCTTATTCTCCTGATTATGTGGGTGGCAGCATGATGCTTTTGGTCTGTTGTTGTAACCTGGCCATGAGCCAAGATTATAAACAGCTCCATACCACAAAACTACCGAAAAGTACAAAATGACAAGCAAAGATCTTTTGTTTGTTTGTTTTAGGCTTTAGTATTTACATTCCAAAAACATGTGTGTGTTGACTGTTTTAAATTTGTGTATATCTCTATACCTCGGAAACCTTATGCCTACTGCACACCTCCTAGCTGGGCCTCCCAGCATATCCATGTGCTGCATCTCCCTTTGGACAAAGCTGTCAGCCTGGCTTCACGTGGCAGCAGGGATGACTGGCCATGTCGTGCCAGCCGCCTTCTCATCAGTCAGTCAGTTACAGTCCAGGCTATTTAAGCCCATTGACTATCTTCTCAAATGAGAACGCCATTCAATTTTGATGAAATGCTATGGAAGCTCGTTTCATATCTGCATGGCAATTTAGGTTGAAGCTACCGTATTTACTCGCATATAGGCCGCATTTGTCGGACAAAAGAATGATGACTGAATCGAGGGTATGGCTTATGTGCGCATAAAAAGACGACATGCACAAAACTGCAAGGTGACAACGCAATAACAACACCATAACGTCATGATGCCATGACGCCATGACGCAAGACAATGCCACCGATACGGTCATTTATTTCAAAATAGAGAAGAGATAAACAGATAAAACGCTAAACAAAATTAATTTTGACGTCTATGAATGAAATTAAAGGAAAAAACATGAAAAAAACTCTCTTGTGCCTTTCACTGCTCGCTCAGGGCGTCACCATCTTACCTAGTTAAACGTGCTCTGACTGGTCTGACGCGAGTAGCCTTGATTTTGAAATAAAACATCCTTTCACTTTGATTTTTTTTCCATTTTACTTCTTGTTCAAAAGTGATAACTATTGCAGTAATATGAACCATTGAAAGAACTTAGATATTTTGACATTATATGCATTATGGCTGCCACAACATCTTAAACTTCTGGTTAGAAAATTCTAATTGCTGTCATTAGAAAGCATCAGGTTCTCATCAAGATAGACTTATTTCTTTTCTCAAATTGAATAATTTGATATTTTGAATTTTACAATTTTGAGGCAATTTTAAGGGTGTGACTTATAGGTACAGGCGGCTGATATGCGAGTAAATACGTTAAGTGAGATCAAATAATATAAAAGTAGGCTTGTGCAGATTGAAAAATTAGCTGCACTCACAGGTGATTATTTACAACAACAGGACGAGGACAGAGTTTTAACATGTTTTGCATATTTCAGGTTAAAGTATTTTTCTGGAATGTTAGCAGTATTTTCTGGCAATTGATGCTGCTAGTGGTGAGGAAGAATGCACAGTCTTTTTGTAAGGGTGTAGCTGGTCATTGGAGCTGCGCAAAACTCAGATTGAACAACTGCTCCTGGACAGCCGCTAATGTGACGCTCACCCCAAACTGTTGTAGTGATGAAATAAATAAACGCTTAAAATGCCCAACTCGGCAGAATCACAGCAAAATTATGTCAAGATGAATTGGGCTTGACAGATGTAGCCATGGTTATTACAGGCAATGTCTCTGTTTGGTTGTGGGTCCATATCTGAAGAATCACTGTGTCTGATATTTAATCCCCCGCCATGATACTTGAAATCGAGATACACTTCAATTCCTTCCTGTCTTCTTTTTTCTCTGAAATTTTAACCCTTCCTTAACTGACCTTGGTTTATCTTCTCTCCCCTCCCTGTAGAAAGTTTTGAGGTGACCCTCACTAAAGAAGGTGATCTTGGGCTCTTTCTTCTGCTTTGTGCTTATTGTTATTATTAACCCACTAACACAAAATGGCATCCGCACACTCACAGAAACACTTGCCATGCTTTATAATCTATCCATTTAGTTTTCTCGACTTTTATATTTTTCCCCTTTTCATCTTAGATTAATTTGGAGCTTTGATAACTGGATGAACAGTATGACGATTGGCTTATTAAATTAGAAATATCAGTGCATGAGGCATCCATCGCAGTTTGCAGACCCTAACAGTTTTTCAGCTATCACCAAGAAACAGGACGCTGCTTCTAAACAGCCGTTCTTGGCTTTTTACACCTAAAAGAGAAAACAAACGAATTGACTATTAAATCAAATTCACTTTACTCAATTTATTTAAACAATTGATTTTTTTACAAAATCTAAAATTATGGCTACTATTTCAGGCATGATGTGTTTTTGTTGTGCCTCTATTAAACGATTATGATGACATTTTCGTGTGTAGTTCTTTAACTGTTCAAATGGAAGCTGGTGAGATTGTTAACCAATGCAAACTCTCTGCTTTTTGTTTCATCTTTGCCTAAGTGGGTTTTTTTATCCTCCACCACTGGTACTTTCTACCCCATTAGCATGGCTGCAGTTGTCATTTGATATGGATGTCAAGCAAGTTGATATTTCTAATCCGAGTTCTAATCCAGTATTTTTGGTTTAAAGAACAATCATTCTGCATATTCGATGCCCATATTTAATTTTGATTTATTCAGCTCTTTTTTTACGTGTATGGTACAGTGTTTAAAAGGGCATCAGGCAATGTGGTGACATCTTTTCTTTCATGGATTTATGAGTTGACTAATTTTATATTTATGAGTTAATACTGTTTTTTCCTTTAGTTATGTTCTGCACATTTTCCTCACAAATAGCTTGTAACCTTTATTTATTACAGACTGAAATGATCACCACGTATACTGCTCTCTAATGTTTTTTATTTTAGGGTTTGGCTTTCTCTTTCTATTATATTTATTCTGTTACACTTATGTGGAATGCCTGTCCACATCATTTTGGTTTCTGCCTGCATGATTGAATGCCGAAAATTTGAATTGGCTTGGAAAAACATGCCTTCTTATGTATAGTATTGAATGTCACACGTCCTCTCCCAACTTCCCCCAAATTGCTCACCCAATTCTACAAGTGCATTTGAGCTTCTTTCACAGACCCCACCCATCCCAAAATTTAACTCCCTGGCTCCTGAAACCTGTGGCTGTTTATTTTATTTTATTTTTTGCAATAATTTGAATTTTGTAGCGAAAAGTTTAGTTTTTAAATTAAAAAAAAACATACACTTTTTTAAGCAATCTTCCTTTTTGTTCAGGTGAGATCTGCGGCTTTAGAATCCACGGGCAAAATGTCCCTTTCGAAGCTGTGGTCCTGGACAAGTCCAGTGGTGAGGGGATCATCAGGGCAAAGGAAAAGTTAGACTGTGAGCTCCAGAAGGAACATACCTTCACCATCCAAGCATACGACTGTGGAGAGGGACCTGACGGTGCCAACATGAAGAAGTCACACAAGTGAGTTAGAAGATGTTCAGGTGTGTTGCGGTAAATTACCAGTCAAAAAACGCTTTGAGTCGCTTCGCCAACTCCCCATCAAGAAGACTGAACCCTTAAACATTTTACTGTACCTTTTGTGAGTCAGCCAAACCAATGTAACACTTATGCCGGTTCTAAATTGTATTAACTCGAGTTTTTCTCTATCAGGGCCACTGTCCACATACAGGTGAACGACCTTAATGAGTATTCGCCAGTGTTCAAAGACAAGTCCTACAAAGCCACCATTATCGAGGGAAAGAAATATGACAGCATCTTGAAAGTGGAGGCTGTGGATGCAGACTGCTCTTTCCAGTTCAGTCAAATCTGCAACTATGAGATTGTCACTCCGGATGTGCCCTTCACCATTGACAAAGATGGTAAGGACTGTTGCCAGTGAACCTCAAGGTGCCTGGTATGATAAGAAACACAATTTGCATCACGCTCAGTCCATTGATTCCTGCAATCAATTGGACCTGCTCGAAAGGTCATTTGGAATGCATCTCATCTTGTATCTATGAGAGGGAAATGTAACCAAAGCTTGTCTACTATTAAGGCTGGACCATTGTTTGGCAATGTCATTTATTGTTGAATTTTTGGGTCTGGTCAGACTTATCTTCACGTCAGGTGCTGCAACGCACACGTTTAAACATGATAATATGCTTGTGTGTGTGTTTTTATCGATTTATGGCACTGTAGTTTATGATTATCAGTCTATAAGACAGTCATGAGTCATTTTAACTCTGCAGCCTTGATATGAAACAAATAATAACTCGCACACAAACTTTTGTTCTTTCAATCAGGCTTCATCAAGAACACAGAGAAATTAAACTACGGCAAAGAGCACATGTATAAGCTGACTGTGACCGCATATGACTGTGGAAAGAACCGTGCCTCTGAGGACGTTCTGGTCAAGATCAGTGTCAAGCCGACTTGCAAACCCAGTTGGCAAGGTATGGACATTCATTGACTTGATAGCCGCCACAGTCGACGGGTGTTCTCCGAAAAGTTCATCTTTGTTTGCCCTGAAGGGAAGTGCTTCTTTTAGCATAATTGCATTGACAAGCCCAGTATTGACTGCCACACCTTATCATTGCCATGTTGAAGGACACCTTTAACACACTTCCCCCATTTCTTCCTCTCAGGCTTCAATAAAAGGATTGAATATGAACCTGGCACAGGCAGCCTGGCTCTTTTCCCCAGCATGCACTTGGAGACCTGTGACGAGCCAATCATGTCCATCAGAGCTACAATTGAACTAGAAACCAACCATATTGGAAAGGGTTGTGACCGTGACACCTACTCTGAGAAGTCCCTGCACAAGCTGTGTGGTAAGGATCTTATTTCCGGATCAGTTAGAATGCAGTGTCATGATTTTTGTGACTAATTGAAAAAAAAAAAAATAGGAGCCAGCTCGGGAACGGTAGAGCTGCTGCCAGCACCCAGCAGCTCTGCCAACTGGACAGTAGGACTTCCCACCGATAACGGGCACGACAGCGACCAGGTGTTTGAGTTTAATGGCACCCAGGCTGTAAAGATTCCTGGTGGGTTGGTGAGGACCAGCCTGAAGGAGCCCTTCACCATCTCTGTGTGGATGAGACATGGACCTGGGGCTCAAGAGAAGGAGACCATCCTCTGCAACTCTGACAAGACAGGTAACTGCTAATAAATGGAGAAAATCGTTACCTAGCCTCATGCTCAATATTTTGGCACTCAGTTGGCTGGCTTTGGCTTTCTTTTTCACCCCTGTCCAGATCTTGCTCACTTAGTCATTGCCACACCTTAGTCATTATTTTAAGTTAAAAGTTCACACTGGATATTACTGATTGTGAAGTATCTAATCAATTTGTATATGGTTCATCAACTTCTTCAGAGATTATTATAACTATTACGTCAGAACTGTTGTGCGCTTGATAGGAAGCATCTGTACAGCCTTTTATCATGCCACCATATGGACCCCAGGACCACTCAACAAATCATAATTTTTAAGGCTTGTTCTTGTTTAATTAATTATTTGCTGGTGGTAACATAACTAATTACTAATACAAGATACAAGTGCCAAGTAAAAAGCTATTGCCAATACTCACGGACCAGTTCGAGCTGGCACATAATATCATAGCTGTGTATCTTATCATCCGGCCAAGATATATTTGCTGAGTTCAGTTAAAACATCTATACTTGTGAATAAATTAATTTCCTCCATAGGCATTTCATTGTTGTATTGGGCCTTTTATAGAAGGAACCCACTCTTCAGAAGTGCCACTAAATCAAAAAGTATTAGTGTGAATGCCACTGATGTGTGTTTTTTGGGACTTGAAGAATGTAGTCAAAATGTATCCTGCTCAGTGTATTGCTGGCACTAGAAGAGCTCTTAAAGCTTTGTTTTTCATGCCCAATACAGACGCTCCCCTACTTACGAACGCAATTGGTTCCGAGCGATTGTTCATAAGTTGAATTTGTTTGTAAGTTGATTCAGTGCTATATTTTATATTATAATTTATGTTTAAGGCCTATATAAGTATATTGAAGGTTTATATAAGTGCATTTGTATGTTTAAGGCTTGTATAAGTAACACGCATTGGTTTGTACTGAAAAAAAAAACATTTAATAAAATGGAGAGAATATGTACAGTACTGTAGAGAGAGAGAGAGAGAGATTTATGTATTAGAAACTGGCCAAAAGAAGCGACCTAATGACGATTGCACAGTTTTCTTCTTTTTTTCATCATAAATGATGCGGTAGCACTGTATGGCATCATTCAATTGATTTGCAAACTTTGTGCAACGTTCAATATTTGGGTCCTGCTGCCCGATCTTTCTGTTTATAAATGGTACTGACGGTCGAACGATTCAATGCCCGTGAAACGCTCACCACTCTCACGCGCATCAAGCTTCGTTATTATTGCCACTCGTTTCAAATGAAATGGCTTGCCTCTTCCTTGCAACTCCCTCAATAGAAGCCTTTAGCTTTTTACCAACCATATTCAATATTGGATGCATGAGATATTTAATGATACAAATGAAAAAGGTTATTTGCACACTGGAGATACATTCACGCACTTCCGCATTGCAACGAAGAAGAAGGTAGATGCTGGGTGAGCTGAGCTATCACAGCGCCAGGCGTCGGTATTAGCGGCGGAAAGAAGTACTACTCCGAAAAAGACGTGAAATACAAAATTGGACTTGCGAACATTTTTGGACTTAAACGCAATTTGCAGACATGTTCGTATGTACCGTTGTTCGTAAGTTGAATGTTCGTAAGTAGGGGAGCGTCTGTATTGGTAAAAATAGAGCTACAAATAAAAAAAAAATTGTAGTAGTATTGAGGTTTCTTCCAAATATATTTCACATTTGCTCCAATGTTTACCCTTTTTTCCCACAGACATGAATAGGCACCATTATTCACTCTACGTGCACAACTGCAGGCTGATCCTTCTTCTCCGTCAAGATCCTTCGGAGGCGGAGAACTACAAACCAGCCGAGTTCCACTGGAAACTCGACCAAGTGAGCTATTCTCTGCAACTTGAATTTTAACTTTCTCTTTTTCAAATATAATCAATGCGCTTTGTATGTCCCGTCTTCTCTGTAGGTGTGTGACAAAGAATGGCATCACTATGTGGTGAATGTGGAGTTCCCCACGGTGATGCTCTTTGTGGACGGAACTAGCTTTGAACCCTTTCTGGTCACAGAGGACTACCCGCTGCATGGTTCCAGGATTGAGACTCAGCTCACAGTTGGTGCTTGCTGGCAAGGTATGACATGTGAAATTTGAAATGCAATGATATTTAGTCTGTAGGATCAAAGATCCTCCACTCTTGCAGCGTATCCTTCAGTGTCTACTCTGAATCCCTGTCGAGATCCTCAACCTTTCCTCTGTCTTTCCCAACTTTCTTGTTCCTGTCCTTTACAGACAACTCTGGACATGAAAATGACACTGAGACAGTCTCTGAGTCTTCCTCAGGTTGCCCAAAAACTTTCCCTTTTCAGATACTTCCATGTGTCTTCCATGTCTCCATACGCTAACTGCATCCTCATGCCAGTGCAACTAGAATGATTCTTTTCCATTCTAGAGGCAGATATGTTTAATTCCATATATAATTTGAAGCATGATGGCTATAATGGGCTTTATTGCTTCTTCAGCATCATGTTTGCATCATCCTCATCCACTAAAACGTACACACGGGATAAACTGATCAGAGATAAGCACAAAACGCATTTCTCCGAGCAGCCTCTTTTTTCATAGCCTGATTTGGACGTCACAAGTGATATCACAGCAAAGGTGAAACAGGCATACACAAAGGCAATGGATAGACACACTTCTGCAGTCCTTCTCTCATCAGAAATTTGACTAAAATATGCAGGTTCCTCAAGCTCGTGCTTCTATTGCATTGTTTAACGTTTTGATCTTGTCGTCTTTAAGTTCATTCTGTTCTGCACCAAGTACTGTTAACCGTTGACATTGCATGTAGAGAATTGAGTATGTGCTGTATATTGTATCTGTAAAACAACCCGTTGTTTGGGTGTCTGAATAAGCCTCACCTGGGCACGCACACTAACTTGCATGAGTTTAAGACTGCCTTTGTACCCCGAGTCTGCATGCACTGATGTTGTCGCTGAAAAGATGAAAAATGTATAACTTTTCTGGCACTTCATCTTTCAATATGTTTTATCTTCTCATCTCACTTGTGACAAACTCAGGCGGAAATGCACGCATGGCCCAGTTTTTCCGTGGAAACCTTGCCGGGCTGATGATTCGCTCTGGCAAGCTGGAAAACAAGAAGGTTATTGACTGTTTGTACACTTGCAAGGAGGGTCTGGATGTGCAGCTGCCTGAAGAAGTTGCCTCTACTGTCAAGGTTAGGAGGGCAAATCCAACCACACAATCATCAGCATGCTAATTTTAACTATTATTGTGCCGTAATGTATCAATTTGAAATTTCTTTCCTTACTACTTTTGCAGGTGGAGTTTAACCCCAATCAGTCCTCTCTAACTGTCGAGGGAGATGACATTGACGCCTTTGACAAGGTCATGCAGCACATATCCTACTTGAACTCCCGCCAGTTCCCGACACCTGGCATTAGGCACCTTCGCATCGCCACGACTGTCAAGTAAGCAGAACCCATCATTCAAAACAGCCTCAGCCAAATTTCTAGAGTTGCTGAATTTTTTTCCAAAATGAAAATTGTTTAAACAAACCCTAGAAATATACCAAGCTAAACTTTTAGATTCCAAGTATTTATGATTTTGGCTCGTCTCCCAAAACTATAAACTGTATTCATAGCCATAACAAATTGTATCGTATTATATCTATCCAGATGCTTCAACGATGACTCCTGCGTGACAATGTCGGACACAGAGGGTTATGTGATGGTACTGCAGCCCGAGGAGCCCAAGATTAGCCTCAGTGGCATCGATCACTTTGCTCGTAGCGCAGCTGAATTTGAGGGTCAAGAAGGTGTGACACTGTTTCCTGAGCTACGCATCGTTAGCACCATCACACGTGAGGTGGAGGTCGATGCTGAGTCGGAAGCCACGGAGCGTGTGGATGATGACCCCACAGGTGAGGGAAACACACGCTGAAATTCAAGATGACTTGTTTTTAATAAACTACGCTCCCTTTTGGTATTGGGATTTTATTTTCCACGATGAATAAACTTAATTTGTGTGATAACCGAAGATGCACAAAACTGTAAAATATGAGTCAATATACTGCTAAGAGACTGCTACAATCACAGCAGGGTGTAAGGATTATGCCTTGTAGCCAAGGGGATTGGACAGAGTGAGTGACAGATAAGTTGTTTACTTCTTCATAGGAGGGGCAACTGGAGCCTCACCATCTGTTAGCTTTTTGTAAGGTAGCTGAGATCAGAAGACAAAAGCTCCGCAGAGACGTTGAAACAGAAAATTTCAAATTTTATGTGCTGTAGAAATGAGGACAATTTCTAAAGCAGCAACCATTCATGGTTTTATTTCGTTCCTCGCTGCCACTCTTTCGTGTCGTTCAACCACCTCCTTCAAAATACCTGACAAATTGAAGCATTCTAAGAAACGGAAGTCAAATGAAATCACTTAGTAAAATGGGTACATTAACTTTAACTTAAGTAGGTCTTTGAAAACTGTCAAATTTGAACCCCTAACCCAATGAGGATCAGGCGATCATAGGCAAAATGGCAAAGTGGACTGCTAAAACACTATTTCCTAATTTAACAAATCGAATTGTGTGTGTTCTGCGTTGTTATATGTCCTGGTCTGTTTGTTAGGATAATGCTTTTTCCAATTGAATTTGGCTCACAGACTAGGAGGAGGGGAATGTAAATGGAAGTCGTGTGCCTACGGCCTGATGGTTGAAGGTTGTTACCACTATTCATGTTCTTTAATCAAAGAAACGTGAGAAAAAATACGGAAGTCTAACAACATTCTTTGAACACTACAGGCCTAATTCTTCATTATCTATTTTTTCTCTTACGCTTTACTGGTGTTAGACGATAAGTTTTAGCATCTGACGTCAATGGCTGAAACTGTGACTTATCGCCCTAACAATGGAGCATATTCAGCGTCGGAGGAGAGACGACCAGGGTTCAACGGGTTAATCCACAGATAATTTATTCCTGACAAATTGATCTATACAGAGCTTTGGGTCTCGGGGCCCTAACACAAAACAGCTGTGTGTCTTCGTGCCCATCGAGAGATAACATCCCTGCCGAGTTTGCCCAGTTATCATAACACAAATATGAATAATGCATTAGCTGATTAAAGGTATGACGTTCACTGGGCCACGACTGTCTTCAAGGTGCTATCCTCATTTTTCCTGGGATTTTCCACTCGCCTCCATATCAGTTGGCCTTGGGTGAAGCGATCTGTAATCAGCCTCAAAAGAATATCCCATACTGAAAGCTTCCTTTATTCATTGTGCAAGCATTAATATAAGGGAACATCCTGTTCGCGTGCGTCATCAACCTGAAAACAAGTGTTTAATCATACAGTAGTAATATATAAAGTCTTGTGTTTAATTGTCTCTAATGAAATATATGATTAAAATATGTCATAATGTTCACTGGGCAGGCGTGTTCTATGATTTGTCCGCTTGTGTCATTTTGTCAGTAGCCCCAGGCAATCACTCAAGCACTATGAACTTGTTACATTTGCAACTGACATACTTGTGGACATAAATAGCAATTTGATTGAAATTGATTCATGAAAGTTTGGTGATTTTTTTTTGTTCCAGCCTCAGAAAAGTAACAAATTTGAACCTCATTCCATCCACTTTCTTCTATCTGGGTTGTTTTGTAATGTTCACGATTTGTGTTGTGAAACAAAGGAAGCGGTCAAATTAGAGACGCACTTTGCTGTTCTTCGAATCCATATTTTATGTGTTAGTATAATAGTTGTGAGGTGCTACTCATCCTTTCGGGGTATACTAATAAAAGTCTCCAAATTATTTCTTTTTTTTTTTTTTTACAATGCATCCCAACGACTGGGGTTGCTCTGTGGACATGCTATGGATGTGGTTTTATTAATAAATAAAATGAATTAATAAATCCTCATTTTTGTTCATTTAGTCCAAGAAACAGTGGTGTCCGAAGAGATAATGCATAACCTAGACACTTGCGAAGTGACCGTAGTGGGAGACGATCTGGATTCAGAGCACGAGGGTCTGGAGGTGGACATGGACCAGCTGAAGCAACACGGCCTTGAGATGAGCTCCTCCCACCTTGGCCTTGTCATCACAGGTATGCACAAGAATGCTATTATTCAGCTTGTTGCCGTGTTAATTCTGTGCAAATTCTGAGGCCATGCACTTGACTTTGCTCCAGGCGTGAACACCATGGCAAACTATGAGCAAGTCCTACACCTGATCCGTTACAAGAACTGGCACACCGAGGCGCTCTTCGACAGGAAATTCAAGCTGGTGTGCTCTGAGCTCAACGGGCGCTACATCAGCAACGACTTCAAGGTTGAGGTAGGACGGAACATATTCCTCTGCTAACATTAACGCCTTCCAATCCTAAACAGTTCATGTGTCCTGCGATTAGCTTGTGGTTCAGGGTTTACCCTCCTTAGTGTGCATAGTTATCTGGGTTAGGCCACAGCGCACACACACAACCCTTGAACAGAAGATGAATGAATGTTTGTTTGTGGATATCCTCTCCAGGTGAATGTAATCCACACAGCCAGCGCCATGGAGCACGTCAACAATGCCATGGTGCAGCCCAACTTTATCAACCCTGTGTATCAGGCATCAGTGGACCTTTCCGGTCACAACCTGGTCAATGCTCACCAGGCGTCAGGTAATGAATGCGTCATAGCCACTCTCACTCGTGAATCTCTTCAACGAACGCTAACTGGCTAATCAAATACTGTATCTTACATGGTAGTCAATGTATTAATTGAGATCTAGTAGCAACCCTGTTTTTTTTCTCAAAAGAAAAAGGAAGCATCTAATTTATCGACTGAATGTTCCATCGGAAAATTATTTGGCCACTGCGGAAAGGAAATATAGAACCCTTTCAAAGGCTCCTTCAAATATGTTGCATTTCACTCCATTTGCATTGAATGTAGAGAGTAGAAGCCCTGCTAGCCTCACTGTCTGTCAACCGCCAGTCTAAAACATATACACGAGTCACCGTTCTTTGACAGCCAGCCAGCCCCCGTACACACACTTATGTCTAATGGCAAACATTTAGGGATTAGACTTGAGTGCAGCCTGGAACATCTGTGCACTGTCTTTTATTTTCCGATTCCAATAATCTTTCAGGCTGTCGGCTTTACTTAGCCTGCCACTGCACGAGATATGGCACTAAACAGAGCAACCTCGAGTTTGCTTTAAGTAATCTAAACTGTTGTCATTGTGTGTGTGTGTGTGTGTGTGTGTGTGTGTTCCTGTTCACAGTGGTTCCCAGCGCGGCCACCATCGTCATCGTCGTCTGCGTCAGTTTCCTGGTCTTCATGATCATTCTCGGCGTGTTCAGGATCCGGGCCGCGCACCAGAGCACCATGAGGGACCAGGACAGTGGCAAGGAGAACGAAATGGACTGGGATGACTCGGCCCTCACTATCACCGTCAACCCAATGGAGGTAAGACAAAAAGTTGCGCCCGTGGTACTAAGACAGCAATCCCTCCGTCTCCTAATGCTCCCTGTGTGATAGTCTTTATAGGCGCCCTACTTTTTCCTGAGCTGTCGTAACTGACAGACCGCTATGGATGGGGAGAGAGTTATTTATGGAGTGGCACTTTGCTCATTTGCATGCAACTGTCAGAAAAGATCTTACATGCTTTTTTGACTTACATCGCCATAGAATTGTTACTGTCATGCGATTTTGATGGACTTGTTCTGTCAAAGTGGTGAGTGACGATTTTGCGAAGTCAAACATCAGCTATTTGAGTGCTGCAAAACCGAAGATATCCCAGAGTACCTAGTTTTGGAAATGGCATATAGCATTAATATCTGTTGCTGACCTTCTCCAAATTACTACAATGTTTAACGGACCATGATTTATAAATACGCTTTATGTTGTGAAAAAGGTTTGGCGAGGTCTAGTAAATGCGACATTAGAAGTACGGTAATCCCTCGAATATCGCGGCTTCACTACATCGCGTTTTTTTCTGGGGGAATTTTTTTTTGTTAATTACATTTTTTTTGTAAGTTCATAAAAATGTGAAAATCCACGCTGAAACTCGCAAGCGGAAGCAGCTCCCCTGTCCTCTGCCTGCTACTAGTTCTCAGCACTGAAGTAGAACTAAATATATATATATATATATATATATATATATATATATATATATATATATATATATATATATATATATATATATATATATATATATATATATATATATATAATTTTTATTTGATAGGGGTTTGCGGTTTTTCGTTTATCGCGGCCATCTCTGGTCTACATTAACCACGATAATCGAAGGATTACTGTAATGCCATTTTTTAGAAGAAAACTGTAAGCTGCATATAAACTGTGATTTCGGAAGTGATTTCCTTGTCATCAACCCCACAAGAATCAAATATTCTGGTATGGCAAAAATGGCTTCTTCGTCGCCCTGCTTCTAACTAAAAACTAACCTTTAGATTTCTTGGGTTGGTTATGAATCACGGTTAAAGCTGGTTCTGAACGTTTTTCCTGCCTATTCATCAACTCAGACGTATGAAGACCAGCACAGCAGCGAGGAAGAGGAGGAAGAGGAGGAGGAGAGTGAGGACGGGGAGGAGGAAGACGACATCACGAGTGCCGATTCGGAGAGCAGCGAGGACGACGAGGGCGGTGAGCAGGAAGACCAGCAGGCGGCCAGCAGACAGCAGCAGCTGGAATGGGATGACTCCACCCTCACTTACTAGAACAACACAAGCACGCACACACACACACACACACACACACACACACACAAACACGTCACTAATTTGCACTCACCTAAATGTTCATCCTTATCACATCAACACAAGGAGCCATGACGTTAAAAAAATGGTCAAGGTTTCCCTCTTGTCATCATAGTGGCAGTACTCAGTGTTGTGTAGTCATCAGCGCCTTTTTTGTTTGTTTATTCTTTTTATTATTTATTCTATTTGTATTGACAGGAAATCTTGGCCAACATTTCTTTTCCCGTGTGTGAGGAAACCAATCGTGCACTTTTTAGTTTTCTCTCCCACACAAGGCTTCAGAATCATCACTTGATCTATTTTTTAAGCTCAAAATTCCCACTGGTAAACCAGTGGCTTGAATTAAGGCTTGTAATTACTAGCGCACCGTTTGCTTGTTTTTCTTTGCGTTTTAACCCTTTAGTGCATGAGGAAGTCATATGTGTAGAGAGATCCGTTGCTTTTTAAAGATATTGTAAATATTAAGAAACTATGTAAGTAGTCAACGTGCTCGTGAAGGCCTCCGCCACAGGGTCCAATAGCTTAAATGCTTACTATTTGTGTCACGCAGGTTGTAGCATGTCGCTGAAAATGTGTACAAAATTGACGGCTTACATGGATAATGTGTTACTTTTGGGGGGGTGGGGGATCAGGGGGCTGTCTCCTTTTTTCTTTCTTTTGTACTCTCTTCTGTGCACAGAGGACACACATTTTTCCTTTTGCTTGCACGTGAATCAGTTTCATTCCCACTTGAGCTCACTGTCGTAGAGACTGGCTAGGGTGGGCCGTGAGCAGCTTTAAGAAAACGTTCCATCCTCGGCGTTAGTCTCAAAGGAACAGAACGGCTCCAAGTAAAGTGTCCTGTGACGTGGAAACTAATTGACCACGGTGTAGCTGTTTGAACTCATTGGCTGACATTGATGGCAATGGATGTCCAATCCATTTCAGTGCTATTGAAGGCAATGGATGTCCAATCTGATTGAAGTAGGAGGATCCCACCCCTATCCAAAGGAGATAATGTAAACTAGTGTTAAGGGTTTTTATCTTTACATGATCACAATTTGGTTTTGGCCAGCATCTTAGATGAGAGGACATTGCTGCTTTCAACAAATTTGTCTTGATTCCCCTTTCTGACAACATTGTATATATTTATATCATTCCGCGCCCAAAATGAATCTTTGATTCAGACGTTAAGCAGGCATTATTTTTTGGCGAAAGGAAGGATTAGACCTAGGAAGTTAGTTGGGCTACATTTTGGAAATCTGGAGGGTCAGCTACTCTGGAATGTATCAGAACGTGTACGTCTCTTCTGCCCCAATTTATTCAAATCAATTGTTCCGATTTAATTGCTGTATCTGATTACAGAATACTGTGGACTCGACATCTATCCTTTTGTGTGTGTTTTTTTTTAAAGGCAAAGATACCCAGATCTTTTACTTAGTCACTGTGAGGATGAGAATGATGTTTTTGCATGCAAATACACTAGTATGTATACTAGATTTACATGCAAAATCCTCTCCGTGGCTCCCCCTGCAGGCCGATGGTGGGAGTGCCTTTTGATGGTCAGTCCAATGAGCAGACGTAACAAAGCCCTGCTTGTATTAATGGAATTTTAAGTTGTTTATTTGTAACTGTAAAATGCTCGCTTTCCTACTATGGTTAATGAGTCTGGCTAGATTTGACTTTACACTCCGTTGACGTGTACATGTTGGTGTGTAGCTAATATACAGTAGTTTCATTGTGTATCTTCTAAAGATATTGTACTAAATCCACCTTTAATCTGATGTACAGGACGTAATGACAAAGCTTTGGCGGCATACGCAAGTTTCCTGTGTGAGTGAGTGAGCGCCTTTGTGTATAGTTGCTTTTTTGAGGGGGAAGAAACAGGTTGATCCATTTCAAACATTTTTGTATGTGCAAGCGTGTGTGTGCACCAACAAATCCAATTTGCGATCACTTGCCCTAATTGAATGTCTCAGCGATACTCTTACAGAAAAAACAATAATTGATAACACTAATGTCCCATGTACCACAAAGTTAATGAACATTTCAGGGTGCGTGAGACTGAAGTGCAGAGACGTTATCCACTCATGTTTCTCTTTCACACATTTCCGACATCCCTTTTCTCTTATTGCTTATTTTCTGGGCCATATTCGATCAAAATGTGGCAATGTTTTGCAAATTGTTGGTGAAAGGTTCCTTTGTGCTTGTTGGAGCTGCTCTCACTTTTTCTACTACCAATAGACAGGCAAACTGTAGTCAAGTTGATGCTTGCTCATGAACAAAATAAAGGAGAATGAGATGGAATATAGCTTTTTTTCTTCCATTTTAATATGGTATTGTGGGTCATGTAACAGATGAAAAGTTGGAGGCCCAAGTACTAGGCTTTTGCTATAGATTGTCCAAATGGTTTTGCAGTGGAGAGCGGCAGTATAAATGAAGGGGCAGAAATGAGATAGAAGGCTGAGATTTATTGATATGTGGGGAAAGGGTTGTGTGATTGAGGAATAAAATAGAGATAAGTGCTAAAAAGGAATCCAAGTAGGTGAGGTCCACAATCATTTTTGTCTAAAGAAGGTTCATGCCAAACAATTCTTTAAGTCTTGTAAAATATACGCAGTATCAGGGCTAACATAAATATTATATACATTTTGGCGTGAGGGACTGTGACGTCAAGACTTTACCATAAAACACTTGTCATACATTTATAGTTTCACTATTGTCACATCATTTCTATGAATTTAAGAGCCATTCATTTCAGATCTTTTTCCCCCACTTGCAAAATTGCTGCCATTTTGATTTTGTTTCAAATGTAAAAATGACATCGAACTACAAACAAATACAATGTGTCATACAATGACAAACAATAATTTCACATTCGGGTTTTTGTATCGGATAAACTCCACCCCCAAAAACCGAAAAAAAACAACAGCAACATGCCACTTTTTCCTAACACTTAACTGAATAACATTCTACCTGCTAGAACATACACATAAATACACTAAGCTATTTAAAATGATACTATTTAAAACAATGTACAGAAAAGAAAAAAAGTGCATTTGTTATTTACAAGTGCATCCACCTGTTTGGTTTTCTCCTGAAAATTAAAATGTTCTTTCCTTGTTTTAAATTATAGGAGCTATACTTTGTTTTTCACGCCAGAACTCGCTAATGCCAATATTTTATCTTCAGACCCTGGAAAAGAAGAATGTAAAATACATTAGTTATATTGTATTTCATATTCTGTCATTAAAAGTGTAATTTTAGTCACCCATCATGACTTTTTCAAACTGGTTCAAAGTAGCTGTGGCGTTTTCTACAAGGAAAGCTTCATCTTGGCTTGTGAGCTGTCCAAAAAAAGGGGAACATTTAACCAATGCAAGTCAGAAACAGGTAAGACACATTTGATCTCTCTTTATTGGCAATGTTTTATTTGACTCACCTGCTCGCCCAGCTTCCTTAGAGCTGTGAGCACCTCCATTTTCTGCTGAGTGTAATCGCCCCGAGACAGCTTCCCTACCATGACGTCACGGTCCATCTGTGCACAATAACGTTACACGAGCTTAGCGGGAAATGTCGGAAGGCCACAGATATGAAACCAAATACACATCAAACCTCTCCCAATCTGGTTCTAAGCTGTCCTGGCTGCTTCTTAGCGAAAAGTCGGATCACCTCCGGAGTTTTGAATGCTTGACTGATGGCAGCCTGGGTGGCCTGAAAAAACAAAAATACATTAGACGACAAGCTGATGGCCATACTAATCCATTCACGTTTATGGAATTGATCAATCAATAAGATTAGATGGTCATTTTCCCCCCATCTTGTCATGTAAAAAGTCGCACAGTTTTAAGAAATGTTGTTAAACGATGCCTACAATTTCCATCTGGTATCACTGAGACCCATTCTAAGTAATTGGCTGTACATTTTGCTACAGACACAAGCGTGTTCACTGCACATACCAGCTGCATGCCGCTGAGTTCATCCACAAGGGTCATATCTCCTGTCATGATCTTTTTCAGTGAATCATTGAACTCGCTCAGTTGCTCCAATGTCTCCCTCTTTGTCTCTTCATATTCTTCTTCTTCAAGCTCTTCCCTTTAATTGACACATTGTCAACATTGAGGTAAATAAATACATTTTAAAAAAAATCCTTAAGTACCATCCACCCAAATTCTATACATTTTCTCCCACTCATATGAAATTCTAAATGAAATAATTAATAAATACTATAGAATATTAGGTAGAATTTGGTGATATGTTCAAATCAAATTTGTTATAAGAAGAAAACCAAGACATCCCAAATCCAACATAGGCAACAAACAAGAAACAAATACATTTGCTTGAGTGGGCCACCTAAAGTGACCTGGCGGACCAGATCTGGCCCACGCACCTCGAGTTTGACACAAACAACCCAATAACCAAGAAATCAAACTTGCATGTTTTTAAAAAGTAAGTATTCGTAAAAATTCACGCGGATAACACTCCAAACTGGAGCACACTCAAGTACCGGTACAAGTTTGCAAATCAACGGCCTGCCACTGTTTATTTGACAACCTGCATTCTTCAAGATCCTGTAGCTGCTGCATCAGCCTGTCAAGTTGCTCCTCCATATTCTGCCTCAGTTTGCCAGTTTCCGACTTTCCACGGGAAGCCATCGTCAGCGATGTTGCCCTATTTGTAACACAGAATATGAATGTGTTTATCACGCGTCAATTTCACGAGTAGGTGTTTTGAGTTGAGTTGCCTACAGCTAGTTAGCATGCTAACTAGGGGATAAAAGCTCACCACGGTTTGTAAAGAATTTGGTCCGTGGTCCAATCGAAGAGAAGAATCGTCACACTCGCTTCATATATGTAGCAACGGTAATCCGTAATTTAAGGAATTGCCTAGTGTGTTTTGTTTTTGACGTTGCATTCACGATTGTTTGCGACTTCGAACAAAACTATAAAAGGCGGGTGTGGTTCGCCACTTCTTCCTGATTGGCCCAGCCAATCAGCTTTCAGAATGGGCAGGTTTTTTTTACCTTACGCCTTCCCGGATGTTATGTACGCAAGTCGCACTATATCAACCAAATAAATAAAGAACTAGATGCAAAAAGTCGCTAATTTTGGCGTTCGTATCGATGGCCGTCTTAAAGCAGTGCTTCGCTGGTGAGGGATTTTCTCTACTGAAATACTCACAAACGGCGAAATCTTGATAGATTTTCAAACAATTTCTAACAAATTGTATTACCGTGCACACGATTCAAGCTGTACGTTCTGCCACATTTTTTTTAAATTATTTCGTGCATCTTCCTTTTTTGACGTTTGAAACGTCATTCATCCATTTCCGTACCGATTTGGGGGGAAACTACTTTGAATAATCGATCAATTCATATCTATTTTAGAGTACACGCATCACTGACTTTGTCTCTCGATGGGCACTGGCACAAAATGGCCGACAAGGTATTACGGCCCTCCTCTTGGCTCACAGCGCGCATTATGCATCAAACGCTCTCTTACATATTGGATATTTTATTAAGCGAACATCCGCCTATGGTGCAGTCGTCTGGTAAATACTAGTTCATATAACTATTTTATTAAAAAAATTGCTGATATATTTAGTCATAACTTAAACCTTGTCTATTTATGTTACTGATATGACCGATTGCAATCTTTCGGACACCTATTTGTATACATTTACATTCCCTGAAGGGTTCAACACCTAACTGGAAAGAGCGAGAGAGGGGGAGGCATGGAGGACGAGAAGAGAACCAAAGTGGCACTTCTGGCGTGTGGATCCTTTAACCCCATCACCAACATGCACCTGAGGATGTTTGAACTGGCCCGAGATTTTCTGGAGGACACAGGTAGAGTAGTACATAGTACTCAACCCTTTAGGGCAAGTGTCTATTTTGGAATATTTCAAAAAGAAAAAAAAAATAACAAAGACCTGCGGCCCCAATGTTAGGACATCATAATTTGGGTCATGTCGGCGAAAATAATAACATTTTGGCAAACAACTGTGGCTTGTACATATATTATAACTATACTTTCAGTAGGTTATTGATATCCTCCCAACAAAGAAGTATATAGATTTAAAATGTCACTGTTTGGTAAAAGAGCAACGTGGTTACTGCTGAAATTCTGTGTCCACGTTACCAAAAGGTGTTTGGTTTACAAGAATGTTGTGATTACTGTATTCATTTACAGAACTGTTGCACTCAGATATTCTCATAATTAAACCATAAAGAAGACAATAGTTTTTGAAAGATTAAAAAAGGGGCAAACAATAAATACAGTTGATTTTTCTATTTAGTAATAACTTGACTTTCACATTGATAGTTGTATCGTGGGTTGACTTGCGAAAGATGTATTGATGATTATTGTTTTGCCATGTTGGCACTAGGAACCCAATTATCCTGGCTGGACAATCAAAATGGTTTGGACATGTGGTGCCGTCAATGGCAGTCAATGAGTTAAAAGTGTACCCCTTACTGGAATTTCTTTTGGGGCGGATGTGAGGCTCACACAGTGTTGAAATTCCATTTTGAAAGGTCGTTATAAGGTGGTGAAAGGTATTGTGTCACCGGTTGGGGATGGCTATAAGAAGAAGGGTCTGATCGAGGCTTTCCATCGTGTGAAAATGGCAAGACTGGCAACCGAGAACTCTGAGTGGATCACCGTTGATGCATGGGAGAGCTCGCAGCCAGAATGGGTGGAGACAGCCAAAGTCATTCGGTCAGTGAGTTCACTGCCTTCCTTCAAATGTGTTAGGTCAAAGTCAACCCTCATTGCTAAAAAAAACATGATAACAGTCATCAGAATAGATCCAATAATCTACATAGTATTATTAGTATACCTCTAACTAGAGATGACTTTTTTAAGTGATTCAAAATCATTCCTAGTTCTGACATTTTTCACTCAAAATACAAAGAGCAAATAATTACACACACGTCTTCTTGTCGAAGTTCCTAATCTTTGATGTGCTATGGTGTTATTCAAACGAGTCACTGTTTACTATCTGCACCCCAAGTGCCCAGGTCCATCACAGTGTTTGGATACTGTTGCCCAATCGACTGGTGTTAGTTTAAAGAGGAAAACAATAATGCAGAAAACATCCCACGGTATTTTACATTGCGAATTCAGCAAACACAAATGCGTACCCTAGCCATTAACAGGTTGAGCAAACACCCTAGAAACCAAATTGTAAACTGGAAAATCCAAATAATATTATCCAGAGTATGAGCACTTGAGCAACTCAAACTATGCTGTTTTTATGTCTTCTCAGACATTACTACGCAAAGATTTCTGCGGCAGAGGAAGCTGTTGACGATGTGGACACTGTCAAGTATGCCAAAAAAAGACGCATTGAAGAGAATTACGATGAGAGTCCCTCAAATAACAACACAAGAGGTGAGTCTGAAACTTTTTCTTTCAGTTTAATGGAACATAAACAACTCATGTTTATGTTGCAATAATCTTGTATGTGTGTATGCTAGAGTTTAGGTTTGTACTGTTCAATAATACCTTGATTATCATGTCTTCACTTATCGCGAAATCACTTATTCTCAATTTTTCTCTGCTATTAATTGTTCATTTTTTTTAAGTTCATAAAAATGTGAAAATCAACGCTGAAATCCGGACTGAAGTAAAAAAATATATATATATTTTTTTCAAGTTCATAAAAATGTGAAAATCCACGAGGAAACTCATAAGCGGAAGCCACTAAGACTCAGCACTGAATGAAATTTTGTCATTTATTTATTTTATAATTGCATAAAAATGTGAAAATCCACGCTGAAACTCAAAGTGCTAGACACTTGCTACTAGGACTCAGCACTGGAAAAAAAGTTATAAATAGGGGTGACCCTACTTCACATTTTTTTATTATCGCAACCATGTCTGGTCTACATTAACCGCGATATTTGAGGGATTATTGTGCTACCAACAAGAGCCACCAATGCTTTAACACAGGGATTGCCAACTCCAGTCCCCGAGAGCCCCCTATCTAGTCTTTTTTCCATATCTCCCTCCTCTACCACACTTGAATCAAATGATCAACTCATCAGCAAGCTGCCCAGAAGCTTCATACCGATCCCGATTATTTGATTCAGATGTCTTGGTGGAGGGAGACATTGAAAACACACTGGATAGGGGCTCTCGAGGACCGCAGTTGGCCACCGCTGCGTTAACAGATGACAGATCTTCGAGATGCCTGCATAATAGCATTCACAGCACTTTTATGCATTTCTTATAATGTCACAACAATCTTGTCTACAAAGCAGTTAAAATTATTTTGTCCTTTCAATTTCAATACACAGATGTGAAGCCAAAACCCATTTTTTAAGTGTTTGCAAATGTCATGTACATAAAATGTAATTTATTACTGCTAATAAATGAATAACAGTCTGATTTAAGCGAATTGTGTCCTTGAATGACAGAAGCAACTCAGCTAATGCTGCTGTGCGGTGCCGATGTCCTCGAGTCCTTCGGGATCCCCAATTTATGGAAGCAGGAGGACATCGCTGAAATAGTGGGCCGTTTCGGTTTGGTGTGCATCACGCGCTGTGGCAGTGAACCTTACAAATTCATCCACCAGTCAGACATGCTGTGGAAGCACCGCAAGGACATTCACGTGGTCCCCGAGTGGGTCTCCAATGACATTTCTGCAACGCACGTACGGCGGGCTCTGCGTCGCGGTCAGAGCGTCAGATACCTGCTCCCGGACGGCGTGCTCCGCTACATCCGTGAGCACCAACTCTACACCGCCGAGAGTGAGCAAAAAAATGTTGGCCTGGTTCTCGCACCCCTACAGAAATATGCAGGTGACAATTTGGATTAAAATGTGCTGCTGCATGGCACAAAGCACTATTTATTGAAACTTCTATGAGTGGAAATGAACCATTGATCTCAGAACTGTGAGCCGGGCGTGCTAACCAGTTTCCACCAAGCCCCCTAAACATTACATTAAAAAAAATGTTTTCTGTTTTTTTTTCCCCCTCCCTTTTCATTTTAATCCAAGACACGCTCTGAAAACATTTAAAGATAAACTGAGAATTTTTGTATATTGCTGAATTGTGGTGATGTGGTGTTAAAATGTTTTTCACAGACGTCATTTCCCTGATTTTTTTTATTGTTCTCACTTGAATAAGTAGAGGAACATTATTTGCACAGTGGTTAGAAATCACAGCCCAACACTAACATATAAATAGCCCCAAATATTACTTTTTACTTAATACTTAGGTTTGTGTGACAAACAGCAAACATTAATATAAACGTCAGTAATTCTGCATACACAAAAAAAAACTACAATCCTAAAAGAGTTTTCATGTAACAATGGCATCTTAGGTCAAGCTTCTAGACTTTTTTTCTCTCCATATTATCGTTGATCATGGCACATGACATTTATGTGTGTATTATATAATTATTAGCCACAAAACCATTCTTGGCTCACTGACTTACATACTAAATGGACCAGTCTAACTTGCCACCCATTAGAGCTAATCCTCCTCTGGTAAAATGGAATATGGACACACCTACTTGCATTACTTCCACCTTCTAAACAAAATTCTTTCAGTTTCATGTTGGAGCTAAAAACACAATAATACGGCACATACAAAATGTTTGCGAGCTTTTGTGGGACTTGGGATATGATCAGCAATGACAACCTTGATGGCTACATGATTGCGTTAGGTAATATACTGCTGATACTTTCTCATTGTCATCTTTGTCTGGGACTTATTAGCTTGCTTGTGCCTTTATTCTATGTATTTTATTATACGGCTAAATGAACTGGAACTCATGGCCATTTACAAAATGAATGGGACACTATGCACCTACTGGGGAGACTTGGTATGAGTTTCTTAACGATGGAAAATCCAGAGGAATGGAATTTCGTAGGTATATATTCCAGGGATGTGTATGAATTGATGTTCACAAACTCTTATTCATTTACAATTTCTTATTTATTTTAATATATCTTTTGGGCGGATTTATTACATGAACCCATTGCCTGCTATATTGACAAGAGGAGATGTCTAATTAATTTAAACTGAGAAGACTAGCTGTGATTGCTGAAGTTTCAGTGATACTGACAATGCCAGCCGTCCAGTCAGTTTTCAATGGGAGGAATTGTGGCCATATTTCCCTGCCAGGCACTCCTAGTCAAAATGGTCGTAGTTCATTTTGGACTTGGTTAATTAGTTAGTATGTACATGAATTAAATTTGCTACTCCATTATTCGTGGACGAGTCACAATGAAATTTGCTAGGGATAAACTATGGATGTATACACATTGATTTCCCTTTACTTTAATGATTCTCGAATTAATTAAAATGTTTCAGGCTAGCTTGAATAAATAGGCTATCTGTCAGTGGCAGTGAATGAGTTAAACAGACCCAGATAACCAGTTATTAAGAGTCCTTTGAACAATAGAAAAAAATGCAGCAGTAGCTGGTGAAATGATGGCATGTGCATAATAGGCTGTAGTTTGAGTGAGTTCTAAGAAGTGTGTCTCAATCCTGATTGTCTGTTCAAATGGTATCAGAAAATATATTATACCCCCCAGGTATCAGCCCTTGCTTGAGAAAGATGGCTCTGAAGCTGAAGATGCGGAAGTGGATCGAACAGCAGGGAGAGCGGTACATCATTAAAACGTGCACTACCTTTCGGAACTACACGTTGTCATTCCGAGTGGGTCATGAGTTCGAGGAGTTCACGCAGGGGTTGGACAACAGGCGCATGAAGGTGAATGCAAGTGGTCAAATGACTTGATTGTGGGGCCTGCCATGAATTTTGATCCATTTTTTTCCTTCCGCATAGTCGCTGGTGAGGTGGGAGGAGAACAAGCTGGTGTGTGAACAGACTGGTGAGAAGAAGAACAGGGGGTGGTGTCACTGGATTGAAGAAGAAAAGCTTCATCTGGTATGCTATTTTGGCCACACAAGTATTACAATATATGTTCCTTCATTTTTGCCTTATCTATGTATGTAATGGGTTGTTTTGATAGAAAATGTACAGTGTGCTTTTGTCACTGAGAAATATTGGAAAGGCTCTTGTCACATAAGCAACAGTGGAAAAAGGTTTAGACTTTGACACCATTACCTGTATCTGCACTAAAATGTAATTGAGCCCCAAAGTGTTCATCAGAAAATGGAAAAATGCATTGCCAAAATGTAACAATCTTCCCATGCATTCAGGAGCTATACTGTGACGGGGCAACCTGCACGCAAGTTTTCAAGAAGAAGATCAATGACTGAAGATGAGGACAATTGTGGGGGGAAAAACGACATTGGAGTATGATAGATATGACTTTTTTGAACCACTGCATTAAATGTGTTTTTGCTCATGAGGGGCTTAAGCAATGGTATGTGACCGGAAACCCTCAGGTAATAACTGGCTACCGCCACATATTTCTGGTTAGCTAGAAGACCTTAATTCAAAACTGGGATTAACTCATTGGCAGCCATTACACGTTGGACACCTATAGTCCAATTTAACTGGGAGGGGTGAATGTGTGTGTGTATATATGATCATATGATTATTTAATTATTAGTACATACGAATTAGGGTCCGAGAAGTGCCTTTTATTTAAACTGTATTTATTTAATCCATGTCTCAAATACAGCATACCAAATTAGCACCAGTTTCACAACACCATGTGGAATTTATATGTGTAAATTCTATTTTCGCACACAATAAAATTCTATGAATGTGGGGATCGGAAAATTTGATTTACATAATAAAATGCCCTGCTCACCAATTCAGAGTGTCCCCTGCCTGGTGCCTGTAGTTGGCTGGGATAGGCTCCAGCACCCCCCGCGACCCTTGTGAGAATAGCGGTTCAGATCATGAAAGAATGAATAATAAAATGTAAATTCAGGAGTTAAACTTACCTCTAAATGCGACCCAGGCTATTATTTTTTTTTATTCTTTTCAGATATTACTGTGTAAACGCTAAAACAGCGCCGTCACAATTGCTCCGCCTACTGTGACGCGTTAAATCACGTGACAGCAAGCAGAACCAAAATGGCCCCCGTTGTATTTTGACGTGTAATAGCTAGCTACTTTTCTTTTTCTTTTACTCTTGCCTGGGTTGATAAGCCGAGCCATTGTGAGACTTTTTAGACACTTTATATGTTACCAGTCGTCGGCCGGCTGCTTACCCGTTTTTATCCTCGACACAATCGAGACTGACAGATATTATTTCAACGATTTGGACTATGAATTTCTAGTTCAGATTGAGGCTAGCTAGCAGGCTCTGGCTGGCTTCTAGTGCAGTAGTTGAAATTGAGATTGCTGTTTCAAACCTTCAGCTGTGATGGAGGAATTGAGCGCAGACGAGGTAAGAAAAACGTCTCAATAATCATCCCACGTATGGCTCAACTTCATCTGTCTTTTTGTTGTTGTTGTTGTTATGGAAAATTGAATTTCACATAGCTCATTTGCCTCAGAAGGATTTAGCAGCAAGCTTCGTGCTATCCGTAGCTAAGAGGTAACATTGGGCAATTGGAGAAAGGCATCCGAGACAAAACCCCATATCCATCTTGACAGAATCAAATAAAAGTGCGTGCCAATCATTGTGATTAATACGCGTGTTTATTAACGCGATAGTGCATATTTATTGTGCACGAACTGCGTCTGTCATTGCTTGCCTGATAACTGCACGGACGCAAACCAATGCTTAAATCGTAAAGAGAAATAATCCTGGCCTTATTGACGTAATTGGAGAAAACAAATATACAGTTCTTGTGGAGATTGGCAACTTAAATTTTATCCTTTTTTTTTTTCTTCATTCGTACCCTGTTTCATGTTAGCTGAAATTGCTAACCTTGTTTTGCTAATAGAACCCGAGACGGGCATTTTCCCCCATCTGAAAACAAAACATTTGATAAATAATATAGTGTGTATTTTATGTGATCCCAATCGATTTTGCGGTCGAATTGATTTCAGTTTTCTATTTATTTAAATATAAACCATCATGTAGTATTGTGGTATATTATGTATTCAAAAAATAAACCAATAGATTCTCTTTAATGTTTTAATGTATTTCAATGACCTTCTAGCACATCAAAGAATGACTTTTTAGGAACATCAACTGTGAACACCTGTGAGAGAACTGTGTACATTTCTATTCATCTTTTTTTTAACTGCATCCCAGATTCGCAGAAGGCGATTGGCACGGCTAGCAGGGGGACAGACCTCACAGCCCAACACCCCTCTCAGCACCCCTCTGACATCCCCACAGAGAGAAACTCCACCGGGACCTCTCCCTGGACCCTCAGGTGCTTCACCACACCCCTTGCCACCAGCTGCCTCTCAATCTTTAGGGCTCAATGCGCACAGTGGTACCCCTGCCACGTCTCCCATTGGCACTATTGGTAAGAAATGAAGGGAGTTTAGGTTTGTGATATCTTGCTTGGAACATTTGCTCCATTATCTTGAGTCTGCTCACGTTTTCCCCCTTTCTTCAAGGTGTGGTTTATGGCAGTCAAAGTAGTGAAGGTGTGAGCTCCCTTTCCAGCTCCCCTTCCAACAGTCTTGAGACTCAGTCCCAGAGTTTGTCCCGTTCACAGAGCATGGACATTGACACCGCAACTTGCGAAAAAAGGTAATTGTGTTTTTTGATATATGATTTGCACTTAAAAAATGGTGCTCACTGGACCATTTAGTTTTCAAGAGTTACATTAACAATGTGTCTGTGTTTCATTCCAGCCTGTCTCAAGTGGATGTGGACTCAGGAATCGAGAACATGGAGGTGGAAGACAGCGACCGCAGGGACAAGAGGAGTTTGACCGAAAAAGTATATATATTTTCCTAACAAAGGCTTTGACTTTGTTTCAGCAATGTAATAAATATGCACCTAAATATGTTCTGACACTCCTCGCTGTTATGACCATGCCCTGCATGAAAGTACATGTAAAAGCTTCCATGGTAAAATTTCTATAAGTTTATGATTTTGTAGTTCTGGAATGACCTTCAGTCAACTCAAACTGGCCTTTCCTGTTTCTCTACTTGCTTTAAACTGAAAGTTGCCTTTTTTTAATACCTCTTATTTTTTCTCTGACATGTACCTCTTTTTCTTTGCACATTGATTTTAAATCAATGGTTTTACTTTTGTGAGACAGCTGGTTTTATAAATATAAATGCCTATTGTTTCTTGTGTAAATGATGGTCAAATGGAATTGAATCTGCACCTGTAGGAAACCTCTACAAACTCGGATGTCTCAGAAGATCAGGCTCAGCAGCTCATTTGTAAGATCCTCCGCGTTTCATGGAAAGAGCAGCATAGAGATGTCATCTTCCTCCCGTCGCTGGCGGCTGAATTCCAATGTAACCTTAAAGATGGTATGTCAGCGATATTGGGCCTTATTTACTAAGAGTACGTGACGTATGCACAAATGCTTATTGCACTTGCGTATTTATGTTTTTATAGGGAAACACGCACTTGTGGAGTAAAACCACTAATTTTGTTATACGCAATTGTGTATAATGACAATAAAGGCCTTTTGACTTTAACTTTTAAAGTGCCCACACGCCATGAATCTGACAGCTAGTTTGCGTTACTTATTACTGAACAATTAACCTTTTATGAAAGATTGAGGCCCATTGTCTTTATCTTCCAACAAGCTATTGTTAAGTCTTGGGTCTGAAATATTTAAACTCCCATTCTCTCTTCTGCAGTATACTCTGATCCCAAAGACCTAATCAGCCAGATCCTGATGGAGGTCCTCATGATGTCCACCCAGTCGCCTGTCCAAAACCCCTTCGCCAGCTTGACCGCCACCTCGCAGCCATTTGCAGCAGCCAAATCTCCAGACCGCCACTTGACATTGGTACAGCCCTCCAGCCAAGGTGGCAGCCCAATGGGCCCCGGTGCAGGGTCTTTTGGATCCAGCTCTCTGTCAAGGCAAGTGACAAAATCCAATATTTCTTGCGCTGTTCAACATCACCATTCATACCAAATGTCCTTCTCCAATCTTTGTGATCAACCTGGAATTGATCAAGCATTCCTAGTTTCGTATTGTTTATTTTAAACCTTGTCGCAGTTATCATGTGATCAATATTGTCCACAGCCTGTATGGGTGTGGTAGCCCTCACCCAATGAGTCTGGATGCAGCCACGTGGACCTCATCAAATATCTCCAAACCCGCATCTTCCTCTGTTTCTTCTGCTCCCCCTACTCCGCATTCTTTTGTTCCACCCAGCCCACCTCTGACAGCCGTTCCCCAAAGACAGTCCCTCAACCCACCTTCTGCACCCATGGCTATCTCTCAGCGCTATCGCCCTTACAATGTTTCATATCCCTGGGGAGCTCCATCCCCATCCAGTCCAGGACAAAGAGCCTTTAGTTTTTTTTCACCCTCCCCTAGCCCAGCAGGCCCCACTGTACCTCCCAATACACCAATTCCTATGCCAGCATCTAGCACCCTCTCCTCGAGTTCCCTCCCTATGGTTCCTCCTTCTCCAAGAACAAATCCCCGACAAGCTGTGTTTGCGTCCAGGATTCCACCTTCTAGGTATCCTACTATTCCATTTGCATGTTTGTGTGTGTCTGGTGCACACACAAGCCGGCCAATTAACCTTTTCTAATGGGGCAATCTTTAGACTGGATCAGAGAATAACTTTTTACAGGTTTGATTTGATTGTTAGTTATCGTGACTTGACATAGTATTGAGATAAGGGAATGGTTAAATGTGGATGGGTATATTAAGTTTTTTTTTTGTGTCCATTGTGTGGTTGAATGAATCTTGTCTTGACACGTGTGGCTGAATGGAATATTAAAAGGTTTGCTGGTTTAAGGACAATGTTACAACAACTAACCTGCGCTTTAGTTTTATGCTTAATGTTCAAAAAGGGCCTTTTTAGGAAATTATAGATGGATTTTTAAAAAAATCCAAAAGTATTGAAAAACACAGAATTACAGTATTATTTGACAAAAAACATTTCACATGCTTAGTTAATTGACTGTTTATATAAGAAAATAAGACCAAAAAAATAATCGCCTTGAAAATAACTCAAGATTTGCTAAACATACTTTCTTGGGTCGGCATTGATGTAAATTTTTTCCATGCCCATAAAAAGTAACTTGTCTCCTTCCAGAAGCGATTTACTGGTTTGAGCAATGAATGTTCTGACAAAATTCAAAGCTACAGGCAAAAGTGCAATAATAGGGAGCCCTGAAGCAGACATGTGCCCTTCAAATTTACTACACTGTTGCACCCATCTTATGTCCCTGTAGCATTTCAATAATGCTAGTATTCACTTCTCATCATTCCCTTCTCATCGCTTGCTCATTAGTCCCTTAGTCTTCCAATCGCAACCTCACTCCTGTTCTTTTCCTTGTCATGTTAGTCCCGTGTCCCTCCTGTTTGCCCTTTCTGACATATCTCAGGACAGCAGCGGTGAAGAGTCGGACGAGGAGGTGGAGGATTTTGCACAGGTTCAGTTTGGGTCCAGGTACACCACTGCATGGTGTGTGTGTGTGTGTATTTGTGTGTGCCAGCTTGCTCAGCAAAGGCCTGCTGCATGGCACCAGTGGGCCTTCCACTAACCAAGCACAAACACAGTGTGGAAGAGTAGTGAAGGGGGAATAATACAACTTTTTTTTTCTTTTACTGCAGAGTTTAACTTTTTATGAACGGTGTACATTTTCTGGAGAACATCAAAATTTAGTTTGATAGGTTTACGCTTTTAACTTGATACATTTTGCAAATCAGCATGGTGGGACAAGTGTTAAGTACATTTGTTTCACAGTTCTGAGGTCCATGGTTAGAATCTTGGCATTACTCTGTGGTTTTTGCATGTTCTCACCTAGTGTTTGGTACAGAGTTCGTTTTACCCAAAGACAGTTGACTTTAACTAGATCTCACTAGCAGTTCTAATGGGGATAAACACACTAGAAACTCAATGGATTAATTCTGCCATTTTGTTCAGAAATACTTCTGAAATAGAAGTCTGAATGATTTATTATTTTAAAAATGTTTTTCGATATGAATTTTTAAGATTATGTTTCCTTTTTGCATCATAATGCCGTACTTGATACCAATATCGTTTGTGAACTTAAACGTTATGGTTAGTGCTGAGTAAATTTGAATGTCAATGTTTGCTGGTGCCTCAAATTCAGAATTCATTGTTTACTACAACTAGCCGAAATGGCCTCTTTTGGACATGAAATGTTTTAACTTGTCGTCTGTTTTTCCCTGTTTGTTATATCACAATGCGGTGCCTTTTTCTCCTGGATAACAAAAGCTAAATGTTTGTACCTTGTGATGGTTTATTCCGTGCTTTGAAGCTGCTGACATACACAGGTTGTGCTTTAGCAGCTGATCACTAATGCCCTATGCATAAGAAATTGAAATCCCCATACAAACTTAATAATAGCAGTTTTTACCTGAAATTGTTTTCTTTTCAAAAGCCACATGCTGTAATGCAGCCACTAATACCTTAAGTGTGTTTCTTCCAGGACCGGTGCTAGTGAGCTGATGCTTATTTGAGGCTAACGGCACACCTTCAGCAGTGTCGATGTCATAATTCATAGATGTATCGTGTTGTTTATTTGTTCCTTTCCTCTTTTTGGTTTGTCTAGTCATGGTGCTTGTGGAGGGTCGGTGTCTTGTAATTTGGCGAGTGACCGCTTCACCATTGAGCCATGCAAAGAGACTGAGATGCTGAACTACCTCATTGAGCGCTTCGACAGTGTTGGTATGGAGGAGAGGAAAGCTCCTAAGGTATTTAGGATTGACAAATTAGACCAATAGCCTGTTCAACTGTTGAAATCAACAATTGTACTTTTCCTTTTTCCCCCCCAGATGTGTAACCAACCAAATGTCAGCCAGCTTCTTGGCAACATTCGCTCTCAGTGCATCTCTCACGTTGCCCTGGTTCTGCAAGGCTCTCTGACCCAGCCTCGGTAAGACTGCTTAGATTGCTTTATGTCATCATGCCACAATTTTTAAATTCGAGAGGCTTTGCCCATTGCCAATCTCTTGCCACACACAATTTGAGATGATGCGTCTGACTGCTACACTGTGGCTCACCAAAAGAAACCTTTCACGTGTCACAAATTAAGAGGACCTTTTGTCCCTTTTTTAGTCCCCCTCTCTGTTGCACTCTTTCCAGAGTGAGTTCTCTTTGGCCTTTCCTCAGAGAGGACACCCGATAAACATTTGTGCAACAATGCTTTGTCTGTTTGTGTGCGCCACACACAGGAGCCCTCTTCAGCATTCTCTGCTGGTACCTTACATGCTGTGCCGGAACCTCCCGTATGGCTTTATCCAAGAACTAGTCCGCATTACCCATCAGGAAGAGGAAGTATTCAGACAGGTGTCACACTTTCTTATATCATTTATATTTGAATGCAGCAGAAACACAAATTTATTTCTGTGAAGTATGGTTACATTTTTTATTCATCACAAGTTTACTCCTATCTTTCCTAGATCTTCGTTCCTATCCTACATGGGCTGGCTCTTGCGGTGAAAGAATGTTCCCTTGATAGCGACAATTTTAAATTCCCCTTAATGGTGAGATTTTGATGCTTTCAGTCGATTTATACACGTAAAAATCTGAACTAGCATGATAAACATACCTTACTTGAAAGTCTAGATGATTGGCAATGTGACACTGGGGGTTTGTAACCATAGCTACATGATGGACTTTGCATCTTTTTTACCAATACAGGACACCATTGGTGTAAAGCATAATCATCATGTCTTCAAAACCATCAGTTTTGTCAAAACAACTATGAATACTGCATTATCACAAATCCAGCACTTGATCTTGCTCAGTAATTTGCACAAAAAATTACTTACACACACCATGTGGACAGACCGGTGTTGTCTTACCCATTTCAATATGGCCTGAAATGTATTTTCTATTCCTTCATATTGTGCCATGTAACAACATTGAACTCTTTGGTGAATCAAACGTGTAATATGCATTTGTTTCCATATTTTCCTATTTTTGCAGGCATTGGCTGAGCTATGCGAAATCAAATTTGGAAAGTCTCACCCTGTGTGCAGTTTGGTGAGTGTAAAACTAAATGTGGATGACCTATGATTATGTCCTTATGCTCAGACTGTTCTATTCTTGTATTGGTAAGGTCAATGGCTTCCTCCAAAATATTTCGATCAGTGGAATGATCACACTGGAAACCCTTATCTCTTTATCTCAGCTTTACTGTTCTTACTTTTAATCAGGAACATTATTTCTCTAAAGATGTATGTGTTTCAAAGCTGCTATTTTAAAAAATATATAATTTGGGATATTTCAAAGAGGGAATAAAAAAATAAAAAAACCTGTCCACAGCTAACGTCTCTTCAGCTGTGGTGTCCCAAACCCTTGAGCCCTGGATGCGGCAGAGAGATCCAAAGGCTGTCCTACCTTGGTGCTTTCTTCAGCCTTTCTGTATTTTCTGAAGATGATGTGAGTACGATAGTCAACCGTTTTTTCCTCATTTTCATTGCTTGACCTTGGTTTGTACTTAAGCCTACGATGCATTTGCGTAAAAGTCTCTATTGCGGCATGGGAATAAAATAAGTGCCAAAAAATACCCACACAGTTAATGTCTCAATGCATTTTCTCTAGGCCAAGGTAGGAGATAAGTATTTCTCTGGACCAGCAATCACTACGGAAAACACGAGAGTCGTTAGTCAATCATTGCAGCACTACTTGGAGTCAGCAAGGGTGAGATTCTGTATAGATAAGCTCTTTTTGCCCAGATGACTTCTTTTTACATTCTTCTTATATTTATTTTCAGGGTGACCTATTTAAAATCCTTCACAACATCCTTCTAAACGGAGAGACTCGGGACTCAGCCCTAAATTACATGGCAGCTTTAGTTAACTACAATGTGAAGAAAGCTCAAATGCAGGTGTGTGTCATTGTTATTGGTTATTTTTCCCCACATTCTCCAATTATTGTTCTTGCAGACAATTGATTAGACTCTGACATCCAATACAAAGTCAATCATATTTTCTCCATTGTCAAAGATAATGAAACAATCCATTAATTTAATAGTTTGAAACATTGAAGTTATAATCAAATGTATTGTCTTCATACTGCTGTTGTTCATGTAGGTGGTGTAAAACCACCTTGCATCAGTGTATCATTATTTAAGTTAGCATGTATGTTTACACTTCTTTGGACCACAATAGTAAACTTAGAGGTAAGTGAGGCCCTCTCACAGACTATTCAAGTGAAAATGAATTTGTTCACGCTTCTCTTCCCTAGACTGATGACAAGGTGGTGTCGACAGATGGTTTCATGCTCAACTTCTTGTCAGTGCTGCAGCAACTCAGCATGAAAATCAAGTTGGAGACTGTTGATCCCTTCTACATTTTTCACCCCCGATGTCGCCTCGCCGTCAGTCCCGAAGAGACGCGGCTGAAGGCCACAATGGAGGAGCTCAAGAGCTGGCTGTCTGACCTACGTGAGTCAGTGTTCCTTGAAAGGCGTAGATTCCATTCATTTACAGTTACACTTGACAGCTCTCATCGTATTGTGAACATTTCTTAGAAGCTTAGTTTTTCTTTAAAAAATAAATAAATAAAAAACAGACCATTCGCATTTAAGTGAGTTGAATGATCAACCTGTGCTAATTGTTGTCGAGCCTTATATTTCCTAGCTTTGGTGGCTACTAAAAATATGTAGTGCACAGCCCTTATTGCATTGCATAGTGGTGTCTGCTTTTCTAATTTTAAGTCCAAAGATATGCCAATCAAGGAGCTTTGTCAGTCATTTGAAATAAGTTAGCTTTCTCAAGGTCAGACAGTGAGCCGCAAAGAGTCTGCTTCCACGCATAATTAAATGTGTGGTTGTTTGCGTTCTATTCCTAAAGATGAAGACTCGACCAAATTCTCTGAGCCCAAGTTCCCCACAGAGTGTTTCTTCTTGACCTTGCATGCTCACCACTTGTCTATCCTGCCCGGATGCAGACGCTACATCCGTAGGTTGCGGGCGATCCGGGAACTCAACAGGTACATTGATGCATGTTCGCTGTCATGGTGTTGGTGGTATGGTTTCACAGTATTCTGTACGTTGTGCCTTATCAGGACTGTGGAGGAGCTGAAAAACAGTGAAGCCCAATGGAAGGATTCTCCCCTTGCCAGTCGTCACAGAGAAATGCTCAAGCGTTGCAAAACCCAGCTGAAGGTTTGCATTTTGACTTGGAGAGTCAGTCTCTCTGTGGTTTGACCATTCTAACTGTACTATTTGGGACACTCATCCATAACATGATTTTTGTAACTAGCAAATGTGTATGCATATAAATAGTAAGTGCTGAAACATGCAGTACTGCATAACCTTGTACATTAACACGAAAGAGATCTTTTATTTTATTTTACGTGCACCCTCTCAGAAACTGGTTCGAGCCAAAGCTTGCGCAGACGTGGGTCTTCTGGATGAGAACATGCTCCGCAGATGTCTTCAGTTCTACAGCACAGTAATTCAGCTCATTCTTCGTATGGTGGACCCTGCTTACCCAAAGTATGTTCCTTGGCTGTTACTGATGTAGCGTCATGCTCTCGCACATACTGACATTTAAATTGAGTTGACTATTTCTCTAAGAGTTAACACCTGTCATTTGTCACAGCATCACCCTGCCATTGAATCCTGAGATCCCCAAGAGCTTTGCTGCGCTCCCGGAGTTCTATATTGAAGATGTGGCCGAGTTTTTACTTTTCGTTGTGCAGTAAGTTCAGTTAGTTTTTTTTCCCTTAAAATGTCTAAGGGGCAAACCTGGGAATTTTATTTGACGGATATTTCTGTCATTGAGTTGAACTCAGAGACTCGAGACTGCCTTGAGAAGAGTTTTGGATGGCAACCGCAGGACACTTGTTTCTTGCCATTGCCAACAAAGCCTAAATAAACTAAAGCCTACTCCTATTTCTTCTCTTTGTCAGTCCAATGCATGTATTTTTCATCGTGTTGGGTGATGTATCGGTGATTCATATCTATACACTTTACACTTATTGAATGTTAAAAAAAAAAAAGTGACACACTACATGACCCAGTCCCAGCTATTTTGGAATATTTTGCAACCCAAATAAATCCTTAATGACTATTTGCTAAAAGCAATCATTTGAGTTTAAACATCGTCTTTGTTGTGTTTAATGGTACTTCATTGGAACTGGGGATCTATTGAAGAATATCTACTGTTAGTCCTGTGCTCACAAAGAACCAAAATGTTCTCCTTTCGCTTCTTGCAGGTATTCTCCCCAGGTTTTATATGAACCTTGTGTGCAAGACATAGTCACCTTTTTGGTGGTCTTCATCTGCAGTCAGAATTACATCAGGAATCCATACCTTATTGCCAAGTTGGTGGAAGTTCTGTTTGTCACAAATCCTGCTGTGCAGCCTCGCACTCAGCGCTTCTCTGAAATGATGGAGAACCACCCGTTGTCCATTAATCAGCTAGTGCCCGCCCTCATGAAGTTCTATACTGGTGACTGCTTCTCACTTTTAAGATGTTTTTACTGCAAAATCCTATCAATTTGCATTCTAAATGTCGTAAGAAAATATCCATAAATGCTGTTTATCCACATACAGTACGTACATTGTTTGCTCCTGACTCCTCTTTCGTTGTCTCCCATGGCTAGATGTTGAGCATACGGGTGCCACCAGTGAGTTCTATGATAAGTTCACAATAAGGTACCATATCAGCACCATCTTTAAAAGCCTATGGCAAAACATTGCCCACCATGGCACTTTCATGGAAGAATTTAAGTGAGTTGAATTGCAAGGAAAAAATTGTGGCTACTAATACAAGAGAAGATTGTACTCATTTTTTTTTGTTCGTGTTCCCTTCCCTTTAGTGCCGGTAAACAGTTTGTTCGCTACATCAACATGTTGATCAATGACACCACCTTTCTGTTAGATGAGAGTCTTGAGTCTCTCAAGCGCATTCATGAGATTCAAGAAGAGATGAAGAATAAGGAGCAGTGGGATCAGCTTCCCAGGGTTTGTACTTGAATTTGTATTTACTTTTGGCAACCAATTACTTTGCATGGCTTTTGTGCATTTTAAAACTTTTCGACTACAGTTCAAGCACTTTTCAACAACAGTTTCAATGAAGCCTACCTGTTTCATTGACGTTCTTCTAGAACTCACACATTTGAAATGACTATTTGTGCTCAATCCTAACTTTGATCAGCAGTTCAGTTTTACAATAATCTGTGTATTTGGTTGTTGTCATTCAGGACCAGCAGCAGAGCCGCCAATCCCAGCTGACTCAAGATGAGCGGGTGTCACGCTCCTATCTGGCCTTGGCCACAGAGACAGTTGAAATGTTTCACATCCTCACCAAGCAGGTCCAAAAACCTTTCCTCAGGCCCGTGAGTACCTGTTACATCACTGTATTGTATAATCTCACCAATAGACTGTTATCTCCAAAATAGACTTGAAAGAAAGATGCATTGTTGTGATGTTCTTGTAGGAGCTGGGGCCTCGTTTGGCAGCCATGCTGAACTTTAACCTCCAGCAGCTATGTGGGCCGAAGTGCCGGGACTTGAAGGTGGAGAATCCTGAGAAGTATGGCTTTGAACCCAAGAAGCTCTTAGACCAGCTCACTGACATATACCTGCAGCTGGACTGTGCCCGCTTTGCTAAAGCAATTGCAGATGACCAGGTTGGAGGCTCAAAAATATTTTCAGTGAACTCTAGTGCAGGTTTTTGGTTAATAACTGTCAATGTAGTTTACTAAAAGTTGGGGAAGGTCAGGCTACTGGAGTCCTAAGATATTGCAATGAAATCCAGTTTACATCGTGATTATAGTTCATAAAATGCAGGGACTTTCCAGCTAAATTTGGCAGGCCACTTTAGTTATGTAGCAATCATAAAACACAATGTAATTCACACTACTTTTGAATCCCCACTTCTCATGAATTAGAGCCAACATGTAGTTTGTTTAATGTTGTTCCAAGAATCTTGATTACAACCTTGGGCAACTCTAAATAGCTGGATGACGACTGTAACACTCAAAAGACTGTATACACTATGTAGATTTAAAAAATGTCGCACTGTCACTTCAGTAGGTACTTTTGGAATCAGTTCCTTTTAATATGTCATCAGTTTCAACTATGCAGAGTCCAACTGCTATAAAAAATATTTTCATTGCGCAACTTCAATAATTGTTAATACCTTTTGAATCTTTATTGTTGCTATTTGAATAACTTTTGACTTATCAATAAATTAATGTGGAGGAAATCTTGACATTGCGACTTTAACTCCAAGCTCTTGTTGTAATGTTTGCTTCAAGGCATTTTGCCATTTTGTTGATTCAGTGGGAATAGTATCATTTCTATCACAATTTTGAATCAAAAACTTTTATCTTGACATTCTTTGGCTTTATTTTCTGTGTGTGTGTGTGTAGCGGTCTTACAGCCGAGAGCTCTTTGAGGAGGTCATCTCAAAGATGAGAAAGGCTGGTATCAAGTCCTCAATCGCCATTGAAAAATTTAAGCTGCTATCTGAGAAGGTGGAGGAAATAGTGGCAAAGAACTCCCAGTCGGAAATGGACTACAGTGACGCACCTGACGAGTTCAAAGGTCTGTATATGCTGCTTTTGATTCTAAATTTGCCTGGTTTGGTTTCACTTCCCCCATGCTACGTTTAAATGTAAACTGATCCCTACTTATTTTCGCCTCAAGTTGGAATGTCTCATTAGAGCTAGGTCTGTATCAGCGTCATGCAGTGTCACATTTAGTGATGTGTATTAACTCTCGAGCACAGTTGACAATTATATCCAGTCATGTGACTTTTCTGCTGTTAATTTAAAATTAGTTTGTAAATAGTAGACGTCCGATCCATTTGAACTGAGGCTGTCAATGTTAGCCAGTGAGTGAATGAAATAATTGATTGAACCTAAAATGCATGACTTTGGGATTTGGGAAGGGCGAGTACTCAAAGAAAAACAGGATAGTTCCGAGTGTTTTTTACTATACAAGATAAACCGTGGCCTTGTGTTGAACTTAATTCCTCGGCAGTACTCGACTGTAACAGTTGGATTGCAGGCATTTGCAGGGGATTTGCCACACCATAAAGGTCATTTAGACAATTTGGACAGAGGCTATCCTATAACCACAGACTTATTATAATCTATAAAAAGAATGTGGCCTACATTCCTTCTTTGATTTCTCGATAAGACTGTCATGGTCACCAGGACCGTGTCCCACAGGACACAGTTCTCATGTTTCTGTGCTGTGAAAGTCACTCAGGCTGTATTTTTTTTTTAGAAGCTTGTCAGTCACACTTGTTACATATCAATTGTGGGACATTTTGGTTTTAATTCAGTTTTTCAGTTCTGAAATTGGTCCCTCTTTCAGGTGCTTGTGATTGATCCATGCAAAGCTTTTTGTAACACTTTTTATTCTGTTGTTTGGGTTGTTTTACAACATTCCTGTAATTTTTCTTCTAGATCCTTTGATGGACACGCTGATGACTGACCCTGTGATGCTGCCTTCGGGGCACATCATGGACCGATCCATCATCCTTCGCCACCTGCTCAACTCGCCCACTGATCCTTTCAACCGGCAGCCGCTCACCGAGAGCATGCTGGAATCAAGTAACCAAATTAATTTCCACATTTTTTTTCAAAGAAGTAAAAGAGTATCCATTCAGCGCTTAATTCACAATGAACTCTACTTGCGAGTTTCTTATGTTACGAGCAGCTGCTGACATATCTTGATAGCCTTTGAAATAATTTCAGATGGAAAGAAAATGTTGTTTTTGTTGTAACAAACTGTCCAGTCACAATATTGGTTGTTGAGCAAAAAGATATATATCCCTGTACCACTGTAGTTGTGAAAATATGTGGTCAAAATGTACACCAAATGATACATTTGTTTCTGCAGTCCCTGAACTCAAGGAGAGGATCCACGCATGGATGAGAGAGAAACAAGGAGGAAAACCTTTCTAAAGACTTGATGTCAACAACGCCTTTTCCAGCTCTCGATATTGAAGGCGTCTGGCCCAAATCATCTGACTTCAGTGTCACTGCTACCACCAATAAGCAACTTTTTGATTTTTGCCCTATTTTCCCCCACCACAGGCCATTAGAATGATAGATAAAAAGCATCATAATAAAGTTACGAATGACTTTTATTTTGGTTTGTTTGCTTTGAGAATATATGTACACTATATGTATATCCAAATATATACATATATGTATTTAACAATTAGGATGCACATAACGATCTCCATCATGCTGCATACAGTGACTTAAATGAATATTTCCTTCTTGGTTCTTGTGTGTTTTGTAACAATGTGTATGTGGCCGTTAATAAACCCTTGTGACGCTTTTAGGGTGGTGGGTTGGGAACTTGTTGTTGTTATAAGCAAGACAATGGCAATGACTAACTTACTGCATAGAGTCTGCAGTGTACTGGATGCACCTGTGCTTCTAGGCAAAATTAAGGATGTAACTTAATCTAAAATGTCTGGTTTCTTTTGAGTGCAGTCAACTGTGATAAGCATTGATGTACCAAAATATACTTTCACTTGTTCTTAATTTTTTGGGTTGAAATCCATTCTAGTCACATTTTACCTGATGACGTTGATAGACTGAATTTGGAATCTTTTGGGCGTGTAGCTACTACTCCAGACCCCTTCAAACACCCCCAAGAACAAAATTATTTTAAACAAGCAACTTGGTCTAAACAGGACAGAATGTAGCATGAGTTCCAGGAACCTTGAAACCCATTACATCATCTCTAGAGGTGGTCTTTGTTGACCGTTACTGTACAGGAAAAGAAGACCTTAACTAAACTCAAAACTGTTTTGGACGCTAGAATTTTGAACTGAAAATAAATGAAAATGCACACTATTTTAAATTTGTCAATGTTTCGCCTCCTCAACGACAGTGTTATTGAAGGCAACGATCTGAGTGTATTTCTGTTTTTATTCATTTTGATTTTATTAGGGGAGGCCCGGCGAATGACTGGTTTGTGTGTGGACCTCACAGTTCTGGGGTTGTGTGTTCGATCCCAGATTGGTCCTCACTTTGTGGAGCTTGCATGTTTTCCCTGGGCTCATGTGGGTTTTTGCCTGGGTACTCCAGTTTCCTACCACATCCCCAAAACATGCAGAGTAGGCTGGTTGAAAACTCTAAATTGCCCTATGTATGAGTGTGAGTGTGAATGGTTGTCCATCCTCTTGTGCTCTGTAATTGGCTGGCCACCGATTCAGGGTGTACACCCGCCTGGGCCTGTAGTTGGCTGGGATAGGCTCCAGCACCCCCTGTGACCCTGAATGAATGATTGTATTAGCTGTCTGTAGGTGAAAAGTAGAGGCTATGTATTCCATACCGCGTATGTATAATTTTATTTAATTTTTTAAAGCGAGACTGTAATTTAATTAAGTGCATGCTCAGTAGAAGGAGCTAGTACATTGCTGGGAGGAGGCGAGCGATGTTAGGAAGAAATCCTGCAGTGTAGCGTCACAGTGAGGGGAAAAAATCGCTCACGCCCTTTCCCTATTTGAAGATGTTCATTGGCTTATCTATCCATTTGTCATTCAAATCTACTCGCTCATTGGCCAAGCTTGCGATCACTCATCGCGCCAGCGATGGAGTTGACGTAATCTTGGTAAATCAAGGCAGTTGATCAATTCTCTCCGCCTGACTGCAGGCTGACTTTTCAGAATAACGGGAAAACAAGGCTGAATAAGGAGTCCTTGGTCACGATTCGAGCTCCATTCGGCGGAGGACACCGCGATGATGGACGTTTTTTTTTACGGGAATGGACTTTACGACAGATTCCCAGCTGGCACATTCTGATAGATAAACAACACGCTTGACGTCCGCTAGCTTTATCGGTACCAGTCTCCGTTGCCCGAGAGTGTTGACGCTGCTGGAGTGACTGACTTCGAAGGTGAGGAAGGGCAGCAAAGTTATTCGTTTCCATTCGTTTCCCCGATTGTCATCACGCAACGGAGCGCTTGTTACTCTATAATAGCCAGCGATTGTTCGTGGGTCGGCTCGTGTGCATTAGCCTGCTTTAGCTCGTCCCAGCCCGTCACACGGGCGGATGAATGGCGGCGTCTCCGGACCGCGCTAATCGGTCCGGTTGATTTTTCTCTCATTTCAACGTAAATTCCTCTTCTTGAACCCAAAATGTATGCTTCGTACTTGATTAAATTTGCATGCAAATGTATTAACACTATATTGACTTTCTCGGTGTTTCTTGTACCGGATGTATGCTACAGACCAGAACGATGCGCCGATTAATAATGACAACGAGACGAATACAAATCTTAAGATTAAAAAAAAGAGAGAAAAATGTATTTCCATACAGTGGGGGTCTGACATGTGGACAGATGTTTTATGAATGCTGTTACTTTTTTAACCAATCAAGTATGAGCATCCCTACTCACCCGCCCTTCCTTTTTATGTCACTTATACCCAATATTACGTGCACCTGTTTGTTAGTGTGTATGTGCTTGGGTATAAATGACCTCACAAAATGGCTTCATTGTGTGGTGTTTTATTTGCTATTTAAACATGATTTTTAAATAAATTTACAATTTTATTCATAAAACATTTAGCTACATTCTTTTACGTGAAAGTAATTTGTATAACATGTTTTCTTGGTCTTTAACACGTTGCCTGCCATTGAATTCTTATGTTTCATTACAATTTGACAGCGCTAGATGTCCCATTGATTAGTCAAAAGTAGCCAATGACATTATAACATGATCATTCACAGTCAACTCTCACATATAATATGGATATGACATCTATAACTGTCAATGGTAAGAAATGACTTAATGGAGCTGCTCATGTGCAGGTCATCGTAGACAATGCATCCGTGCTGTGGTGCTTAGAAAAGCACCCAGCTGCATCCTGTCGCACTATTCCACAACATACATAGAGCAGCAGAGGATTAGCCTGCCTGTTCACATGGTGTTTTAATAGGACACAAGGTCCAAGCCCATTTCCTTTGACAGTTCCAAAAAGTGGCGGATAGAGTGGCCAGGCCTGGGCCTCTATCCCACGGTCATTTCAAGCACGCCAGTTGGATAGAATTTCTTGGGCGTATACCTCAACAAGTATGGCTCACTTCTGGAAAATAAAAATATGTTTTGATTGGATGTATATTTCCTGCACTTTGTAAAGTTTATTGATTGAGGGCCAAAGCTTGGCATTTTAAATAGTTTTTGGGAAAAACAGCAAGAAATAGCAAGAATTTGAAGTAATAAATTCCTCTCAAAAATATTTAAAATTGCTACTGTTGGTTTTATTTTCATTGCCTTCAGATGCTTGATTTAACATGAACATTTTCTTCATCTCCTACGCAAGGTCGACAATTACCAGAATTGGAGGGACCATTCTTCAAAACAAACATGTCTGGGGCGTCGGTTAAAGTCGCCGTTCGAGTTCGACCCTTCAACTCACGGGAGACGAGCAAGGATTCAAAATGTATCATTCAGATGCAAGGCAACTCTACTAGTAAGTCTACAATAATGTACACACATGGAACAAGTGTCTCTGTGTACATATATAGTGAACCAAATATACTATAAAAATCCTCTTGCACGTCAGGCCGCACTGGATTCAATCATTTGCTGGCCACACATTATCCACAAGCTTTAGTTTGGAAGCCCTACCCCACTGGTACCTTTGGGCCTTTTAGTAGTGAATTGTGAGACAGTTGGGGAGGAGCAGGCCTGGAAAGAATAAATAAAAAGGCTTACATGGTGACAGTAGTCCTCCTCCTTCTCCTCCTCTAAAGCAGCTTGCATGCCTGAGGAGTTAGTGTGTGAGAAGTGCTGAGTTGGTTTTTACCAAGACACCAAGCGGCCACAGTAGTTTTGAACCCCCCTCCCAACCTGATTCCTCAAGGTTTTTTCCCTACGCTGTGGGAAGCATATGTGAATAATTTGAATAATTTATTAATTTTAGTTTATGAATTTACAGTGATTTTTTTAATTTTTAGTTATAGGTGCTGTTTCCATCCCCCTATTTGTATTGCCATTTTCAAAAATATACATGGATCGACATGCCAGAAATCTGTCATAAAATCTGCATAGGTCTTGGGAAGTGGATTTTTTTTTAAAATTATTTTGGAAGAAAAATGTGACTTCTTGGTGGAAACAAGTTTTCCCTGTAAAGATGGTTGGTCTCCAATCGGTGTTTACGCTTGAGCAGCAAATAGAAAATGGTGGTGGGTGAGAAAGTAAGATGTACACACATCATCCATTGTTTCCAGTTACATACAGAAATTTTTCAGTTTTCTGTCAAAATGTTGCTATCTATGTCCTAAAGGTCATTTACACAAATAAAGTATGCTCCCATGCACATAAGCAACAATGTGGTGCTCTCCTTCCAGCTATTTTAGATGGCACTCTTAACATTAAAATCCTCTTTTTGACATCTCTTTTAGGGTGTGATGACCTGGCTTTTCATAAGAGCTCAAAGGTTGATCACGAATCTTTCCATCTGGCTTTTTTTTTTTTTTTTTTCTCATGGCCCACTCTTCTTCCAGTATTAGTTACAAATAAAAAATGGGCATGCATTTGCATTTTCTTCGGTTTATTTTCATAAAATTTCCCCAAAAATATTAGGGGATTAAGATGTCAATGCTAACTGTTATAACATTTATTTGAGATAATAGCATAAAATGTCACATGAAGAGGATTTTGTACTAAACCTTTGTTTAAAGTCTAAAGGATTAAACTAAAAAGGACCAAGTAAAGACTAGAATATTTTTAATGCTGTCGTGATTGAATGTGTGGGGTTTCCTTGTGACTGTGAGTCATCAGGAAATGCATGGTGCCAACTTCCACTTGAGTCATGCTTTCTTAGTTTCTGAGATATGAGCTCAAGTCTATCTCATATGAACATTCATTGACCTGGTATCACCAAACTGTTCTCCCAACTGTGAATATGCCTGTCAGACTCATTAGACTAAGCCTGCACAAATGTACCCAAGTTTCCCTCAAAACCAGTTATGGCTGACTTGCTTCATCCCTCTGTCAAAGGACTGTTTCAAATCACAAGTGGTTGAACTCCATGTTTTGGGATTTCCATTATTCCACCATTCCTTGCAGGGTGGGGTGTGCATGCGAACTGTGGTAGAATTGCAGTGGAAATGCAGCATTTTGGTGGCTTGGATTGGCCTTTCCTCATCTTACTTGAACATGGACAGATTGCAGAGCAAAGCGGGGTGCTGGCATGTGGCCACATTGACTTTATTGAGCCTTCATTGCAGATGGCATGCCCGGTATGTTATTTTATTAGGCTGCTGAAAATCTGAATGTAGATAGTGACACAGAGACGTTTATTAAACTCAACTAGCCCACACACACAGCATTACAACTTACACCCCCACCACCCCTTGATATGATTATTTGGGTCACCAGAGTAACTGGAAAACAAATAGTGGCTTGACAACTAATGAACCTATTCATGGTGTGAAAGCAAGAAAAGAATATGACAGAAACGAGACATAAACTTACTGTAAAAGGCCGTTTGATAAAATTTCCTTCGTCATCACCACGAATCAAACAAATGATCTTCCAAAATGGTGGTTCTCAGGAGATTTTACGGTTTCATTTAATTTCTGCTCGCCTCGTTAAACTACCTGAGCTAAAGCTGCACGACACCAAAGTAGGATTGATTGGCCGAGCCTGGACAGCTCGCTAGACATCGCCTGTTTAATCGAGTTTGTTGGTTGTTATTGTCCTCCTATTATTGTTTTGCTCATGGGGTTATTGTGGCACTGTTTGCCTCAATAACATGGAGAAAACACACAGGTTGGTTGCGGATCTGCTGTCTCATGCTCCCTGTCTCACTTGCCTGCTGCCTAGGCATGGAGTTTTGTCAATGATCAAGTGCTCGCAAATTGATTATTCACTGTGGAGGGAATGTGTCCAAGGCTGGCACAAGAAAGGCTGGCTGCAAACCAGTAAAGGTCTCTTTTCAATGGAAATACTTACTCTTACTAAGCAGAACTAATGTCATTAGAAAAACATTTCCATTTTGCTTGTGCTTCAAACAACATCAAAATACGGCCTTCATAAGGTGCTCAGTGTGTTCTTCTCTTCAGCATCTACATGGTTACATAATTCATGTTATGTTGAGCCTGGTGAGCAGCCTTGAATGTATGGATGACCATAAATTGTCAACACTGAAGTGCTGATTGTGGTGGGGGAGGAGCTTGCGTGTCTGTATAACAATTTTGTTTCTTTGAAGTGCTTGTTACATAATACCGCCTCTAATGATGAGTAAATACCAATTAATAAACTAAAAATAAATGAGGCAGTTAAAATGTCACACTTGTCTGAATGCACTACGCTGCGTATGTAACTTGTTACTTAAGAGGAAAATGGTGACACTTTTTGAACATCAATGGCTATCATGATGCAGCTAAACTTCTACAGACAGACCTGATTGACCTGATTAGAAGCCTTAATCCACGGCCTTCCCTCAGTATGCCACGCCCCGCTGCTGTAATCCCGGTGACCCTAGTTGGTGTGCGCTGACACTCCAGGGCGTCACATTCCTCATCGCCTCATGCTGGGATTGACTTGGACCAACACACATGTGCCCACGTGGACCACTTGGAGACCGGCTTGACATTTGAGAGTGACCTCCTAATGAGGGAGGGAGTGGATGGGGGACGGGGACTGTAGGCAGATGTCTGTTTTCAGTGCATGCTGTGTGTGTCATAAGGGTCGTGAAGCATTAGCCTAATTGCGCGGGGCTGACTGCTCTTCAATAAAGCATTTGTTTTACTTGTAGATACAGAAAATGAAGGGCTCTTGATTCTCCTTGTTTTTTTCCAAGCTCATCTGTACCCTAACCCCCCTCATCCATTCCATTTTCTACAACCCCTTGTCCTAATTTAGACTAGAATAAGTTCGAGACTAACCCAATTAACCATGGGTGAGAAGCTGCGGTACATATTGGACTTGCCAATTTGTAGCAAGGAACATCTAGGGAAAAACTTTTAATGCTCATGTTCACACTTATGGAATATTTGGAAATTTTATAATTGCATCCAACATCCAGTGTTTTGTTGTTTCTAGTAGAACTAGATAAAACTCACTGAACATGATGCTCATTAATGTCATTTTCTTAGGGAAGAATCCCTCTATCTTTGAGGCAGAGTTAAACATAGCCGTAGTCATATGTCAATAAAGGCTGCCTCGTGGTGTAGAGGTTAAAGGCCGCCTCGTGGTGTAGAGGTTCACCAGCCTGACTTCGGTGCGGGCAGTCGTGGGCTCAATTCCGCTGATGGCGGTATGATTGAGAGTGCGAATGGTCGTTTGTTTCTCTGTGTGCCCTATGACTGACTGGCGACCAGTCTAGGGTGTAGTCTGCCTTTCGTCCAAAGACAAGTGGGTTAGTCTCCAGCAACCCCCGCAAACCTTTCAAGGATGGGCGGTATGGAAGATGAATGAATCAATGAATATGTCAATAAGTAGCCACGAATCTGATATTACAACTGTGAGACAAAAAACGTACTAACATTGGTTGCTAACGAAATGAATAAATAGTCACAACGTTGAAACAGAAATTGGAAAGGGAAGATTATTGTGAGTAATACAAATTGATAGTTTTCAACTGAGCAGTTTACATTTTGAAAACCTTATTGGTGGTGTTTTTGTGTCTGTGATTGTTGTGAAAGCAGCCACATTCATAGAGGTAGTGAAAGTCGTGCACAAGGTTTATTCACGTGCAGAGTAGCGTGACTCGGCATTTCAGACCATCTCACAGCTGGCTTTAAAACTACTGCAACATTTGTGCATTTGAATATAAATAATGAAAGAAATGAACTGATGCTGTCTCAATTTGCCCCTTAGATTGTGGATTGCTTGATGGTATTTTTTCAGAAATTGGTTGTGAAATGTTAAAGAGGATTCAGCCAAGTCAATAGTGGCAAATATCCTGAAGCCCACTAAAATGCTGTCCTTTTCCACACTCATCACTGTTAGGTAGCTATATATTGTATTTTTTGTTAGAGATCTTTTTTAATACCTTTTTTTAGTTTAGGATACCTTTCTTTTGTTCTGTGTTGTACCTGGGGAGTTCAGTGAAAAAAGTTCATTGACGATTGAACTAGTTAATTTTTGAAATTGTAAAATTAGTTAAAAAGTTCAGTCTGAATTGAACTAGTTGTCAATTCAACTTTGAACCCTCATATTTTTGCTACGTATCACCATACCGATTGATGTTATATTTGTGTCGTTATTGAATTTTTGTGGGTGATACTCTACTCTTTTGATAAAAACTTGCCTCATCAGGGTTTACTATTTCAAAGTATTCCTTGGTGAACAACTCCGGTTTCCTCCCACATTCCAAAAATATGCGAGGTAGGCTGATTGGACACTAGCATATGCCCCCAGGCATGGGTGTGACTGTGCATGGTTGTCTGTCTCCTTGTGTCCTGCGATCGGCTGGCCACCGATTCAGGGTGTCCCCCGCCTCAGGCCCGAAGTCAGCTGGGATAGGCTCCAGCACCCCCCGTGACCCTAGTGAGGATAAAGCGGTTCAGAAAATGAAATGAGATGAGACCATGGTGAACATGGCAAGTCTGTACCAAAAGATAGCTAATCATCTGTTGCACTCTCGTCTATTGCTTTCACTTTGTGTCTTTGCCATTTTGGGGTGAAGTGGCTAGGCTTTTTCCCACATTCAAGAATGCAAATGTGTTTTTGTAGTGTTTGCGTCCAAACCGACGCTGCTCTTTTTCCAGACTGTTTTGTCCGCCTTCCTCCCACAGTTTGAGTGCTGAATTCCTGGTGTGACTGCACAGTTTTACAGTCCATGCACGGTAGCTGGGTGAAAACAATGCTTTTTCTGTAACACTCATGAGTAAAATTTCAGAGGTTAATAAAATGCCATGTTTTAAAACAATGAATGCAGAGTTGACGCTCAACCTTTGTTGCACTTTATCATTTTCTGTAATGCTGCTGTTCTGGATACAGCACATAAATTAAAAGGAAGACTCATGTTCCTCTCCATGAAAAGGTATAGAATGGGCTTGTTATCTGATCTCAGTTTGGGAATGTTTTTTCCCCCCACACAGATCACTGTTTTACAGTTTTATCCATGATGTCACAGTGCTTATGTAAAGTCTGAAAGCATTTAAAGGGAGTCTCAGGGTCCCTGTGTTGCGGCAAGCTGAGGAAATCCAGGTCACTGTTTTTTCCCCTCAGTAGGCCTGTTGTTACCATGGAAAGTAAGAGGTTCTGCTTCTGTCCATATTTACCGTGAACAACTTAGATCATATGCTGATCTAAACTTTGGCATACAGTTTAGTCATAAGATTAAGTTGAAATTTCAATTTGCCAATTAACTGTAATGGGATGTTATAGAGTGTATTTGTCATCAGGTTGGGTATTACAGTCTTATGCGGCTCATTCATTGGTCTTTCCTGACAGACGTTCCACAGTTTTTGTTTTCTTTTATTTTAATTTATTTTTTAACCTTGAATGGAGTACTTGCTGGTATAGCACGTTTCCTCTCTAGTTATTTCCACATTTTCATATCATCATTTTTCCTTTAGTGTTATCCTGTACCTGTGAATCCGCGTGAGCTGTTAATATCAAAAGACAGTTGCACTATGCAGAAGTGATCAGTGCCTGTGGACTGTGTGAGCTATGTACAGTTTGGTTGGCCAGCTGAAATCTTTCCATTCCTTTCTGTCACTGACAGCCTGTCGGCATGTAATGCACTAGCTGCCATCTGCTCATGTATAAATAGACAGTGGTCATTCCTAGAACAGCTGGCAACATAGGCCGTCACTGCACACTGCCACTGCTAAAGTAACTATTTTTTAAGGTCAAATCTCCAAATTATTGCAACTATGGTTTATTGCATGTATGAGTTTCTGTGCAATACTGTGCAATATGTTTTAGTTCACAAGCACCTTTGCTGGTTTTAAATCTGTTTCACATTATACTGACAGTGGAACGGTGGGTTTTAATTGATCAATTATTAAATCTACTTTTAATTGCTAAAACAACAAATGTAATTAGTGTCATACTCTAGTATTCTGCTCTAGGTATAAAATGAAGTCCCTTAATGTAGTGGGTGTTGGAACTTCACTGGCTCTCGACCTAACACATACATTTAACTAACTTAGTTTAAACAATTTTCTTTTTAAATGACACAACACGGAATTCCTAAAAAAAGGTTTGTCAAAGCAACTGAAAAGGGCTATTGTAGTAGTGTTAGCTGAGCCCCTAAAGCCTTGTCATAACAGATTACCTAACATGTTTTGCAGTCAACTGCAGTACCCTGTATTCAGTGATGTGTTCTCGACCCTTCCTGTGCTTCCCCCATCCACACTCTCTGCAGACAACAATAACGTCATCAGCCTTTTAATGGTGGGTTGGGGGTGGTCTGTCACAGCTACATTGTTTCATTAGACTGGTATTCCAATGCTGTGTTCTTTTGTGATGCACTTGCATGTCCTTGATGGGACTTTGAGGTGACTATCTGTAACCAAAGAGCTACCAAAGTTGTTTTGGAAATGTTGTATGTCCGGTGTTGTGGCTGCAGCAAGCTCAGCTGTTTGTCAAATGTTGGACAGTGATGCTTAGACACTACTTATAGCTCTCAGCTTTGAGTTGCATCCCTTGACAACTTTGTCATCTGTACTGCAGCCTTGGCAACCAGGACACACGGAGACACCAAGCATTTCTTTGGCAAAGGACAACGTACCCCCTGCAGTCTTTGCTTATACTATTTAAGAGCGAACAACCATTTGAGTGTACTGTAACCATGCTCAAACTATGGGCTTATGTCAGCAGCGTATTTTTTCACCATAACAAACATGTACACTCTTAGACATACTAGTGTTGGTAGTATTATTAAGAGGTAGCGTTATAGCTATGGTAGTCTGGATGGCTGTATGTGCTAGGCTCGAGAGACATGGGTTATTCAAGATAATACATCAATATACATGATTACTTTTTTCTAAAGGGTTTATAGAAAAATTGCAATAATTGTTTTAAAGTATAGTATTGGGATTAATTGGGTTCGAATTGTGATATGAGGCAATACACACCTCTAGAGACTATACATAGTATAATACACATAACACTGTTGTGGCTGTTCTAGTTTGTTCTTTACTTTACCTTAGTACAGAAATACTTCCATTTCCTCTTTTTGTTCCTTCTGTCTTTTTAAGCACTCAGGATAATCTCTTTTGGGGTAATCACAGGGGAATAGGCATATTTTTTTGGATTTTTGATGACATCCCCCAGTATTCCGTTTTTATATTTTCTGCATCGCACCTAAGACAGAAGTCAATATTGCTTTAGTTTTATTTTGCTGACAAGCAATATGATGCACGTTTCGGTACTATTTACAAACACTCAAAAGCTTTTTTTTCTTTCATTGTTGAAGCTATGTTTATCAAAATGTGTAACTAGCATGAAACTGTATTGGAAAAATGCATTCTGTAGCATTGCAAAAAAGCTGCATTCCAAGGTGACCAATTATATCACCATGCATTTCACATTTACATAGGCCGCAGGAAGGTTAGTAACATTCCAATGGCTGGAAGACAAACATGGGTTAATGAGAATTCAGTGCACGCACTGCTAGATGGTTCGTTCTTTTAGGTTAGAATGAAAAACTGCCTTTCCTAGTAAACAGGATAATTACCTTTTTCTGCTTGTTGCAAGGAATCACTGACTATATTAACTTTTTTTAAACAAAAATTACCGGCCTTAAGTCAAAATAGATTATGCCTGTTGATAAGACTAGCTGAGTGATCAGTTAATGGGTATCAACGTCTTTTTAAATGGGAAGATGTCATGGAGCCTTATTCTATTCATCATAACCCAAAAATCCAGTTCATTAGTATTTGGGAGCAAATCAATATTGGATTGTTCTCTTTCCATAATGGATGTGTGCAGTGAATTTATCTCTGTCTCATTAAATGTGTGCCATTTATTTTAGCCTTAATGTCATTGTTAAGATTTGCTAAGTACAAAGGAAATTAAACTGAATTTTTGTTGTTGTTGCGCACCACGGTCAATTCTCGGATTACCTGATTTACAATTTGTAAATTGTATATTGCTAAAATCTTATTATACACTGTATAATAAAGGTCCATTGGGAAATAGTTGAAGGAACATAAAACAGAGCACAATGTGCCTCATCCTCACTCTTATGTGGCAAGTTGAGGTTGTTATGGCAACCAAAAACTGGTAACGTACCTGTTGCCATGGTTTAGAAAGACGTGTGATGACGGTGTTTATTACACACCAGACACGTCTGCCATTTAAAGTCCAAGAGGATTCCTCTATTGGGAATATTCACTATAATTGGAAAACGGGAATTTTCATTAACATTATGAAGCATAGCTTGCAGTTTGTGTGTCGGGGTCTATACAGATTGAGAGATTTATTTTTGTCTCTTGAGCATCACAATATAAATGGTGGCTGCTATTGCGCTTACAAGGCTGATGTCTATACAGTTACAGGTAAAGCAGTTGGCTCAGTAGACCAATTCAATGTTCTGTTTTGTACATTTGGGACATCAGACAACTGAAGTTTTTTATTGATCAAGGTCTTCACTGACTGATTTACTCGGCTCTCACATCATAGGCTGATAACCGATTAAAATCAGTTTAGCTAATTGTATCTTCTCTTATCAAGGAGGGCTTCTACTGTCTTACAGCATACTTCTCTTATAAATCACCAAGATAACTGCAATATAAGGTGTGCATCATGTTTTATTATCAGAAAGTTATAGTGTTCTGCTCATTCAACTGGCTTGTTGGGGCCATCCCACATCAATTGCTTTTCTATCTCTTCAGTGAAAATTGTTCCAGGAAAGGGCACTGGTAACTAAAACACCACTACGTTTCTAAATATCCTAGCTCCTATTTCTTTTTGGAGGCTGGTCAAAGAGGAAATTTTATCTTTATTTAGCCACCTGTCCCACTATATCCTCTTTCAGTAACCACTTTTGAAGCCGCGACTCTGCTTTTTTACCTTTAAGTGATAGCAGTGGTGGACCGTCACGCCTTCTCTGCTGGCCTAAAAAATATCTGAATCACAGCCTGATCTTAATTATATTTTTTCCATGAATACTTATTAAATAATTCCAAACATTCTTTCAGCTTCCTTTCATTGCTTTTCCCCTGGTTGCGCTGCTTCCAGATGTGTGTTTTCATATTTAAGCATCTAACCAATCACATTTCAGCTATTTGTTGCCAGGGTCAGAAATCTGCCTTGAGGCCTTCACAGTCAGTTCTGCAGTCTCTGCTGCATAAAACAAGCGACGATAAAACTGTTGCTTTAACCAATCAGAATTCGATTTGGCAACCCCAAGGCCTTCTCGCAGGCATAGGGATACGTCATTGCCTTCTCGCAGGCGTAGGGATACGTCATTGCCTTCTCACAGGCGTAGGGATACGTCATTGCCTTCTCGCAGGCGTAGGGATACGTTTTGTCAACCCGCAATGGCTGAAGGAGGAGAAGATATGGATTTGTTTGCAGATTTACTGTCAAAGCCATTTTCAAGACGGACTTTTCAAGAAAAAAAAGCTGGACATTAAGAAAGGTTGGACAACTCCAAAGCAAGCAAGCCTGTCACAACCGGGAACGAACATTTTCATCACTAAATCGTATAAAAAACGTATGCCTGAAATACGACGGGACAGGCTCGACTTTTAGCATTAGCTTCGATCGGGATAGAAAAGAAGGAGGAAAGAAAGGAGGATGGATATTGTGTACAAGTAAAAATGATTTTTGGTGAGTAAAATATGGCTATATTCCTAAATAATATTTCAATTGTATGAGGTTCTTATTGATGATTGTTTATGTGTCGCAGCACTAGAGGTTTTATAGCCATAAAATAGTTTTTGAGGGTTGGATTGATTCCGTCAGCTGAAGGCGTCGCTAGGAAATTCACGGACCGCCACTGAGTGATAGATAGTATGATCACGGCTTTCCAAGGAAAGTTAATGCTCAAATGAATTGTGAAAACATTTTACTCTGTCCGGACACAGTATGACAATAACCATAAGTTTATGACATTCTCTCTTTGAATTATCATTATTATTAGGGAAATGGCATTTTTAAATTTCATTATAGTACTAGTATAATGACAATAAAACAATTGAATTCAATTCAATTTTTAGGATAATCTTGATTTAAGAATTTTAAGCATATGGTTCATAACTGGGAAAGTTGTGGCTTTCCAAACGTAACATTGCTGAGAGCTTTTACTTTAACACTTCTGGTAAAACTGGCATACGCTTATGTTTATGGTTTTATTTTTTAACCCCAAGTATTATTGGTTTTCTATTTATTTCAATTATTTGCAATTCATTGAAAAAATATTTGTAATGGTGTTGAATTTATTTTTATTTTCTAATATGAAATGTGTTATAAATACATTGAGGCAAGGCAAAACATCATCTGTTTTGGGAAAATTTAAAAATATTCAGCTGGGTGTATAACTCATCACATAGCTAATGTCATGTTGTTTTTAAATGTCAACGGAAGTGCTGGGTGCAGTCTTGTCTTGTGCACGCTCTCCTTTCACCATCGGCACATTCTTAATTATGTTCATGTCTCATAACGTATCTTAAAAAAGCCTAGCTTAAACCTGTACTGAGGGTCAGGCTCTTCATTTTGGAACGTGACGACTGCTACTGCAATTCTCACATTTAGCATGACGCTGTCAGTGTTTCTGTTTCTGAGTACACGTTGTGCTTTTCTGTCAGCATGTGACCGACAGCGCGCGATACCCAATCCTACCCTCTCCTCATCTACTGCATTATTGATAAGTGTGCAGAATCCTCTGAGCCCTGTGTCGGCTGTGAAAGCCATTAAACGCACCTTTAAGTTGAGGCGCGAGTAGAAGCTTTAATTTACCTGATGCGATGCTCATAAGATGTATTAAATGCAGATATTTGCAGTTTAAATGTAATATTCCAAATAACTGTCATTGAAATTGATATTTATTTGGCATACTGGTACATATTTTGGTTTGAGACGGCTACTGATTGCATTTTTGATAGGCCCAGGACACTTAGTATTTTAAACCCTATTCCCACACTCTTATTTGCACATCAACCTCCTCCACTGTCGCTTAATGTTTACCTAGCTTGCAGATGACATGCTCAGCAAAAGAAACGTCTGTCTGACAAGAGGAGTGATAGAGGTATCAATATCAGCAAACAACCGCCAGTAAAGTCAACATTTCATTTTTCATCCGGTGTTCAGTGTGAGGAAGGCTTTAAGAGCTTGCCCGCAGTTACAAACATGGTTGAGAGGAATGAAATGCCAGACATAGTTGCAGATTCTTGTTCATTAAGAGATGTCTGTGTGGCCATAGGGAACACTCCAGCTGTGCGTAAGTGAAGTGTGTCATCAAGTTGTGGCAGCAGGTGCTGTATATCCCACATGGTTGAGTAGAGGGAAGCTGACTAACCTGTCTTAGGGTGATTTTAAAGACAAAACATGTTTTTGTAGGGGTAAAAGTTGAAACACCAGGATCGCTTCTGAAAAGGTACACATGTTCTTTAGCTTCTAAGCGGGCAGGGCTGAAACCCCTTCAATTAATTTGTGTTGAAAATGCTCAGAAGAATGAATATGAAAATCATGGTTGAAGGACACATACATAGTTAAATTCGCAATAATTATTTCTACCTATAAAACTGGTTAGGTTCATTTTATGAATTGATCATGTATTGTGGCCAGAGTAAAAACTTGAAAGTCATTATAACTTGCTATTTTGTTCCTCCTCCTCAGCTATTCTTAACCCTAAAGCTCCAAAAGAACCAGCAAAGAACTTCAGTTTTGATTACTCCTACTGGTCCCACACGACAGTGAGTCTAAGCCCTTTTTTTGGTCATAAATAATGAAGAAAACAAATTTTCTGTTGTTTTAGTGAGTTTAACGTTCTCTGCATTCTGTTCTTTGTCCCTCTTCCACAGCCGCAAGACCCCTGCTTTGCCGCACAGAACCAAGTGTACAATGACATTGGCAAGGAAATGCTGCAGCATGCCTTTGAGGGGTACAATGTGTGCATTTTTGCATATGGCCAGACTGGAGCTGGCAAATCCTACACCATGATGGGCAAACAGGAGGAGGGCCAAGAAGGAATTATTCCCATGGTTTGTTCCTCAGTGCCATTTTTTTAACATTGGGACTACAGATTAAAAAAGCAAAAAACAGTTGTTTAATGTATACTTAACTTTATAGTCCCTTTTCTTGGTATTTTGATAACCGCATAAACACCTGGCATCCACATACTTGGACGTCACACTTTGAATCATGCATAAATGGTTGTCTGTCTCCCTGTGCCCTGCGATTGGTTGGCAACCAGCGCGGGGTGTCCTGTTTACTTACTGCCCGTAGTTAGCTGGGTTTAACTTTTATTATCATGTCGGTACTAAAATGATGTTTCTCTGCTTTCCAGCTCTGTGAAGATCTATTTGAGAAAATCAATGCACATAATAACAAAGAGGAGCTCTCCTATTCTGTAGAGGTGAATTTACAGCTGTTTTTTCTATTGATTGTCTTGCATTGGCATTGCGATTAGAATTAGAATGTTTGTATATGTCCAATTATGTACGGATGACAATCCTCCTCAGAATCAAACTTCAAATGACCTTACATCCTTAAAAGCTTGCTAAACGGATGTGCTGATACATAACGTAATGGTTAATTAGCCTTTTTGGCATATCTTGCCATACATTTTAAGGTATTGAACTTTGAATATTCCCACCTATACATGATCACAATTTCCATGCTAGGAAAAATTCACATAGCAATTCACTGCATGCTCTTATGTGTAGGTCAGCTACATGGAAATCTATTGTGAGCGAGTGAGAGATCTGCTCAATCCCAAGAACAAAGGGAATCTCCGAGTGAGAGAACATCCACTTTTGGGCCCTTATGTGGAGGACCTTTCCAAGCTTGCCGTTACGTCTTACACAGACATTGCTGACTTAATGGATGCTGGCAATAAGGCCAGGTGAGACACTTTCTGGAATAACTGGGATCCCTTAAAATGAGTGAGAAAAATTGTACCATGTTGAATGAATGAAATTTGAAGGAGTCATTAGTCTTTCTTTGCCTATTGTCCTGTTTTTTAGTTCATGGATGTCCAAACCGGTCATCGAGTTGCGCAGTGGGTGCAGGTTTTCATTCCAACTGATGAATATACATTTTCATCAATCTGGTGTTTTAAAAGTATAATCAATTGATCAGTTGATCAGTTGGAACAAAAACCTGCACCCACTGCTGCCCTTTGTAAAATAGTTTCGACATCCCTGGTTTAGATAACAACACCACAAGTGAAAACCAACTCCTTGCTAATTCAGAACTTTGAAGACTTATTATTAATTATCTGTTAGATACGTTTGTTTGATGTGGTTTTTCATTAAGTGAGTCATGTTTTCACTTGCATCACGAGTGTCATACATTTTTTTTACTGTGTAATTTCATGCATTCAAGGCTGTACCTCGCCTTAATCTTCCTATGTTGACTCAAAAGGAGCAGTCACAAGAGGAGATAGTGGTTTTACACACCATGTTCCAGAACTAAGCCCTCTGACTGTGCAATGTGTTTGATGTCTTCATGGTATTATCCGCCTCCCACAGGATGAATAATCCCAAGTATTTAAATCACTCTAAAAGGTGTAATGCCCAGTGATGCCTGTATTGTGTGTAAAATCATTTCAAAGCCCAGAGTGAATATTCACAAGAGGTTTTACAGCATTTGGACTAATCTAAATATGGTGCTATCTATTTACCAACAGAACTGTGGCTGCCACCAATATGAATGAGACCAGCAGCAGGTCACATGCAGTTTTTACCATTGTTTTCACACAGAAAAAACACGACAGCGAGACAGACCTTTCTACTGAAAAGGTAAGCGGCTCGAAAGATCTGAGACCCTTTTCACCATTGTTTGAGTTGTCACTGAAGATGTTTTAGTTTCTCTTCCACTACGTTCTTTTGTTATTGATGTAAAAATTCATGTTAATATCGTAACACGGGTACTGTGTTCTGAGATGCATCTTCTCCTGTTCGATTTTGTTGTAGTTTAATTGACATCTCCATTTTCAGGTCAGCAAAATTAGTCTTGTGGACTTGGCAGGAAGTGAACGAGCAGATTCCACTGGTGCTACAGGCACCAGGCTGAAGGTAAGACTCATTTTTAATAAGAGCATGAATAGCTTCACTTTCTTTCTACATGGAATTTGTATTCATTTGGTGTAGGAAGGCGCAAACATTAACAAGTCCCTGACTACGTTAGGAAAGGTCATATCTGCCCTTGCTGAAGTGGTAAGTATTTTACCTCTTTTAATTTTGCTCTTTTTTCCCTTTGTCTTTCAAAAATAAAATTACCATTTGTTGTAAAGGAATTGTTTATTGTTTTTTTTGCTTAGCATTGGGTAATGTCTGTCCTTGTCATTTCTCCTGTTCTTGTAATACCTGCTTACACAGGATAACTCGACCAGCAAGGTAAACCCTTTGGGAGCTCAGCCATTAACCTCTAATTCACTCCATTTTGCCAGAGTTGCCTGCCTTTTACCATAAGTAGTATTGACATTGCGCTCGTTTCCAATTTTTAATCTTATTTAGTTAAGTGCTGTGCTTTCAGTCGCCATGAAGTGGAGCATATATGTCTTACAATGTCGGCTATATGTCTTACAATGTCGGCTAAAAACAGGGCTCATCGCTCATGTGGCTTTATTTTGTTGTCATGATCCAACATTTAATAATGTTAAACTCCCATTACTAACTTGTCGCATCACACTGTTAAAATTGCTTTCTCTACGACAAATGTGTACTAATTTTAATTTCAGAGCAAAAAGAAGAAGAAGTCAGACTTCATTCCATACAGGGACTCCGTTTTGACATGGCTCCTAAGGGAAAATCTCGGTATGAACATGAACACATTTGTGTGACATGACTTGAAATGATTGTTCGTTCTGTGTCTGTACAAAACAATACAAAGTAACCTATTTCTATTCAGTGGTTAGGAAATGAAACCCAAACATATATTACATGTTCATTTTGACAATATACACATTTTTGGGGCAATCTGCCCCACTCTTATTTTTAATGCACCGCTTATCAAACTAGATTAAATGCCCTGTTTAATCTAAATGTTAGAGAAAATGGACATGTAATTAATTATATTTTTCCTTGGGCAAATGTTAATGTGTCATTGTTGTTTCAAAAATACATCAACATTTTATGTGTATATTTTCTTTTGAAAGGTGGAAACTCCAGAACCGCAATGGTTGCTGCACTCAGTCCTGCTGATATCAATTATGATGAAACGCTGAGTACACTGCGGTAAGGTTCTCATCCTGTCGAATATAAGGATGAATCATTTCAAATCAGTAATAATTCTCATTTGTGTTTATTTCTAGCTATGCCGATCGCGCAAAGAACATCAAATGCAATGCTGTTATTAATGAGGATCCCAACAATAAACTGGTGCGTGATCTGAAGGATGAAGTTGCTCGACTGAAGGAGCTGCTGCGTGCACAAGGACTGGGAGATATCTTGGACAGTGAGTGAAATGTCAACAACATTCAATCCAGCATGTGCCTCCTCTTCTCTCTACTTCTTCTATTGTCTGCACACTTTGTCTCCATTACCTTCTTAAAAACAACAATTTCAATCTCAATGTGTTGATAAAATTGTGTTCCAGAATCAATAATCTTGCTTAGTGCAAAAGGCATAAAACAATAACTCAGTTACACCTCTACGGTTGTATCATGTAGTTTCAAAAAAAGAAATGTATCATCAGGCAATGACTCAATTCTTATAATTATCATTACATTGCTCATGATTAAAGATTTTTAAACTAGCCAGTATATCAAGTAGCTCTCAGCTCGTTTCAGTTAATAGATTCTACTCACCAATGTGATACTGGAAATACTGCTGTTACATTTAATGCAAATTTACATTTAACGTGAACACTTTGGACTCATTTTTCGACAACAGCACACTGATTTTAATGTACTGGATTATTTATGTAGCTTCTGATTCCAAAACAGGTTACAGATACAAACTGGGCCTACAGTAACCTGCTCATTCCTTACTCTGCATTTAACCCGACCTTTGTCGTCATCATTCTCATTCTGCACAGTAAATAATGTCTAAAACCTCTTCCTACCATTGTACCCTGACCCCTCTCATCTTTTCCTGCTTCCCCTCAGTTGATCCTCAGGGGGATGATTGCCCAGGAAGTGAAATCAAATGTTTGTATTTTGTCTGCTTCTCATGCACTGTTTTCACTCTCTGCTTCATAGTTAAAATAACATTGCTTTGAGACCCAAATTAGCTCAAAATTGGAACTAGGGTTGGGCGATATGTTGAAATGGTTATTTTTTTAAACTGACAATTTGTCTACAGGCCATAGTAATGTAGTAGACAGATGAACGAACTTAAAATGATGATTGTAAAGATTAGTAGGTACCTACTGTGTTTCAAGCATATTCATCATGCATAATGTACTAGATTAGGAAGGGATTTTTTTTAGAATTTTCTTACTGTGTCTTGATTAATGATGGGAATGTGTCAAAAATAACTGCTATACGGATTTAACGATGAATTCCGCAGTTATATTTTTAAAAGCCATAGCTAGTTGAAGCAATCTAAAGTTCTCAATTTGAACACAAGTACAAAAAGATGTGAATAATCAACAAATACTGCGCAAAATTCTTAAATATATAATGCACATCTTGGCTGGCAACCAATTCAAGCTGTAGCCCATTCACTGTCCGTTGTTGGCTGGGATAGGCTTCAGCACCCCCGCGCTAAGCGGCTCAAAAATGAATGAATGCGATAATATTGCACATCCCTTTTGTTGAAACGTTGATGGTTTCTGACAATACAAAAATCCACATATTTTACTCCTTCCCCCAAAATACCCTTATAATCACAATTCTTTAATTTAATGCAGACAGAACAACATTACATTTTTGATAGCTTTAATTTTTATCTAGCCATATCGCCCAGCCTTAATTACTAAACTGCTATCTGCTCTGCATGTAAAAGCAAAGATGCTAAAGCTGAATAGAATTGCAAGGCTCCCTTCATTTTGCTGTTCTGGCCATAATTAGCATGCTGCCATAGCATGTGCTTGTGGTGATGAACTCTGCTTATTGCAGTTCCTAAGTAACTGTTAAAAGTGGTCTTTTAAGGCTTGTCCCCTTTAGACATAGCTAGTAATAGCATCATTTTCTGGCAATATTGTCTTAGTACTCTCTGTTTGCCCTTTCTTATTTGGCAGCAGCATTTCTTTGTATTTATTTATTTATTTTCTCACTAATCGTCCACTGCAGGTGACAGTGCTCAAAGCTTTAGAATGCCACTGCTCAGTTGTCACACTGAGGTTCAGAGCTTCAGACCAAAAGGTGCATTAAATAGACATTGAATGTAGTCTGAGAGATTCCACTAACCTAGAGTGAGTAGTTGGTTTGATGGTGTGCCCTTTGCTGTATTCCTAACACTTCTTCCTTCTTAACACTTATATTGTAATGATAAGTTTTAATTGGAGAAGCAATTGGACTTTTTTATTTTAACTTGATGTGGGGGTATCTTTTAGGTTGTATTGACAATTGTAAAGATTGCTGTGCATCTTGCATGATCTGGATGTGGAATCAATAATAAGTTGTGTGTGTGTGGGATGGGCTGAAATTTGGCGGCATGTCATCAAATATAATTTGCCCTCTGGAGCATTTTGCAGCCTCAATCTGAGGCCCACACTTACAGTGATAGCAGTTTTCTCAGCAACAAATATCAGTGCATTATTTTCAGGAATTGTACAGAGATAAATGCCAATACAGATGTCCTTGATTTGCTGTAGAAGTAGCAAAAGATGTTGGAAGAACTAACATAGAACATTTGAAGTGAAAACTGCTTTTCTGTAGCCGACATTGTGATGTACGCTCGTCTTATCTTCTTGGTACAACCTGTGTCTCACATTAGTCTTCCCTCCTTTTGTCCTCCCTTTCTTTCCCTGTCCCTGTTTCTTCCTCTCTCTTCATTTTGTATTTCATTCCTTTCATTTCATGTTTTATCACCCCTGTCCCTGTTCATATCCTTCCTGTTGTTGTTCTCTCTCTTTCCCTTTTGTTGTCGGTTCAGACCTCAAAGACATTCAGAACAATAAGAATAGATACTTGATAGCCTCAGAGAACCAACGCCCTGGCCATTTCTCCACAGCCCCTATCGGTTCCCTGACAACCTCCCCATCCTCTGGCTCACTGAGCAGCCAGGGGGCCCTCCAGTCGGTTACCAGCATCCAGGAGCGCATCATGTCCACTCCTGGTGGAGAGGAAGCTATTGAAAGGCTCAAGGTAAAGTTGGTCTCTGAGTTATATCATGGCATTGAAGTCTTAGAACACTAGCCAAACAGGATCCATTAATTTTCTGTGGGATTGACCCTTCCGGATACAATTGGAATTTATCAAGTTACACAGATATTTAGAAATAAGTCAAATGAATCAGATGTTAATATTTATGTTTTGTAATTCCAAAGTCCCTGTCAAGCTAATTCTGCTCATATGACTGTTGAATGGAAAAGTACAATCAAGCAACCAGTAGAAGCTGCAGTTGCCAAGACAACCACAGTGCCCACTCTTTCATCAAATGACGTCAAGCCCGAATGGAGATATGGGGGAAAGCGTACAAAAATAGCGCTTGAGTTATGCCAATTTAGTTCTGGAAGTCAGGGACATATGAGTCAAAGGCGGCACTCGTTTATTTTTGTTTTTGATACGATGGCTCTCCCTTGTGATCCATATATAAACATAACTTTAGATACTGTGTCGATTTGTAGTAGTTAGGCTGGGATGACTGTATAAGGCCTTTCTCAACAAAACCAATAGAGCATTTGTGCAAACTTCCCACATTGACTTTTGTGTTTTAGGAATCTGAAAAGATCATTGCTGAGCTCAATGAAACCTGGGAAGAGAAGCTTCGGAAGACCGAGGCAATCCGAATGGAGAGGTCACTATAAAACTTAACCAATCCGTCTACACTTTCTTTAATCTTGTGGCCGTTGTTTTCAAAATACCATTGGCGGGATCACTTCAAAAACTGCAGATGCTATTGTAGATACAAGCTAATTTTCTGGACAGTGTTATGTTTGCAATAGTGCAACACATGAATAATGATTATAAAACCTGCTCTGCCTTATTTGCAGGGAAGCATTACTTGCAGAAATGGGCGTGGCAATCCGAGAAGATGGAGGCACTTTGGGGGTTTTTTCTCCTAAAAAGGTAGGCCAGTCATCATCATACACTTGTATAGACAGTGACTGTGGGATGAATTTTCACACGGGTTTTTTTGTGATTCACTCCTCTCTTCACTTCCTCTTTTATTTGTGTGTATCATGTTTTGCTGTGTTATACAAGAACCCTTTATTCATTGTCTTTGAAATCTTTATTGTATCTTTTCTTGTTTTGGCTTTGTGATCATGCTTTATATTGTGCCTTGTTCATTTATCCAGCTCAGCCATGAGAATCCATTTGATGATCAATTTGATTGTTTTCCAAACAAGGTTTGTTTAGTCAAGTTGGCAGAAAACCTGATATTCTTGACTCCTTCCTTTAGTAAGGGTAGTTGATTATAGTCTTTTCTCCATATTGTATGCTGTGGTTTGAAATTCCATAATTGTATAATTGTTTTCGATACGTTTACAATTGGATTTCACACGGACTAGTAGAATGATCCTCATTTCCACTAAATTGTACCACCTCATCTCGAAATAGTTCTACAAATTGTTAAAGCTTTATATTGACAAGAACAGGTACAAACACTGGTTGCTCACTGGTTTAGATTTGGGACTTGGTTTTGTTGCAGCTTTTGAGAATGTGTGACTAGAAATGCCTTAAAAATAAACACACAGTAATTAACTTACCTTACTTCTTAGCTCTCTCTCCTTTCCCCACTTTTTCTAGTGGCTTGTTTGCAAGTCTGTTCTATAATGGAAATGATCCTTACTAAAGCCAGTAATAATTGGTTTTGTCAATGTGACCATTTTTCCCCTCCATCGGACTTTACTTTTGAAGTAGAGTAATTGACAAACCAAAATAGTAGTGATTAGAATGAACAAAGGTGTGTAGTTGAATAGCAAGAATTGTCCTTGTCCCTAGATTTATTCGTTTTTATGATTAATGAACTCTGGATGCTTACCACCAGAGAGTAATACGAGTAATACGACCTCAATATGTTACAGTCCACAGTTATTTGTGATTGACATGTGTTCATTCTTTTTTCTCATTCACTGCTGCTCCATTGGTTAGCTTTTGAATGAGAAGCCTTGTGATCTGTATACAGACTTTAATGGGGTCTTCTCCCCAAAGAAGGTTGGTTTTCTTTAACGAAGAACTCTGTTGTGGTAGCACAGTTTTATCTGACAGTATTAAAATACATTTAGAATAGTCATTTATAAAAGATGTTAGAAAGATCACCATGCCCACCTTTTTTTAGCTGATTTAGATTTTTGTGTTGCTATACACTGTTCTAATTACCTGTCACTTTGTCATGTTTATCCTGTAGACTCCTCACCTGGTTAACTTGAACGAGGATCCCCTCATGTCTGAGTGCCTGCTGTATTACATCAAGGACGGAGTTACAAGGTAAAATTAACTTAATGCATGTCCTTGAAGTGCTGACAAAAACCTAAACATTGGACTGAAGGATGGCTATCTTACATACTGTAGTTAACCACAAAGTATTATTTAAAACTTGTCTAAAATGGTATTGTGTGCTTTGTAAACTAACCAAGTAAGAGCACACTCTTGCTCTTGCTTAACTCACTGGCTGCTATTGACGACGGGAGACATGATCATTCACTTGTGGACTCAATAATGCAAATAAATCAGGTGAATCGAAACTGACATCTAAGGGTTTCAGGGTCGGACAGGCTGATGCTGAAAGACGGCAGGATATTGTCTTGAGTGGTGCTCATATCAAGGAGGAGCACTGTATTTTCCGTAGCGAGAGGAACGCCAATGGCAATGGTAACACATCATGTCATAAAGCTCTACTTTTGTGTCGCTTGAGTTCCTTAATATTGTTTGATGTGTTTCTGCTGAAGTGATCGTCATGCTTGTCCCCTGTGAGGGATCAGAGACCTACGTCAATGGCAAGCGTGTTGAGGACTCAATCCAACTGCGTTCAGGTTTGTGCATTCAGGGGGACTAGTCTCAATGGGGAAAAAAACAATGTAAATGCTAAAGCTGTTTTTCTATGCTCGTTTTGTTCACCTAAAATCTTTTAGGAAACCGTATTATTATGGGAAAAAATCACGTGTTCCGCTTTAACCACCCTGAGCAAGCCAGGGCAGAAAGGGAAAAAACGCCATCGGCCGAGACCCCCGTTGAACCGGTAGACTGGACCTTTGCTCAGAGGGAGTTGCTGGAGAAACAAGGCATAGATATGAAACAGGAAATGGAGAAAAGGTGCCACTTTGATTTGCATTGAAACTGTGTAAGGTACTGAACTGTAGTGTGTTTTTCAAAGCTGACGTTTTCTTGGTGTAGGCTAACTGAGATGGAAATCCTTTATAAGAAGGAGAAGGAAGAAGCCGACCAACTTCTTGAACAGCAGAGGCTGGTGAGTTCTGAGCAACTGGTCTTCCTACAAACTTATAACTACATTTGTTTGTTTTTCTCGTCAATTAGCTTGTTGTTACGAATATAGTTGGAACAAAGGGCTTCTGAGTGGGTTGGACTCGTGTAGCTTTCTTTTTGCTAGTTGTTGCAGCTTAAGGAAGCTTTGGGAGTGGTACAGTAAACTTGTCTCTTAAGAAATGATTGAATTTCCCACTTCATCCCTGCCAACCGCCAGAAGGCGGAGCTGAAATCGCTGAATGATACCTTCGCACATGCGCAGGGACCATTCTGTGATTGCAGCACTAGCCTCTGAAGGTCCTATAGGATTCATATAAACGTAGTTATATTTGTAACTTTAGTTGTTGGTTATCAATTTCCAGTGGCATAAGCAATTACTAATTCTCACACTGAGCTATGTGCGTGCACCAGTGCATGTCTTTGTATCCTTGCATGGACAATTTCTTATGAACCAGATAAGCTTTGTTTTCAGCAATTTGAAAGAGATTATGAAGCTTTCTCCTCTTTCAAAATCCCCTTTGTCACTCCTCTTATATTCCCTGCAGCGAATTTGAATCTTGCAAACCATTAGGCATCACGCAATGATGGGCATCTACAAAATTCTCTTGTTTAAATGAAGTGGAAAACTAATGATCAAATCAATTACTTTTTTGGGGGGATGAGAAAATCTCTCTGAATGTTATGGTCCGTTTCAGTGTGCGTGTTGCACTGAGCATTTGTAGTGATGTTTTTCGATTGTGTCCCAGAGCAGAAGTCTGTGTGGATGTAGCCCAACTTTCTATACAGAATGTCATGTTATTCAGTGCCTCTGCTAGATGTAGCCAAGACATGGATTCACATTTGACCTCAATTCATCTCCTCTAATCAATTGCACACATTTCACCAAATTTTTAACGGTCGGTTAACCAAATAATTAAGTATCATCTCCATCCCCAATCATAAGTGGTTAAAAATTTAATTTGAGAAAAAGGACAGTGTCAAATCCATTCGGATTTCTATGAATGGAGGCTGCTTCTGCATGGTTCATGTTAACTGCATGTTTTCTGAACTATATCGGTGTTGTCTCTGGGCACAGTTGCAAGATTCGCCTTTGACATTGTAATCTTGAGGTGACTGTGAACTTGCCTTGGCAAAATTAGATTTCTTGCTTTTAATGTTCATCTCTTCAATGTGGTGGCTGTCACGCACACTGCATTGTGGTAGCAAAAACTCTTCCTGTAGTTTTTGGGAGTGACAATGTGGTTTCTCATTGACTTCTTTGACCAAGTGTTTTGCAAACCTGAAGCCGTTGTCGGTACATTGAGGGCGCACCTCACTATCAACATTATCACTGCTCACAGCTGAATTAGTGAATCACAAACCCACAGTGTTATTTCAGGAAAACGTGTTAAGCTAAATCTGCAAAACCTAAAACATCTTCACCTACTGGTTGTGATCTGTCATGTATTTTGTCTACCAAAATGAGAAACTGCATTCCTTTTTTTAACTAACTTTTCTTGTAGTGATTTAACAATCCTTCAGCACAGTCTGTCCTCTCTCTTTTCTGGCTTTTTGATCAGCTGCAAGAACACGCTCTTCTAATACTCAGCTAACACTAAAGACACTCAAATCCTCTGGACTGAACGGGGAGAGCTTTCAAATCCAAGAACTGCATGCATGCTACAAATAGCATCTTGGGGACACAACTTTTCAATTACGAAGAGGAATTCGACCAAACCATAAAGATCAGCTTCAGTCGGCAGCATCTGTGCTCTGTTGATACTTCTTTGCTCACCATGACAGGCATAATCAACTTGTACTTTTAATATCAATATGCAACTTTGGGAGCAATGTTTTAAAATTGACAGCAGTCAGCCACAGCACATCAATCGACTGTTCAAAAATCCATGTTAACGTTGATGTCAAATCATCCATCTTTTCACCCACTTAAAATCACAAGAAAGTCAATGGAAGCCACGGTTTTGTCTCTTTTTATTGTGAACACAATTTTATTTTATCTTAGAAATAATATGGTGCATGTTTCAATACATTTCTTAAAGTTGTCATGTATGAAAAATGATTACTCAGCTACCTACATTAGTTCACCTCAAATCTTATCCCAGGAGTATCCCAAGTTAAAGCACTAACATTTGTTCCCATGTTGCATATTCATACCTTTGTATTCATCTTTTTTTAAAACGCATCCTTCATCCTTTCTTTGATTTCCCATTGTAATTTCTCCTTTTTTGGGGGGGTCCATTTGGTTTGTTTCCTGTGTTGTTCTCTCAAGGATGGCGACTCTGATAGTGGGGATGACTCAGATAAGAGGTCTTGCGAGGAGAGCTGGAGACTGATCACCTCCTTGAGGGAAAAGCTGCCTCCCAGCAAACTACAAACCATAGTGAAAAAGTGTGGATTACCTAGCAGCGGTAAGAGAAGAGAGCCTGTTAAAATGTACCAGATCCCTCAGCGGCGCCGCATCACCAAGGACTCCAAGTGGGTAACTATCTCAGACCTGAAGATTCAGGCTGTCAAAGAAATCTGCTACGAGGTAGCCCTCAACGATTTTCGCCACACACGCCAAGAAATTGAAGCTCTAGCCATCGTAAAGATGAAGGAACTTTGCGCCAGCTACAGCAAGAAGGACCCCAATGAGCGCGACTCATGGAGGGCAGTGGCGCGGGATGTGTGGGATACCGTGGGGGTTGGCGATGAGCGTATTGAGGATGTCATCACCAACGGGTCTCGAGCAGGTGGCGTTGTCATGGACGAGCTGAAGGTCCACATTGATAAGCTTGAGGACATCTTGCAAGAAGTCAAAAAACAGAATAACATGAAGGATGAGGAGATCCGGGCTCTCAGGAATAAAATGGTCAAAATGGAAAAAGTCCTTCCACTTATTGCCACCGAGGGTCAAGAGAGACCGCCCAGTACGGAACTTCCTAGCGAAACGAGTTCACCAAGCCCCCAACCGCCCGTGCCTGAAACAACTGACGCAGAGAATGGAGAGTCGCAAGCAGTGCAATACACAGGTGAAGACTCGACCCTAAAACGAGGACAAGCGCGTTGGATACGTCAGGAGCAGCTACGCCTTAAGAGCCTCCAACAACAGGAGATAGCCAGGCAGCTCCGCCGGCATACTGGACCCCACCGTTTTATCCCCCCAGAAGACCGCAAGCTACGTTTCCCCTTCAAAAGTAACCCCAAACACCGCAACTCGTGGAGCCCTGGTACCCACATCATTATCACAGATGAAAAAGTCGTTGAGCTAAAAGTGCCGAAAGAAGCTGTAGAGGAAGAAGAAGCTGAAAGCCAGGATACTGATGTACTGAGTCAGGAAAAGATAGCCGCTTCCGTCGTAGAGGTCACTCCCCTTTTACCAACTCCATCAGTCCAGCGCCGAGACAAACATTTTGATTACACTTTCAACCAGGGTCAGAGACAACACTATAGAAATAGCTACCATCAACAGCCCCACGAACGAGGTCGTAGCAATTCTTTTAACCACCGCCAGCAGCCCTCAGGTTCTACGGAGCACTTGCAGCAACCGGAAGCAAATCGCAGGCACACGCAAGCCTTCTACCAGCCCCGCCTCTATCCAAACCAGCAGCCTTCATACCACCAGCCCCACTTCCAACAGCCGTGCCACTATAACAGCACAGTGTATGTAGATGGCAACTTTAATGGCTATCAGCAGTACCACCAGCCTAACCATGCGAACCAGCCAATCAACTTTCAGGCACCTCCTAGGATCCGAAGGCAAATGTCTGCTCCCAATTTGAAAGCCAGCAGAGAGACAGTAGTTTAGAAATACTGTAGATGTAAAACTTATTTTGTTGGCAAAAAACATTACAGATCACAACTATGCATATTTAGACTGTTATTGGTTGATCCATAAGTACAGTATGTAGGCTATACTCACTGTTCATTTTTGAGCCAGTGGGACAATTCATCAATCATCATTTGATTTACCAAATGTACCTTGGTTGAATGTCAGTGTTTACATATTCACCTTTACTTGTTTCTTGTAGTTTTCAGCATTTCAACGGTGCCAGCATGTCTTATTTTGCCTGTAGTGAAGACACAATGACACTTTGGAAAGAAAATATTTTTCTTCAATTCAACTATACAACTGTATGTTAGGATTGGAAGCAAACATTTTATTCCATCTCGTGAAAGCCTTTGAACCTCAGTTTAATATTAACATTCAACATTGATAACAGAATAGAACTATTCAGCTGTTAAGCTGCCCCCAAATACATGTCAAAGAGAGTACATTTCATTTATAGTAGTTTTTTAAACAACTGTTATAATACGTAAAGCTAGTTTAGTATATCCTTAGAATGGTGCTTGAGTTTAATTCTTTTAGATAGGAGACTTTATTGAACTTGTGTGTTGACGGATCAAATGACACACTGTTTTAACTAGTGCCTGTTTTAGCAGCAAGTCTGCGTGCTATTGTCTTTATGCTAGCTAATGCCAGAACGTTTAGTTATTTGTCTCGATTTTATATGGCCTTAATATCATTTGAGGAAAAATTGCAGACCGTCTACAAAATGAGAGACTTTGATTATTAAATGTTTTTACATTTCAAACTTTTCCTTATGCTGTAATGTAAATGAAATAGCAGAGGCTTATGCAATACCCGTAGTTTTCCTGTCCTGTGCTGACTGTCTTTTAAATGCAACAACATAAATTGCTCATAAATGTGTGAGTAAAATGCTCGTTTTAATGTTTGCACGGGTGCACATTGCAGCCAGGTAAGCTGGAAAGTACAGTGTACAAAATCCAAGTCACAATGTCATACCTGTCAACCTCTGCCGATAACTGCCCTTATCATTTATAAGGGCAGTTATCGGCAGAGGTTGACAGGTATGCAATGTACTGTATTTTGAAATATGCTCTTTGTATGTGCTAAAAGTCTTCAAAGATATCTCGTGCACGTCGGCTGTTGGAATTCTTACATAATCAAAGTGCCTCGTGATCATGAACAAAAGTGTTCAAATATTTTGCAACGGTGTATGTACCTCCTGGAACTATTGTTCACGGGGTGGAAAAATATACTGTATTTACAACATGGCTGAGGCTTATTATAGCAGTAATAAATGGTTAAGATAAAAAAAATATGCTTTTTTATTTTTTATAAATTTGAGATGTGTCGCCATTTTTTTTAAAAAGCCACAGCCATGGAATTGGCTTAACGCTTGACAAGGTGTTTTTATTTATTTATAATGCAGCATTAATTTCACACGTGATCATCAATTTGCAATATAAATCAATGATGTCAGAAGACTAATTAGTTGCAAGAGAACGTGGTCAAATGCTTGATAAAGTGATAATAATCAGGGTAAGCGAAATAGGAAATGAATAGATGTATATTAAATTTTAAATGTCACCACATAATCAAACTTTTTTTCACCCATCAATAATTCCTAATCTAATGTTTTGCAGATAACGAAGTTATTAAATGTTGTACCATGGGAGAATGTAACTTTTTGGTAGAATGTCAGCAGGCTGGAGGTCAAATACAAATGAAAAGGCTCCATTGTTTTTCTCAAAAGAATGAACAAAGACGATGAGGTCACCAGGTTCAGAGGCAGTGCTGCTCTCATGAGGATGATGATGGCATACCCCATTGGATTACAGCAGATTTCTGCTTCCACGGGATATGGTGTCCTGCCCTCAAGCCATTGTTGTTTCCGCAATCCACATTTTTTTTGAAAACTACCAGTGTCAAACGTATCCAATTGCGAGTACATTTCTTAGCTTCAAGCATGACTAAAAGATGAGCTAGCTCTACAGGTGATGTGTCTGATCCAAATTTGTTTATGTGCTCTTTCCTCTTTCTTCACTGCCTATCCAGGTTTATGAGAGCAAACTGCAGGAACTTCAGAAACAGGTTGAGACGCGTTCACAGGTTGCCGAAACGCCTGATGAGGAAGAGCTAGAGGAGGAGGAGGAGGAAGGGGAAGGTTTGTATTAGGATTACTGGTTCTTCAGTGATGCCTTTCTACTTCTGTTTTACTTATATCAAATTAGAGAAGACACTACATTGTCACCAGGGGTGAGAATGATGGTTAATTCACTTTATATGTGCCATGCAATTGGTTGTAGACTGTCCCAGTCTTGGGTATACCTAATCTGTGATGCAACTGGGGTAGGCTCAGCACACATGTAATAAGGGCATGTCGTATGGAAAATGGATGAATTGTACAGTAGAATGATCAGTGACTGCATCGGAAAGGAATTTTCTCGTACTATAACTTGGACATGAAAAACGACTAAAGGAAAACCTTTCCACCAGATAATTTTTTTGGACTCCCTGCCAGCTTTTTAAAATGAATGTGCTTTGTCCTGGCATCCCACAGTGCCGTGGACTGAGCACGAGTTCAACCTCGCTCAATGGGCCTTCAGGAAGTGGCGATTCCACCAGTTCACATCGCTCCGGGACCAGCTTTGGGGAAACGCCGTCTACCTGAAGGAGGCTAATGCTATCAGTGTGGAACTTAAAAAGAAAGTAAGGAAAAGATCTTATACTGGGTAAAAAAAAATGTTTCAATCATTATTTTGAAGTCTAAAAGAAGTTCTAATGCTGACAGTTAATAACTGCCCTCTGATAAGTTGTTCCCTGTGTATACAAACTTAAATGACAATTTTAGCCTCGCAGCCACAATTGCCTTCGACGCAAAGGGGCATCAGCTTTCAGTGGTGTTTAACTTCAAGCTCAACCTTCAAAAGAAAATGGCTGTCTTCCCTCTGTCATTCAACCCATTCCCCTCTTCAACATAGGTTTTTCGAATGTGTGCTTAGTACAACCCTCCATCTTTCAGGTACAGTTCCAGTTTGTCTTATTGACGGACACACTGTATTCGCCACTGCCCCCCGAGCTCTTACCACCGGAACCTGAAAAAGAACGCGATTCCAGGCCATTTCCTCGCACCGTGGTGGCCGTTGAGGTCCAAGACCTAAAGAATGGAGCCACACACTACTGGTCCCTGGAGAAACTCAAGTAATGACAGTACTATCATATCTTCTGACATCAAGGGATTCTTTTATATGTAATAGATTAACTATATCTCTCTTTTTTTTTTCAAAGGCAGCGTCTGGACCAGATGCGTGAGATGTATGACCGTGCAGGAGAAATGGCTTCAACGCATCAAGAGGATGGCGGAGAAGGCACTTTGACAGGAAATGACCCCTTCTATGATCGCTTCCATTGGTTCAAGCTTGTAGGGAGGTATGGAAAAGCACTGGAAAATACATACACTATATTCAACACACATATTTACCCCATGTCTGTTGACTTCATGTGATGCCATTTATATCACTGTCAGGTTTTCAATCACTTTATTTATTTATTTTTTATATATGTCCAACCATTTTTTTCATCAATTTTTTTTCCGCCCAATATGTGAAATCCATGAATACCTACCTTGTCTTTATCTTGTTTTTAATTCATTGTATTCATTTTTCCTTCATATTTTGTTCATGAACAAGTATTATTTGGTTTGTTGATTTTGATTTCATGTCATTGCTCATGTGGTTTATTCATTTGACCTTGTGTCTTTTTACATTGTCATTATATTTACTAGTTACGATTTTTTCCCCTTTATTTGGGGTGTCAAACCAGTCCTCAAAGGGCCGCAGTGGGTGCACGTTTTCAGTCCAACTCAACAAGAGGATACCTTTTGCAAGTGTAATCAGTTGATTAAAGTCAGGTGCTACTTATTTTAGAAGTCACCTGATTGGTTAAAATATCCGCACTGGATCGGTTGGAACAAAGACCAGGACCCACTGCGGCCCTCGGCGGAATCGGTTTGACACGTGGCCTAGATCACTCACAACCATGTTAAAAATTTAAAAATCAAACACTACATATTATTTTGTAATTGCTTCTCTGTAAGATCCCAAATGTGAGAAGGTTGAGTTATCAATTCTCTCAAGAATGAGCGTTTAATTAGTTTTGATTTGAATTTGTTTGATTTTTGGCAATGCATGCCAAGAGTTCTTATGTTGGTGGAAGGAGCAAAAATGTGTAGTACATAGCACAAAGGTTTATGTGACTAATTGTCTCTCATCTTGAAACATTCCATTTCAAATCTCCATTTTGTTTTGACTGGGTTTTGCTTGGTGCCAATTTTCCCATCCAACTCGCCTCTCAGCTCCCCTATCTTCAACGGTTGCGTAAACGAGCATCTGACCGAACGCACGCCTTCGCCCACCTTCTCCACCACCGACTCTGAGATCACCGAGTTGGCGGACGAGCGGCAGAGCGAGACGTCTGACTTGATGGACGACGAGGCCTTCGTGGATGATACCAGCTCAGACGCCGGCACGGAGGAGGGCTCGGATATCTTCAGCGATGGCCAGGACCCCTTCTATGACCGCTCCCCCTGGTTCATCCTGGTGGGAAGGTTGGTGACTGGTCCTGGCTGGCTTTTCCATGTCATGCATATTAAGGCTAGCACATCAAACACTTGCTGCCTTGGTTAGCTTATAGTACAGTATTTTTGTTGCCTAGGTTTAGGTGACAAACACAAGAAGCGAGATAAGATACTTTGATATTTTTCATTTATCCTCTAAATTGACTCTGCCAAGAATAGTTGCAGATGGCATTCATAGCAACTTGCAGAGATAAATTGAATCTGGGTAGACGGAATGGATTATGATTAGTCACACCACTCAAGCTGCGTAAGACTCGCTATTCAGGGAAAGTAATAAGCCCCCATACTTTTTTTATTTTATATATTTTTTTATATACAATCCTCCCCCTCCCACTGTGATGTGTCTGGCCTTAACACCATGGTAACACTGAGTGTATTAACTTCTGTTCGTTGACCACATTTCTGTCATTTTGTTTTTATTTGCTTTAATTATCCCCTTAACCTGATTTGAATCCTGGTTTTGTTTTCTGTATGTTTTTTTAACATCTTGGTGTTCATGTTGCAGATATTAACAGTGCTTAATTTCAATCATTTAGCATGGTTGCCTTTTAGTTTGGAATTTATTATGACAGATAATTTACTGCTGCGACACAGTTTGTGACGTGCAACTAGATATCCAGTAGTAATGAAACAGTGGGACATTTTCAAAGCAGAGTTGACATAATCTGCGTCATCATGACATCAGACATTCTGCAGATTGATCACGCTCCTCTGCCACTTGCCTTGAGAGTCCCTGCCATAAGCAGATGAGAGGTGATGGTAGCGAATGTGTGGCCCACAAAAACATTATCACAACAGATCATATGTGCTGAAAATATGTCAGGGTTTAAAAAAAAAAAAGAAAACACTTTTTTTACAACCTTCCCTGCTGTATTAATCCTGTGTCAAATTGTGATAACATGAATAGTGGAAGTTGTGCTCATATTTTTAAAATATTGTTGTCACTTTGAATATCGTAAAATAAAACCATGGAATCTGTAGATACGTTTTTAAAAAAGAATGTACGACACATTCTAGATTCTAAACAGTTGAATAAATACACCAAATGTAGCATATTTGTTGTTTATTCTTTTCTTTCATATTCACCTCCAGAGCTTTCGTGTACCTGAGCAACCTGCTATACCCTGTTCCATTGGTTCATCGTGTTGCCATAGTAACAGAGAAAGGTGACGTGCGAGGATTCTTGCGTGTGGGGGTTCAAGCCATAGCTGGTGAGTCATAAATAAGGCTTTCTTAACTAGTATGCCTGTATACATGTGCTGAATTCTGCTCGATTAACACACTGTACAGATTTTGTGTCCCCCAAAAAAGATACAAAAAATCCTGATAAAATCTCGTGTTTTTGTAGCTGATGAGGAAGCCCCTGACTATGGGTCTGGGGTGCGACAGTCTGGAACCGCCAAGATCTCCTTTGATGATGACTACTTTAAGAAAGTAAGACATGAATTTTCTTAGTTAGTGCCTAAAGGATTTCAAAATCACTACTTGCTCTTGCATTCTCTGGATTTGTCGTTAAAAAGTAAATGTAGTAGGCGTGGTGGCTAATCATTTTTTTCTGTCCAATGTTCATTTCTCCTCTCTCTCTTTTGTCTTGTTATCCAATCAGAATGATTTCCCATCCACAGCAATGACCCACTCTGGCTTATCGTTAGAAGAGTTACGTATTGTGGAGGGTCAGGGTCAGAGTTCAGAGGTCAACACCCCATTAGAGGAGCTCAACAGAATTAATGACATGGGTACGGATGCCAGACCTTTATCCCGTAGTAGATAATAGATTTTGCTTTCGTACTCTAGTGATGTTTATGTTAAAATATCTGGACTATACATGTTATGTGAGAATTTAAAATGGCTAAACACAAGCTTTGTGCTAAACTTGGTTCTTTTCTACCAGAACTCAAATTGGGAAAAATTCCAGAGAGTAAGCTTCCTTGTGGCGACATGCTACCAGGCCAGCTGGAGATAGGCAGCACCTTCACCTTCCGCGTGACCGTACTCCAGACCACTGGTGTTCCGCCTGAATATGCGGATATCTTCTGCCAGTTCAAGTAAGTCCTTAAAATCAAAGTGTTGTTAGTACAGTTGGTGTACATAGTAATCACAAGAAATATTTTCATTAATAATATTAATACCGCAACTCACCATTTATTCATCAAATAAATGTGAAGCTATTGAAAAGAATTGACAGTTGTAACTAGTAATTCTTTTTCCTTGGCCACTCGCCTGTAAGTTTGTGTGAAAGTGTTGCACTGACATTCAACTGCTTCTTTAGTTTCTTGCATCGTCATGATGAAGCGTTTTCCACGGAGCCCTTGAAAAACACTGGCAAAGGCACACCGTTGGGATTTTATCATGTCCAAAACGTGAGTACTTTTACAGTGAGAATGGCGTATGACACAGTGAACACACCCAACTTCTCTTCAATGACTGTCTGAGCAGATTTCAGTGGAGGTGACCGAGTCCTTTATCGAATACATAAAGACCAAACCCATCGTGTTCGAAGTGTTCGGCCACTACCAGACACACCCGTTGCATCTTCATGGCCAGGACCTCATCAGGTGGGTGTCAAGGAATTGATGCCATACCCGTTTAAATCACTTGTGCCCAAATAAAATGTCCTTTTTGCAGTGGTTTCAAGGCTTTCTATTTTCTCCCCACAGTCCTCCAACAACATCCAGGAAATATTATCCGATTCCAATGCCACTATCTAGACCTGGTAAAGCTTTTACTTGCATGTTATCGACTCTCACGGTCAATCATTTGTCATTTGTCGGCATGCTTCATATTTCCTTCCACCTTTCTTTTATTTTTCGCTTCCTTCGGATTGCAACCTCAGACCATACTCGTAAGATAGAGTTGCTGCGCTATCTGATGAGTAGTTACGTGCACGGCAAGGTGCTGGACACGCTGTCCGAGCATGCCAATGCCTTGGCCTCGTCTGCTGTGGCCAGCCTGGAGGATGAAGCTGACCAGCTATCTCACTTCCCCTTCCTTTCAGTGCTCCACGATCCCGTGTTTGTCGTGCCTAGGCACCACGGTCGGTACAGTGGACAGTTGAATAGTTAGATTGTAGCCATCTGTCTGGTGTTTAGACTAGAGCTTTGCTTTATCGCTGCAGATGTGTAAATGTCCCTGCAGTATTGTGAGGTCTCACGCATCTTGCTGCAGTTCTTTTTATTCCTTTTGCTTCTCTTACTTTCCTTTTCTTTTGATGACCCTAACTAGAAGACAATGTGTTGCATTTCCTGTATCTCAGCACTAAAATAATGTTAGCCTTTATAATTTCAGCTGTCGTGTAGCTCCTGTAGTGGGGTTAGGGTTAGTTTTTTTTTGCTATGAGAATCATGTCAGATGAGGAATTTTTTTTCATTCATATCTTCATCCCTCACAGTTGTTGACTGGTTAGCACGCCCGCCTCTTAGTCAGTTTCTGAGATCAATGGTTTAAACTTAGCTTAGGTTCTTTCCAGAATCCAAAATCGTGCATTGAAAGTTGTTTGATTATTTTTATTGTTTTAAAGATTTTATTTATAGGGTATTTGATCTGGAGGATGAAGATAGTTGCGATAGTCTCCAGCACCTTTGTGGGCTTCATTAGGATAAGCGCAACAAATTATATTGATGGTTGGACAATGACTTTGTTGCATGTCTGATGATTTCTTTCTTTCTGTATGTCAGTGATGTATCTGACCAATTTATTGAGTTAACCTTTAAAAAGTTATTGTAATGGCCATCATCTCAGTTGACCCTACATAGATTCATCATAACTGATAGAACTATTAGGCTGTCCTCATGATAGCCTCCACACTGAAGTGTTGATCCTGCCGCCTGCAATGTCATCCTGAAGATTTCCCGGACAGGGTTATCTATGAAGTGTCCAATTTACTACCTGGATCCATGGTGGTCTGTATGGGGCATACCCTGTTGGTTGCGGGATGTTCACAGGGGGGTGCCTGAACCTTTTTTATTTGCCCAGTTTGTTTTTGTCCTTATACAACACCTAGTATTCACTAAAAGTGCTATATAAATGGATTTTTCTTGATTAATACGCCAACATTAGTATCACTTTACCCTTTTGTAGAATTTTGATATTTACTTAAGGTTTGTGTATGTATCAGTCCCAGCCACCAAGTTGAACACGATCACCAAGTCCAACCTGGGCCAGTGCGTCAGCAAGTATGACCTCCTCGTCTGGTTTGAGATCAGTGAGCTGGAACCCACTGGAGAGTGAGTTTTTGAGCGTACATGTTTTATTTTTACACTGTATTGTGTAGATTGGATTTAAAAGGATACATTGTCACATTGTTGTGTTTTCATACATATAGAAAAGTTCACTCTAAAATGTGACTGTTAGTTAGACGTCAATGTGACAGTCACAAGCTAGTATTTTCAAGCATATTGTTTGTATACAGACTTAACTATACATTTGTTTTGCATCTATCATTGTGTTCTCAAGTTATTCTTTGTTCCTTTACAGATACATACCAGCTATAGTGGATCACAGTGCGGCGATGCCTTGCCATGGAACATACCTGCTGCACCAGGTATTAACCGATGCAGTCTTTGTGTTCCACTGTACATAGCGTCATTGGGATGTTCCGGTTCACGTGAATTAGCATTTTAATGATTAAGGCTTTCATTCAAAGTAACTGATCGTTTAGCCGTTGTCACCTTCTGCTCTAGGGGATCCAGCGCCGGATCACTGTGACTCTCATCCACGAAAAGGGTAGCGAGCTCCACTGGAAAGATGTACGCGAACTGGTTGTGGGTGAGTAGCACATTAAAGGGGAATAGTTTTTCATTGGTCAGGAAAAAAAACCCAAGCTAATAGAACAAGCTGATTTCACAGCAATTTGATCAACTGCCTGTAACAAATCCAAAAGAGATTTGGAGAGAGCACTGAATTTGATCCAGTGGGCCGTACACTGTCCCAACAGGTCGTATTAGGAGCAAAGCCGAAGTGGACGAACGTGCTGCTGATGCCGTCTTGTCACTTAACATCATTTCTGCCAAGAATATTAAATCGTCCCACAATTCCAACAGGTAAATTCAGGACAGGCAGTTTTAGTAAAAAAGTATCAAATGTTCTTCTATGTACAGCACAGTTTAAAACATATTGAGATGTAATTTTACAATTGCCGTCCATTGTATTAGACTGCTTATGTTTGGTTGTACTGTATGTTTTGGAATCAGTGCATGACCATTGATTTGCTCCATCCTCTCTTTTCTTTTCCTGTGCATTTGTCCCTCCTGCTGCTGCTGGACTCTTGATTGTGCTCAGGCTGTCTATTGATAAAGATATTGATAGGTACTAGCGACCGGAGAACATAAGGTTCCTTCAGTGAAAGAACGTTATGTCTCTCTTTAGTAAAGTAGTCTTATAGAATGGAGCACCTAAATAGTCTGTGTATGCTTGTGTGTTGCATCAAATCTCCATGTGCTTTTTATTATGGTCCATTTCCTGGCTAGAGAAATACTTCAAGTCACACCCTGACATGCAGTAAATTACACACGTTCATTTTGATAAATGCTTTCATTTTTGTCTAAAATTTAGCTACACTTTCAACAAGATTATTTCCTGTCATTTTCCCCACTTGGAAACTAAAGCATTTTTTTATCTGAGCGCTGACTTTGGCAAGGTAAATTATACACGTTTATTGGCAAAGATATGCAAAATCAATACTATCAATCAGTCTTTTAAATCTATTTTGCTTCTCCCCTCACTAAGTTTTAAATCCCATGGGGGCATTTTTATGGCACTAAAATATTAATACATCTTCTCTGTCTGATGATCATTTTGGATGCAAAATATTTTCGCATATAGTTTCAATCTTGCTACCTTAGCCTTTTAAGCAAAATTGGTGAACCTGGCCAGCTTGCCATCATGTCAGACAGAAGACGTCTTTATGTGCCCACCTGACCCACATGCTGCTAATCATGAAAAATATGCTGCTTCAGTAGAGCTTCAAAACTTGATTTTCCCTATTTAAGTCATAAGCGCAACCTGCAAAATGTGAAACTCTTGTCACCCTTCAGACTGTGTCAAACATCATTCTGAAACCTTGCCACTCCTTCAAACACGATATTGATATTTCTTTTCTTGTGTTGCTGAACTTGCAATACAATATATTTCTTACATTGTGGTTTGAGCAGATAAAACATGTGAGAAATGTTTCACTGCACAGCGTTAGGTTCTGTAGGTCTTCACGCCCCTCCTTCTTCCCTTTGAGCTTTATTTTGAGCGTAAACACACTTTCCTTGTGCCCACACCAGTTCAATCAAGGGGAGTTATCCTTGTATTTTTCCCAACTGTTTTGATTTTCGTCCCCTGTAGGACCTTCTACCGCTTTGAGGCAGTTTGGGACAGCTCCTTGCACAACTCCCTCCTTCTAAATCGAGTCACTCCTTATGGAGAGAAGATCTATATGACGCTGTCAGCTTATCTGGAGGTCTGTCACTGCTCCTATGTCTGGTATCATGAAATTATCTCTATACTTGCCTCGTTCTTAAATATACCACACATCTGCTTTTCACAGCTTGACCACTGCATACAGCCTGCCATCATCACCAAGGACATCTGCATGGTTTTCTACTCCCGAGATGCAAAGATTTCCCCTCCCCGTTCTCTCAGGAACCTTTTCGGGAGCGGGTATTCTAAAACCCCGGACTGGTAAGACTGCAGCACACAAAACTAGAACTAACGTCACCAATCGGCAAGGTGGAGATCCCTGAGCCTAAGCAAAACAATAATTGGCATTTTGGTAGTAGAGGCAATGTACATCAGCATCACGATAGATAAAATGTAATAAAAAAAATTCCAGGAGGACCGGCAGTGTCCTTTCACTAGATTAAGATACCGGTAGCAGATCGGGCCAACACTGCCGTGATATTTTTCAACTTATTGGTTGCCGTTGTTGTGGATAGATGCCCAATCCATTTTGAGTGAGGGGAAAAAAATTGAGCGAATGCATTTTTCATCATTTTTAACTCATTGGCTGGCCCAGATGGCAATAGATGTCCCGTGTATTTTGACAGGGATGGATGATTACTAACCTATCTGCTCTTGTTTCCTCAGCAACCGTGTCACTGGAATCTACGAGTTGAGTTTGTGCAAGATGTCCGATTCTGGAAGCCCAGGTGACGTTGATGCGCAAGCACCGTGAAAAATGTCCCAAATCTAACAAGCCTTTTGTCTTCTCATGATCATTGTTCCTCCTGGTTTGCAGGAATGCAGCGTCGAAGGAGGAAGGTCTTGGACACATCAGTGGCGTATGTGCGTGGGGAGGAGAACCTGGCTGGTTGGAGGCCAAGGGGAGACAGTCTCATCCTGGAACATCAATGGGAGCTGGAGAAAATGGAGCAGCTACATGAGGTAATCTACATTGTTTTCAAATACCATCTACCCTCCGGATGACAGAATATATACCGTAGTTCAAGTGTTTGAAACACATTTTCCTTCCCTCCACCTGTCCAGGTGGAAAAGACCCGTCACCTCCTCCTGCTGAGAGACAAGTTGGGAGAAACGTCCCCTGTGGGATCAGCGCCAACAACAAAGTCCCTAAGCGAGTTTTTGTCTCCAAGCTTGAGCTCGGGCACCCTGTCCACCTCCACTTCCATCTCCTCGCAAATCTCCAGCACCACCTTTGAAAGTGCCATCACGCCCAGTGAGAGCAGCGGCTACGACTCTGCTGACATTGAGAGCCTGGTGGATCGTGAGAAGGAGCTGGCCACTAAGGTGACAGAAAAGTCCCAAACACGGCGAGGTTGACAATGGCCGTTTGCAGGAATTTCCTCCATTCTTTTACTTTTGTACAATGTCGTTTTAGTATTCTAGTCATTACTACATTTCGTACAATACCTGAACCTATAGGGTTTCGCAGCAAGCGATTGTGTTCGTAATTGTCACTTTCTTTCCCGTGTAGTGCCTCCACCTCCTGACTCATACCTTCAACAACGAATACAACCAGTTGGTGAACAGCATCAGTGACTGCAAGGTGAGAGACCGTGACGCCACATGACAACCCCAATGCCACTCTGCATGCACTGCCTTCAACGTCCGTCTCCCTTTTTAGCTCTCTGACATCTCTCCCATCGGACGTGACCTGTCGATGACAAGCTTCAGCAGCGCCACACTCACCCCTTCCTCCACCTGCCCTTCTCTCTCAGACTCTCGTTGCGGCTCTGTAGAACAGAAGTAAGTCATTGAGCCTGTGGCTTGCTGACCTTGACCACTGGTTTTTTTTCTTCTTTTTTTTTAACTTGTGTACTTCTGTACTTCTGCCCAAGGACTCCAGAGAATTGTTCCCGTGCGTCCAGCCCATCCTGCTCAGACTATGAAAACTTTCCCATGGTTCCCAGCCTTGAGGTGTCATACCTAGCACGTGCTGGGAAGAACGAGTTCCTCAACTTAGTGCCTGATATCGAAGAAATGAGACCGGGGTGAGAGCGGCCACGCGTCCATGACTAAATGCGAGATATAGAGAAAGTGTTTCATTGTAGCAACTCGAGAAAAGACTTGGAGATAAAAACGTTAACTGGGAAATTCACTTTCTTTTAGATCTGTTGTGTCCAAGAAGGGCTTCCTAAGCTTCATGGAACCACGCTCCAACTCGTGGGTGAAGCATTTTGTAGTCGTTCGTCGACCTTACGTCTTCATCTACAACACTGACAAGGATCCGGTGGAACGGGGGGTCCTCAACCTTTCCACAGCACAAGTGGAATACAGTGAAGACCAGCAGGCCATGCTTAAGGTCTACTTAAAAGTTCCATACTACCAACTTATTTAGGTAGTCATTCTTCGCACGACCTCTTGAAGAAATGATCGATCGAGCAATCCATCCCTCAAGTGGTCGTGCGCTGATATAAACAAAAGATTTTGACACCTTTTCATATACACATTCGCGAAATACGTATAGAACTGAAATACTAAGTGATTATGCGGCAAAAATGTGAACAAAAACTCTTTTTCCACATCAGACACCCAACACATTTGCTGTGTGCACAAAGCATCGAGGTATCCTCCTGCAGGCCAACAATGAGAAAGATATGAATGACTGGCTCTACGCATTTAACCCTCTGCTCGCGGGAACGATAAGGTAGGCACACTTTTGCACTCTACGCATTCAAACCACGCAATCTAATTTCCTCAACACCTCCTACCCAGGTCCAAGCTGGCGAGGAGGCGCAGCGGCCTCATCAAGAACTGAAGTGGACACCCACGAGGTCCATTCTTTCCAAACGCCTTTGAACATACCATGTTAATATCTATTAATCTTTGTGGTTCTTGACAGTTTTCTCTTGTAAGTAGACTTGTGGCTTATGTCTCTTTCTTGCGATTTCTGTCTTCTTTAATCTTAAGCTTTTTGTTTTGCTTCATCCATGACAAAGTCTCATTTTGTCCCGCTTTACCGTCACCCCACCGACGCCGAGTCCCTAACTAGTAGCATGTCGTGATAGTCTTCTCGTGTGCACGATTCTGCCGAAAGTGTTTCTCGGCCCACTCGTTTTCCGTTTGCAAATCACTTGTGAAAATGTCTCCCAGTGTTATTTGTCACCCTGTGATTTTTGCTTTTATTATTGCATGGTCACTGCAACTGTCCTCAGGAGAACACCCTATTTGCTTACTGGGAAAAAATGGGATTCAAAGATGAAGGGAACATATTTATCATATTTCTAAGAGATGCATCTGTTCTACGCAAAAGAAACACATGCTCGAGAACAACTGCTGCTAATGTTGACATTTTCCATACGAGTTGTTTCAGGATTCAACCGCGTCCCAACATAAGACGCTTGGCCTGCTCCTGAATTGCCTTTAGAAAACAAACCAACATAACACCCATGTACAGTACATAACCCCGCTGCAAGGCCACCTCACTATGGGATAACAGGGTGATGGTGAGGTCAGCTGCATATTTGTAACCTCACATGGGCAGAACCACAGAATATATGAATAATATGTGAGGTTTAAAGTGCAATGCTGGGGTAGGGAACCGTTTAAAAAAAATAAAGAAATAAAAAAGAGGAAAAAAATTAATATTTATCTATACATGTGTATAGTATAAGACTGCTTGTGCAAAACAATGCTAAAAAAATTATCATTTAAAAAATTATATTCACTCAAAACACCCGCGATGCGAAATAGGTTCCCCACTCCCGACGCACACACGGTATGTACAAGAGCATGAATTGGGGTTGGATTTTCACTCCCATTCTCTCCCGCTCTCAAAGAAAAATTCCCATTTCATCCCAATCCAAAAGTAAATCCCTCATGACTCAGCATATCTCAATTCCTTTGCGCAATATCATGTCGCAAACACAGAGTTCACAAAATTTGGACTTTCTCACGGGAATCCCAATAATTCATGCTCGTGTATGTACACAAACCGGACCCCCTGTTTTCTGGTTGTCAGCATTCACATGTTTGAAATTGCATTACACTAACACTCAATGTCACTGTGTCAACACCATGTGTTCTATTCACCTTGTCTTCTCAGTCTAGAAGTTGCTATTTTTCAGTTGCCGTTAATCTTTTTTTTTGTACCAGGCTTTCTTTCAATGATTTAATAAGGATGTTTTCTATACAATGTGACAGGGCATTGTCTCTATTTTTTTGAACCAGCTGCATTAGTCTTAACCTTTTATTGCATGTGTACACTAAAGCAAGGAAGGGCCGAAAAGCACATATCAAGGCTACGTACACTGGATGGCTGTTCACATAAAAAGGGTTATTTGAGAGATGATATATTTGAGGGGAAACGTATATACAGGTACTTTAGTCATGGGATTGTTGTCTGAAAATAGTTGCTCTGTGCATCACTGGTTCACTCTTTCACTTTTGGCCTCTCTGTCTCAATATGTAAGCTTGAAATTAAGGGTACAGAAGGGTGAATTAGACTCTGGCCAGCCAACCACGAGTTTTCCCTTTGTACATTGTGAATATGTATGAAATGAAGAAAAACAGAGAGGACAAATTTGCTATTATAATAATTGCCAACATCAACAAATCGTTGTCCTCAGGTCAGTCATCCTGCTGGTCAACATATGAAATTTGAGGGATGGCTTGATGTCCAGGGTTGCCATTTGTTTTTGCCAGAGCACTTATTTTCCACCAGCATGGCTCATTTGCAGAGTTCTCTCACTTTGTGTTGTGTATTCATTATTTGCAATGTACATATTAGTTTGCAGGTCTTTGCACATATTTACAGAAAATGTTGAACTAACTGAACAAAATCTGCTCAGTGTAGTTGCGCTTGAACCAAATGAATTGGCGTGGCCATAGGATGTACTGAGATGTGTGGATTTCCAGGGAATTAAAGAACCAGAATGAAGCTCACTGTTTCTTGTTGGGGACATTTTGATTGATTGATGCTTCCTTTCTTTCCCCGTCAGAAAGGTTTTCAGCTGAAAGTCTGCCTGTGATTGCAAGCATATTTACGCACTACTCATACTAGCCAGCCATGGGCAATTGAAATCATATTAGGTCTGTATTTTTGCGTATATCAGGGATTCTAATATGAAGTAGCTCATGAAATCTAAAATGACCAATGTGTTAGTGTTTGTGCTTCTGTTTTCACCTGGACACGTTTCCGTTGATGCCTTTTGAACAAAACACCCCCCCTCTGACAATTATCAGTCAATTCTGTGGAATCACCAAAAGTTAGAATTCTTGTAGAAAAAGCAAACATCAATTCTGTACATTGTTTTCGTTTCCATACTTATTTTGTAAATATCTGTGTCGTATGGAGCTTCAATTCAAATGTAAATATGTTTACTGTATTTGTAATAATTATAATCCATTCGCTGTATAGCATAGATGTGTCATGCAGATATCCTATCCTAATAACTGTACGGTAACCCTTGCACCATTGGTCTGTCTAGTGAATGAGAAAACAATAAACGTGCAAACTGGCAAGATTAAGTGATCCCTGTTTGTCTTGTTGTGGGGTGCCGTGTGTGTGCTTGGGGTCCGCAAAATCATTTGGATGGACGAATCTCTTCCATGGCATGTCGTTAGTGACAAAATAATATTGGACTAAAAACATGATTTACATGAATTTATGTGCTCAAAACTCTTTTTAAGAAAACTCTGATACTTAACTGATTTAGTGCAAATCATTTCCCGGATCTATTGAGGACAGGAAAATTTATATATATATATATATATATATATATATATATATATATATATATATATATATATATATATATATATATATATATATATATATATATATATATATATATATATATATATATATATATATATATATATATATATATATATATATATAATATATATATATATATATTATATATATTATATATATATAATATATATTATATATTATATATATATATATATATATATATATATATATATATATATATATATATATATATATATATATATATATATATATATATATATATATATATATATATATATATATATATATAAAGGTTGAATATCAATCATGGGATGGGTGCTTTTGGGACAAAAAAATATTTTTGTGAAAGTAATGATAACATAAGCGGGATTTGATGCCAAAATAGAGGTATATATGTTAATATATAGCGGCATTTATCATTACTTTTCAAAATGTAAACCTATTTTATGCATTTATAAACGAATGAAAATAGGACAACTAAATACGCCAATTTTTTAAAAAAAATAATTATTTACAAAAGAAGCATGACTGAATTGTTAGGGGGAAAACACATTTGAATCATGTGCCACATTGGTTTATGTTAAAATGGAACGACATCCACTTGCGTAATGCGTGATGTCTACATTGACCAATAGCAGAAGTCCCACCTCTGCTCAGCAATCTAGACCAATCACGGTTATCGTCTTGCCTCGTCCCTCGGTGTGAGGAGATTTGATTGGATGACAGCCTGAGTGGGGTGTCGTCAACCAGCTGAGAGCAGAACGAGGAAGTCGATTGTCATTTGGTAATTTCACGCCGACTGAGCACAATGCCTGAGTAAGTTCTCCGCAGTATTTTCCTACTTTAGTAAACAAATTTTTATGCTATGGCGACAAAAATATTAAAGGGACGTTTCGTTTCACTTTATTTAATAAGCATCAAAGCAAGGTGTTAGCTTGTTTGCTAGTTATTTTCGGAGTACATATGAGATGAAATTTGGTGAAATCACTTCCTTGACAAGCATGCACCGCACTGCATTTCATATAGCGAATATTTATTATCTGGGTAGTTGTTGTTATATCTGGAAAAAAATAACTCGCTCATTTTAGCATTTAATTTATCATGTATCGCTTTTGATTTTGTTTTATGCTTCAAACAGAGCAGACATCGCACTTATTGGTTTGGCTGTCATGGGCCAGAACCTCATCATGAACATGAATGACCATGGCTTCGTCGTAAGTTCTTCTTGTCATTTTTTATCTTTTTTAATGAGATTTAAAGTCGTCAATGTATTGGTAGATTATTCAGATCATTTAAAGTGCCACAACTACTAGATTGACCTACTAACTAACTAAATGAAGTGTGCTACAGTAAAAGTGTGCAAAAACCTATTTGTATTCTTTAGGTTGCTTGTCACATTTTTCACTGATTCCTGCATAATTTCCAATCAACACCTTTTTAGAATAATTATTTTTTACAGAAAGTCATCCTTGCCATCATATTCGTTTTTCAATTCTCTTAAAACTATTTCATTGTAAATGAAGATGGATGATTATGACTATGGGGTTGCTTTTAACTATTGGTATCATTTTTTTTAAATTAAAAATGATAACTTATGAATGTAATTCAAGTGTGTTTTAATGAATTATCCTAATGAACAAGGGTACTAAATAACATTACGAATGAATTTGAGCACTAAACAAATTCAAAAGGTCAAAATACCATAACAGAAACAAGGGAAAGTTTGACAAGATTAAATTGTATTCCCCATTTTTCGTGTTTTTTCCATCTTTTGTGGTTTTTGCAATACACAGCAAATAACAGGGAATTACTGCGGAAATATTTTTCACAATAAAACCCTACTTCTCACGTTTTTCATTTTTTGTGTTTTATTGCGGCGCACAGCAAAAACATTTTTGACCGGTCAAATAATTCATTGAATAACCTTAAGAGTTCCAACAGTTATGCCAGTTAATTTGACGTCAGCGTAAAAAGAAGTTTTTTTTTATAGCTGCTCTGGTTCATTGTCAACAGCAAACAAAGATTTCAGCACATCACAGAAACCGGAAAAATCCACTTGTGTGCAGTTGCAATGACTTTCTAACAAAGAAAATAACAATCCTGTTGTCTACTGAATAGGTGTGCGCCTACAACCGCACCGTGTCCAAGGTGCATGACTTCCTGCAGAACGAGGCAAAGGGCTCCAAGGTGATTGGCGCCGAGTCACTTGAAGAAATGGTGTCCAAACTGAAGAAGCCCAGGAGGATCGTTCTGCTGGTCAAGGCCGGACAGGCGGTGGATGACTTCATTGACAAACTGGTCGGTGTCTCCCGCATTTGAACGGTGCCCGAACTCTACGTTTTGTTGACCGTGTCGGCCGTGGTCAGGTTCCCCTCCTCGAGACGGGAGATATTATCATCGACGGTGGCAACTCGGAATACAGCGACACGACGGTAAGCAGGACGTTTTTGCCAAGGTACGCATGCAGTGAGGATTCTCTTCAGGCGCTTCTGTACGTTTGTTTTCACACAGCGACGCTGTAAAAGTCTGAAAGAGAAGGACTTGCTCTTTGTGGGAAGTGGAGTCAGCGGTGGCGAGGAGGGGGCACGCTACGGACCCTCTCTCATGCCGGGAGGACACCCGGAGGCCTGGTGAGACATGCGTTCCACAGATTTTACAGAATTTACGCTTTATTTTCATTCGTCACGTGTTATTTTAGATTTTCAAGCAACGTAAATACAGTAATCCCTCGATTATCGCGAATTCACATCTTCACGTTTTTCCCCCGCTATTAATTATTTAAAAAAATTGGGGATGTTCATAAAAATGTGAAAATCTTTGCTGAAACTCGTAAGTGGAAGCCACTCTTGCTACTAGGACTCAACACTGAAGGAAAAAAAGGTTATAATAGGGGTGACGCTATGGTTTTTCGATTACTGCGGCCATGTCTGGTCTACATTGACCGCGATATTCGAGGGATTACTGTATACTCAAAAAAGATTCTGACCAGCAGTAAAGCAAGAGAAAATTTCTCCATGCTTACTGTGGAGGATCACTATTTTGTAGTTGAGCTCAAAGCACTCGAATACTGCATTGGAATGGACCATCTGACGTTATTTTACAATTAATTCTGTCTTGATGCTCTTCATTTTGAAAGGCCTCACATAAAAGGCATTTTCCAGAGCATCGCTGCCAAGGTGGGAACGGGAGAGCCGTGCTGCGATTGGGTGAGTGTCCCCACTTGACTTCTGCGTGTGAGGCCACCATTGTTGTAATTTGAACGTCCTTCCCGTGCAGGTAGGAGACGAGGGTGCCGGTCATTTTGTCAAAATGGTTCACAATGGCATCGAGTATGGTGACATGCAGCTGATTTGCGAGGCCTATCACCTCATGAAGGACGTACTCCAAATGGACCACGACGAGATGGCCAAGGTGAGCGTTAAGCGTGCGATTCATCAACCCCGGTCGCTCTTTACCCGCCCGTTTGTGTCCTAACCCCTCAGGCTTTTGACGAGTGGAACAAAACCGAGCTGGACTCGTTTCTAATCGAAATCACCGCCAACATCCTCAAGTTTCGAGACGCCGACGATACACATCTGCTGCCCAAGATCCGCGACAGTGCGGGACAAAAAGGCACTGGGAAGTGGACTGCTATTTCAGCCTTGGAGTACGGCACTCCCGTAACCTTGATCGGTAAGGAAGTAGTTCCCTTTTTTTCTTCTTTTGATTTAGCTGCTGAGTCATTCATTGCCAATAGTGTCTGATGTCACACGTGTTTCAACATGCAGTGAAGAAACAAAAACCTATCAGGATGTAAAATTACAAAAAAACAGTCCCACTGAGATGGTTCAAAGATAAAATGAAAGATGGCAATATTCTTGAACTTTGATTGCCCTTTTGTGACAATTCAGCATTTGGCAACTCATAACTAGTTGCAGAAAAATACGCTCACACGATCCCACTGCGATTGTTTTTAGAGGAGGTTAGTGAGCCGTTTTCAGGCAACGAGCTTGATTTGTGTCTGCGCTTAAGAAGATTGAAGGCTTTTCTAGCAGTCTGCTCATCTAAGGTGACATAAGCGGGATTTGTCAGCCTCCCAGCTGACTCGCGGCAAGGTTAGAAAGCAGAACGTTTGTTGAGAATATGAAGGAGTGCTCCCTAACAGATCCGTCCATTCTTAATCGATACGTCCCACACTTTTCTACAAAAGCTGCACTGTGCTTGAAATTCAGCCATTCGTCAACCCCGCGTGCGTTTCAAAGAAAATGTAGCAGTAAAACAATGTCCTCTTGTGTAAAGTGCCTAGCCTAGCTGCTGCAGTCTGCCGTTTGCGTACACAAGATTTAAAAATGGGGAGTTACACTTGAATGTCACATTTAAAAAAGGAGTAACTAAGAAAAGTTTTCTGCCGTGTGCGAAAGTAAGGGAACGGTGATGGTCCGTATGCTTTTCTTTCCAATCGAAGTCTAGGATTGGACTTATTTTGACGTGCCTGCATTGGGTCGATTGCTGTCCGTGCGCTTGTATTAAAACACTACAACTACTGCAATAGATTTTTTTTGTGTGGCGGAAACGCAATTAGATATCACAACCGGTGTTACATCACACTCTATTCCTCCATATCCTGCTTCCTCAATAACCTGTTTTGCAAGATGAGAGGAAATTGAAATAACTTCCTTGTCCTGGCTCCTCCTGCATTTCTATCTTATGTTCCCATGTCGTCAGGAGAGGCCGTCTTCGCTCGGTGTCTGTCCTCACTGAAGGACGAGAGGGTGGAGGCCAGCTGCAGCCTGGCGGGGCCAGCAGGGGTCAATTTCAGTGGCAATAAGGAGGTCTTCCTAGAAGACATCAGGAAGGTACAAACAATCAAGTCAAAGGAAACCCGCACTCGGTCAACCACAGCTATGGAAACAAACCGAATCAATTTTTACTCACTTAATCAATTCATATTATTAAAAGAAAAAACTATAAATGTCCATTCCATTTCAACTGGTTTCCAGTAGCACCCAAAAACATTGAGCTTTGTGAAATCAACAAAATGAACCCTTTGACTGCCTAATGCACTTTTTGCCAGAATTAAAACAGTCTCATGACAGGCCTAAATAGCAAAAATGCACCGGATGGCAAAAAAATATTAAAGTTAGTGCTATGCTGTGTAGAAATGAAAAGTAATGTTTACATGCTGCCATCTCTCGCTAGTTTGAAGAAAAACCCACCCTCCGCAAAATGCCTTTTCTAATGGAAATGAAAGACGAGTGTGGACCACCATTTTATTGGACTTCTTTCAGGCTTTTAAACTCCCAAAAGTTTTCATTTTTCCTGAAAAAATATTCATTGTAAATATTTGACATGTCATAAGACGAACGCTAATAAGGCTATATTTGAATGGGAAATGGTCTCAACAACATCAGAAAATTATGAAAAGGAAAGAAATAAAACCCATTTCAATTTTTCAGACGCATAAATCCTCCCAGCATCGCGATGGCAGCCAAAGGCTTAAACCAACAAATTTGCTAGAGAATAACACATTGGTCGCACTTATTTGAATGTCTTTTCCAATTCTTTTGACATTTGATGACATTTTGGTTTAATTAGTTCTTCCAAGTTTAGATTTTTTGGAATGACAGTTGTTTTCTTTTTGTTTCCAGGCCCTGTACGCCTCCAAAATCATCTCGTACGCTCAAGGCTTCATGCTGCTTCGCCAGGCCGCCAAGGAGTTCGGCTGGTCCCTCAACTACGGCGCCATCGCTCTCATGTGGAGAGGCGGCTGTATCATTCGCAGGTACTGCGACCGGACCGCGTCCACCACGCCGGTGCTTTTGAAACGAGAAGTGTGATTGGACAACGTTCCCTGAATTCAGTGCTCAACCTCACTGAGTCCCGTCTTTCCTCCCCCCCAGCGTCTTCCTGGGCAAAATTAAAGAGGCGTTCGACAGGGACTCGGAGCTGCAGAACTTGTTGTTGGACTCTTTCTTCAGCGACGCCGTGCACAAGTGTCAGGTATGAGGAAGCGCCATTCCGCAATCACGCCGTTGACAAAGACGCACTCGCCTCGACAGCAATTTCCTCTTCTACATCAAGTTTCCAGTGAAGCAAGACTGTTTACGCTTAGAATCATTGCCAATCTTCTTGCGGCTAGTATAGACTTTATGGGAGGGATATCTGTTTTTTTATACTGTGACATTGATTTTTTTTTGGCTTCCCGCGTTAATAATCACACCAGGATTTGTGAATCGATTTTCAGGAGTCGTGGCGTCGAGCAGTCAGCACGGGCGTCCAGCACGGCATCCCCATGCCGTGCTTCACCACTGCTCTGTCCTTCTACGATGGCTACAGACACCAAATGCTGCCCGCCAACCTACTTCAGGTAGCACATAAAAAAATTAAGTTTACAAAGGCGTTTAGGTCAACGCTCGTATGAATCTTGCAAAGTTTTAGTTAAATAGTACAAGGGCATGCGAAATTTGCCAGTCCTATTCTCCATGTTGTATGTTTTCGGCGTCCATTTGAACATCCTTTGATGTGAATGGGTTAATTTGACCTATAATAGGCCTTGGTTTAGGTGTGTATACAGTTTGATTGGTTTTGTGTTGTGTTCAGGCTCAGAGAGATTACTTCGGGGCTCACACATACGAGCTGCTGACCCAGCCTGGCCGCTTTATCCACACTAACTGGACGGGCCACGGCGGAAACGTCTCGTCTTCCTCCTACAACGCATAGAGAGAGAACATGGAAAAAGGCACATTTCGCCAGTACAAAACCACAACATTTTGACTGTGGTGCTTCTTCTTTTTCCAAGCATAGATTGGTAAATGTGTGTGTCCCCTACATTGCCAGGTTGAGGCCTGAGTCTGGAGCGTTAACACTGGATTTAAGCTGAAGCGTTGCTCTGTACTTTACTAGGCTAAATAAAGATTTCAATCCCTTTATAATTAGCTTGAATACTCCTTACTCACAGGATTCCCCCGTGTTTGTGTCCGCTTTTATGAATAGGATGACAACAAACAAGTCCTACATTTCATACCTAGGCCTTCAGTAGTCCTACGTCTAAATCAATCTAACCCTCAATAACTATTTTATGGCTATAGTATAACCTTTACTGCAGCTGAGACACACAAAAAATCATCAATAATAACCTGGGTGGCCTGGCGGCTGAATGAATGTTTAACGTGTCGGCCTCACAGTGCTGGGATCCTGGGTTCAAATCCAGCTCGGTCCAAATATATGGAGTTTGGATGTTCTCGCGAGGCCTGTGTGGGTTTTCTCTGGGTGCACCGTTTCCTCCCACATTCCAAAGACATGCACGATAGGCTGTCTGGACACTAAATTGCTGCTAGGTATGAGTGTGAGCCTGAATGGTGGTTTGTCTCCTTGTGCCCTGCAATTGGCTGGTCACCAATTCAGGATGACCTGACCTCGGCCACGCCTATATAAAATACACAGAAAAAATAGTTTTCATAATAGCGTGTATTAGACTAATACACTATTATAAACACAATTTTTTGTGCATTTCACATCTACGCCTTCAGTATTGCTATGTCTGAATCAACGCTCAATTTTATGCCTATAAAACCTTTACTGCAGCGACACATAAAAACATCAATAATAACCTTATAAAGTTGAAATATTATTTAGGAATATAGCCACATTTTACTCACCCAAAATCATTTTACCGACTCCTATTTTACGCCGCAGGGTGTGCAGTACTGATTGTTAAGGCCTCCAGGTAGATTTCTGACCTTGGCAACAAATAATGGCTGAAATGTGATTGGTTAAATGCTTAAATATAAAATCACACATGTGGAAGCAGCACAACCAGGGGAAAAGCAATGAAAGGAAGCTAACAGACAATTTGGAATTACTTGATGCGTATTCATGCAGAAAATGTAATTAACATCAGTCTGTGATTCAGATATTTTTACGCCAGCAGAGAAGGCCTTGCAGGCCCTGACAGGCCACCACTGGCATAAAATATTACAGCATGGGTGTCAAATTCATTTCGCATCGTGGGCCACATACGGCCTAGGGAGATGTCAAGTGGGCCGGACCATTAAAATTATACCATGCTCTGCTATAAATAACCCAAATATCACGTCTTTCCTTTGTTTTGGTGTAAAGAAGCACAAGAACATTAGGAAAATATTGAAATTTAATGAACTATCCTTTTTCAAAACATTTCATTAAACACCTCATATTTCCTTAGACAAATGTGCAAATGACTTTTATCATTCACAAATATGGATTGCAACTGATCCCACTGATTGTACAAAGGCACAAAACTTTAATTGGTACTGAAAAATATAGTAATGCACTTTAAGATTAAATGAGACTTTTAAAGAAAGGAATTTTTAAACCACTTACACATACGCATATAAAATCTAAATGTAATCCCTGCATGCACCTTACAAACTAAGGAGAGTGATTTTAAATGTGTAATGAAGAAAGTGTTCGCCTGTCCTGTAAATCTGTAAACTTCATACATGAAACATACATACACATACAATACATACTGAAAATTTATGGAGTTGCTGCTGTTTTCAGTCTTTCTCAGTGATGCGGCTTGTCTTCTACTCTGATGGAAAGAGTGCGCCCCTTAGCGGATAATCCATGAATTGTAGCGAATTAAAAATATTAATTCCATGTCTTTTATGCATTTTTTCCACTTTCAAATTATCCTGCGGGCCTGATCGAACCTCCTTGGTGGCCGGTTCCGGCCCGCGGGCCGTATTTTTGACACTGTGCTTTAGCCAAATGAATCCCAATTGAAAAAGCATATCCAAGTATGTAACCTTAGAAGTAAAAAACAAACACTGAAGTGCATGTCACCGCAATGTTCATAATGTGCAATATTGTATCTTAAAGTATTAAAGCCCAACCAAAAAGTATTTACAGTATGTTATTATGAAAACAATGTATTTGTTTTGAAGTATTAATGCCCAACCTAAAAGTATTTGCAGCCCCAGCCCCCTGACTTAATGCACTCTATGATGAAAACGATCTCTTTTTTTGTGTCTATGTGTAATAGGCGTGGCCGAGGCGTGGCTGTGGTCAGAGTTCAAAAGACCGCCGCCATCGCCGCCATTTTTCAAAATGGCGGATGAGCCGGAGGCTGGGCGCGTTGGACTGCTGAGCTGCTCAGAATTGACGATTTCCCGAAGAAAGACCCGACAAACTTCTTCCAGGACAATGCAGCGCGTTCGGTACTTTGTCTTTTGGGGATTTCGTAGCCCCAGTTCTCATTTCAAGAGTGCTTTTTGACGGGAACGTGCTTCATTGGCGTGATGTAGCCCCGACGTGGATGCAAACACAAATGTTTGCTAGCAAGTTGGCTACATTGCATCACCTATTGCTCTTAATGTTTAAAAAGAAACCCTTCCATTGTGTGTTTCAGTCCCTCAACGAGGACAGACTCCTGGGAAACATCAAGAATGTGGCCATAACGGCCAAAAAGGAGCAGTTTGTCGGCAAAGTGAGTCTTTAATAGCTTCTAATTCCTCTACCCAGTGTAATTGGATTGGATAACTTTATTCATCCCGTATTCGGGAAATTTTGTTGTCACAGTAATGTTTAGATATCAGCGACCAGTGTTCACGGCTTTCCTAAATTAGCTTGTTTAGCATCATGATACACTCCAATTTTGAATGAAGACACTTTAACTGGGTTGGCGTTGATATTTTAATAGCAAGATCCTGTGTGGGTAACTCACACTAGTGCCATCAAGTGGAGGTGTAAGGAATAAACAGTACACTTCTAGAATACGTATATACCTTTGCCCTTCCCTTCCCTTTCCTAAAGGAAGACTTCAGGGCTTGGACCTTTTGATTTTTAATTGTGGTTTTGACAAAACCTAAGCGAGACATTCATTCAACCGTAGCGCATGGGTCATTTTTGACTCGTTTAAACAACCATTTTTCCTCCGTCTAAGAGCTTTGTGAGACGTATTTTATTTTTTTGATTGAATGGGAGTCATTTGTGCATCAAAATGGTTAAATAAGCAATGACATAATCATGGTGTGGTGTTTTGCAGAGGTTTAAAGCCACGGAGATGGTGGAAGCTGTCCAAATCTACAAGACCAAAGAAGTCGTGTATGACGTAAGACCTGTTTTTCCAGGTTATTTGATTTATTATTTTCATGTCATGTGTACTAAAAATACTCTATTTTGCTTCTCTTCAAGGTCCACCAAATCAACGCTAAAGAAAGGTGACTTTGGAGTGTGGCACAGCCTTTGACACCAACATCTTGAGGGCCCCTATCCAGTATGTTTTCCATATCTCTCACCACATCTGAAAAGAGAGATGGGTCCTTCTGATGTTGGTAAAACCTAACTGGCCCCCAGTCTATTGTGCTTTGACCCTCTTCTTTTTCTCCCCAGAATTCCATCCAGTGCCAAGAAGAGATTCATCAATGGAAATACCACCTCATCTTTAAATGCAGGAAGACTTGTGAACTTCTCAATTACCCCATTTTTGTGGGAAAATAAAACCTTTAAAATATACACATGTATTTTTCTTCATAGAACTAGCAAATGAATGCACGCAACATGACATTTTATAATTTTTATTTGAAGAAATACATTTGCACACTTAGGCTCACATTGATTGGTGTAGCTGGCGGTCTGCACCTGTAGAGAAAAGCAACACCAAAAAAAAAAGACCATTGAGGGTCTTGAGTCTTTTTTCTCCAAGTGTTTTAACAAAGACATGACACTCAAATCTCTTTTATTGAAATTTCTGATTGAAAAAAAAAAAAGGAAATCCTCCTCACCTTAGGGATCGGGACAACCCCTATAAAATAAGAGGGGGTTAGTAAATTGCAACTTTAGTCAATAAAATAATGTGAGATTGGAATGTTTTGACTTGGATACATTACCATATAACCCGGAAATAAGCTGCTTCCGATAGCCAGCGCTATCGCATTCCGATCTTAATCCATATGAAATAGTGCGTGCTTTTTGTGTCTAAAATACAGAAATAGCACTCGTTACTGACACTGCGGCGTAAGAAACGATGCGCCAAAAAGGCGTGAAAATACGGTATTAACCTCAGAGCAGAGTTCAGAGACGATGCATCATCTTCAAGTGGGCAACCTGGGAAGATCACCTGGTCCTCCAGGGTCTGGACATCACCATGGACCTGGTGCATGCAAAAAATAGAGCAAAAGTTATCATTTACAGAGACTGGAGATTCAACAGATGTGTTTAGGTGTTTTTTTTTGGTCATTAGTATTACCTTGATACCTTGGCCCAGTCTCCTCTCCCCTCAAGGGTGTGCATGGTTCTGGACTTGATTTAACCAAGCTATTTGGGAAGTGCAAACAATTATTACAGGAAAGAGAAATCTTAAAGTAAATGATCAAGATAAAGAATGAAAATAAGTTAGTGAGTGCTCGGTGCTAATTTCCCCTTTCCAGACAAAGCGATTCAATATACAGACTGATGTTTAAAAACTAGGAGAAAGTCGGCTTAACCATTTTGGTATCAATGATTTTTGTTTAAAACAGAATTACAAATTGGAAAAGGGCGTTTAGCAATCGCAGTGAAAACTATCATTACATTCAACACACCTTCACCTGGCAAACTGACCGTTGATATCTCGGCTTTGTTTGATAAAATGAAGTCTTCCCCCACGACTCAATAATGGAGAGAATACGGACAAAATACTTTTGAAGTCAAATGTCGTGAGGCGAATGCTAAGCTAGCTAGTGAGATGCCAAGGAGCCCATACTTCAAATGTCGACGGTGTGTTCGACCTGGCAATAAACTAACAGATTTGTTGGCGTTTTGGCTCAATTGATTCCTAAAAAAATCTCCCGGTAGGGTGTTAAAAATGCACATAGGCCAGTAAATTGCTCTAGTCTAGGGCTTACCTCGTTTGGGTGCTAGTCGTTCGACCGACGGCATGAAAATGGCTGCGCCAAAGGGCGAGATGCTGCGCAGGTGCATAATTTAAGCACCCGCGTCACCAATGGGCGTAACCACGCCCATAGGAGGTGATTTGTCCTCCCGACTCAATGACCATGTTTGGAAGATGACGTACTATAGTCGCCATTTTTGTAGTCTTGATGCTGTAAAAGAGTGTGTTCGGTTTTTTTTTTTTTTATATAAAAAGCCTTACTTTGCATGGTCATTTTTTAAAAATAAAAAGCCTTACTATACATGGTCATTTTTTACAAATTAAAAAGCCTTACTATATACTATGTCGTATTTTAAGAAAAAAAGCCTTACTATACTATGTCGTTTTTTTTTAAAGAAAAAAAGCCTTACTATATACACCATGTCGTTTTTTAGGAAAAAAACCTTACTATACTATGTCGTTTTTTAGGAAAAAAGCCTTACTATACTATGTCGTTTTTTAGGAAAAAAAGCCTTACTATACTATGTCGTTTTTTAGGAAAAAAAGCCTTACTATACTATGTCGTTTTTTAGGAAAAAAAGCCTTACTATACTATGTCGTTTTTTAGGAAAAAAGCCTTACTATACTATGTCGTTTTTTAGGAAAAAAAGCCTTACTATACTATGTCGTTTTTTAGGAAAAAAAGCCTTACTATACTATGTCGTTTTTTAGGAAAAAAGCCTTACTATACTATGTCGTTTTTTAGGAAAAAAAGCCTTACTATACTATGTCGTTTTTTAAGAAAAAAAGCCTTACTATACTATGTCGTTTTTTAAAGAAAAAAAGCCTTACTATATACCAGGGGTGTCAAACTCATTTCGCATCGTGGGCCACATACGGCCTAGGGAGATGTCAAGTGGGCCGGACCATTAAATTTATACCATGCTCTGCTATAAACAACCAAAATATCATGTCTTTCCTTTGTTTTGGTGTAAAGAAGCACAAGAACACTAGTAAAATATTGAAATTGAATGAACTATCCTTTTACAAAACATTTCATCAAACACCTCATATTTCCTTAGACAAATGTGCAATTGACTTTTATCATTCACAAATATGCATTGCAACTGATCCCACTGATTGTACAAAGGCACAAAACTTTAATTGGTACTGAAAAATATAGTCATGCATTTTAAGATTAAATGACTTTTAAAGAAAGGAATTTTTAAACCACTTACACATACGCATATAAAATCTAAATGTAATCCCTGCGTGCACCTTACAAACTAAGGAGAGTGATTTTAAATGTGTAATGAAGAAAGTGTTCGCCTGTCCTGTAAATCTGTAAACTTCATACATGAAACATACATACACATACAATACATACTGAAAATTTATGTAGTTGCTGCTGTTTTCAGTCTGTCTTAGTGATGCGTCTTGTCTTCTACTCTGATGGAAAAAGTGGGCCCCTTAGCGGATAATCCATGAATTGCAGCGAATTAAAAATATTAATTCCATGTCTTTTATGCATTTTTTCCACTTTCAAATTATCCTGCGGGCCTGATCGAACCTCCTTGGGGGCCGGTTCCGGCCCGCGGGCCGTATGTTTGACACCGCTGGTTTACAGCATACACTAAAGTCTTGTCTTAGATGCAAGTATTGGAAAATTCTAAAAGCTACTTCAATGACACATTGAACCCACAACTTTGGGGCAACAAACTAAACAATGTTAAGGAATAGGCTTTGGGCCAAATTAGTGGCATCACTAGGCCTATTTTAGGGTGCTGAAAAGCCCATGTAAAAAAAAGACCATGTATGGAAAGGCCTGATGAAATGCACTTTTTCTTACCTTACCATGATGTATCAAAATGTATGCCCTAGATTACCTGACTTCAAGTGAAATGCAAAACAACTTTGGAACTTACAACAAACTCTTAGTTGAACCTTCCAAAATGACTGACAAAATACCACTGTCCAAATACAGGTGCAAACTTAAGTTCCGCAATTGACCACTGGGTGTCGTCGTTTTCCCCAAATGTCATGCTCATTGCACACGTTACAATTCAGTGACAATCCACAAGCCTTTGCCATTTCCATTTGGGACGTGTGCGAGTTAAGAGGAACAACAAAATATGAACTACATCAAGTAAATTTTAATTTGCCTAGTGCTTTTTACAAACATTACACATTTGACACGCAAGCACGACTCACAAATAAAAACACTTCAAAATAACACTGCACAGGGCCAATTTGACAACTAATCTCCTTTTCAACTCCAATGACAGAACTCAACAACTCAAATGCTTTTATTTTTCCACAAGACTAAATAATTTCATTTGTCCGTTATTATCCCCTCACACTTCAGTTTGTGCGCACCGAATAAACTTTACAATGAATCGAAGAAAAAAACGCAGGCAACCTCCTGTCGTTAGAATAGACCGCAGAGGATTTTGATGCGACTGGGGGTTGGAGGGGGGCCAACTAGACATGGGAGAGTCCAAGGTTTCTTGTGGGTGGAATGAAGATAATCCTTTTCTGGATTTAAGGCATTCGTGTAGTAGTTATTCCATTGTGGCTTCTCCCCGTGGTCTTCAACTTCCCACCGCGAGCGACTCCTGGTTCCGTTGTTCCATGTCCAAGGGCCCCTATACATGTAAATTAAAGCGTTGGCAGTTCGATTAATGGACCGGGGGTGGGGGTGGGAAGAAGTCAACTTGAAGAGTGCATTATACCTAGTCAAAATCTCCTTTTATTTCAGTTTCAAATGACAAAAATAAAATAAACACAGGGGGAACCCTCATTCAAAACTCAAACTTTCAATAGGACCATGTCAAACATTTGTCATGTCAGCACACTTCCAAACGCTCCAAACAGCAGCAGTCTCATTTCCACACACGGAGGGTTGCTAGGTCAAACAAAGCACACAAGCAGACACACAATTCACATCGAACCTGACATTGAGAGAAACGCTCTGAAAAGAAATAGTCTTAGCACTTGGGCAGTGTTCTAAAAATAAAAATAATAAAAATGAAAATAGAAAAACACTACTTGGGGCTGGAAAATGATGTCCAAGCACACTCGCAACACTCCACAGGATCTTCCAACTTTCGCAGGCATTTGTCCCTTCCCACCAGAAAAAAAAATGGAAAGGAAAAAGCCAACAAAAACCAAGCAGTCTCTGCTCAATCTTGCGTCTTTCGTTCGCCACGTTGCACTCGCTCGTTCGCTCGCTCCACACCAAATCCCACTCAATGAGCTCAGACAAGAAGTCCACGACAAAGGAGGAGGAATGAGAAGGTGTCACCCACCGTGGAGCACAGTAAATGCAGAGTGAAGCTTGTGTGGTGCTGATGGCAAAGCTTTTACACGTGATACTGAGATCTGTAGAACATTGCTGCCAGTGAGGCGCTTCCTCCCGGGAGATTGCGAAACAGTTGGTTAACTGCAGGAGAGACGGTCGGTGAGGTGTTTCCGTCAGATTGGGACAGAGGGACAAAAATAAACAAAATACAAATACACTGCATCCACAACACAACAATATCAAGCCCAATTTGAGAGGGACTGGCGGTTAACAAACGACGCTGCATGCAAGTCAATTTTCTGAAAAGCAAATGACTAAACTCGCTCATGACGCGCGTCACGCACATTTCATGTTTTTATTCTTAACAAAAAAGGCAGTGTTTTTTTTAATTCATTTATCTCTCCTGCTTGGATTTTTTTTGTACTTACCACATGTGCTTAGGCCAGGGAACATATTTCTGTATTGTCTGATGGCTAGGCTAAACGGAAAAAAAAAACATCCAACTAAATGGCACGGCATCTAGGATACCGACGCCTACTCATTCATCTACATGCCCCAGTTGGAAGACTTGGTGTCCATGGAGGCGCCGAAGCCAGAGCCGAAACCCCCGCCGCCGCCCCCCGAGGCAGAGTTAGCGCCCGCGGGCCAGCCTAGGCCGGCAGAGTTGGAGCTGCTGTAACTGGCGCTGGACGAGCCATATGTTTGATCGCGGGTTGTGGAGGCCGAGCCCCCCGCCCCCGAGCTCATTCCCTGCTGGTTGGCCAGCATGCCCATCATGCCCCAGCTGCTCTGGAGCGCCGCCTGGGCAGCGGCCACCATGGCCGGATTGAGACCCAGGGCGCTGAAGTTGACCCCGCCCTTCCCGCCACCTTGGCCGCCCGCGCCCAAGCCGCCACCGCGATTCGCGCCATACGCCTGACTGAAAGCGCCCGCCCCGAAGCGGCCCCTCTCCATCATTTGCCTACTATTGTTGTGTTTGGGCTCGGCGTTGGAGATGTGCACGCTGACGCCCTTGATGATCAGGTCCTCTCCGCACAAGGCTTGGGCCACCTGAGGACGGCAGGCACACACACACGGCCCGACGTCAGAGTCGCGCCGGCCTGCGGCGAAAGGCCAGCTCGGCGGTCACGTCGTCCGTCCATTACCTGATCATCGGCAAAGGTGACGAAGGCGAAGGCCCGGAAGGGTTTGGGGATGAAGACGTCCGTGACCTCGCCGTATTGCATGAAGTACTGTCGCAGCTCGTCGGGAGTCATGTCCTCCGTGCAGCGGCCCACGAAGATTTTGCGACTCCGCATGGGCTCGTCCGTAAACGACTGAACGGGAAATAAAAAACGGTAATGAAACATGTCTGCAAAAGGAAATATTCAGGTAAAAGCTACTTGCCCTTCTTGTCAAATCAGTTGTGCACACTGGAAAGAATAATTTAAAAAAATGCCAACAAATCATGCCAACTTCAGATTTTAAATTCACATAACTCAAATATCTCATCTGTTAAGATTGACAAAATGAGTTGCGTTAATAACTAGATGAGAAGTTTGTTGGTAAACCTCAGCATTTCAAGTTATCACAAGCTCAGATTTCAACCTCTGTTTGCTCAGAAAGTTAAGTTATGTGAAGTGGCAATGATGAACTGCTTGAATGCGCCCCTTGACTCACTCCACCGGCCAGGTCTTTTTTCTCATGTCTACGCGATGCCACATTTCAGTGACCCAGTTTCGATTCCTGTTTGAATCAATTGATGTACTTCAATCCAGTTCACTTCAAATTTTGGGTTCAGACTGCTTACTGGAAGTCTGCTTTTCTTAAATTATGAGTTTGATATAGTAGGCACCAACTCCTTAAAAACTAATTCAAACTCACAGTAGAAGGATGAAAAGAGCCACATCATTGGGTGTCTATTATCACGAATAGCACCAGTTAACCTAAAATGTGACATTTCGACAATAACTTGACTTTGAAGGTTTTCCGTAGAACCGTACAAATTCAGTTGGGACAGGTTGACTTGAAATAAAAAGTCGAAAGTTTCGTTTCCCCCCCCCCGTGTGCATGACAAGTTAAGAGCTTCCCTTTAAACAAACCTTGGAATTCGGCAGCTTGCAGTCGCACCATCGTCCGTCTATCATGTGTCTCTGAGAAATCACCTTAACTTGAGTTTCATATTCAGTGAAACGCACAAAGCCAAACCCTTTGGAGTTTCCAGTGTTTGCATCCCTCTTGATCTGGAGGAGAAAAAATGGTGGTTACAAAGGTGAATAAGTACAAAAACAGTGCAAAGTCTTCAGCTGCTAACTACTGATGCCTCAATCCGATACTCAGTATCGGCCGCTGATACAGCTCATTTTGGAGTATTGAACAGTATCGGATTTGTTTGCAAGATCGGATCCGATTAACTAAGCATCATGTAATATTTGTAAACCGAGCATTTCTTGACCCCAATACAAGCAAGTGTGATTTATCATTTACTGCTTGCATTGCATTTTTAATGGACTGAAAAATGAACGTTCGGGACCAGATCGGCACAGGCAAAACGGAAAAAAACGGATTGAAAGTCAAGTCAGTATTGGGAGATCCCGAGTTTAGATTGTCCATAATAAGGGAGGGGCTCAATACCTGTACCATGATGACCTCGCCAAAAGTGGTGAAATAGTCTTTCAGGTCTTGTTCGGTGGTTTTCCACGGCAGGCCGAGAACAATCAGGTCTGATGTTTTCTGATAACCCCGCTTGACCTTCACGGCTGAAGCGGCGTCTATTTCATCCATCTTTCTTTTGTTGTCTGAAGAAGAAAAATGCATGGTGACTTTGAGGATGTAAAACATTGCTTTTTATGCAGTGTCAATGTAAATTGCTACGCCGTCAAACGTTTGAGTAACTTCCACTGTGGCAGACCTGAATCATTTTTAGGAAAACACCATCTCCAAAAGAAATAATTTGACTTTCAAAATAGCTGTCGGTGTGTTCGATAATTCACTAGTCCATCATAGTTGCAGGCCTAATGACATTCACTGAATTATTAATAAAACAATAATAAATATTTGAGAGATGGCATCCATATTTGTGGACATTACATTTTGGGCCATTGAGATACAGTTGGATACATGTTATGAATATTGTGACGTTTTAATTTGTATTTAATCCCAATTGCTTGCCCTTAAAGGGTTCAGGTTTGATGTCTCTTCTCAAAGACAGTACAAAACATATAATAGACACTATACATCTTTATTGATCAATTAAGATGCACGTGATCATAAAGTGTCGTGGTTTGCTTTGTTTAAGTGCCATGAAGCAATGGACGCGGGCCCCCCACTTACCTTTGGGGTAGTTGACCATGTAGACCAGGTTCCCCCAGTCGCTCTCCGGCGCGTGCAGGACGCCCTCCACAAGGCGGACTCCGCGCATGCACTGTGACTCGGGGTTCCTGTAGCGAAGCCCACAGGCCCCTGGAAACTGGGCCGCGACGGACGAGAGCAGAACTGTGCCGTCGTCCTCCGAGGGGATCTCCATCGGCTCTTCGCTCTCATCCTCGGCCACCCGAATGTACAACTCGGACATGTTCTCTGAAAGGCCGGTAGCCAGCTTGAAGCCTCGGGTGCTACCTCGCTACGAGGGAGCTAATCACGCAAGACGATGCGCCCGATTTTGTCTCCCCTTATGCAAACCAAAGGGCAAATACTACAAAACGTCGACACTCTTATTACTCCGAATGCCCGGGCGTCTGATTTGTTCGAGTTGTGGGGCGCGAACAGCGTCACTTTTTTTTCTTTTGTCGACGGCAAACAACTAGGCTACCTGGCTAACGAAGCTAGCGAAAACGCGAGAGAGCTTGACGTACAAACTGAGCTCCCACTCGAACAGCCGACTTGCAGTCACTGATCCTCCTTCTTACCTAGAGCTTTGCGCTCGTGAAGAACACAAAGTCGGTTTCGAAATACAACAGTTCGGTTTGAACTGGAGCTTGGCTACGCACAATGCACGTAATTAGCAACCACACGCTTCACCGGTTACCTCCCGAGTTGGCTAACAAAATGGCCGCCTTACATGGGTGTTGACGTCATACTACCCTACCGAGTATAAACTGGAATTTTACAAGTATAAATATCAAAGAATGAATAAGTAGACGCCGCCTTGAACACTGATTATCACGGCGTCGTTGCCCCCATGCTGGATTGAACTCAGTCCCACAATTTCCAAATGTAGTAACTCATAAATCAGTTTTAGTGGGAGGAATAGGGTTTAAAACAATTACTTTATCGCGTGCTGGACCTGTATGACATTTTTCCTCCAAATTGACTTTCAGACGTAGTACTGGTAGCAGGTGTAGATAAAAACTAAACGACGTGTCTGATGCGTTCTGTTGATAGCCAACAGTGACGAGCGTCGTCATTTGTCGGCCATTTTGCATCGGAGCCGTTCGTTAAATATAACAGTCTTTGAAATAGCTTCCAATTGCAAATTTTAAAAGATGTATCGTTTTTTACATACTTCATAAATGCAGCAAAATTAAATGCTCCAAGTAAAATATTTGTAAGTATTCAGGCGTAATAATGACCGTTTGTAATTAGAAATCACACTGCCCGTAGACGTCCCCCGACGCAAGATGGCCGGTAGTGACTAACGCTGCTGACTACCGCAACCTTATGGGATCTCTATGGTAGAAGCGCACAGCTAACGTTCACACAGTTCATTATATATATATATATATATATATATATATATATATATATATATATATATATATATATATATATATATATATATATATATATATATATATATATATATATATATATATATATATATATATATATATATATATATATATATATATATATAATGAACTGTGTGAACGTTAGCTGTCCTATATATATATATATATATATATATATATATATATATATATATATATATATATATATATATATATATATATATATGACGGAGAGAGATAATAAAAATGCTCTTAATATGCTATGTTACTTTTCGTTCTGTTACTCAAATGAGAAACCTCAGGTTAATAAAACATTCAAGCAAATAACACTGATTCTGTGGAATGACACGTTCCCAGATGGCCTACCGTGAATATGGTGCAATACACAAAAAATATACTAGAGGGCAATATTGTATTAATTGTGTACAGATCCCAGCCCCCCCGCGCGCACTCACGCAAGCATGCACACGCGCACACACACACACACACACACTAACACACGCACTCACACGCGCACACACGCACACTCACACGCGCGCACACACACACGCGCACGCACACTCACACGCGCACACGCACACACGCACACAATTAACCATTCTGCCATATTTTGCTCTTTATGCGCCAATCTTTGACTTTTCTGAAATTTACATTGCAGAATTATATGAACTATAGTTGAAAAATAAGAAATATAGTTGTAGGGGTATATATTTAATTCATTTCAAGTATTACTAACTAATGTGATGGATTCAATTACTATCTTGACAAATAAGGATATTATCTGCAAAATGTTAAGAATTAATACCAGAGTGACGGAAGCTCGTCCTTGCGAGGCCCGTCTTTTCCCCCATTGTTGTTGTGACCTCCCGGTGAGCACTCAAGCATCTGTAAATGATAACACTGCAGAGTTATGCACTTACATGGATCATATACAATGGGCCATGGGGCAGAAAATCTAAACTTCCTTGTGTCTTTGGTCCCCATCTGCTCGGTGAACTTATGAGCAGGAAATAGGAATAAGAGGTTCAAAAAGCGCAGCAACATCCGCGCCTCTTTCATGTGGTGTCTCCTCGGCCATCACCCTATCTGTAGTGACTGTCAACTTTCTTTACAAAGTTAAAAATCCCTTTCATGTTCCAGTCTTCCTATTTTGTTTTAATTTCAGTCACAACATATGGTTTGAACATCTGGGAAATGCTAAGCGTGGTGGCAACCCCTCACCACCACCGCCACGCACGTACGCACACAGACACACATACTGAGTTTTTATTTGAGGAATTCCAGTTTGATCTGTCAATCAAACAGATTGAAAGAAAAATAATAAGAGGTGCCTATGGGAATTTTGCCTGTGAGGAGTTTCTGCGAATACTACGCTTCTTACCACATCCCCAATATGCATTGGATTGGATTGGATAACTTTATTCATCCCGTATTCGGGACATTGCATTGTCACAGTAGCAAGAGGGTGTGAATGCAGATACAGGAAAGACATTTTAGACATAAGGAGATAGGTAATAAATAAGTCAATAAATAAATGAATAATTACATAAATAAATATATAAGTAAATAAATATATAAATAAATAAGCGTGTTGCTGAAAGATATATACATATACAGTAGGCTGAATGAACACCCTAAATTCTGAGCGTAAATTGTTATGTTCTTATACATGCCTTATGATTGGCTTGTAATCAATCCCGAGTCTTCCCCATCTGCCTATAATCAGATGGGATTGGCTCTTTGATTTCTAGAAAATTCTCATCTCAGATCGGGGATATATTTTTTTTTAGCGTGTAACAAAACTGAAAACTGAAAATCAACAATACTTTAAAAACAACAACATTACAATATAAATTTGCATGTGTCATTCCATTTGACTTGAAACCTTTCAAGTGAATGCTGGAAACTTGTAGCATGTTTTAATTGCTCATCTAAAGACAAGTTTTAGGCCTCTCCGTCCTGTGCTCTCCCGCTCGTGCCGCTCAGCGCCAGACTTTTGGCTCTTGGCACAGCAGACAGTGCATCACGCCACTGGAGGGCCACAATGAAGAAAGAGGGAGGCTTTGTGTGGCTTTGAGTGCTGCTGGGCCTCTTCATCTCGCTTGGTGGGTAATTACAGAATTATGGGTCAACCACGCATGTAACCGCAGTTACGTTGCACAGTAGCAGATGTGCTCGTGACATTATCCAGCAGCAGAGCAAAAGGTAAATAAAAACATCTGCAGCTGTTGCTACAGACCTTTGCCAAACTTGCCTCCGAGCCTAATTGTTCCCACATGGGCCCACTGAGCCGGAGTAGTAAAAGAGGTGGGTTGGCCACCACGTTTCAGAAATACCCTTGGAGAAATTTATGAATGGGACAGCCTGCGTTTCATGGTGGTGCGTGTTTTTTTTACACATGTTTACGTATGACTTGGGGCCTAAAGATGATCATTGAAAAAGCAACATCGTCATAAACAACTTTGCTTTTTTTGTAGCCATTTCTGTCTTTCCTGCGAAAGGATCTCTTGAAAAAATCTCCCGGTCATGGGGTTCCCCTGCTAAACCTTAAATGTGTGTATATCAATGTGAGGGAGGTCTATGTTGGACCCAAGCCAGCCCTGTTGCAGCCCACATGAAAAAAATAAGGAAGAGACACAATTTAGAGATATCCTGTCTTTGCTTGACTTTAGATGATTATACATGGCCTGTCATTGTCTGCTTCCGTATGAAACCACACGCACATGTTGGATACTCGGGACAATGCCCTGGAACATCTGATTCCCAAGATGGTGCTACTGTGATGGCTTCAATGGAGCTATGCAATGTTGTGGCAACTTATAATCAGTATTATAATCTAAGTACTGTTACAAATGTCAACTTTATGGCAGCTCAATGAATAATTCTTTTCACATGTACCTGTAGTATTTGTTGGATATTTATATTGTAATTGCAAATGCAGTGACAGCAATCAAACAAGAGAGAAAATATCTTACAATGCAAAGCTAGGGGATTGAAGGCACTAGTCACAACTGCCTTAGGTGTATTACAAAGTGTACAGTGTTCCAAAGTCAGGCGAAGACAGGAAGTTACAAAATCTGAGACAATTCCACAAACATTTTGGGTGCATATTGAAATATACTGTCGTGGTAGATGACATGATTGAAGGCTGACTGGACCGATATATAAAAATGAGTATAATAAGTCATGATATATATTTCTTTCTGTTTAATGTAATTATACTGCTAGGCTGTTTTTATTTTAAGATTTCCTTACCAAGTGGCATGATTGAACTCCTTTATATTGAGGGCTTGGTTTGTGTTTGGATATCGTCACATTTGGTATAATTAATACTTTTTGACGCCATATTGCCTCCTATTAGGGAGAATTCCGATCCCTAATCATCCGTTGATCACATTCAATATTGTGGCTCAATTTTGTGTGTGGTGCATACCTAGACTAAGGCAAGTCTTTTTCAGGTGAAAAGGGGTTTTCGACAATTTTTTTTAGGTGAAAATGTGTCTTCATGTTTTAGATGATTGCAAATGCGATTGCAACTAAATCCATTCTGAAAATAGTAGAAATTGGTCACGGCCTGACATCACGCCGTGCCTTATTCGGCAAGTACCTGCCCTCTCTGTTCAACCGCCACGTACACTAATATGGGGAACGCTCTTGGTAAGATGGAAATTGGACTCGAAGTTGGCCACTTCCTTTTTAACAGAGCCACACCTAGCATACAGCATATAAATAATGCAACATTTAAATGACAAAACAATTTTTGTTACATTTTACGCAGGAAGACGCCATCAAATTTGGTCCTTGGCATGGTCGTGAAAAATCAAATAAATGCATTTATGCAAGTAAATGCCCAGCAGTTTTCTTTTTTAATTGATTTTCTGAACTGCTTATCATCACAAGAGTCGTGGGGGTGCTAAAACCTATCCCAGCTAACTACGGGCACCAGGTAGGGCACACCCTGAATCGGTGGCCAGCCAATCACAGGGTACAAGGAGACGGACAACAATTCACGCTCACACTCATCCCTAGGGGCAAGATGGATTTTACACACACACACCCCCAAGCCCCCACAACCTTCCAAACACACAAACACACACGCTTGTGTCTTGCTGTGAAGCTGGCTGCCAACAGCATGATCCCCCTCTCCCTCTCATTAACCGCAACTGTCAGATATTCTCGACGAGGAGCAATTAAACTCCATAATAAACCCTCGCCATCAATTCCTGTTTGTTGATGTTGTTGGTGTGTTGTTGGTGACGGCAATGTCGACGAGCTCTGTGCTAACTAGGATTTCAGTGTTAACACCTTAGACGCAAAGAGAGACTTCTTAGGCCTCTCTGCGCACTCCACTGCACTGCAGAGGCAAAACTATGTATAAGCAATGATCCAAAGTCTGTTAACAATGTATAGCAATCACACACAACTCACAAAGGCGCCGCTGTCATTGCCCATCTTCACAGAAGGCAAACAAAGTGGTGCAAACTGTCAAGATAAAGCGCTACTTGGGATTAGGTGGTGTCTTCAGGTTCCTTAAAGGCCAGTAATCTAGGTGGCTGGGACAAGGCTGTAAAGACTCCCGTGTTTGCTCTTATATGCCCATGATAAGGCTGCTCATCCTCATCCACGTCGCTGATGAGGCTCGTCTCTCCTGACGAGGAGAACAAGCAGGAGCAGCAGCAGCGTTGGGCGGACACGTTTCACAAGCTGATGAATACCTGATGCTTCTTTTTTTTTTCCTTTTCTTTTTTTAATTTCATACATCCCGACTTCCCTTTTTTATGTAAATGTACACATGTATGGTATTAAACCTTAATGACATTTTGAACCAAGAGTTGTTGTAATGAGCTGAACTTTTAGTGACCTCATGAATAAGGCAAAGGTACATGTTCACTTCATTGTGGAGACTGGAAATTAGAAGACCGGGATGGGTTTTCACTTAAATTTCAAGGCTGGACAAAGCATTCTTCGGGAATTTAAAGACAATAGCCTTTCTTTGAGAGGCTATAAAAACATGTATACAGCTGTACAAGGAGTTTCCTGATCCTAAGGAAAAATATGGTGTCAGTTATTCCTATTAACACGTCAGACACTGGAAAATAATAACTAACGTGTCCTGTTCAGAAAGGAAAAAAAAGCTCACATTTCATGTTCTTTTTGGAAAAATGGCCTCTTGTTTTGCTGGCTTGTTTCCTAAAAAAGGCACTTAGAAAACCAAACAAAAGTGACAGAGTTGGATTTATTGTGTTCAGGTCTTTTGTCTTCAGTGGTTAGTGTTTGTGTGTTTGCCATGGAAACAGCCGTCTTATTTATCTTTACGGCCCTTTTACTATAACGCCCTGTTTTCCTGACCAAACAACAGAGGAAATATCAGGTCAAGCCTTCTTCCCCTCGCTAATGATCAGGTCAAATCAGCCTCACTATTCAAACAGCTTCTTTCCATACTCTTATTGTATTGGTCAGAAATTAAGATTTATGTCTTTAGTGTGCGCATGTTTTTTTCCTCCTTATTTTTTTAACATGCCTTTTGTTATTCAAGCAACCCTAATGTTAAAAGAGAATCACCCCACTTGGTTATATTTTTGTCCATTCACAGTATAAAACTGAAACAGATGGGGACAGAAAACAGACTCTGTATGAGAGTGAATTTCAGTGATTTTCTTGTAAATTGACTCAAGAAGCCCCACTTCGGCTGTAATTTGTGAAAAGACTTGGTTTTGACATTTGATTTGTTGAAAGACGTGGGTTGTTTTCTCACAGGATTAAACCATTTAATCATATGTACTCAGTGTTATCAACTTCAAACATCCTTGTGTCAATTCTCGCCGAGAATTGTACCCCCCAAGCTTTAAGAGGACCTATTATTCCTTTATAAGAGGTCTTTGTTGTCTACAGTTGTACGTCCTCATATTTCAACTGTTTCTTTCCATAGAAGAAAGTGACATTTTAGATGATGTTGAATCTGCATAAAAGCACAAGGTGTGTGGTAAGTGCATGTCACAATTAAATTACTTAATGGCTGAAAGTCCCACGATATATCACATGTAATTTACATCAAGCGTCAGGGTAATAAAGACTTTGTAAAACTTACATTGAAATTCAATTAGAGTGTTGAATGCATAACCAAAGCCGTGAAAAATGAACTCATTGGGGGTCCCTTTTCATTACTGCCCCGAGGCAAAAGAGACCATTAATTTAATACATTCCATGTTTTTTCACATGAGCATTTTTAACTTGGTGCACATTTCCGTACTAATGTTTCTAATACAAAGAGAGAGCTGCCAAAGACTATGTTATATCGTACACACACACAGGCACGCACGCTCACATGCACGTCTATATCCTCCCTGCAGTTGTTGTTGAGTGTAGTCGCACCACTTTCAATTACTCAAGCATGAGAGATGGTCGGGGGTTAAACAAAATACAAAAAAATATATAGTATATATATATATATATATAAACAGTCGTAAATCTACTTACAAAATTACTTGGTTCCAGAACTTTTATCGTAACTTGAAAATTTCGTAAGTAGAGGTGTACTTTATATGTAAATGTTCTAATTTGTTCCACGGTCCTGACACAACTACCAACTAAACCCTTTAAAATTGGTCAGTGTCCTAATTTTGTATGAAAGATGTGAGGAAACTCACAAAAAAATGAGAGCAAATTATAAGGAAATTATTTATTATTGTCTTAAAATAAATAAAGCATTTGAAAATGTGCCCTGCACCGCTGAAATAGTTCCCTCCACGACCGTTATTATGGGAGACGTAATACCCGTGTTTGTCCGGCAGATGGCGGCAATAGCTCGTTATACCAGGGTCCACTTTGTATTACATTTTAGACTTTTACCCGTGCCCTGTGTGTGTGTAAATATGTGCCGCGTTTGTACAGTTTTTAATCGCTTAATAAGGCGAATTGCAATCATTAATAAGGGGAGCATTTAGTCGAGGTGGACAGGTATGTAAGTGAGAATCTTGAAACATGGCTAGTGGTTGTTGCGAGACAGTTAATTGAATTGAATTGAATGCTTTTATTGTCATTATATGAGATAGAATGAGAGCGATGAAATGAGAGCCCAGTAGAGGGTAGCGATGTTCTAAAGTGAGAATCAATGCACCTGCGACAATATTTTCAAAAGAAAAGGATAAGGAAATGATTTTACTCTTTGGAGGATTTCATAACTTGGATCTTTTTCATAACTCGAGTCACTCATTTGCATATAAAAAAATTCGTAACCTGAAAATTTTGTACCAAGAGGCATTCGTAAGTAGAGGCATGAAAGTACATTTTTCTTTTGTGTTCACTATTTCTTTACTGATTCCTAGCATGGGTGGGTATGGTGTCTTATAAACTGTGGTGCAACAGCATATCTTAATTAAGAGATTTCAGTTTTACCTCACAGCACTGTATGTCCACCCTTCTGTCAACCACAAAGCCAAAACATAACCGGAACCTCTTCAGCCTAAAAGGAGAGTTAATTAAAATGCTATTTCATGAATTGTTCCAGCTTGGTAAATGTAGGTTTACCAGGGTTCAATAGACTTTACAACACCTAATGATTAGGAACACAATTGGGGTTTAAAAGGAGCCATAACGAATTGCTCTGAAACGAAGCAAACGTGTTTGTTGGGGCAGAGATGACCCAGTATGTCAGTCTTGGTTAACAGAGTGAGGAAGGCCGCTCATGTTAGTGGCTGTCATCTTGATGCTCTCTACAGTTTATCAACCTTCTGAGCGCTTTTATATAGTGTACAATAGCTTCCATTTGGCAAACATGGGATGTTTCTATTTTCCAACAATATGCATTCATAGCAATTTATAAAAAACAATAAATACATATGCGATTAAACAAATACAAATACCCGGTAAAAGGGGTTCTGATTTAGATTTTATATATCAGAAGTAAGGGGCTTTGGTCCAAAAGAGACATGGAAAAACGTATCCATACATTAATTTTTGTAGATTATAATATTATGATGGTCTAGTATTTACAAGTATTAAGAAAACTATTAGTCAGGGAGTTGTTTCTTAACAGAATGGAGTCGGAACCATATTACACTGGCTACCAGGAAGGCAAGTGTAAAACTATAAAATACTTCTGATGTTCTACAAAACAATAAGAGACTTATATATACATATATATATATATATATATATATATATATATATATATATATATATATATATATATATATACCTATATAAAATATAGGTCTGAATATAACTCTTCAGAACCTTTTTGCTGGGTTTTGGGTACGGCTGGGAATAGACAATTTTAGATGTTGTTAAACATTGTTTGTATTTCGTTTTAAAATAACTTTTCAATCCATTCGAAATACATTGGCATAATCATTGCAGGGACTGGCCACAAATCCAGGGTGTCCCCTGCCTGGTCCCCACAATTACCTGGGATAGGCTCCAGCACGCCCCGCGACCCTTGTGATAAGCGGTTGAATGAATGAATGAACAAATGAATGGTATAATTATTGCATGTGTTGAGTAGCAGTTACTTTAAAATGGGCCGATTTGACCCATCAAAAAGCAGGTTTATCATTATATTATTGAGGTCAATGTAAAATGGCTGGGTATTTTGTTATCATACAAAATCAACTCTTGCTCAATTAGGACTTTTTGTGTGCCCAGCCTTTTACACGCAGGATGCAAATGAAATCAACTCAGTGAACATTGCCTTGTGCTGTCAACAGCTCCTTTAATGAGTGGATACAAACAGCAGTGGCGCATGTTAAAAGTCATAAACACATATTTGGGCTAAAAACACGAGTGACACCGGGGGCCGACTAAGACTCTCAGCCAAGGAGGGAAATTCATGCATTATTCACAGAAAAGCTGCGAATGTTAGTGCTTCTTTTCCTTGTTTCAGCACGCATTTCTTCCATTTGTCTTGTGATGCTAAATTTTTAAATTTTTCCCCTCACATTGCATCGATGTTGCATATAATTAGAGAGTTTACATGAAAATCGTTTCTGACAACGCAGCATTCGCAAATTACAATACTTCAGATAGGGAAAATTCCTCTGGGAATTGTGGCGCTAGGATGTCTGAAAGTGGACTAAATATTATATGCAGTGGCCTGCAAAAGTGACAAAATCATTTGAATTAACAGAAAAGACGTGAACGCTAATTGAAAACTCTTGGTTTATTTATATATGTTAAGGAAACTGCTTGTGTTTTCAAGAACAGGACGCCGCTTGCACAAACACGACACCATATCCCGCACAGAAAAAGAGCAGGAAAGGCTGAAGTGCATGTGTGATTTATTTATTTTCACCCAGACGGATACTCAGAGGTTTATACAGATTTTGCCATTTGGAGGTTGAAATAATGGATGGAGTGCTCATCCATTTTTAATTCCACCATGTTGTGTGAAGGGTAAACATGTTGTTTGAGATGTCTTTTCTCTGTTGAACTGTGTTTTCACATTACAAGACTTTGTGTCATGGGCAAAAACTGGTCACGGAAGTGCCTAAAGTGTACTGTAACAAGTCTTATGGTTATTTCTAAAAGTTCCTTTAAAATATGGTTCAAAGTGCATTCGGCCCGAGGTTAGAAGGAACAGGCTCCAGATAAATAGGATAAGTGGTATAGAAAATAGATGGATGGGGCTCCAAAAAGAGCGCCTTTGTGCTTAAGAAAAGATAAGCAGACAAGTCTAATGATGGCCATTATTAGCCTCTCTAATCAAAACGTGATAGTCTAACAACAGGGATCTTTCCTGTTTTCTAAAGAAAGCGATGCCACTAATGCATTCCTCCATCTGGACACAGACACCCGTCCAAAGATCCAATGATAATTTTCCTTTTTAATAAGTCATAATTACACAGAGGGTCTGACTGTGCTGTGCAGTCCTTGAAAATGAAATATGTTACATTGGCGGCTGATGGTAAAGGATATTGCTTGCCGTTCATACATAATTGAGCAATCTTGAATGTCAAACCAGTGGGAGAAAATGCAACAGAAGCAACAGAACACTTCACCACAAATCTACTCAGCATCCTCTCCTTTTCCAAGCAGCCAACACGGAGGAACATGTGTTATGTGGTGTACCAATAGGCCCACAGAAGGTGTATACTGACAGCTTTTCGGGAAGCTCTCCTAAACACAGCCTCTTTTACTACTAATGTTACTACTACCACTACCACAGCTATTGGCAGCACTACTTGTAGTGACACAAAGGCCAACATACATTTTCACAAGCTCTATATGATATAACACGGAATTAACCTTACTCAAATCTTTTCGAGAAGTGATGTGAAAATGAACTTAAACAATGTGGTTGCACAAGTGCCAAACCATTAATGTGCCGATTTTCGGAATCAAGGAGCCACGAGAGATGGAATTTAATCTTTTTTTTTAAACCAGTGGGATACCCTCAGAGCTGAAAATTAAATGTAAACGAGTGGATAGTCCCTCTCACAGTTCCGAGATCAATGAATTCAGGCTGCCCACAGTTGGCTGAAATGGGCTTCAGCACCCCCATCACACCAAGTACAAACAAGGTCCAGTTTCTTACCTAGGTCTACAATGTCTTGTGTGTCTTATGTCTGTCTTGCTACTGCAACCAAGAAATAAGGGATTAAATAAAGTTCTAATCTAATCTAAATACATGTGTGAACTTAGAGTGAAACATTGACACCAATGACCAAATTCAAAGGTGAGTTTCCAAGCACAACTGCCTGCTTATTTGTTGAAAGGATATGATGGTGTTCACACCTATCAATGGCGCAAATACTTCTTTCCAAAACACATGCTTGCTCCTGCCCAACACCTGGTGAAGCATTGGTCTAGATGTAGATGGTACAAAAAAAAAAAGAAATAGGGCCCTAGTTATTACCTGGTCCAATTAAACGTTAACTCTACTGTATTATTACTAGTCTCCTTATTAGAAGTCTGAACAATGAGTGCATTTTATGAGCACTTTAATTCCTAAAGTATTGTTGCTAGGTGTTGTGTGTGTGTGTGTGTGTGTGTGTGTTAGTGTATGGGCAGGAGGGAAAAAAACCTTTCTTTCAGCAGATATTACTCCGCTATTGTAAATAAGTAGCTTGGCAAAGGACACTTTTTCTTTTCACCTCCTCACAGATGAGTGAGCGGCTGCCTCCCCAGTAAAGTGCAAGCTTTATATTTTTGACATTTTTGTGTTTAATGCATTGTAAACGTTTTATATAGCTTATCTTCATGCTCTACCTTTTTGTGCGTTCCCATCTAGCTCAGTTATTGATGCCCTTGCTCGAAGTACATTATGCCTCCCCTGCTAGTGGATTACTATTTTTGCATATTGACAGTAACAAGAAAATGCATGTATGGAAATGGGCTTCACTCTGCTCACTAAGCTCTTCTTCAAATAAAGTAAGTAAGTAACACTGTAAAAGATTGTCGTATTGAGGGATGTAAAAAGAAAAACAACGAGCTTGTTCCCCTTTAAACGGCTTTCATTTTATCTTGCGTTAGCGGAATGACAAATTGTGCCTCTTTCTAAAGCTTTTAAGCGATGTTTCAAGGGCCCCTGAGGGGGGCCAGGGGAGGCACAGGAGAACTAAAGGTAATATTGATAAGAATGGAAGGTGACGAGAAATGTACTCCAGTGTAACGTGTCTTTACAATGGCCTATTTCATTTGAACTGACTGTCATTTATGATTCAATTTCTGAGGTGCAGCATAGTGAAGTAGAACTGGAGAGGGGAAATGCAAAGAAGGAGCGAAACAGCGTCTTAACACAGAAACCCCAGTGAAATCAATTTTCTTGCAAAATATTTGCTTGTGAAATGAATGTGTTTTCATGAAAACAGCTTGTCGAATGGAGCTGATAATGAGCTGTTAACCTGCTCTGACAATATTCGCTCCTCATTAACAATTTGCACGTTTGGTTCAAGCTCCAAACTTATTAATTTGCTATCATATTTCATTTGTCTGGGATCTCTGCAGCGAAGAAGAGAAGATTTTTTGTCAAAGCATTAAATTGAACACAGGGAGCTTTTAGTTAAACCATTTAGCACAGTTTTTCCCTCCGACATCCTCATGATAATAACATTTTTTTCGTTCTGACGGAAGATATTAAGGCTTATTCAGCACTTCTTCACTATATTCAAATTTAACTGTTTCTGAATGCTCATTTGGGGTCAAATAAATATGTTGGCAACTATTGTAAAATTAGCATGTTTTTTTTCCCCTGGGAGATGATTTGCCAAAGGACTTATAGACAAACTCTTCACCATAATAAAAAAAAATAACACCTGTTTAATTAGAATGTCACATATAAAGTTTTTAGAGAAACATTAATGCCTCATCCTTCCCAACACATCCTTTTATGGCTCCATTTTGTGCTTATAATTTGAGTTTGAAGAAACCACCACACCTGAGAAAAAAACAAGGAATCTCAGGCAGAAGGTGTGATCAATACCTAAAATCAAGGGTCGACATACAGGAGCTGACTTCCAAAAGTGGAGCTATTGGCAGCTCAGCAAACTCAAAACTGACACGGAAATGGCAACATTTCTGCTTGACAGCTTTATTCATCAACTCCTGATTTGTAATGTTTTCTTAATTTCCTGAAAAAATTTAGTTCAACATTTTCAATTTTATTTTCATAATACAGCACGTCTCTTTCTACACAGCCAATATCTCTATGCAAGATTCGGTGTACACCACATTTAAAGGAGATGGGGAAATCCACTTGGATTGGTGAGGCCTCAAATCGGCTCTAAAGGCATTCCAATATGGGGATTAACTCTAACCTGTCCCTTGATACTTTCTGTTGCGCTGGAATTGCACTGATCACAAAAACTGAGCTATCAGTGTAGCATCGGTGGCCAATGTTGCCTTACTTTAGTTTACGTTTCAAGTTTTAAAACAGTAATAATGTTAAAATGTTAGTTATAGAATTGTGTGGTCAATAAAGCTTTTTTTGACAGAAACTGTTTGACCCACAATCACAGTAATTGTGTTCCACGCCGTTATTTATGTACTTGGGATTGCCATCTTAGCTCCACACACCAAGTCTACGTGATAAAATTAAACATTGTGGTCATCCTTTTGCAGAAGAACAGATGAAATGTTTCCCAACAAGAAAACTATAACATTACTGAAATGTAGAATAGGAAATATCCTATAAATGATTTTGGCCCCAATGCTGGCACAACTTGCTGATAAAATGCAGACTATGTGAGTGTTTTCATTGTGTCGCACAGAACTGCATTGTGTGATGGTGATAGTGATATTTTACAGGCCTCGCATTGCCACATACAATGCAGCATCATTTTCCTGTCTCCCAATAAGCTTTTGTGGATTTATTCTCAGGCACATAAAAGGCTTTATAAGGGTTCTTATAGAGAGACTCCAAAGGAATAAGGCTTTTTGAATCTGTCTAAATGATTTTAAAGGCAGAGCTGAAAGCTATGATTTTTTTTATTTATTGCCTCCCGTCTTTTAGTTCGGATTGATGTTTTGTGTGTGAGTGTGTGTAGGGTCTTCCAACACCCCCATTGGGTCCTGGCTTTTATGGCATCATCTTGTGTCCAGAGATGTGTCTTCTCCAATAAAGATCCTTTTAACTTTTCTCACATTTTTATAATAAAACGAGAACAAGAGAAGAATGAAAAAAATAATAATTCTGATTTCAAAACGCGGGCATGTGCAGTACAAATGAGACTTTTTGTTTGTAGAGGTTTCTCAAGTCACTTTCTAAAGCTCTATATACATTAAAGTCACGCTATGGGAAAAAAAATCCACTGAGGCGCAGTGTCCTCATCTCACAATTGTCGTGCGGGGTCGTCAATGAAACGAAGACGGTGGCCGGCATCCGAGAGGAGCTAGAGGGACAGGTTGGGCACGACGAGAGACATCCATTTTAATTAAATGCTACACAGTCCCACTCGGAAGCCCTAATACAAGTAGGCTTACTGCGAAGATCTCATTTAGGACAAACAAGATGACTGCATCTTTCTCTCACTATCAGCCACAGCCCTTGCTGGGTTGCAGGCCTGTAAAATGACTGATGTTTGTAAAAAGCGACAGTTGTGCCTGCTAAGCACTTCTGCGGGGACGCCGGCGACTTTTTATGTGTGGGTTCATAAACTCCCAGACTAATGCACTCTGACACTCTGTTTTGATATCATTACGCTGTTGTACTCATCCCTTTTTTGAGGAAAAAATGCAAGTACTTTGAAAGTCGAAATTCATAAATACATTTATGTCAAACTGCACTTAATATTGATTTTGTTAGCGTACAGATTCAATAATAAGGTACGGAGTGCATGAATATTTAAATATAATCTTCATTTCTGCATCTCCTAATGGCCTTTTCTCCTCTACACTCAATTTAAACACAATTTGAAAACTATAATGTATTGAAAATGACTGGAATTCAGCAATAAATCATTGCCAGACCTTTTTCTTTTCTTTGAGATAGTCCAGTCTTTGTCTCCAAGGGGACATGAACAATTAGATTTTGTTTAGCAATTATCCTTCCAACTATGGTTTCTCCTTTAGTGTTGCCATGCGTAAACAAAGCAAAGCCTAAATGGACTGCATGACAAAAAGGCTAGGTAGACATGTCAAAGGTCAAATGATCCCAACAACGTAACTGTTGATTTTGACTTTTTGCATCCTACAAGAAGTCACTTATTGCTAGCTGCCAATGGCGCAAAGTACAAGCAAACATAATGTGGAGCTTAAGCTGGCGTAAATGAATGAACACACGTGTAATAGGCATGCCGAGCCACAGCGTGTGCGCCATATGATGGCAATCAATAATTCATTCGTGACTCTGGCCTTTTGGGAGGCATTAAGGTAATATGAAGAGCAGCCGGGCCAACTGCTTTATGAATCCTTTTTGAGCAGGATACATTCTATCATTTCATCCATTGTACTTTACGATGATACCAACCATTTTACATCAGATTCCATTTATTCATTCACATTCCATACGGCTTATCCTCACAAGGGTCGCAGGTGTGCTGGCCCCTATCCCAGCCAACTGTGGGCAGAAGGGAGGGGACACCCTAAATCCATTACCAACCAAAGATTCATTTTATTGAGTGTGATTACAAGCAATTAACATTTTCATATAGATCTTGCTTTTCCCCAAATGTTAACCCAAACAAAGAAAATAAAACAAAATAAAAATGGCTCCGTCGTAGTTGACCCTGTAGCACATTAACAGCTGCTCGTAGTCTGTTGTACTTCCTCCCAGAGCATCTTCGCCGCAGCCCTATTTCCACTTTGGTGATGAGGCTGTTTGATTTGTCCCTACTTTTAGATGCCCATATGGCTGTGGTTTCTTTGAAAAATTGTTCTCATATTATAACTAAAAAAAAGAGAATTGTTTTAGGGTAGAGAAAACCACAATTATATCTACATCCTCTCTTATGTGTAGAAGGCATACTGTATGGACTTGAGTCTGCCAACCATTTGACTTCTCAGCCCTGTGATTAGTCTACCCCATAATATGTAAAGGTGGCCCGACAGTGGCGGCTAATAGCCTCCCTGTCCCTGTAAGTTATGGATGTAGCCTTTTGTGCTGCAGGGTCGCACATAAAGGTCCCCCTTTTTAATTCCCACTCACCCATGGTCAGGCTAAATGGCTGACCATGGAATTGAAGGCCCACGTTTATTCAAGTACACACACAGACAGACAGACACACACACACACACACACACTATGATGAAAAAAATAGGCTCTTGTCAGGCTCTTTCAACTTCTAATTATTTCATCTCATTGCTTTGAAAACAAAAATATTTCTTCAAAAAAATCATCTTTCCTACCAAACATTCATCAACAAAAACATATTCAATATACTATATTACAATCGTCTGTTTGCTCTGTTTGCTCCGCACACAGTTCACTGGTTTGTATTCACAGCAAGAGAGCAAAAGGTGCCGGATTTCAGCCTGGATCAAACGCTGCAGGTGTTAATATGCCCTTACCGAATTACACTGCAATGTGTCGATTCATGAGTAGTGCCATTGTATGTATCATAAGATATGCAGAATGCATATTGTTGTTAGCATTCCAAAAAGCTTCCAAGTAATGTTTTTTTTACGTATTTCAATAACCTAGTGGTTGTTCACATTGCTAAATACATACCTCCTTTTGGCAGTGCAACACTGTTTATTAAAGTCAATTCTGAGCATTTCTGAGTAGCACTTAATTTTTTGTTACTGGAATGAATGATTAAAAATTTATCATTCTTTGTAATAGAGTCATTTCTGTCACTTTTCATATTTTAATCCAGTTTTCAAGAAAACATGGTACATTAATCAAATATGACAGAACATACTCTTAATGTAATCATGCGGGGGCGATATGAATTGCAAATGTCTCACTGACTGAACCAGTGCACCAACACACACATAAGTGTAAATCCATTAATGTTACAAAATGAAATAATCATGACCATTTTATGTTTAAATCAACGGCTTGCAAATGTGACTGAATGTTTTGGATTGGGGTTTGTGCGAAAAGATAAAGTGAGAAAAGATTCACATTCAATTTTGGCGCACTTGGCATCAGACAAAAGTTAAGTCATGCATGCTTGGCCATGCACCATATTCTGTCTAGAACAAAGAGAATGTAAGAACAAAAAGAGGCAAACTTCCACAAAAATGAAATGGAGGTGCCATGGAGACAATTCACTGATGACATCCTGCAATAAATATATTCCATTATGAACAAACAGGAGCTATTAGATGCGCACACGGTTGCATTTACGGCCGAAAATATCTCATCAGCATTGGAAAGTTTTCTTAAAGAGACTGGGAATGAGCATTCTGCAGACATTGGCTTGAAATAGAGAGGCACCTTTCAAAACAAGTCAATATCCAGCGCAGAAGAAAGAGGTCCTAATTAGATTCATTTGCTCCTTGGATCAATGTTTTCCTAGGGATGTGAGTTATGAAGTCAGAGTGGAACATAAATAATCAAAAACAAATAAAGATGTGGGTTTGGAGAAATATGGCTGATAGTGCTCATAAAATCTCTGCCCAGCGAGCAAAAGCAAAATGAATATTTAAAGATGGGATGGGAGAAAATAGCGCAGGAAGAGGGGAAAAAAAGGAAAAGGTGCAGGTTTCTAAAAAGGGGCTGACCTTGGCTGGCTTTAGAGGGTACCTTGGCCATACTTAGTGAAAAGTAGATAATTTCTTAATGTCACGCACTTGTTGGAAATGGCAGATAAATGGATTCCAGCCATTATTTTCCCGCCTAAGTGAAGTGAAGGAGGAAACGTGGTGGGGAGGACAAACCCAGTTATGACTGATAAGTGTCTAAAAGCTAATGAAGGCTTCTTAGGCCAAGGTCAATGGCTGAGTGTGAGATGCTATGTGCAACGGCATTGTCCTGCTGCTTAAATATAGAGGAAATATACATTGAGCTTTTAACACCTTGAAACATAGGAGAGACTTGCATATGAAATATGGCCATGTAATGGTTTTTTAATGATGGCCTCCAAGCCCACTACTCTGGCCTGAGATTGGAAATCGGAGGTGAACCTTGATTTCAGTGCACTAAGTGCTTGTAATGCACTGTAACTTCTGGCCATCCCGTTGAGGGAGACAGTCCAGGCCGGCAGATAAATGCCCCTCAAGTGGACAGGGCCTCGGCTGGTATGAAGACATGGCACTCGCCGTGACTTCCACTCTGACTGGACACTCGCTGATTTGTGGCTTAGCATGCAAGCAGATGGATAAATACTAATTTAAAAGTGGTACATACCAAACAGTAGTTTCTTTTGGAGATTGAATAATAGGCCCCCAACAAATAAACAATTTTCAGCATAGCATGCTAGCACAGAATAGTAAACATTGAAAGATAAACTCTGGATCGGCATTCTGAGAAATTTCTGATAAAAATGAGGGAAGACAAAAATATGCATTGGAATTCCCATTTACGTCCAAGCAATTTTTTGCGTTCTCCGTGCGGTGTATTTTCTTCTTCTTTTTTTCTGGAGCATGTTGGTGTTCCTAGAAGACTCTCAGGCAGATATCCGAGGGTGTAGGTGATGCAAAAATCAAAGGGGGTAAGCGATAGTTCTGCTTGAATAAATGTGGGTAGAAATGTAATTTCTCCCAGTAAAACAGCTGGACTGTATTTTTCCTAGGAGTCAATAGGAAAAGCGAGAGTCAGGTCACCCAACTGAACTTATTATAGAGACCCCAAGAAAAACTACAATCAAGTTTCTGTGCTCTTGTAACCTGGGCAATAGACAAGATGGTGAACTGTTGAGGGGGGAGTGGAGGGGGGCTCGGACGCTCCCCCTGCGGTTGCAGCAGTGCAAATATTGATTTTAGAAAATGGCACAGGTGTCACATTAGGCTTATAGCTACAGCAAGGATCCTAAAGCAAACACGTGACACCATTAAGTAGCAAAGAGAGATTTTCAATGTAAAAGCGGAGGGTCGATGATAATTGAACATATGAAAAAGTAAGTAACAGAAAAAAATAAAATGAATAATTGGCACAGCACATGAATAACTCTCAATGTGAACAAAATAACAAAAATTCCTGGACAAAGCCATAAAAGCAATTACCACACAAGGTGCGCAACAGAATTTCCACATGTATCTGAAATAGTAACATTAGTAAGCATTTTGAGGTGCAAACAGGAAAAATATTTGGAAAATTAAACACAAATAACCAGAAAGTAATTGGAATAGTGTAATCTCCTCTTTCCGCAAGAGCAGAATCGATTGTTTTGCCAGTTAACTGGGAACAAGAAGTCTCCAACCAATGAGGGTCCCAAAAGCAACTGAATGTAGAACACAAAAACTAAAACAGCGGCACGACCATACGAAGCTCCTGCGATTAGAATGCGAGACTGCAGATCATGTAGAGTGTCACTGGACTGTCATTGGGTACAAGTATAGACCTTTGGCTGGACTTTCGGTTTTGACGCCCATAATCCAATCACTGAGTGAATAATTACAAAATAATAACACCGTGTGCAACATCATCGTGGCTCCATCCACGAGCATAGCTTCTCTCTGCCACTTGTGTGCTTAATGTCCTCTAAAGACCCATATTACATCCCAATTAGATGGCACTCTTGTTTCCTTACATCAAGGGCTTGACTTGACTACCTTGTCACCCTTCCTTGGCCTAATCAATTTCATTACTCCAGTTACAGCCCAGCTCTGGAAAGCTGTGCCCTTAAACTTCAGCTCCAGCTTTAATCGATCAATAGTCCACGTCCCTGCCAAGGTTCCATTTAAAGTTCATTTATTTTAAGCCATCATATAAAACAAGACAGCGCATCGATGCGGCCCCACTTTGTTTTATTTGAACGAGTATTTCCATCGCGACACTCAAATCCACTCTGTTTTTGTCACGATGCCGTTCTGGGAAGACCCATTAATGTAGGTCACATTCTGACGATGCTTTAATACAGGTAAATAAAATGAGTAAGAGTAAAAAAACCCATAAATGCTCTTTTGGTTTTTCTTCCATTCCTCCTGAATTAGTTTAATGATACAACAGGATCATCGACATAAACAGAGAACAACTATAATGCCCTTTATTTGTGATTGCTTTTGGTTTGATTTTCATTTGGATAAATTATTAAATTATATAAAAAATGTCAAACTAATACGCATTGTGATCCAACAAATAGGAGATGAGTTTGGATGGTGGTAATCTTATACAATAGGAAGAGGACATATTGTGACTGATGTTACGATAGTTCTCACCTGACTCTCTATTAGACACGTTGTAGTCAGTTTCAACTGACACACCTGTAAATGTCGTTTTATAGACAAGGTAATGTATCTAATATATGATCGTAAAAAAAACTAGAAAAAAAAACACAGGTACAAAAGTGTGGTTTGCTGTGGTACCAGGCAGCTCGTATGAATTTGAAAACAGCCATTTGTAGACTGACTCTCTGTTCACTCACCCTTTTGTGACCCCTTACTCTTTCCACCCCACCGCTAAATTTGTTAGATAGAATCTAATTAAGATGATATTAACGATCATGCATTAAAATTACATAGAAAACTTAGCCACTTGCAGCAGGTAGGTCCGCAATCCTGGTGCACACTGATCTACCAAACTCAAAACTGAGTTTGCATCGTCGCATTTCATGCCAGAGCGTGAGGGCACAGTTTATAAAAATAGGGCCGCAAGAGACAAGAAAAACTTTAAAAAAATTCACGACTTTTAGTTGTTAATCCCACACCTCAAATTTCACAAGCTTCTATACACCTCCACATTTTATGTGATAACATTTCACTTCTTCACAGTCCCTCCATGGATCTTACAAGTGCAACATCTTATGTTATCACCAGGTAATTAATTTCAATGAGTATTGAAATATACTTACTGTCTGTCCCCTCCATTACAGTATTGCTTTTGTCCTTCTTCCTTCTCAGAAAGGGCATTTGGAAAGAACAAGCCTTTGGTGGGCACCAAATGTGTGGCACAATTGCAGGATACAGAGATAAGATAACTATGGGATGGTATATATTGTCAATGAATGTGTCAATTTACATGGGAATGTCCAATCTTTGTAGACCAAAAACTTAAGTTGTGCATTCGACTTACGTTTTGTAACCTCTCTTGCCCTGTTTTTAATTTCACACAGAAGAGAGGCTTATTATTTAGTCTTTGTGTTTCATGTTGAAGACACTGACTGCAAGTTCACACTTGAGTAGCCACACAAGCTGCTCGCGTCTCAGGTTGCCTGACAGGTGTCAAGACAACCACCGAGTGACTTCTGTGGACTTTGTTCATTTGTGCTGCTGGTGAGTCAGCGCGTGACGGCTCGACCGCAACCACAGCCAGGCTCCTCAGATGTCCCTTCACATGAGCATGGACACATAACCTGTCAAAGGACATTTTCTCCTACTATTTTCCCATGTACATTCATCATCCGTCACAAACTAGAGATTAAACCAGACAAAGCTAGACACCATTATTGTACAGTTAGAATTAATGATTAACTCCCCAAAAGTCACATAAAAAAGCAAATATTACTTTTTCAAATGTTAGGACATAATAGGCATCATAATAACTGTAATTTTATTTTACACACTTAACACATTGTCAAACCAAAATTTAAGTTCCCCAAAAAATCTTAATTTTTAACCATGACCTTAGTTTCCACAACTTCTATAAAAACATATTGAAAATGTTCTTTCCAAATGCCTTTTTTGACAATTCTTACAACATAGAAGCAAAACATTTAAAATTTCAATAATTGAAATTCAGATAGTTTATGTTCAAGTTCAAGGCTCGGTGGATGGCAGGCTTCCTGTGAAGGGTTTGCGTGCTCTTCCCGCACCTGCGTGGGTTTTTTCCGGGTAATGGTTAGTCGTCTCCTCGTGGCCTGCGATTGTCTGGCAACCAATCCCGGGTGTCCTCGCCTACTTCCCATAGTTGACTGGGATAGGCTCTAGCAAACCGCAACCCTTATTGAATGTTTCTAAATCATCTGACTTGGAGCTCATAGATTTTGAAATATTAACAAGCAGTTTTATAAAACAGCCCCCATTTCTTGACAAAAGATAGGCACATTCGATACTGAGGATTTGATTGGGATTTAATATACACAGTTATGTTTTAAGGAGTGATGCTACGTGACTGGTACCTCTGGAACTCCACTTTGATGGAAGAGCCTTGATTTAGTTACATGTTCAAAGGCAATAAAAATTCTCTTTGGTACAATAATCATGTCAGCCTTGCCACATATGACAGAGCCTACTCACAGTGGCGCTTTGGCAACAAGAGGCCCATCTCTGCGAGTGATTTCTTCTAAAGCGAACCCAAATGACAGCATCTTGTTTTAATCAGGGATTTTGGCTGTGATAACTGTAGCAAGCGCTGCGAGTACTTGGCAGCTGCTTGCAACGCTAACCGTGGCACTCGTACAAAATACACAAATATTTCCACAGTAATTATGTGTCAAGTCAAACAAGCAATTGAGGGCTTGGGGTGAATGTGTAGGGAGGTGGCTGAGAGCAAAAAGAGCACGGTGAGTTACTTGGATGCATGAGCGGGACCCCAACAAGACAAATTAGGCCATCCGGCTTTCAAAGGCGCGAGGATGTTTTTTTTGGCCCTGGTAAGTGTAACAGACCGCTCAGTGCCTGTGATTGAACAACATCGTGTGCCGTTGCCAGGTCTCGTTCCAATGGAGAAATCCTCTCTCAGCTAACAAAATGGAGTTCAAAGACTCAGCTTCTGGCCAAAGGGACTAAACCATTGTGAGCTCATTGACTTGGGCTTTTTTTGTGGTTTATAATGGCTGATTTACAGCACAATCTGGCGTTGTCACATGAAAATTAATCATTCCCATGCAGTGTGGTTGAAGCGCTGCTGGAAAACAGAAATATGTGAAAAGAATTCACACTTCTAACAAGACTGTAAACAGAAACTGTTTAGACTGAAATGTTCATTTTAAGTCCAGAAGCCGAATGTGAATTCATTTCATTTTTTTCATGCAGCACAATGAAAAAAAAAAAAAATCTACCTTGTGTGTTTCATGTGAGTATAATGAATAAAAAATAATGAATTGATTACATGCATACATACATATTTTTAAATGATATTTCTATAGTTCAAAACCATAGAGTGACATCACATTCAGTGTAATCTCTGTGTCACTATGCAGTATCTAAAACCAACCAGCCACCCAGTGTGTTTGGCATCATCTTTAGTCTAATGACAACATCCTAGTTTCTCCGTTGTTTATTTGGTCGCTTGCCTTACGAGAAATTCCATCGAGGAGACTAGGATATTGGGAGAGGAGTGAGGCGGGAGGAGGGACAAACGCTTAGCGAAATGAAAAGGCTCCCTCCTTGATGACGCCAAATATATTGTAGAGATGGCATAGTTACAATTCAGTAATCTGTGTGGTTTTACTATACTTTATACTTTAATTGGGATTACATTGAAGTCAAATAGAATCAACTCTGTATTTTTTCATAACTCAATAAAGACAGAATGGACATTATTAATATTTGACTGTTTGGCTAAATAATATATGAAACATGAATAAATTCTAGTGTAACTCGTCATTTTTGATAATAATGTGGTATTCACATGGGCTAACACTAGTTAATGATCAGTCCAATTTGGAGCTCATTCATTCATTCATCGTCCATACCGCCTTGTAAGGGTAGCTGGAATTGCTGAAGCCAATCCCAGCCGACTTTGGGCGAAAGGCAGACTACACCCTAGACTGGTCGCTAGTCAGCCCTAGGGCACACGAAGAGACAGACGACCATTCGCACTCACAATGATGAGAGTTAGTAATGCTCTGTATGGCAAATTATACAAAAAAGCATTTCCTTTATTTAATGCCATTGGCTTCAATTTCAGAAGCTCTGAATGGGAAACTTCTTAGCAGGCATTTAGTAATACAGCCTGAAACTGCTGCAACTTGAACTAAGTTTTAGATGAATGTCAATAAAAATCAATTGTTTTGCAGAAAAGGGAGCCCTGCTGGACCCCAACATGCCTCAGTAGAATCAGCCACTATATAGGGCCAGGTTATTTTACACAGCCACTTTTGTCCCCTCACAAAGGTATTGTGTGACCTTCAAGCTCCAAGTATCAGCACACCTGATTTAAAGCTTGCTTATCCAAACAGGACACCAAGCACTTGTCAATTCAGCAAAAACAATATCCACACACACTTGCACACACACGCACATGCACATCTCAGTGTCTTTCAAAAGCGGCTTACACAGGATGAGGAATTTGAAAAGTGGCCTCACAGAAGCGTGTGCCAAAAGGTCGAGTCAAGTTTATATTTTCTCTCTCATTTAGTTCATCGACCAAAAGCAGGGCTCACATGCAAGCCAAAGTTTTTTTGTTCAGCTCCGTGATGCATTCAAAGAGGAGTAAAACCTGTTTAATTTGACTAAGAAATCTCAAATTATGGTGCATTTTACCTAACTTTCTGAGGTCCCTGAGATTTTAATTCTTCCCAATCATAAAACAAAAAGTGAGTGTTATTTTTTTTATTCCAATAAAAAAAATTCACATGTATATATTTGAAAACATTGAGATACAACACTGCAGGTAGTGCCAATATATACTAATCACAAAGAATACAGGATCGAAGTGTTGAATTTATTAATTTGACTAAATGTTGATTAATCTTTTCATGGTGGCCTCACAGTTCTGGGGTCGAGGGTTCGATTCTAGGATTCCTGGAGCCTATTCCAGCCTATGGCAGCAGGCCGGTGACTGAATTGGTCACCAGGCAATTGCAGGGCGCAAGTAGAAAGACTCACACTCATACCCGGGGACAATTTAGAGTGTTCTACCAGCCTACCATGCATGTTTTTGTGATGTGGGGGAAACCAGAGTACCCAGATTAAACCCACGCAGGCTCAGGTAGAAGATACAAATTCTATGCCAGAAGGTCGGAAGCCCTCAATCTCAGAACTGTAAGGCGCCATAATTTTTATATTTGACTGGAAATGTATGTCTACTATATTTACATGCACAGTACAACCGCCAAGTGACATCTGGAAGAATATTTTGCAAATCGATTGACATCATTTTCTTTAAGTTGTTAAAAAGTCGGCCACTGACTACAGATTGTTGGAAAATGTAGGAATGCAATGTAATGCATTCTAGCAAAAATGTTAAACTTCTGTAATTGCTTTAAAAATAAAATTAAAAAAAGAATACTCAATCACGGTAAAAAAAACTGTCATTGTTCTTTTTTTCATGCTTCATCTTCATACTTAATAAGGGAATTGAGATATAACATTTCATTTCTTATTTAAATACTCTCATTGTGTGTTCCAGAAAAATGTGATTTCCCTTCTCACTCTGCTACACAAAGCCAACTTCCCAGGTGCCTACTGCAGATGGTGTTTAAAGGTATTTGCTTTTTGAAGCCGTTGTCTTGGGTTGCGGTGTAAATTCATTATTAAGGACATCCTTGGCTGGCTCATTTATTATTGTCGTGTTTTTGGATGAAAACTTTCTGATTACTAGTGGAGTGAAAAATGTAGATGTGGGCCCTTGGATATTTCATCTGTGCAACTGTTAAACAAAAAAAGAACTTTTAATGAAATGTATGACTAGAATCCAAATTGTACAAAGTCCTGCAGGCTTTCATCACAGTCTTACAGTGATAAACATTTGGGAGCATTTCTATATAATGTGCCCCTAAAAGACTGTAATGATCCACTTCTGCATTTTCATCTGTAATTTCCTGAAACCTTATATTTAACGCTTTGTAAATCATTTGCAAACTCCTGCACTGAAAAAAAAGGCATTGTTAAAGATTTGGTGGCTCGTGGGCTTGCTCATGCATTTTACCAGTGGGGGGCGCTTAAGCAGTGCTGAATTTTAAAACCAAGTGTTACTGTGGCAAAACTTTCTCAACGTGGTTTTCATTGTCTGTCAAATATTTTCAACAAATATGCAGTGATAATAATGACGACTTTTCTTTTAGTTTCGGTGAGACATCTCCATGATACTAGGATGATGTATAATTGCAGACTTTAACTGTATATTTACATTTATCTCTATAGTTTGTGGCACAACAAGGCTTCATTTTGAATGATTTTTACAATATTTTGGTTATTTTGCAGCATTGTATGCTAGAGCAGAAATACACTATCACTATTTTAACAACAATACATAATACTGATAAATAACGCTAGAAATGTACACCTCCAACTAAGCCAAGCATTGTGATCTTTGTAAAAAAAAAGCATTTTAGGTACAACTATGTCTACGTATATAAGTATGCCTAAACGCGGCTAGTGAACACCTAGAGGTAATACATAGTGGAAGCAATAATGAGGAGAAAAAGCATAAGAAGAAAGGGCCACTGTGATCAGTGTCAACACTATGAATAAAGTCAGAGCATCATGTTGAGGTCAAAGTGTCTTTCCTCAGATTTCAGTTCATTTGCACTAAGACAGTGTGACGCCTATATCCACTGGCAGTCAATATCTGCAATGCAAAGTGAGCACATGCACAGAAAAGGACACTTCCTGGGACACGGAGAGTTGAGCTTTACTTCCGAGGGACGAGCTGCAAAAGAGAGGACACGAAAAAAAAAGCAAACTTTTCTCGCTGTAGAGAATATTAAACCTTTCTTTCATCTGTCTGCAAACTTTTCTCGCTGTAGAGAAAATTAAACCTTTCTTTCATCTGTCTATTTGTTCCAATCGAACAAGGCAGTGGTATCCAAACAACATCATGATAACGCATTTAAATATCAACCCTATTTTCGTTTTATTGTTATCTTGTATTTTCTCATTGCCGGCTTTGCATCTTTGCGTACCAGATGTGCCTCCACGTTGAAGAATTATTTCACCTCCCCTGAGTCAAATAAACGCAATCAATATTGCTCTCAGGCCTTGAAATATTGCATTAATGTTCCATGTGGTGACATTTTAGCTGGAATTTTCAAATACATCACGAAGGCCCAAATTAATATTTATCAGCAAGAGGCATTTATGCTGTGCAAAACGGTATTAGTGGGGACTCCAATAAACTTGTCCTCTTTGCCGGGGAGTGGTGTTGGAGAGGCTGGAAAATTTTGGAGCATTTAAGCACACCAGATGTTTCAATGTGGTCACACTTGAATTCAACTTACACTTACATAAAACAAAAAAGGGATTTTGAAATTCATTTCTTCATCAAACACGGCATATTTTCTAAGGCAATTTAAATTGCAATCACAATTCACATTTTTTACACTTATATTGCATTCCTCAAAGTGGTCAGACTCATTTGACTTCAGTGAGGGGGTGGGAGGACTCTGTATCGATATTATTATTTATTCAGCTATGTTAAACAATTTGCCCTTCCTATCCTTGCTGATTGGGGCAGAAACAGCTTAGAAATTCAGGAAAGATCAATTCTTCAATATGTTCTTGAACTCGCCCCATAAAGACAGTGTTGAAAAAAAGCTCAAAATATGTTGATGCACACACATGCTTAATTTAATGTAGTATGGCCCTTTATTTGCCTTCCCCCAACACAAGCAAATCTTTCCAGGGTTCATCCTGCCAATCCAATAAATTGTTATGCATCTGTGACCATAGGGAATAGCATTCTATCGTTTATAGATCTGTTTTAAATTATTCTTGTCATTGAGCCTCAAATTTATGCTGCCATTGATCTAGCGAGGAAAATATGAAACGAATTGGGGTTGCTATTTGAGGACCTGCAGGTCAAGGAGATTTTAACATTGCTATTATTGAGCGTGGCATCTGTCGTTTTTCACCCAGGCCGCTGCCCTATTCGCTTTCACTGCTCTTCACTGCCAGACAGGGAGACCAAACGTTCACAATCGGATGACTGCAAGGTGAAATGCAAAAATACATACTATATAGAGCAGGGGCGGCGAACAGGTGGCTCTCGAGCTGCATGCGGCTCCCAGACAAAATGAATGTGACTCTTTGCTTCCTATCATATTTGCCTCGTATCATGTATCTCTTATTATTATTCTCTCTTAAAACACACTCAAAATCATCAGGGCCCCTTAAAAATAACTAATAAATTCTATTTAAAAATAATTTGGCAGGTTGGATTTTTTTCATGCTCTTTGACTCCGACAATTTAAAAATTTTGGCTCTTTGTGTCTAACTTGTTCGCCATACCTGATATAGAGAGTGCAACGTAACATGAAAGAGATTGAACTGGAATTAGAGCCATGTGTTTCTATTTCAATTTGTTATTCATGAGGATTATGCACGTTAACAGTATACTAGTAACTAGTTGATGTACATCCCTAACCTCACCTGTCGTTACTAGCTTTGGGTTGTGACTGAAATAAAAGTCCACAGATACACGCGGCCGCAGTGCGTTTCCTCTGCAAGTTGTTTTAAGTGAAAGGGTAAAAAGCTCCGTCATCCGGAAGGAGCTTGGCGTAGAGCTGCTGCCCCACCACATCGAGGGGCATAGTTCTGCCATCTATGTAGTAATTAGGATGCCCCCTGGATGCCTCCCCGGTGAGGTGTTCTGGCAACGTTCCACAGGGAGGAACCCTGGTGTCGACCCAGGTTATACTGGGGACAGCATTTTTCCTGGCTGGCCTGGTAACATATCGGGATCCCCTTGGAAAAGCTGGGCGTAGTTTTGGGCAAAGTGAGAATATATTACGTTTGTGATCTGAAGAGTGAGCACTGCACTCTTTGCCTGGGAGCTTAAAGTGGGAATGAGCCAGGTGTTGAGGTAACAGACTTCCCCTGTGGCCCACTGATGAAGAACATCTGGAGTGCTTCTGTTCCGCCACTTCTTTCCTGTCCCCAATATGACCAGGCGGTGTAGCTAACAGTGCGGTGCATGTCAACACATGGCTCCAAGGTCCCCTGATAGAGGCGGAGACGCTCCGATACTCCTTCAGTGACATGTCCGCCAAATCCACACTTACATCGTGCTCTTCCCATATGTGTGACTGGTGCCGTTTTAAGGGGTTTGAGTTCATGAATCATAAAACGTTACACAAAGCTGTATACATTGTGCAAATTTGACAGATTAAAATCACAATGTATTTAACATTAATTTGAGGTATACATCATTTCTGCTCCAGTTGAAAACTTCACAACTTTCTGATCAGTTTATAAACAGCATGTATTTAGCGCACAGAAGACATGCATACACGTACACCCACACGCACCCACAACTGTTTTCCCAATACTATGTTAAGCTTCTAAATAGTGGAGTGGTCAGTCCACCAAGCCTGCGTGATTTTGGCTATATCCTTTTTTGCAGCTTTAGTTCACTAGTATACAGTATCAAATGAGTGTCAATCATTGTCTCACGTTAGAATTGCACATCTACCACAATGTAAACGAGCATACATTTGTATAAATACAAGTGCTAAGTGAATAAAGTATACGAAAGTGTCATTCCAAAATAAATGGATTATTTCAATTTGGAACATTTTAAAGTACATCCAACATTTTTTGTTCATATACTGTATTTGATCCCATCACATTGAGATAATGGTTAGAGGTACCGTATTTTAAAGGTGTGTACTTTACTGTATTTACTGTGTAATGTTAAGGAATGTAAAAATCTGTGACTGTAATGTTTGGTAGCATTTAGTGTTTTCGGTAAAATTCTGTATCTGTGTTCGGGTAGACAAACTGTAGAAGAATATTAAAAGAACAATCGAGCTGGTGTTGTGTTTGTCCTTCTTAGGCCATGGATGAGTTAAATCTGCTGGAAGGCTGCCCTACTGGCCAAATGAAGGGTAAGCACAGTGATCCAAAACACAGTCTGCAAAAATAAAACAATATATAGAAATGTGCAACCCTGGGATTTAATTTTCCCTCTACCATCCATTTATATAATACATGAAATGAACCTCAAATTAATTTGCACCGAGGCTCTAAAGTAACAATGTAATCTCAGCGTTATGGTGCAGTTGCAAATGGATTTCTGTCTCTGGTAATTTTATAAGAAGCACTCCAGAGGTCACCTTAAAAGATGTCGCTATTTTTTAAAAGCACAAACTACCCCGTGGCCTGTCAGCAAAAGGGAATCTCGGCAAGGCAATCTGTTTTGTGCCATCGATTTGTCTGCTGTTGCACCTTGTCACATGGTTTGCCTGTTAGCTTTGCTCCTATTGGCAGAGATGACTAATATTATACCTTCACGTCTGTAATAGAGTGAGGTGTCTCCGCTTACTTGTGTGCAATCTGCTTCTTCCTGACCACAGCGCAATGACTTGAATGTGAGAAATTTTTAAATGACCAAGCTGATATTACATGGCACAACTAGAATATAACCAATACATCGAATCGAAATTCCTTAATATTACTGGGGGTCATGATGGAGCTTTGTTCGAACATGACATTTATTTTTCCATCTTCTAGTCTGTGACTTGAACTATCCACAAAATGTTACAGAAATCAGGCTTTCACTTTTGGCTTGTAAATATAAGAGGAAAAATCAACAAGGATTTGATGCCCACTCAATAAAGTAAGTGCTTGTAGATGAGAGTTGAAAAGCACATTTTATTCCCTTTGGATGAGAATATGTCCAGAAAAAAAGAAGATTCTCTACTCACGCCAGAATAGTCCCAAGTACAAAAAAAAGCGACTACGATAGTTAACAAATAGTATATATCTGCGACAATGCGGGAATAATAGTTAAGATTCGGGTTTGTATAATACAGCCTTTTCCTCAAGCTACTCAAAATGGAACTGATAATATTCTATTGGTAGATGTATCATTTGAGCAAAGTCCCAGACCATGTTTTTGCTGGTATGAAATACATTATGCTGAAGTTTACGTAAATAGTCAAATGAATAGGATGTGTGCAGTCTATTCCAGTACAGACTGAGAGAGTGGGAGAGAAAAAGATAAATAATGGGTCACAAGGACCGAAAAGCCATTAAAGTGGTGTCTTTTCCATTTTAAAAGGGCAAATATCTGACACATGTCGAGCAGCAGCTGTCAGACAATCAGTCAAACTAGCCAGAATCAACGTCCTCTTACACCTGAAATCCACTCAGCATTTACAGAGCTTTTTCATATGTCACATGAGCCTACACCGATAACTCCTCCGCCATAACTCAGTGCCTAAATTTAGGCTATATATTAAAGCGATCCCCGGCTGGACACGATCTGACTTTTGCCTTTTTGGGAGGGGAATTAAAAAGGCGGCGGATGCGACTGCCCTTGTGCAGTGTTTAGTTTTCAAATTACCACCCAGACTCTTTGAAGGACGCCCGGTATACACAGTGTGACATGATTTGTTAAAAAATAAAAATAAAAAGGCTTTCACAATGGCGTTGCTTGAGAATGACCCAATAAGACAGCACCGTTGCTTAAAAAGACAATGTGGACAACATCAATGCTATATAATTTTATTGATTGAGGCGTCTTTCTTCACAGTAATGTCACAAGACCGACAATAAATGACTCACTGTGATTGGATATGACATTGTGTGTCACTCTTGTCCTTCAGTGCCTTCCAAAGCAAGACCGATCTGGTAGCTTGTAAATTTCCTCATTTCAGCAGTTTATGGATCGTCCAGTTGTTGTCGTGTTATTAGACCACTTCCCAACCGCACTCTTTGTGCCTCAGCGTTTTCTCAGAAGGAGGAATTTAGGACACAGAAAGTTTATAAATAAGTCTTCTATCAAGTTCCACAACAGGTGTGACCCCAATGTCCTAAAACCGAACACTTTCAGTGAGTGTTGTTCATTGAGGCAGTGTGGAGGGAGGAAGTGGAGAAAGGAGAGAAGAGGCGCAAACTATAGCTGTAACCTTATCATATTAAAACCACGCTTTGGTATGTCATAATATGGTTTGGAAAAACAAAATGAAATGAAAAATAGATCTACCACCCATCCTATTTAGTGTCAAACAGCACTCATTTGACCTGGCAAAGCAGCTGCTGTGAGGATAGACAAAGTCATGCTGTGTCTCTAACAGTGGCCAAGGGGATATATACTTTACATGGTTTATTTGAAGCTGGTGTCGTGCTCAGGCCCACACTATTTGAGATAAAAATTTGCCAGAAACCGGAGCTCAACCAGACCAAGACCAAAAGTAGGCCGTGACCATAGAAACCCAATCAAAATGTTACAGTTGCATACATTTAATAGTGGAGGTGGAATGTTAGTAACACTTAATTCAATTTAGAGTAGTGCACCAAGTGCATTATTCTAAAGTTAGTCTTTCTCATTTTTTGCCACAAAACAGCCCTGTTTGTGACAGATGTAATCTGATGCATGCAATGCTGATACATATCTTAGAAAGTTTTTGCTAGGGTTTAATAATAAATCAAAAAGTTGTTAGAAATATAGTTTTGAATATATTATTTATTGTTTTGCATTCTAGCCACTGACCATGCAGCTGGTCCTGTTGATTGTTTGGACCACATCAAAACAATAAATCATTGTTGTTATGCTGTTTTGGGGTGATTGTGACATTGGGAAATGTTGTGTTGTGGAGAACACAATGGATATTTTAGAGCAAAATAGAGACATTAAATTCACAGTGGCAGTGTGCATTTGTGTGTTGTGTGTATTTAGCATATTAAACATCAATAAAAAACACTTTGGTAGGGGCATGAGTTTGAAGTTGAAGTGCTAGTCTTAACAGAAAATCCAGTGTGCTTCACTGACCAGTCAGAGACCGAGACAAAACCAAAACAATTAAAATGTAGACCCAAGAGTCATGAGAGTTATGCCGCTAGACACACTCGCTTTAAAGCTCACTCCATTCAAGAGTAAATTCCACTCCTCTGTGAGTCGTGATTCACAATTAAGGCATTTTTGGGCCCTAACTACAATCATGGACAATTTGGGAAATTGAGATCGTAGTAATCAGGGGTGTCACGGCGGCTGAGTGGTTAGCGCGACGGCCTCACGGTGGGGGACCTGGGTTAAAATCCAGGTCGGTTCATCTGTGTGGAGTTTGCATGTTCTCCCCGGGCCTGTGTGGGTTTTCTCTGGGCACTCCAGTTTCCTCCCACATTCCAAAGACATGCATGGTGGGCTGATTGGACTCTCTAAATTCCCCCTAGGTGTAAGTGTGAGCTTGAATGATTGGCCGTCTCTTCGTGCCCTGCAATTGGCTGGCCACCAATTCAGGGTGGTCCCTGGCTCTGACCCAAAGTCAGCTGGGATAGGCTCTAGCACCCTCCGTGACCCTAGCGAGGATAAAGCGGTTCAGAAAATGAGATGAGATGAGATCGTAGTAAACAGTGAAGATTTATTTAGCGGAGTCTGCCTCATGAATAGTTTTTTTGTCATGTTTGTGCATGAAACTCTAGGTTTTACTCATTTTAAGGATGTAGGAGAAATTATAGCTGCCAATGGTGTCCAAACTATATCTATACCAATAAGGGCGCCAGTGGGTGTAGGTTTTTATTTCAACTGATAAATAGGCCTGCTTTTCACAAATCAAGTTTCTTACAAGTATAATCAGTTGATTGCCATCAGGTCCTGCTTGTTTTAGCTGAAAACTCGGTGTTAAACTGTTTGTGCTGGATCGATGGGGGAAAAAAATGAACCCACAACAATCCTTGAGGAGACCCCTGGATTCATCTGTAGAGTCCAGAAAGAGTTAGTGCAGAGCTAAACAAAGTTATCAAAAGAGAGACACTGGTTCGCCTCCCCTGATGCAGAGCAGTGCAAAAAAATAAAATAAAAAAATAATCAGAAATCTTGTAAAGAGAAGGTCTATAAATTTTATCATTTGTGTGAAAGAGTAAGGAGTGTTCATTATTTCCATTTGCTTGGCACAGACTTGAAGATTTAGAAGCCACATGAAAATTAGAATCACAAGCCTTTGGCTGTGTTTAGCTTGCTAATAAAGTAAGTAAAGGATGTGACAAACATGGTCTCTTCAGCTTCTTTCCATGCTTCTGCCATATCTCACATTCTCTTCAATTTGAAAATTGAAAATTTAAAAGCTTGCGTTGTATAGTGGAGTGAGTGACTTATAGGTAAATAAAATGGCAAACTTGTAGGGGAACCTAGGAGGAAAAAAGACCATCTATTCCTTTAGATGGATTTCTCAAGTGTGAGAGGGCCTCAGGTGTGCATGCATCTATCAATAACACATGGAGAGCAACTGGTGAGTGATTGCCCCTCAGATGAAATGTCTGCAATGTTTGGATGTGAAGAAGAAGAGCAAAAAAATGAATCTATTTCATGCATTTTAATACATGCCATAAATTAGGCATTGTTATGAATTCGAGTAGGAAAGTTGAAAAATTAAAGTGCAAGGAGCATCCAATCCCTGGGGGAATAATTACGGTCAATCATAAAACTTTATCACAGTGTGAGACAAACAGAGTGACAGAGACGGAGCTGATTGCTCAAATACAGGCTAAACAAAGACACTCAGCCATGCATGACTGATGTTCCCCACTCTTCAGTCCTCTTAAACGTAATGATTTAAAAGCTACACAGTCATCATTCTACACGTCAGAAATGAGAAGTCCATTTCTGTCTTGTTTGTGTCTCGGCCTCGTAATCGGCTTATAGAAAAATAGATTTATATAATATTGTGGAAATAAAGGTACTTGGAAAAGCTGGTCAAAATGTGATTTCTGAACTATTTGTCAATCAAACTCAGTTTTTATTTGAATATTTATACAACTATAAATACATATGTATGTGTGTGTGTTTTTGGATATACATTTCATAGAAATACCTCCTTAAAAATTCTTACTTCAGTGGCAAGCAAGCAAGAATGTTGTTTTACCTGCAACAACTGCTCTCATTTGACAGGGGACAGGCAGGGACATTTGAGGACATGAGAGTAACATGGAGCAGTGGTCTGTATTGTACTGTGTACTGTACATGAGTACATCATTTGCCATACCTCAAGCAAGTAATTGTTGAGCCACTCCTATAGAAACTCTCCTCAAACTGGTTAAACAACATTTTCAACATAAAGCTGTGTGCTGTGCCAACAATGATGTGTTTTTTTTCAATTCAGCCTACACAGCCTAGAAGCAGGTCTTATTATATTCTTGCAATTTCTGCTTTTCATTGTCAGCTAATGGTTCAAAATGTAGAAAGAAAGTGGAGACGATGGTTAATGGTGGGTAAAATGCAGTGCTCCATGTTACCCTCATGTCCTCAAGTGTCCCTGACTGTCCCTTGTCAAATGAGTGCAGTTGTTGCAGGTAAAACAAGATTGAAAGCTGCTTGGATTACTTTACATTACTCCAATCAATTATTCAAATATGCCCTATGCCTTCGCAGAGGCTAAGTGGAACATTCCGGACGGCTGGTGTTCAACATTTTGCAGATTGCTGTTTACGCAATAACGACAAAATCTTTATTTCTTTTTTGGAGCCTTTTTTGCCAGTCCATGTAAAGTTATGCAACCTAAGTTATGAAAGAAAAATAAAGATGTTGGCCAAACAAGCGATACTGCCTTTGTCTCAGGGTGTGTTTTTATTTTTTTGGGCTGTGAAAAGCTAATAAATATTTTAGAATTGGGTGTGTGACAGGTTCACTCCATCAAGCGTCTGCTCGGCTTACTCTTCCAGGGAAACAGGTGCAGTCACATGAAGGAGAATTTCATTTCCAAAATAGCATTTAGCATTTTGCTCCTGCTGCTGGAGGCCTTCTCTGAGAGAATTTCTCATGTAATCGTACACCGTGGTTACGGAAAACGTCTGAAGTTGATCCACAGAGACATATGGCGTTCTAGTGGAGGGGAGGAGCCACAGGGGCTTAAGAGACCCAAATAGGATTTAAATGTTTATTTTGTGATTATCTGCAAAGGGCATATTTCTATGACAACTGCGCGAAATTGCCAGGCTCTCTCATAATAGTAATAATAAAACAAATACAATAATATATATAACAATTAGTGCTGTCAATCAATTAAAATGATTAAAATCATAGTTAATTGTATGTTTCCGTAGTTAACTTGTGATGTTTCGCACTATTTCTTTAATGCAATTTGTATGAATTTTAAGTTTTAAATACAACTATTAGTTACCTGCGATCAGCTGGCCACCGATTCAGTGTATCCCCTGCCTCTGGCCTGAAGTTAGCTGAGATAGGCTCCAGCACCCCACGTGACCCTGGTGAGGATAAAGCGGTTCAGGAAATTAATGAATATACCTATTAGCACAGGAACGTGCTTTCCTTACATAATTGTAAGCCTCATTAAAAACAAGAGTTGGTCAGTTTTAAACTTGTAAAGATTAATTAAACATGAATTCCCAAATAACTTAAAAAGGGGTTTTGAGAGGAAGATTGGTTTGCACAGTTCAGAGATCAAAGGTTCTTTCATGATCTTCATTTTATATACTGTATAAATACCCTGTCAGATCAGCAGTATCCCTATGCAAGTCTGAACATTTCTGAGCCAACCTAAGACAGACTTTTTAAAAGCTGAGGACCCTTATTTTTATTATGTAGGTTTTTGTACATGTCGATCTTCCTTGGGGCATGCTTGGGGCCGCTTACAATGCGTCTAGTAACTGCGCAGAGCGTCATGAGGTACATCAGTGTTTCCAATCCAAACATGCTAGAGAGCAACAATAATTGGTTGTGCCAAGCGACCAGACGGGTTCGTGCTTACCGCATAGCCTCAGTGTGCCATATATATATATATATATATATATATATATATATATATATATATATATATATATATATATATATATATATATATATATATATATATATATATATATATATATATATATATATGTTTTATCAAATTACCAATCTACTTTAATGAGATTTATTTATTTGTATAGAACTTCTTGCAAGTATAGCGAAATACTGTACTTCAACTACGCTTCACCATAGTAAAAAGGGTCTTTATACAAATTGAAGGTTAAAACACCACGTGCACTTAAAGCCAATGGCGGACAATTTTGATTTTTTTCATTTACGTCGTCAAATGCCGAGCGCAACATAATGAGAGATTTGGCAATTAATTTTCTTTTAATCAAGGTTGAAATGAAGTAAATTGCTGCAGCTGGGCGAATCCTCATTTTCTATTTTTGCAGTGATGCAAAACAAATACGATAAAATGATGGCCCTCCTCACCTCTTGTAATTAGAAAGCATGAATGATCAGTGGGAGATGATACGTATAGTACCTCCGACTGCGTCGCTCTCCCTAGAGATCAGATTTCAGCTCTTTTGAAACAGATGACCATGTTTTTGTCACCACGCCTCCCTTATTTGCCTCTTCTTGTTTCCCTCTGCTGCGGTTGTAGACAGCAAGAGCAGCCCAACGTGACATTGACTGCAGTGTTGTTTAATGCCTCTCAAATCTTATTAAAGACCACAGCTGTGAAAGACCTTGCTGACTCTTCACTTTCCCATTAACTGTGTTATTTCAGAAGCCTTGCGAGCTGATTAGGAATGTATTAAAATTACCTGGGCATTGTATTGTCGACATATGGCCAATAGCACGGTTCCGAAGCTGGAATTTGGTTTTAATTCTTCAATGTGGAGAAGGACTTGCATTTTAATATTTCAAATCTCATTAAAACTTGCAAGGGCACACTTACATGTCGAATAAACAACTTTGTTCTCTTGGAATATAACATTTCTCTTGAGAAAAAAAAATAGATTGTGGTGATAGTGCAGTATTCTCAGACAACCTTAATTTCCTGTTGGAGGTACTGAGGAAGAAGTCAACTGCTCTTAATAGCTGCTGCTTAAAACATGCAAACATGGAAGCAGGCAACATTTTCAAAGGGGCTGTAATAACTATACTTGATGTGTTTTAAGGTCCCTCTGTCGTAGTATTTTCCACACAGATTAAATGATTGAATCGTATCAAAAGGTGTTAAAAAATCTGTTATAAATATTCAATATACATACATTCATACAGTGTGGCAGTTTTGAAATTCACTATAAAACATAAAGTTAGAACATTGATCAAATGTGACCTCCAAGTTTCGACTGTAAACGTGGTATGGCACAGCTTTTGAATTTTTAACTACCACTCAACCCAAATTGGAACTCAAAAATAAATAAATCATTCATTTATTTTCTAGACCGCTTATCCTCACAAGGGTCGCGGGAGTTGCGGGAGCCTATCCCAGCTAACCAGGCTGAGGTCACCCTGAATCGTTGGGCAGCTAATCACAGGGCACAATCATTCACGCTCTTACTCTTACCTATGGGCAATTTACAGTGTTCAATCAGCCTACTCCGTATATTTTGGGGATGTGGCAGTATCCGGAGAGAACCCATGCAAGCCCGTGGAGAACTTGCAAATTCCACACAGTGAGGACCGACCTGGGATCGAACCCTCGACCAATTCATTCATTCATTTTCTGAACCGCTTTATCTTCACTGGGGTCGCGGGGGGGTCTGGAGTCTATCCCAGCTGACTTCGGGCCAGAGGAGGGGGACACCCAGCCAATCTTAGTCAATATAAATAAATAAATCAATAAAAAAAATGCTGTACAATAAAATAATAATAAATAAACAATAATACCTACATATAGGCAGCCGCTTGTAATGTTAACTTGCAAGAGAGCCACCTACTAAAGGACAATTGTGCATTTTTATTTGATTAAGGCAAGTGACACTTGCTTTGCCCCCTTAATATGACTCAGAATTAATTGACCTTGTTCAGGCTCTGAACACTGGAGAGATGCAAAACAAGGCGTCATCATCACTGACCAAAATCCTTGCTTTGCAGAAAAGTTTCCTCAATCTAGTAATCTAACCAACACACGTATCGTGCAAAATGAACTCATCCAAACGCTATTAGAGCCATATTTTTTTTCTCTTCAATTAACAACTTCACAAACAAGATATTTCACAAAACTATATTTTACGAATTTTAAGTCAGTTACATGGCGCACAATAAAAGTGTCACTTACTTTGGGGTAAAAATTGACATTGTTTAGACTAAGGGTGTCAGACGCGGGCCGCTTTAATGTCAACTTGATTTCACGTGGTCCGGACCATTTTAGATATAATATTTAGATTTTTTTAATAAATGGATTAAAAGAAGTGGATTAAAAGGCCTGAATATTCAATTTTTTTATAGATCTAAAACAATGTTTATTTTAGCTTTTTAAATATATTTTTAGATTTTACAAAATGATTTTTGAACTAAAAACACAGAAAAAAATTATTTAAAAAGTACAATTATTGATTTAAAAGGGGGGAAATCAGGAAATTTAATATAGTCTATAGTCTTCATTTTAATTTGATCCTAAAACAGAAAGTCGGGACTCATGATTTACTTTCCCGGGCCAGACAAAATGATGTGGTTTAGACAAAAACAACATGAAACAAGTACCAAGGTTTTTGCCACCTGAACTTTCTTTTTCTATATTTATTGTGAAATAAGATTTTGTTCAATAACTTTGAACTTGGACCTTTGTGTAGTGTGTAGCACTGTGTATATATACTCTGAGGAACTCAAAAAGCATAGAGCTAAGCAAAACGTGATTGGATATGTCTGTCACATAACAAATTGACAATGAGGTCACTGTTCGGTACAGATGAGTTTATTAGTCATTTCAAGGTTATTCCAACAGTACAATAAAATGAGGCTGACTAGAAGAACTGGTCTTCCTAACAATATGTGCATGGTGTTCTTCAGTAAAATACACAATTAATATTTCTATCAAAAACAGCTATTCAAACTATAATATAAAAAACACATGCAATTTGTCTTTCCAAGATCATTTCAAAAATGGTCATTAACTCTAAATGTGCTTTATTTTTCATGTCGCAACTAGAATGACTACAATAGAAAGTCACGTACATTGGTGGGGTCTTTAAAAATACTAACGCACAATGGTGGCAAATGTACTGTAGGTAATTTTTTTAACTTAGGATGTGCAGCTGGTTAGATTTTTGGAAGTGAAGAAATGGAATTGCAAAATGCAAAAGGAGCTGTTACGAAGTGGAGCTACACCATTTCCCACATTTCATTTGCTGGGACCGATCATTGCAAATTGGTTCATAAAGGTCTATAGTTGTACTGAAGTGTCCATTTTGCGTACAACTTAAGAGAGCAACTACTACGGTTGATCAGATTTTGAGTATATTTTACCCCTTTGGAAAGAATAATTCGCCCCATAATTTTGTGGGGCAAAAAGCCATATTTTGCACAATTTAATACTTCCTATAATTAATAATAATTTAATTTTGAGCAATTTAATATTTGAAGCTGGGAGTGTCCCAGGCTGGGAAGTTGTCAGTGAAGGTTCACTGGCAATGAACATTCCTACCTGTCCATGGAAGCCAATAAGTACTAGTGAATACTTAGTAAACATTCTATTTCACATTAGATAAGAACTATGATCATCTGTAGCAGGTGATTTTCTTTTTTCTTCTTATTATTTTTAGGTTAACAGTCTAAACACATAGAGAAAATATATTGCAAAACCATATAAGAGTTACAACACTATAATCATATCATTGCAGGTCAAGATAAGTATTATGTCATTCAGACATAAATATTTCCCTAACCGCCGAATAAAAACAATCAGAATGCACATTTTTTTTAGAAAGAAACAGAGCAAACAATGTGTCTTTTCTAACCTTGCTCTGACCTGTGATTAGCTTTTAATGTTTTATATAATTAGTGCGACTGGCAAATGCGTCAGCAGGGCAGAGGTGGGATTGCTACGCCCTTGAGAGTAGGAGTTATGAATCAGCGACGGGCAACAAATGGAGCGGATCATTACTGAATCAAGTGATCTGCAGAATAATCTATTGATTTTCTGGTCTTTCGTACTTCTTTATTATTCGGTATCACAGTATTGCAACATCAGGAAGAACCCACTGATGGATGGCATGCCTACGCTTTGAACAGACGGGCTGCAGTTTGCTAACACAGTCAAGGTTACAAGACGGCAGATGAACGATAATCCACAGATTTTCAACTTCTGACTCTTTATATGTTTTGGACTATTTTAGGTATGTACATTTCTCAATGAATAAAGATGGGAAAATGCCAGAATGTATTTTTCATTGCCAGTAAAAATGACAGTAAACTAAAACATGAACTAGACACAGATATGTTTAGAATTTATGTATATTCTTTCTCTGCATGGGTATCTATGTAAAAGATTTGTGCTCTTCATTTTTTGTTGACTTGTTGATATTAAATATCGATTATTTTGCAGTTGGTATTATGCTTTTGATTCTTGATCTACAGCAGAATGTGTCAGAGAACTGCTAATTATCGATAATTGGTGTGTCAATAGATGGTGGAAGAGCAGAATTTAGATAAGGAAAGTTTTAAATACATTCACCTCCAATGTGCTTGGCTTCAAGGAGCATCATGCTCAGAATAATATGCAGTAAATTATCGATTAATTACAGAGACTGCGAGTGAGGTAAGGGGAAACCTAAAGAGGAGATTATGTACTGTAAATGTATTCTGCAAATGGGAAGGCACAAAGGATCAGTGAATTTAATTTAATACAAACATTCCAAATTACAAGGGAGGAGTTATAAGGAACATTTTCTCAGACTAGGCAGCCATGGACTGAGGCTATCTCCAAAACCAGTGAAACATTGATATAACAAATTTGAACCAAGGATGCATGCGCCACCTTGAGTGATCGTCACCACTTTAAGCCAATTGAGCCGTGCTATGAATGGTGAAATTTGTTCATTCATTTTTTTTTATATAATCACAAAATGGAAGATAAAAAAGGTCCAAACCTGGGATTGAACCCTCAGTCTGAGACCTGTGAGGCTGTGACACACTAACCACCATGCTACCTATCTAGTTTTGTGAATCCTTATTATACTGAAGTCAGGTGCTTCTTGTTTCTGCAGAAAACTCATTGGTCAAACTGTCTGTGGTGAATAGGCTGGTAGAAAAATCTTCACCCAAAGTGGCCCGTGAGAATCGGTTTGCCCACTTCGGGTTTATCCAATAAGATTTCTTTGGAAAGAAAAGCACCTGATTGCAATCCACTGATTGCACGTGTAGGACTGCGGATTGGTGAAAAGGTGTCCTCTCAATGGGTTGGAACGAAGACCCACACCCACTTCTGTGGAATACTTTGCCCATGGCTGGTCAAGAATTGGGTTTGGACCCCACATTCCCACAACACCTGCCAGTGGGTACCACATGGGAGATGGCCAACTGACTTCTACAACGACACAAAGAACATGTTGCGTGTTTGGTTGAAATTTTACAAACCCACCACATTGGTAAAGTGCAATTAGCTAATGTAAAGTATTTTGACAGAACGGTCACCAATACTACAATAGGCAAATTCCAAAATGAACAATTTAGAAGCAATGATAAAACGTTTGCCAAAAATATGTCTTAATTATGTGATTTTATTGACTCATGTTAACTGAAATCACCTTTGTATTGTATTGTCAGCTTATCTGAGCACAGCTGCCAGAAATAAGCCAACCGTTTTTTTTAGTACTGCTTCCAAATATATTGCATTGCGTAGAGCTAATCAAGTTGATGCCATTTAAAAAAAACATAAAACATCTATTGCATGAAGTACCTAAGCATTTTTGGCAAATATAACCACATGCTAGATAAAACAACCTAAGAATCAATGCCAAAAACTCACCACATTGTGGTTAGTGTTGCTGCCAGGACTGATATGAATAAATATAAAGAGAGTGACTCAATCACTACTGCTCCTACTGTCACTCCCATTTGAAAACAAAGTTTTTGCTTCTCAAGAAGAAATAATGAAAATTCTGAGATTTCCATATTCCTCATCATGCCTCAAAACTTGACTGTGTATTACTTATTTAACTGCAAACCAAGGGACACGAAAAAAAACAGGTTTAGATTTTTTTTTTAAAGCCTAAATGAGTGTTAGAAAACGGTGTGTTCCAAATTTGGTACAAACTTTGGCTTTCTTTTAAATTCAGGCTTTTTTTAAAATCAGTAATATGTAACTAAAGATCTTTAGGGGGCGGCCCGGCAGCTGAGTGGTGAGCGCGTCGGCCTCACAGTGGGAGTCCCAGGTTCAAATCAAGGTCAGTCCACCTGTGTGGAGTTTGTATGTTCTCTGCGGGCCTGTGTGGGTTTTCACCAATACAGGGTAATCCCTCCCTCTGGCCTGAAATCAGCTGGGATAGGCTCTTGCACCCCCTGCAACCCTAATGAGGATAAAGTGGTTCAGAAAATGAAAAGAAAAATATTTCTTTAAGGCCATTAATTGAAATGCACATAGGCAAGTATGGCAAAAATGGGTGAGGAAACACATCCAGTATGAAAAAATGGTACCATAGAAAAATATTATATAAATCTCCTCATCTCATCTCATTTTCCAAACCGCTTCATCCTCATTAGGCCCGTGGGGGGTGCTGGAGCCTATCCCAGCTGACTCTGGGCCACAGGCAGGGGACACCCTGAATTGATGGCCAGCCCATCACAGGGCATGAGGAGACAGATAACCATGCACACTCACACCCATACCTAGGGGCAATTTAGAGTGTCCAATCAGCCTACCATGCATGCCTTTCCAATGTGGGAGGGAACCGGACTACCCGGTGGAAACTCATGCAGGCCCGGGGAGAACATGCAAACGCCACACAGATGGACATGACCTGGATTTGAACCGAGGACCCCAGAGCTGAGAGGCTGATGCACTAACCACTCGCCCCACTGGGCCAACCATGATATAAATACATTCTCAAATATGATTTTTATTTTATTTTTTATTGTACTCAGCAAATGCAGTAAAACAAAAAGTTTGCGAGAGTTGTATTTGGGCAATGTTCAAAGTCAGGATGAATCCAGGCCACTTTTTCCATGCCACATCAATGAAGCGACAAATTCAATTACGGACTCCTCTTCCCAGGGTCTCCAGGGCACATCTTCCGAGCGACGCACCTTAAAAGAAATTAGAATATGACACATTAAAAAAGGAAAACAACATCCTCCTGAAATCAATATTACGACTGATGATGCAAATATAATAATATGAAAACTCCCGTAAAGACGCCACTCACCGCCAAGGCACGTGGGTCGCTTGGAGTTTCAAGTGACGGCAGGGCGACAAAGTCCACACAGGTAAGAGTTTGGCTTTTCCTCCCAATGTGCTTTGCATGTTTCACTCCCCTGCGTAGAAGAAAGTCCGAAGTGGAGACGAAGCAGTAGTGCGTACAGCTTGGCATGAAAAGGGAGGGGACCTGGGAAAGTAGTACTACTATCACCACATCCATACGGTTGGCCGAGGGGAGTCGCGCTCGCTCCCCGTCGTTTGGCGGCTCTTCCACCGGCAGCGAAGACTCCTGGAGCCGCCGGTGAAGGCTGCTGTCCTGCCCCCTCCACCTTTTAACACTCGCCCTCTCATCACAAACTACAAACTTTCAAAGCCCTACCCCTGTCCAAAGTCATGAAATATACACACACTTCACACAAGTTCAGACGCTTAATGTAACTTTATCACTGTTCGATGTCGACAACGAACATAAATGCACTAGCCAAAGTCGTGTTTTATATATATAACAAAAGTGATGAAACTGCCTTCTTTTTTTTTGAAAACGTATTGCAACTTGCGTGAAACAGGCTGTAAATAGCATATAGTGTAGTTTACTTCAAATTAATTTAATATTAAGCGCTTAGAACACGGAAGTTCTGCATATTTCCCTTTTTTTTGCTTTACTTCATTTGTTTTCTATAAATGATTAGTATCCTTGCTCATTTATCTAGTTTCACGATTCACTTGTGAAAAATAGGATATCAAGTCACATCATTTATTCCCAATTAGATAGCGAGTAAACGCTTACAATTTTTCATGAATGTTTACGCACTAGAGCACACAAGTTGTGTGATATGATTTTGCATAAGTTTGCTCTTAGTGGCTGACAGGCAGGTTTAATGACTTCTACCTCCCGTAGAACAAACAATCTGTTTAAAAACTGCCTGTTAGCTTAGTGGCAATCACTCCAAAACACCATTATGATGTAAGATTTTAATTCACATGCCTTTTCTCCCTCTCAAATACTCCCCATTTGTTCTAACTGGTGTTTATTTGTTTGTAATTTCAAGGATGAAGATGAGGACAAGAATAGATGACTGGCACTTTAAAACTCAGGTCTCTCCCATTCTCGCCGGATCTTTCGCCTTTGCTAATTATTGTGTTGTTTTCAGAGCAAATATGTCATATCCATGGCGACCAGGCAGGTTTTATTGTCTCTCACATGCAATAGCTCACACAAGTAATTAATTATCCTTCCCCCTCTCTCTCCTTCCCCTCCTGTCTTTGGTTAAACAGATCATTCATGGAAAGCCATCATCTTTATTAAAATGCCACAGCTAGTACAACATAAGGTAAACAATGACTGTTTTTCAATTTTATCATTTCAATGTCCCTTTTTGTGCTTTGATTCTTTTTCTATTGTACCTAATGTGTGTACTTTGGTGATATTTGCCATCACACAGCAGTTTTGTTTTATCCATTCATGCATGCAAAGAAACCACACAAGAAATACATGTTATGTTAGGAAATCAGCTTGCGTTTTCTGTCAACTGATTGACAGTATTAGACAGATTAAAGGGTAAGTTGATTTTGATGGAGACCTATATACAATATTTCAAGAGATCACTGACTGTAATGACCTACAGCAAGTGACACTGCCAAGTACAATAGTCCAGCTGCATGTATTGCAGCTATGGGTGAGCTGCACTTTAACCCCCCACACGCACACACAAAAAGACATATATGATAAGTTAGTGCTCCATCAGTGTGGAATGTGACGGCACGTGTCTTCTGCTGCATGAAGGTCTGTTCTTGATCTGGACATCATCCAACCTTCACTGTCTGACTGGTGGCATAGATTCCCATCTCTGTTTAGCATTGATGTGACACAGCAATATCCATCTGTCAAACATACTGCCCCTTATTTCTTTTCCTGTCTTTTGACCGCTCACCGCCTCCCTTCCCTAATGTTTCTATGTCTTTATCAGTATGTCATTATCTTCCATAATGTGGGAGAAACTACTAAATGGTAATACAGTTGCAGTTTGATTTTCAGAGTTCATTCTCTTTTTGCATCCCAATAGGTCATTGTTCTGTTTCATTTTTTTTCAGTGCAGCAGTCCGTTGCTCGAGCAAAATCAAGGGTTACACATTTGTTGGGATATGGAATAGAAAAATATTGAACAAGTTTAATATTTTTGATTTTTTTTAACTGTGATCTGGGTAGATCAGGGAGGACAAAAAAAAGTCATGTTAGACCAGACACAAGAACTCTAACTTTTTAGAGGACCAAACTACCTTTATAGACTTTGATTGCAAAGGTTGGAAATGTTCAACTCCTGCTAGATGTGTACTACACTTGTAGGTATGCATAGACTGCTCAAAGAGCCAATATTTTCACAATTTGTCCTGTTTTCGCCGTCTGTGTTTTGTTATATATTGATATTCTTTCATAAAGATAAGCAAAATCTATTATTGTGGACATGCATTTGTTAATTGTCTTGCGGTGCCACAAATGTTTTTAATTCCTGCAGCCCTTTCAGTCGATGAGATGCGTCATATCTCGTAAGTACCCATCTGCATCTGTCAACGGGTGTGTGGAATTAAACCCATGTGCATTCTGCCTCTCTTTGACCTTGGCTGTGGACCCCTTGTCTTTTAATGTCAAATAAGCATCAGTAATCCCAGGCACCGCTTGACAGGCTTCAAGAGCCATTAGTTTTCTTTCCCAGCTCATAAGCTTTATCAATTGCCCCTTTGTGTAATGATTTTGTGTACAAATTCACACAAGCATAGTGTTTGGCCTTGTAAAAATATAGTGCCTTTAATATGTGCTAGTATACTAGCAACACAGCCTTTTTTTTAATCACCTTGATTTTTTTCTTCTTTCAGTAAAGAGGAAATGTCATTTTTGTATTTTTGCATACTTGATCAGCCAGTAGAAAAATCCAATATAATGGAGGTTCAAGGAGAATTGCATTCCGTGTGTTAACCCCCATCTGGGACTGAAGGAAAATTCCCAAGCTAAATAAACAAATCACAAAAACAAACAGAAAGAAGTATGGCCATGAAATAAATATTGATTGGTCTACATTTCATACTTGAATGAAAATGGCCTTTTTGGCCATTCAATGTTGGCATTTTCAATAGATTTGAGGATGAGACATGTTTGAAGTTGTAGGGGTTGGAGAATGGAACAAGTCACAGAGTTGAGAAAGGGACAAGCAGCCCCTTTCTGAGCTCATTATCATTCCTAATAAGTCTTAAGGAAAGAAGGAGCATTGAGTGTAAATTCACGGTAATCCTTCGACTGTCCAAGGTTAGGAGGGACGTCAGCACAGACGCACCATTCCCAGCTGGCCACTTTGGGACCAGAGGTGCACTATATAGGGTAGTTGTTCAAGGAGAAACTGAGGGCGTTTAGACGCTGGGTGAAGGTTATGTTTTACCTTCTCAATGGCAATGCACCATCTGGCACCTCTTCAAGACTTTAAAACACCCATTTTTGGACATATTAAGTAATAAGATTTCCCTGTGGGATTTAGAAGCCACATTAAAGATCCAATTGAGGGAGTTCCGCCTTCAGCGGAATGCTGAACTTAAAGGAACTCCCTCCACTTTGGGTGTGGTCCAGAAAACAAGTATTGGATTAAATTGGAAGAACTAGTGACCAATTAACTCATTTAATAAATTGCCACTCACTTGTAGCAGTTGTTCAACCATGTTGCTTTAATGGAAATCCAATGCAGTGCTTATTTATTCTCTCTTCTGAGCTCACAGTCCAATGTGCCGTCACCCTGTGTTTTCTAAAGAGGGTTGGCAATATTATTATATCCATATGCATTAATCAACTCAGATGTGGCACATTAATCTTAATCCGTAGTGAAAAGTGGGCAATTTTTATGCTCACACTAATTAGAACAGTCTTTTTTCACTAACATCACTAACAACAATTGGAGCTGGTGGTGTACAGTTGGAATTTCCCTATGTCTTGCACAGTTTAATCTGTGCTTTTTTGTAATACAAGGAAGGATAATATATCCTGAAAGAGATGTTTAAAACTTTGCTCACCCTATAGTAAGACCTTGACATACGAGTGGCCCGACATACGAAGAATTTGAGATACGAGAAAAAATTTCGAGCAAATATTTACCTTGAGCTACGAGACAAATTTTCAGATATGAGCATACAAGACAGTCAGGTGGCCACGAGAGGCTGCTTATGATTTCTCGCTACATCTCCCTCTTGCGAAGATCTCTACAAGCACTGGGCGGAGCATTGCATTTAGTTTGTTATTGCACAAGAAGGTTTAAATTTAATGTAACGTAAGATTGCATTTTTTTAATTTAAAGTTTATGTTACGTTACGAGTGCATCCGTCAAGTCTCTCTCTCCCATCCGCGAACTCCACGTTGGGTTGAATAGTGTTTCATTTTATTATTAGACATCATAACCACTAGTTATTTGTTACTCTGTTAGCAGATGGTGAATTACAACCAATAAAAATGTTTTTCCATTGTAATATCCTGTTTTTTGGTGTTTTTTTTCAGAGGGTAGGAACGAATTAATTTGTATTTAGTTCATTTCTATGGGAAACGTTGATTTGAGATACGAGTAAATCGACATACGAGCTCAGTCCCGGAACGCATTAAGCTCGTATCTCAAGGCATGACTGTATTGTTATTCTTTTCAAATATTTTTTTCTGCAACAGTGTTTGTTCACTCTCAGTTCTGCCCACGTCTGATTTACTCTCTTAGCTATGCTCATTAAATCAACCCTGCCGGAACGATTATGTATGTTTAAATATCTTTGAATTATGTGTTCAAAGTCATTTTCTTTATCACTGCATTTTTGGTTGCTGCTTACTTTACTCTATTGCTGTCCTCCCCCCATGAACTCTACAACCACCACCTAGGAGCCTCAGGAGGCAGAGAGGCATCACCATGGTGATCTCAACACAGATTCCCTACACAACGGTCCATTGTGATGGGCATGTTTTGCGGTGAGTTGTAACAAAATGTCAGCGCAACAGGTTTTCCCCCCATTTTTCCTTATGTATGAATACTCGGTTTTGATTGTTCAGGGATGCAGCGGATGACAATCCCAGTTATGGTTGATATTAATAATATTTTCCCCTAATGTGTGTTAAGCATCTTCACAATACACAAATTGTCCATCAGAAAAGCTTTAATTATGTGTTTAAAACACAACATATACGTTGACTGAGTCTTCGATTCACAAATGGGAAACTACTTCAGATTACCCACCTACACATAATTCAAGACTCAATATTTTGGGTATGCTTATTTACACGTAACCAAACAAAGCTATGATAGAAATTGACATGAAATTTTCCCATGCTTCAAAATCCTACTTCTATTAAAATTTTTGTGGTCTTATTATGTTCACCTTGGCGATTCCTTCAAGTAGCAGTTAATGCCAACGCTGCAAAGCCCAGTTTTCTTGCCTACAGACTTGCCTACAGATCTGACATTATTGCCCTTAGAGCTGTTTCAATATGTTGACTTTGACATGCCCATATCCAAATAGTTGGGCCCTCAAGAAAGATCTTAGAGAGGAAAAGGAGTGTATAGATAATGTGGCATTCAAGAGATATACAGGTTATACCCGCAACCCCCAAGAGATTGTGGGCTATTATCATAACAGGTACTGGGTTGCCCTCTGTCCCCGGGGTTGGAAAGGAAATGTCTGGGCACCTTGCTCTCTAGGGGAGGGATATGCCCATTGTTTAGGATTTGAAGGTCAAAGATGATCTTAGTTGAACCTTTGTGTCTTGCGGTATGTTGTGTTTATGTTCTTCAGTTTTTGTATGCATCAAGTCCCTTTAATGTTTGTTTGCACAATAGCTGCCAGGTCTGTTCATGCCAGTTCTGTAAGAATAATAAGCCCTCCTAGTAACATTTAGTCCCCGAGTAGGTGCAAAATTGTTGTTCCTGAGAGACTAATTTATGTTTGGAGACCTCACAGTTACCACAGCAGCGACATGTAGTTTGGGCTTCGCTAGTGGAAGACAACCCACTCCAGCAATACTCTTGGCAAAAGAAGAAAATAAATTTTTCATTGTTTATATACTACAACTTGCCAGAAGGGACTTCATCCTGCTCTCCTATTGCAGCTTTTGCCATTAGCAAATTGATTTGGAAGACTTGACCACACCTCCATGGCTCTTATCTCCTCATTCTTGGACAATATTGCTACACCATGGGACAATGTAAATATTTAAAGGGGGACCCTTAGTGTCTCTAAATAAATGGCCATGGGGTAGTGCAGCTGTCTTCATCTGAAGGTCCAAGCCAATTTTCTAAACTACGATTAAAGAAAAGTTTTGGATTATTTAAACATGTCTTGTCCTGTGGGGTTTTTCGTCCTTGTGCCGCAGAAGAGCAAAGTGATTATTGCACCCCTTCATACCAGGACTCCTGGCCTCCCCTCGGATCTATTAGTTTGAAATCATGTGGGTGACAACTCTTTGAAAGTGGGGGTCATTTTGGGATACCATGTTCGAAATGCCACAAAGACCTCGCTTTTATCCACAAATGCTAATTAAAAATTTTAACCTCCCTATCCCCAAGATGCACAGGGAAATACTTTGTTGCAATTTAGTGGATAATCACACTGCATTTTTAAACAGCGTTTAAAAATGACTGGGGTCTGTTCACAGGAGGAAGCAGTGGCACAAATTAGGCCTGAGTAAGATGCTACTATACACTCAGAGGAACAATACAGCAAAATTCACATCATTACATGCACTGCTCGACTTATCTTCTTAATGACTTCAAATGATCTTACTTAAAAAGACGATCAGATTTGTTTTCATGCACACAGGAATACTGTTTTTCTTTTAATTATAAATTCCTTCTTGTTAAGTAGCATTTTCTCTACAACGTGTCCTTACAATCTCGGCAGTTGGGGAGAAAAAGCTAATGAGGTATGATTTGTTAACGGCTGTTGTAACTTGGAAACATCTTAGTTGCAATTTTAGATTTTCAGTCTGACAGAAATGGCAAACTGGGTGGAAAATGTTGTCAACAGTTATCTTTGTCTGGAGAAAAAAACTGCAAAGCACTCCCCTCCACATTTAATTTACATCCTTAAATTATTTTCAGCCAGTCAAACATAAGATCACTAATTTAAATTTAATTAACATATGGGTTTATTGTACTTAAACTTCCTTTTAATATATATTCTATTCTACTTTTCAGTTAACTTATTAGTTTTTGTTTGTTAGACTGATTCTTTCACCAATTAAATCTAACTTAGTACTGGTAGTTACGTTTGGCTCTGTTTGACTGACCATACAAAACCAGACAGAACAGTGGTTTCCTGGCTCATCTAGTAAAAAAACACGAAGAAAATAAATGTGGTTCTTCATGAAATTGCCAAGAAAAACAACAACAACAAAAAAAAACTTCCAGCTACCGAATTCTGAGAGCTCCCCATCAGTAGGTTATCGACACCTTTTATTGAGGAACAAGCAGGAGACAAGCAAAGGGCAGCGGAGAGCCAAGGTCGGGGCAGGCGAGCAAATTGACAAATACAGGAAGGGTGACCGAACAGAAGCTTTCTAACCTAACGACTAATTAAGTATAGTATAAGGAAAACACGAGTTGGCCAATACATCAAACACATACTCTAACACTTACCTAAACCGAAGTATGGTTTCAAAATTATTCACGTGAAGAATGGCAGAAACAACGGCGTACGACTCACTGTTAGAAAAAGCAGAAAACCCCATGTTCACCTCACAGACTAAAAAAAGAGTACAGAAGTGTATGTCATGCTGTCATCTTTGAATTGAAAAATGTCTCTTAAGTTCAAAATAACTGTAGTTAGCTGTTTTCCATGTGATATGAGCTAAAGTAGCTGTGTGAACGTGGTTGTTGTTTTCTTAATTTGTTTTGTCACAGATTTTCACATTTGATGTTCTTTTGTATCATCAGATTTGTATTATTTGCGTATATTTGGGCTATATCAAATTTTAAGTAATAATTCATTCATCTTCCGTAGTGCGCATCCTCGCCAGGGATGCGGGGGTTGCCTGAACCTATCCTAGATGACTTTGGGCTAAAGGCAGACTAGCCAGTCAGCCATAGGGCACACAAAAACACACACACACACACACAGACAGACAACCAATTACACACACTCATACCTCCACAGAGCAGGAATTGATCCCATGCTTGCCCGCACCAAAGTCAGGCGGGAGAACCCCTACACAATCAGGTGGCCTAACTAACAATAGTAATTCAAATTATTCTTTTCAATATCTCCCGAAATTAATTTTTAAAGCAATTCACTGATTCATGTGTTGAAGCTAATTTCAAACTGGCTCTTATTCATGTTCTTTCCACATAGTGTGCTCCACTTGATTGGGGTGGTATGTTTACAAACATTCATCTTTATCCAACTATAATTTGCACGTTTATGAAGTTTGTCGCGAAGTTAATGTCATTCATGGGCTTTAATTGATCAAGTGGATGACTGATCCTAAAATTACTGTCAATATTTGGCTGTGCCAGTGTGTTTGGGGTGTATGGCTTGACACACAATGATGGAAAAACATACCTATATTTACCCTCAAGGCTCCACTCAGCATGATGTTGCTGCCTGTTTGCTGTACAGTAAATACTCATGATTTTGCAATTAGTAGGCTTGACTTATCTATGCAGCCCAAGCAAAGGAAAAAGGAAAAAGTTTCCTGTAGGCCTTTTTCTGTTACCGCAAGAAATTATGTTAAAAAAAAGAAGTCTTTTTTTTTAATAGAAAGCTGCCTAGACAATAGAGTAGCTTTGATTTTATGCTACAGCAACCATTATCTTTTTAATAAAAATCCCGACTTGGTGAAAGTTTAATTAATAAGGGACTTGAAGCAAATGAAATGAGCAAGGGAGTGCTGTCTTTAAGGGGCTGCTTATTTTTCCATCTGGGCTGTCCTCCAAAAAAATGGTCAATTAGTGCATTAAGCTGCAGAGACAAAAACTTCATTAGTTCTAGCAAAAAGAATAATAGGTTATAAAAGTTTAGCTTTGGTGGCAGGCGAAAAGTACAAGAGACAGCCTTGTGGATTTTGTGTTATGCAAGTATGAGTTTTGAAACAATATTGCACTGTGGCGTGTGATTGAAGAAATCGTTTTCTTTTTGTAATTTCCATGTTAGTAAAGATACCTTTTGCCATCTGGCTTTTTGAATTGTTTCTTGAAATAGGATTCAAGCGTGATCAAAAATCCTGATTTGGTTTAATTTGTGTTGAAGGTTCGTTTCTAAATGAGGCATCTCAACCCCTCTTCTGCCCTTGTTGCCATTCTTTGGTCAGTTTTTTTTCCATTGCCCTGATTGCAGTGTTTAACCTATTAACATCCATGATGAAGCAGTTGGGCAGAAAATATGCTTCTGGGAAGCTTTATCAAAAACTTGTCTTACACTTCAAAAAACAGACACACAGATATTATTGACGTTATGGGACAGTTTCTTCTGGAAACCTTTTCCCTTCTGTTTTTAACATACAAGTGCTGATCTGATCATGCTGTGAATTCTAGTATATGATTGGTTACAGTAGATCCACCAATAAATTAATTATTTCCACTCCATGGTTAAGTATGTGCTACTCTTCCAAATTGAGTGCTGGTACTTGGTTATTACACTTTAATAGCTCGGTTGCCAAACTAACGATATATTACTCCGTGTGCTGGCTCAGATCAGAGAAGATGAATTGGCTATTAATTAGAGTTACACTGAGAGGGCACCAGGGAGAGACTCCTCATAGCCTCGCAATCAACGCCAACATGGGCTCTTGTGACTTGGACAGTTGAGACAGGCTTGGGTCACTGGGTTTTTGTGCAAAATCCTCTGAATGTATTTGTAAGGGCAAATCTAATTCCCCAACCTTGGTCTAATCACCATTTTTGAGGGAAAGTATCCAAATTCTAGGTTCTAAAGAGGCACTTAACAAATCTCTCACACAACCAAAGACATTGACTATCAAGACGAATTGAAAGATTTGACGAGCATAGGTGAGTTCTGCAAATATCATTGTTTGGCTCACTTTTGTAGTGAAGCCTCTAAATTAGCCCTTTTATCACAATTAATTAAAAAAAAATATGCGGCTATATGAGATGTTCCATCTTGCGTTCATCCACACAGAATAAATAAGTCAAAGCTTTAGGATATACGTCTTTTTATTGGCTCACTTGATCTCAGGCACATTTGTTTTGGGGGCTAAAACTGTCTCTGCGGTGCGACTTTGTGGAGGACTTTCTGCTATCACTCATGTTGAATGCCTCTTTTATGACTCGTTTTGTTAAAAAAAAAATCAATGCAAGGTATCATGAGTTATAGGTTGTCTATGCAAATGAGGGAATTTTGACAGTTTGTTGTACATGTCATCTTTTTAAACACTCAAAACCAATAAATTTCACAGTGAAATTGCCACTGAATATTATTAGTTATTTTAACAAGTTCCTTGTAAATACGCGTTAAATGTTTGAATGATGGGTGGGAAGAATAATGGCTTTGCATCAACTTATTAGATGCCATAAAATTGGAAGTGATTTATCATTGATATTGTGTTTGCCATCTTTCGCTTACTTATTAGTAAGCTTGCTTTGTCTTGATATATCCATTAAATAAAGAAGCGCTTGTTAAAGCCTGTGGCTATGACTGTCATGAAAGTGGTAGCCTCACACATATATTTTTGTCCCTCTGATCCTACTTGTGGTAAGATTAAGTGCAATACAGTACATTATAGGAAGAACATATTTTTGTGCTTCTAAGACTGAGAATGATCTCCAGGGTTTAAAACTTGGACAAAATATTTAAGTAGAACTTTTGATACAGATATAGAAATTTTATGTATGCCGAAGGTGGCAGTTTTTAGTTTTTTTTTTAATGATATAATCCAGGCTATTGTGGTACATTTGAAATGAAATCTCCTCTGATCTCATCTCATGGACAGATGCTAAAAATGCAAGTGAACAAGATTTACCCAAAGCTAACAATATCCAATTTACAGTGACCCCATGACGAGTATTCAAATTATGGCACTTGGGGAAAAAAATTAGAATTGTGTCACATTAGGGGCGCCATGTATAAATGCATCTTTTCTTAATTCATTGCACTTTAATTAAGATTAGGTTCAACACCATGTCTGCTCCTATTAACCCTAAGAAGGGAAATAGTGTGAGTGGACCTCAACAAGAGTGACAATAAAAACTACTAGTCATGGTGACAAATTGGTAAGTTAAATGTTTTTGTTCCATGTTTTTTGGCATAAGGTACAAACCTCTAGACATTCATTTGCTAAACTAGGAGCTTGCAGTATAAATTTGAAAACGTTTTGGTAATGAATTAAAACTGGGGAAATATATTTTTCTTGAAGGCTTGATCATTCTCAACATATTGTGATAAACAATCAGGTGTTTGCCTCTCCGATTCACAAGAAAATTATATGCTTTTGTTGTAAATTAGGTTTAATCCTGCCTTTAGGAATTAACATTTTAGATGAAACCTGATCTTTGAAATTTCTAGGCCTGCTCATAGGTATTCAGAAGGCTATTGTGGGTCCTGTAATCCACCAACCCTTTACTGTTTGCTAAGAAGCATTACACAAATCTCAGTGCTGTCTGTGCACATCACTTTTAATGCTTAGTATGACGTGACGGCTGCCATGTCAGCAACACGGCACATCTCTGTTTTCCTTCTCCGGAGCCCTCTGTGCGTTTTCCCTGGGGTTGGCAGAATACGAGTGCCCCCTTGTTTGACTGGCTATAACCTTGCCACCAGCTTGCATGTGTGTGTGAGTGTGTGTGGTTCCCTACTCTAAAGACTTGGACAATGGTGACTCAAGCCGTGCCGAGTGCACCTCAGGGAAGATATAGTGGAAATATAACAAGTCAAAATAACAAGTGGGTTTTTGACTGCAGTCAGATTGAGGAGGAGGCATCCTGGCATGGGGCTAAAAGCTCAACTAGATTCTATCCCCCTGTCATTAGATTAGGGTGTCTAGTGTTCAGGAAGTGCTGAAAGGCACTACAGATTGTATCTGCATGAAATGCTGTCCTTAAGTCCCGTGACAGTTACCAGTCTGAGCTTTTGGATTCCACGGTAGTTCTCAATTCACTTAAATCTGATATGATAGTGTGGTTGTTTTTCTTGCCCCCTCTGAATATGAGATTGATGGCATTTGACTTTCTGTTTTAACTCATCTACTATATCCAGCAGACTGAAATATTTATTTTCCTGACAACAAATATGATGTAATACGTTTGTCTTGCAACAGAGTAGAAAAATACAAGGCCTTGATGGTGCTTCTTTCCGTGCATATACTTGGGAGACTCTCATCAAACAATGTCTGTTTTTTATTATTTCTCTTGTTTGGTGGGCTGTGTTGATGTAACTCATTGCAACTGTCTTCAGGGGATTCCTTCCGTCATCTATTTGATGTGATGATAAGCATAATTGGGCCAAAATGCGGAGTTGTCTGATAGAGCTGCACACGGATTTTATTTAGAAAGAGGACCCTGTCACTGCCATCTCGAACATGCTTGGGCAAATGTGCAAGAAGCTTAAAGGGATGCTGGAAAAATGGGGTCTTCTTTGAAATGCCACAATTAATTGCTATGCTTTGTCCCCAACGCATGGATGATTAAATGTGCTCCTAAACTGCTCTGATTTGTGGGGGCACCTTGCCGATTTTATTTGCCACTGTTAACATTTTCATTCGTGCATTATGCATGGTGCTGTGGGCCAAGGAAGTGCTGCAAACAAATGGCCTGAGGGATCGGCGTAAACACAGTGTGCCATAAGGGCGAGGCGAGTGGTAGTTGAGCGCCGCTGCAATCAGCTAGTCTTAACACACAAACGAGACAGCCCCTCTGCAGCTGTCTACTGTCACTTCTATCCAATATTCCAAACTATTGGCTAGAAATTTGCAGATATAAATTGAAAATGGGAAGACAGGAGTTGGGGTTTAATATTAATCAACACTGAATGCATGTCTGATGGAATATTCCTGTCTAATTGAATATGATTCGTCCTCTTTCAGCATGTATAGGCTAAGGTCACTTTCACTAGTTAAATGTGACAGCTAAAGCAATGCTCTGCCGGTTCCTTTGTGTTAAGGGATTTTAGTTCGTCATTGCAATAATCAGTGACTGATGGAAGCCTTAGTGTTTTTTGAAGGCATGCCAAGTCACATGTTCTCCCGTTCGAACATGAAACACACAGAAAAGAACAATCTGATTTTACACATTCAAGGCATATTAATACTGTGATTAGGATTCACTTGATCATGGCTCTTGACTGTTAAAAGAGTGAGGATGTATCCACGTACTATTCGAGGTGTCAGCTAATATGATATCAGCTCAGGGTGTCCACCCGCTCACCTCTGGCTGAAAATGCAAATCCAAATGCAAATGACATCTAGCCAGTGGACAGCTCTCAATACAACTAATGTCACATTATACGTAGTAGATGTATCACAGGCATTTTTCCCCCCCAAGAAATAGTGTTCCAGCACATGAAAATGCTCAGCTTGGCATGAACTATAAATAATGCTCTTGGCAGTGTAAAGACAGTCAGTATTGGATTTTATGGCCTGACCTTTAAAACATTATTGTTTTTTTGTGATAAATTTACACTGAACACAGGCATTCAACACATCTCCATAAGACAACAAAACAAAACCATCTTGTTGAGTTTCCAGTTCAAGTGTCACATGTTGCCTGGTAGATACAGAAAATCTGTTTTAGTGGACTGGAGAGAAGTGTTAAATAGGTGGCGACCAGCTCATTAGGATGCCTTTCCAAGCATGAAAAATGACCTTTTCCCATCTAATTGTAGTTATAGATAGTTGACGGGAACCCAAGCAATACCAGAACCTGTACATTGACAAGGATCACTGGAAACAATTAGCTTTACATTTCAATAGTCAGTTAACAAGTTGTTTCTATTAACAGTTTCAATGCATATTTTTTCTTTGTTCTTGCTCAAGTCAAGGATTTTTATATAGTGGTTCCACAGTAAATATGTAATTATTCCTGACCACTATACAGTAGTTGGGAAATGCTATACCATATATACAGTAAAATGCAGTAAACAGTAAACCGTATGAGTGTGAGTGTGAATGGTTGTCCGTCTCCTGGTGCCCTGTGACATGCTGGTAACCAATTTAGAGTGTCCCCCGCCTACCGCGCATCGTTAGCTGGGTTAGGCTCCAGCACCACCCTTGTGGAGACAAGCGATATGGAAAATGAATGAATAATTTATAGTAACAATTTGATTGGCTGGGAACCAATTAACAGTGTCTTACTGGTCATAGTTGGCTGGGATATGTTCGAGCACCCCAGCGACTCTTGTGAGAGGGTAAAAGAGTTTCAGAAAAGGAATGAATGAACCAATGTTAGTAATTTATATTTAATCTAGTTCGATTTTCTTACAAGAAAATTGTATTTTTTAACCTAATAATTAACTGCTATGCTCACAAAGATTTTTTTTCATCAAGATTATTTTTTATGGCTCTGCAATGTTTTGACCAATCATTTGAGAATGTAGAAGATATTCGAGTGCTTACGAATGTGATGCACATCTGTCAAAGAGCCTGGGGGGTGAAAAGCGGCATATAACAAGGCAACAAATGCTGATCTGGAACTTCTCTGCAGCAAAATAAAATATGGCTCAAGTTTTCATTAAGATCCTATTGATTAGCTTTTGCTAGGAATGAATTATGGAAGACATTAAATACAAGGGAAAATCTTTTTATGTCTTTGCTTAGGCCATGCCAGATTCTCCCTTTGCCTTGTTTACCTCATGTTTGCTCACTCCAACAGGAAGTTTTGTTTCTCTACATTTTAGATCAAGTTTTAATAGCCAAGTAACATTTTGTCATATAAAGTTCTTAAGAAACTTTTGGCTGAGATCACTTGCAGAGACCATCCAGCATCTTTAAGTTAAGCAATTTTAATTAACGCTAGTCTCTCAACCTTTTTCCAATTTCAAAAAGGATCCAGAAATGTAAAACTATTTTCACCTCGTATATTTTGTGGCTCATGATGTAATTTTTTTTTCCTCTTTACCTTTTTTTTAATTCTTATTTTTTACAATTTTTAATGGCAATAATTAAAAGTACATTTTGCACTTAACAATAGTTTAAAAAGTTAACATGAATTTAACCTTTTGTGCCCTTATCTTGTTGGCAAAGGTAAAAAAATTGAAAATTCCAGTGGCTATCATGAGAGTACCTTATTGTAGCAATGTAATAGATGGTAAAATTTAATTGCAAATAGATGTATTTCGTTGCTTTGAGTTTGGCATGAAGTCAAACTGTTTTATTTACCAACATCTATGCAGTTGTACAGGACAAGTTCTAGGGGCAAATGATAACAACAAACAAAACAAGGGATTGTGTTACATAAAGTACGTATTATGTTTAAGAAAAAAAAACAAAAAAACTCACCTTGTTCAGATGGCAAGTACTTTATAAGCCAGGTGTTTTGCCCCAGGCCATTTCCTGTAGATAAATGTGCTATATTCTTTAAAACATTCTGTGGATATTCTATACAAGTCCCCACAGCTGAGAAACCAAAAGTTGCTTTATTACACTTTCCTATCTTTGTCAGGCAGACCTTTGAGTTTACGTTTTCATGTAATTATAGTGCGCTTACACAAGACTGGCACAAATTAGCACTTTGAGAGGAAAAATCAATGGCTCTTTGCCCAACATTACTGGGACGGATATGATAAACACACATACCGGAATGCTTGCAAAATGCAAAAGTGTGTCGACATTTTGATGGAGGAAATGTTTAGGAGGATGGCCATCGATGTAGTCCACACTGCTATAAAACCTTGGAGATTCTGATTCCTTATTTTTTTAATAGAATAAGGAATAAAATAATATATATTTGTATTCAAATATAGCCAACCAACTATAGTCAGCAGGCGGAGGGATACCTTCAATTGGTTCCCAGCCAATCACAGGGCACATTTACGATCACACTCATACCCAGGAGCAAATTAAAGTGTGGAACAAGCCTAACATGCATGTTTTTGGAATGTGGGAGGAAACCGGAGTACTCGGAGAAAACGTACGGAGGCCCGGGAGCACATGCAATCGCCACGTAGGAAGGATAAATCCTGGGATTGAACCCTCGATCTCAGAACTGTGAAGTGGACGTACTAACCACATCCATCGGTCCATCTCATGAGCTCCATACTGTAAATTAATTTTCTTTCCCTCTTAAATGTATGGAATTGTGAAAAATATTCCAGGCACACTACCACCATATAATAAGTAGTGTAATGTATGAGTTAAAACAGTGTTTGCCATTCCGATGCCATGAAATAACATTCTGAGAATGGAGGGTTGGACAGTCAGAACTAAAACAAGGACACAAATCCTTCCTATTACATGTGGAATTTCATAGTCCTCCACACAAGAGCCCATTGTTATGATTTGTAGAGAGAAGAGAGTGACTGTCTTTATTCGATCTGCTACACATTTGCTAACTTTCATCTCACAAAGTCAGTTTACTCAGGAAAGCATTGTTGAAATCAGGCAATCAAAGCTATTACAGACAGTCCACATTCATATACACAGTTTATTCAATGTGTATATGCTCTGCCTGTGCGGTAATCAATATATGCCAAGAAATACTGTATGCATTGCACTTAGCGTAAGATCACAGCAGAAAATAACAATAAGTAATCTTGTGTCATTTAGCTGTTCTATGCAAAGTAATGCAATCATCTAATGTTTAGTGTAATGCATCAATCATGCAAAAATCTATTGTTGCATTAGCCGTGAAAGAACAATAATAATAAAAATGCTATAATGGTTCTGGCTTCCTTGTCATAAATCACACTTTGAGGCTGGGAAGCGAGGATCTTAACTTGCTATTTTAGCTTGTCCCTGCAGCACTGCTGAATGTTTGAATACTGAAAACTATACAATCCATTAAAAACAAAAAACTCAAAATGCTAAATTTTCATTTGGTAACTTTTAACCCAAAGTGCTTGGAAACACAGTGTGACGTAACCTCCATCTAAACATGACCCAACACCTTGTATAATGACATAAAGCAGTTTTTTGTTTGATAGCCACTCAGCACTTGACTGTAAATCAAGCTTAAATGCATAAAAACAGTGCAGACTTTTCGATTTATTGCTACATTACAAATCCTCTCAGACAAATATTAAAATAGGAACCAAATCAGTAGTGAGTTCAGTCTTGGAAGTTGACAGGCTATCTGAATTTACATCAGTATTAACATTGGAATAATAACACAGCTCTCAACATATGCCTGGATATGGTCCAAGTGTGTATATCTCTCATGTATCAACAAAATGCTAATAGAATCAACTCATTATCACGGTGTAGTTTACTTGGCAATGGTTGACCATTACACCAAGATATATACTGTACTTCACATGTTGTAAATGTGAGCATGCGAGCTTGACACACACTTTCTATCCGCGTGAATGTCATTACCAACCCAGTTTTGTCACAAATGTTTCTATTAGATAATAGGTGTACTGTCAACCTTTAGAAGTGATCGTCTCTGAGTGGTGCTCTGACTACTGTATGAAGAGTATGCACTCTGCCTGGAAAGTGGGTGGAGAAGATAATATTATGAAAGCAGAAAAAAAGCCTGCATTATTAAACCTTTTTCATTGCCATAATCTTCCATTTTGAACCTTAAAGTCAGCAGAACAACAAAACAAATCATTTTGGGAGGAAAATACAAGTATTTTAATGCCCCCAAGCAAAACTAATTAAAGACGACACCCAATTTACATAAATAAGCATTACAATCTGCATGTGTGCACAAGGGAATAGGGTGAGAAAAGAAAGCAATATTTTGCAGTCTGCTAATTTCATTTTATTCATGATTTAGGCTTAATAACGATTTATTTTGAGGGGGAGAGAAAATAATCAAAGGGGAAAATTGAACTATCTCCAAAGATGCAGCAGCTCTATTCAAAAGAATCCTTCCGAGTCACCAGATGACTCCTAATCTGGAGTGGCACTGCCTGGCCCCACTCCAACTCCTTGAAAGGTAACAAAAAAAGATGAGGAAGAAAAATAAAAAAATATTTTAAACGCGAGCAATATATATTAGTATGCAGTTCTTGCATCAAGTAGACAATTAATGGCGTCGTCTGATAATGACGGCAATTGTAGCACAAATGGGGTGTTGAAATAGCAAACAACGGGCACAAGCCATGTAATGGGGTTTTATTAATTACCCAAGGTTCATACTATGAGCAGTCTTTAGGATTTACTGCGACCATGCCGGCTGGTGGAAAGGGGTCAATAAGTCCAACCTGACATTAAAAGGGTCACATTGGACTCTACACTAGTACCAACCTGGCAGTCAGTGACTTATTTTAATGATCCATTTGGGACATTTTTTCACAGTAGTTGATGTATTACATAAGTTCTTTTCAGTTAACACCAAGAGAACAGACATCAAATTTTCCAAAACATTTTATGCCTGTTACTATACCACTTCTCCAAGGCTGAAAAATAAAACATTTTCACCATTGGTTGTCAAAATGTATCTCAAAGTAAAAGCTTATCCGGGTGAAGAGTGTTTAAAAGACAGTCTCATTGTGAAGATTTATCCAGGTGAAGGGTGTTTAAAAGACAGTTTTACTGTGAAGACCGACAACTCAACTGCTCATACAATGGTCTTTCCATTGGTCTGGCATTCTTATCAACAAAGATTTTTGTAGAATCAGGTCATGACTAGGATATTTTTATTCTTTTTTGGGGGGGGGCAAAAAAAACGCACACAAAAAATATTTATTTTTAATCATTTGTTACATGTGGTAAAATAAGTTGCTTTTAGCAAAACGATCAGCTAATAGAAAACACAAATCAACATATGTTAGACTAGTCAGGTAGGATAGATCATTCACACATCAACTTATCAACAAGACAGGTTTGATTAAAAGTCCTTTTTATTACTCACTGCATTCTTAATGGATGCCAGACTTTCAAAATGGAAGAAACAATTAGAGGTTTACTGCTTTGTGGGCGATGCTGATTTATATAAATCACTGCACGGGTGTAAATTTTCCAATAAAGGACTGAACCACTCTTGGCATACATAATTAACATGTCCGTATTTGGTACACACTGTCAAATGCATCTCTTTTAATTGGAAGGACTCAAAAGTCACACCAATACAGACTCACTCAATCAACAGATTAGAGGTGCTTGATGGGAATTTTAAATCGTTTTTCCAACTATTCGCTTTAAAGCTACTAATTATACTTTGTTTCCCGAGCCCAAAAATAGAAAAAAAAATGCCCACGGCAAGCAAAGATTACAACCTACAGTATATTCCACATTATTGTAGTATATTTAAATAAAATACCTTTTTTCTGTTAAATTGGTTATTGTTACGATACTATACGTACATATGCTCTTCCAAGAGTCTGGAATCCTAATCTTAAATCTTTCATAAAACATTGCTCTCAAAATGTGTAGCCCAGGTTTTATTTATTATGGTTTAGTTATGTCGAGCATGTCATTCTCAAATACTGTATGAAATAAAATATTGTTAAGAGCTTTTGCTTCTGCGGTATGCTACATATCAAATTTGGACCCATCAGACCAAAACACAGATTGTAAAGCTTGGCCCAAACAAATTTCTTCTGCATCTTGCTTCTCCTTAGAATTTGTTTCCTAGCAGCTATTTTACTACAAAGGCCTGATCCTCGCAGTGTCTCCTTAACACTTGATCGAGAGTTGGATCTGCAGATAGAATTCTCTGTGGGATTCATCTGGTCTCTGATCTAAGATGCTGTTAACTTGCGATTTCTGAGGCTGGTGACTCGGATCACTTATCCTCAACAGACAGTTCAGAGATTCAGATTTAATTTGTCATGAACAATCATCAGCCGATACCTAGTGAACATGCACACGTGGTGTTTTTCATGAATGCATGAAACTTAACCCCATCCTCTTCTCAGATTCAATGAGATGTGACAATTTAATTTGTAAAAAACTTTTTTGAAGTCAGTGATTTAAAAGCTAAAGTCAAAAATCTGTGCTATGAAAATTTACCCACAAGCATTTTATAAAGAGCCTTTGTAAACATTATGATAACCACACACTGACACTCTAAAACTAGGCAGCTGGGTTTTATTTGTCAGGGAAACCCAACAATTTGGGGAACACTTTGTAAACACTAAAGACTTGATGAAACATACTGTGTGCGGTGTATTGTTGGTACAAGATGTATCAAAACCGCTCGTTTTATATACCTGAAAACACATGAAATATTTTTGATGTTTTCATTAAATACTTTTTCTAGTTTTGTCAGCAAATATAGCAAGGGGAAAACATTTACTAGTATAATTGTGAGCCTTTCCAGTACAAGTGATACCTTTTTGCAAATGTGACTTTTTCAAAAAGGTATCACTTGTACTGGAAAGGCTCACAATTATACAGGTGGCCCGACGGCTTCAGGGGTTAGCACGTCGGCCTCAGACCTCTGGGGTCCTGGATTCAAATCCAGGTCGGTCCACCTGTGTGGAGTCTGCATTAAATTTGTTGAAAACATAATCTTTTTCAAAATCCTCTATGTCCATGTCATTTATGTGCCAGAATTTGGCATTTTAGAAATTGAATGGATTATAATTTTTGTGAAACACATTCCTAAAACCACTCATAACAGTCAGTCGCTCAACAGTTAAAACATTTCACCTAGTTTTGATTGCATGTTTTTATCCTCAAAATCAAAATATGCACTCTTTTAGAAGCTTCCCTTGTTCACATGTTCTGACAAGGTTTCTGCAAGTCTCTTGGCTCCAGATTGTGTTTACTGCATTACTGTGTATTTTAGTAAGTGTGCCTTCTGGAAAATACCAACTTATAAAAACAGCTGCATAACATCCAGTCAAATAGGGGAAAAATGGGATGATTGCTTCCTTCTTGATGTTATGTTTCATTTCACTTGAATAGAGCTTAATCTATCCAAGACACAGTGAGTGCAAATTTGCTAAACAGGCAGCCACTCAGTGGATTTCAGTTCAAACAATTTTTAGTAGCATAGATGCTGATGCTGTTCTATTAGTGTATTTTGTTTCGTAACTGTATAATTTGATTTTTTTTTTTACAGTATAGTTATTGGGAAAGATGTGAAAGATTTGTAACACAAAATATTTTTATAGAGCAAGAACCTGAGACAACATGCCTCCTTCACTTGTGAAATACTGTTTTTGCTTTTTGTTAGCGTTTTTTAGTATCTGATCCCTGGGTGTGTTACATTCTTTTGCAAGATGTGAGCTCATGTGTGAAAAATGTATTGAACAACAGTCATGCCATAACATATCAAAATCATAAATATATATATTTTTATAATCTCAATATTATTTTCTTTTTCGAAATGAGCCATATCTAGAAATATGCAATGAATATACTCTTCCTCTTCCTCTTGTCCTCTTTTAGTGTTAAGTTATACTGTAACCAATGTTGACAGCATTCTTCAGCGGTGACACACAAGCAGATCCAAGCGTGCAGACAGTATCATCTAAACTACACAATGGTCAATGTTTCGGCATATCAACACTATCATAAGTACAGTGGTACCTTGAGATACGAGCTTAATGCATTCCGGGACTGAGGTCGTATGTCGATTTACTGGTATCTCAAATCAACCCATAGAAATGAACTAAAAACAAATTAATTCGTTCCAACCCTCTGAAAAAAACAGGATATTGGAATGGAAAAACATTTTTATTTGTTTTAATTCAACATCTATTAACAGAGTAACAAATAACTAGTGGTTATGATGTTAGCTCTTTGCTCCGCCTCCACCCTGACTTTCAGCTGCAGTTTTTAAAAGGAACCTATCGAGGGTTGTTTGCTTTTGTCTACCCTTCAAAATATTCCAAAAATGATGTACACAAATGTCTTCACAATAGTATAACGCACGACCACTTTCCAACGGGAAGTAGTATACTCTTCTCGTATTGGCGAGCAAGCTCCACCACGCGTACACCATTCTGCACTGACTAACGGGGAACCCCCCCCCCCCGAAAAAATGCAACACTCCACCCAGGGCTCGTAGAGACATTTACACGAGGGTGTTGCGGCGAGATGATGTTCTCATAAGCGGCCTCCTGCGTAGGCTATATGCTCATATATCAAAATTTGTCTCGTATGTCAAGGTAAATATTTGCTCGAATTATCACTGGTATCTCAAATTCCTCGTATGTCGGGGCACTCGTATGTCAACGTATTACTGTATGAGCATTTTAATGTAATTTTACGAAACAAGAAATATGGGCCAAAATCAGGTGTGTTACCTTAGGTGTTTCAAACAAACTGGTAATGATATTTCTGAAGAATATAAGAATGACACAACTATATTGAGAAAGACAGCTGCTGCTGGTCACAGTCTTCAATCATTTTTCCTTACCATTTATCGTCACAAGATTTGCGAACTGGCTGGAGCTTATTAGACCCGACTGTGGGCAGTAATTGGGGGACACCCTGAATTGGTGGCCACTCAATCACAGGGCATAATGAGATGAGCAAACACCCTTGCTCACACTCATACCTAGGGATTGGGATATTTTAAGTGTTCAACCAGCCTAGTATGCATGTTTTTAGGATGTAGGAGAAAACCAGAGTACCCGGAGAAAACCCATTCAAGCACAGGGAGAACGTGCAAACTCCACAAAGGAAAGTCAGAACCCACCTTGGAGTGAACCCCTGATCTCAGAAAGTTCTAACCACTCTTCTATCATGCCACCTGTCGATAGGGTCAGTTTCATATGAATTTGTGTGGGACTTTTGACATTTGGTAGTCCACATTCTCGTTTGTCGTTCTCACACCAACAGCTCCATTACAAGGGATATTGAGCAACATCATGAAAAGTATCAACTTTTAATAATTGATAATTAAGCCGTTGTGATACTGACTTAATTGAGAATGTAATAAGCAATTGTAATTATTTCATTTGATAAAGACTTTCATTACCATGGTTATTTAAAACTGTTAATTAACAATAATTGAAATGCCCCCCATTGGAGTTTCAACACAAATTTTCATGAATCTGTCTATTCAAAGGCAAAACGATCACGGAATGATTTGCATTTTTGCCTCACAGTTCAGAGGTCTTGGGTTCATAGAAAACAGGCAAACAAACAAAAAAAATGTTAATTTTACGTGACGATGGATCATTCCCTCTGGCACCTCTGTGGAACAGCACGGTGGTGATAAATTACTACTTCAGAGTTTAGGAATTTACAAGCAATACTCACAGTTGATTCCGCCCTCAGTAGTACACCCTTAAAGTTTTAACACATCTTCCCTTTTACACAAACTTTACATACAATAAAATTGTTTTCTATATACTTAATCAATCAAATAATTAATCTAAAAAGTATCCAGAATTATTAAAACAATGACATTTGTTTTATTAGAGCCAAAATGTGGTCTCATATGTGAAGTACTGGTTGCTCTGCTATGGTTTGAACCTGCCCCTCTGTTTTGTGGAACAACATAATTGTCTCCAGCAAGCACACAAGCAGCATGCACCAGTCATGATACCCCAAGGCCTAGATTAATTAAGACATGAAAACCCATGAGCAGAGAGCATTCAGCAGGTGCCTGTTTGCTTTGCCATGGGACTTGTTTTTGGCACTGGTGCAGATTGTAAATCAACAATTAAGTTACAGTTTTATTTTTTGTTTTACTAAACTGACATTGGCAATATAGCCTACCCTTTCTTTTCTTTTTTACTCTATCGTATTCATAATTTCCCAAAATTACTATCATAGTTGTTGTTTCCAAGTTGGTATTCCCACACCAAAAGACTCAGAATTGACGATAGACTTGCATATTGGTGGGGCTTTGGCACCAGGTATGGTTGTTGTAGGACCCTAATGTAACATACAGAACAAGCTGAGTAATCGGCCATGTTTATAATGTTCCTTCAAAGCCAGGATGCATAGCAGCGAAGGCCAGTGTTTTTTGACGGGGGAATTTTGACCCAAGTTTTGCAGGGTTGTATAATCTACTGGTGGCTGGACAGAGGATGCTGACACCTTCTGTTTTAATTCTAACGTCACTTTCAATTAAATGTGCGGAAGCAGAATATGGGCCTGAACAATAGGCAAATGTGATCTAGCTAAAATTATGGGCTGAAACGATCTTGGAGTCTGACAACCAACCAGACATTGTGTACATTTTCAGGAGGAATTGTGCTTTTTCTATACTGAAACAGTTATGGAAAAAATATCTCAAGATTTTTTCCCCCCAAATCCCTTCAATTCTCTATACAGTAATACCTCGACATACGAGTGCCCCGACATGCGAGCAATTTGAGATACGGGTAAAATTTTGAGCAAATATTTATCGTGAGATACAAGACAAATTTTGATATACGGGCATACAACGGATGTGAGAGGCTGCTCATAACATCATGGGCACTGTGTTTCCCATTGCAACTCTCTTGTGTAATGTCTCTACGAGCACTGGGCAGAGCGTTGCATTTTTTCAGTGTTTTTTTCCCCGTTAGTCAGTGCAGAATGGCGGAGGTTGTTCGCTAATACGAGAGGAGTACTACTTCCCGGGCAAGTGGTCGTGCGTTATCCTATTGTGAGGAGATTTGAGTGCATCATTTTCAGAATATTTTGAAGGGAAAACAAAAGCAAACAACCCTCGATAGGTTGCATCTGAAAGTCAGGGTGGAGGTGGGGCAAATAGAGCCAACTCCGGAGAAGAAAGGTATACAAATTTAAAACTACATTAGAATTAAGTTTAGTGTAACGTTAGGTTAAACTTATTTCTGAGTGTGTCTGTATCGTAATCCAAATTCATTTAAATTTGTTTATGTTATGTTACGAGCGCGTTGCCGTGCAAAAAGTCCCCCCCTCCGCGAAATCGATCTAATTTTAGTACTATTAAACACATTTTAGTACTATTAAACCACTTGTTATTTGTTATTTTGTTAATAGATGGCGAATTAGAACAAATAAAAATGTTTTTCCAATCCAATATCCTGTTTTTGGTCTTTTTTCAGAGGGTTGAAACGAATTAATTTGTTTTTAGTTCATTTATATGGGAAACGTTCATTTAAGATACGAGTGAATCGACATACGAGCTGAGTCCCGGAACGCATTAAGCTCGTATCTCGAGGTACCACTGTGTTGGCTCTCCTAGTGTGTTGCAGCTTTCCTAGCTGAGCTGGTGAGATAGACCCCAAACTGGTCGTCAGCAGGACATGTTTAACAAGATCAGCACATATTCACACTCACACACAGCAGTCAATTTAGAGTTTGGCGACCAGTTCAGGGTGTACCCAGTCTCTTGCCTGAGGTCACAAGGGAAACGTTCAATTAAAACCTGAAACCCTAGTGAGGTGAAGTGGTAGCAACAATGGATAGATAGATATTTTTGGAATGTGAGAGGAACTGTATTACTCTAAGAAAATGCAAACCGGCATGATGGGAACGCTGTACAGGATGTCATGAATCAGCGAAGATAATGTTCCACTCGGCGGCCCGATTGAGCGAGTGGTTAGTGCGTCGGCCTCACAGCTCTGGGGTCCTACGTTCAAATCCAGTCCGGTCCTCCTGTGTGGAGTTTGCATGTTCTCCCTGAGCCTCGTGGGTTTCCTCCCGGTACTCCGGTTTCCTCCCACATTCCAAAAACATGCATGGTCGGCTGATTGGACACTCTAAATTGCCCCTGGGTATGGATGTGAGTGTGCATAGTTGTCCTTCTCCTTGTGCCCTGCAATCGCCTAGCCACCGATTCAGGGTGTCCCCCGCCTCTGGCCCCAGTCATCTGGGATAGGCTCCAGCACCCCCCGCAACCCTAATGAGGATTAAGTCATTCAGAATGTGAGATGAGATGAGGTGTACCACTGCTAGTTTTCTAGTCTGAACAGATAATATTAAAAACATTTGGATGTCTAGTCACCCTCGCAAATCCACCATAAGGCCATAATTTGCATTTAGCTTGATAGTTTACATTTAATTTAGGAGCTGTTCTATTCTCCATTGAATTCGCTCTATCGTGATTTTCCCTACTTTCCTTGATGCTTTCCCCCACTGGTTTACCCAAAGGAGGGACGCCTTGCACTTGTTGTAATAAGGGTAGTTGATATAATGAAGGTCATTGTAATCTAAGAGCTAATATGCCAAGGAGTCAAGGCACTGTAGCTTTACTTGCCAGTAAGGCATGCATTTTTTGGCCCTGGGGATCATGCTGATAGGGTTATCTCTGCTAACCTGACTGTAATGCAGCGCTGCTGTTTGTGTCAGTATGGAAGCTGAACTTTTCCCAGGGATACTCTTCAACTGGATGGGATGGATGAGGCACCATCCTGGTTAAATCCTATCCCAAGGTGTTCAGGTCTGCTGTGTGTTCACACACTTTGTTGAGAACGCTACTATTCGTCGTGATGACTGCCTGACTTGGAAAACAGATTGCTTTCGATTGAATGTGCTTGACAAAAAAACATTACATTGTTTTTTGCTGTGGCTCATAGGAGATGACCTCTAAATCGAATCCTATCTCACAGGATATGTAAATATTCTTCGATCAATTTGATCTGTTTTTATTTCATATATATATATATATATATATATATATATATATATATATATATATATATATATATATATATATATATATATATATACACATATGTATATGTATGTATATATTTTAAATTATTATTATTAATATTTGTTCAATTCAGGACCCGGCAGTTTGCACATATGCAGCTGTGCTTTATATTTTCTTTTTATTCTACCGGACTCAAGGCTTGACTGACAAACATAAAGATGAAACCAGACAGGCAATACATGCAATTTAAATATTTCATTTTCAATTTCATTTTTAGCTAGATTATTTCTACTCCAAATGAGGAAGCTGTGGGATATACTATAATTTATTGTTGTCCAACCTCAGTGTCCTCAGTGATTTTCATGTGCAGAAAATTGATCACCGTATCCAGGGCCGGACTGGGTGACTTTTTCAGGGAGAGTGTAAATATTAATTGAAATGTAAATCAGTTAACTGTCACTATTTTTCCATGACATTCACTCATAACTAATCTAATGATAGTCCCCAGCACACTAATATATCTGGGTACATTTATGTTTTCCTGCATCATTTTCTACAAAAGATTTTTCTTTTCTTGTTTATAAAAAAACTGCTATAGAAAACAATACACATCCACTGATCCCATCATTCAAACTTCTGAGGCTTTCTTTGTGGCTTCCTGGAGGACCACGGTGAGATGATCTTTTTTGTTTCGCATCATTAGTTCCATCTGTTGTGCAAGCAGGCCTGTCTGTTCCGGAGCATGCCAATGTGATGGTCGCCAGGGGCGACTGGAGAAGCTACCGTCCCGGTGGCTGGTGCCCTGACCCTGGCAACCAGCTTCGCCTAGTCTATCTCTGTCTGTGATCCCCATGACACTCTTTGGTTCTTGACTGCTTTAACCTGTGACTTCAGTACTTTCAAAGCAAGCACATGTCTACTTCCAATACTGTACATGTCTTTTGGCCCTATAGTCAGATATTCAAATGTATGCTTTATTACGCAACTTTTAAGTTTAACTTAAAAACAAGTGGTTATCTACATTTGTATAGTCTGCAAATGGTGTATTGCCAATTATACGTTTTACCCACGCTGGTCCTCAGTTTATTGTGCTTGTTGTTTTGCAATTAGGATTAAATGAAGTGCCAAACAGTTGTAACATTTCTCTCATCATGGAACCATTTTATTCATGATTTACATTGAAGATAAGTCTTCAAAACGTCTTAGGGCTATTGGGCATACACAATTTAAAATCTGTTTTCTTCAGGTTAACTAGCTGCATACTAAGTGCATACTTGAGTACTACTTTTACTTTGTTTGATATCATTATATCTTTAAAAGTAAAGCATTTCCCATGATGGACAGTGGTAGTGGGGCAGGAAGGGGGGCCCAGGTTGGTCAATTGGCCCAAAACTTTTCTTAGTTTTGTTTGAACAACTCCCTTTTAGTTTCTGGACCAAATCCACAAACACGCCCTCCCTAGCAGAGAACACCTTTTAATTATAATTTGTAATTCTCCAATGGATATTTCCATAATGTCTCCCACGTGAATTACTTCAGCCTTATTGCCACAGTCTGGGATGTGCAGCACAAGGGCATCTGTGCATGTCAATGGCGAGATCACCATATCATTTTCATTGAAGATGGAGCTATCAAAGGTCATAGCCATCTAAATGACCTAACCTTGCAATGTAACACCTGGATGTAAAAGTGGACTGATCCTATCTAGTGGTTGTCCGTAATGTACCTCTAATGTATAAAGTGCGGAAATAAAACTAGAGTTATAGGTTGCCAGTAGAGGTTCAGTATGGGTTAGAGAATACTGTAACTGGAGAGGGTGGAAAAACTCTGTTGGTCTCACCCAAGGTGACAGGCTACTGCCAAAGTGCTGTATTTGTTGGACACATGATGAAATAAAGGCAGTGGAAAAAGCCAATATTCAGTTTGAATTGATTCACTAAAAACTCCAGAAGTGAATATGCTTTTATTTTGATAGTATTACTATGGACAAAATGTGTTGTGTCCGTTTCACCTCACCATTACTTTGCTCCATTAGGGCAAAACCTGCTGATTTTATTTTAGCCCAGTCTATTTTCCGTGATAAAATGAAAATCTGAGAGCTTGATTAAGTCTGTGTGACGCCTAAAGCTGAGAGCCTGTATGAAAATAAGTCATTTGGGATCTAGTTTCAGTGTATTTCTTCTCTATTTCCACCTCTGATCAAATACTGCACTTTTCCAGTAGGTCTAATGGGAGTGTCAAGTTCCTATCACTCCATTACCTTTGAACAGTTCATCTTTTGGTATGCGTCTAGTAGGGTCCAATGTAGTAAGACTTGTGAAGATTTGTGTTGTGCTGATAAAGACAATACTATATTGTGAGAATTAGGAATGTAGCTTTCATTAACTGAGGTACATTTAATATGTAATATATGTTGATACACTGCAGTTAATAATATGTTGAGGATTCATAATACTTACCATGCTACTCCCAATGTCACACATTTCACTCCAATTCGGATGCCAATTATTCCATTTGCATTACAATACAATATTATAAGATTTTGGCCTTGGAGAGACATGCTGTTCTATCAACCATGATGCAGTGCTTCAAAGTAGCCCATCAGATGTTTGTCTGACCACCTGTCTGGCTGTATGTAAAATGTTGACGGGTTAACCTTTAAATTAATACACAGTTATTATTATTATTTTTAAATCAGACATCAACATTAAATCCACCAAAAAAAGAGTTAAAACTTTGGTCGGCTTTCTGTAAAGAATTATTCATATGTTCTTTTTACTTATGATCCCCACCAGAAGCTAAACATATTGTAACAGTTTCCAAATGCACAACTATTTTCCTGTTCATTATCATTATAAACACGAGAATGAATACTACCTTTGGAGAGCTTTTTCCTGTAACTACAGCCTTGGGAAAAAAACCCAACAGTGTATGGAATAGGTCTGTTCGTAAACTTTAAGTAAAAGACACTGGGACAATGGTGTTACAAACGGGACTAGAGAGCAAAGCAATAAAGCTTCAAACACTGCTGTTGGTAAATAGATGTGTACAAATTAAGTAATTGGATGGTTGTTGTCTATACCACCAAATGTTATCCAGTGAAGTTGCAAAGAAACGCTGCTTTTTTGCCTTCTTCTGTTGACGATACTGACGACGATGAGTAAGTATCCTTCAACTGAAATTAAATTATGCCGGAAGAACCTTCACGCAGTCTGATGTAATTTCCGTCATTTTGTGAAAAAGGTCTATTTTCATAAATTCAGAAACCTGCAAATGTAATATGATGCCTATTCCATCGGGATTATCTTTCCCAAATGTATGCAAATTGATGCTCTTTTAATCATTGATGTTACCCAATAACATTGTGTTAATGAACCATAACCCTTTTATGACAAACATGACAATGATGCTGATCCTTTGGTTTTAGGCTGTCTGACTATCCGTTAAATAATACAATTTAAAAAATAAGCTCAGCTGTGTACCATACAGGATCTGCCATGCTGAGCAACCCCCCTGAAAATCCGCCCCAACCTTCCTATTTCAAAGCTATCAAGCTCTTTGCTCCCCTGGGAGAACCAGCATCATCCTGTGGGCTTTACTTAAACTTGTTGGAAAGATATGATGCTTTTTATCTCTTGGCTTTGTGACATTTAGAGAACATGATCACGTGGTAAAGGGATATTTAAGTGTAGGTGAGTTTCCAGTTGCAGTTTCATTGAGGTAGTAGGCTTTTAAATCGGCCCACAATAACACCATATTCACCATAAGAACAAGGGTGCCCCTTCGGTGCTAGAGCTTCTACCGTGCTTAGATTGTTAGAAAAATGCGATTCCCTAGAAATGCTTCAGGTTTCCATTGGCAAAATGGTTCATTAAGACAGTTTGTAAAAGTTATTGCTGTCTTCATCTATGTGGCCTACACATTACTGAGCTTTGGCAAATGGAATGAAGATAAATAACAGATCTTGTATTTGGCAGATTGGTGGAGGGCTAGACATCTTTTGTAAACATATAATCAAAACAGCAACTACAACTCGTTTGATATCACTTTTAGAATGGAAAATCTCGGCTTAACAATTTATAAGCTCGTAAGAAGTAGTTCCAAAAAACATATTTTTTAATGTCCTTTGAAATATTAGGGCCGTTTAATGAATAACTGAAATGCAATTCTTACAAGAGCTCCTTTGAAGTGAGAAAGAAAGGAGGGAATAAAGGAAAAATGTCAAAGGCACAGTTTTAACTCGAGGCAAGACTCTGACTGGTTTTATTGACTTTTTGTCTTAAAATATCCCCCACCTAAATGTCATTATACAATTTATAGTTTCCATGTTACACTTTGATAGATGGTATTTGAGGTTGGTCTCATGGGTATTTTGTGAGCTTTTAAAAAAATAAAATAAAATTAAGACGTATGTTTAAGATACTGTAATACATAATACATATTTTACATTTTACCATTGTATGTATTCATTCGTTAATTTTCTGAACCGCTTATCCTCAGAAGGGTCGCGGGGGTGTTGCAGTAATTGCAAATAGGTTGTGCTTGTGGAGCGAGGTTAATGTTAAAAATTAGTCTCCTTTGGAAATGTAGTTACCTTTTAATATGAATTTCTACTAAATTCATATATGGCTACGCTGGGTGTTTTAAAAGAATCTACGTGTATAGTGCTTTTATTACAACTAAAAGTCTCACTATATAGACATTCAGTACATCTCTGGGAATTAATTAAGCCACTTGAAGTGCATTCCTTTTTATTGTTCATTTGGTATTTTACTGTCATTTGATTGCATGTATTATGAAGGTAGACACAAAGTTAGGGGAATAGTTTGACATAAAATAAAGGTCCCTGGCCTGAAGTGGACCTGTGCTGCCACTGCCATGTGGTATGGGCCTCAACTGTTTGGCTATCAGGATGCCCCAGCACATCTTTTTTTCATCACCTTTTTAACTGCCTTTTAAATCATCAAAGTGGTCAGCCTTAGTGTGTTACTTTTTTGTACCATCTTGGGAGGACAACTGTGCTTTGCCATTACATTATTGGACCATTAAACCGCAGCCCCTCCCACTCTTAGGCACTTCAGTTCTGTATAAATGCATCAGAATTACTTCCAGAGGGGGGTGGTGCAAAAAGACCACTGGAAAGCCTACTTACTCTCTTAATGATATCTTGTCCTTTTAAAAGTCGTCATCTTCTTTCACAAATGGATGAGTATGGAAGGGGAGCGCCTAAGGGACTGAGGTCATCCCAACCTTCTTGTATAGCACAGGAAGTTATTTTCTTAGAAAAGAGGCAGGCAGGGCAGGATCCGCACAAAAAGAGAGAAGTTAGAACAAGTAGGAAAGCATATTTCTGATTCTCTAGGATTTGTTTCATCTACTTCAAATCAGCTGTGTGGCTATATTCATTTGTTGCAAATGTCTACACTGGATGTGCATTGTAAAAGAAACTTTATATGTGATAAAATATTGAATCTGTTTTCAAGTGATAGAAGCACTGTGCGACCTGTTACTCTTACATTGTCCTTGGATAAATATTCTTGGGTCCACTCTAAGATGTCTTCCCCGTTTTCGCGCATTGTATTGCATCCCCAGGCATCCTGCATTCATCCTGCATTACAAAAATTATCCTTTTAAAATCACTACTGGTCGAGCCTATTCCAGCTGACTACGGGCACCAGACAGCGGACACTCTGAATTGGTGGCCAGTCAACCGCAGGTTGAGACGGACAACCATTCACACTCACACTCATACCTAGGGGAAATTTAGGGTGTTCAACCAGCCTATTCTGCATGTTTTTGGGATGTGGGAGGAAATCGGAGTACCCAGAGAAAACCCACACAACCCCAGGGAGAACATGCAAACTCCACAAAATAAGAACCGAACTGGCATCAAATTCTCAACCCCAGAACTGTGAGGCCGACGCGCTAACCCCTCAGCCGCCTTTCTGGCAAATAATTTGTATTTAAATAGTACTTTGGAAAAAAAAACTGCACGTCCTTGGACCATGGCACCCGGGTTGTGAATCACTGTTTAAGGATTACATTTATTGTACTTTCTCTCTGAAATCTCATCACCTTTGGGCTTTCTCCAGTCGCTCATCAAGTCTGTGAGATGTAGTCAGTTATATACATGACATGTGTCTCTAAGGAGCCTCTCATTTGTATAATAGCCTTCAGACAAGGTCGTAGCAGTTTGTGCGTCTTTGAAGATGGAGGAACATGAACATGTTCCCTCTGCATTGTGCCTGTGGAATAGAACAAGCGTGAGATTGTGTTGTCAAGAGGTTTCCACTCTTCACAGATGATATGAATCAGACATGAAACAATTTAGATGGAGTGATAGCTATCTTAATTCTGTGCATCGTCCGTTGACTGCAGTAAAGCATTGCAAAGTGGAATTGGCTATGGTTTTAGAGTGAATCACACGGAAACGTATCCATCTGGTATATGAATAATTTAAGCGACTCAAGTTGGTTCCTGTTGCTGGAGTGTTTGTGTTCGCTTTAGTCTCCCTGCACAGCACCCTGTAAGCCTCTCCTCCCTCTCAGAGTTGTCTCCTGAGGCTTGTTTGTGATGCTTAAAGGTACTGTAAAGCCATTTTATTTTAAATACATGAAATCTGTTTGAAGATAAGTGCTGAAAACCTGGGCACAAGCTAAGAACAAGTGATTGCCAAATCTGAGTTATAGACAGAAACTCTTTTGGGATGATTTTTTAAAGTTTTTTTAGGCAGGTTCGGGCAAAAGGCAAATTACAGCGTAGACTGGCCCCAGTCTGCCATTGGGCATACAGAGAGACAGACGACCATCTGCACTCACAATCATACCGCCACTAGCGGGAATTGAGCCCATGCCTGCCCACACCGAGTGTACCCCTACACCATCAGGCGGCCTATTGTTAGTATATCACATATAGAAATACTTATTATGCGCACATTGCTAGTAGAATAGAATAAAATGAGAAAACCTCAAAATTTAATATAACTATCAACATGCGTTATTTCAATCAATAGTGTGGCACTGAAGGACCAGTCTTAAAATAAAAACTATCAGGCTGAGAATTTGCAGATACTACTATAGGTAATGCAATAATCTGTGTGGTTCTTTATGTAGGCTTTTTTTTTTAAATCTCCTTATTGTCCGGTAGTTTAAAAAATCTAATAATGCTGTTTAATGTGTTGTGGAACCCAGGAAATGTGCATATCAAAGTCATTGTGGTGTTAGGCCTTGCTGAAATGGAAAATCAACTCAATAACAAGGACTAGCCACTGGCGACACTTTACTGGTAGGGAGGGACAGGCCAGAAAGCAGAATACCCATGCGACGACACCTGGTTGAATTCAAGACCCGCCTAAGAAATGCTGATAAAAAGCCACAAAAAGGTTTTTGGCTTTAGGTCAGAGATGTGTTCAAGTGTTCGCAGCTTTTGCCCATGTTTTCAGCACTTCAAACATATTTTCTTGTATTTTGAAGCAACACTTTTACAATTGTATGGTCTCTTTACAGATCACATTGTTGAACCAGCTGACTGAAAAAAAATGTAATTAGCCAATATTTCAACCTCGTATAGATCTACTTCGTGTCCTGCAGTGTACCAAAATGCTCTCACTATTCAAGAAAGGTACCCATGTCAAAGAAGGCAATGTCAGCGAGAAAAAAGCGGAAGATGCAAAGATGGAGAGAGCAAGGGAGGAAGAGCGGAAGGGAGGGAGGCAGGAGGGGGATGTGACAGGCCCTTGAAATCTCAACCTCTCTCTCCTGGCTCCAGCACTAATCAACCCCTGTAATTTATGCAGAAAATATGATTTATATTTAATTTCACTACACTTGCATTGTTAATTTGAGATGTAATTAACGCGTCGCCACAGCAACCAATTTCTCAATGCTGTAAATTATCTCTGCCTTTTCATCAAAATTCAGTTACTTTGGCTCCTGTGTGCAGTGTCGCGATGCAATTAGGTTACCACGGTAACTCTTGAGTGTTAATTTCCTTTTGTTGTATTGGAAGCAGAAGTTTTATAACACGAGTGCGTCTCACTTTTTACATCTACAGTATACATTATTCTTTGAAATGTAAAGCAGTTGACATTTTTGTAGACTGTAGCGCATAGTGCTCACAGTGCTACAATGCTTTGTTGAATGACAGATTGCCAATAGTTTGCTGTTGCGCCGGTCGAGGTGTTTGTCCTGTAAGTTGTCCTTTTGAAAAAGGGCATATTTGTCAAAGGTAATCTATATCAATGAGAAATGAGTTCATTGTTCAAATTCAGGGGCGCCCACTCTTTCAATCTCATCCCCTTCTCCCCCTTTCACTTTTTTTGTTCAGGCTTACAAACATGTTTTTGCATATCACACTCCTCCTTTTTTTTAATTCGCTTAACATCGACTGTGAAATGACTCAATACTTTAATCAACTGTGTCTAATTTGCACTTCGGCCGAAGATAGGGCCGCGCATGTGTATGCCCAGTAGATGCCTGTGATCCAGCCTACATTGCTCTGCTTGCCTGATTCTGCGGCCTACTCAGTGCACTCAGTGTCTCAACCCCACTCACTCCTCGGTTAGTTCTCAAGAAAAAAATTGGGTTAATGGGTAGTTAGCAGTGGTTTAAGGTAATTACTTTTCAAAGCTGGGAATGTTGGCTTCTTGGTACTACAAACATTTTGAAAGTGTTTTAAGTGAAAATCTTTGTTTGAATAAATCAGGGTGTGCCTCTCAAAAATCACTAAGTACTGCATTAAGATAATGGACCCTATTTTCACACAACACCCATGTAAATCAAGACCAGCACACCTAAGAACAAGGATCAGTTTAGACAAAGTTTTGTCATTTTCATAGACCGGTGGAAGCCTGTGCTTTCCAACGAGGGTAGGACGTTCTCGATATTAGGACGCACGCAAGCAAAGACACACGTTCAAATATTTGAGCCCCAGTCATATTAGTGCGTGAGAAAAGGTCACGAAGTTGCTTTTCATGGAAGTTACATAGAGTTGATTAGTCTTGTTTATTTCTTCAGGTCCAAATGAGTTTACGCTTTTGTCACATTTATTCCCATTTTGCCAGCACAAGGGGCCTTGGAAGACAAGTTACCATGGAACGCAAAATTTTAATTAGTGTATTTTAATCATTCAGGCTTTTCAAGCTAATCCACAGACCCCCGAGAATTCCCAAGATGCAGCTCTGTGCTGCTTTACTATTTATTGTTGAGTCTATTATAATTACTGTTAGCAGGTGGGGGAAGGGAGACATTTATTATGTTTTTCCATCTTTATTATAATTACTAGGGGGGAAAAAATGAAAGGATGCTGTTTCATTAAGTATAGAGATGATGCCATTTTCACCCTGTTTTCTCCTCAGTCTTCCTGCCTTTGTTCCATCAAGCTATTGTACTGTCTTTCATTCAGCAGCTTTTATACGTTTCACAGCTTTATAGGGGACAACAACAAAAAAGAAAAATCTCTTATTAAGAGGAGAAGAGGGGAAATATATTCTTAAAGGACTTAATTTTCGAATTAGATTGCAACATTGAAACAGTGCTCTCTGTGTGCAGTAGTACTAAAACACCAATGGGTGTTCATTAATAGAGTTGGACTGGGATCAGAACAGAACTGCAAAAAACTTTTCTTAAACATTTCTCATTAATAAAAGATAAGAGGATGACTAAAGCCCCTTTAAGCCCCTATCTTTTGGTGCTCTTCAGGGATTTTAGCATCTTTCAGCAATATTTCATGTTTGTTTAAATGTAATTTTACCCCAGCTGCTTCCTCTTAACTCTACGTGCGTACGTTGGAATTTGGATCTAATAGCATTAACTATTTTTAGATACATTTCTTTGCGTTGATGGAAGCGACTGTGTACGGATAGATGTGCTTTGGGTTGAATTTCGGTTCTGGCTGGGTTGGAGTCGACCACTTTTCATAAAATGTAATGCTTGTCATCGTTGCACTTTTCAGTTAAGGGTACCATCCTGTAAGTGCATCTCATTGAGTTTGCTGAATGTACTGATATGAAGCTGCCATTTGAGTGGAAAGCAGTTTGCAGAACCTTTCCTCAATAAACAAATTAGGCTTTCAGTTCTATAAATAGATGTCACACTATAGTCTATGATCACCAAGATGTACTTGAAACAGATAGCAATAGCTATCAAAAATGATCATTTGCATCCTGGTTAAACCATTTGTTGAGTGAGGAAAATAATGTCTCTAACAGTTGAGAATTAATTTCGTAACATTATGCCTGTCATTAACTTCTGAGTGATCATAATATGCAGGGTGATACACCATTGAGGTAAAAACAGAATATGCCAAGAAAATATATATATTTTTCAAATTTCTTTGTCAAAATTCCATCAGCATTTGCTGAGCGCAAGAAATGAAGTTTATCAAGTGATGCTGTTTAATAAAGTGAAAATGCACATAATTTCATTTTGTCCAAAAGTAATAGATTCTTCAAGTTTTAAAGAAAAAAAAACAAATGTATTTTCTTGTATCTTTTCCTAAAGTCTTTGAACTGATATGATTTTGTAGTGCATATGTGTGTGTTTGGTTTAAAGAGAGAAAATAAGTCAGGCTTGATAAAAGTGCCATTAATCCATGCGACTTCTCCCCTCCCTACATTGGACAAATTACTGCTCAATTCAGCTGCAATCATGCTCTTAACATGGAGCTGGTTTGGAGAGGAGCTTTTCTAATTATGGCCAATCTGTAGAAGATTGTTTTTGTGATTATAGCACAGGCTCGCTTGAGTGCAAGGTACATACAAATTGCTGCCCAGCAAAACAAAAACTCCATATGAGACCTTTTTTACTTTTTAATCCTCTATTAGTTTGTCAATTTAACATGTACAGTTTATGTTGGGTGAACACTAATTGTATTCTTCCTTTATCAATATGGCAAAACCATGTTGTTATTCCCCTCATACAATGCTATATATTACTTAAAACTAATGCTAACTTGGAATTTGGAAATAATGGTGAATACAACTGTATTGGTGAGAGTTCTAGCAAGCATATATGTCTTGGGGTTTTAATGAATTATTCATGGGAAAAAAATTAAAATAAAGTAATCTTGTCATTTTCACTTTTCTTAATGTAGTGCCTTCATCAATCACAGGAGCATGTTATTCAGCCTGTAGCTCACAATATTGACATTGCCCAGCACATAGAGTACAGACATATTGGGGTGACAAGTAACGTACTACTGTAGCGCATTTTCAGCTCGTTTGGGGACAAACCACCCACGCCTGACAATTAGGAGGAAATATATATATATTTTTTTACCATTTTGGTTCTTTTTAAAAAAACTTTAAACATCATTTAGATCAGGGGTCTCGAACTCAATTTACCTGGGGGCCGCTAGAGGCCGAGTCTGGGTGAGACTGGGCCGCATCAGGATTTCCACAAGAAAAGCACTGATAAAACATTCCAACGTTATCAAATATCTTTATTTTTTAACAAAAAATAATGAATTAAATAAATTAACTTAAAGATTAATAAAAAATTGATCGAAACATGCTGTAAAACACGAAAAACATGAGTGGACAGAGCTACTGCCACTGGCTGCCACTTAAACGGCGCCATCATGGGGAAAGGGGTAAAAAAAAAAAAAAAAAAAAAAAAAAAAAATTAAAAATCGATTTTTTTTTTACTGCGCGCCATATGATTGCTACTGCGCAGAGAAGACGAGAGTAGTGCGCAATTGCGCACGCGCGCAGCTTAGAGGGAACATTGCTCCGAACACAAGTGTCATTCATATCAATTTTGCGGGCCGCACGAACATTAATCTTTCATATTAAGACGGGGGCCGCAAATTATCATCCCGAGGGCCGCAGTTGGCCCGCGGGCCGCAAGTTTGAGACCCCTGATTTAGATGATGTGGTTGAGTGGTTAGTACGGCGGTCGGCAACCATAGGTTCTGGAGACGCATGTGACTCTTCAGCGCTGCCCTAGTGGTACCCTGGAACTTTTTCAAAAATGTTTGAAAATGTGAGAAAGAGATATATTATTTGTGTTAATATGGTTTCTGTAGAGGGACCAACATGACACAGACATTCTTAACGTTTTCCAATGCTCTAAGAATGTAAAGAATAAATATAAATTTTCAGCATTTCTGTCAACGAAGATTTGCGTCATAGCCTGCGACACCTGGGCGTGATGCTAAGCAGTTGCCTGTTGTAAACAAACCGGCGGCTGTGTGATGGGCCATGGATCCCAAGGGAAGTAGAAAAAATAAACTGAGGAAAACAGAGGATTCAACATTTTTTGCATTCATTGCCAATGCAGAAGGATTGCCTGTCACAAGATCTGATGAGAATTATTTTTATTTTTGGTGAACTTGAATGCAAACCTTGGCACAATTAGATTACTGAATAAGGTTATTATGTTGCTCTCCTGTCATTGAGCAGAAATCTGCACACGCGGGGGATCACAATGTAATTACTAGAAAAAGATTGCAACCTGAACGCCCTCATTAAAGTACACATTTCTTATAAGGCATCAAAGTCTGAGAACGCACCTTCCTTATGTGTAGGTGTGGAACAATTGCTCTCTTCTCTGCACCTCCCTAAAATAGCAGACGTGCAGGGCTTGTAAGAAAATTAGTCAATTTAATTTCCTTGAGTAATGAAAATGTCATGCGCCATTTAATAAAACTGCAAGAAAAAAAGTCTCAAGTTTTACAGGTTGAAAATAGAGAGGACCCTGTGGATTAGAAAGTTGGACAGTTTCCCTTTTTGATGTTTTCTCTGAGTTTTGTTTCTATTCTCCCCAGGTGTGATTTCCAATTAATCGTAACAGCTCGGATGTAAATGTGAAAATGAGACTTGTTTGGTCTCCCTCTGACAAGCCAGAGCGTTGCTAGCTGAGCCAACTGATATCTCTTTCCCCTTTAAACTGCAAATTATTTTACGTTTATGAGTTTGTCTCATCTTCAAGGTCAAAAATGTAATTTTTGCTCTTTCAAAGGGTTATAACCTTAAAAGGGAAGCGCCAACCTTGCTGATTAATAAGAGACTCCTGCATTTGATGTTTCAGCTGTGACATTTTAAACTTTAAATATTTTATATGGATACCTGTGAAAAAAGACATGCATTCATGTGGAATAAACGGTATTGCAGGGAAGAAAGGCTAGGCCGGGTATCATTTTAATAGAACAGTTAGAGTGCAATGGTTTTTCTTGGTGATTTTTATTTGAGGTTTTTATGTGTGCGCAAGCTGATTTAAAGGCATACTAAATCATTGGGGATGGGGAGTGCTGGATTATGCATTTAATCAAGAAGTAGGCCTTGGGAGAATAGCTGGCCTAGTCACCGGGGCATCAATGAGCCTTGGCTCTAACACGGGGCCAACCTTCTTTGTTCTTCTCCATAATTGGCCATTTTCACATCATTTGTAGAAAAAATGACAGAGGCTTAGCATTTGTTCTAGCGATGTCTCCATTGATCACTGGAATCAATGGCCGTTTACATACTACAAACGCTGTGTTTATATATAGGAAATTAGCAATAATAGCACAGCTAAATTAGCTTTTATTTTCAAAATCATGCTCATACACATTTTCTTCTATGTTGTAAATTTTGAGTAGCAGTGTGTGAGTGTTACATGCTACAGTCAATTAAAATTAACAGACATAGATGTCTCCTAACCAACAAAAAACATTCCTCAGGATTCATAAACATATATTTGCTCATTGAATACAGATTATAAAACACATCATGTCTTGCAACAAGGAAGATATGATCATTTGTATGACTTCCACACAACCATGTGCCTTAGTTGACCCATTAATATTATTGAACACTGAAGGTGATACATTTTTGTAATTTAAGTAACAAACTATAGTCCTTTTTAAAAGTCAATGTATCAAAGTTGTTTTGTGATTAGGACTTTATAACTGCATTCAGAAAGATATTAAAACCAAGCTTAACTAAACTTCAACCAAACATTGTGAGAATGTTGATGGTTAATGGTTCTACCTTGGCATGCAACGTTGAGATAAATTCCATTCATTCATTTTCCAAACCGCTCATCCTCATAAGGATCGCGGGGGCTGCTGGAGCCTATCAAAGTTCACTACAGGCACTAGGCAGCGGACACCCTGAATCAGTGTACAGCCAATCGCAGGGCACAAGGAGACCGACAATCATTCGCGCTCACACTCATACCTGGGGACAATTTAGAGTGTTCAACCAGCCTATACTCCATGTTTATGGTGTGTGGGAGGAACCGGAGTACCTGGGGAAAACACACGCAGCCCAGGAAGAACATGCAGACTCCACACAGTGAACTGTGAGGCTGACACGCTAACTGCTCGGCCCATGGGCCGCCCAACACACAACAGAAATTGTGCTTTAATGTATCTTTCTTGTTCCTTTTCAACCATGAACTTGGCAGCTTTCACTATGAAGCTGAAAACTTTGTTGAGGGGTACACAAATGTATTTCAAAAGTCTTTCAGAATGACTAATAATGGTTATCTTATTTATGTCACGTTTTCTTTGCTGAAATTTAATTATTAAATTGGACACATTCCAGAATGATAACAGACGACCAGGATTGTAATTCTAATTTTCTATATATTTTGCTCTTCTTTTGTACATTTCACAAGTGGAACTCACCATGCAAAATTAAATATACACAGTCCAGCATCTGGCTTATCTCAGCTCACACAGCGTTACCCGTGAAATTGAAGCAGCAGCCTTTATAGGAGTTTTATAGGATATACTTTTATTTATACTTTATAAATATGAATAAATACTGTGTTTACTTGCCCAATGGCTGACTGGGCGACCAGTCTAGGGTTTAGTCTGCCTTTTGGCGAGGATAGGCTCCTGTAACCCTTATGAGGATGCGCGGTACGGAAGATGACCGAATGGTTTCTGTGTAAACTACATACTGCCATGTGTGGTACAAAACAATCAAATTAAAATAAATGATGTATTGCATGATGCCCGTTACTCTCAACCCAGACTAAATTTATATATTTTCCGATAAATATGTGTGTGTTCTATCAAGGGTGCTAAGTTATACTAGACAAAGCATATTGATCATTTTTAAAAGGGTAAAAAAAGTTCACTATTCCACTGTAGAGAAACATGCTGTATTCTCCTATGGAATTATATTTTGGTTCAGATGGTTCATACATACATGTTAAAATAGGCTCAGGGCTTTAAGGGTTAACAAGCCTGATAAAATGAATTGAAATATAAATCAATGAAACATGCCGTAACAAAAGGTTTTTAGGTTGTTTTTACTAGTTTAGTGCTGCTAGCCTGAGGTGAGTCATTGTCATCATCTCCAAGACGTTCCCATTACCACCAGTTCTTCTAAAATGATTAAATGTTCTTGATGATGATTGATGATCTTAACTTTCCTATAGATACACAATTGAGAACAGTGATGTGCTTTCAGTGAGGCCATGGCTCTCCCCTTTTCTCCTGTGAGGGATTAATGTTGTCAGTCACTTTGACTGGCACCTCTCAAATCACACCCTTGCAGCAAAGTGGCTGATTTTGTCAGGGAGAGAATGCTGTTATCGGTACAACCTTGTTTGGAGACTCGCAAAACCGCTAAAGCCGCAATTCATGGGAGATCTGTTTACAATCTTCACCGGCCATTGACTGCTAAACAGCCTGCATAGATCCATCCTATGCCACTCACAGCAGGAGCGGATCAGAGCAATTACATCCTCAAACAACAATCTGAAGCTCGGACGACATGCAAACAGACGTGAAGTACACACATAAATACTGACAGAGTCTGTCATAAGAAATACGTTTGCTGAAGGCTGAGCTTTGTGAGAAGTCTTGTTAAGCTTCATGTTTAAATATATCTAGTCTAAGCCTGCGTAATATATCGCCATGTGCGCCTTCGCAATAGCTATAGTCCCGTGCGATTGTTATTGTTTTTTTTTAATACGCCAACTTTCGATATGCTTCATTAGAGCCGCAAGTTCCTCTGTGCTGAGCCTCTCTTTCTTTTAATAGTCTCATCCCATCTCATTTTCTGAACCGCTTTATCCTCATTAGGGTCGCGGGGGGTGCTGGAGCCTATCCCAGCTGACTCCGGGCCATAGGCGGGGGACACCCTGAATCGGTGACCAGCCGATCGCAGGGCATAAGGAGAAAGTATGGTAAGGTACGTGAAAAGTGTCAACGTGTGTCTTAGTTAAGTAATTGCTAGTTAAAAAAAATGTGTATCCCATTTATATAGATTAAACTCCTTTATTTACAGATGAACCCCCATAGCCTGGATTAAACTGTATTATAGGAGTACAATGTAGTAGTGGTGAGTCAACCAGTCTCCCCAAAAAGAGCTATTTAAATTGCCTAGTGAAAAATCTTCAATTTGTATCTTCAAAAACGATAGAGTTAAAGAGGGAGAGAGGGACGGAGAGAGAGAGAGAGAGAGAGAGAGAGAGAGAGAGAGAGAGAGGGAGAGGGAGTGAGAGAGAGAGAGAGAGAGAGAGAGAGAGAGAGAGAGAGAGAGAGAGAGAGAGGGGGGGGGGGGCAGCACTGCAAGTGTGAGAGGGAGAGCTAATATACACATTTTGTCTTTCTTGTATATTTTTCAACCCTCAATATAACCTCAATTACGTTTATATTGAAAGGTAGACAAATATTAATTCTCCACGCTTTTTATTCTTCACTCTGATTTCATTTTGCCTCTTTACAAAGTGTTGAAACAGTAAGGTTCTGAAGATTCCATAAGACCACGTGTTTGGAATACAACCAGGAACCCTGTGAGTCTTTCAAAGCAAGGTTAAAAGCTATAAAGATATCATAAGAAGATTTAAAAGCATTAGAAGTATTGTCAGAGGATCATTTTTATTTTGCCCACTACTCTACTAGTCAGCATTTCTTCTTGTTTTTCCCTTTTTGTTTGATTGGACATATGGTCTTCTAAGCTAAAGTGGCTGATTATTATTTTTACAGCCCTGAAAGATTTTCTCATTTCGGATAATCTGAATCATCATTTCATTCAATGATCTACAGACTGATAAAGTGGAGAACATAGTATGAATCCAATATTGTTCTGAGCTTAAACAGCATCTATTGCAATATCAGCTCCATTTAATTCTTTAATTTATTTGATCATGTTTACAACACACAAACATGAAGTCAAGTGTACTATTTTACAACAAGGAAATAAATAAAATAATTCTATATATTGCATACAAAATGTCACAGTAGGTGTCAATTAGGGTTTACGGTTCTTAAGGTACTCATCTGTTGATTGGAGCATTTGGCATTAAACCTGAAGATGATGCAAGAGTATATCGCTCCATCCATTAAAGGATTTTAATAGTTGAGTTACTTTATTGATTTGATTTTACTGTGAAAAATATATCACCGATTGAAGGTTTGTCATGTCAAAGACAAATTGCATTAGTCTGGCTTTTGGAGGAGTTGTAATATCGTCATGACATTGGAAAGCCATAAAATCTGTGTATGTGACACTCAATGTAGTCGTTACAACTGTGCAGATCTTTTAAGGGCAGTGTTTGAAAAGGCAGTAATCAAGAAGAATCTGCGACTGTAAATTAGGTGATATACACATGTTTCAACTAAATTGTGTGATTGAGCAAGTAATTTATTTTCAGTAAAGATACAGTTTGAATGCACAGCAGCTTGGTAAGCACTCATGACTGAAACTAAATAAATAAAAGTATAGAAAAAATGAGTTCCATTGGCTGTATGACTTTTATTTTTAGAATGTAGGTATTCATGAGATTTGGAGTGAATGATCATATGTGACAATTAGTAGCAGCAATTAGTGTTACTGTTAAGAAGCGTTTTTGTTTTCTCTCACCCATACAGAATGTCACAAATAAATCCTCACTGCATTTGCATATTAATTGGATCTGAGACGTCAAGCATCTTTCATTAAGCAAAATGATCTGCATATTTGGAGACATAAAATAGTTTATTTCACTGTGGGGAAAGAAGTCATTGAAAATGACCGCACACGGGATGCAAACTTTGGCTGATCCATTAAACCTTTACCCCCTGGCAGTGGATGGAACAGACAAAGCGACAGCAGGCTGATTAACAGTGTGATGTTTAAAACAAAGCCACACTCAGAAGAAGGCAAAAAAAGCGGCATACTGAACCACTTTTATTTCAATTTACATTTGATCTTGTATATTATCAACATCCTGGTGTTGTCTATGTAGATAACACATATTTACTTGATTAGTTTTGAAAATTATCACGAACAAGTGTACGTTGATAACCGCGTATATGGAATTGGCAATTGGCAATACCCGTATGCTGCGACCTTGAATCTGTGTGAGCAAACTCGCACGCAAACAGAAATTGTCTAGCTTTGGAAATTGTCTTATTGAATAAGTCATACTTGTATTTGAATCAGCAGTTTTGTTTAGCTTCTTTTCGGATTAGGCCCTCAAGGAACCCAACCCCATGATTATCAAAATCCCTTGTGTCATCTGCACTCGTCTTTCAAAGTTACCCTGAATAGCTCTAACTCTGCTCTGCTAATTACTAGAGCAGCCAACCTCCCTTGAAATCATTAGTTGGACATATCGTCTTAATGTTTTATGATTGCGAGCTCAAGTGATAAACTTCCCCTCCCCTTGTTCTGCTCTATTTGACAAAAGTCAGTCAAGTCCCCGAGAAATAAAATGCCAGTCTAAGTGGACAAGGAGGTCCAAAGACATTACTCGCCTGAAATCTTTGAGCGTCAGGCGCAGACAGTGTTTGTTTGCATTGTCTGGTGGCCAATCTAAAGGGAAAAGTGACATTGGTTGGTTCGATACGATTAGGCACAAAGGCTGGTAATGGGAAGGCTGCGTATCGCGGGGTGGACATAGTTAGGGGCTGAACTTGTGAATAATTTGATTAGTTTGTTGGGGAATATATCTGGAGGATTATGTAAATGAAGGTGCCCCCTCGCCGAATTCTTTTGAACTCTTCACAACTCACATCTGCCGGGGTCGACAGCTAGACAGGACGGCCGCCTTCTTGTAGCCTGATTCCTCCGTGTTAGAGGAAGGTGCTTAAAGGTCATTTTCAGTACAAACAGACTTGTCCTGAAAGACCTCTCTATTGCAAAGAGCTTCAATTCATTTTGTGTTGATGCCCATGCAATTATCATTTTCTTTGAGTCAACAATAGCTGCGCGTAGGACAATTAATGTTGTATACTAATTAGCCAGACTGTGTGCGTGTTTGTCACCAGTAACCTCTTGCAAGTATATGTACACACTGAAATCTCTAGGACCTGTTTACACGAAATTTAAGAATATCTCTGCCTCTCTTCCTGTGTCTTCTACTTATGAGATTTTCCCTCATGCCTTATTTGGCGTATATCTGGGTGGGGATATGTTTGTGTTGAGAACTATGGCAACCAAAGTCAAGGTGACCAAGAGCACGTTACACACAATAGATTACCAGAATGGAGGCTAGAGACAATGCAGTAGGCACACACCAAAAACCTTTATCTGCAAAACGATTCCTGGGATTTTAGAGACCAACCCTGGGCGGCATTTATTGTTCAGGTGAGTTGAAGCTGTACACTCTTCACTGCTTGAATGGTAACTTAACTGTTTACATACCTACACCCCCCAGCATTTGATACACCTTTATGCAAGCTAGTGAGCTTCAGCACAAGTAATGTGCCATATGAAAGAAATCTATCTAGTTTTGCTGTGTTTTGAATGATCGGACAGGTATTTTTTGATAATTATATATATGGCTATGAGTGTTTCTTTTTGGTGGCGTATAAGTACATACTGCACTATTAAGATCTATGTCTAATTTTGCCGCTCATTCTACACAACAAAAATATTTCATTCATTCATCCCAAAAAAATCTTACAGTAAAGTGGAATGGAACCTACTTTATTGCAAACTACTCTAAATCATAAACTCTTGTGGAATTCATAAGATAGGCTCTACTAAGGACACACGTGTTGATAGAGTACTTAGAGTGGACCTTCAGATTGTGCTTCTATTCTTAATGAATATACACAGCCATGTAAAAATGTTTTAATCTAGATTAAGGGTATTTTAACTTCAAATAAGAAACAATAACATCAGAGACCAAGCCACCTGTTGGTGTAGTGGTTTATTCGCCTGACTTCAGTGCGGACAACCGTAGGATCAATTCCTGCTGGGTGGTGATTTGCTTGTGAGTGCAAATCGGTTGTCTGTCTCTCTGCGTGCCCCACAGCTGATTGGCGACCAGTCTAGGGTGTAATCTACCTTTTTCCCAATGTCAGCTGGTATAGGTCCTTCTTCTGACTTTTCTGTTCTCTGCTATTTTATTGGTTTAGCTCCCTTTGATCTTAGTGTCCCAGCAACCCTTACGACGATGCGCGGTATGGAAATTGAATGGATGAAAGAAAATGTCGTCAAATGGAAACCTCACGTGTACCCTTTTTACATTGCTCTAGTATTCGGCCAACCTCGGAAAAATTAAAATTCTGTATGCTTACCAGCTGGTTAAGCTTCTACGAGCACATGCTCAGTAAACACAGGCAACTTGTGCTTGCACATGAATCGTATGTGCAAATGTATGTTAAGGCCTCAGAGATGACATGTTTGGGAATTTGCTGTGCAGTGTGGTGCTAACCCAGTAAAACACAAAGACTATATTGTTGAATTTCAGTTGCATTTGGCAAAAATTTGCAATGAAACATTAATTTTTATGGTCCGTCACCAGTTGAATTGGTGTAAAGTGCCCTGGATTAGTAAATCCCCATTCTTTGATGGGAATAACAATCGGAAATGCCTGGTGCTGTGGTATACTTGGTATATGTTGTTGTTTCCCCGCTACAAAGAATGATGTGCTGACACACTGTCATGAAAGAAGCCAGACAACCACCAGGAGCCACCTCCCCTCAACACCACTTCTAATCTTAGAGAATAGTTGATCATTATTTATTCTTGGGAAAATCTGCATGATTACTTCACCAACAGGAAAGAGGATACAAAGACATACTGTAATTATGTTCAAAGATACAGTTTTTGACTTGAGTAATCAGTTTTGAAATTCTCTTTTGTGGTTGTCGAGCAATTGGAGGAGTCTACTCTGCCTCGGCTTGTGACCACTTGTTGAAGGGGTTGGGAATGATTTAGGGAGGGCAGCTGGATTACAGAGATCACATTTATGTACTCTGGGATTGCTTCATTTTGTAAGCAGTTCTAGGCTGCTTTAATGTTATGAAATATGTTAAATAAATATGGCCAAAGGGACGGGCAGCTGAGAAGTTGAAGGTTCACGAAACAAGCACAAATATGTCCCTGTACACTAACAGGCTGAAGGCTGCGAGCATGGCCCTTGATTTGCTAACTCGGAACCAACAAACATATGTTGTCAACATCAATTAATCAGTACTTGGCTCTGAGGTTAGAAAAGTGCTGAAATGCTATATACCCATTTCCTTATGCTCTCTTACAAGAAATGAAATGCTATGTCCTCTGTAACATAGCTGTAACGGATATATACAATAAAAGAGTAAACATATTTGATGATAATTATTTAATTAAAATCACAAAATAATAATGGGCTCTTTACCTAAGATCCAATAGAGGCTTTTTCTAAAATATCCTTATTAGTTCACTCAGTGTAAGGATCACACTTCAGAATTTATAGTGTAATTGTTCAGTGTTGACATGTGTGTGAAGATAGATATGGTGGTCTTATTACCCATGAGAGGTCAAGGTTCAAGCATTAAGAAATCTCCCTGCATGGATCGCTGTATTAAAGATTTCAGTCTGTCAGCTCATGAAATACTCTTGTGTCTTTTGTAAATAATCGAGGAGTCCTTGAGCATACATATTTGAAATCTAGTAAATATACACAAGAGCCTGTAATTCAGACAAAAGATCACAGGAAATACTGTAGTCCACAGGCAATACAGAGTGTCCCCCCTATTATTTTTCTCTGTGTTTATACAGAGCCTTGCTCAGGAACAGGAATACCCTGATGGTCTCATGCTGTTACCTTTAGTCTTTATTTCTTGGTTTCATAACTGTGTTGTTTGACCTTCATCACTGGAACAGTTTGTTTTAACCTCATTCCTCTAAAATTCTGGAAAACAATGGGGCTAAGGATAGGAAGTCACCTTTCACTCTATCAAAAATAGATTAGAGAGTGTGAAAACACCAAAAACTAGCATGAAATAAGAATAGTGCCAATGAAAGTCATTTGAAAATAACACTGAGTGCAATGTTAAAACAGATTCAAAAAAGAACATAAATTAAAAGGCTAAAATTTACAAAAGTATTTATAACATGGTGGTTGAACAGTTACCAAATACACCCAATCTAAGCAAGCAATTAGAGTAGTGCCCTGTAAAATAATGCAAAGTACAATAATTATTAATATATAATTAAATATATATATATATATATATATTTATATATATATATATATATATATATATATATATATATATATATATATATATATATGATATATGATATATAATCAACTATATGGATATGCAGATGCAAGCTGACCAATGTGATGGATTTTGAACAGTTCCTTAAAAAGAGTACACTGTTGATTGTTTTCAGTCCATTTATTGCAAAACATTTACAAATGACACATATTGTGCAATGAAATTCAAATTTTCCACGAGCGCCTGCTAATTAAATCCTAATATATAAAGGTAGAAGGCATTGCTTAAAATTAAAAAATCCTCCAAAAATTAAGAAATGAATGAATAAAAGGTTGCATGATAAATAATAACTATAATATTAATATATATATATATATATATATATATATATATATATATTTTATAATAGGATGTGATCGTCCAGCCCTAATGTATATTTAGCCACCTATATTCAGCAAAGGCAACCAAATGTTGTAAATATTATAATTGTTTGTAATGTGAGTTTATGCTAAAATTACGTTCCAATGTAGAGCCTGATGGTGTAGTGGTTCACTCATCTGACTGCTGTGCTGCAGCAAGCGTGGGGTTGATTCCTGCAAGTTGGAGGTGTGATTGTGAGTGCAAATGGTTGTGTGTCTCTATGTGTGCCCTACAACTGACTTGTAACTAGTCAAGAGTGTATCCTGCTTTTTGCCCAAAGTCAGCTTCGATAGGCTTCAACACCCAGCGACCCTTCCCAGGATAAGTGGTTTTGAAAATGAATGAATGATAATGTAGGATGTGCAACAAGGCAAACTGTAAACATGGTCTAACAATCAAAGCAAAGCAAAAAAAATTGAGCTTTAACTAAATGGGGTCCAAAGGAATGGACATTTTTAGGTTGACGTGTATGGACTCTCTGTTGTTGGATTACCAATTTGTATTTTACTATCATTGAGATCCTTTATCTTCCCAAAATAACCTTCTTCTGGTTTGCCTCTTGTCAGACTCTCTAAAGAGGGACAGGAGTGTGCATTATCACACAAACTCAAAATAACCTTAGAAATCAGACAGTACCTTTTTAGGTCATGATTCCTTGAAGGGAAGTAAGTGAACAAAACTGTATTTACAGGCTCAGGACAGTGTAACCTAGAATGATACAAGCCAGAAGCCTGACTTCACAACAATTGCTTATTACTTAACCACTCACTCATTCACTTCAATTTGAATTTTTTGGGGAAAATATGCCGAATTGTTGAATAAATTCAACCTCCTTAAAATTGCTCACATTTTTATGTCACTCCTTGCACCCTGTTCTATGAACCCTATCACTTGAGATATAATTCTGACTCATTTGTAGATAGTTTTCAAAATTATTCTCGTACTGTTCTGTCACTTTAGCCCCCATTGACTCCTCTTAACCCCTCTGCTGAATTTGTCATGTTGGAAAAGCTGCTTTCCATCACCTTGGCACATTTCTTTGCAGATATCCTTTGACTCTCATTATTTTACTGTTATAGTGGAGTCTTGCTGTGGGCTGAATATGACTGATTCTTTTTCAGGTTCTCAATAGAACTGTATAAGAATCAAAGGTCACCAATTCGCTGCTGTGAACATTATTGGACCCAATATTAAGATTCATAATATTATGCTCGAGAGCTGTTGTCATCATTTTCTTCCCCTTAGTCTCAATAATGTTAAAACTGACCCTAAGTTAATCAGCACAGTTGAGCCCATTTGTTGCAATGACCTCTACACACTGTAATTTGAGTGATGGAAGAAGGCGGTAGTAGAAGCTACAAGATAGTAGTTTCAAGGAGGGCCTTACAGAGGACAATGAGTGACCCTATATGGGTGCCTTTCTTGCATATACCAGCAAGTTGAGGGGAAAACTGATAGGCAGGTGAAATATCTGGCACTTAGAGAAAAGGGGCTGTAAGGATAGACAGGGCAGAATGGATATGGATTGAGTCACAAGGCTGACATTCCTTTTCGAAGGAAATATAAAGTGCACTTAGTGACACACTGCTAAGGACAAAAAGAAGTTTAAATCCAATATATTCTTTGTGTTTGTTCTAGGAGAAATTTCAGAAAGTGCACATTCCACGAGACTGACCATGCGTCCAAAACCCAGTTTTTTTGGAGTAAGACAATGTAAACACGTCCAAAATATCCATCCGTATATGCTCATATTCTTTCATTTTCTCAGGGTTGTGGGGGTGCTAGAGCCTATCCCAGCCAATTCGGGGCAGTAGGCGGGGAATGACCTGAATTGTTTGCCTGCCCATCGCATAGAACAAGGACACAAACAACTACACAAACTGACACTCATACCTAGGGACAATTTGGACTGTTCAACAAGCCTAGCATGCATGTTTTTGGGGATGTAGAAGAAAACTGTACCAAGAGAAAGCCCATGCAGGCATGCGGAGAACATGCAAAGTCCACACAGGAAGTTCGAAGCTGTGAGGCGGACATGATAACCACTTTCTACCATGCCGTCTACTGATATTCAGATTTTTACAACTCAAATATCTGGTCATGTAAGCCTACTATTAGAATAATCATCTTGAAAGGATCTTCTGCGCATGCAGCATTCGCAATAAACCATTTTTTTTAGTAGAGGGAGTAGATGTTGATGAATCATGCATACTGGAAACTAATACTACTTCTACTCCTACTAGTACACTTTTGGCTTGTCCCATGAGGAGACCCCACAGCGAATCAATTTTTTTCCATTTCATCCTGTCCTTTGCATCATCCTCCCTTACACCAGCCACTTTTATGTCCTTCCTCTTCCATCAATGTATCTTCTCCTAGGTCGGCCTCTCACTGTTAGGGTCATGAAGACGTATCACCTTTAAAGCAACAAAAATGTTTCCAATATGTTTCAGCACATACAGTGCTCATAATAAATCTCTAATTTGGGATTCTTTTTATGTATTTATTTTTAAATGTCTGTCACAATAGTTGACCCCCCAAAAGTTAAATCCCGAATAAAGCAAAAATTTGATTGACTTGTATGTAATATGCAATTCTGTATATGTCCCCTTCCACCCCACCAACGGAGGAAAATTGTCACATGGTGGACTTGCACTTTGTATCAAGGCAATGCGGTGGAGGCACAACTAAACATGCCCAGGGGGCTGGAGTGAAACCAGAGTCTCATTTTCAGGGGCAAACAAACACATACACGAAGCAGACATGGCTGTCACATCTCCCTTAGCTCCCCTGTCACCCCTGAGGGCGATGGGCAGAGGAGAGCTTGGTGCTGTATGCCACACGAGTGTACATCATGCAAGGACATAGATACTGTACATGACTAGACACTTACAAATATGTACTGTACAGTGAGTAGACGTTCAATGTGTAAGGCTGTACTGTTGAAGGTATAAGACATATACCAGTCTTTTGGTTCCTATTAAGGCCACCAACATGACCTTATAAGGTGGAAAAGAATCACATGAAGTCAATGAACCATGCTCCATTTTTGGCTTTCCAAGATTGATCAATGATTACTACGCTGGCGCCAAGCAGTTGTATAGCTTTACAGCTGCCTGTAGGAGGTTTAGTGGTTTTCAATAGTATTTCAGGATATCCTCAGTGCTGCAGTTTTTGAAAGACTAACAGCTGCAACCGGTGTACGTGTTCAAGCAGGCAGTTCTTAATGTACCCCAGCCCTTTGCCTCATGTGTCACACATCTTCTATTCAACCTAAGTTACCCACTTGCCATTTCCATTGGTTTTCTTATTTCAAAGTGATATGCCTATCTGTTCGCAATATTTCTGAGAGCATCTTAGCTTTGGATTTAAGGTCAGTCATGATTACATGATTGCTTTTGACAGTCTCCCACAAACGCAGACAGCATGGAGACACCTTTCTAATTAAAAGGAGAAAAAAAAATTCCAGCAGTCTCTGGACCAAGGGAAATTAGTTACAAAGCCGTGTTGCTTATAATTTGACAACACTGCCTTGAATTCACTGAGATGTAAAATTAATTCTTGCAGTTGTTTTCAATGGGACCTTCATGTTTGCCTTGCTCTTTGTTAGAAATCTGAGAAAAATACAAATGATTGGGCTTGGATCAGTAACTTCATTGTGTGAGAGGAAAAAAAGCCAAACTGGCTGGGGTTCAGTAGATTTAGGCCTTTCGAGGGTTTGCGTGTCAGGATTTATGTATTTAATTACAGACATTCTACTAATGGAAGTGGAGGAAAAAAGGGAAATGGATAAATAAAAGCCTATCAAGCCAATAAGCTTGTAGTTTCCCTCTTACTGAAAGTTGGCCACTACTGCTGTTTAGCTCCCCTTAAACCGGGCTAATACTTGTCTATTCCGATTAGGATTAGTGTGTGATGCATAGGCTCAAAGACCCAGGGCTCGTAATCTAATAAATCAAGATAAAAAACACTAGGAATGGTTTGCAGTGGTCTGGGATTTACTGTGGCCTTCTAGGAGAAAGAAGGATTAACACAGCACTCTGTGCTGTAGCTACACACAGCCTATTCTGTTCCGACAGCGAGGCAAGCCAAGCAGGAAGAGAAGACTGACTGGGAGCAGGCGGCCTAGAAGGCCGGCATAAGCCTTTATAGCCAAACAGACAGCAAATTAGACTCACGTGGATAAGGTCGCATTAGATCTTCAAGATACGCCGTTATTTCATGGACAGGTTAATTTGACAGTTTTTGCATTTTCAGATCATGTTGAACATATTAGAAGTCGATGCTGAATGAAGTTCTGTTGCCCCACAGATGAGACATGAAGGCAGAGACAGCTACACCGTGCTAACCTTCTCAAATTGCTGAGAAACGACTGAAGGCAGCAGGTTAAGTCATGTTATGCTTTTCGAGCAAGACAGCTAATATGTCCCAATGATAAGTACTTTGTTGGTGACCCCCAATGGGACAAAATGAAAGGAAAAGTAAAGGACAGAAACATAGATCGCCTGTACCATTTATCCTCATGAGTGTTGCATGGGTGCTGGAGCCTGTCCCAGCTGATTCTGCCTATGACTATTTTTTATTGTTTCAAGGATTTTGGTCATGCATTTAATTTAATATAATATATAGTGTATATACATGGGCGGCCCGGTGGCACAAGTGGTTAGGGCGTCGGCCTCACAGCTCTGGATTCAAATCCAGGTCGCGTCCACCTGTGTGGAGTTTGTATTTTCTCCCCGGGCCTGCGTTGGTTTCCTCTGGGTGCTTTGGTTTCCTCCCACATTCCAAAGAGTGTGCATGGTTGTCCGTCTCCTTGTGCCCTGCGATCGGCTGGCCACTGATTCAGGGTGTCCCCCGACTCTGGCCCGGAGTCAGCTGGGATAGGCTCCAGTAACCCCCGCGACCCTAATGAGGATGAACCGGTTCAGAAAATGAGATGAGATGTATATACATAACAAATAATCCTATGTATATATTATTATTATATTTATATTACTATATTGTATGTATATATGTATACAGACGCTCCCCTACTTACGAACATTCAACTTACGAACAACGGTACATACGAACATGTCTGCAAATTGCGTTTAAGTCCAAAAATGTTCGCAAGTCCAATTTTGTATTTCGCGCCTTTTTCGGAGTAGTACTTCTTTCCGCCGCTAATACCGACGCCTGGCGCTGTGAGAGCTCAGCTCACCCAGCATCTACCTTCTTCTTCGTTGCAATGCGGAAGTGCGTGAATGTATCTCCAGTATGCAAAGAACCTTTTTCATTTGTATCATTAAATATCTCATGCATCCAATATTGAATATGGTTGGTAAAAAGCTAAAGGCTTCTATTGAGGGAGTTGCAAGGAAGAGGCAAGCCATTTCATTTGAAACGAGTGGCAATAATAACGAAGCTTGATGCGCGTGAGAGTGGTGAGCTTTGCACATATACAACTTAAATCGTTCGACCGTCAGTACCATTTATAAACAGAAAGATCGAGCAGCAGGACCCAAATATTGAACGTTGCACAAAGTTTGCAAATCAATTGAATGATGCCATACAGTGCTACCGCATCATTTATGATGAAAAAAAGAAGAAAAATGTGCAATCGTCATTAGGTCACTTCTTTTGGCCAGTTTCTAATACATAAATCTCTCTCTCTCTCTACAGTACTGTACATATTCTCTCCATTTTATTAATTTTTTTTTTTTTCAGTACAAACCAATGCGTGTTATTTATACAAGCCTTAAACATACAAATGCACTTATATAAACCTTCAATATACTTATATCGGCCTTAAACATAAATTATAATACAAAATATAGCACTGAATCAACTTACAAACAAATTCAACTTATGAACAATCGCTCGGAACCAATTGCGTTCGTAAGTAGGGGAGCCTCTGTATACAGGGAATAGATTTATTTTTGCAAAGATCACTAAATTTAATTTGTTGATCTCTGACATAAGATACTATTGATGAAATAGTACTTTCATATTTAAAACGGTATAATTTTAAAGTAAGATTCATTTTAAAAGAACATTGTATTATACAAATGCATGGTAGCGACATTGCACAAGTGTTTTTTCAGACAAGGATTTTTTTTGGGGGGGACAACCAAAAACCTTTTTACTCCCATTCCAGACATGATTTTTCAAAGTTATACTGTACATTTTCAAAGTGAAACAGCCTTATATCAGCCTGACTTTCTTGTTAAGCAAATATAAACATGGATAATTTTGGTAACATGATTTTGAAGTCTGCAAAATCCTCCCAACACATTCTAGCTTGTGCCGGGAGGCCGCTTTGCTTTGCTTTTAAGAAAACTCTTAGTAATATCAGCCGGCAATTAGCAATGAAACGAGGGAGAAATAGAGAAGCCAATTACTTCTGCGAGTTAGCTAAAGGCCATTTTAAACTGTGTGCCCATGACATAATAATGTTTATGGTAAATATTATAGTTGGAGACAGTGAGTGCATGGTGTGAGGGGCGAGGTAGGGGGGTGGTGGGCATCAATCTCAGATCGAGAATAATTTATTAAGATTTGAGATGTGGCAATTACGTGGAAAGGACCAAAAAGAAAAAAAAATAGAAAGAAGCCAACTCTCCAGGAAGCGCATACATGATTGCAATCTTGATTAAATCCCCCTGGATCTAATGAGTTGATTTTCTGCTGTTAATATTGCATTGGCTGATGATGGATTCGTTAAGATAATGGAACGAAGCTAAAATATAAATGACTCCCTGTCAAGGAGCAGATTTTCGTCATTTTCCGTCTGACACCTCAGCCGTGGGGATTTGGTGAGGCCTTTTTGTGTTTAGAACTATAAGTATCTAGAATACTAATTGCTCGTGTGAGAGCTGCTAGTACACCCCCCACCCCATGCACACACACTTACCTACACACACGTGCACACACACCCCCTCCACCATCCCATCATCTTGGTAAATATGTCTACTCCATAGTAATCCTCTATGCTGAAACAAAGGAATGGAGTTCCCCTTTTACAGTATTTATTGCTGGTTAAATAAGTATTGTGGTCATGTAATTAAACTGTTAAACTTATTTTTCATTCATGCATCCTTTAAGATATATTTTTCCTTGTTTCAGTGCAGTTTAGTTGAAACATGTCAGCCCAGCTAGTTAACGTTGCTGAAGCAGCCCAGATGATTGATTGAAAGCTCACACGGTTACCCATTCCTGGAATGAGCGCAGTGAATCCAGTCAGAAATAGTCACTCCTTCTTCCTTTCTCTGTATCACTTTTAAACTGGCCAGTATTAGGGGTCCATCTCTGGATACTGAAAAATGTGAATACCCTAGTTTTTGGACTGTAAAGCACTATTCTTCTCACGTTTAATCCAGTGTATCTTATTTATGGATTTTTTAAGTCACAACCATACCACTACTGGTTGGAATCAAGGGGGTGTCTGCCCGCACCGAAGTCAGGCGATTGAAGCACTACACCATATGGCGGCCCTTTTTTAAAAAATATATATTTGCCTCATTCCCTTAATCACCAGAGTAGTCAACTTTCACGCTTAGTCTGCCGCCCCTTTTCGACAATGATGATATTTTCACATTTCTTTGCCCTATGATTGAAGGACCTGTCTGATTGGGCCATCCACGAGAGCCCTTTCTTGTGTGTCACGTTTTGTGTCCTTTAACATGGTTTTACTAGAAAGTCTTTTTTAATCAATCAAAAGCAAGCAGAAAATAGGCTTTGTTACGGTCAGGCCTGGGGTCGTGTGATGCTTGGTGACAGCTCTTCAAAGGGGATAAAAAGGAATATTTTTGTAGGAAAACTGTGGTTTCCATGGCACTTGTTGCACATGGATCCCCATTCTTTAGTTCTGCATGAGATGGAGGTCTCAAAGGGCTGGACAACAAAAATTAGGCAGGGACGGGACAGCGGGACTGTGGAGGTAGCTGCCCTTTAAGCCCCCCGACTCTGTCCTCTCCTGGGGGACAACAGAATAAAAGCCAGAAGTGACAGCACAAAAAGGGGCCTACTAGGTGCTGTCAAATCTGCATGAGTAAATGGTCAGTTTCCCATTCTCCAAATGCTGACCAGTGGATGCACAGGGCACATGCATTGTTGTAGCACATATTACTTTGAACCAGTGTTGGGTGCAGTGTGGTTTGGAATAATGTAAGGCAATCCTCTTCTAAAAGAAAAGGAATAATATTACAATTTAACAAGCTCCTGATGTAAAATGAAGGTTTTGACAACATCTAATTGCAACAAACCACCTGATATGGTAGTTCTTCACTTGCCTGACTTCAGCGTGGGCAAGCGTGGGATCAATTCTCGCTTGGTGGTGGTGTGATTTTGAGTGTGTTGGTTTCCTGTTTCTATGTGTGCCCTACGGTTGACTGTTGTCTGCCTTTCGCCCAAAGTCAGCTGGGCTAGGCTCCAGCACCCCCCGCGACCCTTGTGAGAATAAGCAGTACGGAAGATGAATTAATTGTAACACTAAGCGTTGTGAATATACGTTATGTCGTTGGTAACCGGATGGATTGTTGGCCAAGTTGTTAGTGTGTTGACCTCACAGTTCTGAGATTGAGGTTTAAATGTCACGTCCGGACCTTCCTGTATGAGCTTGCATGTTCTCCCCGAGCTTGCGTGGGCTTTCTCTGGGTACTCTGGTTTCTTTCCACATCCCCAAAAAATGCAGTGTAGACTGGTTGAACACTCTCAAATTGCCCCTAAGTATGAGTGTGAGCGTGATTGGTCTCCTTGTGGCCTGCGATTGGCAGTAGTAAAATGCAGACTTAATTGACTTATGCCTATTCACTGTGTCCATTGCCTGGTGCCCATTGTTGGCGGACCCTTAAGGGGATAAGCTATGATCCACGCAGAATAAACAATAAACCAATAAAGTGCATATTTTAGAGTGCACCAAATTGTTAAAATATATAAACAGCTCACCCAAATATGCAACATGATCTTTACTTGTTTTCAGAATAAATTTGTGCTCAAATCCAATGGTGAAAACAATGCACTTGGCCCATCATTTTTGTAACATTTTATGTAACTAACTTACTGTATTGGTTCCACTTCTTACAGTTAGCCCAGAATAATTACCTTTGTACTCCACCTTGAATTCCTCAACAATTACATATTTGTGTCTCTCTGAGAAATGACATTGAGAGGGCAAGGTTTTTTTTTGCATGTCAGGATTCCTTAAAGCAATTTGCAAAAATTTCCATAGCATCATCACCGCCACCTTCATTAACAAACAAGGTTACGAACATGCTGTCAACACTCATGCAATCAGCAGATTGTGTTTCAGTGGCGTTCCTCACTCACTCAGTCAGTGCATCTACATCTAAAATATGGCATTTAAAGTGGTAAAGGTTGCAAGAATTGATGTTCTTTATTTAAAAATGTTTAAGTATAAGGAGGACATTTTATAACTATCTAATGGTTGAATTTCAGCATTGAACACTTCCATGGTGAAAAATTTGTTCCACCAGAAGCTGGATCTGAATGGCTTCATATACATAATGTTTTTCTGCAGTTCAAAACGGTTGTGCTGACATTCCTAGAAACAGCTACATGTGTGCCTTTGAGGCACAATGAAGCCACTTGTTCTCCAGGTTTCTTCCTTGTATTTTGACGAACAAATTGGAAAAAAAAGTTCATTTTGTGTAAAACGCAATCAGTTGCTCAATAGTTGGCATTTATGCTCACAAAGCCAAGTGTCAAGTGGTCAAAAGCAAATGTTAGGAGATCTTTATCTTTAACTGACTGCATTTCTTGGTGTTTGTTTAAGCAACTTTAGAATCTAATATCATTTGAATGGTGTGTCCTGAATGTCAAAAATATTTTTGATTGTATCACACTAATACATACAACTTCAAACAACACTGTTCAATTTCACATTTTCAGTGGAAAGATTCAAATTAAACCAAGTAACTTGAAATTATATAATTCATCCCCCACCCCAGCATTCTATATTCAATTTGTAGTTGCTCAAATTTCAGCCTAGTTACACAGTGTAGTTAAATGTTGACTACATACCACAAGGACTTCCATGTGCATTTTATTATTTTGTTTTTCAGGGTTCCCAACAATGTTCTGTCAGTGTGTTTAAAAGGTTAATGCAGCTGGGATATGTTCCTTGATGGGATTTTATCATTCTAGGCATGCTCTGTTTCCTGATGAATATATTAAAATTATTACTGTGCAAACAGAGTTTCTAATTACTGACCTGCTTGCCATTGTACTCTGCGTTCCATGTGCCCCCCGACACCCCTCTTCCATGCCTTGTTTATTTATCTGCACCAGTGAATACCGAATAGTCAATGCAATGTCATTTCCATCCACATGAAAATGATTTTGAAAATGCCAATCTTGCCTATTATGCAGTGTAATTACTTGTCCGCTTTTGATGATATCATATATTCAGTCCTTGCAGAGGCTAAACATCTTAGTGGCGCTTGTCAGCCGATGAAACAGGACTTGAAGCAAGAAATATCCTATTTAACAAAAGAAAATATTTTTCCATCTGTACAAAGCCATAAGTGCATGGTGGATTTAATCCATTGTGAGGAAATTTGAGATTTACAGCAAAGAGTGATGTCGTTGGGTGCCACTGTACGTGGTGGATGAAAAAGGTCACATGAATAAGCACTTTAGGTAACATGCATGATTGACATTGTTATGAAATGTTTTTTTTTCCACATATTTCACAGCAGGTGCAGTTTTTCAAATATGACTACACCCTCATGCATTCTTGGGTTACGACTGATGTTCGGGGAGGCTACAGGCCTGTCACTTCAGCAGGTTTTTCAACTTGCTTTGCCAAAAATGTTCATTTTGATTAGCTCAGCCAAATCGCCACCGTGCAGCATTTCCTCCCGGATAGCTATAGCCTGTATAGGAGTGCTATGGGAGAGTGGCGTGAGCGTTTCCCCTTTGCTGTGCAAAAGGGCAACCTTGTTGTTTACTTGTCTGCCTGCAATGTTACACAGGGGGGGTTGATCAGGGGAATTGATAGGAGCAGTAATTTAAAAAGAGGACACTTCAGCTCAGAACAAAAACAATTAAAGGAAAATGAAAGATGTCCCCCAAGGGTTAAAAATAGAAAATTATCAACGTGCATCCAGGAATCTACCACGTCCCACGTCCCACTCCGCCTCGGCCCCCTTTCGTTCACCCATCCCTCCCTCTCTGAAACTGACTGGGCCTGCATTGTTATGTATGATCAGATCTGCTAGTTCTTCCTCTAAGCTCCTTGTCACATTTTGACTTAATGAAGTGCAACTTAGAAGGGAATTGGGTTCATCATGCTAGTCGCACGATGCTCCCTTGTTGTAGCAAACAGGAGCGGCATGGGACCTAAACGCTACAGCGCGAGTCGTTATCATTCCGGTCAGTCTGTTTAACACAAAATTAAACAAAGAACTAATTAGTGCCTCATGAATTAATAACTGCACTGTTGCCGAGAAGAAGTTAGGTTGCTGAGGGGAGATATAAAATAAGTAGGAAGATCAGGTTAGAATTATTATTACTTTTTCGGGGATGCATGGGCTTTCAAGGTTAGGAAACTTTTGAGAGGATTTAAAAGTTACTCAAGCAGCACGGATGAAGTCAGTGTTTGTCCTGGTGTTACATTTTGTCAGGGTTAATGGGTGTCATTAATGGCAATTGCACCTTTTCTTTTCTGACATGACAAGAAAACACACCCTCTTGTCCAGCACAGCCTGTTTACAAATACCAATGAAAGTTACTGCTTAAGAAAAAAAACAAAAAACTTTTGTTTACGAGTGAAAGTGGGTATAGCTCCAAAGAAAGTAAAAACTGGGAGTGGTAGTACTGTGATGAAGTCTAATAGCAGTACTGTTGGTAAAAAGGGCAACTCATAGCTAGTGCTTTGGCAAAATCTGACGTGTTGAAGGAGGTTCAATATGGGCTGGTCATATGGAAGGCCATGTAGTGTCATGTTGGGGAGATCTTGTTCAGTGTTATGTTATGCTCAATAATGTGTAAACTCTGTGCTTTTCTTAAGAATGATGATACATACATTTTGGCATAAGTTGATTAAGTCCACACTTTACTACTGGTGTGACAAAAGGAACATGGCTAAATGTCAATTAAGAATCTTTAATTTCAACACATACGTATCTATGCCCTGGATCAGTTGCCAGGCAATCACAGGGCGACATTCCACTTGAGAAAAGGCTTCTTTATAACATTGTACCACCGTTGACATCCAGTATAGTGCTATCTCCAGCCGAAATACTATCATTACATTAAGTTGTGATGCATGTTAAATGTTAATACGCAAATATAAATAATATGTGAACTGTTACAATTGTGCACACACACCGTTTATAAAAAAATGGAATGCAGGAATTTAGATCGACGTTGTTGGGTTTATAGGACAGACTTGTTTTCAGTCATTTATTTTTACGTAATGTGCATATATGTGTTTTTATGCTTCTCATTCAATCTCCTTTTCAGATGAAGTGAGCCTGCTGAAGACAGTGCCTACCCAGGAAGAGAAAACAAGGTAAGAAAAATTTCCAACATGACTGATTACTGTCCCCACCATCTCCCCTGTTCATATCTACAACAATATCAGGCATCTTCATTAATCCCCATGGATCAATGTGTCTGGGGGTTGTAAAAATTGACAAATGACTTATTAGAATCCCACCGTTTTATTTTCCAACTGATTAACTCACAGCAATGTTGTACACTATACTGGCACACTGATGTATCTGTTTTCTAAAGAGGGCCTCTCTCGCTCATTCACTTTCTCCTCGTGTGGTGAGGTATCTATACTACAGTTGTCACGATAATAATAAATTCAACCAATGTTGATACTCAAAAAATACTCAATACATGATACAATTTTCAATACTAAATAAATAAAATGATATTTTTTTTTAGAAACATGTATAATCCCAAAAATATTGATTACGATGACTATCAAGAGTAGTGCAAAATCCAAATTTCCCCACGACAACAAGTTTCCTATGGTAGTACAAAAGCAAATAACTAAGTATCGAAATGTTTGCAATCGTATAACATTACCTGATACAATATTCAAGTATTTATACTTGGATATTTGTGGATACATTAAAAAGAGGGCCTGTGAGTGTATTGACTCCGTGGTACAAGAACAATATGCAACTTTTGACTTACAACAACTGCTCTTTTATTCGTTCCTTGGCATAAACAACTGGAGAGCTGTGCTTTTTTAAAATTAGTGTTGCACTGGTTATTCTTAGCTCATATGTGACAATTGTTTTATGAACAACAAATCCATTTGCTTTGCACATTTTGTTGTTATTTTTTTACTTGTGGTGTTAATTTCAAGATGATGTTCCGTAATCCCTGGTTTATGTCTGGAAAGTGTCATAGCAACATCCCATATTGTCATCTCAACAAAATAATGTAATTTTTTCCATGGTATGGCATTTATTACTCGAACAGACATTAGACACAGACATCTAAGTAAAGATGACATCCACCAAATTAACAAGAGTATAAAACCTTTTGTTGCTGATATATTAAAAAAAACTGCCTCTGTACAATTTGACTCTTCAGAGGACACTAATGACTTGTGACTTAAAGAAACGGGGTTGCTTTCCCCGCCCTTCTTCCTCCTTTTCCCTGAGATGAAACCTTGTGTGCTAATGATGTTAGCTCGTAGAAGCACAATGCTGATGTGGGAGTCTGTCATGAGGATGCAGAAAAAAAACCTCTGCCCCTGGCCTCTTAGTCAAGAGGGATGGTAGTGACACCGTGGGCTGCCTTATGTCAAACTCGGAGACCCTGGCTTCATCTGGGGGTTGGCATGATTGTGAATTTAGACGGATGGCCAAGCTACTCTCTTTTGTGTCTTAGGGTGTCACCCGCTCAGCACAGATGAGACATGAATTGAAAACATTTGCACTTAGTGGAAGTTCACATAAAGATACACACATTTATTATACATATCAGCCAAAGTGTAGGTGTTGATGGTTTGACGTGCCACGCACAGCTGCATGCATGAACAAGTTGCTTTAAAGTGCTGTATGACTGTCAACGGTGTATACCATCCAAACATTTCCCTAGTGTAACCACATAGAAGCAACATCGTTAGTTTAATTGGCTTCTGATAAATGTTAATGGAAGTTATAAAGACCAACTGGCTTTAATGCGGTGTTGGTGTGACCCCCCCTTCTCCAACCCCAACCACTACACACACACACACACATACACTTTCTCCCTCTCCTCATGGCTCTCGTAAACGTACCATCGGCCCAGGGAACACTCTTGGAGTAGCACACAGTCGCTCTCCTGTACAGCGAGAAGAAAATTAAACTGCCAAATTTGTTTTCATTGGTTCCAGGGACGATCTCGTGGGACATTTCGGCTTTTAATTGAGCTCACTGAGCAGAAATGTATAGGTCTGCTTACCAACAGTGACGTCTCCCCTTTCCTTCTCGTTAAGCCCCAGCACATTGTTTGTTAAGTAAAGTGACGATTTACCAAGCATTTGTGCTTACTTGGTAGTTGACAGTTTCTCTACTTGCGATCCTTTTTAGACAAATCAATGTAGTCTTGGCCATTATGGATTTTGTAAAATGAGATTATTTTTCTTTTCTCTTACACTTTTTTTAATCTTGCTTTTCTGCATTCTGGCAATGCGTCGTAAAAAGAGTAAAGCTTGAGTTCATTATAAAGCATCCGCTTTATTAAATATACAAAGGTTGCCGTGAAAATGTTGCTTCACAAAACTGAAACCTGTTAAGTATACTCTGTGTCAGTCGCTCACTCAGGATTGTATTATAAAGTCAGCTTTATCATTCCCCCACTTTTGCCGTTTTTTTGTCCTTCATTTTTTTTCAGTGTGTCAAAACAAGCAAAGGCTACATGGATACGGCAGCCCTGTGTAAATATTTATGATGTAACATCTCCATGTGAATAGACTTTCCTCTGAATCCATCCATCATATAGTGAAAGCCCACCTCCCAGCCCTATGGAGCTGAGACAGGAGCGGCGTGTCCCCCTCTCTCAAAGTATTTGTTTTTCTATGGACTGGGCGCAGCCCAGCTGTGAGGGCATTTCATGTGTCAGACCCACATTATTTTTTTCCACCAACTTCAAAGCCCATTTTGCTCCATTGTATTTTTTATCTTTTTTGACTTGGCTTCTGGACCAGAAAATCAGCAACAGAGAGATGTGATGTAGGTCAACTTCCACCAACTGAGGAAAAGTGGCATTCCTAAAGTCAAAACATTTAAATCACAGTTACCACCTAATCTTTTGTTCTTTAAGCACTTGAACTCTTTCTAACCGAAGAGCAAGTTAATTAAGTTTAAAAGCAACATGTTAAAAAAAACCCAAATGAAACAGGTACTCAATAAGCCTTCATTATTCACTCTGTATATTTGCATGCTTCTTCAACGATCAAATTAAGAAATTAGTGTAAAATCAGACCCAAGGTTTTTCCCGTATTTTGTTTACAAAGTTGGATTATTACCTTGGACATGAATGAATGGATAAATGGATGAATGAAACTTTCAACTTTAGGAATCCCAGCCATTTCAACATTATACCCATTCTCTAAGGCTCACATTTGAGTGAAAATTTCACAAATGTTTCTACAGAGCAAAATAAATTAAAAAATAATTGTTTTTTGTATATTCATTGTAGCAATATCTTGTCTAAATCCTTCTTAGATAGAGAGAAAGAAAGAGACACTTGTTGGATGGCAACGCGCTCGTAACATAACACGTATACAAATTCAACTTAAAGGAAGGGTTTTGGTGGTGTTGAAGGCTTCTCTTTTTCAGATGCTTGCTTTGCTTTTAAATTCATGTAAATTCCGCTGGCTTTTTCGCATATTATCGACTCAGTCACGCTATCTCCTGCTAACTGTTTATCTTTTATCCATATTAAAAGAAGGCTCTCCATCTCGTTGTGAATGGCAGTGCTCAGCTTGGAAATTATGGTTAGTGTTTGGAAGGCTTGATATTCTTAATAGCGTCTGTCTGCTTCAGGGTGGTGCATATTGGTCAAAAACTCCTCGTATTGGCAAGCCAGCTCCATCACATGTACACCACTCACGGAAAAACGAAATGCAACGCTAAGCCCAGTTTCTCGTAGAGATGTTTACACGAGGGAAATGCGGCGAGAAAGACAGTGCGCTAAAATCATAAGCAGCCTCTCGCGTCTCGTATGCTCGTATCTCAAGTTAAATATTTGCTCGGAATTTTACTCGTATCTCAAATTCCTCGTAAGTCGGAGCACTCGTATGTCAAGGTATTACTGTACATGAATGGTATTTAGGGCCTGAAGCACTAAGCAGGACTCACTCACGCAACTTGTTTCTTTTGAAGTTCAAAAATTAAATTAGAGTTGCTGTATTGTTATAGCCTTGGCAGTATAGTATACAAGTGCAAATGTGCAGTGGATTTATAAGGTTGTGTGTTTGCAGAAGTAGGTAAGTCTACCGCCTTACCTAAGTGGATTACAAGGTTTTAGGCTTTTCTCCTTGCACAACATATTGGCAGAAAATAAGCATTGCAGACGTTGGCTAAATATCACTGCACCATCTCTCTTCAAATTATCCTTAGCTACAGTGGATTGCTGAAATGTGAGTGAATATATCACCTTTTTGACATGCCTCAAAATATAATATGGATTACAATAACAGTTTTAAAGTCTCATTGCTTCCATCCAGATTTGCCCGATAATATGCACTTATGAGAAGACTCCTCTGTGCTTTTACCAATATACAATCTAAATCTCAATATACATCTAAATAACAAATGCACCTCACCCATTCAACATTGTAATGCTGTTAGCACTTGGCCCATGCAAGGCACAAATACAACTTGACTCAGAATGGGGAAAAGTTCATAATGCATGATGAACATCATATTCAGGATCAGATATCTGATTACCTCAAACAAAATATTTGATCCTGTAACGCTATTCCCATATAGCTGCTTGAGTTCTAAACGATGCAGTTCAGATGAGACGTGATGAGTAAATACCCCTTTTCTGTCATTTCAAGTGCCTCTTTTCTCTCGATTTATTCTTTCAAGCTTTCAATACCTGTTCTTCCCTCTCTTCTGTCTCTTTTTTTCCATGAGCAGGAGGGTTTTACTTTACTCCTTTGTCATCCTAATTGATTGCATTAACCTTTTGAGTATTGAATTTCCTGTGCATCACGCCGAGCACAATGTGGAATATTATCATAATCCTTCCAAGTAATGGACACAGGGCAATCAACAATGCTTTAGGAAAAGTACATCTTTGAAAGATGGATCATCATATTATTTTCAGCCGAAAGATGGGGGCTTGGCCAGGAATGTTGGTTTGAAAAAAAACTTGGTCAAATTAAGTAAGGCATTTTTCCACATTTATTGAATAAGTCAAGACATATACTCTCCTAGTTACTGGTTTTGAACCATTGGTGCGTGATGAAATAACAGGAAAAAAATACTCTTCAAACTATTTAAAAGAATACACAAAAACACAAAGGTTGACCCACGCTCTCTTCACTGAAACTAATCCTTCAAAAAATACTTAATAAATAATACAAATGTTTAATACAAATATATTAACTACTGTATTTCCAGAGCTCCATAAGCTATAACAGACAAAGTGCAAATTTCACAGGAGTTTGAGAAATTTTAGTTGTAAGTAGTCCTATCTTTACATTTTATCCAGTTGAAATTGGGTTTTTTTCATTTTTATAAAAAATATTTAGGTACATAGATTTGTTGGTAAGTTATCTGTTGATTTCATTCACCATTTTATATGTTATAATAAATATGGAAATTTGTAGTTTAAAATGGACAACGCGAGATTTGCTGATTCGCTATGGCGATCCCGCATGGGACTAGCCGAAAATATAGTTAATAGTAGTAGTAATGCAGTGCAAAACATTAATTCCTTTTCCGAGCCAGTTATCTTCGCAGGGGTGATGGAGCATATCCCAGGCTACTGTGTGCAGTAGACAGGGCATTCCCTGAATTGGTCCCAAGCCAATCGTAAGACAACAAGACAGACAACCATTCATGCTCACACTAATACCTAGGGGCAATTTAGAGTGTTCACCCTGCCTACCATGTGTTTTTGGGATGCGGGAGGAAACTGTATTCATTTTTTTTGTTATTCAAACCACTTCTACTACTACTACTACTACTTACTATGCGTTTTCAGTGCCTTTATAGAAAATGTAGCCATAGGGAAATTTAAATCTTTTTTTGCCAGTTTTTATCCCACTGAAAGAAACCCTCACAATACTGTCTACCGTGTAATGCAGAAGCACATATGGTGCCATGGATTCCATAAACTATGAATGCATGTTGGTAATTTGCACAGACTATGTAAACACTGGCCTTTAATGCATTAAAGTAATTGATTGTTGAAAAACTGACAAAAACCATTATTGTTTCCTTGGCAACGGCCAGTATTATCTGAGTTGTTTTGATGAATAGAGGCAAGATACCCTGTAATTCATATCAGCTCTATTATTTTTTCACTGCAAAGAAGGACAAAAATCAATTGCTACAAGCTCTTATGCATGGATAGACGCTAGTATTGATCGGTACGATGTTCATAGGGATAGTGCCTTTGAGTTTGATTTAAGACAGGTCACTCAAAGCCATTCAGTGGGGCTCTTAGCGTGTATGAAAATGTTGATTGTCAAGGAGAATGGAGTCAGCTTTTGCATGTTATGGCTAATTTCCTCAAATTTTGTGATCAAAATAGAATCCACTGATTGGCAAAGGTCAAAAAGCAAGACCAAGGTCAGTCAAAAGCAGAAAGCTTTAGCCTCTGTCTTCCAGCAAGCATCACTTCTATTACACTGGGAACCTCTATAATGTCAACACATGGAAAACAAGGGCCCAAAGTTCAATTATACTACAAGGTCATGGAGCATCGCAGTATTGACATTGGTCTGTATTTTGAAAACGCGAAATTGATGGAGTTCACAAAAAAATGTCAGAAAACAATTTGGAGGGTAGATTTAGTTTTCATTGACTTGCAGTGATTGGCTGATAAAGTAATACAGCCTGTGAACAAATAGTGTGTGGGAAAACCAATGTTGTGTAAGACTTCAGTCCACAAAAAATAAAACAAAGAATGATAATCCTAAAATACATTGCAACATATAAATAGTTATTTTGATAAGTAGTGGTGCAATATAGACTATATCCAACCACACCTAGTGAAATTGTTATTTCTTTATACTAGTATCACTTACTGTATATTCATTTGAGAATATTGTCACCATCCACTGAAACAAGATGTGGCGCTAGCGCAAAATACTGCTTCTGTTAGAAATATAACAAAATAGCCAAATACAATATCTAAAATATATCGGGTTTAGTCCTTAACAGTTTGCACATTATTTGTAGAACATATACTTGTTATGTGAATTTAAAGTGGTGAAAAAGTTAAAATATACAGGTGTTAAAATTAAAACAATGTTGCACACTCTTGACTTTTGTTTGTAATCTGTCACTTAGTTTATTTTCCTGCCTCGCTTTATTCAGCACCAGAAACAGCCACAATCTTAATTGAACTAATCTGGTTAGCGCTGGCTATTTTCCACAGTTACATTAAATCCTCCCCCACACCACCTATCTCCATTCACCTCCCTCATGCTCTGCCCCCCACACCCCCATCTGCCCTGACCTACATGGTAGTCACATGGCCCCGACTCCCTGGCTTGTCATTTTATGGAAAATCTGCAGGAGATAAAGCCACAGGGTTTAAAGTGTTATCCCCGCCTGTCCTTTGAGAAGGGCTAAAGACTGAATGAGGTGTTATTGCATCAATGCTGTTGGACACTTGCAGGCGACAGAGAGGATATCTTCCTCCCTTTCTCCCTTACCGCCTCCCACTCTTCAGTTTTATTGGATTTATTACAGTGTCACAACTGTGACTTTGGGGGATTTCTCTTTCTCTTTGCATGCCTGCTTAGGTTATTTACTTAACTTGTCCAGAAAATGGACTGTGAGCTACAGCTTACTGCCAAGTCTAGCCAGGGACTAGTGCCTCATTCAAGTTAAGATGTACCAGACAGACACCTATACGATGCTTGCTCAAATCGCTTCACTGGTGCTCAGGGCTTAGTTTTGCACTGTGACCGAGTCCCCTTCACATTGTTTTCTGGCTCTATGTTTTCTGTTGCCCTTGCACTTCAGCCAATTACTGCAAAACAGCTTAAGCCATTTTATCTCTTACTATTTTTCTCTCCTCTCCTCCACTTTTCTTTCTTTTCTTTTTCCTCGTATACTATGTTTGGAGAGATTGTATTTTAGAGCTGAAAGAAACCATTATTAATTTCTTGTCAGGTCATTTATTAGATTTTAATTATACTAGTTATCACTTTTCAATATGTCTTTAAAGTGTTTATAAACCCTTCCTCCCTCAAAATGTTAATCATTTTTGTCATTTTGTACAAATGTGTTAAAGTGTTCAGGGATGTGATATACCCGAATAGATTTGAAATCCTGCTAAAATTATCCGTCCATCTTTTGCTTCTCCGTGGCCGGGTAATATTAGCAGCAGCTGCAGCAGGAAAGCTGAAACTTCCCTTTCCCTAGCCATTTTGTCCAGCCTTTTCAGAGGGATGCAGAGGCATTCCCACTGTACAGGCATCAAGATAGGGGTCAATGAGTATGCTCACACCTGCTCGTTGCCTGAGGTGTGCATAGAGGTGAGCCCGACTATATCTAATTGGAATTTTTGAACCTCATGTACTAGCTTAGGCTCCTTCCCAACCAGAGAGGTGACATTCCACATCCCAAAAGTCAGCTTCTGCAGCCGGGGATCAAACTGTGAAGGCCCCCTCCTTTGGCTTCCACCTAACTGCCTGCGCATCCAGCCCCCTAGGGCCCTCCCAAAGGTGTTTAGTCGATAACGCATCCAGCCCCCTAGGGCCCTCCCAAAGGTGTTTCATCAATAGAAAGAGGAACCCTCGTTTATTCTTCGGGCTATGCCCAGTTGGGCCCCATGGACACAGTGCTGACCACCAGTGGGTCGGCATCATGTTCGACCTCTAGGCCTGGCTTCAGAGAAGTGCCCTGGGTACCAGCGCCCAGGCAAGGGAAAACTAAGTTCATAGTTGGGACTTGTCATAGGTGTCATATTTTGTTAGGGCCCACACCTAGGACCTGTTTGCCATGGGTGACCCTGCCAGGGGCACCGAACAACAACTTATTTCTTAAGATCATTGGTACTAACAATACCCCCCCCCCACACACACACACACACACACCACAATAAGGTGCTGACTCACTGCAGTTGGTCGCAGGGTGGGGGCCTGTAGTTATTTTTTAATTTATTTTATTTTTACTTTTTGCCCTTTTATTTAATTTTGATGTAACCCATTTTCTCTTAGAGAGGAGGCAGAGATACATGTTTTTGCCACTACTCAGCTACACGGCATTACAGCTTGACATGGTTAATGTGTTGCCAATAATTATGTCAAATGGTGACTGTAAGTGGAGCTAGAGTTGGGGGCTGCCTCTTAGCTCCTGCTGGAACTATCGACTGCTGCTAACACAAACTCCCCACCTCTGCTTTGTCACGATAACCCAGTTACTTGATGTAGTTAGTGGTTCGCTGGCCTTTGCTTGGCCTAGCAAGGATGTGGTGCCTCCTAAGCATTGCACAAGCCTGGTTCTAGTGAAGAACAACCACAAACTCAGGAAAAAGGGGCCCTGTGTGACCTTGTAATTGTATTAAAGCTCCTATAATACCTTATACTTGGTATTGCTCTTGTGTAGGGTAAAAATAAAACCTCACTACAATGTCAAAAGAATTGTAGAGCCACACAGTATTTGAGGAATGCCCAGCCATTCACAGGGCATGAGGAGACAAACAACCATTCACGCTCAAACTCATACCTAGGGGCAATTTAATGTTAAAACAGCATACCATACATGTTTTTGGAATGTGGGAGAAAATCAGAGTACCCCCAGAAAACCTACACAGGCCCAGGGAGAAAATGCAAACTCCACACAGGTGGACCAACCTGGATTCAAACCCAGAACCCCAGAACTGTGAGGCCAATGCGCTAACCACTCAGATGCCAGGTCACCTAACACTGGCAATATCCTTTTAAAATATGACCATGCAATACATGCAAGGGACCGGTTCTGGCTGATGTTTTAACCAGTTGAGCTTTGCATAAGATGCTCTTAGAAGTTTTCCCGTTTTACATAAAACTACAAAATGTGCACCGAGAGCTCTACCTACAAGTGAGAATGTTAAGTGAAAATGCGTTGGTGACAAAACAAATGCAAATATTGCAACAGAATAGTAGAATTAGGATACTGAAAGATTCATGCCTCATTTTTATTTATAAATTGTTTTCTTTTCCTTAATATTGTAGTGTAGTCCCACTTAATATTTGATGAATATAGCCTCAGACGTAAGGAGGTAAAGTCTGCAAAGGAAACAGAAAGCAAAGAGAAACCAGAGAAATGCATTTTGCTAAGTTTGCGCTTTGGAATAAACTGAACTCTCTTTTCGCAAGTGGCTTCTTAATTAAATGAGAGGATAGTTCTCTATCTGCAGGTTGTGCTGAGCCCTGGTGAGGCGAGAGCGTGCCTCCCCGTATGTGCCGTACTGGCCGCTGGGTAGTCTCCGTGCACAAAACACCATCTGCATTTTGCTGTTAACGCTCCTTCACATTCGAGGGAGGATTAAGAGACAATCCCCAGGTTTTTTTTCAACCAGTTGACAAATATCAGATTTGTCTCTTAAAAAATTAGCTCCATCTATATCTCCCACCATATGACACACAAAAAAAGATTATCTTTAATACCCAGCCAGCTTGAGTGTGGAAAAAGCAGATTAAAATTTTAGTTTGGTCATAATTATCCAGACACTTATAGAACGAGACGATACAGCAGACAGACCACCTCACAAAGTCCCCCCCATCCTTACACATACAAATTCATATAGAATCTTCTGTGCACACACTCACCCACAAACACAGCCCAATCCTTCCAGGAACAAGCTGCCTGCCTTAAACCAATTAGACATCATACTTTAATAATTCTGGATTTTTCTGTCAGTCTTTAAACAACACAGTCAACTACCAAAGGGGGTTAAAGTGAGTAAAAGCAGCGGGTGCCTTTTCATATGAATCTTTGTACTCTTCAGAGGGTGTTGGGCTTTTATTTGAGAAGGCGACGGATGAAAAGCAGGGGGTGGCTGCAAACTGGAGCTAGTTGCTGGCCGGGGACCCCAATGTAGCCAGTAGTCAGTTGACGTGTGTGTCAGTACCCTTACCCATTTAGGCCTACTCAAAATCATCCCTGGCCTGAGTATATACTATACTTATACTTAGATTATATATATATATATATATATATATATATATATATATGTATATGTATGTATGTATGTATGTGTATATATATATGTATGTATGTATGTATGTATGTATGTATGTATGTATGTATGTATGTATGTGTATATATATATATATATATATATATATATATATATATATATATATATATATATATATATATATATATATATATACAATAGAAGAATATAGAGAAATACGTAGAAGAACTACAGCTCAAACTAACATCCAGCAAATGTAAAAAAAAAAACATGAGAAAAGTGAATATTTCAGGATAATAAATATTTTAGAAGTTGGAATGAATGGATCTGAACACCAAAGTAAATTCCCGTTTAAACCACAGATAAGTATCTTAATTCTCCCTTATGATCATAACAATAATCATCATCTGCCAAGAAGAGACCTGAAGGCCCCGGGCCCTACTTGGTGTCCTGGATGCAGACAAGACCACTGCCCCACCCAGAGGTTGCTTTATGAACGCAGGAGCTCTATAAATGAAATTAGGTGTCAATTAGTCAATTACAGTATAATAACTCTGAGGGCAGACATTTAGAGACAGAGAGAATCTCAGCTAAGTTCATTTCCTGCGGCCCAAGAGCCTAGCGCTTGGCACACGTCACTCTCCACCCAGACTCGCTGAATAAGGGCCCCAGTGCTCTCCCTAATGTTATTTTCCCCTAGATATCTTCTTTGATCAACAATTTCCTTTCATGGGATTGTTTTCCACATGCAGGGGATGTACTATTTCGCTACCCAATTTGGCCAGAGAGAATTTTATAATTTAGTAATTAAAATCTTTGTTAGGCTTTAGAAATGACAACTAATTGAATTTAATGGGGAGATGAATTTCATTTTTATTTGATTAGTGGGACCCCTGGCATAGGTATTTATGGAAAAAAAACTTGACAAAAATATGCTGTGTGGGCTAAGATGGCATAATCGAATTACATCTAATCGCATTTCACTGTCCTGAATTTCACTCTAATTTCACTATAATTTTCCATTAGATAGCTGGTTTACAAATATTTGCTCATCTGCAATGGTCAAGGCTATCTGTCTAAAATGATTACTGAGCAAGCCTTCAGAAATATGTCCCCTTTCTCCCCCTCCCTTTTAAAAACCAGATTGCGAGGGATCAAAATTAGGAAGATTGCATTATGGATGTCTGCATCCGGGAGAGCATTGGGGGAGATATGATGATTACGGCCGGGGGATGAAAGCTGTGTCAAGAAAAATATATTACTCTAAAACATAAGCCTATTCTATCTAGAAAATCTCCTGCTCTCAGCACACTGCCGCCAAGTAACATACTATATCATAATTCATGCGGTAGTATAAACAATGTGCAAATAGAAAGCCGTTGCAGCATGTTATAATGTGCGCCAAACAAACTCTGTGTTAATTGCTTTCAAGTGTGTAACCATCATGAGATTCTGCTGTTTTTTCCATAGAATGTCTTAGTCAACATATAAGTTGCAATTATAAAAATCAAATTAGATAGTGATTCGTTGTCAGGAGTGATGCAAATGACCATCTTCAAGAAATGCTGCTGCTTTGCTATCATTGTCATCGTCTTAATCATCATCATCACCACCATCAAGCTGCCTTTAAGTTTAATATTCAGCTCATTCCCTCTCTAAAGATAAATTTATAATGCAAAATAAACAGACGTGAGGGGGAATAATACTCCGCATCACGGGCAACCTCAAATAACACAAGGCTGAACTCTTGTTGAATCGCATCTTAGAAGCTACTGCTCCAGAATTAAGTTTTTCCACTTTCAATTTCCTTTCCAATTTGACAGCAACATGTCAGTGAATATCAAGAATAAACTTTTCCATTGCCTGGTGAAAAATGCAAAGTCTTAATTTGTTTGTTGAGGCAGCAGAAGGGCCTCATGCAGTCCGCCACCCCAATCAAGGAACCCTCCCACTAACCAACTTGTCCTTTCACTTTGTCAGGGCTGTGCTCTACCCAAAAACTATAGCCAATTCCTCCCCTCCCTTCCGTTGGGCTCACTTACTCTTTGGCCCGAGATGCCAGAGACAGCAAGAGGGGTTCGAAAAACAAAATCGGACTCCCAGGAAAGGTCAGATTTCTCACTCTACATGTCTCTGGGCTTTGGACACAAAAGCCACTGAATTCACATCTTTCAACTGGATCATAGCCTTTGTCCCGGCTAAAGGAGGCTGGTGAGTGGCCCTGCACCAGACCAGCCCCTCCTGGAGAGCCCTGTCAGGGGCAGCCAAACGTCTGGCCCTCATCCCTTTGAGTGATGCACCCCTACCATGTCACATGCACGGCAGCATGCACACACACTCACATACTTACACACTCCACCTTGCCCTCAATATTCTCCTGAACGAAGCATACAATACATCGGGGCCACATCAAACGAAAAGCCCCCACAGCTCCTTTTGAAAAGTAATCATTAAGCCCCCAAAGATGGCAGCCAGAGGGCTGTGCTACATCCACCCACCCCGCTGAGGAGGTTGCCAGTTGAATACAATGTGTCCTTCCGCTCGAATGATACTGTAAATACAGTGTCTACGGTAGACACTCAGCTTTTAATGTGTGCCTCTGCATGCAAAAGATATTCTTAATACAAAATCCACCACAGATAGGTCTATAATACATTGACCCCGCCTATTCACAGTTCAGCATTTGCGACTTTCCTCATTGAAGGATTTTTATATGGGACAAGACACTTTTGACAATTTCATGCAGCCTTTATAAATGATTCGCTTTTGCATCGCAAGGCTTGTTTGTTTTCTAGTTATTGCAAGGTTTTCATGGGTTGCGCCACGGATATGCTTAGACGCTGTCTATGCCGGAGTTAGAAGTCGACAACAACATACGAGAACCCTCCGATGTGTATGTGACTAACCTGTGCTGAAGAGAAATAAAGTTTACGCTAGAGAATCCTTTTTTCGTGAGAGTCTGTTCACCCACGCCAAGTACCACTAGCTTTAAATAGGTCAGAAGTGTATCTAAGTGTTAGGGTTCATAACCTATAGTGTATCGAGTGTTGACATCATAATAGAGCATTCTGAGTAGTTTTAAGAAGGTTGAATTCCTTTGCAATTTCGGCGTATGACAATCGTAACCCATTATAAGCAGGTTTAAGGACGTTGTACTTATCTGTGATTTTGGCATGCTAGGTCCCTAACTCTACATTTGTAGTCTTGGGGACTATGTCTTCATTGTTTTTCATTACGTATGATGATAATGATCACAATCTTAATGAAACATTCTGGATATTGCCAAAAGAAAATGCAATGCATATATATATATATATATATATATATATATATATATATATATATATATATATATATAATATCCGGGCCGGAGTATCATTTCCCCGGGAAAAAGACAGCGATGAACGTCGATACGTGCATATACGTCCATACGCGAAACGGCAAAAATTGCACTAAAATGGGGTAAAATCCACTTCCTAGCAGCATTTATTGATTAAATACAAATACTGGAGCTTTTCAGACATTACAACCGGGCCCTGGGGGTGATTTCCCCGGGAAAAAGACAGCAATAAACGTTGATGCGTCCATATGCGTCCATATATACGTTCATACGCGAAAGGGCCAAAATTGCACTAAAATGGGGTAAAATCAGCACTTATTGATTAAATACAAATACTGGAGCTTTTCAGACATTACAACCGGGCCCTGCGGGTGATTTTCCCGTGAAAAAGACAGCGATAAACGTCAACGCGTCCATATGCGTCCATATACGTCCATACGCGAAAGGGCCCAAATTGCACTAAAATCGGGTAAAATCCACTTCCTAGCAGCATTTAGTGATTAAATACAAGCACTGGAGCTTAAATGCAAACACTGGAGCTTTTCAGATATCAGAACCGGGCCCACAATTGAAATATTATTTCGGAATATTGCCATATTTTACTCACCAAAAATCATTTTTAACTGTAGACAATATCCATCCTCCTTTCTTTCTTCCTTCTTTTCTATCGCCATCGAAGCTAATGCTGAAAGTCGAGCCTGTCCTGTCGTATTTCTGGCATAGTCCGTCTTGAAAATGGCTTTAAATCAACACAACAATATATTTGCTAATCACTAGCCAATCATAGTTGGTGAAAGCGATGACGTATCCCTATGCCTGCGACAAGGCATTGTGGTGTTGCCAACTCGAAATCTGATTGTTTAAAGCAACAGTCTTATCGACGCTTGTTTAATGCAGCAGAGCCTGCAGAACTGATTGTGAAGGCCTTGAGGCAGATTTCTGACCCTGGCAACAAATAATGGCTGAAATGTGATTGGTTAAATGCTTCAATATGAAAACACACATCAGGAAAGCAGTGCAACCAGGGGGAAAGCAATGAAAGGAAGCTGTAGTAAGGAGGCTGGCTCAATGGCAACAATCTTTGCAGCAGGAGTAGCCTGCTGATTGCTGTGTGCCACATCAAGCCTAATGCACGCCATTGACATTTTACTACTTCTATACATATATATATATATATATATATATATATATATATATATATATATATATATATATATATATATATGTATATATACGTATATATACATATATATATGTGTATATATATTTATTTATATATATATATATACAGTCAAGTAATAATCGGAAGTTGCAATTGGAATTTTGACAAAGACAACAACAGTTTATGATAACCCATTTCAAAATCCACATTAAAGTGGTAAATAAAAATGCATCGTTGCATTTTCTTTGGCCAATTGTATATATATTGTTGCCTACATGTTGCACGAAATTCAACATTAGTGAATACTTGCACAAACAATACTATTCATATTTCAGCATGAATATGTTAACGGTGTCGTTTATTCTGTTGAATATCAATTGAAAAGGATTTCCAAATCAATGCATTGTTTGAACTTGTATTGCCAAGCTCCCAACTTTGGTTGAAATGTCATTTGTACATTTATAAATTGAAGAAAATAAAAAAAGTTATTATTGGTAAATAAATGATAGCTTTACAGTTCTTTACTCTCAAGGAGAGACTGTTTTCCCTTTATGATCTTAGATGAGTCATCAACTTTTAGAAATGAACCAAAACCTGTTTTATGTACAAACTTTTTTTGCTGACAGCATTCAGCTGAAGCCAGCACAGTGTATCATTGCGTGTCGGTTCACAGTCATAAATTTGTTCATTTCCTCTTTTTTCTCTCCAGTAAATGGTAGTTAGGCACCACCTTTATCCAAACTTGTGGGGTTTTGTAGACTCTGGATTCTTTGTACCAAATCATGTTGACACTACTAGGGTATTATGTCCAAATGCTCCAGAGACGCTTTGCATGCCACTGTGGGAGGGGAAAAAACTGCCAGGCAAATACAAGGTTTGACTTATAAAGTATTCATTGTCACCTGGTAACGGCCAGCCTTTATCATTTCACCTGAAATTGCAATGAAAACTGATAGCTTATCAGAAGGAGGCACAGAAAAAGATTGAGTGTTATATGACGTGGGAACTCTATTTGTGTGAGAGATGGAGCTTATTTTCTGTAAACTAAAAAGTCATAAACATGTTTTATTTTTCCTCTTTTTATGTACACTTGGTGTACTTTAAGTGGCACAGTGCATTTTGAACCACTTAAAGCAGCAACAAGTAATAAATGTGTTGCTTTTATTCTTTTGCTCCAGAGATCATTCTACATCTGTCATTTATGTAAAAAAATATTCATTGAAAGGGCTTATTTCTAAAGCTATGAAAGATGTTTGTTTTTCTCTTTGGAAAAAGTAACAAACATCTTCGCTTTTAAGCTTTTATACTAAAATACTGAATACCGAGATAGCACCAACGATTGCGCTGTGAGGTGTTGGTCCAATAATATTGACATGAATTGTAAACATGTATTGTCTGATTAGACAGTTCAAAGTAATAATTATTACAATTTGGAGAATCAAAAATGATGTTGTTTGATTTGATGGCTATCAAGACTTATGCTGACTTATACTGCAAATTCAGTTGTATAATAAAGTTTGCTCATTTGCATAAAATAATTTTCTCTACAAAAATTAGGAAAGGGGTTCTCTTAATTTTAATGGAGGCAGCACAGGCTCCTCCCCGAGAGAGTTGAAAGGCTAGAAGAGCACAAAGATGGAAAAGGCCAGCCCACTGAGGGAGGGAGTTAAAAAAAAAAGAGCGCAGGGGCTCCTCTGCCATAATTTCCTATCAGCCTATTGAGACGACATCACCAGCAGCTTGGTCTGTGCGTGTGTGCATGGAAGCAAAGCAGAGGGCGAGAGAGAGGCAGACGCACCGGAGAGAGAGCGAGAGGAGGGAAGGGAAGGGGGAGGCTCCATATTCACTCACCTACCTCCCCCCAAGCCACAGGAAGGAGGGGCCAGAGTCAAAGCTGCCAATCAAATCTGCTTGTGGCAGCCGGCATTATCTCAGCAACAAACTATTGACAGATTACATGTCAAGGAGTTTAGTGCATGATTGAAGGAAGCCCCTTTTTTTGTTGTAGTCACTTTTTCGCTTTATCGTCCCCTCCGCTGTGCAACATTTGAATGACTTTCCGGCAGAGTTGAGTAGTATTATGAAAGTTACATGTCTGAGAGGATTTAACTTCGACTTCCCTGAATATGGTGAGTACGTTTTTTCCTGATTTTGCTTCTCATTTTCTTATTTCTTTTTTTTCCTGTTTTTTTATTTTTTATTTTTTATTTCATTATATGCAGACATGCAGACATTTAAAGGAGTGCCTTCAGCTCTCTCCCTCTCTCACACACACCCGGGGAAAGTTGTTCATGATTAAACTGTGCCAGTCAGGACGGAATACTGTATACAGTATACCAAAGTGTTGCAACACCCTTATTTATAGTACTTTACCAAGTGCCCAAAGGTGACTGCAATATCGAAATAACCGTATCCCGTTCGACTCAGTGTTGACACCTTAAAGCACTCATGTAGATAAAGTTCCCAGGACCAGTTTCATTTTTTCCCTACCTGGCTCTTTCTTTCCTGTTTTTAAAATAAATTCTCATTCTTTTGTGAACAGGCCAACATATTTTTACTGTACAAATACAGGTGTTGGTTTTCTCCACAGAAGCACTGACAATGCCATTAGGATAGAATGAATGGCCTAAGGATTTGTTGCCAAGGGGACAAAGCAAACAAACTGTTTTGTTGTCACACATGTAAATGGTGCAGGGCAGTCACTCTATCACCTTTCCATGTAATTCTCAGTAATGTATGTGCTTTGCAATGATGTATCGTTAAGCGGGACGCTCCAATTAAAATCCTTTATGTAATTGGTTTACAATGAATGGGGTTGTTGCGAAAATGGGTTGCATACTTTTTATACGAGGTGTTTCTGGTCATGAACTTGTGCCGTTGTGTTTGAATAAAAGCGGACGAGTGTCACCGTACTTTCCACGGGGCTGGCTCTCTTTTATTTTAATAATTACTAGTAAATGGTAACATTAAGTTCTTTCCGTTGTGTGTTTGTGTGTGTGTGTGTGTGAGTTTATCATGTTCTTATGGGTGTGTGTTCTTTTGGCGTGCGCAGCCTCGTGATTGTACCTGTATGTGTGTATCATCAGCTGCTGTATATTTTATTTTGTAAGCCTAAAGAATGCATTACCTTCGATAGAACTTTTCATGTAATATTTGCTTTTGCAATTTAGATGCATGTTCATGCCTTCATATTTATTCTGTATGTGTGCCTGCACGTATGTATATTTAGGCGTGTGTAAGTGTCTATCTGTATGTGTGGATACTCAAATATAGTTTTCCATAGTTATATAGAGACATTGTGGGACATTGATGAGTATTTACAGTGACATAGGGATGTTGTCATTATTAACATTGATACTGCTCTGGAGTAAACATTATTTTACCAATATATTAATATACTAAATTATTTCTCATACACTTTTTTTTCTTCCCCAAATTGTAATTCACTCTCGTCAGCTTTTGCTTCAGGCTGCAATTTTGAATATGCTTATGTGACACTTGGGAACTCCCTTTGTTACCTTTTTATGTTGTGTTTGTTTGTAGTTGTGTGGAGTCCATTGTATTAGTGATCACTGCCCACATGCAGGACATTGATTTTCTATCACTTGTCATGATGGAGAATTTAAAGTGATTTATTTATTTATTTTTACATTCAGGCAGGTTTTATCCTTGAGAACAACAAGACTACAAATTTATACGAGTTAAGCTTGCGTGCTCGCCTGTCATGTGTGGTCACTCTCGCTGAGCGCTTAGATTTTTTTTTTTTGTGGAGAATGACACAAGTCGAGCAGATTCCTATAGTGACACAGTGTAATTAAAAACTTTTCTCCTGTTTGTTCAATGTTTTCCTCCCCTTTTTATAAGCCATAATGTTGATTGCTTTCACCCACAAAGAGTTGTCTCATTAACCCTTTGTGGCACCCTCCATCTTTTATGGCCTTCCACAAAACCGGCATGAAATGAGGGAGGAAAACAAGTCGTGGTCTAAAGGGCCTCAATAACCTTAAATCACAATTTAGCTATAACCGGATTCATTTTAAAGTCTAAGCAATAAAATATGCCGTTGAGATCCTATTTCTCCTTCTCCTTGGATGACAGCAAATTTACATTTTTTAATTAAACTAGCCTAAATTTTTTTTTATTGGGGGGCCGGGTTATGCTAATAGGAATGTTGTGTACAGCAGATTAACAGAGTTATGAAATAAATTTAACATGCAGACATTTAGATATGGGAAAAAAGTCATTTTCTCAAATCTCTGTAATGACAATTTCTCCTGGGAATTCCTGGACTTCTATAAGGAGCTTTATGGTGCGCCAAACCTATAAGTAGAATAAATAAATAAATAAAATAAAATAAAGGCTTGAAACAAAATTTTACTGATTAATTTTATAGATTAGAATAATCAATGAGAACTCAATTTTACCAACTCTATATACAATATTAAAATGACTTTAAATGAGTGACTCAATATATTTTACATTTCAGGATATTTTTCATTCTAAAAAGTTTTTTGTGTTTTTGATTCATATTTTCAAGGGTTAGCGCTAAGTATAATAAAACACAAAATGATAATATAATAAAAAACATTACATAAGTTCAAGGTAGCGTGTTATGATGTTTTTGGTGTTTTATGCCCGCAAAGTAGTGCTTAATTGATGTTTTGTGGGCTTGTGCGTGTGTGTTACATGTTTTATGCAGTGGGAAAAAGAGAGGGAACACAAACAGGAGGTGAGGGAAAGGAACTGCGCGCACGTGTGTGTGTGTGTGTGTGTGTGTGTGTGTGTGTGTGTGTGTTTGTGTGTGTGTGTGTGTGTGTGTGTGCGTGTGTGTGTCTGCCTGCGCAAACGTGTACGCGTACACGTTTGCGTGCATTTGTGAGTGAATGTATACGTGTGTGTTAGGGGTAGACAGAGAGCGCGAGAGAGAGACAGCTGAGTACTGATTGAGCATGTGCCCAGTCATCAGACACTCGGCATCATAAATTCCTTAATTCCATCTTTTAATTCCAAAATTTCACCAACTGGCCTTTTCAATTTTGGGGGGGGAGCGAGTGAGATAAAATGGTGAAATTAAGTCCAGATGCACGTGGGCTGTCCCGCATCTTACCGCAGTAGTCAAAGAGTTGGCGGCTACTTGATATGGGCCACGAGTAAGGCAAGTGGCATCAACACCCCCTTTCTTCGTGGCTGTGCACTCATGCATTGGCCGGCACCTAATTAAAACCTCAAAGCTCCCCGTCACCAATATGGAGTAATGGCCTAATTACTTTACCCAGAAATATTCCGAAATGATGAACAGGTTGCTCTTTGGGTCTTCATAGCTTTTAGTGTGTGAATAAGTATTTTTCGCAAATATAGTATATGTTGAGATCGAGTCGTTTTTAATCAACTGTGAGGGTTTCATTTTTGCCTGATTATTGTAACAACTGGGACAAATTCAAATGTGAAATAAAATTTCACAAAAGAAAGAATCTGGAAGCTTCCTGTAACTTGCATCCTTCTCCTAATTTTACATACAAAATTGAAATTTCACAGGGTGGGAGGGATAGAAATAATCTCAAGTCATTGATATGCCGTATAAGAGGGTAAAACGGAAAATGAAGAGGTAATTAGCACAGTGGAAGACTTTGGCGTGTTTGTCTGAAAGCGCGGTCTCCACCGGCCATGAATGAATTTGCATGCTTCGCTTATCGAGGCGCACTTATTAGGCGGGCTGAAAGAGAGATTAAGCCGGCGCAAAATGTGGTGACTAATCCTTTTAAATGTGGCAGGGGGTCTTTAGGTGCAAACCAGGCGGCCCGCGCGCACGTTAGCTGCAGTGGAATGTGAGAGGTCGCAACTTTGATACAGGGAGGCGACGGATGCCGAGTTCAGGTTCAGATAGGACGCTGATTGGTGATCATCTCCTGACCTTCTTTTACCCCAACGCCTAGCCGCCAAGTGGGGCCTCTAATTTTTTTTTTTTCATTTAAATTGCTCTATTCTGTCTTCGTATTACAAACGCAAATGGTGTGATGATACAGTTTTGTGTGACTGTGCGTCTTGTTGATAAGAATGTGAGGAACAAAGCAGCTTTTTCCCCTTTCCCTGTCTAGCGCGGGGAGTGAGGAAATATTTGTTCTGCTGAGTTACCGAGCCAGTAGCCCCGTCCTCATCCGTAATTGACTGCAAACACGAATGTCTAAACACTGCCCGCACTCACCCTCCACTTCAGCTTTCACCTCCTGCTTGTGCTTCACGGTGACATTAGGGTCAGCAATGATTACTCCTCTCTTTGCGTGTTATATCTGAAGGCCAGCTGCTCATTTTTGTCTGTGCCAACAGAAAGAGAAAAAGAGAAGCATTGAGAAGGGATAGAGTGGAGCAGGAGTTTGCTGTATTTCTTTCCTTTTTTTAGTCGGTAACTTGATAGGATTACATGGTTCTGGAGCCTACACCTGTTAAGAGGCTGTTAGAAGAACAGTTGGCAGTCCCGTGGCCGATCTGCTAAGCTTTTCCCCCCCTTTCTATCTGCTGTCCGCTCTGTGTCGCCTTGTGGGGATTTTACCCGGCATGTACACGGGGAGTTCATTTCGCAGGGTAGGGGGGCAACCGCTCCTTGTGACATGCAAGGATGTGTTCGAGTGTATATCCTGTATCGGTGTGTGTGTGGATAGCTGGGTCGCCCTCCCCTCTCCTGAGACTCATTGTCTCCGTGCAGTCGTGCTTCCCTCTCTGACACCAGTCACCCACGGCCGAACCACCCACACAAGAACGAATAAGTAACACAAAGAATTCCATTTTAGTTTGTCTTTTCCACAAAGGCTTTGGGACAGGTGTTGGCAGAGTTGTAAAATGCCCAAATACTGGTTAAACCAGACCATTTATATGATTAAGGGTTAGGTTGAGAACATTTGTGCATATTTTAGGAGTGTCAAAGACCTGTTGTCAATCAAAAATACTTTTAGAAGGAGTGGAGAAATGAGTAATGCATATAATGTCTTACTTGTTTTCTCTTGTTCCTCTATTATTTAAGTGGGAAACAGTCGTGAATTGTTGTCTCTAGTTGGGAGAGCGATTCAAACGAAACCGTTTGTCAGCCGGTGACGGTTATCAGAAAAATGACAATAGATTTGAGTGTTTTGTTTCCCACTGCCTTATTTGAGATACAGCAGCTCTGTCACTTTCTATAGTCCTTCAGCACCTGTTCCCTCTATTGTGCCGGAATTTTCTATATTTGGCAGGAAGTGGATTGGTGCATAGGTCAAAGTTTGCACCACTTTTAGAGGCATAAACTTGATATTCTCATGTCTATTTTTGTTTTTCTCCCTCAGTTGTTTAGCAGACAATATTAGACAACATGATTCACCACACGAGGACAAAACATTTCTCTGCGGGGCTTCTAAATGTCATGTATGATATTGGCACGGAGCTTTTCCTTGGTGGAAAATGATGTCCTGAAGCACAAGAGAAATAAAAAAGATCAGAGTTAATAAATATCTCAGGCTAACTTTTAATTGTTCTGATATGTAATCGCTAAATGACAATAAAAAAAAGGAGGACAGCCACTTTAAAAGCTTTATCTCTGCTGCTCTGCGCTCAAAGTGTCATGTCCATAACAGCACCACCTGATCTACAGAGTAAAATAACCGCTTAGGCTTATTGTTTGGACAATATTGGAACACCCCCACCACCTCCACCTCCAAGGCCCCAGCTCCCCTCGCTGCTCCACTCCCCTCTCCCTTGATTCATTTCACCCACTGTCCTCGGCTGCTGGAAAATGGCGTTAATTTTTTTATTACCTGTTTGACTCTCCAGCCTTATTACTGTAGCCCCTTAATGTTCCCTGTAACCGTGGAAACCAGATGAATAAATGTCCGCCAAAGAAAATGAGATGATTAAACAGGTCACCCTTGCAAAACAAATTCGCTTGGTCGAGCGCAATTTGTGTACCAAGCGGCTGTCTTAACAGTTTGCTAACAAGGGGATTGTTTGCTAGACTTATTCAAAAGGGGGGTTGGGGTGAAGATATCTTTGGAGGGAAGAGGCTTGATTGAAGAGATAATATTTTAGATGGCCATGCAATTTGTCGCATCACTTTATTCTCTGTGATAGTCTGGTGTATGTTCATGATTTAAAGATCCACCTTCATTCATTGCGAGTGACACTTTTTGCTGCCTGTGCGTATGTATATTTAAATCATCTTGTTGTCAGTGGCATTTGGTCTATGATCATCAGCAAGTGCGGTGGCGAATAGAAATCCCTTCATTCATGTGGCAACCAATCATTACTGCTAATTGTCCTTGAAGCCATCTGTATAGGGTGGTTTGTCCTCTGTGGCTGTTGGTACTGGCTTGGTCATGGATTTACAAGTACTGGACCCATCTTGTAGTCAGCACAAAAAAAACATTTGCGAGGCTCCACTGCAGTGGGAAATGTCTTTAATGGCGACAAACGATCGCAATTTTGGTTCCCCTCTACTTTTTTCACCTGGCTCCAAGTCTATAATTCCAACAAAACCCACATTCCCATCATTCAATCCGGTTCAGTTTGGTTTACTAAAGAACAATTTGGTATAGTAACACCATGTCTGGCGACTAACAGTGCGTAAGGGATGTTGAAAGAGTGGCACAGAACACACCCAACAATTAATTCAACACGATGAATTGTGACACAATTCTCCTGATATATTTTTTTCGTGTAATGTCTGTAGTCTGACATTTTTCATCTAGATGCACAAAAATATTAATCTTATACACGTTACTTTCTTTAGTCTTCATTCTTTGACTATGTGTGCCATTGCGCTTGCCTGACCACCTATTCAGGGTGTTCCCCACCGATGCCATAGTCGAATGGTTAAGCTTGAGCACCCCTTGCAAACCTTGTGAGGACAAGCGGTACTGAAAATGAATGAACATTTGATGTTGGGGTCAATCATTGCAATCTAATGGGTATTCACAATACCAAGGCCATACTGCACATCGCTGTTATCCCTGAATTCTTGTCATTGCTCATTATTTCACACCAAACAGTTAATTGCTCGGGAATTACTCATGAATCACAAGACATATTTTCCCTTGTCTAGGTATACATTTCTTTGTCACAGTCCTAAATAACTTATAATTCAGGACCTGCCGATCAAATGACTAATCGGCACAATTTTTTTTATTTGCCTCATACACAATTTATAAGACCAGATATACGGTAGGTGTATATCACAATTAACAATGTAACTTAGTACCAATGATCTTTTTTGCGATAGTTAACACACCTTCACGTAGGCCTTTAACCCAAAAAACGTCAACCATAAACAACCAGATTCACACTCTTTACGAGAATGGATGTGAACCCACTGTGCTCATGAGTTTTCTTGGAGAATTAGAGGAATGACCCCACCTAACTGATTAAATTTGTTGAAGTCCAGGATGTGGCTGCATGGTTCCTTGTGGAGACATGACAATATTTTTAGGGATGTGAAGATTTTTTACCACCTAAAAGTTGTTGCCTGTTTGCACTGATGAACCACCAGCACTTACTCGCCTCCTGTTAAAAATGAGGAGGGTTAAGCCAAATGGATCTCAGCCCATGCCAATTTATCCTGTTACAAATCCCTTTGCCAATCCATATTGTCACGGGTCCCTATCATTTGTCCTACATTTGGCCTTAAGAATCAGATAGGTCATTTGCTTAGATAGACCTTACCTAACATGGAATAAGTGATAGGGAGCCATCGTTTTTGTCCCCCCCACCGGCAGAGGAGGTATTTCATCCCAATACCAGGACGCTATAGCTCAAAACTGAAAAGCACTTATGCATTATTGATGTTTTAATTTGTGCAAATGCCCAAGTCTTTGTTAAGTGATTATAGTGCTAGGGAGATAACAGGGGAGGTACTTTTCTATGAAACAAGAGCTTGCTTGCTGGCCGCACTGGGAGGCCATTGAACTAAATCTAACAACCTTCTACTCTGCTTAGTGAGACGGAGCTTGCATTGAGAGTGGGAGGGAGTAAGGAGAGTTGACTCTAAATATCAACAGATAAGGAAAGAATCAACCATTGATCTTTCGTCCCTATTTCAGTTACACCCCTTTGGTTTATGATGCATGGTTTATAGGTCTTTTACATCCCTTATCAAAAATTATTTGATGTAAATACAATAGAAGTGACCTGAAAAGGCTCGTGTGCAAATACTCTACGTGGCACACAAGGAACTGACCTTGCAGGGAGGGGACGAGAGAATGCAAAGTTGTAATGCTTGCAAAACAAGCCAATAAAATAATGCTCCATTGAAAAGGAGGGAGTTTGGATAAATATAAAAGCGATGAGAAACAATGATTAACTCAGAACAAAGGTTATATGGGATGGCATTTTTTAAACAGATAATTGTTGTTAGTCTTGTAAAGATACTAACATTTTTCAAGAATATTCCTACTCAAAAAAATATTTGATAGCATTTTCAAATAAACCAGTAGATTAAAAAAAACAGCAACGGCAAGCTAAATCAATTACATATCATATCAGTATCAATACTTAAATATTTTTTTATACTTTTGACACTGAGTGACATTATTTGCTACAGTCCCAGGTGGCGGTAAAAAGAAAGAAGAAGAAAAAGCACATACATGTGTCTGTGCGTGCGTGTGCACACACAATCTTACCACAGCATTTACTGCTTTATTAAGCTGTCTCATGAACCCACCAGCAGAACATTAAAATAAGGAGGAAGGGGGGAATAAAGGAAAAGCCCATATTACATAAATGATTTTATTTTATATCATTTGTGAACTACAAAATGCTCACTTTTTATGGTGTGCACAGGCAGAAGAGAGCGAGGAAAATAGTGATTGGCTTATAAATTCAGAATTTCAATTAGCATATGTAATCTGAACCTGCCGACTTTGATAGGCATTTTTTTCTTTCTCTCACCAAGAATAAAGTAGCACTTGTAAAACATTAATTAATAGGACTTTTTATTTTTTTTAAAGGGAGAGTAAAGTGTCCTTTATACCGCCTCTGTTCTCCAGTTACATCCCAAGCGCGACAACCCAAATCATTGGGAAAATTCAATTGGAGTAGTTTAAAACATGAAAGAGACACCATTGAGAGGATGATATCATGTCATGTGAGGGCTTAGCCTTTTGCTGGAGAATTGAAATGCATCCTTGGCTCAGTGAAACTTAAGCTGGGTGCGGGAGAATGAGCTTCTATTTTAATGCCTTTCTACCTGACTAATATCTTTACCGTTTTCTTTTCTTTTCTTTTTTTTGTAGCACATTGCTCCAACAAAGCAAATCATTGTTTATTCGCTGTTAAAATAACAGATAATACAGCTGTCTTAATAATATCATGTCAAGGTTTCTTAAAAGATTAAATTCTGTAAGAATTCTAAGCTTTGGTTTTAACAAGAGTCAAATGGATGAGAGGAGCTGAATGCTGCTTAACATGAAAAGTTATTACACCTCATTCACACTCTTCAAGACTTGAATGAATCACGACATGGAATTTTGTAGTTTCGTCCCAAATGAGCATTTACGTAGCAAGTTCATTCATACATATTGGCACACACAAAAATGAATGTTAAAGATGATTCTTCTTTTAAACTCTTCTGAAACAAATTATATTTTTACGACATTTAGTTCTTGGAATATAAAGTAAAACATGTCCCCCAAGTACACATATGCTCTTGCACAGACTACTGTAAATCCTCTAGTAGTGTGAGATGAGTACACATAGAGATGATACATTAAAAGTGCCATAACTCGCACACCCAGCAAAGCTAAAAATCAATTGGAATGGATAGTTAAGCTGGCCCCTAAAAATCAATGAGCAATTCATGTCCTTGATCACAGTGAGTGTCATTCCTCTCAATGTTAGAGCTAGCCGAGGGACGAATATGCTGTTCACCATTTTTTATTCACATTCAGCACAAATTCATAGGAAACTTGAACACACCACATGCCGTTCTCATATATTTTAAGATGGTGTTAAATGATGTTTGGATATTTTATAAAGGCCAACTGCTAAATAAAACACTAGTCAAAATAGCAGTGTCAAATATCCAGTCAAGTGTTGTTTTTAAACTCTGCAAAATGATGCAATCCAAGGACATTGTACACCATGCTTGGAAAGTAGAGATGACCATAGTCGCACGCGCACACAAACAAACACACATTCGCATGACGGTGGTTCCAAAGAAGTGGGTGAAAACTGTGTTTCAAAATAGTAATTTTGCCCTTATTAATGCCATTAGTGTAACAGTCATAGTCGATCAAATCAAGGGATGACCGAATGTACTCCTCTGTCTCTGCACTGTGACGGGATCATGTCACCAACAATTTGGCCATTTTGATTTGATGAGGGAAGTTTACTGTGCGGTCGGATCCTACATGCTGAATGTTTTGTTTTCTCCTTTCTCTCAACTGTTCTTTGTTTGGCCCATCACTAATTGTTTCCAGGTTTTCAAAATTACGCACTAACTACTGTAAACTATTGTTTGCAAGATCTCCATTAATAATTACACAACATTTTGGCAATGTCCCGATGTCTGTTTAATCCTGATCATTGAGGAATAATCTCAACTACTCTGCGTAATTTCCAGGTAAAAACCCATCCATTAAAAAAAAAGCTGTTAAATTCAAAATGTGAAAAAGTTCAAAGGTCTCTATCAAGGGTTGCAGTTTGATACCTAATCCACTGTTCCACTATGGGAATTTTAGATAAAATATCAGCCAAAATACTTCAGACATTGATTGGCTATCACCATCTTATTTTGTGCCAACCATTAGAGAACAACTATATTTTGAACCCAGATTTAGATAACAGCACTGTGGAAAGCCACAATCAACTCCTGGGTTATTTCGGGCCCTTCCTGTCACTCGCGTGTCCTTCCCAGCTTTTAGAGCAAAGACTAGTTCAGGGCAACACTTCAATCCAACTCCTGTTTGTGCGCCAACATATTTAACCTCCAAATGCAGAATTCTCTCCTCACAAGCTTTTTGACACCACATGACAGGTGGTTGTGTTTTACAGCCCATAGTCCGGTAACATTTGAAAGGGTCATTCAGGTTCCCTAACTAAATACCTCAGATTTGGAGAGTGGGCCTTGGAAACAGTTGTCACCAAGCGGATCGGTGGAACAGTTGCTCATCTCTTCATTGAGGTGCGAAATTTTCCAGCAGCTGCCACTTGGTCAGTTTTTTTTCTCTGCGTACTTTTCTTTCCCTTCTTTTCTAATAAAGCAGAAATGAATGTTTGTGGCAACTGGAAAGGGAGGGGCCATCCAATGCCGTTTGTGCTGTCACTCACAATGTCGACCACGTGTGTCCTCCCTTAGCAGGACAACATCGATGAGCCTAACGTGTTCCCACTGTCAGTTTTTTTTTTTGCTGGGTGGTTGGTTCAGTGCTAATATTGTATTATGTATAAAATATTACAATGGTGTTTTACTCGTCCCAACTATCTTTCTTGTTGCCATTTCATTTTCCCTTCTCCTTCACTACCCCCTTCTCCCCCCTCAATCCATCTGCATCATGTCGATCTGTCAGACTGCCAGTGTCTGTTCCAATTAGATTCCACTTAATTCACGTAACCTCGATTAACACGCAATCAAGCCCAGATAAATCACATCCTTTAAGTTCCCCCCTCTGCCTCTTCGGTGTTGCTTTGCATCACTCACTTTTTCTCAACAAGCTTCCTTCTTCCACCACCCTTCTTGTTCACAATGTAAAAAAAGTAGTAGCTTTATTTTCAGACCTAACCACCACACACGAGGGACACAGAGGTGTTACCGCGAGACTTGCTTCTGCCCTCTAACCCCTGAAGATGAAGGCATCCTAATTAGATCTCTGGTACAAAAGGTACTAAAGACGCACTGTGCTTTCGAGAGGCTGTGTAGTCTATTGTCTCAGTGACCTTTTTAGCTAGCGGACAATTGGTTTGACTACAAATTAAGACACAGCACCAGGCGCTTAGACAGTGAGTCTTTTAGAGAGCAGTTGTGTTACTAGCAGTTTTGTGGATGCCATCAGTCCACGTAGTGTATTTGCAGCAAAGAATAAAACGGGACAAAGTACTTTCAGATTGTCCATATACTGTACATTTAGCATAAAGTTTTTTTTTTCAATGATAACAACGAGCCTCTGCCAGTGGCAGAAACGTAAAAGAAAAAAATCACTGTATAGCTCTGGATACATGACTGATTATAGTTCTTTCAACAAAGTTAATAATTCACATTGCTTATGCTAATATGGAAGAGGAATGTTGAATAACCAAACAGCAAAAGGTAGTAAAAACACAAACGGAAGAGAAACAACCGGGGGCAATGAGAAAGCACACGCAGCACTCCTGGGGTCTTCTTTTATTAATCGCAGCTAAAAGTGCTAACATTGACATGTTGAACAGATTAGCCTCTTTAATAACAGGGCGGGTCAACATGGCTATGGCTGCTGATCCATGAGGATATCCTGTATGGAGGTGAACACCTCGTGTGTTCCATATCCTGACCTGTACCTCCATTGGCTTGGCCCCAGCAGAGAAGCCGATCCAACCAGTTTATTCACTTGTATTGTCACAAACTATACGTCATCATCCTTTCTCTGCAATTTTATCTGCATTTTTCTACTTTGGTGAATTTTTTGTAGGCCTGTTGTAATATAAGTGCCAAGTACTTTGCTGCATTCACACACTTTTTGTCTAGTACAAACTCATTTCATGAATATCTCAATGGTAGTTTGGGATGACAAAAGCTCCAGCAGTGGAAATAGGGCTTAGATTTAAAATTATACATGACGCAATGACAAAGCTAACATTTATCAACTTTTTTCTACCGAACAATGTAATCAATTTGAGACTTTTTTAGTTTGCTGATAGTACATTGTAATGCACGTGGAAATGTGTATTCAATGCTAACGTGTCCGTCAGAAAGTTGTGCGTGTTTTATTTAATTAGTATTGGGTGCAAACACAATGACTATTGAATAAACACTCAATAGCCCTCCGCTCTGTCTTTTTCCATTTAGAAACTCTGCCCTCTGCCACAACAATGTCGCACTGTTTCTTTAAACAGGGTGACAGTTTTCACTCTAAGTTGAGCTATTTTTTGTCCTCTCTTTCCCAGAGAGAAAAGTGGAATAACACTGATGAGTTTTAACAGCTTCAGCCAGGCGATGGGCAAATATAATAAGTGTTTTTATAGACGCCACCACTGATTATCTCATCTAGGCATTTGGGGTGAATGTAGTGGATTTAGAGGCTTGCCTCCCATTGTGCTGACATCACCCTTTCACAAAACAAATTAAATCATGGTTAAAATCATCTGAAACTCTCCCAGAGTCTGTCTCAAATAGCTAAACAATGAAAGTCTGGGAACATTTGAAAAGGAACACTGTGTGCATGTGAGTATGCCTCTCTATGTATATGGACAAGAATGTTTTGTCATGGGGGTTGGCGTCTTTACGTCGAAATGAGGCCAATTTTACTCCTATGGGGAATGATAAAATAAGGCCCTTAATTGACTCTTGCATACAATATACAACTTTATGTACAGTAGAATTGTAATTTCCCATATTCATTTTTTAAATTATATAATCAACTTTTGATAACATTAAAGTTTCTAATCGGACACCTCACGTGAAATATATTATTGTATACATTTATCATTTTAATATCTTAAATCCTTGTGAATTATTATACCTGATTTATTCATTGTATAACTGGTTTACACAAACTTCACAAAAGGAAAAAGATCAACAAAATAACTAAAAAAAACAAAGTCCTGTCATTGACTAAATAAAAAGTACTTAGAGAAAAGTGCACAGTGCAATGTTTACACAGCCAGCCAATATTGTATTGCTGTTCCCTACCAATATTTATAAAAATCTGACAAGATAGAGGAAACTAATGGTAAGATGACAATTTAGAACACTGTGATTGTGCTATCAAGAAAGTGATAAAAAATGCTATGCTTGATGCACACTATATTTGAAAGGACTTCTGTCACTTGGTTTTAAATGTCATTTTCTAATCTCTCAAATCTAACCACTTTCCAAGTCTGAAAATGAATGTTGTCCCATATTTTTGGGGGGCCAAAGCATCACCAACGGGACCAACTGCTGTAGCAGAGCAGGTATCCACTAGGAGTCATCAGGTGTTTTACCACCTGCATCATGGTGCTTGCCACCTGTAACCCCGTGAAGCGGACTTGAATCGGATTGAATCAGCCAACTCTGTTAAGGTGCAGTGTCGAAGTGTGGAGGTGCGGTGTCGAAGTGTGGAGGTGCGCAGAGGTAGCGCAAGACGAGGGCGGGGGAAAGTTGCTAAATGCCTCAACTGAGCCCTTGTGTCCTGATGTGACAAGATTAGCTAAGCCCCGGTGAGCAGGGCTGGTACTGCGTGTGTGCGTGTGTATGTGTGTGTGTGTGTGTGTGTGAGGCGGAATGGGAACTCAGAACTGCTGCTCGCCACCAGCCGAGCCAAGACAAGACATGAGAAGTCAACAGCGAGTAGGCCCGTCGCTGCCATTAAGCCTTCATCATCACCCTCCTCTTCTAACAACGGGAGGGGGGCAGACCATCGAAGCCATGGCCGAGGCAGTCAAGATGCATTGGGGAGGGCTGGGACACAGTGGGGGACAAGTGGGCGGGCAGCTGGGGCTAAAGTGAACGTGAGTAGGGAAATGATCCTATTAAATCGAATTAAAGAGGCAGTCTTCATTTACCCCAAGAATGATGGATTTGGCTAATTAACAGTGTTAATGGGGACTGGTTAAAGAGGGCAAAGGAAACTAGTGATTGCAGACTAAAAGGGCCAGGTCGCTTGTTGGCAATTCTTTTCCAAATGTTTCCAGACGGCGACGCTCATGCTTCGATGTTTGGTTTTCAATGTGCTCTATTTTGTCCATCTTCATGAACAGATGACAGCTTTGAGTTAATCAGAACGCGGCATTTCAAACCTTCCTGTTAACAACACGCGCTTGTGAAATAAAAGCAATAGTCAAGTGTGGGTTTAGTGTCGATTTATTTCAAAGCCGTGAGGGCGTTTTACCAGTTTAATGCCCTCATCCTGACAATCTAATTATGGCAGTCACGCTGTTTGTGCAATGTACTGTATGTATGTGCGAGTGTGTGCAGGCAAAAAAGCACAATGTGGTGTGCTGGTACGCCTGCATTTTCACTTTGGTCATGGCACTAACGCTATCTACGCTATGTCCTTAATTCTGGATGATGTGCAGGCCTCGGGCAGCGTGTGTGATGGAGAGGTTGCCTGTGTGCCAAGTTGGAATGATCAGGCGGAGGGGGCCGTGCGTCGGCCCTCAGCCCTTCTGAACAATCCCATTGCAGCTCACTGCTCATACTGTTGTGTGTTGCCAGTTTTCACACGGGAGCCAAGTAGCAGCGAGTCAGGCCCGCAAAGGAGCCCGATTTATGGGCTGTGTGCAAAGGCGATCTGCCGCTCGTCTATTGCTTTGGAAATAATAGCTAATCCCGCAGAACAACTTTAGTTGGCTTCATAATACCTACCTACCTTAATAATTCTGGTACTTCATTACAGATGCGGTTTATATTTCTCGCTGCATTGTTCGAGGTCAGTCATTTTTCTTTCAATGCAAAGCGGCGTGCGTAATCAATTTAGACAGTTTTCAAACACACACCCCCGACTGTCCGTTATGTCAGATCGTGTGCACAGCAGCTTACCTGCACCCTGATTAGGCAGACGTTGTCCTCACTAAGGGGATCAAATCATTGTATGCTATTTTTTCCTCTCAAAAAAAGGAATTAACACTACTGTTGTAGGCGCTTACGTGCGAACAAGACAGTGAGGAAAAAACAATCTCATCAAGCACAGGCCGTTTGCTTAGCAAGAGCTGACAGTCTTTGTGTATGTAAATGAAGAATTTAGACTAATGGAGTTGAACCATTTCTAATTTTGTGATGGCAAGAGGATTTTGATTGAAAGTAATTAAGCAAGCTAGCTGTAAAATTAATTAAAGCAAAAGGAGGAGGGGTAGGGGGGACTTTTATTGGATTGGTTAGCGATATAGCTGCTGTCAGGCAGGGGGACAAATGGGGGTGACCTGGATTCTCTGCCCTCCCTCCTCCCACTCGGGACTTTTATGTCACTTTAATCTCCTTAGAGCGGCTGGTGTGCATTTGTTTGAAATAATCAAGGAAATATGGTCAGAAATTGTCAGCTTTCAGATCTAATTTACCTGACAGCCTCGCAAGTGTGTGTGCACGCACAAATATGTGACAGTGGCAGGTCCCTCTTTTTTTTCTTCTTGTCCTCCCCTCAGCTTTGCGGAAAATGCTTTTGACAGTCTTGAAAGCATCGCGCTTGTCGGAGGGCAGGGCGGGAGGGACGAGGAACTTGGGTGGCGTTAAGATGGACATTTCAATGAGCAACATTTGGCCCCGTCTTTGCACCTTTAACCCCGGTGTATGTGTATTTGTGTATATGTGCGTGTGTGTGTGTATAGTCATGCTTAATTCTCTGTAACCTATTCAAATATCTTGGGTCCATTGTGCCTGCACTTCCAAACTATTGTTGTCTGCGAGTTGGCCCAAACCAGCAGAAGCAGATTACTGCCATGACAAAGCCTGTTACAGCTACTTAACTAGTGACAAATAAGATTGGACAATCTTGCTTGAATAGAACTCTTATATTTCCAACTAAGTCTAATATTTTTGGATCTCCTATATTTTCTCACTGTAAGACTACAATTCAGTGGGTGTTCAAAGCAGTAGCCTCCTCGTGCAATATCTGTTAAGCTAATAAGCAGCCATAAAATCGCCCTACTAATGTCTTGCGACATCTATATAGCTTAGAGCTGTATGGGGTCCGTATTAAAGGTCCGCGGGGTTTCCAATGATTCCATGGTGGGTGAGATGCCACTTCCTCTTAAAGCTACTGTTTGTTGGGGTTTGTGGCCCAGGGTCTCAGTGTGGCCTTCAGTACCCCCTCACGAGAGAGTTAATTAAGGTCTAGGCCCAGACAACACTGCTGGGACTCTCAGCTGCACTGTTGTCCTGCCTTTCCTGTTCTCCTCCTGGACTCTGCTGCTTGTGGGAAAGCAAAGCGCCACCATCAGGGCCTTTAACAGGATTAGCAAAGCCTCTCAGTTGCTCAAAAGACCCCCATCCCTTCTGCACACCCCAAGTTACATCCCTTCCTCCAGCTCCAGTTCTGTTTTATCAATTGATATACTAATAAAAAGTGGAACAATGAGCTTTCTTACCCATGCTCTTTAATTCGAGGAGGAGATTTACTGAGCAATGGCATTTTTTTTTCCGTAAAAAAAAAGAAACTCACTTGCAATCAACCCCCTTTGATTCCTCCAGTCATGCAGAACCTGGCAGCTCAATATATAAGGGTGATAATGTAAATGTAATGCACGCATGAGACCAAAAGAGGCAAATTTTTTCATCTGTGTAAGAACAAATAGAAGTCAAATTTTCAAAGTTATACATCATTTACTTTGCGATACTTTCTTTCACTGTCTCGTTTACATGGGTCCGGCCCAGTATGTATTCTCCGTATAACATTTGTGGCTGTCCCTATTCTTACATATTATGTGTCACTGCAAGCTGTTAACAAATGTGAGAAATATTCACCTAAATTGAGAATATCAGGTATGGTGCTGTGAAGGTGAGATGCCATCGACTTTCATGTGACTGCCTTTGTCTCTCTTGTCTACTTAACTGTGCACGGGTGTGAAAGAAAGAGAGAGAAAGAGTAAGCTGCAGCGCCCACTTTCACAAGCACTGAAGCTTTTAAATAGAAATTAGTTTTACAACATATGCAAATGTTCCCCCTTGCGAATGGGGTCTTTAAGTGACAGGTTGATATGTGATTAAACGACAATTAGAGCGCTGAAAATATGTGTCGGAAGAGGGTTGGGCACTGGGCGGCTCACGCTATTCGGGATAACATGTTCCAAGGTGGAACTGTGCAAAAAAAAAATTAGCCGTGAGAGCGACATTGTGTTCCCTGAAAGATCTGATGCCTGTATTTTTTCATGAAGTCGCCACAATGCGATTTCGAATAACTTGCATTTGCCATTGTAGCATATTCCTGAAAAAGCTGATACAGTGAGGCCTTCAAACTAGGATTTGACTCTTCTGCCCTAAAGTTCACAACCACAATGTGTTTTATATTAGCCACACACAAAGTGCTTACAGACACATAAAAAGGTTCCTGCTTATTCTGGCAACAGATGGCCTCGTCAATTTAATCCCTGTGATGCTGCGGTGGACAGTGGCTTGTGAACATCTTGCAAGCCAAAGCCTTAACAAAACTTGAGCTACTTTTCCTTTAAGTAACCCCAATTTGCCAAGAATTTGTAAGCTGCCATTGCTCGTTAAGACACCAAAGGGCATAGGTTTCTGGTTCTTCCAGTTTGCGCTGTTGCACACTCTTCCCTCCTTTTTTCACCAGTGGAGGCAGTGAACGCACGGTTTAGTGGGAGCACTTGAGCCCGCATTGCACTTAACTTCTCTCCTGGTCTCTTTCCAGAAGGGCATAACACTCTTCACTGTAATATGGTGGCTGCAGAATGGCAGCGGGTAGGCTAATAGACTCACACCTCATCAATAAGATCACCCTTATCATTGGGATTGATGAAGGCAAAAAGATCACATTTGAAAGCATATCTGTGGAAAAAAACGTTTAAATGACAGCAATGTATCCTATTGGAATAGATCCAATCTACGCCTCTCACAATTTCATGTACCCCACAAGTAATCATTTGAAGTAAACAATGTTGAAGTGCAGTTGAACTAAATCCAGTTATTTTTTTCTAATAATCAATGTCTAATTATTTCAGTCAAATCAAGGACTGAACTTTCAATGATTTATTTAGATCTCTGACTGTATACAGTCTTTTTCCCTCTCTATTTTTTTATTGCCTTTTAATTTAAAAGCGCTGTCAACATTTGTCCTAATCCTCGGTCAGGTTGTTCTTCTATGTTTGCTCCTTCAATTGATGACAGTGAACACACTGTTGCATATTTGAAACACCAAATTTATAAAGCACAGAGCATACCCGAATCAGGGCAGACTCTCAATAAGGTATTTTCACGCAAGAGCTCAGGGGGATAATCATCACTGAGATTTGCTCATGTTTCCTGCAGGTCTGCTGAGACGCATGTACGTAGCTAATGGGATTGGACTTTTTTTCCCCTCTACCCCTCTCCTGTGGCGTTATGGAGCTACCATATGAACATGAACGGATATGCGCACTGCTGACTTGTGCACAGGACTATTTCAAGACCGAAATGCGATTGTTTTAATACTTTAATCCACCTGTCCTTGGCATTCACGATGTTCCAGAAGTTGCCTAATTATTTCAGTGCCCTCTATCCATCCGGGTCGAAACACAATAGACAGCCATGGTCCTATCTACAAACTCTTCAAATTGTAGGTTGTGGCAAAAAATGCACAGTAGAAAATGTCGTGATTTCTCTAACCTGCTGTAGGAAGAGAACTTTGTAGTTTTCCGTCTTCTTTCTAAAATCTTGTCTCTTAATTGCGATATTAAAAATGCATATATGCAACAGCGATTTGGAATATCAGAATCAAGCTATCCAACGACAAGTTTTCTCAGAATTGTCAAAGGATTCAACCCCGATAGTATGCAAACACAAATATTTTCTTTTAATTAAAAAGGTCTCATCTCCCTATATCCCCCGCCAAGTCTGCTGCCTTCTCCCACCGACCCCACACTACAAACACAAGCACAGCCAACCCCACACACACACAAAGTTGGTACTTTATCTACATTCTATACACATATTTACAGGCACATTTTGGAAAAGTCATTATTTTAATTGTGACCTGAGCCATGGATTCTTCACTGGCTGTTAATCTGTCAGAGCCGGATTGTCAATTAAGAACCGGGGACACCAGCAGTGACGACTGTCCAGTTCATTGATAGCCCCCTGAGGGACAGTTAACCCTCACAGAGCCCCCTCAACAAAAAAATAAAAAATAAACCTCTTGTGTATTCCCTCCTCCTTAGTCTAGGACATTCTATCAAAGCTCACAGTGATACTTAAATGAAGGAAGAGGCTACGGGTGCGGGAGCACTAGCATTTTGTATTGTGTATATGTCTGCGGACATGCAAAACGCATGGTTTTGTAGGGGCTGGCAGCTTGATAGTAATGCATGTTGATGGTTTTAGCGATTCTTCATTTCAGAAACAGGGGCCTCATTAACTGGAGTCTTCATCAGGCCAGCAAGCAGCGGGCACATTAGGGGTCCACAGGAAGTCGGAGTACAGCAGGAGAGTGCATTAAGGAGGCCTGGGGAGACACACTTCCCCTAGTTCCACTTCCACCTTCAGTGCTTTGCTATATTTTAATGTTGCTTTCAGAGGAATTCAGATAGAGGTCAATAATTATACTCTTTAAATTATTCACTCGAGGTCCTCTGTAATTGTGCTTTTTAGATGCTTTGACATCGACATGTTTTACTGCGCCTGACCGGATGAGGCGAAGGTTGGTGCGCTCCTCCTCTCTGAAGCAGAAGTCAGCCTCATAGGTGACACGAAAACACGACATCACCGAACGGAAGATGAGCTGAGCAAACCTGTCATCGCATCAGGTTTCTTAACCCTTAAAACACAAGTTTCCACAAACGTGCTAATGTTTTTGTTTGGCCGTGTTTACAACGTGTACGAGTGGAAAGACCAAACTGCGAAGAGTAGTGAAAACAAACAAACACTTGACTTCTTGACCAACCCAACTTTGCCAAAGCCTGCCCCCAACTACAATATGTATATAATTAGCATTTTAAACATGATTGTTAGAAGCGGCGCTGGTCATTTTAGTTCTTGTCAATAAGGTCTTATATTCATGCACTTTATCTGATCAAGAAGTGCTCTGACAAACGGTGTCCAACACCATTGCCAACCACAGTCTTTTGTCACACTTTTGTTGCAGCTAGGGCGAGTCACTAATTACTGCCTAATGATTCTTAGTTGCCGCATTAAAATAGCATCGCCCGTGTTCTGCACCCAGGCAGCCAAATTGCACCTCTGAAAAAAATATTTCTCCTCTCACTTCCTCTTTTTGGGATTCAGGCTCGTTCTTTTCAGTTGAGAACCGTTGCCTTATAAAAGAATATATGCCTTTCACTCCCTTCTGACACACCCACGCACAAATAAACATAAAACGCTCATTTGTTAGCGCATTCATTTCAAAGGCCTGCACTGGAGAATATTGTCGGGGTGAAGGGGGGGGGGGGGTAGCGAGTAATGCTTTGTCAAATGTTGACATGTGTTGCAAACATGGGGCCTTCAGCAGCAGCTTTTGGTGGAGCTGCTGCAGCACATTGTTGGCACATGAAGAGAGGATGCTTTGAAACAAGATTAGCCTCCAAATGGCCCTGCCTGACCCAACCAACCCCCACCTCACTCTGCCCCATCAATACTCTGCATTTGAATGTTTTTGTGTGTGTGTGTCTGTGTGTCTGTGTGTCCCACACCAAAATACTAAACGATCGGATCAAATAAAATATTCCATGGGCCTGTTGTTCCTGTGCGCTGCGTGCTCTTGTTCGGCCAAGAGGGCCCCAATGTTTGACACATAGGTTCTGCTGGCCAGGAAGAGCAGATCGCTGTCACCAAGGCCTCCTCCTCCTCTTGGCTTTGGGTCAGGGTGACACTAAGCAGGGGGAGGAAGAATCCATCACCCAACAAGCCTGCCCCACAAAAATGAATAAAAATTGGAAAACAACATGCAAGGTCCGCTAAATACAAGAACACTCACAATATGCTGATGTTTTGTTTTGCACACTGTGTTTGCTAAATTGCCTTTGACTGCGTGCATCAGTAATGAAACTTTATGTCCTTGTGGAGAGGGCAGCAAGTCCGTTCCAGTTAGGACCGAGACGATCACTCCTGCCTTGCTATTGGTAGACTTTTACTTTTCCTTTCTAATTCACGTCCTTATGAATAAATGAAGCGCATGAAGTCATTTTTTTTACCCATATTTGCGTAAATTGCTTTAAAAGCATTTTATCATGTCATAAAGAGCACAATTGATCTGCTGGGCTTAGCCCATTGGACAGCTGTGTGTTTTGTTAATGGCCACTTTGCTCCAAGCAGCTTATTAAAAAATTCATATATAAATGCTAAAATTGCATACATTATTTAGATACAGTAAGCATTTTTTTTGTTTTAGTCTGGCAGGGAGGGGCTGCTATCAGTATGGAAATTTACTATAGTCTAATATAGTAATATATCTACCCAGACACATGTGTCCTCCTCGCTGCACCCCCGCATGCTGCACATGCAAAGGCGCTGGGAGGGGGGGAAAAAGTATATATTTTTTGATGACTTCGTTTCAGCAACCACGGAATGTCACCCATATCCCAGTTGATTGTACTTTCGAATTTTATGATGTTTTTCCATTGATTTGTTTCCCCGGCGCAGCTGCCGACCTCTATTGAGGGACGAACATAATCAGCGCTGACGCAAATTAGATGGTTATTCGTTTCGAAAATTGACAGAAAAACAATAAAAAAGATGAAATGCTCCCAAATCAATAGATATAATGAAATTCAAATAATCCGAGAGATGGGATCTCCATGGCAACTGATAATGTGGAAAAGAAAACAATTTAATAAAGGACAGACACGCTTTGAAAACAGATTGGGGAGGGAGGGGGTCGGCTGTAAAGCGGTGAGAGGAAGGTGGAGGAGATGGAGGAGGGAGGGCGCCCGATGGGGTGTTGAGGCTCTAGTGCTTGCTCTATAGCTTGTTTCCCCCGGCGTGTGAAGGATCTGTGTCTGTCCCAAGGACACCGCAATAATTAGAAAAGCTTTCAGGCCAGAAAGTGCAGATTCAGGTTTTAATACACAAAATTATTTCAGGGGCAGTGAATCGGAAAACCATTTGTTGGTGACCTTCCCTAAAGGCCTGCCCCCCACCACTCACACTCACACACACACACGCTCACACACACACACCCCTCCGGTACAGGGCAAGATGGAGGCTATGTGGCAGCACTGGCTGAGTTATAGCATATTTGTGTTTTTATAGAGGCACGGGGAATGGAGTTGGCCGGGTGTATGGGGTAAATGTGCGCCTGTGATTGTATTTGTGTGGCAGGGTGTGCGTGAACAGGGGGATGGGGCACAGTGAGACCTTCATGTCTCTAGTGTGCAATTTTGGGGAAGAGGGAGAAAAACGCAAAGATCAGAGCGCAGAGAGTGGCAGCGGCAGACAGCGGGAAGTTGAAGATCTGGCTTTATTTACAGATCATTTGTCAAAAGGAGCCATTTATGGGGAATACACCCGTTTCTGCATTATGACAGGCGAGGTGGCTGTTTATAAGAAAAAAAAGACAAGCATGAACCTGCGTGTGAAATAGTCAAACAGGCTTTTTCCGTTGAAGACGCACAGAGCACAGGGTGGCGAGGGAGGCGAGTGGTTGTTAAGTGACTTCATTTGTAGTCTATTTAAGGTATGTTTTACTTGTTCTGGTTCAGCTCCTCCATCGCCTATAACTCTTGCTGCCTACTTCTTCCAGCAGCACGCACACGGTATTTTTCTTGCAGTAACAACAATTTTCTGTCATTTGGCAACAAAGGTGTTTGTTTCCATCCCTCTCTACAAAGTATAATTTGCAACTATGTCGACTTCATTCAGTATCCGTGTCCTGTTTTCACATCCTATTTTGCTTTCCACCATGACACTTTGTCACGGTTTAAAAAGTCGTCTGACAGGGCGTTGAGCCTCGTCTGTCAACCAGTACTCACAATTTTGGTGTCATTCTAGTGCTTTGTTTTATTCAAATACAGGTGATCCACCCTCTGTTCAAATGATAGCACGTCCAGGATATCAAATCTTGACAGATACCCTTATCCTGTTCCTGGCAGCAATAAATAGGAAAAAACAAGTCCTCATACAAACTTTGACCTGATAATGATAATTCTGATATTTTAATGGTGGGGCAACCTCATGCGATCAGCGCTTTCCGCGTTATAAACCAGCTTACATGTTGAGCAATATATGATCAAAATCATTTAATAATATGAGCCGAATAAAGTTCCAACTTGTGTTTATCTCAGGCGTTTCTTATCTTCACACCAGAATATGACAAATGTGCTATGCAATTCTCTTGCTAATGGGACATTGCACCCCTTTGTCAAGTCTTAAACAATCTTTTTTTTTACTCCTGCGTGATGTTTTTAAAGCAAACACGTTAAATTTGCCGTTAACAAGATGCAGCAAACACGGGCTTGTTTGGACTCTTGACAAGCACATTCTAACTTATTATCCCCTGGCGATTTTGCACTTTTTCGAAAACAAACACAAGACATGGCACTTTTCAGCAGGACAACTCATATCCTCAAGTATTGATATTACGATGTGAAAACTCACCCTCAAGTAAGAGAGAAACTAGAAATTCCCCACCGCAGACTAGCTGAGAGCCTTCAAATCTAACACACCAGTGTCAATGAGCTGTTTTCTTTTTTTCTCTCTCTCTGTCCCAATAAAAAAGATTTAGATAGAGCTGAAATACGAGAGCCAGCAAAGACACGTGGTGCGTTTGTGTACGTACGTATTGCACACATTAAGGCACAAAGCATGTGGTATCACTGTTAACAGCATCACAAAACAGTTGATTGCCTGTGTTGTGTTTGAGTTGAAATTGGTGTCCAAAGGAGCCCCCAGACCACCCCACCACCCACCAACAGCAGCTGGTGTTTCAGTGTAACTCAGCCAGTGTGTTTGTACATGTGAATGAGAGAGTGAGAAGGGACTACTACACTACCAGACACTTGAGGGGCCAGGAGCCAAGACAGAACCAGGTCGAACAGGACTGGAAAGGGCCGAGGGCCAGCTCCCTGTGTAGATCACCCTCTTTACACCTGTCTCTTGCTCTCTCTCTCTCTCTCTTACTCTCTCTCTCTCTCACACACACACGCACACACATGCACACATACGTACAAGCCTAACTCAGTCGTGCTGCTCAGCGCATGGTTCTCATTGTAGCAGTGACAGGGGGCGTCCGTTAAGTAGCTCACTCTGCCTCTGAGTGTGTGTGAGTGTGTGCCGTGCCACTTCTGTCTGCGGGGTGCGAAAGAGCGATGAAGGACCCCTACTGGTAAAGTAGGTAAACTTGCACAGCTTCGACATCCGTGCTTGGAAAAGGAGGAGGGGGAGTGGGGACAGACAGTGAGAGAGGAGAAGTAGGAGGAGGATGAGGAGCACGGAGTGGGAAAGAGGAGAAGAAGAGTGTGAAGGAGAGAGAGATCAGAGCCCCGGTGCTAAGTAGTTGAGGAGAAAATGCCTTGTTTTGTGGAGAGAATCCTTCCAGGGCAGGAGGGAGAGGTGAGGCAGAGTGCGGAGGGCGGTCTGCTGCCAGGTAAGACTCTCACCTACACACAGACACACACACACACACACACTCACACACACACCCTTCCCAACCCTCTGCCCCTCCCTCCCCTCACAGACAAAACACACACAGTGCTACCTCGAGGTGAGCCGCCTCGCTACTAGTTGCAGCTGTTGATGATGGCGTCAAAGTTTGCAGAGAACAGGTGTCGAAGTTCACTTTGTCATTGTTAAATACTCTTTTCATGGTGATGACGATGATGAGACCTTCAAGTTTGACTTGATTTCAGCACTTTGATTAAAAAAAATCCTTTGGTGAAGAGGAACTAACTTTCTTTACTATTGAAAAGTTATTGTTCTGCTTTTTAACTCTTGTTCTGTTTAAGCCACAGGAGAAAAAAACATGCAAACTGTAGTCACAGTGAGGTAACTTAATTGTTTTTCTTTATTATTATTTTTTTTGTGGATTATGTTGGGGGGGACTCGAATTGAGATTTGTTTTTCCATATATAATTAATTAACAAGAAAGCAGCATAGACCTAAGAGAGAAGTCAACAAAGCGACAACTTTTTTTTCAGGTGTTTATAATTACATTTTCTGATAGCATGTGTGTGTGTGTGTGTGTGTGTATATATATATATATATATATATATATATATATATATATATATATATATATATATATATATATATATATATACAGACTAAATAAGAATACACAACATTTGAGTTTGATTTATTTGAGAAGGGACAGCACATAATAATGCCCATATTTATATTCACATTAATGAACATATATCTGTAAATATGTAAGATTGTAGCCGAGAGTGAATGTCCATCTTTATTCCTCAATAACATAAACAAAAATGAAGAAAGATAAACAGTTTGATAACTTTTTACCACTACAAATGAAAAATGCTGTGCAACTGCAGGGTCAGCATGAATAAGAAGCAGGTAAAAAAACTTGCGTTTAAAATTTAGACAACCTCAATCTCGTTTAGAACAGTGGTGCAATACAGCAATTTACCTTTATTTTGATTTTGTAGGAGTTTTACTTCATCTTTACTATGCTGGTTTTCCGCTCAAGTAAAGGATTACTACTCCGTCAGCCACTAATTACATCTTATAAGACTTTATTGCAAATGCATTTGATATTTTATGAAGCCCCTATTCAAGCAATGGCAATGATTAAAGGCTACATCAATATATGGCCTAAGTACACCGTTGCAAGCTAAAAAAGGATTCAAAAGCACCTTTAAATCCTGCTGATCTAATGTCAAGTACAGATGTGTTTTTGTGTGTGCGTTTTTTTTTCTGGACGTGACATTGAAATAATTTGCAGTCTGGAGATTGATTTGGCGGTTGAAACGCAGATGTTTGATGGAGAGGTTTGTCATCTGAGGGATTTTCCACCCTGCACATGTAAACACTGTCTGGGGCTGAAGAGCCCTGTCCTTATCATTGCAAAGTGGAGAGAATCCTTCTCTCACAATTCAACTCTACAATTCTATTTCCTTTAGCTCAAATAACCACAGCATGTCTCAGTGTAAACACAGATTTACATGCACTGGCCCTATAAGTGTCTGCCTCGGCCTCCCGCCACACCACACCACCAAGCTAGTAGGTCAAAATGGGGTGCAGACTTAAGTCGGTGAACTTTTGGGCTCTCGTTTTATTTGTCTCGTTAAATAAATAAGTAAATAAATAAATGTAGAGAAGAGCAGCTTCCTGAGTGAAAGGTGAAGTCAGAATTGAATTTGGATCGTGTTACCATGACGATCTTGAAACCCCTCCTCGTGTCCCACAGGGCCGCTCTGGTTGCTGTGTGCCAGCGCGTGTGTTTGTTATTTAACTTTGTGTGTGTGTGTTTGAGCAGTGGGTGGTGGTAGCTGCATTCACCAGAGAGACATTGTACTAAGCAGACATTTCCCCCTCTGTTTTCACTCTGACCTGGTAGGAGATTGATGACTGAATTGTGGAGTAGATGTTAACAGTAACTGGTGATTTATGAAGATACTTAGGGTAAGTGAGGCCGCACAGGCTGAAGGGGAAGAAAAAAAAAGATAAAGCCTTTTAAGTTAATGCAAAAATATAGCCTTTTTAAGTAATAATTGTTATTACGGCTGCCGGGGCCACACAAGAGTCTTGAGACAAATCTGAGATGTGCACAAAGTAGAAAGTGAGGTTCTTCCTTTTCCGTTGGCCACGAGCCTTTGCTGGCTTTTGAACTTAACTTCAAAAGGAAGTTTACTGCATGGAAAAAATAATAATTTGGGAAAAATACTGCTATATTTGTGTCACATATATATACAAATTAAAATTGATTTTGTTCAATGAATAGCTTCAAATAAAGGAGGTAAAACACTTTTCCTGTTTAAACCACAGTGGAAAACTTTTCTTGGACGACCTCTTGCACTGCAACAAGTGCACTGTATGTTTTGGCTGCCCCACTTAGCCCAAGTTCTCAGTAAGCCTCAATATGTAATTTTTGATTCATTCTCTTTTTCTTGGCTCATGACTTCCCAAAGTAGTATACACAAGGGAGGCTTCACCTCTGCATTCAAATTTTTGGAATTAAATTCACTTGAATGCGACTCTGTGGTATTTTTAAGGAAGAAAATAAAGTTAGGGAATCCGGAAAAGGTCTTCCTATGGAAGGAGGGAAAGTACTTTTCTTCCTTTTTTTTTAAAGCCACCATCAAATGAGTGAGTGAAATGTTTCCCTTTTCGCTCTGGGACAATTTTATTTCTTACTGGGGATTTAACACTCACTCAGTCCCCTCATAAATACAGCGTCCCTCAGCCTTTTGCTCGCCATAACTCACGCGCTAACTCTCTGGCTAACTAAACTCATATAGCAGAGCCAATGCTCGCTTGTCTTTTTACCTCTGCCTTTCTTTTTCTTCCCTTAAGCTGATTTACACGGGACACAATCTCCTCTGACCGCTGCCTCACCGGGCGGCTCTCATCTTCTCAGCTCACTCGTGTGGTGTGTTTTAGGAGAAATTGCCTTTTAATTAGGAGCCAGGCTAATCTCCTTCACATACATCCAAATCTACAGTGTTAAAGACAAACCTTTATTTCCATTAGTATTCTGTTTAAAAAAATACTTGCCATACGACTACAGTCAAACATTGCTGATTATCTCTTATTTGTTGACGAGTGCTCAGGTGCTCACTTTGCGCCTGAGTGAAGATTCGACAGAACTGCTCAGTTCACTATTCCGTGGTATGTTTTGTAATGATAAACCTCAATCTGACTCCGGTTTCCACTGTAGTAGTGTGCGTATGCCAGATGGCGAAAGTTGCGTCACTTACATGCAGTAATGTGACATCAACTACAACCTTATTGGTCTTTGCAAGCTCGAAAAACCAACACCAATTACTGTAACTTCTGAGTGCTGTTTGGGTCCCTAACAGATGTGTGGTAGCATTTGTCATTTCAGTTCCCTTAACAACTTTTGAAGACCAATAAAAACTAATGCACTATCAAACTAGTAATTCAAACGGGGGTGGACCCAGTTGGCAGGTTGGGAGGAGACTTTCCTTCTTGTAGGGTTTCTGTATTGGTTGTTAACTGGCTTGTGGCGCCTTCTGTTCCTACTGTTCTGTCCCAAAGGCCCGACTCTGACATCTCCTGAAGCATCTGAACACCCTCTGAAGTCAAAATCGTCCAGTTTGATGTCTCATGGCAGTTTGTTGTATTTGCGTTTGAAAACAGTCCTTGCTTGGAGAAATTACCCTCAGTACTTATTGGTGGATGGGGGAGGAGGATGGAGTTCAACTTTTTCTCCCCCCTTATACACTCTCTCCTTGCTGTCCTTCCTCCCTTTTTGATCTTGCTATCAAATCTTCCTTTCTGTTTCATGAGCGACGTTTACCCGAGAGCGGCGAGGGAAATAGATGGTGTAAGAAGACGTTTGAGAAAATGCTTCTTAGCAAGCGATCACCTTTGATAATAGCAAAGTTCCAGTGGGAGAGAAAGAAGAAAGGCAACGAGAAGAGGCATTGTTGGTAATGAAAAAGGGCCTTGCAGAAAAGAGCGGTGCTGTGATCCCAGCCTAGTAAACCAACGTTGTACAGTACAACAAATAGTGCAGTGGCACATCAGTACTCAGTCTCCTCTTGTCCAACCAGATGACTGATCTTGATCTGGGATAGCACACCCGTGTATTTCATTGCACACCAGCTGGCCACCAAGTAATCTCATAATGATACAATGACACTGTCCACACTCATACACTCCCACATTCATGCACACAGGTGCTGCCGTTAACCACGTCTACCTCTGCACTGAGGTGTGTCAAAAGAAAAAGAAATAATTGAAGAAGTGTCTCTGGTGAAAGACCAGAGTAGCAAGAAATGGTAGCTTTACTACTTTCATGGAGAAGCAGCGGAAAGGCCAGACAGGCAAGCGAGCTACAAAGGAGGCCCCCCTGTGCAGATAATGATGGGGTATCATGGCAGCTGAATCTTAGAGTTCAGCGTTTAGATATGGTGCGTAGGTGCACGGGACTGCCATGTAACAGTACTTTCTCAGTCTGTGCCCATTGTTTAAAGCAGGTTTGTCTTGTTTTGTCCATAATTGGCCATTCTGATAAAATGTCTGAGCCTAATTAAATCAGAACTGGTCTATTATATACATTTTTGTTGGTTTGATTTGTCAATTAGAAGAATAAGTGGGAGCCTGTGTTAATTCAGCGGGATATAAATTTAATACATGCTAGACACATTACAGGTCAAGTCACAAATATTTAATATACTAGAATACAAAATAATCTAAAATGGTCATAAAAAATATATTTTTGACCAATGTCCCAAACCAGTCCTCAAAGGGCCGCAGTGGGTGCAGGTTTTCATTCCAACTCAACAAGAGGATACCTTTTGCAAGTGTAATCAGTTAATTAAAGTCAGGTGCTACTTATTTTAGAAGACACCTGATTGGTTAAAATGTCGGCATTGGATCGGTTGGAACAAAGACCAGGACCCACTGCGGCCCTCGGCGGAATCAGTTTGACACGTGGGTTAGAGTGAATCAAGTTGGCTGTGACATGGATTCCATGATACTACCATGACAGTCACAGTTTTTAGACACTTTTGGAATAGACCACACAACTTTTCAGGTTCTTTGCTGGAGACCTCAGTGTTTCCCTTCTTTGCAGAAAAGAGAAGGAATGGAGTAAAGCATGAGAGGGTAGCGGGAGACAAACTTTGGGTTCGCGTGTATACGCCCCCAAACCCCCCCACCGCAAACACACACACACACATACCATCCTCTTCCCATTTGAAGTTCTGACACTTTTGTTTAAGCCTTATCGCACAGCAACACAAGAGAAAGTGTAATGAATATGTATCAACACAGCATATGGCAGCAGTAGCACTGGGACTAGGTGTGTCCAGAAGGTAGAGTGCTGCCAATGCATTATTCTCCACTCAAATTAGAGGAGAGGAGCTGAAGGTGTTCAGAGCCTCCTTAGATGGGCAGAAGTAGAAGATAAAAACGAAGAAGAGGCGCTATGTGAAACGAGCAAAACATGAAAGATGGTCACGAATGTAGTCAGATTTCCTTAATATCGTTGGTCTATTTTGCCTCCCAACCTAGTGCTCGCTGACATTAACGTGATTAAAAGTGATCTTTCTGACACATTAGGATGCACACGGGAAGTAACCTCCTCTAAAGTGTTCATTATTAGATGCATGACAGACCTGAATATTTATAAAATAGGTTTTAATAATTAATTGCAGCAATCTGCTCCTGTAATTCATCAGATTTGCACTTCAACAGACTATCTATTTTCACTTTAAAATAATAATAAGAGGAATATGAATGTTGCAGAAATGTAAAACGGGGCGCTGGATGCAGCAGGTGAGTTTGTTCTCATGCTTTTCTTTTCACATCAGGAATTGGAAACTATATTTCAAGCCTCTACTAGTACAGAGTGAACACTTAAATTGTTGTGTATGATTGACAGCTTACTGAGTGGCTTTCACAACTGTCATGAAGATAAAAATGCAGGAAACTGAGTCGGTTTGGTTTAGAATGCTAAAGTAGTTTCTGTGGTTTTTATCTAAAGGTAATTTATTTGTTTTGAGTCAACCTAACAGTATTTCCTTTGGTCTACCAAAATAGGCTTCGTTATTTTTTTTCCCGTAAAGTAGCGTTGTTTATTTCCTTTTCCCCCCGTTACCCCTTTTGAAAGAACCGTTTTATCACACCTTCAAACGCAGCCATGACACATTCCTCACTTGATTGAACTCCCAGAAAAAAAAACATTGTCCCTGTTTCAGTTGAAAACTGCCTTGTTTGGTTTCGCCTCCTGGTAAATGTTTCCTTTAAAATATTTTTTTCTCTGATGATGTGGATTAGTTTAGAGTGTGCAATAGTTCTGACCCACAGCCACAAACCACGGCAAACAGAAAAATGTATAACATTTTTATATATATATACGTGTGTGTATGTGTGTGTGTGTGTAGGTGTGTGTGTGTGTGTAGGTGTGTGTGTGTGTGTGTGTGTGTGTGTGTGTGTGTGTGTGTGTGTGTGTGTGTAAAGAAAACTTGTTTCTTCTGGAGTTAGTTATCAAGGTTTTAATTTCTCTTTTATTCCACTCTCGATCTCTCTCTCTCTCTCTCTCTCTCTCTCTCTCTCTCTCTCTCTCTCTCTCTCGCTCGCTCTCTTTTATATGCCATAATGCCTTGTTTGCTGTCAAAAGGTTTTAAGACTCTTATTAGAAGAATGCCACAGCTCATTTCCTATTAATGCCATTCATAATCTTGTGAAAGAGGGCATGTCCAAAGTTCTAAACAGCCGGCTTTTTAGGCCGCACATTAGAGCTTTTGTGTCATTGATTGACATTATTTGGCCTGACAGGGCTTCACATCAAGGTTAACCTCGTGGACAAAAATTCCGGCCACACCAACACACATGAGCGTGGACCCATGTGCCACGCTTATTCGTTTGCTCATATGCCATCGACTGAAAAGAGAGACGTGATGATTGCTCTTGAGTGTGTTTGTGCGTGTGCGTGTGTCATCTTCATTGTTGTGCGTGGGATGCCAGGTGGAGATTTCAAGACTTAATTGATAACTAATGGAGCGGCATGTGCTGAGTTTACCCTGGAGGATTGACACCATGCGTGTGTGTGATGGGACGCGTGCGCATGTGTTTGACTTACTCAGCAGTGTACCTCCGGATTGTGGTGAATTAAATATGACCCCGAAAGATTACAAATTGCAGTGACACGTCAGTCTAAGTCACCTGACCTTTTAGACCAAGTTGTAATTGTCTTTTTCATACAAACAGAATGTGTGTAATAATGTCACTTACGCACACACACACACTGACATCATCTCACTCTCAACAAGCCACAAAGACAAAGAGAGATCCCCGTGACCAAACTACAAGTGAAGCAGTTAATCTGTACAGATATTAGCTGAAGGGCCCTTGAGGGGTGCACCGCTGAGCCCTCTTCTCCACTGTACTACCCACGATGCCTCGCTGCCGCGCCACACGCCGCAGCCGTGGGACACACACAGAGACGCGCAGGAGTTGTCTGCTCATTTACCGTGGTGCTCGGTTTATCAAATTGCACCCCTGCGAACGTCTTGAAAGTGAACGTGGAAGCTGAGGCGCAAAACAAAACTGCAGGAATAAATTTCCCTTGCTATTCTCAGCAAAAACGTTTGAACTGTGTGCCAATTGTCTACCTAGTCAATGTCTAGACTCCTGAAGTTGAAACACAAGTAAAGCCATCATCCGCTTCCAGCTGTGAGTCCAGATTTTGTATACAATATTAACAAGTTAGCCATGTGTCTTGTGAATTACCCAAAGCAGCAAACAGAATAAAAGTGGGCTGTTTTGGTGCGTGGCTGTCACAATGGTTCTTGTCACTCATGTCAGTTTCTTTCTTCACCCTTAAAGCACTTTAGGCTGCTTGTGCTCTGCTCTGGAAATGACAATAATTATACTCTTTGTGATGAAGCCCCAGGGCGTATTTGTCCTTAGATTTGCACTCAAGTTCAATGTATTTCCTCCTGCACTTGAAACATTGCTTTCTTCAGCTACGATCCTCTACCTCTTTTCTACTTGAGTGTCTGCCTTTGCCCGATAGAGACTTGTTTGTGTTTTGTGGCATCGGGATGGGAGCATGTCGCTTAGCTTGAGGACTCGTTTGTGTGTGTGATAACAGCCCAGAGACGGTGCCAATGTGAAATAGTCAAACGGGCCCTTCAAGTATACACAATGAGCAAGGTCACGTTCTGGACTCAGAGCAAGAAGTGCTTTATTGACCAGTAATAGGAAAACAAGAAGGCAGATCTACAACCAACTCTTAAAAAACATGTTTTTAAAAGAAAGAAAAGATTTTGTGTCAGAGTGGGACCAGTAAGCAGAGATTTGGCAAAGTAGCCTTTTTTGACCCTTATCTGCATGCTGTTGTGCGCTTGCACGTATGCATCGATCCTGCAGTGGAACCAAAAATCAGTTAGAAAAGCCATCTGTTTAAAAAGGGGGAAACTAAATGTTACAAAATGCTACTAGTGGAAATTTTCCAAAGTTGTGCTCACGGTCCCACTGTTCACTCATATTGTGAGTGATGTTGTCTACACTGCTATTATCTACGTTCATAAAAGTAATCAGAAACACCTTGCCAACAAGGGAGCTCCAAAATGAGCAGATTTACATTCGGGTTGGGGAGCGCTATCCCAGCACCAACTAAAGATGTTCCTGTAGGACGAGTGAGGCTCAGGTGGGCAGGCAGGGCTCAATCTGCTCTGCCAGCCCTTTTACCTAAAAATGTAATCCGATTGCCCCCAAAACCCCCACCGCCACCACTCCTGGTACCACGCTTCGTCCTCCCTGGAAGCGTGCACAGATTTTTTACAGCCTCTGCTTTAAATCCCCAATCTACATAAACTTCTCCTCTGATGTGCCCACCCCCAAATCTTCATCTATCATCTAGTTGGCAATGGCATTGTTTTTAATCATCAGAACCTCAAAATTATTATCGCTTCTGATGCGGCAATTAAAACTTCAGGTCAGAGGCACAACGAGCGGTGATCAGCAGCTGAGCTGAGAAGTTTTAATTAGACGATCAGAACCATTAATGCACAAAAAAAGGTGTGCGCTGGGAAATTAACGGGAACGTCTTAATCAGGGTTAGCGACTCCGAAGAGGAGTCAAGTGAACAGAGAGCAAAAAACAAATCATTTCCGCACCACTGGGACAAAACTCAATTAAATATGGATGCGGAAAAATGGAAATTTCCCGGCATCAGCTTCACAGACTCTTAGAAAAGTGTAGCAAATTCACGGCGGGGTTGACGACCCCACTTATTGTTATTCTTGTGTAATAAAATTGAGAAAAGGGGCCAGATGTTGGGGTCCTCGCATCGTGGCGCACGTCCATCAGTCGCTTTCTGCTTGACTTCCTTACGAAGGAGAACAATTTTAAATACTCTGCCTGCATTGGCCACTGTGATTTAGACAACACACACTTACACACAAACACACATCTCAAAGACGCAGCCAGGGTTCAATGAGGTACACGGTGCTTGTTTCATCCACCAAAGGTTCATAATGTTATAAGCTATAGCAAATCTCAGTTGCATCATGTAAAATAATCTTCATCTCACAGACCCTGTTTATATTAATTAAGTCCAGATATTGCCTGCTTATTTGCCTTTGCGTGATTCACATTGTAGCCCAGCAGGATTCGACAACAAACACAAGCAGAGGGTCCATTTGAGGTGTTCACTAAAGTGGGTCTTTTTCAACATCTATGAATCGTATTTAGATGATAAAACTATTCGCAGCACAAACAAACTAAACAATATATATAATGTCTAGACAGGGACTCCTGGTAATATGATAAGATACGGATATTTGCAATTTATGTATTCATAGGTATACTAAACTATCTGTTAAATGTAGGGCTAGAAATTTTATATTAAAAAAGTCAATGGACACAGGTCTTGAAATTGCAGAAAAGTGTGTTGGACGGGTTTCTCATGTTTTCTCTTTCATAATAATAATAAAAAGATAAATATGCAGTGAAGTCAGTCAGAATTAAATCTTATTTCAACCATTTAAAATATTTTCCTATTATTTTCCTCATGTTTTGCCCTTATACATACAACAAATGGGGCTCATCCTTAGCTCTGTGCTTTTCCCAGTAGAAATACTGTCACGCTTACTTAAGCAATTGGAGAAATTAGTTTTAAAAGTGTTTGACTTTAAACTATCTTTTTTAACTCACAATCATGACTGAGCTGTCAGTTCCTTGACACTTAGCACACGAGGGTAAAACCAAGTGTAAATACATCCAATCCGCATGACAGCCTTGTTTTTATTTCTGATATTCATTAATAAGGCAGAACGCTTGGTGGACTCAGCGGGGGGCTGGGGAGATGGTAGAGACCCTCCCTGGGGAAAAAGTTGTTCTTTCGTGTAGGTCCCCTTAGATTTGATATCATTGTACCCTATCATGCACACAAACGACTTAAGGTAAACAGCTTAGTGTTACCATAGCAATCTGTAATGTAAGCAAAGGGCAAAAAGCTGCTGTGCACAGAAACCTCAGCATAAATAATAGTGAAGACAGCTTCTATAAACCATTCAACCTTAACACCATTCTCCTTGGGGCCTTTTAAGTAAGTTCTGCTCACGTTCTTTGTTGTTAAAAGAAAATACTACATAAATAGTCTCTAACACAGAGAAACAACTCTACAGGGGTCATTTTGTACAAGGATCTGGAGATGGCAATGCAAAGGAATCGGTAGTTAAAGCATGAAATACTGAACACGGTTAAAAAAAAAAATGTCCTCCACTGTAACACCCAAATGACCTCAATCTTCCTTGGAGTGTACTTGTAAAAAAATAAAAAGTTGGAAATTTATATCCTCTGCTTCTTAATAGTTTTTCCAGCTGATTTTGTTTCTCCGTCAGCACACCCGCCAACTATCTCGCCACCCACTCAACCCCCCCCAAAAAACGTTGTCCTCTAAAAGGTTGCCCTTTCAGGCCTGCTTGCAATTGTCTAACACTAATTTGTTGGCGTAATGTGCCGTTGCAACTTGCCCCCACCCCCAGCTCTCAAAACGACATCATTTTTCTAAAGTCATTGTTTCACTGAGGAAGTGTGCAATGTAAATACAGTAACTGAGAAAGCATGTGTGCCGAGCGCTGCTTGCATTGTCCGCTGTCGGGGTGATTTGTACACTCCCTCCAATGGTATATCCTCTAATGATTCTTTGGAAAAGAAAATGAAAACAGGATTTTATGTTGCACCAGCGTGATTTACATAATGCCAGCAATGGCTCACGCGTGATTGTGCTGCGTTTTATGGCCGAGGGAAAATGAAGTGGCTTGCACTTGTTATAGAAAGTCAATTGAGTCTTAAAGATAGAACTTTGCAACCTATGATATCATGCATTCCTCTCCAGTGAAATTGTGCGCATATTATGTTAGGCGAAATGCGGAGTCAACACAACGAGAATAAATATCTCTGCTTCAGCCTGCTGCCAGAGCTTAACGTGAAATGAAAAAAACAGATCACAACTTTTAAAAATATCACAAACGCCGCGTTGCTCCTTAGTTATTTACAACCTCGATCAAAATCTGGCCTTGAGTCGGCATCTGCAAAATGCCGTTGCAAGGTGAACTTTGGTGGCTCTGGAAATAAAGTGAAAGGTAACAGAGTGTGCTTTCTGCCCTAAAAAGGCAGCTCGGGATGTGGAATGCCACAGGCAGCTGTTACTGCCTCATCAGAGGACATGTTATAAAGATAGCCCCACTTGGGTTGAAATAATGCCACCCATTCCCGCCCCAAAGCACACTCTATCACACTCTATTGTTCAGAGAGGCTGTGCTGGGGGGAGCAATGACACCGTGCCGTACAGTATGTCCGTGCCGCATGTCAAACACGCAAACTCGATGCCTGTTTTTTGCATGACGTGAGCCGTCAGGTTATATGTCAAAGAGCAAATCTGCACATTTGAAGCAACACCCAGGGACATATTTTTCATCCTGAGCAGCCAAACTATTACATTTTTTTCATATTCACAATCATTTATTTACTGTTTATTAAACTTGTACAGCCAAAATCATTCATACCCTGTTCAAATTTTGATCTGTTCCTTGAATGGACTTCTGGGTTATGTTCAAAACAGCACAAGGAAGCGGTTCGAAACAAATCAAAAACAAACTCATTCTTCAATCTTTAATCATTTTGTAACTTGTTTTATTTCCTCAAAATTGCCAGATGTAAAAATTCAAGACTAATAATTGTATAGCTATATTAATTTAATGGGCTTTATTTAGTAATGTGTCATATCTAAATAAAGACGCACTGATTGATTACAAATTAACTAACTCCACCTTTTGGCTGTGGGAGTAAACACATCTTTGTTGTGATCCTATTAAATTTCAGTCTTTAGAGGAAATACATTTCACATTAGGGTATTGAGATTTGCTTTCAATGATTTAATAACTTTTACTCAACAAGAGGATGCGGTAAATGTTTCCTTTCGATCACTCCATAGCCAAAGTGTTTTAAAGATGTGCTCTCCTCCCCTCTCTCAGTGGCCGAACCACAGCCTCTTGAAAGGGTGAAGATAACATTTCAGTGTGTCTATAGCGCTGTCATGTGAAGGATTATGTAGCCCGCTTGTCCTGTTGTAGCGTAGTGGGTTAAGGTTTTTGTGTGTGTGTGTGTGTTGGTGGGGGGCGATAAATACTGTATCAGTCTGTGGCTTCAGCTGCCACTGCTCTTTTCTCCTTGTTTTTTTCGCCCGCACATTGAGCTACCCGTGAAGGTGCCACTCGGAAAGATATGTACAGTATCTCTGTGTCCTCACTCTTGTGCCCTTTTAAGTGCTTTGGGAGTTATTAATAGAGGCCGTTACCATTCGATGTTCGTTGTTTTTCCATTGTGATATTTAAAATCCGATGTCATTTATGACTGTGAGGTTCATTGCGAGTCTGCTGAGAGCTCACGCTTGGAAGAACTGTGACACTTAATTCTTAATTGAGCTTTTTCTTTTTTGTTTCTTCTCCCTCAGCTGAAAGAAGTTTATGCACTGAAACGACCTCAGGAAAACCCAAGATGGCCGCCAAAAGGAAAGGTGGCCTAAAGCTCAATGCTATCTGTGCCAAACTGAGCCGCCAGGTGGTGTTCGACGGCAGCTCGCAAAACGCAGAGGGAGACCAGAGCGTAGCTGAAAACAGCGAACGGGGAAGTTCCCACTACGATGACAATGAGGCCAACTTCTGCGAGAGCCTGAGCCTGAGTCAGAGCCTAGAGGAAGACCAGAAGAGACGCGAGGCCATCGAGAAGTGGGTGAACGGCGAGTACGGGGACGAGCTTCCGGCGCCAGACGGCGCCGACGAGCACGAGCGTGACCTCCTGGATGGCGACGATGAAGGCGCACCTCCCGAAGGCGTCTACATGGTCCAGCCCAAAGGTTGCAGTGACGACGAGGACAACGATGGCGAGGAAGTGGAGCCATCTCAGGATGGCAGTTACCACGACGACAAAGATGCTGACGACGGGCCTTCTAAGCCTGACTCATACGTCCCTCCGAGCCAGGCCCCAAGTCGCCAAGCACCTTTCTCCTCTCCAGGTAAATTGTGCTCGTCATTTTCCAGTCACATTGAACGGCACCCTCAGTCTGCCCTTTAAAACATTCCACTTTAGAGTATTAGGGGGCAAAGGCTCAAATTGTGAGCGTGCGTGTGTGCGCGTGTGTGAGAAAGAGCGACATTGCCACATGCACATAAGCTTAAGTGTGCCCATTATTGGAGAGAGACATTCTAGGGTTGCATTATGAATAGTCGTGACATTATTACCCTAAAGACGGATTCAACTGGGGTGCTGGAGGGCGAACATAGGAACTTGTCAGTGTGTGCTAAACTGTATGAAGAACTTCATAAATGGAGTAGGCTTACAGCGCGAGGCAGTTGTAGCAGCTGTGCATGGTCAAGAGCACATGGTAGGGCTGGGCTAAGCTTCATATTACATTTAGGATTACATATTGAGTCTTTGATTGTCCCTAAGCTCACTAAAGTTAGCCACTGCTGCACCATCAGCTTCTAGATGCGCTTCAAGCACTATTATCTACCAAGAGATTGTGAATAATCATTAAAATATAGCATACTTGCCACCCACTTTAAATTAGTCTTGTTCAAAATAATCAAATGCACAAGAGAAATTATGTAAATGAACATCAAATGTTTTTGTACAGGAACTGAAAATGTTTCTTTCAGGTACTACTCGACTCAAATATGATGTATTTTGGAATGAGTAGTAATTATAAGCTTTCAAAGAAACCAATTTTAATCAAAAGTTGCAATTTAGACATGTTTTCATTTAAATGTAAGGTTATACTCTTTTCAGAGTTATTCAAATGTAAATTGTTTTATGTTATCAGTCTGAACAGGAATATCATTTTAATATTCTTAACGCATTAAAATAAGGTCGTATGTGATAAAATACCTTAATTTGTAGTGTATAATAAGCACCTCCAAAAGCCTTCTTTAAACAGAGTCTTTTTTTTCTTGTTTGTTGTCTTGCCCTCAAAACATAAAGCACGGTATCGTGTGCATTGTAATATTTGTATTTTATTCAGATTTTCAAAAAGCACCTATAATCTTATTTTGCATTGTAAAATTTTCACGAAGAGGCAAATTAACATACAACAACAGATGTATCACTGTTTTCATTCAAGTCAAAATCAACATTGAATAAAAACTTATTCTGGGAATCATTCTAATATTTTCAGAGATTGAGGTTTCATGACACTGTATATCTACATACACACATTTTTTGCAGCTTGGTTGCTATTCATAAACTCGTTCATGTTACTTCAAATATGGCAAAATCAACACACGACTCCAAAAACATGTACACACACAGCACCCTTATAGGTCTGAATCCCATTGTAAATCTCTTATTTTGATGTTATATATATAGGAATTTGTAACATTAGACATTACGTACCTCGTTGAAAGGAAAGTAGACATTTTTCCCTAATCCTAACAGTGATAATTACAGTATACTGATACTCTATGACAAATTTTCTTAATTTTGCTTGTACTTTTATACTATATTATGTGTCACACTAAACTTTCATGATATTTTTTTATAAATTGCTAGTGAGAAATTTCAATAGTTACAATTTTTAAATAAAATATTTAATTTACTGTAGCAATTAAAAAAATGTTGTCTAAATATGCACAGCATACCCATACCTTCACTTGTTACTCTAATACTGCATGCAACATTTCATTTTGTCTGCCTCAGAGTTCCTCTTTGTTGATTGTAAGTAGGGCATCTCATATACTTCTGTGTTTCTCCTCAGCACACAATTAAAACATTTTTCCTGCTCTCCCTCTCCGCTGTCGTTCAAAGGCTGATGTGCACTGCACATAATTATGCATATAAACATAGTGGCTTAATTATCTCTCACAACATCAGTGACAATGTAATTAACAAACATTGCAAGATCAATGAGAGAAACTGCGACCTTCAAAACATTTAACTCCTCACACTGAAGCATCATGCGAGATTTCCTATCAGTGCAAAACCCCAGAATACTTTCGTAGATAAGTTAAAGCCAGACCAACAGGAAATTTAAATAAATAAATAAATACAATTTAAAAAAATACTTTCAATCCCCAATCTATATAAACCTCCCCTCTGATGTGCCCACCCTCAAATCATCATCTATCCATCAATCATCAGATAAATTTGACCAATGTAATTAATTGATTGGAAATGTTAGAGATAATTGTTTTAAGACCAGTATTGTACCTATAACATTAAAAAAAACATCTAGCCCCAACAATTGCATTAAGAATACAAATAAACAGATGAAATTGTCAAAAATGTAGCATTGTTGTAAAATGTAGATGAGGTTTATGGCTTTTTTTCTGTTATTCTAAAAACATAATTATTTTAATTTTATTTTAAATACAATTCTTTCATTTAAGCATCGACTTGATTGAAATCAGATCTTAATACGTTTAGACTTGTTCACCACATTAAGGTGGGTGATGTTTGATCGCCATGACACTTTAAAAAATCCTATTCTGCCTTAATACGAATTAATGGTGAAAAAAGGTCGCAATGTTTGATATTGTTATTTCAAGGTATTTACCATTTGATGTAACAATATAAAATGTGTCCATATTTTTTAAGCAAGTGTTTTACGTTGTTCAGGTACAGTATGACAAGCCTGCTAGTGTTCCAACTCTAGATTAGTCCATATATAGACACTCGCGTGCATCTTTATCATCAGCGACACCTCTGCCTCTCGTCCCGTTTGCAGACCAACTATGCCACACTGGTGCCCATATATGGCTTGCCTAAAGTTATAATGCCCATCTGTTGTCTGAAATGTGGCCTAATTGTTTCCCAGACAAGTCAGGTCTGCATCTTGTTACGTTTTTGAGTGTAAGAGAAAAAACAGGAGGTAAAAGTGCTAGTGATTTCAATCAGGTTCACATTAGAAGGGATCAGTAGAACAGTAACTGGGGGGAAGCAGCCTGATAGGGCTTGAGAGGGAAAAGTAATTTACAGTGCTTAAAAAAAATGTTATCTTCTCTGTGTGGCAGCCCTAATCCTGGCAAACCAACATCATTTGCCCTCCACTGATAGCATGGTCACATGCCTTCCTCTCTAAATACACTCTTAGCCCTTTTTTTTCCTTCTTTCGCAGGATGATGATAATACAAAAAGCAAACAAAACATTTTTAAAAGCATAATTGGCACTACCAGCAATGGCTTTCAGATATATATAAATATATATACACCTTTTTATACAATACCTGCTTCGAAGCATAAACTTAAAGTCAATATATATTCATTATAATAGGGTCAATATTTATATAAGTGATTATATTATATATGTTTAATTTTTAAATTAAAAATTTGGTAATAGGATTTTCATTCAATTATGTTGACGGAAATGTTTTCATTACATGTAAAGTAGTCCAATAGAGACCCATGTTGTGTCTTATAATCTGGGCTAGTCCACCCTAAATGTAGAGATATATATTATCTACTGTGTCCTGAAATGACCTTAATAATACAGCAGCACCAAAGTCCCTTAAAGCATGCTCAAGCTAGTCACACCTGTTGGGAAAATTCAGTACAATTTGAACTTGTTAAACCTGAAAAAAAGAAATTAATTAATTAAAAAGATGAATTCTATTATGAGGCAACTGCTAGATCACTTTATGTGAAAATATTTGATTGAATCATCCATAGCAAACATGCAAGCCCATTCATTGGTTAATTCCTCTAAATGTTTAATGCCCTTTTCAATCCACCGGATACTCTTTCACACTGATCTTCTATGCAGAAGAACAACCCCAAAGCAGTGGGTGGAAATTTGGGGATTATTTTACATGCTGCGAAGGAGATGTGAAAAGCCGAGCACAGCAACTCATTTAGCAATAACTGAGAAATTGGAGACAGGAGCTGAAATATTTGTGTATTAATTACACGAGTGGTAGGCGGTATTACCTCTGACCAGCTTAAGTGCGCTCTGCGGCTGAAAAAGCAATAAAGTACTTTAAAATAAATAAATAAATAAAAATGGATAATGGGTAGTCATGAGAATTTTGGAGCATTGCATTTTACAAACGGTTCAGCACTATTCTATATAGATAACACTGCCTTGAGTTCCCAGAGCTGATGATGAACATTTTTTTTTTTTCAGACAAGACAAACTTAAGTGGCATTGTTTGTGGTAGTTGCAGACTGCATAAATGACATGAAAACAATTCCACATTTGTTATGTATTAAAAGTATATAGTCCCGGCGGCCGAATGGTTAGCACGCCTCACAGTTGTGAAGTTGAGGATTCGATCCCAGTTCGGTCCTAACTGTGTGGAGTTTGCATGTTCTCCCTGGCCTTGCGTAGGTTTTCTCCAGGCACTCTAGTTTCCTCCCACATCCCAAAAAACATGCAGTGTAGGCTGGTTGAACACTCTAAATTGCCCCTAGGTATGAGTGTGAGTGTGAATGGTTGTCCGTCTCCTTGTGCCTTGTGATCGGCTGGCTACTGATTCAGGGTGTCCCCCGCCTGATGCCCGTAGTTAGCTGGGATAGGCTCCAGCACCCCCAGCGACCCTTGTGAAGATAAGCAGTTCAGAAAATGAATGAATAAAATTATATACAATAAAAGTTACCCAGCTTTAAAAATAATACACATCCTGTTTCTTGAGAACAATTGGTAAATCCCCAAATGTTCAAAAGTGGTCTTTTTTCCTACCATTTAAAGAATCTGCATTGTTAATTTGATATTTGATGCATAGATGAATCCCATTATTAAAACATGCCTTTTTGTTTTGTCATGCATTGAATCTCTAAGGTTTTTATTCAATGTTTGCACAATGTAGTGAACCTGCAAATTCTGCAGCTGCGTAACATGAAACCTGAACAGGAAATAGTAGTGCTATATCAGACTACCTCTTTGTCAAATACCTTACACACTATTATGTGTCTTAATCCTGTTGTTTAACACTTTGCCAGATATAAAATACTATATTTTAGTTTATCAAATCATGTTTTCACATTTTATACAGTTGTATAGTTCTGAATCAAAGTGAAATGTTTCAATAAGGTATACAATAATTGACTCTGATAGCAGTAGCAGAAGGTACACAATGGTAAAGACTACAGTTAAAAACAGAGAAACCTTGAAGCTAAAGTTGACAAATGAAGAACAAGGTGTATAAATCATTTGGAAATGTTTACATCTTATCTTTGTGCTGTTTCAGGAGAAGCATCTGCTCTCCGAGACTATGCAGCCAACACAATGAATGAGTTTTTGGGAATGTTTGGCTATGACGACCATCATATGCGCGATGAACTAAGCAAGAAGCTCTGCTTTGAGAAGCTCAAGGCTGCTACCTCAGACGCTCCATCCCTCAGCAGCGAAGAGGCCTCTCGGCGAGCCCGCTTCTCCAAGTATGAAGAGTACATCCGAAAGCTAAAAGCTGGTGAAGCCCTTCCTTGGCCCATGCATGCATCCCCACCCAAACCAGATGACCTCAACTCCAAAATGTCCCGAGAAAAAAGTCCAACCATTCTCCAGACCCCCGGGGTTCTCCCTTCGGCTGAGGCTCAGATCTTCCCCACTAGCTTGGATCACAAGCAGCAAGGTGGAGCAGCATTGGCTGCTACACAGCCATCTAATCCCACTCACCTGCAGAACATGGCCTCCCGGGCCTCTAAGTATGACTTCTTCATTCAGAAACTAAAACTGGGTGAGAGTATACAGCCTAATGGTAATGCTTTTAAACGACCATCCAAGTATGACCTGGACAACGTCAAGTTTCTGAATCTTTTCAAACCCGGTGACGGCAGCCCCGACATGGGCGGGGCCATTGCCTTTAAGACCGGGAAAGGTGGTCGCCCTTCCAAATACGACATCAGAACAATCCAGAAGCTTATGCCAGGAAATCCTGATGGTTCACTAATGCCCAACATACTCGCAACTGCTCCAGGGAACCCTGGAGCTCCGGGTGTCCCCACCATTGGCACAGCCAGTGCCAGCATTGCACCAGGACTCACCGTGGACCAGACAGGCCACATAAGCTTCACCACATCTGACTACCTGAAGTCCAGCTTCTCTAAGACTGACTCAATTACCACTGGCACTGTTTCCTCCGTTAAGTAAGTCTGCTCACACATTCACTTTTAATGAAATATGTTGTCTTCCTACCCTTTCCATGAAAATCGTATTATTTGCAAGATCATGAGGTGGCAGGAGTATAGCCGAGTTTTCTTGAAAACGCCACATATACTGCAAATAACCAGTCATGCACATGCTGACACCTAAATATACAGTTTGTGTAGATGGGCTCAGAGTCAGTCAAACCTGTTTGAATAGCTTTAACTGATTTTCAGGACAGATTTCAACATGTTTAGAAATCCACCCAGCCGTTTTCTTTACTGTATCCTCACTCGGGTCACTGTTGTGTTGGCGCCTATCCCAGCTAACTTTTGGGCGAGATTTGTGGCACATGGTAAAAAAAAAGGTGACCAGGCAGTCGCTGAGATGTTTAGAAATCAGTTTATTAATCATTTATTAAAAAAAAAAGAAAACCAAATCCGAACCACACTAATGTAACCTGCATTTCTAACCTCCAATTTAAGACAACTGACATGCATATACAGCCCTAAATCATCAAAATAAAAGTTTTGACGTGCTTCACACATACATACAGATTAGCGAGCAATAAACATTAAAATATTAGGGAAACAGCAAAACGTGAAGAAAAAAAAGTAGAAATAAAACACAGTAAAAAGCAATTCATTTAATAAATTATGAAATCCCCTGATCTAAAGCCATCCAAAAACCTTAGAAACATTGGTGACCACTAAAATAGGTTAGAAAATACTGAGACTAAACGTTAACCAATAAAGGAAGACATTTTTTAAAAATAACACATGATGTAACATAAATGTTGGAGGCCTGTCTCTTTTACAGTTATTGCGTCTCAAAGGAGCAGCTTGACGCTCCTGTGAGCTCTCACACACTTGACTGCTACAGCGAGTCAGTTTGCCCAACAAAAAGGTAATTGCTACCTCCGCGGAAGCCAACAGCACTGTAGTGTGAAATAGTGAATGGAGCCCAATAGGACAGCGACAAGATGAGTTGCGAAGACACATGAAATGTTTACTTGCTGTATTGGCCCCTCGAAGACTGATTTAGCACAAGTCATCGCAAAGTGACTGACTTGGTTCATTTTGGCTTGGGTGTAACAACTCTCTTTTTAATTACTTTGGAGTCATGAATAGCCAGTCACAGGGGTACGTACATACAACACCGAAAGCAAGGGAATGAGAGGTAGGCTGCGTGAACCGATATCAAACCACTGTTTGATTAGGTTTAATATGGTTTTTGGTGAGGTTAGAGATGTCAAAGGCGACATTCAAAAGCCCCCAGGCACTACTCCCTTCGGGTCTGGCCTGGTTGAATTGTGGCTCGTAGAAGCAACAAGCTTGGCTAACTGACCCGTTTAGTGGAAGACATGGTCTGGCAGGACATTCTCCCCTCTGGGCCAGATTAACCTCAGGTCATTCCCCTTGCGGCGCTTCACATGAAACTAAAAGCAGAGGCTGAGGAGGACAAATGATATATATAATAACTGTTATCCCACAGATAGTACTGCTCCTATATAAAGGAAAATCTGATCTCATATACAAGAAAAATAACATCCATTTGCAGTGAATCCATTCAACGGTGAATCAGCTGGATATGTGTATAGCCCCATAAAGAGGATAGCATTTTTTCCACCACCCCATTATCCAGTTTTGCATATAAGCACTCACCAAAACACCCCTATAAAAGATTAATGTCCTTTTTGCTTCTGCATTTCTCCACCCATTGGCTGAAAGGCCATGCATCAAATGTGTGCTCCTTCCATCTCTGATTCATATGGCACAGGAAAAAGCTGCTCTGCCACGAGAAAATGTGAATTGATAGCCCAAAGTTTCCGCAAGTAAATATTGTGTCACTCTGTGTTTATTAACAACAGGCAGCCCAAACCTACCATTAATCCTGTCCCTTTTGTGTTTCCTGCGGCGTTAGGAATGGCCTGCCACCAGATAAACCTGCCACCGACGATGTCAACCTCTACCAGAAATACATCGCCAGGTATGCAAATCCCTCAACGGACAATGCTAACCACCACACATTAAATAAGAGAGCCAAACTGAGAGAAAACATTTCCTCTTCCGCTGATGGTGTTTTATTCACTAGTGTAACTTGAATCTACAAAGAAGATGTGCTATGTGCAGTGAAGTGATTAAGAATAGACATCGATTTATGTGGCAAGCGGGATGAAGGGTAATGAAAAAGAAATGGGTTGATTGTGAATGTGACCGTAAATGTTTGACTACATTCCGTGAGTGTGTATACGAGCTAAAGTCCTCCTTTCATTTTACATGACCTCAGAGAAAAGCTAATTATTGCCATAGTTGAACTGAAATTTCTTTTAAAATGGATGTTAACACTTTAACCTGACTGATATTTTAATGGTCACAGTCAGACAAAAAACTGGGACAAAAATGCAAAATTGTGATAATACAATATTGAAGTTGCCATAATAATTATTATTAGGATTTTGGTACCCTTATCTTGAGTAGCATTTTAGAGAGACACAAAAACAATCATCATCCATGGTACATCTGGTAATCAATGGTTACATCAGGTATACAACAATCGATGAACCGGAAGTTGTTTGGTTTCGGTTTTGGTATTTTGGGGGGCATGATGCAAGCATTTTAGTGTGACGGTTTAACTTTGGTGTGAACATGGCTTTAAACCTGTTGTAAAATTAAAACAGTCAGGTAGACCAGGAAGAAAATCTGGTATTTGACGTTTTAGTTAATGAAAGTAAGGTTTACATATAAAGGAAGCATAAGACTTCAACATTGATTTCCACAATAGTGATTAAAGATTGTAAGCAATATGTTTGCCTACAGAGAGCTTACGCCAACTTTGGGACTTTAAAAACCGAACAAACTAGATCGAGATTTTGTTTTCCTGTATCCATACCCGGACACAATTTTGTATAATGCCTTTCTCAATAGGCTTTCAATTACTGGCAGAGAGGCATTGAATACAGTGCTTTTTAGGGGTAATATTTTAGAGCTCATGCTCAAAAGATATTATCACTTGTTTGTTCATTCAGACTAAAACAGAAAGAAAATCAGCATTTGAAAAGTCGAAGTGGCTATGGCATTAATGATTACTTCTCCAAGCCATAACATGAAGGGCACAAATCAAAGCCTTGGCACGGACACACACACGCAAACATGCACACTCAAATGCACAAAACCTCTTCCTTGGACTGATTACATTTTGCAAGAAGATTTAATTAAGGAATTTTTAATGAGGCTTCTGCTGGCACTGCCAAGAACTGTTTTGATATTTGCACTGCATAATGCATAAAATTTGTCTAAACATCTCGGCAGTTGATGCACGGGGACGTTGCAGATAAGCTCAGATACAGTTTCAATTTCCGTGTTGAGTTGGGTTGGAGGGAAAGAGAAAGGAGGGATGGAAAACTGGGCTAGGAGTGCTCATAAAAAGGGCAAATGCCGCACAGAGAGGGAGATAGAAGCGGGGGAGGGTGATGCTTGGAGCTAATGAACACATACAAGTATTAAAACCAGTTTGGTAAAGATGCTTGCACCTAGTCCTTGCTATTATTATTATTTTTATTATTTTAAGTTATCTCATCTTCTCACCGTAAAACATTTGCCGCTTCCCTGGTAATGTTTAGTCGCAATTTTCTCTCTTGCTTTCATGCACACACGAATTGCCTCGCCACTTTGATCTGTGTCTCTATTGTAACTGGAGATGCGCTGCAATCTCTGCATCGTGGCGATATTAATATTTAATCTGCAGCTGAATAGCGGCGGCCCATTAGGCCCCCTGACGCGGCAAGTGGGAATTGTCCAGAGGCAAAGTGATACAGCTGGGCAATGAGCGAGGGGTGGGCCTCAGTCTCAGGGGGCTGTGTGTATTCATAAAGATGTATGCATAGGGAAGAGGAGTGTATAGAAAGTGTGAATGTTTGGGACTAGCATTGGTTTTATTACGTTTGAAGCCCCCTCCTCCCCGAATGCAAACCCACTTTCACACGCATGCAAAAAAAACAAGATAAAAGTAGTGGATATGGCGTTCAATTAGCTTAATGAACTCTGCAAAGTGATCTGTAAACGCAGCTTTGGGATAATCTGCACAATGATAAAAGAGAAAGCAAGAAAAAAAACACTACTTAGTCCCTTTCACCCCCCAGACACACACATATGTACACACACACTCCCTTTTTCTCCTCCAGCGCTAGCAGATGGAGTTCTTGGCAGCAGCGATGCAATGTTTATTTGTGTGTTTTCACTGGTAATTGGAGGATTTTAACAGTCATCATCGCCTGGCTTATAATCAGTGCTATAAAGTTGCTGTACTGTAGCAGGCAGCCGCTTCTTCCTCTCGAGTGCCACGCTAGACAAGAAGAGAAAAAGGCAATGTTGGTTGTTAAAAATCAGCATGATGTTTGTACTTCTCAAAATGAAGGATCCTCTACAAAAAAGAATAATGACATCAATTTGACAAGGATTTTCACAGTGATGAGACATTAAGCATCAGGGGATTTCGGTGTGTAATAAGTGTGTCGTATGGCTGCCTTGGCAATAAATGTAGATAATTTGGCTGAAATTGGTGTGACAGACTGGTAAATTGTCAAAGCAATGAATGGAGTAGGATGTGAACAGTGATACTTTGAAGGTGAGATGAGCGTCATGTCTTTGAAAACTCGCTCACCTGTTTTACTGCGCCTGCTTTCACTGTTGACAGGCTGTTTGATAGCCTTTATTGTCACACATCTGTCCTAAATAGAACACCCCGTTCAAGCCTACTCCTATGTGCAGGGCTGAAGTCATACAAAGAGGTAATACCCTGCATTGGGAGAGAATGTACACAGGTCTGACTGGATTTGACTGTAATCTTGGCACACCTTTACAAATTTGCATTCTACTAATGCAAAAAAATGTTTTTTTATGAGCAACACGTAACTCACCTTGCTGTTGGAATCAGGAAACAAACGTTGCTCATTTTATGGTCCGTTGGTCCAAGCCTTCCTCGTGTCAATGCTGACTTACTGGCATGCTCCACCACTGCAACAAAGTCCCACAGAAGTGTAGTTCAATTTTGCACAAGATACCCATAACACTTGATTCTCCACAGAGTTAAATAACTCTTGTTTTTTTATTTTTTTTATTTTTTTCAATCGAAAGTGGTTACACCAATTTCATATAAAATGAACATGCCGACTTGTCCCATGACACACGCTTCCCAAATACACACCCTTTGCCTTAAAATGAACATCATGATCTAATTAGAATAAAATTTAAATAAATAATAATAACTATGTTCCCACAAATTCCAATTTCTGTAATTTTTGGACTACAAAATGCACCCACCACATTTTGCGTGGCTGTTCCTATATTACTAAATTGCAGTGAACTACAAGCCGCAGGCGCATACACACTAAAAGACATGACAATAATTAGACTGTTAAAAACACATAAATTAGCCAAACTGGACCAAAAGCTGTTCAAAGATCAAGAAAAAGTAGTGGTGTATGGTCCAAAAATTACGACATGTTTACTTTTTTTTGTCTTCTCTAATATATTGGTGTCTAAGTTGGTCATTTTTCCATTGTATCTGAGGTTTCCAAGCTGTGACAATTATATTTGTCTTTGTTGATGCTATATGGCAAATGTTTGATTTATTTTCTTGTCTATCTTGTTCCTTTTTCAGGTTTTCTGGAAGTCAACATTGTGGGCATGTTCACTGCGCCTACCAGTATAGGGAGCACTACCACTGCATGGATCCTGAGTGCAACTATCAGGTAAGCTTGATCATCATTTGAACACTTCGATGAGAGTTTTAATTTCTGCTCAGTATGAGCACAATGCTGCTAATTTATCTGATCGAAAACAGTTTGGGAGTTTTGAAGAATTGAACGCAAAAGGTCGTGTTCTTTAAAATAAACCAAAATGTCGGGGGGGAAAAGATGTCGCTTGACAAACAGTGTGATCTGTCACACTTTCAATATTCATAACGTCCTGCCAAATATGAACTCATCATAAGTTTATTAGCCTGTGGTTTTCCAAACAGAATATTGTTCCGTTTGTAAGCGTCCTCAAGCCAGTGTTGTTCCTTGCTTGAAATGTTTGTGTTTGTTATTTATTTAGTATTAAGCTTCATTAAAAAAATTAAAAAAACATTAGCAAAAAAAGTTAACTAATACAATTAGTTCACTTTTTCTACTTATGTTTTACCTCGTCATGTGTCATGTGGAGAGTTGACAGAATTAGTAAAGTAAATCATATAGCCTGTACTGAAGGTATTTGGCACAATTGTATTTGCCTCTCCTTTTTGTGCAATTTTCCAAATGAAGCCGCCACATATTTTTCTTCTAGACACTCATCAGGAGTGATTAGCTGGAAATAAAAAAATAAAAAAAATGGTTAAGAGGTGGAAAGCACTAAAGACCCAAGATTTCAGGCTCCAGCTTCCCAGCCTGATGATACACAGTCTGGAATGAATACAAAGGAAAATCATTGCATGTCTTCATTTAGACTGTTAGTTCAGGTTATCACGGCAATTTCCACACTCGAGTCTACGTACATTAAGCTGCTGCTTCTGTGCAAATATTCTGTTTAAGTGACTATGGGTGTCATTTCCTTGAAAAGTTGGCAAAAAACAGGCAGGGTGTGATGAGCAGTCTCATTCCAAGTGATAACTCTTGAAATGTTACATGACACACACTCTTGGAATATTATCCTACTGCCAGCCTGAGGCCCATTGGCTGAGTCTTAACATTCTCCTTTCATGGGCCTGTACATGAGGGACGGTGTGTGCATCTTGCCACACTAGTGGGAATCCTAAAATAAATTGTAGCAAGTGGCTTCCAACCTTCATCACCACTCCACTGAAAATGAGATCTTTTTCCCAGTCAGCTCTCTCCACGGCCTATTTTGGACGCCTCGATGGATCGAATGTACGGCGACTGCATTTCCACTCATCTTCCAATCCAAATCAGACTGAACCTCAGACATGAGTAGGGTTATTTTTTCCCTAGGAAAATTCTCAAACAGCTGAATATTAAGAATCCTAATTAAGTCTTTGCTCTTTGAGTCAAACAAAACAAATAGGCAGCGGGAAACGAGCCAAGATAGGCGAGGATGCGCTTTTTTTAAAAACATTTTAACATTTTGTGCAAGAGTGGAACACACGGCACAAAGCAATTAGCCCACTTTGTAGAGCATTTAGTTGCTTTTCAAAATGCTTCTTTATGATGTTTTTCCCCTTCAAATGGAGATAAATATGGATTGAAGACAGAAGTGTCTCATTGATTTGCGCGTCTCTCATTACAGTTTCTGTTACATCAGCTTAAGGCCAATTACAGTAGATTTGGTTGCTGCGGGTCTCTGAGGAGTCACTTTCTGCTTTCTAACTGCAACGTGTGGGAAGCATCTTTTATTTAGTAATTTTCAATGTGAGGTCTCTTAGCGCACGCAGTCATCATAAACAACAGGAAAAGCAAGTGTTCATGAATTGAAATCCCACTTTCGGCAATTGAATGTGAAACCTTATCCGGACAAATTGATAGGGAAAAGTTCTTTTTGATGTGTGGGCTTGATCATGTGTCTTATTTTTTTTATTTTTTTTACTCGATTCAAATTCATTTGATGTTTTTTTTCAGCAATCCTTTTTGTTAAGCGGTTTCAAAATAAAGAGAAAATGTCCTCCCACTCTCACTTAAGTTGTACCTAAATAAGTGGACCAAAAGCATGTTAATGAAATTCATCTAAATTTGGGAAAATACATAATTTTTAAGAGTGGACAATGTGACTGAATGGAAAGAAAATCAATACTGGTCTGTTTTTGGTGCATGCATATTGTCTGCCTGTACTTGGAAAAGACATCTCATCTCTTTCTGAGCCGCTTTATCCTCATTAGGATCGCAGGGGGTGCTGGAGCTTTCCCAGCTGACTCCGGGCCAGAGGCGGGGGACACCCTGAATCGGTGGCCAGCCGATCGCAGGGCACAACGAGACAGACAACCATGCACTCTCACAGCTATACCTAGGGGCAATTTAGAGTGTCCAATTAGCCTCCCATGCATGTTTTGGAATGTGGGAGGAAACCACGCAGGCCCGGGGAGAACATGCAAACTCCACACAGATGGACATAACCTGGATTTGAACCCAATACCCCAGAGCTGTGAGGCCGACGTGCTAACCTCTCGCTCCACATGGCTGCCCTGGAAAAGACATGTAGAGGAAAAAACATTTTCTAAGGTGTCCTGCTCACTCCATTTCTCATTATAACCCTCAGCCTTCAAATGCCAACTAGCTGCTATGTGCTGCAGCTGTTGTTTCCACTGATATAAAGTGACAGGTTGCTGATTTTCTTTTGACTGTTTTCAATAAACACTAACCTGTTGCTTTACATTTTATCCCATCCATGCCCCCCTCCTTTCATTGCAGAGGTTTACCAGTAAACAGGATGTAATCAGGCACTACAACATGCACAAGAAGAGGGATAACTCCCTGCAGCATGGTTTCATGCGATTTAGCCCTCTGGATGACTGCAGCGTCTACTACCATGGCTGCCACCTTAATGGCAAAAGTACTCATTACCACTGCATGCAGGTACAGTACACAACAACAACGAAAACACTGGCACAAATGTGACAAATGCTTGCATAGCCTTCCAAAGTAGTAATTTTTTGCCATAATAATTAGAGTCAAATGAAAATGATCCAATCCTAGTCCAAGGGTCAGTTTTTATCCATTGATCCAAGTATCTTTTAATAGGAAATGACATAGAACAAATAATAATATAAGTCAGCTTTGTGTTCTTTCTTTAAAATTCAGAGAGAAATATAAAAAGACTTTGTGTCTTTAAAAAAAAAAAAATGACTGATTCTAAATGTAGTGTAAAGTTAAATATAAATGTTCCACAGCAAGTAGATGTGGTGTTTGTTGTGCAGCATGCAGGTACTGTGACACTGCACTTTGAACATTATAGTCTGCCACTTTTTGAAGGATTTCCTATTGAACTTTTGAGAGCACATTTTAAATTTGGAGCTTTAAAACATCAATCGCGCTGAGGCAAACATGAGAGACTGTTAAAAAAGGACAGCACAGGTAAAAAGTGTCATCTTGATTATTCACTCAGTGTAGCAGCAAAACGACACCCCCACACTCCTTTTCATCCAAATTGAAGCAAATAAAATAATGTGTTGACAAATAAGCAGCAGAATTGAAGATTAAAATTGATGTTCCCACACAGGACAGCTGCTCTGCCTCTTTTCTGCCTCACTCCTTAATTGGTGTCAATGAAATTCAGTAAGATGTTTATACAAATATACCGATTCTTCATACTTTTGTTCTGGGCAGACAGTTAAAGAATATTGCCCTGTCTGGGTTTTTTTAGTACGTCTGCATAATTTCAATATGCCATTTTGCTTTTAGCCTTCCTTGCCAGATGTGGACGTGCTTTAATTTTTTTAAACACTTAACATTCTCATGGTTATTACGACATTTCAAGTATTGTTTTAATAGTACTGACAAGTTGCAGTAGGTCTCAGAATAACACATTTCGGAGGGAAAACACAATTTAACATTTTTTTTAAATTCTATGACTTTATGTGACGAAGTTACCCGCGCAACAACCAAGCCCCCCAGACCCCCCCCCCCCCCCCCCCCCCCATGTTAGGGTTCAACTTGAGACCGTCATGTTCCACTTTTACCTTCCTGACAGAGAGTTACAGTAAATTTGTGGTGATCTCAGCCTACAGATGTGAAGCGAAAAACGTACTGTAGTGTGAGGTCTTTTTTGATTTTTATAAGCAGCAGTGCTTTCAATACCAAACCACAAATGAAATGTTGTGCATGAGAGCCATTTATCAGCCATTTTTTTAAACACAGAAAGAGCGTCTTTTAACTCTTCTCGCAAACGGAAATCCTGTAGTCCGCTCTTTGTCTGTGCTCAACAGGTGGGCTGTAGCAAGGTGTACACTAGCACCTCAGATGTAATGACTCACGAAAACTTTCATAAAAAGAACGCCCAGCTGATCAACGATGGCTTCCAGAGGTTCCGTGCGACCGAAGACTGCGGCACAGTCGGATGCCAGTTTTATGGGCAGAAGACGACGCACTTCCACTGCAGGTGACATTTGAAAAATGAAACTTGTTTTTATTTGTCTTGTTCACTCATATATATGTTAGTTGCTATGAGTTATTTAGGTTGTAGGTCTTTAAATCAATACTGATGACTGAGAAAGAAAGAAATGACTCCCTCTGCCAGATGAAGGTGGCGTGTCAGTCTGCTTCTAGGGCCTCTGTCACCGTTTGACCCTGCCATCTATAATTGTTTGAATTACGCGTAACCCCTACGTGGACATAGGTACAAAGGCGTCTATGTGACAGAATATTTAACCATATCTTTATGGTCCTTCTTTCCTCAGGCGCCCGGGCTGCACTTTCACCTTCAAGAACAAGTGTGATATCGAGAAGCACAAGAGCTACCACATCAAGGATGATGCTTATGCCAAAGATGGCTTCAAGAAATTCTACAAGTATGAGGAGTGCAAGTATGAGGGTTGCGTGTACAGCAAAGCTACCAACCATTTCCACTGTATCCGCTCGGGCTGTGGGTTCACCTTCACCTCCACCAGCCAGATGACCTCCCACAAGCGCAAACACGAGCGCCGGCACATTCGCTCCTCTGGTGTCATGGGCCTCTCCTCCACTTTCCTGGCTCCAAAAGATGAGCAGGAGGAATCGAGCAACGACGACTTAATGGACTTCTCGGCCATCAGCAGCAAGAATTCAAGTCTGAGTGCCTCGCCCACCACCCAGCAGTCCACCACTGTATCCCACCTCATGGCCACACCCACTACTGCTGTCTCTTCCTCCTCATCGGTGGGCCTAAACCTCAAGCCTACGCCCTCGCTGCCCAACGTGGGCCAGCGTATGTCCAACCTACTGTCCCAGGCCCTGCCCAGCAACATGCCAGTGGCCCTCTCTCTGTCCAACAGCACCATGGCTGCTTCAAGTCCTTTCTACCCACTCATACCCAGGTTGCCTCTCCAGCCGCCTCCACATGCAGCTGGCTTGTTATCAGCTGTCTCATCCGGGGCTCATTCCATGCCCACCAACTCGCTGACCCAAGGCTGCTCTACAGCGGGGTCAGATGGAGCCATGGCTTCTACACCGACCTCTTTCTCCAGCTCCTCCATTATGGAGAAGATCTCAGCCAGCAAAGGTCTGATATCACCCATGATGGCAAGATTGGCTGCTGCTGCACTGAAGCCAGCCAACGGTCCAGATGCAGGTCAGTCACTTCAATGGTGTCCAATCTCTATATCCAAAAATATATTACAAAAAGATACAATGGTACAAAAAGACACTGCGCACTGTGGTCATTTGATTTTCTGACCAAAAAGAGTAGCTCTGGTCCCTGAGCTTATTTTATGTTGATGATGGTTAAGTCTTTAATGCTACTCACTGAAAACGGGAGGCAAGCTACTTGGGCCTATATGAATGGTGTTTCCTTATCTTTAGCCCTCTTATCTGTCTATCGCTACTATCGCCAGTTTCAAACAAATGGAGGTAGAAAGGAACAAAATAATAAAAGACCCTAAAAAAAATGTTTTCGGAAACCCTGTGCACTAAAATCTGGTGAAAAAAAATCCTAAAAATAAGTCAAGCAGAAAAGACAGCCGAGAGATTTTCCTTCTTTCATTATTACAAGAACCATAGCACGCTTTCACGCATCAGCGGAGACACGCTTTTTGAAAATCCCACAAAAACATGTTGTCATCTATTTAGCATAAACGAAATCGGCTCACATTTTGAGAGGTAATTGCCATGTTTGTGTTCATCACATTATGCTCAACAAGGCAAATAAAATGACAATAAAATTGAAGTTAAAGCATTTAACGGATACAGAACCTCACAGCACTGTTTGAAAGGTTGCATTGGGATCTCCTGTGTTGAGCCAGAGCAGGTGGGGTACAGAAAAGATTAGGGGATGCGAGGGGTGGTTGGGGGGGACGTTGAGACCGGGGTGGATTACAATTCCTGGTGGAGCTCCCCGGGAGATCTTTGGGGCGTCTGCTCCGGAGGTAGCATTGAGCTCAGGCTGTCAGGCTGAGCTCCACCTCTGTGCTTCCAGTAGGTAGTCATAATCGCTGGGAAGGGGCTTCTGCTGAGGGCGGGGCTTCCACAGATGGTGCAGTCACCACCCATCTTAACAGCCCAGAGAGAGTTTGCAAGTCACACCTCTCTGCTATTTAACATTTTAAAACATCTGTGTATTGTATGGTAAAGTGCAGACACAGGATGGGTGGTTAGTTGTGGTTTTGTTTCTCGTATTTTTCTCATATGTGTTATTTTATGCCTAAAATGTAGGAGGAAGTGGCTTTTGCCTCTTTTTAGAAGTCAATGTTGGCTATTTTCCTTGAGAAACTTTCACATCGCTTCACAGTTTTTCAGTGAGTGTTTTTTCCCCATTTACTTTTCCTGTTTTTAATTAATGTTCCTCTCTAATTTACCCCTGCGTGTTTTGCCCAGAGATCCGAGCATATGAAAGGTTTACTAATTAGACACGTAGTACAAATGATCTTTCGCAAGCTCTGTATCTTATCCCGAGCAATTACGGAGCGATACATTATTCCTGGATAATTTCCAGAAAGAAGCTGCTTTGAGTCAAACTCATTTGTACTCCCTCTTTGGGGGAAAAAAACCATAATGATTTGAAACAGAACAAGAGATGTTTGCACTTTAATCTACCCTAAATAGTCCATTTATCCTCTGAGATTTTGAAAGAATTCTTTAATCTGCCTGGTGATCATGTGTTGATCACATAGCAAATGGTTCCTCTCTGAAGCCGGCTCTCTTTTGGGCTGATTTAATTGTCGTTGACAAAGCCAGCTAGTTAATTTTGTGTGCGCTCTGATCAAGTTGGAGGTTGGAAATGCTGGACTCTGCAAGCCATCATGACCTCAAAGTAGACGTCAATTATGGCTGCGGTTTTCTTGAGTGCCGCCCACTCTCCGTCAACAATCCCCTCAAAGCAATGCCATTGTCAAGCTCAACTGACATTGACACTTGCTCATCTCCGAGCTTTTAGCTGACAAGACCCGAGACTAGCCTTTCTACTTCTATTCTGCCTGATATGTCTCTGGGTCATTTTGCAGCACCAAGTAGAGGGAGGGGGCAGGGGTATTATTGTCATGTCCACACCCCCAACGTCCCGTACGTTTGTCTGTTTTTCTCCCCAGCATTAAAAAAAAGGAGACTGGCCTCACCAGAATAAGGCCAAGGGCACACACTTGGCTGCTCACGACCTTGCTTGTCACAATCCCTTAACACAATCCCCAATTCCTTACCAGATTCAAAAACCCTGCTGGTGTTCTGATGTTTTGGCGTACAGTTTTCTACGCCGACGTGGTGGGGGCATGTTTGCCATGCTCCCCTTAATGCAGATAAAACACCACTTATTGTCTCCCACAAGCCCGAACTTCCCAGAATCGCCCCAGGACAAATTAATATTTAAATCCCTTGGGGATTTGAAAAGTGGGTTCACCTTCCAGTCAACATTTCTACCTTATGTTATTCTGCTAGCCTTTGTTTATTACCTCCACCAAGGGACCTCTATTTTCATATCTCGTATATTTGTGAGCATTAACATTTCCTCATATAGTGGTTGGAAGGCTGCGTTTATTAAAAGGTTGGCCTTTATTTTGTTAAAAACTAAAATCACAGTATTAAAGATTTTTCTCACAAAACATGGAACAGCATCCCTCATCTGCTCCGTTCCTTCAATATTGTCGTTATATATGTTTGGCTTTCGTGATGGGGAGAATGGAAAGTATGTATTTGTAGGGAACCGTGTACTTGAAAGTAAGTCCATTTTCTTAGCCATTTTCCATTGCAGGGCCAAAGAAGATTATGCCTTTTGAAACGTGATCTAAATTTTCATGAATAAAGTCATCACACAAACAAAATATTCTATAAATAAATGTGAGCAATCAGCAGTTGGTTCTAATGATAATTTTTAGTGCCCTCGATGAAGGTGTGCACTGTACTGAATTCCATTATTTCGGTTTACTCCTCTCTTGAATAATCTTCCAAATTACCCATTTGGATCAGACTGAAAGCACGAGGTCGCTTTGTTTGAACCGATCCGATTGGCTGTCATCTCCAATCTGACCAGCGTAACAACCCCGTTGCTCGTGGGTACGCTCAGCGGCATTGGTCGCGGCACATCACCAGGCCAACAAGGAACCAGGCAGGGTGGGGCTTGCGGGGGGTGTCCAATCTGAGGCTGCCACTTTCCCTCAGCATTAGCATCTCACTTAATGACCAGTTAAGGGGCAGCGCGGCAAATGAGTTGTGACAAGTGCTGGAGAAAAAGGAGTCTTTTTCCCTCATATCACCCGCCTCTCAATCACCATTTAAAAGGCTTGACGGCCTGACATAATTTCACAATAATTATCACTCCGAGTTCTCTTTTCGGGCCAAGATAGAAGTCAGATTGAATCTCATCATAGAATAATAGCGCTGACCAACAATAACGTTGTTGTTTCTCCTCTGTTATGCTTGATCGTCAGGGAGCGGGCAGCCGGTCTCGGTCAGCCACTTCAATCTGGCTCAAGTGAAGCAAGAACCAACGGAAGCCACTTCAGGGGCCTCACAGGAGTCCACGCAGGAACATAGTCTGGACCTGAGCAAGAAAGACAACAGGTAGCCTGAGTCTCGAGTATTTTTGCAAAATGTGGACCTTGCAAACAACAACTGTGACTGATGGGAGCATTGCCGAAGGGATTGTTTATCAGAAACACTCCATTTATTCATATCCTCTCATGTCTCAGTTTTTGCCTGAGAAGGATGTTTGTGCAATCTTCAACTTCTACACAAGCTTTATTGTTGTTGGTTTTTTTTTACAAGACAGTGTTTTCATCTTCATTACGTTGGCGCACCCTGCGTGATAAATAGTAATATTTACTGTTCTCATGCAAATCTTGACGAAACATTGTTCATTTTCCTTGTTCCAGTAATGAATCAAATGGACATGCTGTACCAGGGAATGCATCTCTTTTATCCTCGCTTATGAATAAGGTAAGATCCATCCATCAAAGCCCTTTCATCCCAAGACAAATTAGCAGCACACGGCGGGATCTGTTTGTTTTTTAATGTTTCACCGCTAATAAGATGAGTTTGTATCATTTAAATTTTCCAGCCATTTTTCACACGGTATTATTTCTATCGCACCTCGCACAAATTAATATAATAAAGTAGTGGCTGGCTACCCTAGATATATAGTGATGTTTGTTTTCTGATGAGCTGTTTTGAACTCTGGGCTCCATTTTTTTTCCTCTATGTTTTTTTTCTTCTCGCCCTGCCTCTCTGCATTGATTCACAGTTTATAAATGATATGATTAAAACACTGCATTACAATAGAAGAGGGAGGTGCTTGTCTAATTTTTCCCCAAAAGTCCAAATGTTAGGCTATGGAAATTTTAATGTATGTGTGTGTGTCGTGCAGATTAAAATGGACAATGTCTTTCATTACATTAATGACAGGTCAGACGACCCATTTCTTTTTACACACGGGCAACTGACCAAAAGATCTTCTTTCACATAGAAATTTCCCTATGTCATCATTATTAGTATCGAAATGGACTTGCCCTCCCTTTCCATTGAAGCCAGAAAAACTATAAAGCTTTTTTTTTCAATCCCCCGCATCACATTAAGGGGTTAACAGCTAGTCCCAGGGGACGCTTGGCAAACGTTCCTGGCCTGCTCTCAAGCAAAATGCCGAATGTTTGCAAATCCATTTGCGCTTTTCTTCCCTCGCCAAATTTTTTCTGCACTTGAAAGTGTGTAAATTCTCTCCCCAGTGTCAACATAATCAGGAGCCCAGCATGTGCCTTTTAGTTTTACACTGCATCTTTTACTGTAGATGTCACAGGTGAACCCTGCCCTCTTTAACGCCATGCACCTGAAGACAGAGATGGAGGCCAGTGACACCACAGAGGCGGCTCAGTACCTGACCCAAGCTCTGAAGAGGCCCCCGGCAGACAAACCCAGTGAAATCTGGAGGACTTACCTCCGCAGGTCAGAAAATAAAAGTTGTGGGCCGCTTTTGAGTGCTTGTTCCTACTTGTTTTTAATTGTATTTTAATGTGTCAATTGAATTAGCTTTCTGATTTGGTGATACGAAAAACAAAGACTAAATTATAAATTGATATGAAAGGCCACCCATGTTTCAGAGTTTAGAATTCCATAGTTTGCTTTTACAGATATTTATGTATCACAATTAAGTGGAGTAATTCTAACTGTGTAGAAATCCTTTCAATATAATCTTGTGTGAGTATCTTCATTTGACCTAACATGTTCGATTTTAACTTCTTTTGATTATTACTTTTTTGGGCCTGAATCATTTCCTCTCTGTCTACAAAAGATTTGACACAGATGACTTCTGTGAGGCTCAGTGTGACTTCCTCCAGAAAGTGCACTTTCACTGTCTGGTAGAGGACTGCGGCGCCCTTTTTAGTACTGTGGACGGAGCCATAAAACATGCAAAGTAGGTTCTGTAATAGTTAAATCTTGGAAAACCTCATTCCTTGTGCTCTATCAGCCTCAAAAACAAGATCGTGTGTTACAGTTTCCACCTGCGAGCTACTCTGAAAGTCAAGTCGGAGCCTCCGTTCAGCGAGGGCAAGGCGTCCGGCGAAGGTGTTCCGCTGCGGCCCGCCGCCCCCGTCTCCATGGCCAACAACCCCTCGGTGGATGTGGCGCACCTCCCCTCCTCTGGTGGCTACAACTCGCCTCCCCCTTCGCTGCTGGCCTGGAAGCAGCTGACCGGCAGCATCCCCCAGATGCCCGCCTCCATGCCCAACCTGCCTGCCAACTCCCCTCTGGCCACCACCTCGCTAGAGAATGCCAAGCCCCAAGTCAAACCTGGTTTTCTGCAGTTCCAGGAAAAGTATGGAAAACTCAAACACTCAACACTAGAGATAGCCGCATAGTTTTTCATTTGCATTTCCGCGCTGTCACCTTCTAGCAAACACACATACACTGCATACCCTGCATCATGCTCTCCAAGAATACTATGGCCTATAGCTATACATTCCACACAAAGCAGATATCCTTTACTGAAAGGGCTGTTTTGCTTTAGAAAAGGCATTCGTTTGAAGTGGTTAAGCAGTGTGTGTTAGTACATCTCCATTAGTCCCCCACGGAGTGAGGTTCACACAGTGATCAAAAGAAGTGAACTCCACAAAGCATATCAATTACAGTGGTACCTCGAGATACGAGCTTAATCCGTTCCGGGACTGAGCTCGTATGACAAGATACTCGTAACTCGAGGTAAAGTTTCCCATTGAAATGAATGGGAAACAAATTAATTCGTTCCAACTCTCTGAAAAAAACACCAAAAACAGGATATTGGATTGAAAAAAATGTTTTATTTCTTATAATTCGCCATATATTGACAAAGTAATAAATAACGAGTGGTTTAATAGAAATAAAGTGTTTAATCTAACTAAAATTGGGTGGATTTCGCCGAGGGGAGAGAGAGACGCACAAAAGGGGCGGGGGGCTTCGGTTTGTTTTCCACACGACGCACTCGTAAACAGAACAAACACTCCACCCTCACGTTCGCTATCCATGGGCTGTTTGCTGTCGTACTATTCCCTTCAAAATATTCCGAAAATGATGCACACAAATGTCCTCACAATCGGAGAACGCACGACCACTTGCCAACGAGCAGCAGTCTTATCAGCGATCGCCCCGCTGCTCATGGGAGCTTCGGGGGCGCTGGCTAGTGGCTCCCTTTTAGCTTGTAGCATCTGTGTTCGCATCCCCTCGAACGGCGCCTATGATAGAGTTGCTACCGGGGATGCTGTAGCGAGCCAGTGCCCCTGATGTTCTTATGAGCAGCCAACGAGCAGAGTCTTTTATCAGCGATCGCCCCGTTGCTTATGGGAGCTTCGGGGGCGCTGGCTAGCGGCTCCTTTTAGCTTGTAGCATCTGTGTTCGCATCCCCTCGAACGGCGCCTATGATAGAGTTGCTACCGGGGATGCTTTTGCGAGCACGAGTATACTTCATTACCCAGAAAGCCCTCTTTTCACCGCGCATGCGCGTTGTGCGTTTCCTGGTCTGAATAGCTCATCCGGTGCTCGTAAATATTGTTATACACGAAAGATATGCCAAAAAAAATGCCATGGCAACCTGGCTTGGTCGCATCACGAAATTTTGACCGCATCACGGGCGAATTATTCGATCGAAATTTCCCCCGTAAGACGAGAATTCCGTATGACGAACGGTCGTATGACGAGGTACCACTGTATATGTTTTTCTTGAAAATCCTGATACATTGAATTAATTCATAATACATTGAATTAATTCTCTTTCTGCGCCTCTCTTAACTCACAATTTTTGCTTTGGATTTATCCAGCGATCCTTGTTTGGCAACAGACTGCAAGTACTCAAACAAGTTCCACTTCCACTGTCTGTTCGGGAATTGCAAGTACGTGTGCAAGACCTCCGGCAAGGCCGAGTCCCACTGTTTGGACCACATCAACCCCAACAACAACCTGGTCAATGTCCGTGACCAGTTTTCCTACTACTCCCTTCAGTGTCTGTGTCCCAACCAGGTGAGTGCGCTGGAATAATACCTGCTGTCACCCCCTCTCCAAGTGTTCTCTAAGCATGAAGTATGCTGCCCATTAGAGCACTATTTGAGGTGATTGGACTCAAGGCTTTCACAAGCGTGGCTTGCCGTCTTCCATCTCAGCTGAAAAAGACAGTCAAGTCACCCCAGTAATGCCTGTTTATATGTCAATAATGTCATTTTGACTGCCGCATTCTCCTCTCAGAAAAGGCCAATTTAGCTGATATTACCCAATAAATCATTGTCACTGGCACAGTAAACACGGCTGCCTGGAATAGAGCAAAAATCAGCGGAATGCTTTCCAAATGAAACTTAAATGGCAGCCCCTGCTCGCTGTCATGAACCCATATTTGGGAAAGCATTTAAATGAATTCATTAACGTGTCGAAAATCACCCCTTTCGCAAAAGCAACTCTACCTCCCCCCCGTAGCCCCCTCCTTTCACCCAGCGCCTCGCTGCCCTCCCTCCCCCTGGCTTCCATCTCTTGAACAGACCAGATCTTATTTAACTCAGTCCTTTGGGATGTGGGCCTCACCAACAGATGGTGGTGTACAGACATGTCCGAAAGGAGGGGCGACGCCTTCTTCTTCTGAGATAGGGGCCATGCTCCAACAGGGAGTACTTCATCTAGAAATTGAAATCAGAAGTGCTGTTGTTGAGCTAAAAGTTGATAAAGCGTGTCAAGACAAGGTGTCAGTATGCCAAAGGATAAGAATGAAATTATCAAAAATCATGAAAATATGCTTTCACGGCCTGGAGCAAATATTCATCAAACGATCTGATGTTTAAAGCTAATTAAATTTTGCACCATATGTGATCAATCCATACAAGACACCCAAAACATCAAGTTTACATTTTCCCATTGAGATGCAATATCTCATTTTAATAATAATAATCGGACATAGGCCCTGTCGTCATCATCAACAACAAAAAGCCTACTTGTCATCACACCCAGAAACTGCATATGACGAAATTAGTGAATTTTCAAGGGAGTCTTTGATCATCGATAACATGATTTGGTTTTGAACAAAAAAACGGACATGGGATAATGAAATCCTTCACGTCTATCGTCTGTGCAGCACTGTGAATTCCGAATGCGGGGCCACTATCACTGCCTGCGGCCCGGCTGCTACTTCGTCACCAACATCACCACCAAGCTGCCGTGGCACGTTAAGAAGCATGAGAAGGCCGAGCGCCGTGCTGCCAATGGCTTCAAATATTTCACCAAAAGGGAGGAGTGTGGAAGGCTTGGTAAGAAAACTTTTTTTCTTTTAATCTATTTGTTTTTTGTGTCCCATAATGCCTTCCAAAATACATTTTTGCCTCTTAACTGTGAGCAAAACCCACAGACGTAAATAACAAAAACCCTCGTTCATTTACATGATCTTTGTTTGTTTCCCGTTGTCTCAGATCTGATGCGTTCAATGCGGCGTAGATTTCTCGTTTTCCCCCGGTACTAAATTAGAGTGGAAAAATGGACAATTTTTGCTCTTTGATGTTGACTATCAAGCTTTTGTTACGGATGTAGACTAGAAAATGTGGTGTTCCAAGGAAAAGAGGAGGGGTTAGGTCTTTTTTTTATTTTATTTTTTTTTTTTTTTTTATTTGACTCTCAATGACACCTCAGGTCCCCAAGGTGGTTTTACTGTAGCGGCAATAACATCAGTAGGTATCGAGCTTTGTTTTCCTCTTCCTTTTAGCCCCTGTCAGAAATAAGCAATTAGGTTTGTGTTAGTTAATTAGCCGGCATGTCTGGTTTAGCCTGTTTGCGCTGGGAAGCTGCGCCTCACAGCCGCTGCTGCCACAGCACACAAATGAATTAAAAGTGATCTGGGTTTTTTGTTGTTGTTGTTTTTTCAGGCAGTTACACAAGCTTTTCACAACGCTTAGACAAAGCAAACAAAACCAGGCCCGAAACAGCTGTTTTTTGTCCCCAGCCGGATCTGCCAAGTGTATTGTTTGAGCGGGGGCGTGTGGGGCGCCAGTGGCGGGGGAACAGAGAGGATTAACATGGCTAACACTCCAGTCATAAAGAATTGATGGTTTGCCAGTATCCATGGCAGCGACATTAAACTGAACACCACAGATGATGTTACCTGGTTTGTGTGTGACAGAAAGCACACTGTCTAATGCCAGTTACTGTTATTTGCTTAACTTGGCCTGTTTTTAAACATGCCCTATGCGAGAGACAAGTATTTGATGACACACACGAATACTGCTCTTAAACCCAGGCGCCATGGTTACTGACACGCTAGAACCTGCCCAGCATGTAACTCAATTATTTCTGCCTGCCTTTAATATACAAGAGTATTTGATTAAGTGGCACAATACAGAACCTTCATTAAATTTGAAATCATAAAGCAATTAGGGCTTAAAAACGGGGGAAAGAGCACAAGATGTTTGAAAAATATGAACAAAAGAACAAATGACAACAGAGACACTTGGAAAAATGAATTTAATACAGCAGTAATTGTGTATTTAGTTTGGCTCACAAGGGTGTTTGTGTATTATTGGCCAACAGAAAATGAGAATTTATTTATGTAAATTCCTAATTGAATAAAGCATGTCAGTGTAATAAAAGAGCTCCACAGGTTTAGCGCACCAAAGTCCTTACTCGCTCAGCGTGACACCCTTGGAATATCTAATATTCGTGCTACCTGCATTTTCTCTTATGCTGTAGCTATATTATGAAATTAAAATGCTCCAAATATTGGTCTTTCTGTGATCTAATCAAAATAACCCCTGTTGTACTGGCAATATTTGAGGATTGGAGAAAGCAGACCCTCACTGGAACAGTAATATGAACTTACAAACATTGGTGCTATATTTTGCCAGGTTGTAAATATAACCAAGTCAACAGCCACTTTCACTGCATCCGCGAAGGCTGCCTGTTCTCCTTCCTGCTCAAGCACCAAATGACCTCACATGCACGCAAACACATGAGGCGGATGCTGGGGAAGAACTTTGATCGTGTCCCATCCCAGGTACTGACTGACTCAGCGTGTGAGAAAAGATCTGTGCCATTCACAAAAGATTAATTGTCAAGTACAAGTGGGTGACAATTGTTACAGGCATTCACTTCATTCTTTGTAGCAATTTACTCAAGATATTTGTATTTTTTCATCCACATTGCTATGTGTATGTACTTGCACACAGAAATCTAAAATCAGGTTTATTTCTTATCGGCTGGAGAAAGGAAAAAAAAAACTGCTTTTGGATCGGCCCAATCAAGTCCAGACTTGAATCTGATTGACATGACATTAAAAGGTGGTACATAGTTGAAAACCCTCCATTGTTGCATAATTATTACAATTCTGCAAGGAAGTGCAGTGCAAAACATCTCCACAAAATGTGAAAGAATCATTGTCAGTCAAAGGAAAGGCTTGATTTTATTTGTTCCTACTAATGGCCGAACCAGTTACTAGGTAAAATGTCTAATTGCATTTTCACTCGGGATTTTGTAGCTTTGATTTGTATTTTTTCCTTCTTAATGCATCATGATTTAAAATCTATTTACGTGAACTCTAGGTATGATAGTTACTATTCAACACTGTCTTAAAACCATTATTATTATTTTGCACAAATGATGACATTTTTTCACTTTTAACAAATGGTTTCCGTTCCCTGGAGCATCTTTAAAAAATGACTACCGTTGTTTTGTTTGAGAAGATGAAACATTAAAGTTGGGTATAAATGGCAAAAACTAAGAATTGGAGAATAGGGGAAAACCTTTTAAATTCCACTTTTAAAAAGCATGTATGTTTTGCACCATTTCAGGTGATCCCACTGAGCCAGAGAAGTGATGAGATGCATCATGGCTCTTGCATGGTGTCAGGAGCCATGACGGCTCACTCCGATATCTACTCCTCCGGCACCGTAGACGAGGGTGACGATTACGTCGACTACATGGGAGGAGGGGGCAGCCCATTAGGCATCTCCTCCGAGTCGTCCAATCAAGACCGTAGTTGCACCAGCACGCCCGTGGGCAATGATGGCTCCCCAGTAGGTGAGTTCTTTACACAAGTACACCCGGGAAGGCTGCCATGAGTCTCACAGGTGGGAATCTCCAAAGTCATCCATCACGCATCATCATGAAAGCATGTATGTCTTCATTTAGAAGTACAGGCATCTAAAATAAGAGTCGCATGGCACTATATTTGATCAAAGTTAGGAAATAAATCGGATAAAATTTTAACCAATCAGACAATCAGTTTATTATGCATATTCATAAAGACAATTATGGAAATCAAGCATTGGCATTATTCAAAATGTATTCACTAGAAAACACAGGTATTAACTTATTGGATGATCTCTAATCATGATTATTTATATATCTGCTTGTAATTTCACATTTCCTGATGTGGTGCCACCTTTGTCATCATTGTTTTTTTTTTCTGGCTGGTGCTTACTTGTCTTGAATGGGCCTCATTTTATATCATTCTCTTATCTTTATCTTCCCTTTTTACCTCCTGCCCCTGTGTGTTTGTGTGTGTGTGTGTGTGTGTGTGTGTGTGTGTGTGTGTGTGTGTGTGTGTGTGTGTGTGTGTGTGCGTGTGCGTGTGCGTGTATGCGTGTGTGTGTGTTTGTTTGTTTGTGGCCCAAACCCTTCCCTTCTGCCCACCCTTCACCCTCTTTGGTCAACCTGTCTCTCCAGGACAAGGCTGCCCCACCACTACCACCTCTGCTCCCACCACCCCTGCTGACACTAGCCAAACCGTTCCTCCTTCCTCACCTCCTCCTGCTCCTCTTCCGCCTCCACCACTTCCACCTGCTCCTTCCGTTCCTCAAGCTGGCCTGCCGGCCCAGGCTACATCACTGTCCCCCGCTCTCCTCCGACCACCTCTGCCCTCGCTCCCATACCTCCTCTCTCCATCCTGTCTGTCATACTCTCTGCTCAGCGCCTCTCTGGGAGCCACTCTGAGTGTTGTCATGCCAACCAACACACCAGCTTACAGCCCCATCATTGCCACTCCGTCGCCAGTTAAAAATGACGTCCCAATAGTGCAGGACGCTGCAGGTACTTATCCCCGAAGCAAACCAACACTGCAGCTGTCACTCTGTTTTGAGCTATGTGCAACATTTTTATTGACTCAGACAGGAAAGTGGGATATTAGCATGCATCAAAAGGCTGGGGTAAAAAGAGAAACAAAAACACTTTATTTCCATTTTACGTAAATTCATAACACGTGGTAAAAAGCGTTGGAGATATCTGGCAATTAGATGCACAATAAGCACTAGGAAGAATATGTGGAATTATTACTTCTTCTACCTTTATGACTTGCCAACCAAAACATGTCGGCATGTGTTCCACTAGATTAGAAAAAAATGAGCATCTTTGGAAGATGGAGATTCAAATTAGTCCAGGTCCTGATGGGCGGATTAATGACACAGTCTCAAAGTAGCACTGTAGTGACTGTAAAAATGTGAAACATTCATTTTGCAACGAGCAAAAGGCTTGTTCGCTTGTAAAAATCCAAAAACGAGGCATTGTGTTATTAAAGTCGAAATATTGAAAGTGAAAGAAACATGTCCTGGCTGAAATTCCCCCCCAAAATACAGTAATTCAGCAATAGTGCACTCAAGTTAGTACAGCCTCCATTTAATCTTCCATTAACAAGCCAATTATTTGGATCACGCCTCAAGTTTTATCGAGGCGCACTTTTTCCCATCTTGCAGATCGGGGATTACATCATTAGCGTTGACCGCAGGGTGTTGCAGAAGGTGGGTGCCCCCACATAAAATAACACGCAGATGAGAGGGCCGGTTAAGACCCACAGCTCCGCCGTCTCTGTTTGGAGGCAGGGGGGGGGACACCCTGTAAAAGTGTCATGTTCCAAAGTCAATCTATCACTCTCCTCCCTCTTTGGATCATTATGGGAATTAGGAGTAAGAATTTGTGGCTCTCTGTGCTTACTCAGCTGTGAACCACTTCTGGCTGAGTAAGGTGGGACATTAGTGTTTCTACCAGGAGAATTCACAATGTGATTATGTAGTTTGTGGCTTTTGCTTTGAGATGCAACTGATTATTCATTAATGCGTATCCTCACTTGATTTTCCTCCAGGAAACACCATCTCCATCCCCACGGCCGCCGGAGCCAAGAAGCGCTTCTGGATCATCGAGGACATGTCCCCGTTCGGGAAGCGGCGAAAGACGGCGTCCTCACGCAAGATGCTGGATGAGGGAATGATGTTGGAGGGCTTCCGGCGCTACGACTTGTACGAAAACTGCAAAGACTCAGGGTGCCAGTTCTCCCTCAAGGTGACCCACTACCACTGCACCCGCGAGAACTGTGGCTACAAATTCTGCGGGCGCACCCACATGTACAAGCACGCCCAGCACCACGACCGCGTTGACAACCTGGTCTTAGATGACTTCAAGAGGTTCAAGTCCACACTAAGCTGCAACTTCCTGGATTGCCAGTTCTCCGGCAACAGTACCCACTTCCACTGCCTGCGCTGCGGCTTCCGCTGCACCGACAGCACCAAGGTGACGGCCCACCGCAAGCACCACGGCAAGCAGGACGTGATCAGCGCCGCCGGCTTCTGTCAGTTCAGCTCAAGTGTCGACTGCGAGATTCCCGACTGCAAATACAAGCTCAAGTGCTCCCACTTCCACTGCACCTTTCCTGAATGTAAGCACACGGTGGTGGGGATGTCCCAGATGGACTCCCACAAGCGCAAGCACGAGAAGCAGGAGCGGGGCGAGCTACCGTCCGTCTCGCCCAAACCGGACGCCGTGCCTCACCTGGCCTCCTCTGCGGGGGCTCAGGCCTCCCTGGCTCTGAACGCATCCCGCGGGCTGACCCGCCCCGGAAGCAACAGCATGGTGCCCTACTCGACGGGCGGCGGTGGCTCCGAGTACCACCACCCGTACCGACCGTCCTCCATCAACCTGGATGGCTCCCTCAACCTGGGCACGGACACCGCTAGCTCGCTTTTCTTCCTCAAAAACGCCACCGGGCTGGGTCTCAACGACTCTCTGGACCTGAGCAAGAAGATACACCAAGAGGCCATCCGACGCACACCCGGTCACAGCACGTCGCTGGGCATGCTGGCATCTCACGACGACACCACTGGAACCTCCGGGGAGGCCGAGGAGGAAGACGAGGAAGACGAGGATGAGGACGACGACGACGATGCGGAGGAAGAACTCAACACTGACTCAAACGATGATTCGGTGGCAGAGCCAGAAGAGGAGAAGGACAACGGGGAGAGTTACGGCGCTTCCGTTAACCACATTGACGCTTCCCAATTGAATAGACAAGATGGCAACCCGTAAAGAAAAAGACGGGGAAAGCGACCCGATGTACGATGAACAAATAAGAAGGAAAGAGACCGCATTCATCATTTTTAGAGGTTGTCACGCGACAACTAAAACACAACAGCAGCGGGTAGAACAGAAGGAAAAATGACGGCCCAAAAATGATTTACGATGATGTTTACAAGATGACCAACAATATTAATTCAATTATGCATTGAAAAAAAAACATGAACAGAAACACAGAATCTAGCCCCGATTTACACGCGGGAGCTGAAATGTAAAGCATTTTACTACACATCAGTCTTTTTGTGTGCGTGCATGTTTGACTTTAATTTATTCCTATTCTTATTTTTCACCTTTTTGTGTGGGGAAAATAATTGTCTCTATATATACATGTCCTATGATAGAAAAGGAACTTTGTGGGCCCACGCCACATGAACTGCGGGGTCAAGCACACATAAAAAAAGGGAAGTGAATCACTAAAGAGGAAATGGATGTGTTAAAAAAAAACTTTTTTTTCTTGTGTATTACGTATAAATATTATTATTGCAACGAGACACCAAGAGAGAGAGAGAGGAATCACACTTCTCTCACATTGGACTTCCTTGGCGGAGGCGAAGGAGCAACCCGTCTGGTTGGTCCAGGAGGCAGCTGAGTTCAGCTTCGCCCATGCTGACATTCTGCGTTTTGAAAAGGCACCAAATGAGCAGCCTGTGTAATTTAACCCCAGCCCTGCCCCATCGTCATACCCACTCATGATCAACCACCATCTCTGGTGGAAGAAATCAACTCTGTGTGTGGATAGTGCACTTTTATACTAGCTGACCATTACGCAAATACAGTGGTGGTGGAGGACTCGTGTTTATTTTTGTTACCATTTGCATTACGGTGTTGTTTTGTTGCTGTCAGTGAGAAGCATATCAATTTATAAAGGGGAATTCATGGAGCTGTATGCTGGCGGGGGAAAGGAGGTCAAGAATTGATTAGTTGTAGTGTGTTTGGGACGGGGAGGAGGATCAGGTAGTCTATTTAATGTTGGAAAATTGTACAGACCGAAAACTGCCTCAAATGGCGTACTATTTCCTCTTTTTTTTCCCTCCCTTCGTTCACTGTCGTGGCTGTAAGGGCCCAGCTCCAGTTTGTAATGATCTTTATTTAATATTTATGTGAACTTCCAAAAATGAGAATTTTTAGGGTGTTGTTGCACTTTTTAGTTTCATTTTAACCATCTGGGGATTACAAAAAAAATTATATATATATATATATGATATATAACTTTTTACAGGGAATTTGCTTTAAAAGATTGTTGTTTTAGTTCACTTTGCTTTAATGCACAAATAGATGTTAGTGTGACAAAAATGTTTTGTGATTTATTTAACATACAAAAAAACAAGCTGTTTTGGTTTTTATTTTGCTTTTTTTGATGGGAAACCTTGTTAACAAGAAAATGAGTATGCCAGGTAATTGGCATGCTAGCAAGAAACACTAATACAGACTGTGATTTTATGTTTTAAACTTCATGGAAATGCTCTTATTGTAGTGCTAAATTATCAATCTGTCACTCTGGTTTATACTGAGCAAATGTGTACGACTGAGGAGCAGACACACTGGTGATAAATGATCTCCTGAGCTTGGCATTGGAAATAAATATTCATTATATAGGGCATAATGATGTGCGTAGATGAGTTTCCTCCAGATATTGTTTTGAAAAGAAAAAAAAGAGGTTGTACAGTATTTCCCTCTGTAAAAAAAATGAACAAAATTCTCTTTGAGGAATTTTTAAAAAGAAAACCACAAGAAGGAAAAATGTCAATAATAAAAAGACAAGAGTACAAATAACATCATAGTTTGCGCGTGTGTGTGTGTGCGTGTGTATGTGTGTGTGGGCGTGACCTTTCTCAATGATAAAATGTTCTGAATTATTTAATAAAGAGAACACAATTGCTTCCGCTATTAAGCATTTTTACAATGTCAAAGCTCAAACTCACTGATTAGAATGTGTCTGCTTTATTTAACGTGTTTTATTCATTTGTCATTTCTGTGTGTGCTTTGTTTTGTGTCCCTCATTCATTGAACTTTTTGTTTTGTTTTGTTTTAGTTTTTATTTGTAGTTTGCTGTGGGCATGGCTCGTTCACAGAATGTCTCCCGGGACTCTCTCGCAAAGCAAGAGATCTTCCTAGATTCGTTTTTTTGCATATTTTTTTTGTTGATGTTTGTTTTTCCTTTTGTTGACATCTGTAGAAGCTGGGAGACAATAATCACTTGAATTTAGTTTCTACGTGTGTATGTGTGTGGCTGTAAAATTGCAGAATTTGTAAAAAGTTGGAAATAAAGAAAATATAATTATAATGGCGATATATAGTACATGTGGTGCTTGAGCTGCTCGGGGCCTTGGGGTGCTGGATGAAAGCGGGCCAAAGGTTAAAGCGGACCACTTGCTGCCTTTTTTGTAATGTCACTGACACAACTGGTGTGTGAGTGCGTGTGTGTGACTGTAAGAACACACACTAAGGTTCCCAGCTGCTCACAGCTTCGATTCATATTTCATGACCTTGCGCCCTGCTTTGTTCTGCGATAATCCATCTGGGACAATTTTGTCTGTCTCATATTCTCTAGAAGAAGAAGCAAAAAATATACTCATGGACTCAGTTGGAAGGCTCATCAATATTTTGTCTTGGATCAGCCATCATTTATCCGCCTTTGATAATCCTTCCAAATGTGTTCCCATTTGTAAAAAAAAATAATTGCTTCCATTCCAAATAATAATGATTGAATTACAGGTAGTAGAGATCGCGAATAAATGGATGTTTGGATGGATGTCAAGTCCTAGTTTATCACAAGCCTGCCCTAAATGTTTAATAAAGGCCAATATTTCCAAGTGGTCAAACAACATTTTTAAATGGCAGAATAGTTTTAGGCAATCAAATCACATTGCATGTGGCCAGGTAACAAGCAGTTATATCGTAGCTTTAAGTCTCTTCCTCCTTTCTTTGCCTCTTTGTCACTGTTTGAGTCTATCGGTGTTTATGTGCAATACGCTAAAAGTGCCTACTAATCTTGTAGTCCATCAAGAAAAGTGCAAATATCAGAATATTAGTCTTGTATGAGTTATCTCCACATACATTTTCCTAACCTTTATTCTCCCAATGCAGATGACTCAAACTATTAACCTCCAGCCGGCATTCCGACAAAAAACTTGAGAACGGAGCATCCTTCGAACTAGTTGAGGAAGTCCATCTGATGATTTTATTATAACCCCCCCTGCCTTCTCCGGAGCTCAGACACATCCTGGCTGGCAGTTCGCTCGCAAATGTCCTCCAGCACAAGCGTGGGTATAACTGACATCACATTTGACCCAAAATGCAGCACAAGCATGGGTATAACTGACATCACATTTGACCCAAAATGGCAACGCCTATGAGCTGTGTCATTTTCTGTGTTTAAGGATTATTTTCTTTGTTACCTTAGGTTAAAAAAAAACATTGACCATTGTTCACTTGAAGGTCATTTATACTACTAAATTGTTTATTTCCCTTAAAAGGCCTGATAGTGCTAACAAGATGGCTTTCACTTGGTATAAATGCTCGATTGTGTGTGTGTGTGTGTTGGGGGGATGGGGGAGGGTGGGGGTCTGGTCAGAGGGCACCCTGATTTCATTGTCTGTTTAGTTTGATGCACATGCTGGGCTCCACTCCCACATGTCACCGTTCAGTAGCCAGTGTGCCAAGTCTGTTTGTCCCTCGTCTACAGCTGTTCCGGTTCTTCCTCCTTCAATTCCTTGTGATGTTTTTCCCCAATAAAAAAAAAAAGCGGAGGGGAAAATGGAGGTAAAGACATCACCATCTGCTTGCCAGCTGGCATCCTGTATATAAGGTTTGGAGAAAAAAAAAGAAAAAGACAAATAAGAAAATTATATTACAGAAAAACCAGACGGAAACAACCTCCGTGTCCTGTGTGGACTTCCAACTAATTTTAGATAAAATGGCAAAGAAAAATTGTGCCCCCCGCGACCCCAATGAGGATAAAGCGCTTCAGAAAATGAGATGAGATGAGAAAAATTGTGATTCCACCGTTGGACACATTCTAGTGAAGTCATGTCAGATTTATTCTGGTAGACTTTAATCACTAAGTGGCCCCAAATGACTTCAAACCAAAACTGTGACATTAAAAAGGCATTTATTCGTGTCCAAAAAAAATCAATGATTAATAATAATAGTTTTAAACAAAAATATTACAAATTGTATTTACTGATGATTTCCTCCGATCCTCCCTCAGGTGCAATATTTTATATTCTTTTTTTTCTTCTTTTTAACAAAAACAAGTCTAAAACTTGACATACACAGGTTGATTTGGTAGCTTGTTTCATCAATTGGGAATTAATCTGTCACTATTTTCCATAGGCAAACTAATGTTCGAAGGCCCATTGATTATGAATCACTGATTGAAATAAAGCATCACTCCATCTAAGAAAGACTTGGCATTGCAGAAAGCTCTTTAAAAAAAGATCATGTAAAGTGAGGCTTTTATTTGTTAAAAATGACCATATATAGTAAAGGTATTTTTTTCAAAAAGCGTAGGCCATGTATAGTAAGGCTTTTATTTGTTCATAAAAAATGACCAAGAAGAGTACGGTTTTTATTAGTTAAAAATGACCATGTATAGTAAGGCTTTTATTGTTCACAAAAAGACCAAATATAGCAAGGCTTTTATTTTTCAAAAGTGACCATGTATAGTGAGGCTATTTTTCTTGTTAAAAAAAAAAGAAAGTCACCATAAAATGGAAGGCGTTTATTTGTTAAAAACGTGATCATGGATAGTGAGGCTATTTTTCATGAAAAATGAAAAAACAGGAGACCATGTATAATAAGGCCTTTATTTTTTTTATTTTTAAAAGATGGACTTTTTCCCCAAAACAAATAAAAATGGTAGACCATGTATACTAAAGCTTATTTGTTGAAAAAATGTACAACAGGTATAGTAAGGTTTTTATTTGTTAAAAAAACATGAAGAGTAAAGCTATTTGGGGGGGGGGGGAAATGCCATGTATAGTAAGGCTATTTTTCCATTTAAAAAATGTGACCATGTATAGTACGGCTATTTTTCATTAAAAATGAAAAAAACAGGAGACCATGTATAATCAGGCTTTTATTTGTTAAAAAGAAAGATGGACTTTTTCCCCAAAAAATAAATAAAAAAGGTAGGCCATGTATACTAAACGTTTTTTGTTTTAAAAAAAAAAGTAGACCATGTATAGTAAGGTATTTATTTGTTAAAAAAACATGATTAGTAAGGCTTGTATTTGTTGGTAAGGCTTTTTTCCTTTAAAAAATGTAGACCAGGTATTGCAAGACTATTTTTCATTTGAAAAAATGTAGACCATGTATTGCAAGACTATTTTTCTTTAAAAAAAATGTAGACGAAGTATAGTAAGGCTTTTTTCTTAAAACAAAAGAAGACCCTGAACAGTAAGACTTTTTTTCTTTAAAAAAGGACCCTGTACAGTAAGACTTTTATTTGTTTAAAAAAAAGACCATGTATAGGAAGGCTTTTATTCTTTTCAATAATTATCATGTAAGCCTTTTTCATAAAAAAAATATCATGTATAGTAGGCCTTTTATTTTTCTTAATGTGAAACTGAAATTGTAACCATGTAACAATATTACAAACAACCCAGAAACATTCTTTTTCTGAGCTCGTACACAAAAAATTACAGGAGAAATTCAATGTGTTCTGAAGATTTCGTCTTCCCCAAAGCCACCATGTTTGGTTATCAGAAGAATAGATGCCAACTCATTTTACTGCTTCTCTTGAAACCGACACTTGTTGATGATACATTGCTCAATGATCCCCTTCAATTTTGTCATCTTTTGAATTGGATGCCTATTTGTCTAAGTATTTTCTGTGCATGCAACTTACACATGCTAGAAGAAAAGGCTTTTTTGGCCATTAGTAGCAGCTGTTGCTGCTGAGCTTCCACAGAGGAAATGGCAACTTACACACACATTCATCCAATTTATTGCTAACAAGACCTTATTGGTTGCAGGGCCACAGCAGCGCATGTGGCTTTGCCTTATGTGGTCGTGTTCGGACGTGCTGCTGCTTTTCGTCAATGTGTTAGAGCGCCTTGCTGAGTTTAGAGTTTAAGTCAAGTTGCTCTGCCTTGTTACAATAAATCACCACCAGCCTTCAGCAAGATAAGGCCACTCTACACTTTTTTAATCACACTTGAGGTGTGTCGACGAAGCTGGAAAAAGTACAGTTTTTAACACATTTTGACACATTTTTCACCACATTTGTTGATGACCTAGAGCAAATATAAATGTATATATTATATATATATATATATATATATATATATATATATATATATATATATATATAATATATTATATATAGTTTGTGGAGCAAACAATTCCTTCTTCCTTTTTCTAGTTATGCAACTGTATGGCGCTTGGCTTCAGGCTAGGTGACATTTTTTTTCTCCATTTTCCTTGAAACACACCTCCCATTCCTTGAAGTGTTTGGCATTTCTTTCACAGTTCAGAAAACAAGTCTTCTTTCAAACTTGGACCATCAGATGACACAGCATTCCTGACAGTTTTGCTGGAACATTCCGTTAGCAAAAGCAGACAACAGTGTGGGTGAGAAAATGTTGAAAAGCAGAAAAAACTGGATTCACTTCACGCAGCAAGACTGCTGCCAAGTTTGTGACAGTGTCTTGCTCAACACAGCAAGTGATGCATGTCTTATGCAAAACACAAGTCTGTCTGACTTTTATTACAAAGACAGAGGTCATTGGAACAGCTAGAAATATGAGCTATATTTGAGTCTAGAAGCGAGCACCTTTAAAATTCCTGTTGATAGGAGGAATGAGCAATTTAGTGTGGGAGGAAATCGGAGTACCTGGAGGAAACCCATGCAGGCCCAGGGAGAACATGCAAACTCCACACCGGTGGATGTGACCTAGATTTGAACCCAGGACCCCAAAGCCGTGAGGCCAACACGCTTACCACTCACGCCACCGAGGCACCCATATGGATTTTTCATGTCTGATTTTAAATGACTAAACAGGTGTGGTCATTGCTGACGATGCATTTTCCATAACTCTGACCAAATTAGTTGATAAGATGGAAATAGTAAATTTCAGTCATGCTTTTCTGTTGTTGTTTCCAACACCTTCAACAGTGACTGTGACATTACTTTTGTTTGATTGGTGAGTTAAGAATAAAAGTGCCAATGCAAGCACTAAGGCTGTGGTTCGAGGTTAATGGTGCTTGAATGTTGTTCCTTGAACAGAAAGTCGAACACACACAAACCAAATTAAGTGGCAAGGTTTGCATTGCGTTCCGAACATGATTCACACATGCTTCCTGAGAAACACAAACTAATTTGCTCTCTTTGTTCTTCTTACTGTTTAAGATTTCATATTGTCATAATAAACTCATCGCTTCTAGAATTAAAGCCAATAGAACTAACTACATTTAGCAACCCCCCAAAAAGCAGAAGTCCAAGTCTAAAGAGACTGGTCCCACAAAGGACCAACAGAACCTGACCTCGTTGTCACAAGAAAGGTGCAAAACAGGAAAGAGCTGTGAGAAAGAGAGAAATATTCCATTGGAAGTTTGAGAGAGTGAGTTCTTGCTTACTGCTTTCCTGGCAAACTGAAAACTTCTTAAGTGCTATGCTGTAAATTTGCTTAATTTGACATGAGTCCAAGAGGAATGGGATCATTTTCTTACAGTGGAATAAAAATATGAATAAATAAATAAATAACTGCCAGAGAGTGTGACAAGGAGTTGGAGCACTCCAACTTGGTGTTTCTGCTGTGAGATGATGGCTGTAACACACAGCGGACGGTGTTTGACTGAGCAGTAAAACCACTCTATTCTGGCACCAACCTAATATGACTCACGGCAAATGAAAATTATGAGAATAAACGTCCCCACTAGACGAGCTTGGGCTGGGTTGAGTACTGACTGAGCTTTAAAACCCAAAAGATCTGTGCGACAAATTGTTTCTGTCATTGCAGACGGGAAAGACCTTGTTATATTTTCATCTCGCCTGCAGAAAGATAGGTTATATTGGAAAGGTCATCTGAGTATCGACGTACCTGATTATTGACGGGAAAAGTCTAGATCAAAAGAAAGAAAAAAAGACAAATTCTTTTTTTTTTACATTTTGGGAAAATCATCCATTAAGAACGGGCAGACCGGTGGCACGAGTGGTTAGCGTGTCAGCCTCCCAGCTCTGGGGTCCTGGGTTCAAATCCAGGTCATTTCCATCTGTGTGGAGTTTGCATGTTCTCCCCAGGCCTGCATGGGTTTCCTCTGGGTACTCTGGTTTCCTCCCACATTCCAAAAACATGCATGGTAGGCTGATTGGAGCCTCTAAAATGCCCCCCCACCGATTAGGGGTGTCCCATGCCTCTGGCCCGAAGTGTCCCTGTGACCATAACGAGGATAAAGCAGTTCAGAAAATGAGATGAAGTGAGAGATGAGATCCATTGAAAACAATTTGTTCATGATTAAGCAAACTCACTTTTTACTATTATTTTTCTTGTTTATGTTTAATGACCGCTGTTGTCAAGATAATAAAAATCTGCTTCACTGCTTGGTCTGAATTTAATCTGTCTTGTTCTGTTGACATTGTAAATGAACAGCCATTTGACAAATATGAAATGTATATTTTGGGTCAAATATTGTGTGGGTAGGTACCATTCTCCTCATTTGAAATCTTTCACAGACTCCACTTGGCCCAATTGCTCCCCTAATGGCCACTTTTAAAAAGACTAGTTTTCCAAGCACAGCTGTGACCTTCATAAAGCAATGAGGGCAACAGGTGTGAATCACGTGTGCACTAATCTTTCACATTATGGTTATTGATAACAGACACTGCACAGGCTGCTCACTTAAAATTTGTCATTTAATACGGAATACATCAGCAATCTGATATTTGTAGCATGGAAGAAGCAAAGGTTAAGAAGATTCTGTAGACGCTAATTTTAGAAAAAGTACATCATTCAAAGAGGAGTTCTGTTACTAGAAGAATTCTGTTAGTACTGCAGAGCCTCCTAAACAAGACATTGAGCCCACCAAGGGCTTTTGGGATTTTTTTTGCACTCCCTCAGTGTAAAGGCATGAAAACCGGATCGCATTTCGCTGTGACAACGGACCAATTATGGAAGACAAGGTCCCTGAAAGTATGTACTCTCTCTCATTTAGGTGATTTGATCATTATGCTTGTTTTCAATTGTTGTTTTAAAGTTCTTTCCTATAGTCTGCACATATACAATTTAAACATTAAGTGATTTCAAGCAGTTTAACGCACAGAAGATGGAAAAGGTTTAAGAAAAGAAAAAAAAAGAGAGCAAGATGAATAGTTTCTAAACATTTTCCCCCCACTATAAATTTGCAACTCATTTGAAGGATATCTTTGATAACTGTGATATTGTGTTTGCACACTTGTTTCCCCTTTGACTTTAAAAATCATTTATAATTGGAATGAGCAAGCTAAATACTGTAAATTCCATTAATATGCCTTACTTTTTTAATCCATTTCTTAGCTATTGCTTGAGGGGTTGCATTACATAATTTATTGGTTACAAAACACACAAGGATTATCTCCAAAAAAGAATTTTGGGAAATCTGTAAGGGTCTGATGAAAACAAAGTTAAACCATAACCTATGTTTGTCACATTACTGAAAATGAGAAATCAGAAATGCCTAAAAATCTACACTAGAACACCTGAAATTTATTCTGCGGTTAATCTGAGTGCGCCACTATACATATTATCAGTCCCATTGAATATTAGTTTGAATTTATTTGATTAACTTTGAACCAAGCCACACAACCATTAAGTGGGTGTGGCCATTTGTGCAACCATATCATGATCATCTCATTCTTTATTGTTACCTGTAAATTGATTTACATTTTATCCTCATATACAAGGCCTGTGAGATGTCAGTTGACTGAACTAGTCAATGGAATTCGATTAGTCTTTGCGTTTCAAATAGCTATTTTAGACTGCGCAAGACCCTTCATATGCCTTTAATTTGTGTTGGTGGGTCTTTCTAATATGCACAAGCACACCTGTTGCCTCCATGCCGCCTGAAGCTTCAGTCTCTCCACAGGCGGACAGGCTCTCTTCTGGATAATCCAATCTGCTCATAACAACATCAGTGATTTACAAGGGAGATGTGAGTACTGGTGGTTTTGTTGTTGTTGTTTTTTATACTGATGGTTTATTTCTTCTCATCCTTACCTAAATATTGTAGCTGATTAGAGTATTGGTGAAATGGACCATGTAATTCGATTTAGGTAGGCAAAACTAACAGTGTCAATGGAAGAGTGCCTTCGTGTTTTTACAAGCCAGCCCACAAGTATCCATGTTCCACATTTGGATTTGAAAAATTGCCCAGACAGAACCAAGTAATTCAAGCCAGACAGAGGATTGCATGCTTATTTAGCAAGTGATGACAATGTGCTTATATGACTTGGGTGTACAGTATTGGCAATGCCCATCCCTGACTTTGATTGCCAAATGTTGCTACTATTTTCACCAAGAAGGAAGAGCATGAAAAGAGCATCCTACTTTACCATCTCACACTATTGAGGAATGTCATTAGTCACTCACATGAACCCTGGTTACAAACCTTGGATGACATTGGCCTAATAACTGTAAGGTTTCTGGTTTCAACCCAGACAGCACATGATGAGCGTGACTATTGCAAGTTGATGCAGTAGCGTCAAATTACTGTATAAAATAAATTCCTTCATTTCATTCATTCATCTCCACGCATCCTTGTAAGGGTTGCTGGAGCCAATTTCAAGGCATACAGAGAGACAATCTGAGCCCACGCCGGCTAAGTTAGGCAAGTGAACCACTACAACATCCGGTGGCCTTATAAAACAAATCACATTAAATAAAATTAAAAAATGAAGGCTACTTTACTCCTCTCATTTTCTGAACCGCTTTATCCTCAATAGGGTTGCGGGGGGTGCTGGAGCCTATCCCAGCTGACTTCAGGCCAGAGGCAGGGGACACCCTGAATTGGTGGCCAGCCAATCACAGGGCACAAGGAGACAAGCAACTATTCACAGTCACACTCATGCCCAGGGGCAATTTTGAGTGTCCAATCAGCCTACCATGCATGTCTTTGGAATGTGGGAGGAAACTGGAGTACCCACAGAAAACCCACCTAGGCCCAGGGCGGACATGCAAACTCCACACAGGTGCACCGACCTGGATTTGAACCCAGATCCCCCACTGTAAGGCCAACACGCTAACCACTCAGCTGCCGGGCCGCCCTGGCTATTTTACTTTCAGGTGAAATTCCAACAACTACAGTCAACTGCAGATTGGAAGCCATTTTATTTCTCCTCGCATAGCACACACACACGACTGTTTTATAGCCAGCAATTACAAGCACACAAGCAAACACTCAATAGGAGCAGCGGGAATGAGTTGCTCAGTAACAATGTAGTAGTTAGGTGGCAGCAGGAAAAGGAGCAAACTGCAAGGTGAAAATCTTGCACACGGACCCCTCTGTAAAATGGGAAGGTTTAAGACAGGTATTGGAAACTGGGTGTCAAGTGCGTCCCATTTATAGAATTGTTAAGAAGTCATCCAGGTTCAGGTTAAAAAATGAAAATCAGGCAACGCATTATTCAATAGATTATTCCAAGACGATAAAATTGCTAATGTTTCTATGTATAATTATACTACTATGTAATTCGGGCCTGACAGCAAAAATAGTGAGCGCTGCATCTGAGAGAGAAAAAATATATATTTCATTGAAGACATTTTAATTCCAGCATGGAAATGGCGGTTAGATTTGTTCAGGATTAAAAAAAATGAAAACTTGCTTTAGTTTTTCCGTCTTTTGAACTTAGTGTTTCTATTTAAAAGTGGAGTCATAAAAGGAACTGGAAAAGTGTCCACGACAGACCATTGTTAGGCCTGAGGAAACAATATTGGACATGTATAATGAACATTAACAAACATCTATAAGTCTATATTTCAAAGAGGCCAAAAGGTTCCATAAATTTCCGATTTGAACTCTATGTAAGGCAGGGGGGCTCAAGGTTTTAGAACTGCAGGAATCAGGACTGTACTAATATGGTCTGGACCAAGTCTAGTAGCCACCTGAGAATTTGCTTTGGGCTAACAACGCATGCATTGATCCAAGGAGATACTCAGCCCTCTAACCTGCTGAGTGCTCAGTTCCAGTGAACAATGGAGTTCACAGCACGTCAATATGCTATCCTATTGAGTGCTCTCTGTTTAGCAGTATGATTGATGAGGTTAAGGCTCCCAGGTTGGGAGCAAAATGATGTCAAATTCAAGGTGCTGCCTTGAGCAAAAAGTCCCAAATGTGAGGCAATATAGAAAAAAAATACCTCAAATATTTACTATTGTTGGTATTATTAGAGTATGCTAATGACAGTGCTGTTAATTGATGTAGATGAAAGCTGCTTTATGGACGAGAATGCCCAAATCCCCTCAGACACTAAATGATGTCCAAGCAGATTTATTACAGTCGGTCTCTATAAATCTCCAGGTGGCTTCAGCTCCAGGGAGAGGTTAATGGATTACAAAGGGATGCAGTATTGAACCACAGGGAAGTTTATACGCTTCATCGATACATGGAACAGTATTGATCATCAAAAGCCAAATAAATTTAATTCATACTCTGAATCGCACATTGCAATATTCAAAATGGAGTAGACTATGAGGGAAGGTTCAGCTGCTCTACCAAAGGATTATCTTACTTAGGAGCATAAAATGATAAATAACAGAAATTGAGACAATATGTATATGTTTTGACGAAAGTTTGGCGACACTCTTTTTCCTTGTCGACGATAATGTCAAATATTGATTCATCTTATTAGACGTGCTTCATAACTGAGCAAAGAATACCCCGAGATTTGGTACAAACGTAAAGCTGGCATGCAAAATGACTTGAATGGCTGGACATCGTAAGGCTTTTTCTTTTAAAAAAAGTGGTCTATGTAAAGTAAAGCTTTTATTTGTTTAAAAAATAAATACTATGTATATATAGTCAGGCTTTTTTCTTTAAAAATGACCATGTATATTAAGGGTTTTTATTAAAAAATGACCATGTATAGTAAGGCTTTTTTATTTAAAAAAAACGACCATGTACAGTAAAGCGTTTTTCTTAAAAGACGACATAGTATAGTAAGGCTTTTTTTCTTAAAAAATGACATAGTATTGTAAGGCTTTTTTCTTAAAAAAAAAAAACGACATAGTATTGTAAGGCTTTTTTTCGTAAAAAACGACATAGTATAGTAAGGCTTTTTTCTTAAAAAACAACATAGTATAGGCTTTTTTCTTAAAAAACAACATAGTATAGGCTTTTTTCTTTAAAGACGACATAGTATAGTAAGGCTTATTTTCTTTAAAAACGACACAGTATAGTAAGGCTTTTTTGTCTTTAAAAACGACATAAAGGCTTTTTTGTCTTTAAAAACGACTTAAAGTGGTCTATGTAAAGTAAAGCTTTTATTTGTTTAAAAAATAAATACTATGTATATATAGTCAGGCTTTTTTCTTTAAAAATGACCATGTATATTAAGGGTTTTTATTAAAAAATGACCATGTATAGTAAGGCTTTTTTATTTAAAAAAAACGACCATGTACAGTAAAGCGTTTTTCTTAAAAGACGACATAGTATAGTAAGGCTTTTTTTCTTAAAAAATGACAGTATTGTAAGGATTTTTTCTTTAAAAAAAAACGACATAGTATTGTAAGGCTTTTTTTCGTAAAAAACGACATAGTATAGTAAGGCTTTTTTCTTAAAAAACAACATAGTATAGGCTTTTTTTTTTAAAGACGACATAGTATAGTAAGGCTTATTTTCTTTAAAAACGACACAGTATAGTAAGGCTTATTTGTCTTTAAAAACGACATAGTATAGTAAGGCTTTTTATTTACAAAAAAGACCATGTATAGTAAGGCTTTTTTCTTAAAAAATGACCATGTATAATAAGGCTTTTTTGTTTAAAAAAGACCATGTATAGTAAGGCTTTTTTTCTTAAAAAATGACATAGTATGTTAAGGCTTTTTTTCCTAAAAAAACGACATAGTATAGTATGGCTTTTTTCCCCTAAAAAAACGACATAGTATAGCATGGCTTTTTTTCTTGAAAAACGACATAGTAGAGGAAGGCTTTTTCCCTAAAAAATGACATAGTATAGTATGGCTTTTTTCCTTTAAAAAACGACATAGTATAGTACGGCTTTTTTTCTTAAAAAACGACATAGTATAGTAAGGCTTTTTTTCTTAAAAAACGACATAGTATAGTATGGCTTTTCCCCCCTAAAAAACGACATAGTATAGCATGGCTTTTTTTCTTGAAAAACGACATAGTCGAGGAAGGCTTTTTCCCTAAAAAACGACATAGTATAGTATGGCTTTCCCCCCTAAAAAACGACATAGTATAGTATGGCTTTTTTCCTTTAAAAAACGACATAGTATAGTAAGGCTTTTTTTCCCTAAAAAACGACATAGTATAGCATGGCTTTTTTTCTTGAAAAACGACATAGTAGAGGAAGCCTTTTTTTTCTTAAAAAACGATATTGTATAGTAAGGCTTCTTTTCTTAAAAAACGACATAGTATAGTAAGGCTTTTTTTCTTTAAAAAATGACAGCAAGTAAGGCTAAGAGAGTCGGAGAATAAATCTGACTTCTGATTCTTCACCTTCTAGTTGTTGCTGTGGTCCACTGGCAAAATCATTGGGTCAGAACATGAGGTGGGAATCAGGAGTGAGTTCAATTCCACTCGTTGCAATTCTCAAATTGTTTATTGAGGTAATGAAAAGGATAAATACAACTTCCAACTTTACAGTGGTGCAGTGGCAAAGACAATGGGTCAGAACTTCAGGTGGACTCAAGTTCAAATCAGAAGTGAGTTTGATTCCACTCTTTGCAATTCTCAAATTGTTTATTGAGGTAATTAAAAGGATAAATATAACTTCCAATCACATCATTTCAGAAGACACTGTGGTCCAGTGGCAAGAACAATGGGTTGAAATTGAAGTTGGACACAAGTTCAAATCTGGAGTGAGTTCAAGTCCACTCTTTGCAATTGTCAAATTGTTTATTGAGGTGATGAAAATGATAAATATAACTTCCAATCATCTCATTTCAGAAGTCACTGTGGTCCAGTGGCAAAGACAATGGGTCAGACAGACTTCAAGTTAGTGGATTTGACTGCCATGTGGGAGATGGGGTTCGAATCCCGCTCTCATTTGACTAATCACTACACTAGTAGTTCAGTAAATGGGTAATCCTTTTTTCATTCAAATAAAGACTTAGTCATTTTTTTCAGCAAAACAATATTTCCGGTCAGCCTTCGGCTGACCGGAAGACAGTTGGGAGGGGGGGTTCCTGGTGGTGTTCGACAGTCGGCCTTCGGCCGACTGCCGACACCATACAGTCGTTACTGGCGACACCGGGACGTGAACCCTCGACACCCACGTCGCAGGCAGGTGACTTACCCACTACACCACGAGGCGGCCCGCCTATACATGATTGGAAGTTATATTTATCCTTTTCATTACCTAAATAAACAATTTGAGAATTGCAAAGAGTGGAATTGAACTCATTCCTGATTTGATCTTGAGTCCACCTGAAGTTCTGACCCATTGTCTTTGCCACTGGACCACAGTGACTTCTGAAATGATGTGATTGGAAGTTATATCTATCCTTTTCATTACCTCAATAAACAATTTGAGAATTGCAAAGAGTGGAATTGAACTCATTCCTGATTTGAACTTGAGTCCACCTGAAGTTCTGACCCATTATCTTTGCCACTGGACCACAGCGACTTCTGAAATGATGTGATTGGAAGTTATATCTATCCTTTTCATTACCTCAATAAACAATTTGAGAATTGCAAAGAGTGGAATTGAACTCATTCCTGATTTGAACTTGAGTCCACCTGAAGTTCTGACCCATTGTCTTTGCCACTGGACCACAGTGACTTCTGAAATGATGTGATTGGAAGTTATATCTATCCTTTTCATTACCTCAATAAACAATTTGAGAATTGCAAAGAGTGGAATTGAACTCACTCCTGATTTGAACTTGAGTCCACCAGAAGTTCTGACCGTTTGTCTTTGCAACTGGACTGCATATAAACAAATTACCAAAAAAAAACATTTGAATTTTCAGAATCAAGTATTTCTATGGCAGAATGGAGAAAAAAATCACTCCAATGCATTTTCCAATCAAATTTAAATCACGTTGCAAAATTTTCGACAGTACACCAACAAAATTCAAGATAATCAAATATTTAAGAACGCAAGAAAAAAGTCTTGTGTCCATTAAAACCATTTTTATTATCATTTGAACTTTGAACAGAAAGCATATTTCATAGCATTTCATAGAGCCAAATAATTTAAACGTAGTCGATCGTTGGTCAGAACTAATACACGTATCCTGTCTTCCCACTCAACCGTAAACAGAGTGACTAATTCAATGAATCACGTAATCATTTATTACTTTCCTTTTCAATCACGGAGCATTTTTATAAGCTTCCCACATGCGCACACTGAGAAAAAAAAGTGACACAAATTCTACAACTTCCATCTCGGGCAGCCTTCGGTGTCTTACTGCATATAATAACAAAATACGGGGCGCAGTTTTCAGTAAAGATTAGTCACCATGGGAAGCCCTGTCTAATTTGGACCGGGGGGCTTGTTACGAAAAATAACACAATGCAACTGCGCTTTCTGTATTAGATTTACAATTTTAGCCTGCTTGACATTTCAAGCTGCATGAACTAATACATCTGTTATTTGTTGATCATTTGATTATTAACATACTTCACAAACCAAATCAGCTGCTCTGCTGGAGATTCAGACAGAGAATACCACACAAGTCTGCCATCCCTCCTCGCTCACATGCCACACACAAATAAACAAATTCTCTGTGATTCACAATTCAGCCCTTAGTGAAAGAGGAAAGCAATGGGGAAAAAAACATTTATCTTCCACTTGCCTCAGAGCACTCTGACACAGGCATGAAACAAAGCCACTCATCACATTCTGATCTAGAATTTCAGGGTTTTTACTTCAACCAAATACCATCCTGCTGGCCTTTTGAATTATTGACAGACTGACACCAATGTGAAAGGACACATAAAAGAGGCTAAAAGCTCCGGCCCTGGTCGGGATTGTCCTTTCCGATTGGCATCAAAAGCTCGGCTAAATGCTTCTCTGAAACTGGTTCGTTCTTTTTTTGTGTGTGTGTGAGGGGATGAATATGACTTCTGACCACACATGAGGCTGTGAGGCTGTATTTAGGATGCCATTGTTTAATTTGCAAGATGAAATGTCATCAAAAGAATTGTTGCACAAAGATTTTAAGTGTAAATCTAATATTTGTACAACTTTGCTTTTTACATAGAAGCTTATTGTCCTTGGAGCTTGGGCATATGAGCTGAGATTCTACATTGAAACTGTATATTATTATATTTTTGTATATCTTTGTGAATTTTTAAATGGGGCATCCAATACAAAGCAAATTTGCCATCCATGCCAGCACTTGGTTCTCTTCACAGTGAAGGTGCAATGCTGAATATGTGTTTATTATGTGTAAGCATGTCAAAAACAGCCAGGGGGTAAAATGTAAAATCAATGCTTTTCTAAAAGCTGTGCAAAAGTAAAAGCTTTAGGAATTGAACATTGGCTTATTATAAGAAACCCAACTGTTTTGTATGTTGTTCAGTAGAGAACACACTTGATCTTTAAACACATTGTGTTAGGTTCATCCAATTGTAGCACTTCATGCACTGTGCTTCAGTTACAGTCACAGTTCTGCTGTCCACTCTCTATCGGATAACTACGAAGACAATGCATTTTGGTGAGAAGTTTAGAGGTTAGATTAGTTTTATTTACATTAGTTCTAATTTATTTGCTACCGCTTACGGGCAGCCTATGAGATTTGGGTTTGTGCGCTGACGTTTCACATGATTTGAAATGCCCATGAAAAACCAGATGCCCACAGCAACGATGGCAGAATCAGAATGAGCGTAAATTGAGGACTCGCGTACAATTAGATGAATTTGGAAAAGATGTTGGGGAATTTAACAGCTTTCCAATGCACCGGGCTGCCTCTTTTAGTGTTCCTGTTTGCCTTCACTTTGATAATCATCGGTCTGCTCACTTAGGATGCCCGCCTCTTCCTTTTCCTTGTCAATATTGCCATTTACTTGGTCCTCTCCTTGCGCTTCGATGGGAGCCTGATCTTTCAAATGCAAGGGTAGCGTTGTCTCGAGGCCTACAACTTCACCATTGGCACCGAGTGTCCCACCTAGCGCATCACTTGGGCAGATGCTTCCGTCTTTGATAGGGGAGGAATTGGCTGACTCATTGCTAACAGGGGAGATGTCGCTGCTGCTGTGGTTGACCGACTGGGGGCTTGATGCTGGGGATCCTTTCAAGGGAATCTGCCAAGATGGGATCTTGGAAATTGAGGGAGTGGAAGGGAACTGTCTCCTGTGAAAGAGAATATGAAAATAACCGTTTTGATTGTGTCTGGAAAAAATACAGTACAGTATATGTATATGTATATGTATATGTATATGTATATGTATATGTATATGTATATGTATATGTATATGTATATGTATATGTATATGTATATGTATATGTATATGTATATGTATATGTATATGTATATGTATATGTATATGTATATATATATATATATATATATATATATATATATATATACTTTTTAGTATTTTTAATTTTAAAAAATAGCTTGCGTTTTTTTCTAAAATGTTTGTTCTAAAACTACTACTTCAAATTTATAGCCTGTAGTATTAAATAAAACTTGAACTGCAAACATTTGAAAGTGTTTTTTTTATTGCATTAAGCAAACACATTAGTCAGTATTAAGAGCCACAGATTGTATTTGAATATTGACGTTTAGGTAAGTCAAAATTCAACAGTTGAAACGTGAAATATAACGACTTATATTAATACGGCACACACAGCATTCTGTGTGAGGTTAGCAAAAAAAAAGTAAGAGAAGTGTAGTGTTTGGTTTTAATGAATTGACGCAGCACTTGGCAGAATGCTGTGACATAACTCCCAAATCAAATAGACACTTCACAGGTTGCAAACCTTGCATTGTGATACAACTACAGACGCCGCACAAGGCTCATTTATCACTTGTGCGCAACAAGGTTTGAAGAAGCCTATTTAATATAAAAAGTAAGTCAACGTCTGAACGTTAAGTCAAAGGTTTTTTTGAAGATGTCTTCTTAGTGATGTTAATGACACCTTGCTATTATAAAGAATGCTCAATTACAGTTCCTAAAGGTGTTTCAACCTGTTATTATATTGTGGGGGTGCAATTACTTTTTCAAACAGGGCCAAGGCCCTTTAAATGTAATTCATAAGAATGCATATAGAGTTTAAAAACTAGTTTGATTATACTGAATAATCTTTGAATGATATTTAAGTTTGTTTAAATATCTGAAACATTGATGTAGGGGAACAAAGCAAACAAGGATGTAAACATTTGAGAAGTGGGAATGTACTGTTTTACAGTACTGTATTTTTCCTATTTATATAGTGCATTTGTTTTTCACATTACTCCAACTCTGAATAATGAGTGAGAGTAAAAGTAATATCATAGGAGCAATTGGTGTCTTGTTTACCCATAAACGTATGAAAAATACATTAGACTGCGCTAAAATGCTGATGGCCGCAGGATGTTAATTGGCAAAGCAAGTTGTGAAATAAAAGCAATGGTACAATCTGTAACCTCGAAGGCCTCAGTGAGACGATACCCCAAAACTGCATTTGACTTTTATGGTTTTCTAAGAGTAGAAGTAATTTGGGTTGTCATAATAAAAAAATGATATTAAAAAAAATATGGTAGTATTTTAAAAACTAAGAACACGGTGTGTATAGATGAACCTGTACAAATGCTAGGTGGGATTAAAATCTAGCCACATTTTATTGGGTAGAGAAGTCATTCAAAATGTTAGTGTCACAAAGACAAAATGGGCAACATCCATAAAACTCCACCAGAAAAAAAGTACTGGCATTTATTGTAAGCAGACATTCAGACACACAGGAAGTGTATGTGTGGCTTGACTAGATAACTTTGTTACCTGCTGAGTAGTAAACCCTTCAAAGAGACTATCTCAGCTTTCAGCTCCCCAACCATTTGGTTGTCCAGGATTCGGCTGGATGCAGACGCCGTCTAAAAACATTTGACACACAATACATACAACAAATGTCAAATGCCCTCTTTTAACAGTTCCCCCATTTTCACCCGGTCCAGTCCCCAAAAAATAATTGCAGCTGTATTTATAATTAAAAAATAGGGACAGAGAAATTCTATTTGCTAAGCAAACATGGTTAACAAAAAACTTTCAATATTTGTTTATTCATATCAGTCATCACTGGCGACATCTTTATTTTACTTGACTGAGGACAAGAAAAAAAATCCAATGAAAGTAATATTAATTGCCCTGCAATTGGCTGGCAAAAAAGTATGAATGGAAAATATGCAGATTCACAACATAAGGAGAATCAAAGGAATTGAAGTACATCTGGTAAGGGTTGAGTTCAATATGTACACAATTACACTCTTCATTTGTACCGCTATGGTTCCGTCACTCTTTCACTCCTGACCCCGTAGGTCATTGGATTTTAATTATGCTTCGTCTTGAGTACTAATTTAAACTTTTACAAGATGCACATACTGTATTTTGCTGTGAAAGAGAGAAGTTCGAAGGAGACCAGAGGAAAACTGGCTGTCGTGTTCTTTTTTTAGGCCATATAAATTCTGAAAAACGGTTATGTTAACAGATGCCTATTTGGCCTGTTGTTCTCCATTTTACTATTATAACTTTACCGTATATTTGTTCTTGGTTTCTGATAAAATAAAAAATTCCCCTGCTAAAAATGCGACAAATATTACAGTGTGACTTATGTATTATTGTCCTCATCATTGTCTTTGGCTAGTGTGACGTAGACTCAAGTGTGACCTCATCCGAAAAATATGGTATATGAACTTTAATATTGAGGTAAATTCTTCTTCTTTTTTTAAACGTCTACAACAACTTAATAATCATATGGTGGAAGATGAAATAACAATACAATTCTGATTCTGAATAGTGGTAATAACGGTGTCTGTTCCTACAAAAGAGCTGTGTTTGAAGCAACACGAGATCATGTGAAGATACTCAAGTGAGAAAGGGCCGAGTCAAAGGAAAACAAGACGAAAACCGTAATTAAGCCTAACTCACCAGAGGACGCTTGTTAGGAATTGTGGACCTCCTACCAGGGCAGGAGTGATCATTTGGACTCCGTCGCTTGTAATTAAATCTAAACGAAATTAATTGAATCAGATCTGAAAGGGACGACATGCATACACCGAATAAGGGGGCCGAGGAGTGAACGTCATGGGATAAAGAAAAGGAGGAGGTGAGATGTATTTTCTCAGAGTTGGAGGTTTATCAGCGACAAAGCCTTGTGGATAAAGAGCAATGTTTAGTCGCATTGCATTGGGACTCTTCTGAAAGCAGTTCTCACTACAGTCACCAGCTCATTAAGGCCCATTCATTTTGGCTGTAAAATCATGTATTCAAAATGAATCAACTTCCCCATTAAATTCAGTTGTTTTATATGACTTTTTCCATGAGTGCGAACAGAGAGGAGTTACTTTAGAAAGTACCATCCATCAATGTTGCAAGTTTAAAGAATTGGTTGCTATCTCCAGCTACTTTTTCGTCCATTGTAGCCACGATACAAGTTAAGTTAGTTGAACCATTTTCCTAAGGAACTTGGTTAAAGCTTATGAGGTAACAGAGATAAATACAGCAAGGGAAGGGACAAAAAAACAAAACTGGTTTTGAATAATGTCTTTTGATTTGATTTTTCTATACGCACTGCTCCAGGCTTCCCCATTTTGCCCTTAAAACAGAGTGCAAGGAACTATTGACTTGGCTCTTTAGTTCCTGAAAAGAATTAAAATGCCTGAGAAAAAAGACAGCTTGTTCTTACTTGCGGTTATCAGAAATCATGGGTCCCAAGGCGAGACTGGTTGAAAAGCCCTCTTATACAGTATATCGCTTCATATTGGGGGGCTTAATGATGAAACCGTTAACCTCTTGCTACGTACATAACATGTATTATCTTACATTGATGCTGTCGAGCAACACTATCTCTGACACGTCTTATTGAATTCAAAGAAACCTAATCAAATGCGGAGTCCGTGCAGAATTTCAGCTTTGAGATACATTATGTTAGTGTGTATGCACACACTTTGTGTGGAACTTCAGTGTTAAGTGCTTTGCTGCAGGCTAATTGTAAGAGTATCAATGTCCACTGAGACTGAAAGTGTGCTCATCCTCAAGTGCTGACATATCTCACACACCACGGAAGCATGTAAGATTTGATGCTTGCGCCATCCACTAATCAAGATAAATATCTGCATTCCATTCAACGGTATCGGCACTTAAATCTGCCAAATCTTTCCAGTTCAATTCCACTTTGAAATGCATGGTGACTGAATGTTTAATTGCAAAGACAAGACAAGTGGCTTTGGCTTTCACTGCTCCAATGTACACCTAATCTTGATTAAATTCTGATGCAAAGTTGTTGCATTGTTGTATATGTGGATAAAGTATGTGCTACTAGTTAAACATGTAATGCATCATTTTTCAGCAATGTGAGCTCTTTGTTATGTGAGTGGCATTAAAAGTAGAGATGGCGACAGCAAACTCAGCTTCTTGAGCATACTTCAGATATAATTAAGTCAAGACTGTTTTTTCCCCAAATGGAAACATACAAACCACTAAGCCAAACGATATCAATTTTTTTTTTTATAAAAAAACTATAGTAACCAGCACTAACACTTTGCATACTTTTTTTCAAAGATAAAATGGTTTAATAGGCATTTTTTCTGCTAAGCATCTGGAAAGAAGAAAATAGAATAAACATGGCTTGAAAACAAAGCAGCAACCAAGGACAACAGCTCATCTGCCTAAATGAAGATAAACGCCTTTGGACCATTAGCAAAAAGATCTTTAACAAGCCTTGTTTAAGAGTGTCTGAAGGCAAATTAATTCAGAGTTACTCTGCCAGCAGACACTATATTTTGAAATAACGCATGTATATTTATGATGAAATTAGTTCCTACAGGAAGTCCCCAGAGGAGGCTTTTTGAGTAGAAACATTGGCACAGTGCAATTGATTTTACTCTATTTATGCTATTTCCCGCTGGCAGTTAGTCTCGCACAAGCTAGGAGGCGGTTTCTAATCTTCAACACTGTACCCACTAATAAAGCGAACGATCAGTGAGTTGAGACAGGAGGGCAAACACGGTTAACAGGCAGATTTGTAATGATAATGGGGCAGAAATATACCAGTATGTTTAACATTAGGGATGAATCCTCCTCAGGCAACTCTTTACTTCAGTTGGAATACAGCAAATGAGCCAAGACAGAAGAGTTAAAAATGGCTATATAAGACCATGCCAAAACTTTGTGCTTTAAATGCGGCATTTAACTGCAGGTCTATATATCAAACAAGCCTGCCTGTAAATTTGTGTACAACACGTGTCAGTGCTAACACAAAATAAATAAAATCTTATACCTGTTTAGAAGCATTATCTTTTTTTCCCCATATACTATAATAACACACCTGAATGACCATTTCTAGCCACTGGTTAATGCAGGTAATGACACATTTAAGTCTACACCTTTACTGGAGAATCACAGTAGTTCACAATCACATTTATCAGGTTTTTTTTTCCCCAAAGTAAATTGGGCAAACACATCTGCCTAGTTTGATGAAATTAGGCTTGAAGTGACCGTGCTTATCCAATGTATCGGTACACACTGCAGGTGTATTGACAGATCTAATTAATAGTAGATTAGAATGCACCATTGGAATATATTTTTGTTTCATTTTTACGTCACCCTGGACTATATTAAATTAGGGTTGGGAAAAAAGTGCCAAATCAAGAAAATCCAACCAGTCTATTTTTATGCAAGAGTTTTTTTTAGTTTCCAACTTTAGGGTCACTACATTACCTCTACAAATGAGTGGTTTTCAAACTACAAGAAATATTTACTTAGCAGTCGTGGAAACCCAAAGCTCCATGTGTGTTGGCTTGAAGGCACGTTTCCGTGCTGAGAGGTATAATTGCTAAGTGCGGCGCAATTTGAGCAGCGTGGTGAAGCAAACCCTTGAAGCCACAAACGGCGACGAAGTACTCACTCACCAACACAAACGTGCTTCTTGTTTTAAATCCTTGATCTTAAAACAATTTCACAATTTCCTCCATGGCCAACAAGTCTTCCTGGATAAGTCCAGTGGAAAATTTAGGATGTCCGCTGTAACCATAAAGCTGAGTTTACGATTTGTTTAATGAGTATCATGATGTGAAATATATACTTCTTATAGTCTACTGCTCTCACAACAAGGTACTCTCCGCAAATGAAGAAGTAGACACATTTTAATGTGATGTGTGATTTGGAAATGAAAAATGAAAAAAAAACGTCTATGTTGACCTGCGATTTGAATATCTCTTATTATTGCCATTATTTTATCAGCAGGTTCCCACTTCAGGGAATATGTTAATGAATAAAGAAGAGTAGCACAGGCAGAAAAGCAGCAGTAGCATTGGGTATCAATTAAAGTGTTTTGCATTTTATAAGGAATGATAAATGGAAAATTCAACCTTTTAAAATGTTTATTTAAAAAAGCATGTCTGTTATTGTGAATAACAGAATAAGCATCTAAAAACTCAAAATGATACAAAGTAAGCTGGAAAATTTTAAATCAATCGTATCCCTGGGAGGCTCTTCTACTTTTCCCCTTCATTTTAACTGAAGCAGATGTGACCACATATGTTTCCCTGCGATATCCCAGATGCTAGCCATGTGCTTAACAAGCTGTGGACATAAAACATTGTCTAAGATTGTCTCGTCCAAGATACTTTTCAGAGCTCAGAGATCATAAAGTAAATTACGAGCCGTGTTATAAAAAAACCGAGCAACATTTCATGACTGCACATCACTTTTTAGAACACAGCCACTTCATCTAAACACTTAAAATTCCAAAAAGATTACCAACACGGTCTATAAAAATCAAGGCTAAGAGAAATGATTATGGCTCTATAATGAAACAAACCATATGCGTGTTGATCATCTTTAGTTCTGATGATGAACTGTATAAAAAGGCTGACTATCTATGGCAGTTATATGTGAGGGCAGCACAGGAAGTTTTCGAGGTTAGAGGCCAGAAGAAACCGATTTGCTCTCCTCCTAATCGATCTAGTGAGTTTAGATGAGCACTCTTATAGGAATCTTTTGCAATTTCAAAGTTACTGCCTATCCCACGATCATCCAAAACATTATAACAGATCTCAAACTTAAGCAGTAGGTCATTTCAAGTGTATAGGAAAACCCATACAAAATTGTTTAAACTACTGATGCGGTGTCGTACTTATCATTTCCCAGGATTAGTCACAAAATAGAGTCCTATATTATGTTCACAGAATTTACATAGTAGGTGGGAGTTGCCTTTGCTATATAACTTTAAAAACCACTTTATAAAATTCCTAATCATAGGTTTTAAGGGATGGATCCGCCCAAGCAAAACTTTGTATGCGTCGCTGTACCAAAATCGAGTTTTGAGATAATCTTTACTAAAATGTAGAAAAGTTAGAATGTTTCACGGTTCATTTTTGCATCAACGGATGATGATGGTGACGATGCAGATGAAAACGATGGTGATGAGTCGATAACTACCTCTGCTGTGGTCAGTTCCTGGGAAAGCTCCTGGATTTTCTGCTGCTGCTGAACCAGAAGCTCCTGGAGTGAAGTCATTGTATGCTGCAGTTGTCCAACTGAGGGAACAAAAGAGCAAAATTATTTTCAATATAGCAAATGGGAAAAAATACCTATCTGGAAGATAGTTTCATTTTTTGGGGAAAAAGCAAATCTCGCAATTAAAAGCTGGCCACCAAGAATTGTAATCAAAGGCAATAGTCACACAATATTTGGTCAAAGTCACAAGGGGTGGTGGGTGGGAAGGGGCTTTACATAGGATGAAGATATTAATCTTTGGTGTCTGAACTTAAATCAAATAACTGTCTGTAACCTTCCATTATCCACCCAGACAGTGCCTTCTAATGCATCTTAAATCCTCAAACGATCAACAAAGAAAAAAAACAAGGCTCTCATTTAGGAGGAGGCTGCCAGACATAATGTCGCTCCTAATCCGAATAAATATTGTTCTTTTTTCCATTGACTTTGAAGATTGAATTAGTTCAAGTGTTGGTGTTGAATGCGGGTGTATGATTTCAAATAACAGCGGGCACAGTTTGTTGCCCCCTGCTTCCAGTCACGCATGTATTACCAAACAATGCATTACGTTTCCCTGAGCTGATTATATTATAGGAAACCAATAAACATTCATATAAATCATGGGCGTGTTAAGTGTTAAATCAAGCCTAATAGGATTACCATCAACAGTTATTGTGGCGGTCCACCGTTGAGGTGGTTAGGCCAATGCTTAAAAGCCTGATTCGCAGTCGGCTGGACGGGATGCATAGAAAACCATGAAAAGACTGTGTCAATTTAAGTAGAGTACAAAATATGGCAAAGACAAAGGCAGCACCTGCATTTAAAATGGGCGGCACATTATTTAATATTCTATAAGAAGCATGATCGGCATTTTTTATCTTCCCATGGTTGCGGTCTCCAACGAGGGTGGCAATTAAACTAAATGCAAGCGACCTCTTAAAAATGTTACTAAGTAAGGGTGTGCTAACTAAATTAAGCGTTTCCCTATCGTCTCTAATGACACCTTGCTGCACAATGACTTTCCCAGAAGGGTGGGTCACTCCACCAGTCTGTGTTGTTCTGACTTCTAAATTAACATTGGCCCATTTTTTTAAACCACTGCTGCCAAACTGTCCACAGTCCAACCTTTGACTCCTTTGTATCGACAAAAATGCATAACTTCTTATCCCTAGTCATCACCGACATGAAGCCAAGAGTAATGAAGTCAATGACTTTGGCAAAGCATGAATCAGAAAGCAGCTGTAGCTTTGACGAACGTGTGTGTGTGTGTGTGTGTCACTGGGCTTGCTTGTGAGCGCGCAACAGAAAGATGAGATGCAATGATAAGTGAGGCTTGCAGCTGCTGTGTGGAGGGTTCATATTGTCCATTCAGTAAATTATTCAGTAAATACCCCAATATAATGTACACTACATATGTCCAGGCCTGTATATCTTAATGGCCAGCTGGTCACCAATATGGTGCCCACTGACACAGAGTATCCAAACAGCCGCACAATTCCATTACAGCCTGGGAGCACTGAAGTTGTTCCAAGATCCATTCATTAATTGTCTATGTGAAGTTGCCGGCAAATCATAATGGGAGTCAATGCCCCTACTATCGAGCTAGTGTAGCTGAGAGAGACTAATGCAGTTTCCTGTTCAACTGGATACATCACCTTGTTACATTTGGCACAAGAGAAACACATGAACTTTAACAAAAGCGGGTTAAAGCAATTGGCAGCAGTGAGACGCCCAGTCACTATAATTCAGAACCGCAAGGAGGAAAGCACCGAAGACAAAGAGAAAGCAATGTGACGAGTGTACAATAATTGCAACACCCCCAATTGTTGACAACAGGTCATAGTCTACAATAGCCACTTGGCTACTACAAGTCACAGCAAATTAGTTGTAACACTGCCTGTGTAAGAGAACATTGGGCCCCGTTCACTAACGGTGCGTACACAAATGTTTGTGCTTAATTTGTGCATATGCATAAATATGTAATTCTGAGGTATGATTGTAATTTGTGCGAACTCAGAACCTTTTCAGCGGCATGCTTAAAGCACAAATAATGAACCATTTTATAAAAATAAAAAAATGTAAACCATTAATTTTACAAGATGAACATAAAACTGAAACTCAAATTAGTCAAAATATAACAGCTTCGGGAACAATACCTTAAACTGTGACAAATAAAATGACAAATTTCCTAAATAACTGTGAAAAATACATTTTTACCCATTCCATTCCAGTGTTTCTTACCCTAATATATCTGATGTCATTTTAATAGTATGACATTAATAACAGAAAAAATAGAACCACTTAGTACATGGTTATACTATTCCAAATCCACCAGCAGTTAGTAGATCCGTGACAAGTTGAGTAGGTACCACCAGAAGAAATGGGGCATTGTCTCCAAGCTTTGTCAAAGATCTTTTGTTTACCATCAACAAGCATGGATTTTAACTAAGAGCGAGTGAATCTCTCTGTGTGTCTGACAGCTAGCTTGAGATTTCTCACCTGTCCAACATGGCAGCCACACCTGCCATGGTGTATACTTAATCACCCACAAGGGCCAATGCTGAGCCAAGACACCACACAGTACCATTCTGCATGCACATCTAGCCAACATGCACATAATAAGCAACACGGCAAATTAAAATGAACTTTCTAGCCACCTATGGGCACAGCGTGGCTGATGATGATGATGACAGTGAAGCACTGGATAGGGTCGGTGTGGCGATGGAAGGTGGGGGGATGAGAGAAGGTAGGCGGAGGGAGGGGAAAGAAAAGTTGTCATTTCCCTACTCCTCATTAATATTCTGAGGTTAAGAGCTTTTCAGCGAAACGTAATTAATTGAGCTCGAGCCTGACAGTAAACAAGCAATTTCAAATTAAAGCGAAATGACAGCGGCATCATTTGTTAAAAATGCGCAGGGCCTCCCAATTTTGGCAACAGATAGATGAGGGAAAATGTTAAGGAGCGAGAAACTGATGAAGATATTAATCTTCACCTGTCTGTGTCAGTGTGCCACTCATTGCTGCGATGTTGCTCTCCATCTTCTGCAGATGCTTCTTGTCCTCTCGGCTGTCCATAATGAGGGGAAGGATATATTTCTGCAATTAAAAGCATGGCACAATATTAGACTTCTCTCTGGTGGGAAGTAGACGAAAGATAAGCAGGAGACAGGGCCACCAGGATGTGGCAGTGGAGGGTCAAAGACATTGTTTTATTGGACTACTGCATCATTGTGTAAACTGTGGCTGATTAAGTGCGCATTTCCGTGTCCAAGCAAGTGATTCAACTATCAGGTGTTGAGGCCATTAGTAGATTAGAAAATTGCTTCACAGCTGCTGTTATTATTACTTTAACACTAACAATCTAGCAAGATGGTTTCTTATTCAAGTTAGAGGCTTTATATAAACATTGACAAAATTTGGAGATTCTGATTCATTCCATTTGCCTTTACATTGCTTTGTCTTTGGTGTCTTTCTTTTTTTCCTAACAAGTGTGTGTAAACAATAAAGAGAAAAAGAAAACTAATCATTAACCTCATTTAAATTCCTGGCAACTATAAATTAAGGCCAAGTAAAAACAATATCAGCCAAAGCCAGCGAGGTCCACGGGGAAATGCATGGGATTTACCATTTTTAATAAAACAAATATTCAAATATTTGAAACAGTTGATTTCAGGCATGAAACAGTGCAGACAGAATGAAACTACATCATAGAATATGGAGGGCTACATCCTGCAGTGTATATTTAGAAACAGTTCTGTGTCCCACTAGCTCAAGTAATAAACACTTTACAGAAAAAAATAAACGGGTGTCAACACGTGGTAATTAATAAGTGGGTTGCTGTGACTGATGTGTTTACAAGGTGCACAATAACAAAGTATGGGCTATAGCCAGGACATATGGTGTGACTGTCGCTGTGCGCTTTTGACATGACAGCAACCTGTGCTGTCCCCCCAGGGGACCTCTACACTCTGGTGGGTGACTGGGGCCTGGTTAACCCTGCATGAAGGAATCTCAACACTGATGTACTGTGTGTTTTCCAAAATTAAAGTCTGTTGAGAAGAACATGAGGTGATGATAGAAGAAATTTAAAAACCTGAAATGGCTGAACAATAGGCCCTGGAGAAAAGTTACAAATAGTTTGTCATCTACTCTTGCAGTCAAAAAGGAAACTGCTGTGCCATCGAGCACAAGATTGAGTGCCAAAGCTTCTGTGCAACCCCGAAATAAGTGTAATGGCTTCCACATGCCACTCAGACTGCTACTACAGTAACAACCACTGTGGGATTAATTGCACTGAGGACAAGGGGCCACATGATATTATGTTCAAGGGCTGTTAAGCCTGATACTGCCTAGGGTGATTATTTTTAGATGGTCAGATGTCAAAAAAAGGTTTCAATCCATGTTGGCCACATTTCTTTTTAAAGAGAAAAACATAGCTGAAAGAGGACATAGAAGTAAGGAGGGAAGGGCACAAAGCATCTAAATGAGCACCTACTTTGACATGAAGCAGGATCACTTTAATAAGTCTACCAGAAGGAAGGTTGTATGCTGCAGAAAAGTCGCCTGACGACTAATTAAACTGATTTGCAAACCACAAATGAAAATGTAAAATCACAGAATGACAGATCCTAACATATTACAAAATATGAACCGAAAGGGAAAAAAAGAGAATGGAAAGTCAGTGGGAGAAATGCTAAGAAGGAGTGTAGTTTACTGCACCTTGTAAAGTAGATGGCAGCCATACGTTATGCCAACCATCATGACAGCTAATGCACCATAATCTCTCCATCGGTATCCATTTGGACCTTAACAACGGGATACAAGATTTCAGATCAACAGAAAAAAAATCATGAGTAAAGCTAATAATAGTCTTCTTTGTTTAACATATTTCTAGGATTTCACTTGATAAAAATTAGAGAGCAAATTGTTTTTTTTCCAAACTATTGTGAAACCATTGAGCAGATTCTTTGGTTTTAACTGTCCGTATAAAAGAGGGCTAGATTACCACATAGTATGAGGTTCTTGCAGTCTCCCTAACGGAGTCATGTCATTTATATCAATTCTATAGATTTTGAGGAGACATTAATGCTGGAATATTTAATATTTCCAGTTGGAAGAGGATGTTTTAACTGTATGTTTAATTGTTGATTTAACCAATTGATGACATTATCAGATAGTTTTTAGTATATTGTAAGTATTTAAATTGATTATATGTTTTGATGATCTGATCACTTTATTTCTAGCATTTTGTCGTTTTGAATTTGAGGCTGATTTGATAAATAAAGCAAATAGCAAAGATTAGTGTGGATCGTTGTCTAGTAAATCGTTTGGTGATTTGAGACCATGAGTTCTGATTGTAGCCTTAGGCACAATTTTAAAATGTTTCATCCAGTGAAGAAAACCATTCATCCCCAATCATTTTAATTGTAAAGAGAAAAATCCCTATGATTTTATCAAATGTTTTTTCTCCTTCTAATGATATATTATTTAAAAATCAAACAATAATGATTTAGTTCGTCGCTGTCTTTTTGAGTGATCGATACTGTGAATGTATGTCATTGTCTAAAATGTCATGAGGGCCCCCCCAAACAGGAAATTCCCCACATAAAAAAGTGTGAACTGATTTTTTTTATTTATTTTTTACAATATACAATTGCCAACATGGTTCAAGTGATAAAGAACCCAGGCCTCTGAAGAAGCACACAGATATTGTGGAGACAGTTGAATGTGACTTTTTACTTGAGTAATAAAATATTTGGCATGCAAATCAAATAAAAAAACTGACTGACTAAATTACTATTGTATATGGTTTATAATTTCAAGGTGAAGGGAATTCGTTACATTCCAAGGGCATGTTTTATCGATGCTGCAGCATTCAGGGAATTATCCTTAACCTTCCCTTTCGAAAATTTTGAATCATTTCCCAACATTCATATGGTAACCACATAAATTTGGGTCTTCATCAACATTATAGCTGCAATTGACTGTCACCTGTCCCACAATAGTGTGCTTTTGAAAGGCCTCGGAGTCCTTGGTCTGGCTGGTTGACCCTGGACAAGACTCACTGCATCACATGGGGACTTCACCTGCTCCCCCTCCCCTTTCGGACCTTACATTCTTTCCCCATCTCTTCATTTTTCTCTAGCACTTCCACTCTGCCATATTCCGTTTTTTATTTGTTCACTTAAGCTGGGGACCAGTGGAGTCCATCCCCCAGTTTTCCAATCTCCTCTCAAATTTATTGGGTTCAGTGGAGGCCTTCCTGTCCTTCCACTGCATGGAAATAGAGATCAGAGTATCCATTACTTCGACAGAGATGGATGCAGGTCCCCATGTACGGTCCCTATAACAAGGACATCACAGGGAGGTAGCCCTCTCTTTTCGGCATGACCCCCCATACAAGACTCCCCGCTCTCACCTCATTATGCAGCTTCCTTATGGCCGTTTTGATATAAAACCCCCCACTATGGACGAAGAGCCGCGAGTCCCCCTAACTACATGGCCAACCTATCAACATCACTTTCATTACAAAACATGAGATGCCGGGGGAGTCAAGGACAGTGTGGTAATAAATGAGGGTGGAATACATCCGGAATCATTGTCATATGGGTTAAGCGTTGCGCAGACTTCATTCTGCATTGGTAAATCAGTGGACAGCACTCATAACCTCTTGAGGTCACAAAGACACAGGTTGCCTTGTGGATTCTTCCCAGAGTGCAAGTGTTTGAAACTCTAGGCACCTCTCATATTTGGGGGTTGGAAATCTCTATCAAGACTTTTGCTGGAATACATGGCAGTGTGTCCAAAAAACTTTCATGGAACTTTCCTAGCAACCAGTATAGAAGGTAATAATTCATAGTTTGAAACAGTAATTGTAGGTTGGAGCAAAAGTCACTAATATAGCACTTTCAAAAACAGTAACATATCGAAAAGTTCAGATCATAAGATTAAAAAATTGAATTTAAGGAAAAAATATCCATACTTTCTATGTTCTACATGAATGCTCCAGAGATCATCTGACCTTTATTTATCCATTTAACAAAGCTAAAAATATAGATTCTTGTTTGCTGACAGCATAATAAAACAAATAAACTAAAAGCAAAAATGTAAAACTGCAATAAATACGGGCCCTTCAGCTCCTCCCTGCCAAATAACTTTCAATTGGAATAACCAGAATGGGTGCAAATTATTTATCTTTGTGCATTGGACATTTTTGAGATGGAATTACAGACAATCCAATTCAAAATTCAAAAAGTTAAGATCCACCACATGAAATGCAACATTTATCTAATTTAGCAAAATTAGGCTTAGAGCTTATAAGACAAAGTTTACACTGTGATAATCTTGCACCACTTAGCTGTGGATGAAATGATGACTGAAATGTTTTAATATCAGACTCGAGACAGGTGCAGGAAAAATACAACATATCCTAGACTAGTAACCTGAATTTTACCACTTGTTTAATGTTAGTTGTTTGGAGCAGAAATGAAAAAGATGTTTGACAAAATGTCGTGCAGACTTTTAGAATGAATAGGTTAACTTAACTGTTAGAATAGAGAATGTGAGTGGTGCTATTCACGGTGAACAAAGTGCAAAAATAGAATTGGGTCTTGCTAATGAGTGTTTTACAGGAAAACATGGACCAGTGAATTTGCTTAGAGAAATTTTCATACAATAATGTGTGTAAATAAAATGGATGCTTTCATGTTTTCTAAACCATTTTAAATGTTGTAGTGCTGGTGAGAAGCCGCTTTTGCAAATAATCAGTTGTTGTTTCTCTTACTGCCAGAGTACATTTATAATCCAATGATGACTATAGTTTATGAGTTTCTTGTGAGGGACAAATACGAGATGAGCACTTACTGTGTGGAACAGCGGCAAAGTGAGGGGAATCAAGTGGAAGTGGAGAGCCTGCAATTCTCAAAGGCAGGACCTCTTCTGAGCTGCCCGAGCGTCGGATGGCCAACTCAACCTCCTCATCCGTCAAGCCTGCAATCCATTATGACATTTAAGAAACTCCTGAGGCTTTTGGGACGCACGGTACACGTTAACAACAAAATGGGTCCTTTGCTATCAAAATGCATACAATAATGATTGATAATAATAATTTTTCCAACTGTAAGCCCTGGGGATTTCTTTAGATTTCATAGTTCAAATATCCCTGAAAGAGTTTGTACAAGAACTTCTTAAGGGATGTTCATTAAGGGACATAATGTGGAATGCTTCTCTCCAATGAAATCTAAAACTCTGCAAGACTATTAACTGTCACCAAAGGCAAAGAAAATAAGTCTGTCCACTTCTCCTTGTTATATTTCCCATGTGGAAATGTCATAGACTCAAGACAGCTAAAATCTATTATTTAATTTCTTTATTGTAATGTAAATGTATTACATGAATGTGCAAATGCCAATATAATTTAATCTTCAGATCTTTTTAATGATTTTAGTTTTGATTAAATTGCAAAGGACTCCCTGATGGAGAATCGGCAGTGAGGAAGGGGGGAAAAAATCCAATAAGAACATCTTTTGTAGAAAGAAAAGGTTGAATTCCAGCATGGGAGTTACTATTGAGGTGGGTCTGATTTTAACAAACATAAGGTCAAAACAGAGGCTAAAATCACAACTTTATGCATTTATAATTAATTGAATGAAATAGCAAACCCCAGTGTCCTAAACGGTTGAAAGAATACAAGGTGATGAACCACAACATTTTTGAAGTACAGTGCTACTGCTACCTTTACTTTGGAATTTGTCCTGTGACTAAAAAGGTCGTAACTAAAAAATATTGTATCTCAACTCCTCATTCCCCATTGAACTATACTAGCCAACTGGTGCTATTTTCAGGACTAAAACGTGGGATGTAATTTTCAGCAACTTTCCAAAGCTGTCTCAAAAGCCGTCCTTTGTCGCTTCATTATCAATAGCCAGTCTTTATTGTGAGATTGTATGAGTGGGAGGTGATTCAAAACTCAGTCAGGATGTTTAGCGGTGTTTGTGAATATTACTGAGTGAGATTAACAAGGATCTCAGGTTTTTTCGAAGACATGTTTTCTTTTCACCTTGAGATGTACAATTTAATGAATGTACATTTTAACGGCTGTTTAGTGAACCTGAGATCATACAGGAAAATGACAGTCAAATAAAAAAAACAAGAAAAGTACAGCTGTAAAGTTGAGCTGTTGTCACTGATGTATTTGAACACAGCAGAATCAAATGAAAGCATCCATAGATCTAACAGAAAAGAGAACAAGGTTTTACATATAAAAAGGAAAGACAAAAAAAGGGTTGGTAGAATTTGTTAGAGGTTCCAAAACCTGTAGAATGACCCCTGGACCTCCATTTCAGATCGACCCATGGGGAGACGAATTTTTAAGACATAAATTACACCTAATGACGACACCATAAAAAAAGAACAATAATGGAAAGCTATTCTGTATTTCATTACACTGGATTATTTGGTGCACCTGATACACGCGGTGGCTGTTTATGAGTCGCAGTATTAGCAGATGCTCTGCCAAAGCATTTGCTTTGACCTTGCCATTCTCATTGGGGCATGAAATTACGGTGCTGGCACCTCGATATTACAGCTATAAATACTGTAAACTGCATATCTGGACTACGGTTTCTATTGTCTTTCAACATAAACCTGATCGGTATTTATTTAAAGGAAAACCCATTGCTCGTCAGGTTATTTACAGCTCTATTTCCAGAGACTCATATTCTCTCGGCATTTTTAAGGGCAAAGAGGCAGTCAGGCTCTTTTATTAAATCAATTTCTCCAATTCTGGCACTCCTGCACTTTATGGGTCAGGACCTTGGCAGGACTGTCAATTACAAAAATTGCGTACTGAAATATTTTGGTTAAAAGGTGAACACATCTTCTTTTAAGGGTCCTTTAGAAGAATTAGATTTGGGATATAATATTTTTAAACAAAGCTCAATGTTACAGCTTATGTCAAGTAGAAAAAGGCATATGTGATATTAAGAGCTGGAGCATGACATCAAAACATCTACTAATAAGTTGTGGTGACGGTCCTTCACGTCCTTTTAGATTGATATAACTGCTAGAAAATGGCATACACTCTCATAGCGTATTCATTTATGTATTAAAAAAAGAGAGGAGACTGCTCTCATTTCCCTCATTTTTATCGCCCTACTGATGACAAAGTAGGCAAGGCCTCGACTAGGTGGCGCCGTGGAGTAATTTATAACCACATCAATCCCTTTACCTTCTTTGCAGGCCTTGGTCATTGTCATTTTTTTGTCCAAGAGGTGAGTCACATAACCCCACTTACATATAGCATTCCATTAATACGAGGGATGATGAACCTTATCCTTACCCTTACCTTCATACCAGGTACAGTAATAGACCGACAGACTACTTGTGTTCTATGCGACCCTCACTTGCTGGCCCTCTACTCAGGGTGAAAGCTATTTGCATTATTTTGTCCACTAATAGCAAGAAGGGCAGCGAAAGAAATAAGTCAAGACGTCAATTATGTGTCATTGAAAGAAAATGCCTGCTTTACAAAGTATAGGAAAATAAAGACAGGTACAGGTAGGTACAACTGAGCAAGCTGCGGTCTTTGAAGCTTCGGTCAAAGTGACATGTGACGAGATGGTAATGTTAATGACTTGGTCCTGAGAATGAAATTTTTCTTGTAATTATGTGTGTAACTACTAATTTTCCAGGCGAAATTGGGTCTTCAAAATGGGCTTCAACACTTTGCCGCTTGTACTGTATGTGTTAATTGTCTCGGACGAAGACAGCCCAATCCACTAAATGAGACAGCATCACATTATATTTCACTCAAACAGTAAAACATATTTAATGCTGGCAAGCAACAAGGAAGGCGCAATTGCTCAGTGGGAGTAGTGTCTAAATGCAATTTATTCCCCAGGCAAAGAGAAAAAAAGAAGATATCACATGACATATCTAGGTGACAAACTTTCAATATTTTAACCAGTTCATTCAACAAGGACTTAGAGAGGGCAGCTACAAATATTGGACTGCATAATTGCCAATTCATACCCAGCAAGTGACAGTTGAGGGAAAACAGAAATTACATATTTCAATGAATATTGAAATAAACCACGCTACAAGATGTCTTTGAAAATTGGAAGATATGACCACAGAGGCACCCTTCGCAGCAGATTAAGGCACAAATGTGCAGTGAAATAATATGCACCAGCGAGATTATTGTGTTAAGATTGTGCAACATGCAATCAAAGTGGGCCCCATTTTCCCCTTCATCAGTTGTCCAGCATAAATATTGCCAGCAGGAGGAATCCAATTTAAATTCCACTTTACCGGGGGATGGTATTGTTTCATTTTATGTGGGCTTTGACATTTCTGGCTGGTAATATAAAGTAAAATCCACAAGTATTTACATAAATACGACATTAAACCATATTAGAAAATTAAAACTGGCACATTCAAAGTGGGAGAAGCAGGACAATTGTGTTTCAAGATTAATTGGTGGAGAGGTGGCAAAAACATTACATTATTATAATACTAGATTTACGCTGCACGTTTAAACCAAATTTTGATTTACAGCAATTCCTCAATTATGTCATTTTCATTTATATACTTGGTTGGATAGACTTACACATGTACACGCTTCTTATAACGGTAAAGTGAAGAGTGAATAGTACCAATGTGAGAAATTGAAAAAAGAAATGTGATATATAAAAACAATGTACATAAACTGAGCATCAATTTTAAGTGAAATCCATACACACCATATAAATTAGGATAAGGTTGCCTGGTCAGACAGCAAAACACAAAAGATGTCGAGTCAGTATGAGGTTGCAGAGTACACATTCTTAAAATGAATTACAGTATTTGATTCTGAACTTTATTGTTGAGTGGCTGAAGAGTTATCCTCTCAAAACAGTAATGTACTGTGTGCTTAGTGTTTCATTGCGAGAGTTTCTCTGATCTTTGCATTGTCTTTCCCTGAGATCGATGCCCTCATGCAAATTGAGGCTTCTTGTTCAGATCTACAGTGGAACTAAGTTTCCAAAATATGTCTGCATTAAAACGTCATACATATTTCATGGAGTCGAAGTGCAGTTAAAGCAAACAGTTTTTCGAGAGCAGTGAATATTTTAAAACAAAGAGGAAAGGATGAGGTGTACGTGGTGTGGTGCGGTACACAACATTTGATGATTGGTTCTGATCATTATTTATCTAGGTAATAACCTTAGCTGAGAGAAGCACACACACCCTCACCCATAAAGAAATATGGGGCACATCAAACTAATCACACCAAAATAACTTTATGTAATAATTTAAATAATCCTATAAACCACATTTAAAAAGCAATCTCTGAATGGCAAAATTCAAAAGTTTTTTAACTAGCTGAGGACTCTGAAAGCAAGCAGAACCCTGTCTAAGCAGCCAAACTCAAAGCATCGCCGTATTTATTAGTAAGTCTGTAACCTTAGACTCTTCCTCCTCTCAACGTATTACCTACCATCGAAATTTCAATTCAATAGGGAAACCCGTATTCAGGTTAGCTCAAAATTCTTTTTCTGACCTTCAACCTCATTACCGCAAAATTCAATCACTGCAACCGTTTCATATTACAAATATATCTCGCAAGTTTTATGAACAGAATCCCTTCATTCGTTCTTATTTATCTTGTACATAAACATACTGGAAGACATACAAAACTGTTGTAGGTTTCACCAAATGGTATAGGTAAAACAGTCAAATTAAATAAAAGGGTTTAAATGCCAGGGGGCTATACGGAGAATTCCATTAAAAATACAGAGGAGGTTCGTCAGTATTAATTTTCCTGAACCCAAAGGAGCATCCAAATTGTTGTTTCATTTATTCACAAGGCCTGAAAATACACTAAGGTAAAATCGACCCTCTCAGATCCCCCAGAGCAACAGTGATAACCTTTAACATCAACAACCAACATATTTAGGCAGGTATATTTTCCAATTCAAATTACTCACCACTTAAGCATGTCATTTGTATAGCTTTCATACAATATAGCTCTGATTAATATAACATTAATGATTTGTTGTTTTACATGGTATCGTTAATCTGACATTTTACCACGATATCTGCTTACCTTTTTTCTTTAGGAAGGCTTTTCTGGTGGCCAAAGGACTCTGAGTTACTTTTGGATTTTGCAGAAATTTTACAGCGGTAGAAACCTTGAAAGACAGAAAAGATATAATATGAGTTCCACAGTTCAGTGCTTATCTCATCTCATTTCCTGAACGGCTTTATCCTTACTAGGGTCGCGAGGGGTGCTGGAGCCTATCCCAGCTGGCAGGGGACACCCTGAATTGGGCACAAGGAGACAAACGACCATTTACGCTCACACTCCTACCTAGGGGCAATTTAGAGTGCCCAATCAGCTTACCATGTATGTCTTTGGAATGTGGGAGGAAACCGGAGTACCCAGAGAAAACCCACACACGACCGGGGAGAACATGCAAACTTCACATGGCTGGACCGGCCTGGATTTTAACCCGGGACCCTAACCACTCATCCACCGGGCCGCCCTTCAGTGATTATTTTTATATATATTTATGTATATATATAATATATATTATATATATATATACACATACATATATGCACATATATAAACATATACATATATATATATATATATATATATATATATATATATATATACACATAACATACACACACACAAACACACACATTTTTTTCTCTTTCTCAAAAGGATTCCATTTAATGGAGATTGCGAATGATGGAGCCCACCTGACCACTTTCAAGCCACTGTAAATGGACAAAACGAACAAATCAGCAGTTATAAAATTAGCCCATCAAGAGTGGTGGACAAATGGAGTATGGAGCTTAATTTGCTATTACCCTCTTAAAGACAAACTTCCATTCTTAAGTGCGTGCTGAAAGAAAATCTATACTTAATGCAGAGGTGATCATTTGTATCTAATAACTTTAGAATCCAGGCTGAAAACCTCTGTACTTCTTTGAGTTAAAAACCTACCATGATCAAATCACACCGCTTAAATGTTGTAACGACTTGAAACGTTAATGCACTAGAAAGTTAAATAGCATCAGAACATCAAAAGTTTTAAGTGCATGGCTTTCATCGATTCTATTATGTTTTCCTTTGAGATGAACTTTAATTTTCCATCTGTGTATGCATTTCCAAGAATTGGGAGGGAGGTAGGGGAATTGTCCATCAAACTGCATTAAACAATAAATTTGAAGTGGGCGGCATAAGGTGAAGCCCTAGAAAATGGATAAATATTGTAAGAACACGAAGGGAGGCGGGAACAACTGAAGAGGAGGCTTCGATGACTTATTTTCACACCTGTGGCCCCTGTGATTCAATGTAGAAGTCATCTCTCTAATAAGTTGAAAGGTTTTGATCACTCTTCTTTTCTTTTAGTGTGAAAGATTCAAAGTGATTGAACACTCTGCCAGTAGTAATTCATTTTGGTTTAATGATTCACATATACTGTGCACCCATTTTATTCCAAAAGTAAGACTGTTTAAACATGTCCATTGAGTGGTTGAGATGGAGGGTGTTGTGGAAGAAGTTTTATTTCAGTGACAAAAATGAAGGCCATCATCTCGAAGCAAACGTGTCTTTTCATTTGTTTGTTTTTTATTTTGTGAACAGATTGTAATGTAAAACCAAATTATATTTCATTAAAAGCAGATACATGAAATATATCCATTCTTACAATGGGCGTTTGTAATCTTGTTCCAAATACAACTACTATATTATCAAAATTGATGAAATTCGCTGTACATATAATGTATTTAGTGAACAAATAAAGAATACTGCTGTATAGAGCGTTATACCAATGAAATGGTCTTGAATTGTACATAAGGGTCACACTAAGCTTCCGGAAATTACAAGCTTCCGTATGCCTCTTGTTTTTATATACTGATTCCATCCTAATTGAAATTTGATTGAATCTTTTCAGGTGCATCTCTGACTTTAGAACAACAGACTTAATGAGCAGTTTTCACCATGATGAGTAAAATCACCTTGGTTTCACGTAGATGCATTATTTTGAGGTTAGTATCTCATCTATAATATACAAGCTTTGAAAATAATTGGCAGCTTAATATAATATTAAAAACTATTTCTACGCAAGTAGCCATTCTTTACGTAGCAATGTGGTCACGTAAAATGGTGCTGCCATAATTAGCTTAAGCGTTAAAGACACTAGTTCTTTCAGGCAGCAAGGACAATTAATTTGTTGCTGTGCTTCGTTTTGTCACATTACAACTGGCGCGTACTCATGTAACCCTCACAGTTCTGGGTTCGTGGGTTCGATCCCAGTTGGGCCCTCACTGTGTGGAATATGCATGTTCACCCCGGGCCTGTGTGGGTTTTCTCGGGGTTCTCCGGTTTCCTCCCACATTCCAAAAACATTAAGAGTAGGCTGTCTGAACTCTATAAATTGCCCTTACATACGAGTGTGAGCATGAATTCTTGTCTGTCTCCTTGTGCCCTGCGATTGGCTGGCCACTAATTCAAGGTGTCCCCTGCCTGATGCCCCAAATCAGCTGGGATAGGCTCCAGCATCCCCTATGACCCTCGTGAGGATAAGTAGCTCAGAAAATGAATGAAGGAATATTGTGGCCATGTTAAGAGTGGTGAGCACAACATCTTTAAAAGGAACATGGCCAGCTCAGCAGCAAACTAATGAGGCACATGTCCATTTGGTTAGAGGTAGATCTTCGGGGAAAGCAAAAGTGCACTTCTTAGCAGATGACATAGAAGCTTTAAACAAGTTCCACCCAGACATCTCAATCAATTATAACCACATTGCACAGGTTTTAGTCTTGTCTAGTTATTGACTTATGGATCTTCTCAGTTATAGTATTGGGTAGCATAACTGGGCTTTTAGATGGGTGGGGATGGATAGAAAAGTCAAGATAGATTGGGACAAAGACAAACAGAAGCAAAAAAATACATATACATTTTTGAAATCTACTTGCTAATGCTTCCAAGTACTCAATAAGAGCAATAATCATTGCAAACCAGATATCCATTTAAGTGTGAGGCAAAGCTGAAAAAGAGGCAAAAACTCAATCAGAGGAGCATAGACCATTAACTAATACACTTACACCAGTGAAGTTGATGAGCGAACAGGATTACACCTTTGTTATTAAGTTTGAATAGGACAAGGCTTGCGCTACACTGCATAAAAAAAATAATGTGAGGCATTGATTTGTAATAAATGAGAATAAAATATATTTATGTCGTGTCCAGACCACATGGTGGGGGAATCTATTTAGGCAGTCACATGCAATGTGTGCCAGAAACGTTCATAGAAATGCCTCAGTAAAAATATATTTGCTCTTATATAGTCATATTGCCCAGGACTATTTTTATATATCATTATCATCTACTATGAAACTACTTTTTCTCTATTCAGAGGACAAGATGCAAAGAATTTAGGTGATATGCGCAAAGGAGGGGGGCTAAAAGGAAGTCATGAGCAAGTAAGGATTTGGTCCCAGGGTGAATCAATTAATTCCCAATTGCCCTGGCCTGCACATTTGTGGAAAAGTGCCCATAATATGATAATAGACTAATAGACATGGACAAAAAATTGCTTTAGAATGTTCTCAAATTTCCACTCCTTAATACATATTCATAAGACCACAATCAAGAAAAGTGACGGATGGTGAAAAATGAATCTCTTTATTAATTTGATGCTTTCATTATCAGCTTCCAGTATGACTAAACCAAATACGTTCATAAAACAAAACCACAGCTTAAGAAATGAAAAAAAAATCATTAATAAAATGATTTAATTTCCTTGACTCATCTGCCTGGTCATTGTGTTGAATAGTGTTTTTTTTTTTAAATATTTTTGAAAGGGGGGTTTAAATGCCTTTCTAATTGTGACATTGTTCCCACCTTAATATGACCTCTAGAGGAAGAAGCTACGCCTCATGGGAGCAGCTATAGAAAATTATTGACCCTGTTACATATCAGGAAGTGTGACGCTCTTCACTTATGTTACAGCAATGGTGAGCTATTTCAACTATCTACAACTAGCTATTTCCTGCATCTCACCAAAGCACATGGTCTCATTAACGAATGTGAGGCAATTGGGGGGTTCAAAATGCTAACAATTCCTTTTATTCAGGTAAACGGCCCAAACCATGAAGTAGTGGTGTGCCAAGATAAGGTCATCGAAGATTAACCCATGGCACTTAAGCAGTCGGGTGTGCGGGAGGGGAGTTGCAGTGGAACACTACAATTTACTTAACTTCCACAAAACATGCCAGCCTCCCCTCAACTGCAATCCAGTAATGGATACTTTTTGAGTTTCTCAATTGGTCAAAATGTTTTCATACAATAATTTAATTCAGAAACACACTTATAAAGCAGGAAGTAATCAATTTTAATTAGTTGATTTTTTTCATTCGCATAAAATTTAATGTACTGCCATCGATCCCTTTTGTTCCTTAAGACAGTGCCTCTGCGCTGTAATTTGAAGCCCCCTCTCCAAATAGTCAACAGTGTCGTTCTATGACAAACAAGATATGCTCATCAGCAAACTGAGCGGGCATATAAGTATAACTGTGGATTGAAGGAATTTACCTCAAGTACAACTTTAACACACGTGCACAACAGATGAAAATAGACATTCGTAACTTAAAACAATGGTCAATTGAGGGAACAGAATGTTTCCCGTTATTATGTGCATTGGATGCACACGCTACATGAAAGGAGCTTTAGTCAACAGTAATTAAAATGTTACATTTTAACATCAAGTCGACACATTTTTTTTACATTAATTTGATGAAAAAAAATCCATGAAATCCATAATGTACACTCATCTCATCTCATTTCATTTCCATTTCTGAACCGCTTTATCCTCACTAGGGTCGCGCGGGGTCAACCTACCATGCATGTCTTTGGAATGTGTGAGGAAACCGCAGTACCCAGAGAAAACCCACGCTGGCCTGGGGTGAACAAGCAAACTCCACACAGATGGACCGACCTGGATTTGAACCCAGGAATCCCACTGTGAAGCCGACACACTAAACACTCAGCCGCCGGGCCGCCCATAATGTATACACACTTAAATAAATTTTGCTACATCTTGTAACATGACAAAAGAGATATATTTTGGAGTATTTGATTGTGACTCTGACTTCTAAGTTTGCAACTTACTACAGTGTAATAATGCTAGCTGGCATTGTCAATAACGTTCACGTTGAGGCATGTTTGAAGACCTGTTTTTAATCACAAAAACAAATAAGTACCCCCACTCAAAAAAAAATAAGTGTCAGAAATGTAGAAATCTACAGTATTTAACCTCATGTGATTTCCAAAAAAATGTAGTGGTAAATTAGCCGGATAAACCACTTGAGACAAACCCTGCACCGTGTTGTCCTTGACATCATCAAGGCCCAGCGGGCTTTCACATTCAATTAGATGATTGAGGCGAAATGCAAGCGGCACCAGCAGCAAAGATGGTGAGGCTTGCGTCTAACAGACACACCGCAGAAGTTGTGTTGTGGTGTCAAGAGGACCAAGGCCTTCATCATGAACAACTAAGTGTGACAACCGTATATCCTTTAAACACACAAACACAATAATACTCAAGTTCGCTTGTGTGTGCCATCCTGCCACCTGCCAAATTGACTAATAAAACTGCAAGTGTGAGAGCAGTAACAATAGCCAAGTGTCTTTTATCGATCAAATTATTATTTCTTGGATACGCCGTACAAACCTTACGACACTGCGGTCACAAAGACAACCAGACAGATTGTGACATTCTCGTGACATTATAATCACACGTCACCCCACTCGCCAGTCAATAGGCCGAGCGCGTTAATCGTGTGTCCTGGATCACCAATTTCATGGTCTTCAACTGGGGGGATGCAGGGGCAGGAATTGGTGGCATGACCCTCCACACATGGGTGAGAGTCCCCTTTCCTTCTCGAAGAAGATCCACAAATGGAGCAGGGGAGGATTTGTCAGGGAATGAGCTCTGATGGCACAGTGGCTCCAGAGAGGATTAACATCACCATCTACAGGTTAGGGATGGTACATATATTTCCAAAGGCTCAAGAAAGCATGGTAGTATACTCTGGTGACTCGAAAAACCTGTCAAGATATATTTGGACCCTTTTACCTAAACAATGGCAACGGAAGATAAGTAAAAATATAATTGCCGTCAGAGATAGAAGACAAATACTACAGACTCAAGAAAAAATGTTGGTAAATTCCTTTACTGGAAGCCTCCAGCTATTTGTAAGGATATGACCTCCGGGAGTAGCGTAAGCATTAAGGGTGTGTGGTGCTGACAGCACAGAAACGTAAAAATCATCAGGCTCACAGAATTAGAAATTCTCTTTCTTCTATTTAAGCCCCTCCTGGAGTGCACCGACGCGACAGCTAGTCACATCGAATAATCATTCTTCATTTCAACCTATCTGAACCGGTCAGGGTGTGCACTGATGATCTCGTTGTTGTAAAATGGCATGAAGTCAAAAGTGTGGCATTATGTTTATCCATGCCATTTTAGCACCATACACTTAGTCCTAGAAGACCCATATTTTGAGTTGTGCATCATATTGACAGAAGAGTGATGGATGAGGACAAAAAAAGAGAGATTGAATTATTGGGGCCTTTTTGGAGCATTTTTACTATATCATTTATGTTAAACGTGTCTGTGGAGTTGTAAGATTTTTAATAAATAAACAAAAATTACATTTAGTAGCCTTAACGCAAAATGAAACGTCAATGTCTTCTTGAATTTGAGTCACTTCTTTTATTATTGAAGGGATAGGAAAAAAAATGTGTCCAGAAATAAAATGCTTTGAGATGACTACATGACTGTCAGGACAACTCAGAAGAAGAAAAATACCAATAACGCTGTGTTACCAAGTCATGTTTGAGATTGGGGACAAGCAGAGTGCTTCACTCATTCCATCAGATTGCAGACCGCTAGAACAACCCATAAAAGAATCCTGGTTGTATTTATAGCAGAGGTAGTGCAATAAATAAGATCCGAATAGCTCTGAAGTTCATGGCAGCTAGAATGCACGGATCCATCTATGATTCTAATCAAAGAGAAAGCAAAATACCAGAGCCAGCAGAGCTGCAGAAGAAAACAAATGCAATATTCATGTTAATCACTGCATTAACTAGACGCTGACAGTCTTGACAATCGAGCAGTGATGGGGAAGTCTAGATGGTAAATAATTGTTAGGCAAGCCGAAGGGGATGATTTCTTTTTCAGCGCACCAGGTTGTTTCCTCCTGATCTACACTTGGGCCACACTAAACAGTTCACTTTTAAAAAGGAACACTTTTCTCTTAAAACAGAGCTATACTGGGCCTTTTGCTTGTTGAAATTTACAGTAAGTATATCCTGGAGTGAACTGTGAAGACACTAAATTGTGGCTTGCCTTTAAAGATGCTTCAGGATTCAAGTTTGACAAACTTTTAAAGTTGGGGGTAAACCATATATTCAAATAAAATAAGAGAACTATGCACAAAGGATAATTTTATAGTGATAAAGAGCTTTTGAAGTGAGGCTAATTGGAGTGCATAAGTTACAGTTTGATGTGCTATTTAGTTTTAAGATGATTTATTTTAAGATCATTATGAGCTTCATTCCTTTTTGTTTACGCTAATTTATTAGCTCTCACTATCTCTATTATAGATACATCAGATAAAGCCGCAATTTGGGATTCCTATTAGCATTTTGCTTTCATTGTTTTTAATCAAAGCCGGGAAAGTGGCACATTAGATATCAGGCATTGCCATTTTTGCCAGACATTTTATAAACGCATGCTTTTGCACAATGCAGCCTGCGTTCAATCTATATAAAGTACAGTCAGAAATGAAGTGCTAGAGCAAATTATTTTATTATTATTTATGCATGTATGACTCAATAGGGGGCAACTGAGACAAACAATGAAGTACCTGATTAGCCTAACTTCAGTTATCAAAGAAATATGACAATGGAAGCTGGGCCAATCAAATTTCAACCTGATTTATACGGTAACTGAATACAGATAGCTACATAAATGCATTATAATTTAGCACAGAGCCTGTCTATGACTTAACCTTAGCTCAAACAAGTTTTATTTAATAAAAAGCCTGCCCAAAACTGATTGTAATCAATTTTAAACGTCATATAATAGTGAATGCGGATGAAATGATGGGCAGATTGATTGTTTTATCTTCTTTAAAAGGCAATTTTGCTTAAAGCACAACAGCTACAGAGCAAAAAGCATCTGCACCATTGTTTTTTAACATGGCAGCTTGGAACACGTGCACAAACACAAACACCATAGGAGAAATTATTGAAGACAGAAAGTTAAAGGAAAAGGAGGGAATAATATAGAGGGTGTTCAAACTTAGAAGATATCATAAAACCCTAAGAAATATGCTGACAAATCAAAATGTCCTGGTACCTGAATTACCATAGTCATTTACCTATTAAGGTGAGGATGCTTCCTGTCAATCAACAGCCATCACGTTCTCATTTTGCGGCGGAAAGCAGGGGTAATTGCTTCTCATACTAATCAACACAACTTGTGTAATTATGCCTTGAAAGTGACATTGGAGGCTGAGAGCGATGTGAGCAGTCTTGACAGCGGAGACGTCTCCGATTTATCAGGAGATTTCCATCCTCACAGCAAGAAGCCAAGCCTCTCCACAACCAAGTCACTCACTTTAGCAGTTTCCAACCAGAAACACAAAGAAAAGATGATAAATCAAGCGGAAGTAATTACAAAGCAGAAGAGGGAATGGAGCTCTACTTAGTGAGGCCACTTTTCCCCAGTACTGTAGCAAAATGACTATAGCACAATTAAGCCAAACTCATATTTCTACACTTTCTCAAATAAACACACTGACAGTTAACTAAATTACAGGAAAATGAGAAATTACTGAATCATTACCCACCAGACTGTTTATACACCCAAGGCTACCGAGGCAAAACATGACACATTCTGAAGCCGACATTATTTTGTATTGAATTCTGTTTGATGACAATCTTATCATATGGTTGCCAAACAAAACTCTATAAAAATTGCAGACAATATAATAAACAACAACAACAAAATTCTTGGGATACATCTGTATCTAGTCACAATGTGGCCCAGCCATAAGGTCAAAGCCAGGTCGACAATAATGGCAAAAAAGCCAACAGGCAATGAAGATGACACAATTCACACAAAATTATGTATTCACATCTTCAGGATGGGGGAACCTTTCAGTGAATTAAAGGATCCTCAATTCTCTCATTGAAAGAAAAGACTAGATAAAAGGCTGAGTTGGCAAAGAAGATCCAAGGCCAGATCTGCACAAGCAAAAACCACAAAATAGATCAAATTCATAAACTGAGCTGGAATCATCTGGGCTCATCATTTTCAATGATGCGGGTAGAACCAACAGAAAGAAGTCGCCAACATCAAAAAGAAGTCAACTCGTAATTCTGGCACACTATTAGTGGAATAAGTAAAATGATTTCATCTGCAAACAGACAAAGAGGAGATTTATGGCTCATGAAAAGTTCTTAGAAAAAGAAAAAAAAAGCCCCCGGTTTGTGTCACCAACTAAAGTGTCTTCAAACTTGATCTTAAGTCATGCCTATAGAAATGTTCTTTTGATGTTGTATAAGAGAATTGCAATGTCTGACTTGAAAAAGAAGAGCTTAACAAGGAAAGCGTGGGTGATTCACGCCCCCCTGCATTCAACCCTAATGAGTCAAAAAGTGTGACCTGCTCTTAAACGAGAAGTCCCAGCCAGAAGCTGTAAACTCATTTCCCCTCATTCAAGGCAGCAATGTCGGCAGCAAGATGTGCTGTGAGCATGCACGATAAATCTGACGTGAAATCATAATCATAAAAGCAATTAGCTGACCCTGTGCCACTCGTCCTTGGACATGACAGTGAGAATTCATTCAGAGTCCTCTAAGGATGCTGCTGGCTATGGGGTTGAGTGGGGTGGGGTGCGGTGGCGATGGCGATGGCTCGTGGAACACAGCAACAATAAAAGGGTGGCCACTTCCTGTATCATTAACCACTGAAACAAATAGCGTATGACGCACCGTGATTGTTGTCCTGCACAAAGAATGAATAAATAAAGTTACACATTTCATATCAGTAGGCTCAGGTTTCATCCCACCTTCATACAAAGGTACTCTGAAGAATTGTCAAAATTGACTCAATCGAAAGTAATCCCAACTATTTAACTGGCATGCCAGAAATGATCCAGTTGCTCACGTTCACTCGCACACCCAGTAATTACACAGAGGCCAAACTAGTGCCTGCCACCTAGTGACCATCTTCTTCAATAATCATGAAATATCTCTGAGCTTCTTGCCCCCGCTCGGACCATAAGTCTCCTTTATGGCGGACAACTCCAATAAAGGATTACAATTACAATTAAAGTAATGAGCAAAGAGGAAAAAGGAAAGATCTCTGAAGGTTCCCTTGACTAACTAAATGGTAGCCTAGTTTCCTGACAGAATTGAGTTAACATAGCAGAATCATTAGTGACTCGCAAATAATTAATTTGCAGAGTGCTGAAACTCGCAGGCCCTAAAATTTGAAATAATGGATATTAAAAAGTGATGAATGTGAAACATGAATTATCACAGATGAGAAGAACCTACATTTTACATTTTGCAACAATTCTATTGACACCTCAGGAGAAAATTACCGATGGTGCTGTGAAAGCAGCGCCTGTGACTTCTTTTAAGTACACAGTTAATATACGGTACAGATATGAAATCAGGAGAGAATCTTCTGGCTCTACAACATATGAAGAAATGAGTTTGTCTGAGTAGCTAACTACTGCCTTTCCCAGATCTTTTTTCTACTAGGCGTATCCATCAGACAAAGCAAGCAATTTGAGTATTGATGGCAGACAGATGCTTTTTTTTATTTTTTTAAACTCAGCGGAGACAACTTAATTTACAAATTAGGTCTGCAAACAGTCACTGTACAAAGGCTTAATTGTGAACATGTACCAAATTTTTCGGAATATAAATTGCACCAACCAAATAATCCTCAATGTAAAGGAAAAAGAGAAAACCCACGCAAGCTCAGGGAGAACATGCGAACTCCACACAGGAGAACCGACCTGGAATTGAACCCAGGACCCCAGAACTTTGAGGCTGACACGCTAACTATTACCCGGCCGGGTTTTTAGGAATATTGTGGTGCATTAATCAATCAATGTTTTTAATATGCCATCTTTAGTGTGTTGTGGAAGGACGGGCAACTTGAATTACAAAATCAACAAGTCAACCGCACAGTAACAGTGTAGAGAAGAAAAGAGAGTATTGTGGACCTATAAGTGTTCCCCCAAAACAAATGGCACTGTCCAGAGAAAGGCTGAAAAATGCATTCAGTGACGTTATAGTTAAGCATATCACCACCATGTTACATTTATGTTACAGTCTTGCATCATAAGGATTTTTTTTAAATTCAGGCCTAACATAAGCGGAACAGCTGCCTGCCTGTGAGGCAGGCAGAGAAACAGCAGTAAATGATTCTGAAGAAGAAAGGCTTCAGACAAAGTAAAAATGGATTAATACCAGCAGTGGTGGTTTCATACAGATTACTTCCGCCACACACATCTTCTGCCAACCATCCAGGTGCCCTTACCCTGCAGACTTCTGTCCCTAAACAGTACACCTCTGTAGTGACAGTGGCTGCGAAAGGGCGACAGAAATTTGGAGACTGCTGACTGCTGCAACAGATCACTTCAAAGCAGCTTATTTAACACTCGTTAAATTTTTCATCATAGTCGCTAAATATCCTGGGGAAGTAGAGCTTTTGAAGTTGCTGCAATTCTTTCTTCAACTCTAAAAATAAATGCGGGGAAAAACATAAACAGTTAACATTACATACACCTGACAAGGGTTGAAAAGTCACTATAATTAAACCTTTATGAGCTGCATATACATGTTTTCTAATAGATATAGTATCAGTATTCTGTGGATTAAAAAAAACAATAAATAAACAAAACTCATGAAGTTTATATTTATTATTTATTTTAAATATATTTTTAAAATTGCCAGATGTGAGGGTGTTGCAAATGTATCTCAGGCTTTTTTTGGTTCCAATTCAAGGGGGTTATTCGATACAGTTGTTTTCATTTGGGTATTTATGTTCTCAAGGTAAAATTCGGTATTGGGTGTGTGACCATAGATATCACATTTTTAGGCTAATCCACACTTTGAGCCAAAATGGACGGGCGTTGTTACTCGCCATTCCGTGTTTATAAAAATTGAGAATACAAATGAAGCAAGGGCACTGAGGTATTTTTTTTTCATGGATTGTCTTTTCCACCTAAGAATACTTGTTTATTTCACACCTTTAGAGACATTAATATGGTTTTCATATAGGTCTACCATGTTGTCATCACAGCAAAAATGTATTTATTAAATATTATTACTACAAAAAAAGAGACGGAGGGGGTGGAGTTTATGCAGGCTGGGGTGAGTAGTGGGCAAAAAGCTATGCCAGAGGAAACAGGCGGCTGGCAGAGACTGGTATACCAGTCAAGCATGGTCCACCCAGTCTCTCCCTTTCTCTCCAACAGGTTTTGCTCTGCCCTACTGGCCTTAATTGCAGGAGAGGCTGAGGCAATGCCCCTCCTCAGCTGGACCCACTACCACAAAGAAAAGTCCACATGGTACATGTGCCAGGGCCTGCTGATTTGGACAAGGTAAGTCAGAACCTGTTAACGTAACTGGTCTCCCCAGTTTGACATGCACATGTGCACATAAATGTTATACAAATGTGTGCTCTTTCGCCTCTCTTTCTGTCTGCCCTTTCTCTCACTCTCTTGCTCACTTGCTGAATGCCCTCCCAACCCTGCCAGCGCTCCCTTTCCTCTCATCCAGATAAAATCCTTTCAGACACAAATTTCAATTATTCACCTCATCCAAATAATGCCATGTGACAAGAATTATCCCTACTGTAATAATCCACTTAACTGGGAAAGAGCAGCTCATCAAAAAGAGAAAGGGGAAAAGGGACTGAAAGTCAGGGCAATAGTGAGTGTTTGTGTGTGTGTGCGCGCGTGTCTGTGTGTGAGTGTGTGTGCGCGTGCATGCGTGTATGCGCTTCAGTGTGTGTGTGTGTGCGTGTCCGTGTGCGTGTGTGTGTGTGCGTGCGTTGCTGTTACTTGTCAACCAGTCTAAAATGTTAACCCTACTAACAAGAATTCCTTTCCTTTCTGAAGAGTCTCTGCTGAGTAGGGATGATGAAATTGAAGTAAATTGAAAGAAAGCCTGAGAGAATGCTCCCATAATCAATAAACCCAGGATTAAATTAGCCATGGCATGAAGGCATGATATTGGGGGTGGAAGGGGAATGAATGATTGTGAATGACATTGAGACTTGCTGGTTGAACAAACCACTAGTAATCAGGATGCTTCGGAAACGAAATTTAAGCATAGTTCGTGAGGAAAATGTTGTAGAGGAGGGAGCAAAACAGTGTTTTACTTCCGTCCTCAAAAAACAAGCTGCATCTTGGTATAAAATTGCGATTAGTTGCTTGTGAACTGATGAAAATGAATTACTGTGAAAGTGAGGACACATTGATCGCGGACACTTCAACGTTGCTGGAAAACGTTTCAATTCAGCAGCAAGCAGGGTCCAGCCTTAGCAAAGACTTTCACTGGAGAACTGTCCGCCCGTCGAGAATTTGTTCTAACTGGCCAATACAATGTCCTGCACATGCAAAACTTGGCATAGGACTAGATTTAGGAATAAAGGATAGGAGTGCCGGACAAGGTTTACAGTGCATCCTTTGAATGTACATTATTAAAAATATATAAATAAATAAAATAAAATAAACATGTACATTATGAGTAAGGTATAAATTGCCCATTTGAATCATGCTACAGTGCTACAGATAGATTTATACATACATGGCATATGTGGGTGACATCTCAGTCTTCATATTCCCAAATAACTTAAGTTTAACCGCATTTTAGACTTCTGAGGGAAAATAATTTTCTTTATTTTACTTGAAATATTTTTTGCTGAAATATGTAGCTTCCCCGTGTGTAAAAACAGGAGCGTTTTAACTAGTGAATGAGTAATATTACTATAACTGCACACACATGATCTGTTCTCCTATTGATTCTGTTTCATTTCATTTCATTTTTCCACCATTCAATAATTGGGAGAGATGTTCCTAAAACCGATTTAGGAATAGCAGTGGGAAGGCAGGCAGCTCAAACAAAGCCTTAAACACTGTCAATAAAATAATACCTCAAAGGTTATATTACATACATGCCATTGTTGCACATTTGCACTCTTATTCAACTTTGGTCAAAGTCCCAGGCTCTGCCATAATAATTGCCTCTTGGAAATTTAAAAGGTTATACATACTTGAAAGAAGGTGCATGATTGAGAATCATGACATGCCGCATAATTAAGAGTATTGCACCCATCATTTATTAAAATATTCATTGCAACATGTTTTCTTGATTACACAAGATTAAAATAACTGATAAGTACTCACTACTGTGTGCTTGCTTTAAAGAGAATCATAATACAGATTTTTTTGCAATAGTCTAGTCCTAGGCTTTATCAGTCAAGTTGTCTTGAATAAATTTAACGTTGACTCCTTACCAGTGCCTCTCTGGGGGGAGCTGATGAATCACTGCCGGCTGAAAGGACTGCCTAGAAGAGTAAACAAAAGTAATGTTAGACTGCCACCTGCTGGATCATAAATACAATGGCTGCTTACCACGATGCAGAGGTCGTCGTTTCATGCAGTTGAACTAATTGAATGTGATTTAAAAGTTTGTTTAAAAAGTTTACTTTTACCACAAAGGGTGACAGGCCTGGAGAGTTATTCTATATTTCAACTGACAATATTGACTAGGGACTTGTTCAACCAATTATAATAAAATGGTCATTATTTTATTATATTCATATATTATATAGTACACACACGTGTGTGTATGTATGTATATCTGTATGATTTAAAAGTTTGTTTAAAAAGTTTACTTTTACCACAAAGGGTGACAGGCCTGGAGAGTTATTCTATATTTCAACTGACAATATTGACTAGGGACTTGTTCAACCAATTATAATAAAATTGTCATTATTTTATTATATTCATATATTATATAGTACACACACGTGTGTGTATGTATGTATATCTGTATGTATGTATAATATATATATATATATATATATATATATATATATATATATATATATATATATAATTTCTTTTTTTTATTATTTATTTATTTGTTTTTTGTTTTTTCATACCACCTATTTTCACAAGAGTAGCGGGGATGAGAAGTTAGCGCGTCGGCCTCACAGTTCTGGGGTCATGGGTTAGATCCCAGGTCCTCACTGTGAGGAGTTTGCATGACCTCCCTTGCTTGCGTGGGTTTTCTCCAGGTACTCCAGTTTCCATCCCCAAAACTTGCATGTAGGCTGCTGATTGAACACTCTAAATTGCCCCTAGGTATGAGTATCAGCACGAATGGTTGTCCTTTGACCGCTTGTGCCCTGCGATTGGCTGGCCACCAAGTCAGGGTGCCCGAAGTCAGCTGGGATGAGCCCCAGCACCCCCTGCGACCCATCGGAGGTTTCGCAATTTAAGATGCCACAACAGAGCTCCTCGATGCGCGTTTAAGGGACTTGAGACCTTAAAATTGCGCCTAAGATTACTTCCGGATCGCCTTTAATCTTTGGGGAACTGTGCAATTGAGAGACATAATAGGAACCCCAAATGCTACAGGCTCGCAAGTGACCTTTTATTTTAGAAGTGGCATTAAGCGCCAGATGGTAAAGGTCAATCTTGTCCGTATAGTAAAGCAATTCTTGCCATTTGAAGGAGTAAACTTTGTAATAATGGCGCACATGTACACACTGTCCATGACGCACTCTTTTGTTCCAGTATTTAAAATACACGTCATCTTGCTTGATACCAATGTACATGTTTGTAACAACACTTGGAGAGGAAATTTGGTCAATCGGTTCAGCGAGTCAACTTCTAAAAGGCATTCGAAAGCCTCCGAGCATTGCTAATTGCTACTATGCTAACGATCTCCACGGGAATACAGTCATATAAGAGCAAGGTGATAGAAATGTAAACAACAACTGAACACTGCAGGAGTCCATACATGATATTCAAGTCAAGTGACATGATTTGATAAATGTTGACCTGTGTTGATGGAGCAGACTGGTTCGCCGATGCCATCTTCTTATCAACACTGAAGACTGTTCGATGTTCGATTGCTTCCGCCTGAGGTCAAAGTGCACTGTTTGTTTTTTTATGGCGGTTGGCACACTTCTGCATTTCAACGCTCACTCAACCAAAACATTCCATTAATTACAATTCGAAAAACTGTAATATATTCCATCCCATGTGGCTCTCTTTGGAAATAGTTTCTGTAGTTTTAGAAAAATAGCTCTGTGCACGCCATCGTGTAGCACGCTCGAACGAAAGCACTACATATCCCATAGTTCTTACAGTCATCGCCTTTCCCGTTTTCAAAACTGTCAAAGAAAGTGTCTCCTGCTTCTTTTAATCGTTCAACTCGGACGTTTTTTTGCACCTAATGGCGGATCGGAAGCCGTGTAAGGTTTGTAACTTTACACGTCAGAAGTCATATGGCTTGGTGGTCCCTTCGCTTGAAGAGCTGAAGATAAAAGGTGAGATAATGCACATTTAGGACGGAATGTTATTGACTCATAGCTTGATAAAATAAAATAAAAATGTAATCTGTAGACAAAAAGCAGAGTTAAAATTGAATGTCAAAAACATTTTGAATGAAGTTGTGATCCTCATTCGTCTATTGATGAACTCCCAGTAACTATAGGTACAGAATGGTAATAAATGCAATGTTCAAGTGTTACTAAGTAATTGTCCCAGCTCCTGCTGAAGCCCTTGTTAACCCATTTGTGGCCAATTTCTTTTGAAAGTTAAATGACCAGAGTTTTTGGAAATTATTTTTTAAAAATAATCCAAACCCCTGTCTAAATTGTTTATTGGCATATATCATTGGAAATTGTTTTTGATCGTGAGTCAAAAATGACAGCAATACTTTGCCAACAATTGTTCCCAGTGTGCCAAAATAGGTTAAGTGTTCTTCGTCTAGCAACATTTCTGACGTGATGAAACTTGTGCAGGAGTTGATGTGGAATGATTTGAGAAATACAGCCACCCTCCACTCCTGTCTGCTCATTCCTTTCAGACTCGTCACCACCAGGCGTTGGCCAAAAAGCTTTGATTTGCCTGAACTCACAAACCTGCACTTTAAGAGCGTTAAGCCGCCTCTCACACATTTGCACTATTAAAAAAATATTCATCGCCAAATCAATAGTTACTACTTGAAAGTGAGCTTGACCTAGTGAAACATTTGCTAGCTGTCTTTGCTCAAGAAGACTACTAGACTGGTCGCCATTCATGTAACACCTTGGAAGTCTTAGGGTTATGATGAACTTGCGTGATCATGTATGTGGGGAAATTAACAGAAAAAGGCAGACAGCAGGCACACTGGAAACAATATGGGAAAATGACAAAATTGTATTCTTTTGCTGAAGTGATCATTGTTGTGGTCAAATTGTTTTCAGGAAGTGAGTTTCTGGGTTTCACACCGCAAGACCCAGTCACAGTGGTCTTGGAAGACGATGGGACAATAGTCAAGGATGAGGCCTACTTTTTGTGTTTACCCTTAAACACAAAGTTTATGCTGCTGCATGAAAAGGACACTTGGTCGCCACTTCGCAGGGGTGAGCTGGTTTTCTTCAGCCTGAACTGTGTTTATCAATATGTGGGGGCGCGGTCCACGTTTTAATTTCACTGCGGCATGCGCTCTACTGTATAATTTGTATTATAGTTGATGGTGGCACAGCATGGATGGCGAGGGATTCCATGATGCTCGAAAGTGACGTTGTGGACGCGGCTCTTGGTGCTCCGTGGTTGGAGTTGGCCTTGCAGCTGAAACAGGACCTGGCCAGTGTCATCCTCATGTCTGAAGAAGACTTACAGGTGTGAAGGAATTAGTCTAGTTTGGTCACTCTATTTATATTTAGAGAGAAAGCGGGAGAGGAAGTCAAATCTTTCACTGTGCAGTATCTGTAGAAGCCAATACAAACACTGACTCCCATTATTTGCCATCTAAATGAGTACTTTGTGTAGAATCAGCATCACATGTTGTTTCAGAGCTTAGTGGACGTCCCTTGCCCTGAGCTAGCTACTGCTCTCGGTTTCCCAGAAAAGAAGACTGAAAATCTTCAAGAAACACTGCAGATGGTTTTGGATCGCCGAGAGGAGGAGAGGCAATCCAAAGAGTTGCTGCAGCTCTTCCTCAAAGCAGTGGAGAAAGAAGAAGGACAGACCTTGGAACAGACCAGTGATGAAGGTACGTTGAAAGAAGCACATTTAAAAAGGAATATCTTTTAGCAGTCTCAACTGGGCAGTTTGGTGAGCATGTCAATAATTAACAACCTAAACAATCATCATCTACCCTATACTTCATCGTAAAAATGTAGTTTGAAAAAAACAGAACACATTTTAATCCAGTTCATACCAGGAAAACAAAGCTGAGGGGAAAAAGGTTGAGGAGAAACTTCAACCTTTTAAAAATTGGTCAACATTGTACCTGCTTTTTTGTAGTTTTTCTTCCTCGTCGAGGATTCAAGTGAAAACGCAAAAGCTTTTCAAACTACAGGTAGCATTTGGAATTAATATGTTGAATAAAAGAGTGATCAGGAGTCATAGTCTGAAGTACATTGTCGAATGAGGTCTTCCTGTCTGAATTTGGTCCGCTCACCCTGCTTTTGAATTTTTTTCCAGGGTACATCCTAGAGCAGCATTTTGTTATTAAATTGTACCTTCATCACTGTCATTTTCACTTTATTTTTCTGACTTAGCCATACTTAAAATCCTTCATTTTTCCCACTGCCCGCACCAAAGTCCGGTGAAAGAACCACTCCACTGTTGGGTGGCTGAAACAGTGTTATTAAAGTTAATAGATAAAGATAAATGTACTAATGCATTTTATTTTATCTGTGGTACTTTATAGTCTGGAAAATACAGCGTTAAAATTACTTTCACCATCAATGAGAGACTTTACACTTATCCTTGTACCCACTAGGTGGAACTATTGGCACACTTGGGTTGCATGATCCCTGTGAAGCTGACCAAGCTGATGAACCGCAATGAGTAACATTTTCCTTTCTTTATGGAGCAGTGAATGTTAGTGTGGATGTTCCCGATGGAATGGAGGTGGATCAAGCTTCTGGATTCATTTCCAGGACTTTAATGGTTCTTAAAGGCAAAACAAGCCCAGAAACCAGACTCTCAACTGAAGATCTTCAGGTGATACACACTTTCTTTGCCCTTGCTTTACCAAATGCAAGCAACTTCAATCAACTCTTTTTTGGAGAGTATAATTATAAATGGATATTCAGTTGTGTACAAAACGACCCATTTTCCAATGCTGTCACAGTAAATGTTGTGGAACTCAAAATGTAAAGAATCCTTTTTTCAGCAGAATTGTCAACATCATGATTTTTTTTTCCGCCAATGTATGCATGTATTCATTTTTTTCATTTATTCCAATTGTTAACAGTTATGCAAGCCCAAAAAAGAAATCATTACTGTTCATATCATCCATTGACAGCCGACAAAAACAATACTCAATATAGCAACATTTGAGTTGTACAGCTTTCAATGGCAGTGTAAATTCATTAGGATTTACTAATTTATCTACAATGCAGTAAAATTAGTCAAATTTCTGTTCAGATGGTGGTGGCCAAAGGGGTGGAAGTGATGCAGCAGGTTCTAGGCTGGGACAAAGTTAGGACATCAACGCTGCTTCAAGAGTGCGAGTCCGAATTAAGCCGGCGTCTTCAGCAGGTCCAGGCCGTGCAGTCAATGAGGGGCAACACGCAACAGGGGGATAGCAACCAGTCATCTAATGAAAAGAACCACGAGGAATGCACAGAAATGCCATCTCAAAGGGGGAAGTAGTCTGTTAATTCAGCTGTGCACAGACTCTTAACAGTTTACGCTGACTGCCTCAGGGCCATCAGAATGATTTCGCACTGGGGTACTGGTACTATCGTTACAGCTGGATTAAGAATAAATGCCAACAAGATTTATGTGTGTAGTATTGGGTATAACTTTAAAACCACTTTTGCCTCAAGTAGAAATAGACATTCCTTTAAAAGGTTGGGTTTTTCTCAAATGTGTGATAATACCAAGTTACCGATGGTGGATGATAAGATCCCATGGGGGAAAAAAACATCTCATTTAACCCTGTGAAATTTAATGGCTACTTCTGATATTACTCACGGTTCGAGTGTGGACACATTGTTATTGTTATGTTATTGTCATGTTATCATAAATATAATGGAAATGAGCCCAGCGTCTTAGATGCAGTTTAGTGTTTGTCTTGTATTTCCTATTTGCTAAAGGAGGCCAGTAAATTTGAAATTTATTAAATATTTGTTTAAAAATCATTTCCCTGTTTATTTTCACATTCGTTCTTAGATATATATTATGACCATCCATCCAGTCGTATGGGTCGTACGTTAGCTGTAGCCTATCACCTGACAGAGAGACACCCTTTTAGTACTTTTGAACAATTTAGTCAATTAACTCTCACAAGCAACAGGGGTATATGCAAGGATTGATCAGAGATTTAAACACATAATTTTGCCTGTTGTGCTACACTGTCCTGGCTAATGTGCCTCCAAAATCACTATTTTGTGCGTTATCTCTAATATAGAGATTACATTTTTTTAACTTGCGTGGGTCTGGTCCCTCCCATGTATCCAGTCTTATTTTCAACGTTTTCCTCATGAAATTTCACATGAGGTTTCTGTACACAACTGACTGACCGGATGATAGAAATCTTGCCCAAGTTGTGGGTGCGTGCAACAATATTGCTAAGATCTGTACGATGCAAATTATTTTGTGTAAAGCATGACCTTGCTTGCGTTTAAGTCGAGTGCACAGACTAATTTATCATTTTCCTAATAAAGAGTTCGACACGATATGATGTTCTTCATTTCATGTATGCAAGCTTCAGCGCACATGTCAAGCCAACAATCGTGAATAAAGACGACTCCATCTTTGAGATATGTCAAGCCACCGTGAGGCCACCCAGGTTATGAAACCTAGAGGAGGTATTGGTTTAGCAGACACATGATACAGGCCCATGTGAGTCATGTAAGACTAAATCATCTGGTGGGCACATGATAGTGCATTCGATTTTTCACGTGGATGAGCCATGTGCACACAGAGTGGCCACTACAAGCATGGTCTTAATTATTCGAACATGTGTGACGTATATTAGAATCGTGCATGAAACATAAGACGCATTTCGCTTCCACCTTTTTAAACTCTGCTACAATAGATATGGTCAGAGTTTGCAAAATAATCAAATCTATAGTACAGGTGAAAACATTTTGCAGCATTTTGCTGTGAGACAGCAACTTAAAAGGTGTCATGGTGGGCGTAATTCCTGTGGAATTAGATTCAACTGGGCTGTTGTGGTAGCAGCCCATTTCATGCTTTTATACTATTGTTTAAAAGTGCAAAGTACAGGTTTGAATTGTGGCCAACAGTGAATTACACCTATAATGTTGGTCATGATCAAGTCTGTGATATTAATCAAACTAAAATTTCTTTCAGTATAAAATAATGTTTTCATCTGACATCAATTACAGCATAGGCTTAAGGAACGTGATTCGGTTTGTTGTTATGCCAATTCTTTATCTGCTTTGACTTGTGAGCAGACATTTTGAGTACCATCGCTATTTGGCATTGAACTCAACACACCAATAGTCATGAATAAAGTGAAGTAATGTGAAGTTTTCACAGTGAGCACATTATATAAAAAATAGATGTTTCAAGCTCTTTAATGCCAGCCTAAGTATAATAGTTTACTGTCAAACATAGACACAAACCTGAAGAGTGTATTTTCACTCCCATTCCCCCCAGCTTCCATACATGTTGATAGATATATCTCGCAATAGAGTCCAATAGGAGGTACATCGACATACATAACTGCTGAGCTTTGTCAGTGATCGCCTGAGGTTGAATCCTTGAAAAGTATGGAGAAAAATTATGAACAATGTTATCAAAAGCACCAAACCAAATATATTTCATCACAACCTCAATTTGGAATTACTTTCAACACTAGACAAGAATTGTGATTTCCTGTAAACCAAACTTGTAGTATAAAGCGGCACTTACTATGCTCATTTGTCATGATGTCGGCCTAATTCTACATTATTCAGAGAAGAAGCAATAAAAAGAAATGACTACATCAATACAAGGGCATTTCTTTGGCACCTCAACACACTTAAGTGGGTTTCTTTGTTGAACAGAGACAAATGAAATGCCAGTGAGCAAGTGCAAAAGTGCCACCTTCGAAGCAATTTCATGGTAGTGGAGCACCCTGTAATAACTGTTTTGACAGAGAATTAGAGCTGGAATTAGGTAGGAAGGAACTGCATAATGTATGAAGGTTAACGGCGTAGCTGTTAAAGTTATTTGGCTCTCAGACAGTTTTTATTTTATTTTAGTAAAGTGATTTTCAGCATATTAAATGCATCTTTTTCATTACCCAAAAAACTGTTATTGGGAAGATACTTCACACTCAAGAATTTCAACAAAAATAACCTGTTGAAACACAAAATGTAATAAAACACTATTTTAATGTGTCCTCAATTAGTGACATACTCTTCATTCCTACAAAATCTGGAAAACCGTACCCGAGATACATAAATACTAACAGAATTATTGCTGACTCTGTTATTGTATGCTTAACTTTCAAGTCTTAATTACAACAAGGGAAGTGACATTTAAACTTGTGTACTTGATCTTCCATCCTTTGTTTTTTCCACGGGAGTCCGACCTGAATGCAACATGTGCTTGGAGGCTTTCAATTTGGATGTTGTCTGGTGGCGTGGATCCGCAGAATGGTCCGTAATCTCGATGGCTCGTGGAAATCTTCCAAATTACAAGCAGTGATTTGTGAAACTGATGTTAAATGAACAAGAAGCCGTAAAGCTCAACAGTATATCAACTAAGCATGGCGAAGACGGCGACAAACGGCCTATGCATGCAGGACGACGAATATATTGTTGAGCTGCTGCTCTCTAGTCACGTGACTAACCTTCAAAAGATCGTATGGACAGAGAGTGTCTGGGTGTCCTTCTATGTCAAAAGGCTCTATAAACTCCAGGATTATTCTGTAGCCCTCTGGAAGACGGATGGTGTGGTTGCAGTGAATCATGGGCGGATATGGGCTCGGGTAGCCTGGACTCGTCAGAAGGCCTGACAGGTTCGTCAAGACCTGGCTGGGGCATGGTACTGTTGAGGTACACCAGATCAAATATTTTGCTCTTCAGCAGTGTTCCCTCTAAGCTGCGCGCGTGCGCAATTGCGCACTACTCTCGTCTTCTCTGCGCAGCAGCAATCATATGGCGCGCAGTAAAAAAAAAAAAAATCAGATATTTTTATTTTTATTTTTTTTTTTTTATACCCCTTTCCCCATGATGGCGCCGTTTAAGTGGCAGCCAGTGGCAGTAGCTCTGTCCACTTATGTTTTTCGTGTTTTACAGCATGTTTTACATGAAAAATTAGAGGGAACATTGACATGCACCTGCTTGTGGCAGGTGTGATACTGGTGTGCCCATAGCGAGCAATGATGATGTCGTGACCGGATGATTCGCCTAAAGACGTTTCGCCGACGGACGTTTGACAGACGGACAGGTCGCCGAATGGACGTTCCGCCGAACGTTCATTCGGCGACCTGCCCGTCTGTCAAACGTCCGTCGGCGAAACGTCTTTAGGCGAATCATCCGAGTACCGATGATGTCGCTCACACTGGTACTCGGTGCGCTCAGGGAGGTTGACTTTCTGCTCAGACCAACGAAAAATTAGAGGGAACATTGCTCTTCAGGCCAGTTTTTCGTTTCCTCCATTAATTTTAAGCATAGAGCAGTATTTCTGCTTTGTAATTTGCAATCATATGCTTGAAGATTTAAGGTGCCAATATAATGCACATTAGGAACATTAATGTTACATTCAGATATACGGACAATATCTTGCAGTTTTTAGTTTTTAGCTCCAGTGTTGCTTCATAAGGCATGCACTGTCTTCTACGACCATGAAAGAAAAACAATCCTCTGGCATTCAAAATTATAAAATTATTCATCCAATGAGGGGGAAAAAAGAACCGCAGTGTCCCCAACCTAATGGGTCGCGGGGTCGCAAGAAGAATAAATGACTGATTTAAGCCCAGTGAATGTATTGTGCCATCAGCGCTCAATTATGGCAATCAGGAGCCAACAGTGCACTGCACTTCAAGGTTGCCAGATCCTTAAGTCTCTAGAACAATCACACCATAAATACAGTCTACCTAATATGACAACACTGCTGCACCTACGCACTCACTGTGCACGTGCTCTTCATGCAAAAAATCTGGTGCCACGCTCTACGTACATTTCAGAAATGTTTTCCCATTTTTTTGAAAATTATAATCACCTAAAATGGTATTACTTTACTAGTCAGTTCACAACTAGCAAAACTCTGAAGCAAGTCATTTTGACAGTATGTAAGACTATGCCGATACTACAGATATTTTTGCTTACTTCTAGTTTGTTTGTTTGTTTGTTTGTTTTTTAAACACATCAAAACCTATTGTGAAGTACCATGTGTTAGTACTTTCACCATCTCCGAGAGCAAAACAACAACGCACATGATGAGAGTTACGGTTTAAAAAAGTGAAAAGCACTCTCTGTAAGGCTGCCAGAACCGAAAAATGTTACACACATGGCACACTTGTGTAATATAAATCAATTTGGCCCCACTAACGAATAATTCCAGATGGCAAATTTGTTAGGTGTATGACACAAAATTGAAAGCCTGCCTTCAAAAACAGCAGCTGTCAATAGTGACACAGTGCTCTGCTCCCTTTCGTGCATTTTTACCTTCATCATATTGAAATAAAGAAAATAATTCTCATGCACACGAGCACATACATATACGTATTTTATATGAAAAAAAAATCCCTAAAATGTAGAGATTCAGAGAATTAAGTCACTTTGGAAAAAAAAACACTACAGTCGTTTATGAAATGATAATTCACTCAAATCCTTTGCGGTTCCATAATTAATGGCATTCATTAAGGCTGCACTCATGACGCAGCAAGTGTTCAGATGTAGTACCAGACAATGCAAATGTTCATGGAAAAGAGGCTATGAGTATTAACAGTAAATTTCATTGGCAGATAATCTTTCTTTTGCCTATTTCATTGTATGATTTCTTTAGTCTCACCTTCTAATGGTCAGTCAAGGCATGTCAAATCAGTAATTGTGATTCATTACTTCATGTCAACAATATACGTATTACTTTTTCACACAGGTATACAGTTTTCATACCGATTAGAATTTGCTTTTCCCTGCAGAATAACCAGGAACCAGCCGTGTCTTTGGCAATGACGCAATTTAGATTTATAAGACCACCATAAACTGTAAAACCCTAAATAAACCAGTGGCAAGTCAGTCAAAGGGGCCATTGAGTATACTGCGGCTAAAGAGTACCATTCCCTTCGTCAGTAAATGGAAAGTGAACACTTTTTTTCTTTTTGACCGATGTGGAAAGAGTACTACTGAATGACGGAATTAAACTGTCTTTTTGTTTTGTTTTGTCAGTTTACAATACATTTTTCACTGAGATTGTCAAAATTCCGAATTCTTGCTCACCTGTACACGATCTTCTGTTGAGATGGAGAACATATCCTGGCCTACATGAGCAGTAATACCCACCAATGTAATTGTGGCAAAATTGATCGCAGGCTCCCCCCTGGTGCACAATGTCCCGACACTCATTGATGTCTGCAGAGAAGAGTTGAATCAGAAGGTAAGCATCATGCCGTCTGACTGTCTTGGTCTATATAGTGCACATACATATGTATCATATGTTTTTACAAGATTATTATAAATTAGAGGTTGGGAGCCTAGTAAAATAAAGCCAACACGCATGTTCAGGTTGTTGATGAGTGAATAATGCAATCGTAATGTACATATAAAAGTTATATAATATAACTAAGGTATGCTTAGCTGCTCAAAAGGGGGGGAGATATATGGGTGTGAAGTGAATATCTGTATTGGGGTAAGGTTGCCATCTCCACAGTACGAGATGCAGACACAACGCTCCTGAGAAATCATGTTATGATGTAAAAAGGGGCACTGAGCCAAGAAAGACATTACATATTGTTTTTAAAAATCATGCACTATTTCTTACCAATCTATGAAAACATAGAAACATAGAACCATGTTCGTCTTAACTCTCTAAGAATGGTCGATTCTAAACCACTCAGGGGGTCAGAACACTTCAGAAATGTCACTGTACTAAATTAACCTGTTAAATCTACATTATGTTGGTTTATCAAAAAAATATAATTTTTGGTATTTTCCTCTACCTTCAACACAACTAAACATAAGCTACAATATGTCACCTATTTTTAAATTCATTACTTAACCAGTGTAACTGAATACAACCAGATTTATGAAATATATGCCTTCTGGCCAAAAAAAAAAGTGTCAAAATTCTGTGTCACCTTCTGAGGTGTAAAATGCTTGGAAGCCGGTGAATCGCTCCTCATTAGAGTAGTCGCTCCTAAAGACCACTGACATGCGGTTGTCAGTTGACAGGATGACAGTGTTCCTGGGGGTGCTTTCATCGTTCTTTTCTTCTTCTCCACAGAAACGCATGCTATAGTTGCCTTCTGCCAAAACCTGTTTAGACAGGGTCATGGCATTTATGGCCAACAATCAAATCAAGTGAGAAGGCCGTACCTGAATGTAATCATATTCACACAGGTTGGACGCTTCCATGCTGAAGTGGGTGAAGTAAAGTTTGACCCTGTGGCCCGGTGGGACGGTGATGTTCCACACTATGAGTGTGTTATCAGGGTATGGCTCCGGGAAGTTGGGGGAAGTTAAGTTGCCGTATAAGCCTGTCAATTCAACACTCAGCGACACATGGAAGACGGAGAGTAGGACAAATACACAGCCACCACTATCACAAATACGTATGAGTGCAGCTGCTTTCAGGAATATTTGCATAATAGTAATGATAAACAAAAAAAATCAACAATAACAAGACACCTACCTGGTCATGTTGGCAGCAATCTTCAGATATGTTTTTTTTCTCTGACTAGTGTTCTGCTCAGTGCTCTCCGGGTAGTTGAACTTATGTGTCCTTCCCTGCTGACAGTTAGGTAAACAATGTACGACAGGCACATGATCACAGTCATCATTGTCCCCTCCCTTGGTCACAGATGTCAAAGTAGCTGGACATCAATATAATGTTGAAACCTCTAATCTTGCAGCTTCATCACAGCTTTACAAGTTGGGGGCTAGACATCTCATTGTACTAACTTTATAAAACACATTTTTAGAAGGACATCATGCCAGAATGTCATTGTTCAGTACTCAAATGTTTTTGTAGCTGCTATCCCGACATACATTTCCCCCCAAAATGTCTTAATGTCAGGCCCAGGAAGTATTTAAAGCAACAACCAGAGCATGACCATGCCACTGGATAGTCTTAAGAAGTTTACTGTTAAGTACCTTCTCGCGCTATCTCTTTGTATGCCTCTCCTGATCTCCGACCTCTTGTTTTGTTCCCAAGATCCATGCTCAACCCCACAACCATGGACCACGACCACGATCTTAACCACACGTATTGTACATTCATCCCGGACAACACTACGGACCCCTCGGCTACCGACCTCCACGACAAAGGACTCACCTGCGCTGCTCCTTTTGTGCCTTCGCCCGCCTTTGGAAGGCTTGAAATAAATAGAAAGTTCCAACTCTGGATTGTGCATTTGCCTGCTTTGGGGTCCTCTGCCCACAAACTTAACACTTAAATCACATTGTGAACTCATAAAACTGTTGTTGTTGTCTAATCACCCTCTGCTACTGTCACAATGAAATTTCCCGAATACGGGATGAATAAAGTTATTCAATCCAATCCAATCCAATAGGGTATCTTTAACCCCGAAATGACCAACATGTTATCTTAAAAAATGGACTGGTGCGCCACGTATGTAAATGAGACAAGGCTCAGCTAATTATTTCTGAGCCTGGCAAGCAGTTAGACAGTTTAATAAAAGCCCTAGAACAATGATAAGGGTATCATCCTTCCCATTGCTTTCAGCAAGCGATCCCCTTTTGTTTAAACATAATCACAGCATACAGTTAGTACTTTAGCGTGAGTCTCCAGGCGACCTCAGTGAGGACCAGTTGTCTTTTGCCCATCTGTACGATGGTTAAAAGGTAGGACTTGTTAATACTATTCAATTGGAATTATGAAGTTCTGTCTGCTTTCATCAAATGCACATGTTGTCAGTATTTGATTGATATGAGAGCCACTTGAGTGGAACAAGGTTTGAATTTTTTTTCAAGCATTAAATACCAAAGCACAGGTTTTCCAGCCAGCAATGAATTACTGTAATCATCTATATAAACATCATTGTCATCTCCCATTTGCAAATGACCTCTCTGATCGTACGTTTTGTACAGATTGTGAGCCGAGAAAAATGAGCTGCAATGTTAAGTACGTTTAATTGCACATGTTGGTTTTGTCTTTCATGAATGCCATCCATCTGCCACTCTGTCTTTGATGCATCAGGATGTCACCCTCCGGATCTAAACAAATACCTCCTGGATAAATATCTACCATAGTCAAAAATAACATTTTAATGCCTTTTCATTTTTACGTTAATATGACATTAGTCATTCAGGTTTGCTGTCTCATATTCATTTCCTCTGCTCGGGAAAATACCGACAGATTTTGACATGTCAATGGGAAGTTTTTTTGTCAATCATTAAGCACTGGTTGTATGGTTATACATTGCAGTCAAAGTGATTAAATCACTCTTTCCCGTTAATTGCATTCTTTTTCAACCCCGGAGAGTTGCAAAATGCTGATGGGTGACATCATGTGAAAATTAGCACATTTGTGACATCATAGCGTTCTGTAAGATGCGTTAGCTCTTTCACACTTGTTTTATCGTGATATGCTCATTACCAATCCTTTCATACAGAAACCTTTACATCAAAGTTCGGTTTATTGCAAATCTTAAAGGCAGATTTTGCGCCAGGGCTTTCAGAAGGGAGAAATATAGTAGAAATAGTACTTGTGGACAATAGTTGTTGGAATGTTGGATGCAGCACAGAAAAGGAAAATAAAAAGGCCGATTCACTTTACACTTGCTTTACGTTCACAAAAGTCTGAACATAGTGAAAATCAAACCGTGTCTTTATTAACGTCCAGCTGCATCAAACAATAGCTTAAAGCAATATTTCAAACCTAGACCTTTAACAAGTGGCTGAATGTCACCCGAGGGTTTGACACTTAAATGCCACAATGACTTCTAGGACTGATAACTAGTGCTTTATATATTTATGCTTGAATGATTTATTGACATGATTGTAAAGATTAAGTGCTTGGAAAACCAACATGTTGCTCTCAACTTCTTTTTGCAGATTTTGGTGAAAATTAAATCACGAAAAATCTATTGCTAAAACCTTGCTCTACAATAAGAAAAATATATTGTGGCAAAAAAAATCAAAGTCCTAATTGTTCCAGCCCTTTGGATGTTGTGTGTGAAACTGGATGGCAGGTGAATTTGTCTAGGCAGCCCTCACCTGTCAATTTCTCAAACCATCTGTGTCTGATACCTGATTTAAATCCCAGGAGCACCAGAATCTGCATTCATTATTCAAAAGTTTCTTTAAAAAGAACTTTTCTTTCATGTATCCAGGCTGTGTGAGTGTCAATCTACATATGTAAGTAGCTCTGAGTCACATTACACTTGCTTTTGAGATGCAGACCAGATATGCCTGATATGATCGTTGAGTTTCACTTTCTGACAGACAGGATTCGTATGAGTGTTTACACTTGTTCTGCATCTCCGTGATGTGCCCTGTGCGGAGTATAATTGTGAGCACTTGCTGGGATCTATAATTTTGAGGCTACTTGAGTCATTTCTTTATAAATATTGCAAAGACACACACTTCCTTAAAAAAGTTCTGTCCCATTGAATGTGTGTTCTTGGGCAAGTTTAGAAAATAAGACTGTGTGACCTAAGTGTGGAGCTTGGGTGGTGGTGTGGCCTGGGGTGAGGTGGTTGTCTACACCTTCGTGTGGTGAGGTCAATAGATGACTAACTTCTACCAGGTCACACTCATTTTGTTGTATCTAATGCATGACACATTGGGGAAAAAATAGGAATCTTGCCCAAGGTCACAGACATTTAATGTAGTAAAGAAGTATGATGACCAGAAATCCCTTACTATAATATATAATACATAACATATAATGTGTCAGTAAAAGCATAAATAAAAACTGAATGGCTATTTTTGTGAAAACAAAATTTGCAACGGATTTGTGTTGAAATTAAACATCTAATCAAAATGGATGAATTCTCAGGCTTTCATTAAAGCACTTTAGGATGCTGGGTAATATTTAAATGCAGTTGGTTGAATAAGTTCAATAAGCACTGCAGCTAGATACTTAACATATGCGTCACAATTGAAGTCCTTTTACAGGACCTTTTGGAGCTGCATGTGCTGGTGCATGTAGCATTAATAATTGAAACAGGTCACATGCTGAAAAGCATTAAGTCGATACTTGCAGGAACACAAAGAGGATGTCGGATGTGTTGTGCTTGCGCTACGGTGCCTTTAACAAAGTGTTTTCTTCGAGCAAGTCAGCCGGTCCTAAGCAACCACTTAAAAAGATGAAAGAATCGAAACTGTTTACCTCTGTGAAGTGAACAAAGAAGGGGTCCAGATCTTTGGAATGAAACCGAACCAGATTTTCAATGCTTTCTGCTTGATTATTCAAGTTGTTCATTTCCTTCTGCTTGCATTAGATTTTTGATGTTTTGAAATTCTTGGAAGAGAAAGAAATTATTCTGTTGGATTCATGAGATTCTTTGTGGCAGTTACAGTCTTTGCGCTTCCTCGTGTTTTCAACTGCCACCTTCCCCCTTACTCTCTTTTCAAAGGCTGCAATTACGATCCCCTCAGCCACCCACATGCTGTTAACTATGTACTCTAATTATTGACTTAAGTGAAGGTGTTCCAACTGAGCTGAAGACTGAGGAAATTTAAACTTACTAAATAGGACAATTTAAAGTCCAATGTAGTAATTTGTTTGGCTGTTCTCAGTATTCTGAAGTGCAATAGAAGTGATACAAGAGGGAGATAACATGCCCTAAAAAAGATGCATATTTAAATTATGTACTCTTCTAGAGTTACAACTGGATTGATGATTGAATTGGTAGCTGGTAACCAAAGAAGGGGACGTTTTGAAATTGTTGTTCATTCAAGACAAAGTCGGCTCTTGGCCAGTTCTTTAGACACATTTTTCTAGATAGTCTTTAACCTTATCCTCAAACTTCTACCTGAGGAAAGGAGCTGGAAGTTGTTGGAAAATGGCTGTGTCTGGGGAGGGGAGTATCTCCAATGATGCTGCAGGCCCCTCATAGGCCCTACCTAATATGTCCTCCAAAGCTGGAAAACGACAGTCCATCTCTATAGGACTCTGCTTACACAATGAATTAGCTTCTTCTTGACCACAGTTCAACTGAAGAACCACAGACCGGTTATATTTAGCAATAGTTTATAAGTACATTCTAAAATGTAGGGATCCATCCCATTACACTTTCAATTTGATCTTCCACAGATACCTTTTGCCACACATAACAAGTACGGTCATTTCCCCGTTAATTCAAATCCAACCTCAGGTTGAGCAATTCCGGCAGGTCACCATATGGTTCCAAACCAAAAGCAATGATGAAAAGTTGCAGACCGTTTTTTTTTGCCAATATCTACATTATGTTGCTTTGTCGACATTCCGCCTCTAATTGCATACAATTTGAGACAATGTAAAATTTGAAAATTCCAAAGTCTACAAATGACAAGTACTGGAGAAATCTGTAAGACACTAACTTATAAAGCTGCCATCACTGCTAAATAATAATACACACTAACAACGCTGACGGACCATGACTCGATAACTCCGTTGGGGATATAGCTGATGCTTTATTTCGGGTATAATTGATGGGACATTTTCCGGTCTGTTAGGCGAGAGAAAAATGGCATTAACATGAAACATGGATTTCCAATCTGAAAAATGGTGTTGACTGCAGTGAGAAGCTCGCATGCCATTAATTCCCATCAGCCATCACTGTCGCCTACACTCCACTGACATTTAGGATCCCAGCGGCCACCCTTATGTATGATAAGTGTGTACATGTTTGTACATTCTCACACGCGTGTCTGCGTTGCAGCCCGGCCAATTGACATAATAGGACTTTGTCTTGTTACAGCAACTGCAATCAGGTGTATTGCCATGCCACAAGAGCGCAATTGTCCCCTTGTGAAAACAGTCTTAAGCAGGCCATTGTTGGACACTCATCTATCTGCTACTGTGGTAACAAATCTATTATAGGAGCAAAGGCTGCACTAAATAGGGTTTGTTCTGGTAACTATTTACATAAAAGTATGATTAGACTGCCATATTATTGTGCACATTTCTTAGGACTTAAAAGTTCTTCAAAAGCAGACTATTTGGCATCATTCCACGCTATAATTTAATAGCTTGGTCAAGTATAGATTCTATTCATGACAGCGATGCTTAATGTACAACACGCTTTGCTTATATGATGTATAAAGGTAAAATAATGTTATTATCATTGTCCAAATTAGAAATTTGTAATGAAACACTATTAAGAGCTTTAAAAGTCAACCAAAAAAGGTGACACTACACGACCCTTAATAAAATGTTTAACACCACATCAAAAATGTTCGACAAAATAAAATCGAAATATTTGCCTTTAAAATTAACCAAAAGACCAAAAGAGATCTTCCTCCTCACCTGGTTCGCGATGATTTTTTTTTGTATCTCCCCTCTTGCACAAACATTAGCATGTTAGAATATTGCACCAAAAATAAGTAATATTATCTCAAATCTTTTGGAAAGCAATATCAAGTAAAAGTGCATACACCAGAAAAAGAGCAAGAAAATAAGTAATTCCCTAAAGCAGACTTTGGCAACAAATGCATTGCACTTTTTAAATGTCATTATTAATAACAATCTTCACAACCTGTATTTTAGTTGAATAGTAGAATCCAAATTTGAACATGGTCATTATACGTGTCCAGCCTTTCATGTGGAAGGCAGCTCATAGGGCATCTGGGCTTTGTTCAGGAGTGAACGGAACAATGGACCCTATAATGACAAGCTCTCTTCAACTAGGTTTACGGAATTATGAAAGCCATTAACCGTCATATGCCTGTGCTGGGAAAAACAATCTCTCCATTCCTTTCAAAAAGCGCAAACTATTACACGACAGTCAAGGCAAAACACTTCAGATTGACCTACTTCAGCATCTGTATTAAACAGTGTAGAACGCTATTCTTGACTATAGTATATGACTGAAATAATGCATGCTTGATGGATCAGTTATCAAAAGACACTCATGACTGCCCTGTTGTAAAAAATAAATAAATAAATACATACCTGTGCCTTGCACAGGTCATGGCTCCTTTCAAATTAACATTCAGAAAATTGTCCTGCAAAATGATTCAGTCATGTGCACACAAGTCACTTAAAATGTTGTACCTAAACTAAGTGGCTTAGTGATTAATGACATCGAGTACATTTAAATGTCTTTATTCCTCGTGTTATAATAAGCAACAAACTCAAACTCCACACTAATACATCCCCTGCCACCATCACACAAACACACACACACAGTAACAGTGCGCTTGAATGACATTTCTCAAAAATCTCAATACCCTTTCTTCTTTCTTCAGATCAAAAGGAAAGGAAATAAACTTCTTGGCTTGCAGGCATTTGCTTTGATGTTGGACCTGTGCACACACATTTGTGCATTAATGGTGAATAAACCCTAAAGTGACCAGCCCTTCAAACTATCGTGTTTAAAAAAAAAAGATTGCCCTTTGCCAAGAAGTTTTGCTTTTTAAACATTGCATTGCAAGGGATACATAAGGATGAGCTGTGATAGTTGTACAACTTGAAAACCAACAATTGTCAAACATTTCGGGACTGGTGGTTGAAATGTTAATACACTCTAGCATCCTGTACTTAATTTTCAAATTGGTGTTATAAAGTTGCTCTCCCATTGGCTATCCCCAACAGAATCAGAAAAAGATACATACCACAGGAGTAAAAAGTTTCAGGCATTTCATGCGCTGTCATTTAAGTTGAGGTTTCTAAATTTATCTTAAAAATGGTTGTCTGTTTGTGTTCAGGTTGTGTTGTAGGAGGTAAGACTGCGCAGTATAAGCCAGGGGTGGGCAAACTATTCCACATAAGGCCACAGTAGGTGCAGGTTTTCATACCAATCCATAAAGAGGACACCTTATCACCAATCTGGTATCCTACAAGTGCAATCAGTGGATTGCAGTCAGGTGTTTCTTGTTTTCTGCAGAAATCTCATTGGTCAAAGTGTCTGTGCTGGATCGGTTGGAACAAAAGGACCTGTTTGCCCACCCCTGGTATAAGTTCAGAATAAAGTATATGGTGGTTTTGTTTTATTATTCTTTTTTTAACGTATGCTCGGCAACATCTTTCAGGATATAATATGTTCGGTCAATATCTGATGGAACTTCTAGTTTGGTGATGTCATGCCACTTTCATTCAAGATCCTGATTGGCACATGTTAATGATCATTTCACTTGTATATGATGTGTTCCAATGCTACAGCGAAATGATTTAATTGCATTGCTTTGAGCAGTTACTCAGCGTCAAAGACGTTCTTCATATATTTCGTAAGATGTATCATTAAAGCCTTTTAATCGTAAACTCACACTTCACTAACAAAAAAATTAGAGCACATAGCCAAGCCATTATTTACTCAGTGCTCTGAACAATGTCAATTTAACCTTTGCACCTGTGAAACAAAAGTATTTCAAAGTCGTTAGCTCTTATTCATCCCGTTCCACTCTTCTTGGAATTGAGAAATTGATCTCAGTCTGGTTAAATTTTTGTTTTTTAAATTAAAAACATTAAAAATAAAAAAAAATAAACATAACCCTTGCCTTAAGCATATTAAAAAAATATACTGTTCAATATATTTTCACGAGTTTAAGACAATATTTCATGTTCATTTTTTATGCATGTTTACTTCTTCACAGTTTCATTGAGAATAAACATCCACTACAGCATCATTGTTTGTTTGAGACCATTTTTTTACTTTCTGTAAATAATTTCTCCACTTGATAATATTTGTATTTGCGATAACAGTCAAACAAAATGGGCAATTTTAATGGAACAAAAATTGATGGCTCTGTACAGACATCTCTGAAACCTTCAAATTTTTTAAGTCATAAACTTTACTATATGAATATTTTTAAGGTGTTACTAGCAAATAATAAAATTGTGACAAATTATGAAATTGATTAATTCTTGGAACAGATTTCAACCTAAAGCAAGCGGCACCAAAGCTATAAAGGAGTTGGTCTCTTTTTACTAAAGCTGTTCACACATTTTGCCTAAAATAGTTTTGCATTACTTGTTTATGCTCACAACATTTTAGGATTATATATTGGCCTGATAGGTCAAAATTGTTAGCATTAATAAAACATTGAGCATGAATTTTGCCATGCTACGCTCATCTTTTCCAAGCAGGTGGAAAGAATGATGTATTTATTTAACCATGTCAAAATATCCAACCATAACTTATTCTTCACCCTGAAAAGAATGATGTCACTTAGTACATAAATACATAGTATGTACAAATAAATAGACACAAATATAGTATGTGTTGAAAAGTGTCAAGGTGAGTCCCTTTAAGTCCATCACTTGTGGTATGTTTGACAGGTGGAGATGATGTGCACAGCTGAGGTCCACTACAGTTCATGAGGAGCTGGCAGGGAGTAAGCTTGATAATTATTATGATTTTTTTCTCTCTTCTGTTAGCATGAGGTAAAGGTTTTCCAGAAGAAGTTTTTACAGGGAGCCTTGCGGTCACGCTGAGGAAGCGATAGCCTGTTGTAGACGGCCCTCTCCTCCAGGCGTGCCTCCAGTGGCTCTTCCAATTCATCAGGTGACGTCTCTTCTGGGATCATGTTGGTGTCCAATGCTCCTTCTAGCAAACTGGACACAAGTTTCAGGATCAGCTCTTTGCTCTGTTTGCTAAGGTCTTGTCCCTGGAGAAAGAAATCCATTTTTCATGAAGACATTATGAATTCTTTGGTATTTCAAAGTGGAATTGAAAACGCAGAATAAAATTGGACTCTCTGTTTGTCTGCAACGGACCCCTAATTAGAAACTCCTTCTAAACGAATCTCAACTATTTTAAAAATGCATCCAAATATTTTTCAAACTTGCTACATTTGAATTAATGCATTCAGAAGAATGTATATTTTTTGTAGGTTTACTGGTACAGACAATCTTAACCTTTGACACTATTTAAGATTTATTCGTTTTGGATCTGTTAAATAATTTAAGCAGCACACTCCAGGACTGAAATCTTTACTTATTTTGTTTGTGGTCTTTGCCCATTACTAAAATGTTGTGATTCTCAGTTATATATGTTGTATATTCCAACTACACAAAACATTTAGGAAATGTACTATTACATACATTGACTATGCTCACGCCTGATCAAACCGCAATCCAAGTATAGTAAAATCTAAATTCCTCCAATCGTGTAAATCAATATGGGAAGAATTATATCTTTTTTTTTTTAAACAATCTTACAGGGAGACCCTGTGTCAAATGCAAACTATCGTCGTTAACGCAGGCAAAACTGTTAAGAAGAAAAAAAAGATGTGAATCATTCTCACCCTATTTAGCCCCTGCATGGGGCTCCTGTCTTCCACGGGAAGTATGGCGGCTGCTTTGACACTGAGCAGGACCCCCATGAAGGCTGCCAACACCACCAGGATCTGCATGGTGGAACTTTGGAGAGAGGCGCTGGAGAAGAAGATGGGCGAGCGGGAGTGGAAGTAGTTGTAGTTTGGAGGAGAGCTCAGCTGGTGGTCACAAAGATTTGGAAGCTGGAGAAATGTTGCTTTCCTTTCGGTCCCTGACTCTTTTTATATAGCTGTCTGACGTAGAAGGTGGAGGGAGTGTGACGGCGGGGGTATGTGCGCGTGACTTTGAGTGGGTGTGAGTGTCTGAGATGAGGATGGGTCTGACCAGAACAAATCGAAGTAGAAAACAGTTAACCGGTATGCCAAATAGCGAAGTGGGCACATGATTATGGTTCATCTGGACCAATAGACACGTACCCCTCACACACCTCACATAAAAAAATGAAAAAACAACAACTTGGATGATTGAGACATAGATAGCCAATTCGAAGTTTATATTCCCCTGAAGCCTCCTTCAAATGGATAAAGTAACCATAGCTGACTTGTTGTCAATGATGTGGCAAGTGTTTCTCATAGCTTCTGATGAGCTATGTGACGCCTTCAAATCAAAATCGAATGGTCTGACACCAGTCACGACTTCAAATCCACAAAACAAACTTTGGCCTGAGTGAACATTTAAAGAGAACAAGGAAGACAATCTTCTTCAGCGAGGAGACAGAGCTGAGGTTTAACCTGCCACATCACTTTAACAATCTCATTTTTATGTAGTTTCATGAACAATTGCACTCTGATGGGTGCTGCCTGTGCTTTGAAAAGATGTTCCAATGGCACCTTTGAACTTTTACTGTCATAGTCAGTCCCTGTTCTCTTGCAGCTATAGTTAAATAAGTAACAATGGAATCAAATTGTGTTATTTATAATAGGAGTAAAATTGAAAGCAATCAAAATGCCAAACATTGATCAACAGCGTAATTTGTTTAAAATGTCCTTTTCCTAAAAAGAATGGTTTTCATGGAAATCTCTGCAATGTTTCAGCAATAAAATTGTTAAAAACATTGCTTTGTATTGTTTCATTCGTTAGATCAAATATAAAAATGTAGCAATATAGTCATTATATGACACAATACTCAGAGTACATACATTTTCTACTAGAAACAATGTATGTAGTACATCATTATCCATCAGTTACCATTCATACAGCATTTTTTGCAAGATAAAATATATACATAATATACAAAAGGTAAAATATTTTTTTTTACAAAGCAAGTAAATTGTGACAAACGTAGCAGATTTGTTGTTGTTGTAATTTCCCCAGTTGTTAACATATCTGCTTTGCAGTTCTACTGTTTGGGTTAGAATACGGTCTCTGGCCATTGTATGTAGCATTTGCATATTATCCCTGCGCTTCCATGGATTTTCTGTGCAATCTAATTTGGACCCTCGATTCAAAGATGAACCTCAATTGATTATTTATAGATAAAAGTGATTTTCAATGAGTGGTACTTGAGCTTGCGGTAATAAAATGCTCTAATGATAACAACGAATAATGTCACAATAATGAAAAAGGTAAGACTGAGTCATTGACATTTGGGAAAATGGCCACCATAGTTAATTTTGAATATGTGGCAATAATGCTTGAATGGTTCAAGAGAAAAAGCATTGTGCTCAATTATTTAATTTAAAAAGAAAATTCACAATTTTATTTAAACTCTGATATCTGCCCAAATATAATGTTACATTTCTTCAAATCTTGGGTTTAGTTCTGTACTACGAATCTTTGAGTCTGAAAACTGCACTCCATAATCAGAATGTATATAATGATTATTACCGTGTGTTGGAGTTTTCTTCTTTGCTTCCAAGCCAATAAACTTGACTATGAGGAAATCTAAGAGTAACTGTACATCTAAGAGTAACTATAAGATGCTTAGTAAACTAAATTTTGTTTTCCTATCATAATGATCTTGCCTTAACATGTGAGCTAATATATATATATATATATATATATATATATATATATATATATATATATATATATATATATATATATATATATATATATATATATATATATATATATATATATATATATATAAAGTCTTTACGGTAGGGGGAAAGTGCTGGTAATGTGTCTTACCTTACCCCATGGTGTGGTACAGCGCAGCTCCAACGTGATGCTGTGACGTATGCAGGAAAGGCCACTGGCAGTGAGAGATCACAGCTTACTTCCATCCTAGTAAGTCATTTCAGTTGGTGTGAACAAATTGATTGGTTGTGCATTCAGATCAGTTTTTAAAAGGTTTTGCTCACTCTCTACGTGATATTTGAAAGGCCCCAAGCCAATTCTGAGAATAAACGAGTTAAAAAGCTATAAATATAGAACTGAGCGTTGTATGTAGTTTTTGGACCATGAAAAAGATGTCACTGAGGAAGTATACAGCTTATCAATTCATATGATGCCACATTATATGATCATTACACTTATAAGTAGCCTTTCACCTGGGTTTAAACAACAATATAGCATTCAGTATATGAAATGGTGGGACAAAACCTGACGGAGAGCTCTCTGGCAGAAACAAGCTTCAAATTATGAAAAAGTGTATAGTCAAATGATGTGTGTAAATAGCAACATATTTTTGAGGAAAAAAATCATAGCAACACCCTAGTAATATTTCTATAATTTGTGAAAATATTCTATCTTGCGTGGCTAACATTTCTAGTTTAAAAAAAGGTTCTATTTTGGATAGAAGGATAAATGGATCACATTTTTCAATTTCATAACCCTACCTAATTACCACGTATTAAAGTTATATAAATATAGTTTTTTTAAAGGCTGTATTTTTCTAAGGGGAAAATAGCATGATTTGAAATAATATATTTCATAAATAAACATTTTCTAAGACTGGGCAAACCAAATTTTGCTGTTTTTTCCATGAATACAATGACAAATAACATCAGGCCTTCAAACATAAACCCTCAGATGACTAAAACCATCTGCTGTCACAGAAATCTTACACCATCTGTCATAATTTGGGTGAAGTGATGTGTAATCAACCAATAACAAATGAAAAAATGATATACTAATTATATATATTTTTTTAAAAACTGGTGTGGCTCAACATGTACCCAGACAAGAATAAAGTAAATCGAATCTAGGGTATTTCTGAGACTGGCAATATATATGATCACCCTGTGTGCCTCAATATTATGTGGAGCAACATGAAATGAAAGGTTGCCATCTGGCGTCTAGAACGTGGAAGCACAAAATTATTTATGCATGGATAATAATATTGTCACAAAGTATAGATAACAAGTCAACGCTAAACACCTGTTAATGATAGCGTTCCATCTAGTTGTAAAACATTTCCTTGTTTTGCCTGTCACTGGAACACATGGAAGAACAAAAAGTCAAACAAAAATAAAGCGAATAATAATAATGATACATTTAATTGAAATCGAACAATTGCTCGTGTGCAATGGCTCAGTGTTCGGGAACAATTGCAGAATACGACTTATCAGACCATTGAAAATACTCTTTGATCAAGCTACGAAGCCACAACGACTCAAGTGTTGTGCATTTCAGTCTAATCATTATCATGTGTTTGGTTAACAGAATATACAGTGCAAGAATTGTATTTATAAAAAAAAATTAAAAAATACTTTTTTTCCTTCCAGCAATTGTTTTGAAATGTTAGCCAAAAAACTGCTCTGAAAAATAACGGTGTTCCAAATTAAGCCAGTAACAAGGTTCCTACAATTAGTCAAAGTCCTAGTAATTGCATAATGATTTAGCATTTTAACTAATTTTACAGCTTGTTCTCTACATAGAAAGCTTATCATCCATACCAAATCATAGCATCAAGCAGTTGTTGGATTTTTAAGTTAGAATTTTCTACCTCACTGTTAATGCATACAGATCCATATTCGACAAAGAGCCTATGAGGTGTATTGGTTTCTTAAAACATGAATGTGTTCATTTCCTGAATGTAGACGGCATGCACTGACAATCCGATGAACAGAATATTTCCATTGAAAGTGCAGCAAAAACGGCACGTAAACTGTTGCGCAACAACTGCCCACAGATTCAATTTGAAGATTACTACGTCCTTCGGCAAGAGGTCAGAATTGGATGGCGTCATCATCAGTGCCCATGAGACAAGTTCAGAATGAACATGAACAGAAAACATCAGGATGTAAACTGGTGTTAAAGACTGGAAGGACTGAAAGAAACAGAGCAATTGCACCTACCCCACAAATAAACTTCGATATGTTAAGGAGAATATGATATAGAGGTGGGCCTAATGGATCTGAGGAGGAGAAGCTGTTGGTACTTGTTCAGAGGAGCTGGTAAAGGATGAAAACACTGTTCTTCTGTGGCCATTCAAGCCTCTTTGAGTACCTGCCAATGACCATGGAAAGCAGGAAAGATGATGGGTTAGACACATGTTCAACCTTATGTAGTTGAGCCAAGGAATGTTTTACATTTAAAAATATCCCACAGTACAATATAGCAATATAGATGCCACAAAAAAGTATCGTACGGTCGTAACGTGATTCCCGAATAATGCTCAACGGTATGAAACACGCTCTTCCATATACGTGTCCTCGTGTCACAAGAGCTAGCTTTGAGTGAGACAAAAATAAAGCAGTTAACATTTTGGCCAAAATATCTTCCTGAAGGTCACTGGTTCATGTCTGTGCACCCCTAAATTTAATTTGTAGCAGACGTGTATGAAAATGAGTGAACAATTTACATCACTCATTGCTCTACATGCTGATAGTCTGAGCTGTCTAAAAGTTCTGTTAACTCAAGTTTTGCCATGGGTTGTCTAGCTATTGCTGCTAAAGATAAGCACTGTTTAGCTAGTGGGTGCCATGCAGTTAGCAGAGCACTCTTCTTGATGAAATTTCACTCAGAAATGCCTCCTTGACACGCATTGTCCCAATTAATCCTGAAATTGGTTGCATTTCCACTATCAAGAAGAAAGCATTGCTGCACAGGGGTAGTGGATAAAAGTTTGTTGATGTCGGTGTGCAACTACTGTTGAGGACATTGAATAGATCGATTTATTTGTATTTATTTTATTGTTCTGCTGATCGTTTTTGTTCCTTACTTTGTGTAACTTGGGATTTATGTCGTCTAATTTTTGTGGTCGACAACAAACTTCCTTTCTTAGCTCTATTGTCACAGGTGTGCAAATATGACACCGTTCATTGGGTTGATGACAAACCAAATACATTTTTTCACAGTCAACAAAGGCCCTTTCTAAGTTTGTTTTGTTGGTCTTTGGTTTGAAAAGTCACCATGATTATAGTCAATAACCTTTTCTTTCTTGAGTAGAAAGGAAACTTTTAGAGTGCATAGTTTAGTTAAAGTGCTACCAATGTCCCTGTCAAGGCTGTTAGGTCCAAAGGGAAGCACTGACAGAACAAACTAAGATGTTTAAGTTAGGGTCGCGTAACGACAAGTTGTTTTGCAGACAAAATATTAATTAAAATTACAATTTCCGAACAGAATTATATGACTATTGAGAACACTGACCTTTCGCGCAAACTCAGGAAGTACGAATGCCGCTTTGTGAACCTCTGTGTTATAATATTTCAGGTTCATGCTTTCCAGTTCTCCTTTTGACAGTTCTCTCACCGGCTTTTGGAAATGTGTTTCCTAAAAGGGGAGGGATGGTTTGACATTAATTATAAAAAAAAATCAATCACAGGGAAACAACAAGCAAGTTGGAAAAATTGGTGTGTTGAGACACTTACAGGGTTCTTACTGCAGAGCATGAATCCAATTTGTCCACTGGGATAAGTTGGGATGGTGCCATAGGCATAGTCCACGACTGGGAATAAGCTTTTGCAGAAGGTTTGCATTTCTTTTATCAGATCCAAATGCAGCCATTGACATTCTCCTGCGCACATTACAATAACTGCTTTGTACCAGTGTATATGTGCTATATTAATCAGACTTAAGAACAAGGCTTAAACATAAAAAGTTAAACTACCACTCCTGCTGCTGCAGTTATTGAAACAAAAAATAGAATTTGGGAACACCAGGTGCCTGGAACGTACAGCTAGAAAACTCCTGAAACTGATTCATTTATTCAACTCATTTCTTCTCTACCCTCTTGGCTCTGAGACTAAGATGAGCAAAAGATATATAACTTGGCTTTCACAGAGGGGCATACTGCTTCAGAAAATGAATCAAGTCTGATTAAATGAAATAAAAAGTACCCTGGGAGCAGAGAATGCCGCCATTTGTCAATGCTGTCTTCATCAGTTGATAGTAACTCTCCTTGAATAAACTCTCAGCAGGGCCTGCATCTCATGCACACAAACACGTCAATTAAGATATGACACAAACTCTTTGGAAAGTAAACTTACCAACAGGGTCCGATGAATCAGTGATAATGACATCAAAGGCATCCTGGTTTTTCTTCATGAACTCAAAGCCATCGCCTACGTGGAGGGTGAGTTTGGGACTAAAGAAACCTTTGGCCATTCCAGGGAGGAATTTCTTCGAGACGTCAATGACATCCTATGAAGGAGACAACGGAGCATTGCGGTGAGCATACACTATGGCGATAAGTAAAGGATAGGTGATTCATAAAATTAAGTTGCCTTGTAGAGGTTATCGTGTTTATGAGTATAATCCCCAAATTTCACACAGAAGCTGACTAACTTGCTGTGAGTAGAGTATCTCGTGATGCACCGATTTGATGAAAGTTTGGCCTCACCTCGTCGATCTCGCAGAGAACAACAGACTCCACCTCTGGATTCTTTACCACCTCTCTGAGTACACCGCCATCACCACCACCAATAATGAGAACCTGTTGATAGAGTGGCACATACTTAGACAAGGCAACACATTACAGAGATGCAGTGACATTAGTATTACTTTACTTATAACTATGCTCTGGATTTTTCCTTGAAAGATTAATCACATTCTGTGGATATCATCTCTAGTTAATTGTATACATTACTACCTTCTTGGGATTACTACCTTCTTGGGAGAAGGGTGGCTGTACAGGGGAAGATTGGCAATCATTTCCTGATAAGCAAATTCATCTCTCTCCGTGCATTGGATCACCCCATCCAGTACGAGCACGTTGCCGTACGTTTTACTGAAAAGAGTAAGTTACACCGTCAGAGTTGTTAGAATTGAATTAGTTTAAACTTTAAAAAAACACTGCACTTGTGCTTAGGCCAAATCCAATTTCAGCGGAAAATTTGGTAGCATGCAAATCCTTATCTTAAAAAAGTCAGCTAAAAAGTATAATGCATTAGCATGAATTAGTTAGTTATATTGAGACCATTCTTTATGATCTTGAACTACTTCATAAGCGATGCTAGTGGCTGCCAACACACACAGGAATAGCAGCGTTAGCAAGGAGCAGGGACCTTTAAGAACACACCTCTTGAACACCAACACGTCTTGAAACTTGGATTTCTTGTGGTAGAGGATTTCATCAACTTCGAGACTAGTTGCTTGGCCTGGCCATAGTGTGCACGTCTCCTTAAACCACCCGTCCCTGATATTGTCCATGCCGGCAACCGCGAACTCAGGTAAACGTGTTTATGAACCAGCCAACGTAACACGCGACAACGTTTTGACACTTGGCTATTCTTCACAACCATACGTGCTGCTACGCATCGGAGCAAATAGCTGCCGCAGGACGTCATTACGCACAGGTACGCGAGCCAATGGGGTGTCGGAAACAAGCACCCATAACATAGTTTGTTCGACTTGCACCGCTGGCATTCAGATATCTACCGTAGATACACGTTCCTTAGGAGTACGTCTCTGTGACAACGTTTCGCTTTCGGCGAAATCCGCGAGGGGCCATCATCGATCGTAAAAAAACGTACAAAACACGTGACTAGATAAAAATCTAAACATCGATTGGTTATAACATGAATAAACGTAAGGTTGGTAAGGAAATAAGCAGTTGCCTCTACCAAGATGGCCGCTATGTACGCATGCTAGTTACCCGGGTCGCTACAACTGTACAAGCCACTGATCCTGAAGCCCACGTGTTCGGCAGGGAGACAGTACGACTGCGCAGTACTGAACAGCAAAAAAAGAAAGTGTTGAAAACACAAATCTAAAAAGTTCACAAAAATGTAATTATCAGAGAAATGTATCCAAAGTAAACACGAAATGCGTATTTAAAAATCCTTTAAAAGTCCTGTTTGGAAAAATGTAATCAACTATTAAACCTGACACGTGGGCTTTGCTCAACAGCTTTAAATTGGTTAATTATTCTACTTACAAGTCAGATAATGTCAACATAGGACTCTGTTAACATTACGTCCCACTCTCCCATGTAGAAGATGCATTGTTTTTATTTCTTAGTAAAAACTGTCCTTGGGTTCCTTTGTGAACTCCAGAATGAGCTGTACAGTACATCAGTATTTCAAACAGTTGATTGCTATTTTTTGAATTTTTTTAACAGTGACAGTATGAATTTTTACGAACAAATTCTTTAATAATATACTGTTATTCTGCATATTTACAGGGTAAACATGTCAATGGAAAAAAAATCCCGGTTAAAAAAGATGAATTGTTAGGGAAAAGAAGTAGGTATTTATTTTTTGGGCCAGTTGTGGCGAAATCCCCTGGAAAAAATAAGATTAATATTTGGTTAAATGATCAGTAAAAACATGTTATTTATAATAACTATAATTATTCACCTGTTTGAGGTTCCAGCTACGTATGACATACTTTTACTTTCGGCCACCGGAACCCTCTTTTTCCCAGCTGCCATTTTCTATAGGACACACGTTAAAAAAACAAAACACTAAGTATAGTGTTATATACATTTGTATTGAATATTTGTAACCAATACCTTTTTCCTGGGCTCATGGGATTGCTTGTTTGGATCAAACTGTGAGTTGTCCTTCGACTTACTCCCTGAAAAGAAAAAGAAAAACTTTGATTCAGTATATTTTGAATAGCACAATCCGCTTGTAATATTATTTATGCATATACACACACAAAACTATATTTTAAAGAGGTAGAAAAAAAACATACCAGAAAAGACTTTGAAGTCTGACTGACTGTAGTCAAAAGGTTTGAAGCTCTCCTCAGAAGGAGCTTCGGTTTTACGATTCTTTTCTGTAGATTTTAGTTTTTTACTGGGTTTGGGAGTTGACTCTCCAACTTCACTTGGGACCCTCTCACGTTTTTTTCCATCCACCTTTGCGCATTTCTGATCAAATAAGAAAGGAGAAATTAAAATAACTGGAATCCAGATTGAATAAAATGTACATGCAAATTACAGCACTCCCAGTTTGTAATCACTGCTCTACAAACTAAACTTTGCTAAGGCTTTGAGGAGTGATTGATATGTCTCCAACGATCTAGGCATTCTTAGATGTCTCGTTTGACAGCTACATAACGTCCATTTTCACCTCTTAAGAGACAAAGTTCAAGAGGAAAATACTCACGGCGAGCTGGCGCACAGTGGCCACATTTTCCAGAGACTCTTGGTAGCTTTCTTTAGCCTTTTGTCGGTCTTCTGATTAAAATGCACAAAACATTCGGATGATATTCAGTAGTATTAAAGGAGACATGAAGAATTTTGTAATCATGAATGAATTCATTGCGGCAATTGTCCTTTCTGCTCTTTGTTTTGCATTTTTTTTACTGTACTTTATGCCAAGTAAAAAATTGTTTCAACTTTACTTTCTAAATAAAATTAAAGCACATATTTATAAGAACCCACATTAAGCCTGTGTATTCCACAATGTTACCTGCTGCCTTTTTAGCTTGCAGCTTTGCCTCTGCCTTGGCTTTCTTCGTCGACTCCAGATCCTTCTGCTGTTGTTCCATGGTCTGGAGTTTCCATCTTTTACTGATCTAAAAAAAGCAGTATTGTTATATTTGTGCTTTTAGTCCCCATTTGATTAAAAATAATAGTCCATGTACCTCAAATATCTTTGAAGAAGGGTCAAATTTTGCATTCTCATTTACATGCACACCAGTGGAAGGCAAGTACTAAAATCACAAAAGAACACAGATAAATATTGTGCACCACTTTGAAAAATATTCAAGTCATTCAACAAAGCCAGGGTCTGGCCAATTTTTACCATCCTAAAAGGGTTTTCAAACGACTCTCTGATTCGCCTGGCTTTCATTTGAACCACCGAGAGAGACTCTAGCATTTCTTTTACATCAGGCTCCTTCAATAAATTTAAAGAAAAATACTTTGTTATAACAATTCATACTGTGAAGAAAAAAAAACTTTTAGGAGAGCTTACCATTACCTCAAACAGAGTAATTTTGGCAGAAGCCACAAGATGTCTTATTTTCTCAATATTGTTGTCAGATTTCTGGTCATCATCAAAGAGCACTCCTTCTTTGATTGGCAGGTCTGTGGTAGGACAAAATTAATTGATTAAGCCACTGAGAAATCTGTTTGGGATATTTACACCTACAGCAATAACTTTCTTTTTCCTGTCTCTAATTGTATTTTGCCGTGAATACACAGAATCTCACCATTAGCAGAAACATGAGGCTCAGTATGGTCAGGGACTCTGGATGTGTCATGAGGACCAAACAATGTAACCTGTGGCTGCAAAACGAGCAACAAAATCACAATCATTCCTAATGCTACAGGGAAATGACTATTTTCTAAGAGAGGTTTCTCACCTTCTTTATGGGTAGGAGCCCTTTGTTCTTTTGCATTGCGATTTCAGCCTATGTGGAGAAATCCAAAGTGGTGATAACGGACAGTGTAATAGTTCACGGGGTAGACTAGGTCTTACTTTAAGGAGAGGCATTTCTCGGGCCTCCTGCACCAACAAATGAAGCTCATTGACCTGCTGCCTCACCAACGGGGGTATGGGATTACAACAAGCAATGATACCCTGAGGCTCTCTGAGGAAAAAATAATAAAACACAAATTTCAGGCCCAAAGAACAAATGGATCATTGTTCAAGCAGGAGAATGAGTTATCCTACTTCGGCAGCTCCTCAGATATCTTGATCATCATGTGGGTGGGCAGGACATATCTATAAAAACAAAAGTACACACACACACAACTGTATTGAGAACAATACACTACGATTTTCCCTGAACACGTGGGCTGTGAAAACCTGTCTCAAACAGTTGAGATCCATCTCCAAACAGCATACCCGGTGCTTTCATCTTCCTGCCGAGCAAGCTTGTCCCTCCAGGCGAACAGTAGTCTGAAGGCAGTGAGCTGCTGAGTGTTGAAAGACCTTTTCTGCTTCCTCTGCAACTCCAGGTAGGATTCCTCTGTGAATATTGGCTTTGCGTATTTCTGTGTGGGAGAGGGAACACAGTGAGACTGGTGAATGTCAGAAATGGAACATATTATTGACGAGACATGGAATAAAGTAGAAAACGCCGAAGAGACATTTGAATTTCTTTGGAGCAACAAGTCAAAGTTGTACACACTTTGAGGGAAATGTCTTTGCTCCTGTTCCAGACACTCTGGATTAGACCAGGCTGACCGTGGTTAAAGTCAAAGAGCTGCGCCTTCATACAATCGAAGATATAAAGGAGATAGTGGGTGTCACTGCGAGCATAGACTGCCATCTCATCTGGCAAGGGCCTATGGAGAAAATGTAGTATTTAATGTTACTGCAACTCCAACTTCCAAGTAATGAAAATATGATCAAAATGGTATCATACCGGATTCTCCAATCAGCAAGCTGATAACGCTTATCTGAATCCACTTTGCAGTAGTGCTTGAGCAGGTGGTCGAGGGAATGTCTGGCCATGTTTAAAGCCCGACTGGCCTGGTGCGTGTCAAACAAATTGACCACATACAAGCCAAAGTCCCTCTGGAGCCACTCGATGTCTGAGTCGGCACCGTGAAAAACCTAATGGACGTTAAAAAAAGAAAACTAGTTTTGTCATCCATTATCTACACTTCTTCTCCTGTTCAGGGTCACAAAAGTAAAGAAGCAGTTAAATTACTTTGACTGCAGAGGGGTTGGTGAAAGACTCGTTCAGGATGTACATCTCACTGCGGAGTTCCAAGGTGTCAATGATGAAGTCCTGCTCCCTGGTAGAGATCTGCATCAGACAAGTGACTCCCAGAAAACTCCTGTACGAATGGTGCTGTCATGGGAGTTGAGATGATGTCAGTTGGCAAACAGGTCGCTACACCACGGTCTGATAAATGTCATAACTTCTGATGGTGTATGTACCTCGAGGTCCACTGCAAACTCAGACACTTTGTTTAGCTTCTCATTCAGTGCCACCAAATCTTCTAGCGTGTCAATGAATTGGCAGCTTGTCTCTTCTATTGGTTTGTACATCTACAAATATAGTAAATATATATTAAAAATACTTTTAAAAAATCCCAATTTTTAAATTTACATGGACAAATGGCCTTTTGCCTACTGTTTCAAAGTACCTTGGGCTCCGTCTTGGACAGAATGCTATCTGGTACTGAAAGATTATCCAATTCAAACTGGTAAGGGTGTGCAAACCTGTCAACAAATGATAATGAGCCTTCAGAGTAACATTGGCATAAGGCAGAAAAAATATATGGAATTTGATGAATTTTAAGTCCTCACATGTCCACTTTATATTCTTGTGTGCGCTGCTGATGAATTAAGTCGGCCAGCGCGGCTGGGACATCAAGATCTTCTGGTCTCTCTTTGCGGAGGTGTTGCGTAGTAAAATCTATTCTCAAACAGTTAAAAGAGCAAGTAAGACCTTGAGAAAAGGTAGGACTTTGACAATTTTACAGATACAATGTCACCCCACATCAACAGATTGATGGAATCTGTAATCAGAATGCGGTAAACAAGAAATATGTTCTCCCTAGGTTCTATAATATGATTATATAGTAATGTTTTGACAGAATCTTACATGAAGGAAGTGGTTTCAGTGCATTGGGCTTGATGAAAATCTTGGGAATAAACGGTGTGTTACTGTTGTCAATTTTATCCTTGAATTTCATCTGTGGCCTTTGAATATTCTTGGCTTGGAGAAGTCTGAACGTCTCAGAGCGACCGCCAGAGCCCGAACCCTGGTAAATACAAGCACCATTTTGGTTCGGGGAGAGACAGCATCTTGTATTGGGGGGACGAGAGGCAAGAAATGCAAGAGAGCCAACCTTGCGATTCCAGCTGGAAACGACAATCTTTGGCGGCTGATAGCCTGTGGGCATGACAGGCTGCTGGCTCCTGTTCACACCATCAGCCTCATCCAGAAGAATTCCCTGAGAATTAGGTATAAATTCTCAAACTGTTTGTATAACATAAAATCACATGTCACAAAAAAATAAAATAAAATTGTAGCACATACCACTTTTTCCAAGATCACATCATTAGAGTCCACAACCAGATCAAATCTCTCCTCCAATCCAGTGAGCTTATTGCAGTCTCTCATCAGAGAGCGGCAATTGTGATGTTGCATGATTTGGCTCATGCTACACAGAGAAACATGTCAGGTTACCTGTATGCTATGTACAGTACTTCGCAGGGTTCGACATAAAAAGCTTCTTACTGTGCAGAAATCATTAAATACGAACAGACAGACTTTGAATGGATCGCAATGAATACAAAATAGAACATAATTTTTGCCCATGACCTCATGACCCACTGACATCAACACTTTCGCATGAAAGTCTATAGCCTGACTCAAACCCCATAGACATGTATTTTACCTGCTGACTAGCATTATGAGAAAGGAACACCTTACAACAAATACTGTGTAACTGAGACAATAGTTAAAGTATGGAAAAGCACACAAAAATGAAGATTGAATTTTGGGATGTGAATGTGGGTAAGGCTGTTATTAAAAACAAATGTATTACTAAATATCAATTTAACTGTATTTTTCTTCTATCTGTAGCTTTGCTCACTTAATTGGTGCTGTATTTATACATGAAAAAATTTTAGCTTCTGAGTTGTGGATCAGATGCCAATACAGTACTGAAAATGCCTGTAAAAAATGAAAATATTCACATTGCTCATGGTAAATAAAAATAATTGGTCTTGGTGTACACTTTTGGAGAAGAGAAGACATCAACATAGGAAACGTCTCTTATATTGTCTTGTCCCCTCCTCTACTTTACAGCAGACATCTGTGCCTAGACAGGTGGACCTTTATTTCTTCAAAGGAAGCATGATCATAATTGATAAACTCACCAGATCAGGAGCTTATCCCCTTGAACTTGGCAGAATTCCTGGAATCCAGGGAAGCTGCGATAGAAATCAAATTCGTCCCCAATTTGAGGTAAGCCGCCAGAGGCTTTGGTGGCCAAAAACACGGAACCCAAGCCATGCTGCACAGAAGAGATATTACTTGGATGCTGTAGAATGATGTCACTTTAAATGAAGTGTATTACTAAGGCACATGAAAAATACGCATGTACAACTATGATATCAAATGAGAATCAGCCAAACCATCATTTTATGAATGAAAAATGAATATATAAATAAAACATATACTTATAATGATTGAAAAGTTTAAGGTCTGCTTTAGATAATGTGTAAATGACAACTTGTCCAATTGCAGGATTATCTCAACACGTTGTTACCATTGCATCGTTGTTGTTTTCCCCCCTAATAGGTTGAATGTATGTCATAAATATTTAGGGGATGCCACCAAAATTCTGAACGCTTAGCAATTTGCACAGGTTGCAGCCCTGGGATCAAAGATCAAAATAAAGATGTAAATTGCAGTGGCGACCCTCAGTACCAACAACTACTGTTATAACAATTTATATTTGATAGAGCAGTAAGGATATATTTGTTGATGTTTAGAACGAGCTAACGTGTAAACACGTTGCTAATCTTTACTCGGAACTTGTTCCATTAAGAACAAATAAATAAAAACGTACTTTAACAAAAGCATCCACGTCTTTGTAACCGGGGAAAAACTCCTTGGATTCATCGTCTCGGAGGTTGAGATCGTCGTTTCGTGAGCTTGAAGAGTCCATCGCAGAGTGTAATTTTTATAAAATACATGTGCAACAACGGGCTACGAATACTGACGACTTCCTCCTTGTCGTCTTCTTCTACACTTTCTACTTTGCATTTCCAGTAGACTCGACGCCCGTTAGCACTGATAACGATGTGGCGTGTAACTACATTAAAACGCAACTGGAGTTGGATGCACAAAAATCGTCTGAAGTGATCATAAATCAATCTACAGACCTATATATTGGATATTTCTTATTCTAATTTCAATATTTTCTTTGTCTGTAACGATTTAGGAAGCATTTTTATTTGACACGAACAGGTCTCACCTTTGACTGCGCCAAGATTATGGGTCCGCAGGGTGGCAGTGTTTACGTTTAATATCTGTTACTAAAATGTATGCATAGTACACGCGCTTTATCCTCACTAAGGTCGCGGGAGGTGCTGGATCCTATCCCAGCTGACTTCGGGCCAGAGGCGGGGGAAACCCTGAATCGGTGGCCAGCTGATCGCAGTACACAAGCAGACAGCCATTCACATCCATATCTCGGGGCAAACCAGAGTACCCGGAAATAACCCAGGCAGTCCCGGATAGAACATGCAAACTCCACACAGGTGGATCGACCTGGATTTGAACCCAGGACCCCAGAGCTGTGAGGCCGACGTGCTAACCACTCAGTCACCGGGCCACCCCGTTTAGTATCTGTTACTAGTAAATTATGCACATTACACTGGGCGCGCCTTCCTCTGAATGTTAAATTTAAAATATCAGCTCCTGCATGAACTTTAAATGTTCTCTAAGGTATTTGCGGGTAGGGTTAGGGCAAGCTACTGAAATTCAAAGCCTCCATAAATTCAAAAGCAGTTGCAGGGATTTAGGATGTAGTCTTATCTGTTGACCTAACATTTAGGCAGCAGGTCCTAAACCAGGGGTGGGCAAACTATTCCACAAAGGGTCGCAGTAGGTGCGGGTTTTCATTTCAACCCATTGAGAGGGCACCTTTTCACCAATCCGGTGTCCTACAAGTGCAATCAGTGGATTGCAGTCAGGTGCTTCTTGTTTTCTGCAGGAATCTCATTGGTTAAACTGTCTGTGCTATATCGGTTGGAACAAAAACCTGCACCCACACCGGCCCTCGAGGACCGGTTTGGTTTGCCCATGCCTGTCCTAAACTGTTCTTTAAATCATTGGCCTATATCCTATTTGTTTACCTTTCTGGCTTGATGAGAAACAAACAATATTCTTCAACAATCTGGTGCCAACTCTCTTTGATTGGAGTTGCCAGATAATCCTTGCAGGTTTCTTTGGACCGTATTTTCTAAAATTTCCGCCCCAGGTTTTCAATTCAGTTGAAATTTGGGCTATTTGCAGGCCATTGCATTGATGGGATGCTTTTTTCTCCAAGAAATGCTATCTGTTTTTTTTTTGCTGTTAGAGATGATGCTTCGTCATTTTGGAAAAAGATTTCATGATCCCCAAACATCTTTTCAATTAAATGGATAAGAAAGAAACTTTTTTTTCTGCAGAACAAAATGTCTAATTGAGTGGTTGCCTAAGAACGGTGTCCATGGTCACAATCCAGAATCCCAAAACAATGCGAGAAACACAATATAAAATTCAACAAAACAATCATGGACTATCGAAGGGTCCACTCCATCACAGCACCCCACTTTTTTCATGCGGTCTGTACTGCAAAGAAAGTTTCAGTTCCCTTACATAGTGATGCTGTGGTCAATACAAGGTGAAGAGCCATTGCTAAGTATCGACATGGCTGCTCGTTATGGATGATCTGTGGTGTGTGGGGAGAAACCTCTATTTTCCTGACTTCCTCTCATTGATCTCTCTACAGGGTCCTTGCCTTCTTATTATCTTAAAAGCATCTCTGCAACACTGCCTGAATCGATATTTCACAGTTGCTTTATATGTCATACTGTTGTTTTAGTCGTAACTATGTGTATCCAGAAATTCTGTGCTTTCAAGATATTGTAGATTTGTAAGATCCTGGACCTTATATTCATAGAATGGGCTACATGTTTCACAATTTGAAAATTTGGTATTGAGCCAAAATAGGTTTACTGAAGCAGAAGAGAATGTCCTCAATTATTTGCCTGGTACAAGCCAGAACCAGTCAGTTTAATATTATACAATATTAAGGACTTCATACCTTCTGTGATATTACTTACATTTATTTACCTGAAGAAAGATAATAAAACTGATGATGCTGAAAATGACAATGTCAAATGATACTTTATGTATGGTGTGTTATAATTACAAATTCAAAGAAACCAATTGATTTTGTGTTTTTATTAACTGCCTCATTTAGAAAACACAAATGCACCAAACAATATTATACATGCACAGCTTCAGCATATCAAGATCAGCTAATGACTTTTCAATGTGAAAATGCTACTGCCACAATCTCTCAGAGATCACTTGAATGGCAAAATACACGAGTCAACAGAAAGGCCAAGCGTTGTTAAGCAATTTATCATTTTGTTGAATTGCAAACAGTTCGCCACCAATTGAAAATGAAATAAATTGAAAGGATGTGTTATTTTTACTCATCTACAGTATTTTTCAGGTCTGACTGAAAATAATTTTGGATTTTTTTTGTCTCTCGTTTGAAATGCTTCTTCAAATTTGAACACGTTCATAATTTTGCGGTCACATTGTTGTAAAACATTGTTTGAAAGCAACACTTGACCTTTGTGCAGAATTGTTGAAGAAAACAAAAATCTAAACAATCAAAGCCATATTTAAAAAGTGCAAGAGCTTGGCAGCGCTCACATGTAATCCATTAAAACATCGCCACAGTACTGCTACTTTACAAAAACAAAAATGGCGTCATTGCTTTGCTGTACTGAAAAAACACCTTAGAATTTAATTGTTTCACCCTTCAATATAGAATTATAAAAACAGAGCTGTTTACATCGGTAAACATTGGTAAAATAATATTCCTTAATGCAATATAATGTACACAAAAGAATAGCATACAAAGGTGAAAAAGCAACAAAAGTGAAAGATGTAAAAAGCATTACAGTTTTCAAACATCATTGCCTTCAAATGTGTACCAATTGCTCTTGAGAATAATCGTTTGAGAGAAACATGCTATTCCATCTACCATAGTAGCGTTCATGAGTGTTCTTTTCCTTTGAAAATCACCCCCCACACACACATTAATGTTGGTTGATGTGTTACTTCCTAAATCTTGACAAATATGACCTGTGTTTGATTACTTATTTTCATACCAGATAAATTTATTAAGATAATTTCACGTCTGTTAAAGATCCTTCATTCATCAGTTCAGTGTATAAAATGAGTCACATGGTAGATGTTGTCGTATAGCTGACCTTAACTCCTTGGCTATCAAAAGGACATTCAAAAGATGAAATTAGAAGTGATTGGCTTAAATACAACAAATAATGACAATAAATACCGCACCAAAAGAAGCCAATCCAACTGACAACACAACGAACGGACTGATTCACAAAGTGATAAACACAGCAGACACATTTATCTTGCCAAAAAAAGTTAGCGGTGAGATTACGATGATCAGACTGGCATTTTTGTTTTGTTGGCAGTGCTTGAAAGTTCTCTGGCTGAGTACAAACACTATAAAAGCGCAACTGAGTCGCTAAGCAACTGCGTCGTCCAGATGGATTTCAATACTGATTCATCTTTTCAGTGAGTCTTAATAATTGGACACAATGCTATTAAGTAAAACGGATAAGGCTCGTGTTAGTTTTCCCCGAACTCAAAGTGACATTTTCAAATTGCTTTGGCAAATCGATGGTCAAAACTCAGGGATAATGAAATTCAGCCATTAAACCTGAGTTAGACAACTGACAATGTTTGAAAAAGTGCATTTTTATACTGGGATTGTGGGTGTACCTTTCACTTGTATCTTCTATTCAATGTTTTTCTACACCTTACTACACGTTACTTAGGCCCCCCCAAGTTAGTTTGCAAGGTTTAGAGGTCTTGATTGGATATTGTCCATGTATAGGGGGTGTCAAAGTTTCTTACTCATAGCTAGCAACAAGTCAAATTCTATTCAACTAAGGGTTTTGTCACCAATTATGTTCATAACTTTTCTGGACAGAATGTCTGGGTGCAAGTGAGGAGATGAAGGGTTTTAGTTTGGTGGCTTCAGTATTGGATATGTTTTTTTTTTGCAGATGAGAGATGGTCTGCCAGAGGAGAGGGCCCAGGCATCTGACTAGGATGCCTCCTGGATTCCCGTTTGATGAGGTGCTGATAGGGGGCATTGGGGACAATATCTGGCCTTCCTAATGAAGCAGCTCGCAACACATTATATGCTTGAAGCTAGTATTTTTGTGGTAATTCAATCAGAACACACTTATTAACGTGTGACACTTAAATGCTGAATTAAGCTTTAGAAAGCTATCTTGTGCTATACTTTAGAAATAATAACATTATAAATCATTAAATCCGATAAGAACCTAATATATCGAAATGTAGTAAGTAAATGTTATCCCAAATTGATAAAGCTGTCATCTATTATTTTGGTGCTTTATTATTACATTTTTTATGTGGAAAAAGCTTGAGAACATTTCTCTTAACTCTCTTGAGTACTCTGAAAAGTATCATGAAACTTTACAAAGGAATCATGCGGCATTAAGTTGCCTCAAGGCTTAATTTTTTTTGTAATGAATGAAAAAGGTTAGGTTAGATACATTCAAGTAAGTCTGCTTTTTTGAAAATCCACAGCCAGAATGCGTCAGTGCAGAAATAAAGCTCCTAACCTACAAAAGTACATTTAAGAGCAGATTTGCAACAGATGATACTTTGTTTTGTGTTTACGTTGTGATTTTATATATTAAACTAAAGATGGAATTTGCAGTTTGAAACGGGCGACACAAGACGAGCAGAAAGGGACTAATGTGTATTGATAATTTATAGAATACTGTACCATTCTACTGCAGACTGAGAGAAACGCTCTGAAACACGCTGTCTTCTCTTCATAATTCTATTCTGGCTCAGATGGTTCAAACATATACGATTATACTGAAAGAGAAAACATGCTCTTTGCATTAACATCAGTTGATTGACAGCCACCACGCACACGCCGACAGAAACCTAGAACGGATCAGATTAGCCATTTTAAAAGACTTATTAAATCTACTCATTATTTTTTTTATTAATTCAAGTTTGTCAACAGTTTTTACTTCTGCCTAATCCAACAATTTATTCATTTATTTTGACCCTACAGGCTCTTTAAAGTAAAATTGGGGTTAACAAAACAGTTCCTAGGAGTGTTTAGTAGACTTGAAATAATGATAATTTTGTTGTTGTTGTTGCCAGTAATGTAAAAAAGAAACCGTATAAAGGGAAAAGGGAAATTGCATATTAGGAGTCCAACTGTTTTAGTACTGGCGAATTACTGTAACTCTCTGACCCAATCTCCCTACAGATGCTGTCTTGGTAAATGCAAAGTAAAATCCAATCCGTCAGTTTGTAGAAAAGCACATGGACTGCTCTGATGTATAAAAACCTTGAGGAGTTAAACGGTGAGCTCCAATAATCAAATCATATAAGGTAAATGGACTTTTATGAGTTGGAACCTGGGGAGGGACGGCATGTCCAAATGAAGATGCCTGAAGTGTTGCTCTCCTCTATCAACGAGTTTGAAACTGAAAAACATTGGCACATGTCTAGTATTGTGCTCATGCTTGCCAATTAGGACAATTCCCATCATATTATTTCTCATTGAGGTTTTATGAAATTCACAAAGATCTTCATTAATGAAAGTTTTAGAATTGGACGGTAGTGAAAGCAAGGCAGGGACCACTGTTATACATGAATAAAAGTAAGGCATCTTCATCATTCTAGAGTAGTGAAAAAAGAAAAGGCTGAAATGGAGAAGGGGTGGGCTTCCACTCCTCTTCCCCATACCCAGAAAACTAACACACCTGACACTGTTACAAAGAAGAAAACCAAAGCAAATGCATCACAGTGTCGACCTGATTGTTGATATTGCAATGGCAAAGAACAGGGAGGACAACAACCCTTCCGCATTCAAGGCTCTTGAGCCACGAGCACTCATACCTGTAACACACATAAAAGGAAGAAATAAACGTACAAAAAATAAAAAATAAAAAAATCAAGCAAGTCTTTTTAAAATATGAAATCCGAGACAATTCTATGATGAAACAACTGATTAGTAAAACAAATGAGAATAGGGCTTTCTGAGCATTTAAAATGTGTCTTGTCTGGTATACTTTTAATGTGCTAAATGCAAGACAATTGGTCTTGAGTAAATGGGAATCGGGCAAAAGTCGACATGAGTCATAGATTTGGTGATGTCTAACTCAACTGAGAACTGAAGAATGATATGGCAAACTTGACTTGCTTGGCCTGAATGCTTGCTAGCTGCTCAGAGTTACAAAATTATTTAAATTCCCACCAAGTGTTTCCATGTTAAATTAAACATTTTTAAACTTAAATAAAAGCTTCTGATGCAGCTGTACGTGCCTCGATTTTGGATGTGTATATACTGATGCCATGTTCAGAATGATTATATAAATTATATTTTGCTCTTATTTTGGTCAGTAGTTGATGGAAGACATTCAGAATGATTTTCACATCAATACTAAGATATTGTGTACTGTTTATGATCAATTGCCACAAAATTACCCTGAACACTGCAAAATCCAAGTTTTGAAATGCTTAGGGGGTTCTCCCAAAATAAGTTGAAGGCATTCATAAACTTGTCTGAGTTTGGCTGACTTTAGCAGCTTTGCACATCATGAATGCAACTGTAAGACACTTTGTCTCTTGAGCTCTCCTGGAATGAGTGGGTGTGTAAGAAGCACAAAATAGGTAGCAATTGTATAAGTCCCAGCTTGACACCACATCATCACCGATTTAATATCTGCTCGTTTGCAAAAAGGAATGACTTACAAAAGCAGTTACAATCAAATCACATGCTCATTTTGACCTACGTAATGCATACATTTAACAGTTAGGGGGAAGAACCCATTAAGCACTTTATTTGATAGCAAGATGTCTGAATAGCCTGGATGTGAACTGCCTCCCACACTCACATTTTTTTTGCATAGCTTCCACCTTTCATCAGTATATCGTATATTTTACCTGAGGATACGCCAAGGGTTCTCTACAGGGTTCATTGTCAGAAGAGTATGGGGGCCACCTAGGAATTTCTTCACTTTGATGGCCATGGCAGCCTATTGTGCACATGTACAGCATTTCTTGAGGCATAACATGGTGCAATATTATGCTTAACTTGGCTATAGAAAGCTTTGTCACTTCAAAGTGGTCAGGCAAAAATTCCTAAAACATGACTCCTCTTCTACTTATTTTACCTGGCATAATGGTCATTTCAATCAAATATTTTTCATTCTTTCTTTAATATTCACCGCAATCTTATAGATATACTTCTTTATCTATACTTTCTGTGAATCATTCCAGTTTGTGTAGACTGAAAGCTTCCTTCTCTTCCGTGAACACAGAAATGTGAAAGATAAATATGCTCAATAAAAGTTATTGATGCATGAGGTTTTTATGACCGTATTATTTATTTATTTAGTATTATTAGTATAACTCTCTCAACTGCAGTTTCTGAAGGAGGGAACATAAAAAGCAGCTTAATATGCAAGGCCCGTGTAAAGTCATATAGGACAATCATTTTATGTGGTATAGAGTAAACCCACGAAAAACAGACGAATTGTGAGGCAATCTTCAGCCAAATTCAAACTGGTTTGAGCAGGATGAGAACTCAATTCAAGCTGTGAGTGTGAGCGCAGGGTAAAATTTTACTGCATCAATAAGCGTGAAGGGACTTCATTTTGAAAGCAACAGGAGAAACTGACAAACTGAGGACCCAGCTTACCCTGATGTCATGGTCAGCCCGCTCAGCATTAAGAACCACAAAACATTGCATTTTTTTGTGGGCGAACAAAAATACTGCAGTAAATGTTTCCCTTTCATGCAAGAGAAAAGTCTGCTTCCTATAAAGAAAGTGCTTACTAATCTGGTGGACTCGAATGGCATCTGAAGCAGGGCCCAGACCTCCTTCACTCAGGGACTGAATGTAAATGACATATTCGTCATCGACCTCAAGGAGAGTCAGCTCAGCGGTTGAATTGGTTGTTGTGAATGTATTAACATATTTGTGTTGACTTCTCCTGTATGAAAGCTGAATAAGAAAAAAGGTGGATGAAATTAACATGTCCAAATACTGTATGCGTACATTGTTCAAAGGTAAGGATACCAACAATGAAACGAGGTGAATAATGTCAAAATCTTAGCCACAATTCATGTCACCTACATCCTAGGCAATACACTTGAAAAAAAAACATTTCTGAAAGGGGAAACAACATGGGGTCTAGTTTCTTACGTTTTCCTCTTATAGTTTCGATTTAGCTATAGCTCAGAAATACTCCGAAACACTAATTATGAATGTTTGAAATAGTAGTAAAAGTTAGCACAAAAACAGGCTTCTGCTGCTGTTGAGAGGAAAAGAAGGAAAAAGAAAAGAACCAGATGATGCCTTGTGCTCCCAATCCGCGTTTTTCACGAGCATTAAGTGAATCAACATGGTTAGAGACATAAAACTTACATTACATGGTAATAAAATACATGTTTTCAGAGTTGTCAGATTTAATATAAACTCTATAATACAGTATGTAGAAACTCACTTGGTAACCTGTAACCTCTGACTCGGATTCCATTGCAACCACTGGTTCCCAATAAAGAGAAAGTTGGGATCCAATTAGAGTCCATTCAACATCCAGTGGTGGTTGGGAAGGTGCTGTGGAAAAATATATTTTCAAAATTAGTGATGCAAAGAAAAAAATATGACAATTACTATCATTCAAAATAAAAAAAAAACCTACAAATTTGTCAATAAAGCGCACAAATGTAACGTATAAGGATGTGAAGGAAGATGTAGTCAACAGGTGTAAGCCTAAACGCTAAATGGGTGAGTACAGGCCGCGAGGTACAGAAGACAGAGGGAAAATTTCAGCCAATTATCGTCAACTCGTAGCCAAATAGAGATTAGGCTTTTCTTGCACTGGCAATGCAATAAACATAGTCAATATTTGACTTTGGCTTCTCTGACACAGCCAAGCACATCAAAGACAAAACGGAGGGACAAACAGTACACAAAACATCCTCCACAGTTTGCATCTCAAGATAATCATTCCCGTGTAAACAAAATCAGGCAGAAGAGCAGCAGGGTGTCTCAAAGACTTACGGGGTTTTTTTGTGGTTACATTGATTGCAGGAAGGAAGGGGCCAGTGCCCGCTGTGTTAAAGGCGCTGACAGTCAGAAAATACTGTGTGTGCCCTGCTAAGCCACTAACTGTAATAGAGGTGTGGTTCCACGGTACCCGAACCTTCCCCATGGTCTCTGGTTTCGTGTCATCTTCCCAGTACACCACCTAAGTAGGACATAAATTGACATTGAGTGAGTCAAATTGGACAACTTGTACTCGCAGGAAAATATAATGGTTGAAACCATCTTGTTTTACACACGACACAAAACCATCAGGACTGTTTGTTTTTGAGTTGTTGGTGTGTGGCATTGTTAAACGAAAACCACCTACTCTATCCTTTGAAGGCAGATCACAGCATTGTAGTTATCTAGCAGCTTGTTTGATCTGTCATACTTTATTTTATTTCACTTGGAAGAACTTATTTGGTCAGCTAAGAAAAGAGCAGCATGTCTGAGCAGAAAGCGAACATTTGAAATTTGCTCTGTCCAGGAATTGTGTGATTTCTTGACTTATTAAAACACAAAAACCTTTGGTCTAAAGATCAGACAGTGATATTACCAACAGATACCAAGATTATGGTGTGCTTCTGTTTGTTCACGTTGAAACAAAACATTTTTCATTTAAGACAGATTTTTTGGTAGGAAATCAATCTGCCATATACGTAAAGAAAATTCTGATTGTTTTTGAATTCAAAACCTTTGTGTGTAAGCAGTTTTATTTTTCGTAATAGCGCCTCTTGAGATTTTTACAGGAGAGCCAGTGATTATAAGGCCACTGTATAGACGATTTTACCTTAATTGACAACCAGTGTGAAAAGTCCAGGCAGGCAAATTTCTTTTGTTCTGGAACAAACAGGCTCTAGTATAGCCAGTCGCAATATTAATCAGCACTATATAAATTCAGTTATAGCAGCAGCACAATGGATTCAATTGTTTCCAAGGGAATGCAGTTTTGAAGCAAATAACCTGGTTGATGACCATAATTTAAATTGCATTCCATGCAATTGCATTTCTGTTTTTCAACTAAAATGAGTAAAATTTACCTCATAGCCAAGAACCCTTTCAGGGGAGAAGGAGAGGGCCTGCCAATTCACCTCAATCTCATAGGCTGAGACACTTCTGGCCCAAACCCCCACTGGCACACCACTTGGCTCTGAAACAGACAAGAGGAGGCCGACTGAAAAACTACTGCCTTCTTATATATCAGCACAAAGAATGAAGTTGTATTGTGAATCACATCAGTAGCATCCTAAATACTAAATGGGAATAATACAATAACATTAATGTTTTGAAGATCCTGAAACTAAGTCAGTTAACTTTGCGTGTTAAGTATGATTTTACATTTCCAGGCAATTTTCTTTGCATTTAAAAATGTACAAACTTTTCACCCTCAATTTACACATAAGTCTGCGCAATCAACTTCATGTTATTTTTCAAGTGCTTTCAATGAAACCACTTTCATGATGTTTGTTTTCTCCCGGCATTTAGAAATTGATCAATAAAGATTTTTTTTGGTTAACATTGGCTTACCAATCTCTGCGGAGTAGATAGTGACCACAGGGCTGAAGGGACCCTGGCCTTTGCTGTTATATGTGCCAACCTTGACGTGGAATGGGGAGAAGGGTGCAATGCTTTCATTGCGATACACATAACGGGAGGCGCCAGGGGCAGAAGTGGCCACGTGGGTCCAGGTGACTTCTCCAAAGGCTCGGAAAGCAATGATGTAACCAAAGCTTTCACCATTCTGTAGTTCTTCGGGGACAGGCTGAGATTGAAACACAAAACTATAGTGATATTAAAACATATACAAACAACTCACATCAATCCAGTCGACGTGATCAGATAGTGTGACCTTCAAATTGCTTTTGAGACCCACCTGACAATATGGAATAAAAAAATAGCTTTGAATCTGTCAAGTGCACAGCAGTGTGTCTTCTCAAATGAAAACATTGTCTCTGGCTAGATAAGGGGCTTAAGAAGTTTAGGAGACTTACCATCATAAAATAAGTAGAAAGATATCGAAAGTTTAACAGGAATTAGACATTTCTTGAAAAGGTAATTTCCCCTTATTACACCTGTATTTATCTCATTGGAGTCTAGTAATTAAAACAAGATGGATTTGTCAATTGGAGTCTTTCATATGTTCATATAGAGTTTCAGTAGATTGGTTACATGTACATACGAGCAAAACAAAACAACACCTCTAGTGTTTTTACATTTCGTCATGTAACAGCAGACCTCCCGCATTTATGTAAATTACACATTTGCATGACCATTTATTGCTCTGCAGAATTGATAGGGCTCAACGTAACTGAAGGGTAAGATGCAGATGGAGCTGTGCATCTAGTAAGTATCAATTTAATAACATACAGTAGTTTTTCTTCAATCCATTATTGAACATAAAAAAACTAAATCAAGATGAGTGCTTAGTAGTAGCTTTTCAAATGAGTTGTAGCTTCAATACAATATTGCTAAGTAAGCTGTTTGTGCCATTGAACTGCAACATATTTTGCATAGTGCTGTTGACTGAAAATTAGTAAAGAGACCAAAGCCTTGATGTTCATCATACCATTATTGTCACACTTCAGGGATTTACAATCTGTTAAGAAGAAACAATATAAGATGGACGATTTACCTCCCATGTGATGACTAACTCTGACCTGCTTCCGCCCCCTCCTCCCACGTCACCTGGTGCTGCATCAGGCACTACAAAACAGATAAGTCATCACCACCTCCACATAAGAACAATAAAAAGACAAGGAGCAGTGGCACCAGTCAAGGCTTCAAGATTTTGACAATTGACAATTTTCTCCCAATTAAAAGGGAATTTAACAATTTTAGTTAGAAGACTAGTTAACTCTTTAGAAAATATTTGTTTTCATGGCATCCCACATGAGAGGAATGTTCCATATGTTTTCCTCCTGTTGTAAAATGCAATTTTTTGTCCTGGAAATTACTTTATGTACCTGAATCTTCTGTCCTTGTCTTGACTGACACAGGGCTGGGTTCTCCAACTCCGACACTGTTTTTTGCCAGTACCCGAAACTCATACTCCACCCATGCGTTGAGATCCACCACAGTGGCCGTCAGTGTGCTACCGTCAATTGTTTCTGGGACTGAAAACAACAGAAAACGCATGAAGAGGGCAATACGATCACAGAAATTCACAGGAAAACTCATCCACAGTGATCTACAAGAAACCTGAAATTCCCACTACATAAGGAGGGTCGACTTCACCACACTATAACTTTAATAGTAGTAATATAAGGACTGCAAATTAATTAAGCTTGACATTATTATTATTACATATAACTTGAGTTAGTTAGTTCAGAGAACATTATAACTGATCAAGGAGATCAGAAATATAATTACATTAAGGCGTAGTTAACTTTGATCGAAGGGGAGGGCAAATTTTTGCGCATCATTGTAGTTGTCAAAATTGGCTTCTTACACAAGGAAGCATTATCCTTAAGAAAGTGAAACGACATTGGTGACTGTCACACAGGTGTTAAGTGCTTCTTGTGAGCCTTGCTGACCACTCCATTGTATCACATAGTATCTCCAAGAGCCTTCCTGTGTGATGAGGGTTACCTCACATGAGATGTCTGAGAAGGTGTGCAATTAAATATAGCTTTGTTTAAAAGGTTTCCTACCTGTGTTAACCTTTTGCCAGCCCACAGTGAAAAGTGTCCTTGTTTGAATGATGTAATTGATGAGGGGACTTCCATTGTCCTTTCCAGGGCTCCATGTTAGCTGGGCGCTATTGTCTGTCACCTCCTCCACTGTCACAGAGTCTGGTGGGTTGGGCGGGCCTGGATCAATCACAAAGACACATTAAGAGATATGCACACACACAACCAAAGGCAACCCTACTCAACATGGGTATGCAGATGCGTACTGACACAGCTCTAAAGGTGTGGGCATGAATAAAATATATTTCCCAGTTATTGTCAGCCCATACCTGAAAGCATTAACACCTTTAAATCAATAGTAGCCAGGGGAAATATGTCTTAAGTTTTGAGTTTGGGGAGAGTTAGTGCCCTTCAGATGAATTAAAACTGAACTCACAGTTTGTATTCCACTATTCACTCAAAATCCTATTCTTCCCATTCATTGTGCTCCTGGTAATTGATCGATGAAATGGCAGATGCAAATAGATGCCAGGAGTCACAAAAAATAATTTAAAAAAAAGGTTAGAGATGAAAAAGGCTTTCATTGTTGAGTAGGATCTACATTTAATCATTTATTTCTATTACTACACATTTTGAGGAGTGTTTCAGCCTCTTCTACTCTTTCCTGTTCTAATGAAGGTGTCAGCTTATCAGAAATAATAGACCACTAGAGAGCTACGAGGTTCACCGCAGAATTACAATTAAATTATACAAATAAAAGAAAAAAAGCCCCAACGCATACACCAAAGTGGCTCTTAAAAAGAAGCTAATCGTATGCTCGTTATTAAAGGCTATCAATCTTTTTGGGGATTTAACAACAGATTTTGTGGCATAGTTACTCAAATTATAAATTATATAGGAAAATGGATACTGAACAGATAATATTTCAGCATCAACCTTTGTTTTCCAGTCAAGTGACATAGTACACTTTGATTTAAAACGGCTACACTTTACCAACGGGCCATTCGTCACTCCTACATTGAAAATTACTATTTTGTTAGGGCCACAACACAGCTTTGAATATATTACCTTTGAATTGTTAGGGAGTTCCGTTAACCTGTTACCCCATTTTTTTATTGGTATCTTTGGTATTAGCTATAGGTTTAAAAGTAGTAAAAAGTTTTCCACATTGAATGTCAGCAGGCAGCTGTACTGGAAAGTCATTTCGGAAATGACACATCACTTGGTTGCCTCTTGCTTCACCGTTAGCTGTCTTACGTTTGAAGCCATTCAAAGTGTGTGGAATGACACAATGGTGACAGCTGCCATCAGCACGATGTACCATATCAATAATGTAGAGTCACAGGGTGGATAGACTTCACTCAACATGGATTTCATTGTTTCTATTAAAGAGAAGCCTTTTTTGACCCTCAAGATGCTTGATTTAATCACAAGATAAATTGGGCTTTATCATTTTGCAGCAAAGCAGATTGTGAACACACGGGACATACATAGTAAAAAAGATCACTTGGTAGCGCTCCCAAAAAATTTATAATGGATTTTAAATTTCTGTCTTCCAGACGTTCCTAAACGACCCTGTGCTCTGAGCCCCCTTTGAATTAGCACATCCAGAGCAGTGGAGACGTCCTCTTACCTTTCACGATCACTACAGCCACAGCTGAGAGACTTTCCACATCTGTGTCCACCACACAGATGTATTTGCCTGTATGATTTAGCTGAATATTCCTGATCATCAGGTCTCCTGCACTTCTCTGCCAAAGAGGAAAGAAAGCATGATCTTGCATGAAAGATCATATGACAGCTTAATTAATGGCACGGGGTAAATTTGGTGTGCAAAAAATAAAGAAGACAAAAAGAAGAGAAAGATTTGCAGTTGCCAAATAATGTTTCAATATGACTTGAAACGTTTGATATGAAAAAACTTTAAGTACATTGATTGCATGTTAGCTTTAGAATTAAAATTGATTTTAGAATACATACTATATATATAAATTGTTCCTTTGGCATTGGCAAAAAACTGAGAGTTGTGCCAACATGGTTTAATTATGAAAATGTGATTCCTTGAAGCAGCAAAGTTAAGTTGATAATCTCTCTGAGCTTAGGACATTCAAGGGATAGCGAGTCTATGTTCAGATAAGAAACCCCCCGGCCTCCCACACACACAGACACAAACACATAAAAAGAATGATTAATCTGGAAGTGTGTGAGGGCGTTCCGAAATTGTACTGTCATTTGGGGCTTTGCCATTCATTCGTTCTTTTGTAGGGCACCTTTAATTGTGTGTATTCGCTTCAAAGTAACATCCAAAAGGACAAGCGCAACCAAGCTATTCAAGAAAGAACTAAACACAAGAGAAAACAAAGGTGCATTTTGACAAAGCAAGGGACACAAATTCATAAGATTAAAATGGAATCTAACGGGCTCCTCATCCCACAGTTTATAGGTTAATTCAAGAAGAACTGAAGCACATCCAATAAATTGCACTCTAACTTCAAGAACTGTCTCAATGTCAAGAAATGTCTTCAAATGGACAGCATAGATGAAGTGCAAGCACGTATGAAAAGTGGTGCCAATTGCCCATTCATGCATTCTAAGAGGAACACAGCCGAAGGTCACTCACCCCGCCCACCAGCTCAAAGTGACCGTCATCACTGATGATAAGCTGTCCGTTGAAGGCCCATGAAAAGGAAACGTCGAGAACAGGATCGCTGGTCACCTGACAGGGTAGCACGATACTTTCGCCCACGATGATTTCCATGTCTATTGGGGCTTGGATGAATGTAGTTGGATCTAGGACAAAGAAATATATGTATGCATCTAATAGATACGTATCTATATATATTTTTGTTGCACAGCTTGTATTACAAATAACTTTTGGTATATGTTTGCGCAGTACCTTTTAACCATTTCTTAATCATAAAATATTAATGTCAAGCTTTTCTATTTCCCTCTGCAGGTCTTACAATAAATAAATATTCTTTGCTGCAAAAGGGCTGACATAGTGATAAAACCAAAAGTATACGCAAGTTCTCAACATGAAAACTAGTTGGTTTGTCTATTAGAACCACCAAAGATTCTCGTGTTTTTCAACAAAGTTGATCACCTTTCATCAAGTTTAATTGATTGTATATTGCCCAAAAGTACAACATATTACCAGTAAAATTTCAATTTGGCAATAGTGAATAAGTCATGGCAGCAAAAAAGCTGTCAGGAGCACACTTTAGTGAGCTGGGTATGTTTCTTTGAGCAGCAAAACAAGAGTGTGGATGTGGTGGTTAAATTATGTACCGGTTGGGCTAAATATCTTTCCAGGAGTTCGAAATCCTATACCTTAATTTTTATCAATCATTTCTTTTAAATTACAAAAATCAGCATGAAACTGGTAGCCCAGTTTCAAATTTAACTTTTAGTTCATCATAATGTGATTGTAAACCAAGGTTCAAAGAAACAGTGAACATTCAGAAACTGCAACCATGGAGAAAAGTGGAGCACAAGCAGGCCAAAGACAAGGAAAAGGGAACTCCAAGAAGAGGAGGGAGTACATGCCAAAACGGCACAGCGTGGTTAAGCACTGGGTGTAGGTAGATAGAGGCATGTTTCGAGCTTTTGTGGATTTCTCTACCAGTATAAAATGTTGTTGCTTTATTCCACTCGCCATCAGATATTAGTTTAGTTTTATTTTTTGTATCAATCGGAGGTCTGTTTTAAGGATCCTCGTTTGTTACCTCACCTTGTTACACAATTTTCCTGAGATAGTCATCAATTACATGTAAATGTACACTAGATGAAGATTAGTCCTAAAATGTATTCCTAACCATAGAAAAAAATCACAATAGTGATTCTTATAAAAGTTATAATTACAAACAGTAACATTTATCCACCTTTTGTTTAATTTACAGTGTTAAAAAACTCAGTGTCCTTAGGAAAATTTAAACAAAGCTGAATTCAGTTGAAAGTTATTGCAGGGTCTACAGAATGGGGTTTAATAGCTAACTATCTGTGTGATGCACGCAAATTTTGCTATTAAACCAAGCATACCTGTAACCAGAAGCCTTCCAGTTGTACTTGACATGCCAAATCTATTCCTAGCGAAGCATGTGTAGCTGCCTGCATCTGACTTGCTCAAATTGGCAAGCCTCAGTGTTCCCTCTGGTGAAAGAGTGATCCTAGAAGAGTGTAAAAACACACAGCAGTTTTGGAGCCAAATCCAATTAATTCCAAGTGACTTTATCATGAAATAATGTTAAGAGTTCAGACTAGAGTCCAGAGCCTGAGAAAGTCAGAGAGCACACTTGTGTGTGCTTACAGGGTTTATTAATCAATTGCAGACTTATTGTTGCCTGGAGATGCCAAGTTAGTCAGATTGCCAGTAGAGTAGTAGCGCAATGTTTGGGTGATCTAATCATGACTCTGGGCTGAATATACATTTAGGGATCTGGTTGTAGTTCATTTAAATTAGTTTATTTAGTGGTTACCTGTTATTGGTGAGAATGGGGAGGTTTCCTTTCTTCCATAAAATGCTGGCCAATGGATATGCTTGGGGTTTACACTCCAGTGTAACTGTACTTCCAGCCTTGGCCTTAAGCAGAGCTCGAAGAACAGTCCCAGTGAAGTCTGGAGGGGAGGCTGAAGGCAAACGAAAAGTAGACTTCAGGAAAGGACATAAATTGGTACATTATTTTGTGCAAGCATAATGTCTTGGAATGAGATTAACTAGTAAAGGTCAATTTGTTTAGTTTGTTTTGACAGTGCTCAACTTCTGAAAGTACGTACTCTGTTTCTGAAATCAAATTGCTTGTAATCTCTAAAATGCAATAAAACAAATGAAATCCATCCATTCATTTATCCTTGTCAGGGTTGCTGGAGCCTATCTTCAGGCAAAAGGCAGATGACACTGTAAATTGGTTGCCAGTCAGTCTTAGGGCTCACAGAGAGACAGATAACCAGTCGCAAACACAATCGCACTGCCACGAGCGGGAATCGATCCCACACTGCCTGCACCTAAGTCAGGCAAATGTGCTGCTACCGCATCAGCAACGTATTAAAATAATTCTTCAACACACATTTTTATTTATCCATTTTAAACTATCAAATGTTGGCATTTTAGTCTTCTTTGGGAGGTAAGTATGAAACAATACATTTTAAATGTGTTTGACCGGCACAATACATCCTGACTGACCCCATTATCCACTAAGCCTGACCACCTTTCAGAATGTCAATAAAATGACCTTTAAAATCTGAAGCAGCAATGATTTGATGATTAAAGGGATAGATAAATGCCACCTTACCCAAAACCATTAGTTCAGCAGCAAAATATATAATGCTGTGCTCGTTTTCAGCCACACACTGGTACATTCCGGCATCGGAAAGCGTTAGCACAGACATGGATAGAGTGCCGTCCTTCACAAGGAACCTATCCTGTGAGGGATGAAAGGAAACAATTATTGCCTGACACTTAAGATAGCTTTTGCTTTGCTCAGCAGACTCCAGGAAAGCTTATTACAGTAGGCATCGTATTGGGCATAGATCAACAGCAGATTTACTAATATGGAATGAATCAGTCTTGAACCACATCTATGCCTGCCAAATATTGCCTCGTTAACTCTAACGAAGGCGGCCTGACGGACGAGAGTTTAGCACGTCGGCCTCACAGTTCTGGGATTGAGTGTTCGATCCCAGGGCAGTCGTCACTGTGTGGAATTTGCATTATCTCCCCGGACTTACGTGGGTTTTCCTCCCACATCCCAAAAAGTTGCAGGGTAGGCTGGTTGAACACTCTTAATTGCCCCTAGGTATGAGTGTGTGAATGGTTTTCTGTCTCCTGCGATTGACTGGCCTACACCCTGGTGCCCATTTTTAACTGGAATAGGCTCCAGCCACCCCCGTGAACATTGTGAGGGTAAGCAGTTCAGAAAATGAATGAATAAATAACTTGAATGATCATATTGAGATTCATTTACACAAGCCAACCCTGTTCTCATCCCCAACTTTACCACAACTAGATGAAGCGACGACAGAGATACATAGTCTAATGTATTCTGCCCTCTGTTACACATACAATTGCAACATTTTATTATCATAAATATAAATTATTTTGTGCCCTGCGATTGGCTGGCCACCGATTCAGAGTGTCCCCTGCCTCTGGCACTGAGTCACCTGGGATAGGCTCCAGCACCCGGGGCGACCCTAATGAAGATAAAGCGGTTCATAAAATGAATGAATAAATAATTTATTTTCACCAATTAAACTAAATGCAAAAATTAAATTATAATAAATAAATCTCTGTCGTGTTAAAGAAAATCATGCGTAAAGCTGTTTCTCACTATACAGTATATTACAAATGCTGTGGCAGCAAGGTTTATTTCAAACTGGATTAAGCTCACTGTCCCTTAATCAGGAAAGTCTTGAATATGCGGCATGAATAATGAAGAGCAGCAAGTGACTCCATTCAGATGAAATGGAGTGAACTCTGTGGGGACCACAGTGCTGCACTGTGTGATCTGCTGAGGTAGACAGGGTACCATGTCTCATCACTCGGTGATATGTTTACAGTCTCTTTCCATCGTGCTCTCAATTGCACTTGGGAAACCTGCAATGTTTCTGATGGCAGGCGTTAAAAGATAGACAACTAAATCAAAGAATTATTTTAAGAGAAAGATTAAGTATCTAGAATGAAACATTGGTGAGCACAAGATACAAATTTACCCTGGAGAGGAGCTGCTGGCCGTTCTTCAGCCACGTGTGAATAGGTTTGGGTTTGCCACTGGCCCGGCACTCCCAGTTTAAATTCTCCTCAATAGCCAGAGCTGTGTCCTTCATGGTCTGAATCCACTGGGGCTTGGCTGAGGGAATACAAACAGGAAGCTCAGATATTTGGATGGGGCAAAAATGGTGTCACCACATTAAAAATAGGTTGAATAAAAGCACACTCAAACTGAGTATAACCAGCCTACAATTTGTCATAGCTCTTTCACAACTTTTCAACCATTTCCACCAACAAATTATTGGAGAAACATCCTTAGGTCCTTTACAATAGCATATCCAGTTCAATTTTATCCCATTTGCAAATTCACAAGCAAACATACAGCATGCCTAAAAAAAACAGTAAAACCGTCATAAAATAACTGAAATATAAGATTCTCCCCTCCAGTTCATCTAGACTGTATAGGAAAAACCAGGTTTTATGACACTCATTAAATGACCAAAGTGCATTTTTCATTCATGTCACTCGGGAAAAATTACAGATATAAAAGCAAGACCATTGCACAACTATCAGGCACAACTGATTTGAAGTCTCCTCAATAATTGGATTTGCAGTAGTTATTTACACACGAGAGTTTCCTAAGAACTGTGCAATATGATGCAAGGAAGTTCAAATGTAAGCCTCTATTTTTCTAGACACTGTACAAGAGCTGCATCAGGCGGTAAAACTGCCACATCCTGATTTTGGTGCAGTCATAAAAAATGACAACTCATTGGGAATTTGATAAACTGCTCTGGGCCAAGCTGGGCTTTCTGGCATGGTAACATTTTGTTATTGAAGATTGACAGTTTGATGGCAGAATGTCAATTTAAAGTATTCAAGAAAAGGTGATCAAGTCACTTTACTCGACATCAGTCACCAATTCATGCTTGGTTTCATTAAGTGGAGCTCTCAAAATCCATACAAATTTCATGATAATGGTTTTGATTCAAAATAGTGAAAAATAGAAAGGGAAGTTGCAAGGCCTTGTAAATGTATCTTTATTGTAAAGCCAGTTGTGCAAAACAAGATTATTTTTACAGTTTTGCCAAGCGACAGATAATTAAACATTAAAACATTAAGTGAGCTTCAAGAAGGGGATGCATTTACTTGAAAAGTCAACCGGTTAATAAATAATAATGGGAGAGAGGTTGTTGGGGTAATTTGGCTGTTTTTAATGATTTACCAATTTTAATGTGAAGTAGCATGTTTATTGATACTTTTTTCACAGAGACAAGGAAGAAGGAACTTTAAATGAAATTAATGTTTAAAAACATCTCATCTTCCATACCGCCCATCCTCGAAAGGGTTGGGGGGGTTGCTGGAGCCTAACCCAGCTGTCTTTGGGCGAAAGGCAGACTCCACCCTAAACTGGTCACCAGTCAGGCGCAGGGCACACAGAGAGACAAATGACCATCCGCACTCCCAATCATACCGCCACCAGCGGGAATTGACCCCGCGCCTGCCCGCACCGAAGTCAGACGAGTGAACCTTTACACAATGAGGCAGCTTAGGGACTTGTATGATTTTAAATTAAATGTAGAGTACCATAGAAAACCAGACGACCTGTGGCTGTATTCTTTCCCATCTTGTTTTCAACCACACACTCATATCCTCCAGTATCTTCCTGCTGGAAGCTGGGGATCTCCAACACTGCATTGGCATACTTCATTTTGACTTTGCTGGGGAATGGAACTCCATTGGCCCTCTTCCAGGTGATCTCTGGGACAGGACTGTGAGGAGACAGCACATACTTTCATTTTAGTTTTAGTTTTCATAGCGGGGCCCTAAGGTGATTGAAGTTCCTGAAAGGAACGTAGAAGAAACCGTCAACAAAATAAATCTGTTTGACAAGTTTTCAGACCCGTCAAGGTTTAAAATGCTCCAGTGAAAAAAATATAATTGACACAGTATTTTTTTTTCTCCACTAGTTTCTCATTTAATGGCAAAGGATTGAAAACAAGCATCGAGGAATCCAGCTTACTTCCCGAGAGCGAAACACTCCAGCGTAACTGTTGATCCTTTTGCTGCGGGTACATTGTCTGGGAAATTAACTTCTATTTTTGGCTCGTATTCACCCATTACTCCTGTGAAGAGGAAGCATTCGTCCATTATTCAGGACTTACAAGTTGTATAGTTTGAATCTTGGACCGTAAAAAGCAACACAGGAACAAAAGACATATGGATAACCGCAATGTATAAAGTCACTTGAGACCATTCGCAACAATGTTGTGTGAAATAATTTAAATTTAGTCACCAGTGGCATAGATTTTGAATGCTGGACAGCGTGTCTATTTTAAACCTTTGATGGAACTGAAGGCATGTACACCAGAGTGCAATGGGTGGAAAGTAAGAGGTCGGGCACAGCAAAATTCATTCTAAAAGTCAAGTGATGTATGACATATATTTAATTCATTACAAAGCCAATCTGTAGTCACTATTTTTGAGACAGTGTTCCAGAGGAGAACATCACCAAAGTGCCCCTGGAGATATGGCGCCAATAGTTTTCTTGCCCTAAGACAAAATCCAAAGGACAAACTACTATTTTTTTCAAAAGGACTTCTTACTTGGTGATTTAACTTAAGAGGGAAACAACAACAGAAACAAAAAAAGGGCTTTGTTTTGAATTTTGAAAGTGAACACAAATAATACCATGCAACAAGAGAATCAAACATTTCTCCTTCTTACCATCTGTCCTGAGAATGAGAGATGTTGGCGAGCTATGAACTTTGCCCTTTGTGATGCTATTCATCACAACACAGGTGTAGTTGCCTACGTCGGATGGCTCCACTTTGGCGATATAAAGGTTTCCCGTCTGCTGAGATACGAAGCGGCGATTGTCTTGCTGGACAAAGTATGGGTACTCATTAAAAACCCACGCATATGAAAGATCTGGGACAAGAGTGGACATATATTAATCAATGTAATGCAAGACTTTAGTTGAGATCACTTGAACTAAAGGTTTGTTTTGAACCTCCTGAGGAAGTAGGCGTTCCGCAAAGCAACACCACTCCTTGTCCCTCTCGGACCGACACACCACTTCTGGTGTGCACTTTGAAATGATCCAAGTCTGCAGTAGAATAAAAAGACAAAAGGGACATGATGACAGGATCTGACATACAGACTGTGAGAGCGGAAAAGAAACAGGGGTAAAAGCTTTGAGCAGCACACTGACACAAATCCATTAAAAAGGATTGTTGGGGGAATTGCACTTCAGCCATGGCTGAGCAATGCAAAAATGGGGAGAGTAACACAGATAGACTTCACTCCAACTGAAAATATCTCCTAAAATGGCACCCATAAACTGATAGAGAGGAGATGTGCTAGACAGTACTATTCAATCCTTTGTACATTCTGACAAGTTCAGAATCTATAGAACAAAGCGACATTGTGCTTGCACATTTGTACATTTGCGGCAAGCTAGGGGTGTCACCAATCACTACACTTTCATTAGATAGGGGTTTTAAACAAAAAAAAACAGATAATAAAAATTAATACCTTATGAAGTGGTGAACACATCAAGACTACTACTAGATTGAAAAGGAGTAAGTCGCTAACAGGGACAATAAATGTGTAATTATCAATAACTGAGCAAAAGTCTATTGCATAGCATTCTGTGAATTTGCCTTAAATACACTGCTCTCTTGCATGCTCCCCTTACCAGCCCGAGACACTTAAAACAATTGGAAATAGGAAACAAAACAGATCAAGAGTAAACTTTTGTTGATTTATATTTGGTTAGCACGATTAATTGTAATGACTTTAAACTTCTAATTGAAACCACAGCATTTGCATTGTCTAGTCCTTGTCGCAGTGGATCACTGGTAGCAACGAAATATATTTGCATTGAAAAACATCTAAGTGCCCATCAGTGAAGATTAAGAGGTTCTAACGGAAATACTGCTACTGAAAAAAGGCTTGTACCATTTACATGTATGTTTAAATTTTCTACAAACCTCACTTTCAACAAACTGTCCCAAAAGTCAGCAGTCGATTTGCTTAATGATTGAAACTGATGGTGCAAGGCTAAATGGTTTGAAGTGGAGGTGATCTGCATTAGAAGAGTTCTTACTAACTATGTGACGAACACAATAATGTATACTGTGTAAAATATATTGTGTGTTTGGCAATTGACCTAGTCCCAGATGATCCAACGACATAGCATGCCGTGGATATAAGAAAACATGCCTTTTTTTTTAAATCGTCATGAAGTATAAAGTGATGATTCAGAAGTCTTCACATTTAAGCTCCCAAACACACATTAACATTTGATGCAGCTTCACACTAAGGCAGTGGGAGTCTGATAAATATTGCAAATAATTGCAGCATGTGCCTCTGCATTATTTGCTGACTGAGTGCGACAGCTGCACCACCTCTGAGTGACGAGCGCCATAAAGTGACACAAAGTGTCAGGAAATGACTTACAGGCAAACTTGAGATGTGCTCGCCTACTAAGGATTGCTCCTGCAGTGTTGTAGGCCATACATTGGTAGACGCCTACATCCTGGTAGCGGTCCAGGCTGCTTATAATGAGGTTGCCCCCTGACAGACGCCTCCGTCGATCCAGGCTCAGATTTATGAAAGTCCCATTCAGCGACCATCTGTGGGGGCAAAGATATACCTTCAGTGTGTGGCAAGATGAAGCATCCATTCCCTAAAACCAAAAAGGCAGTATAATGCAAGCTGAATAAAAACACCTCAATTATAAATAATACAGGTATACCTCAACGGAGGTCAGGTTGAAATTCTAAGTGTGAAGTTAAATGTTAGGATTAGTATCTCATCTCTCATTTTCTGAACAGCTTTATCCTCATTAGGGTCGCGGGGGTGCTGGAGCCAATCCCAGCTGTCTCGGGGCCGCCCTATCATGATTTCCAAAAAGACAGCCTCAAAATGCCGTGGCCGGATGATTCGCCTAAAGACGTTTCGCCGACGGACGTTTGACAGATGGACAAGTCGCCGAATGGACGTTCCACCGAACGGTCATTCGGCCGAACGGAAGTTTCGCCGAATCAACCGAGTACCTCAAAATGCATCTTTTTCAAAAACAATGTAAAAAAAAAAAGAAACTTGAAAAAACAGTTTTTAAGACTTAGACTAGGCACTGTAATTGTTGTAGCACTACTTCACATTTATTGTTTTCTTTTTAAACCTCTAAAATAAAAGTGACTGACAAAAAAAGTTATAAAGCTACAAGAAAATCCACCCATTCATTTATTTTGTACATTATCCTGCCTTCCTTACAGAACCGGTTAACGCAGCGGCCACACAGCTCTGGTGTCCTGGGTTCAAATCCAGGTCGATCCACCTGTGTGGAGTTTGCATGTTCTCCCCGGGCCTGCGTGGGTTTCCTTTCGGGTACTCCAGTTTCCTCCCACATTCCAAAAACATGGATGGTAGGCTGATTGGACACTCTAAATTGCCTCTAGGTATGGGTGTGAGTGTGCATGGCTGTCCGTTTCCTTGTGCCCTGCGATCGGCTGACCACCGATTCAGGGTGTCCCCTGCTTCTAGCCCGGAGTCAGCTGGGATAGGCTCCAGCATCCCCCGCGACCCTAATGAGGATAAAGCGGTTCAGAAAATGAGATGAGGTGAGTCGATACTGGGCTGTGATTTGCAAAATGCTGGTATGCATCAACCTATAAATTAAGGTTTGTTCAGGAGAGAGTTGCCCTTGTTGTTTAAGTAAGGGCAAGTAACAAAAAGGGTCCGTGACAAAAAAGTCATCTGGGATTTAACAAAACCCAAGGGTATAATACAAAAAAAAAGAAATAAAACTGCCAAAACTGCCAACTACACAAGGCAGAGGACACAAAACACTGTATAACAATTAATCATCGAAAAACAATACAAAACACATCTAGGAATATCAAGAACAATGGCACAACATAAAAAATTGGAACTGGTGAGTAGCAAGGGAATAACTTGGCACCCTTCTTCTGGATCCCCTATGTTAAAATGCTCTGCTGGCGAGATGAAATGCAGGTGCGAAGCAGGGAGCTCCGCACACATCTGGGCTCTGTAATAGAATACCCAAGCTGGCCAGCAACAGACATTACAGGAAGGACTGATGAAGAAAACATTATACCTGCCAAAGACATGGTCAGATGTAAACAAATGTACATTTTATTAAGCCTTAACAGTATTGCTTCTTGGACACTAAATAATAATAAAATGTTACAGTAATCCCTCGAATATCGCGGCTTCAGCTATCACGGATTCACTATGTAAAAAATGAATACATAAATACATTTTTTAGAGTTCATAAAAATGTGAATATATATACACATGTATATATATATATATATACATATATATATATATATATATATACACGTATATATACGTATATATATATACATATATATATTTTTTTTTTAAATAGGGGTGACCCTACATCGTGTTTTTTCGTTTATCGCGGCCAAGTCTGGTCTACATTAACCGCGATAATCGAGTTTTCGATTTGAATTACTGTATCCCTCTAATTTTGAGCATCACGGTGGAAAAAGAAGTTAGCACATCGGCCTCATAGTTCTGAGAGCCAGGGTTAAATCCGTGGTCGATTCCAAACGTCCTGTGTGCTGTTTTTTCTGGGTGCCCTGGTTTCCTCCCACCTTTTTTCTGTTTATGCTCTGTGATTGGTTGGCAACTAATTCACCATTTCTGCTGCCTACTCCCCAAAGGTGCTCCAGGACCCCCGTGACCCGACTTTGGCCTTAGACTGCCAATCAAGACAGTCTAATTCATTTAGATCATTTTTGTGAGTGAAATTATCCTTCAGTTTTAAGAGCCAGATGATTGGAAGGCTTTCGTGCAGTTGCCAGCTCCCATAAGGATCTCAGACCTCTCAAGAGGACCACCTCCCACGAATGGTCTTCTATCTTCACTGAAAAAGGCTGTCCTACTGTAGGATTAATTCACGTTTAAGGTTTATAGACACTGTTGATAAAGGTTATCTGGTTTCCAGGGCAACTTCAGATTCAGTATTTGCCAGCCAATGATATTTTAACGTCTATTTATGATTCTTCATTGGTCCAGCTATATTCTATAGATGCTCATTTATGGCCAAGATTTATAAGACTTCTTAATTTATGCAAATACATTACAGACATGTTTTAATATTGCATTAATTGCCGGTTTTATTCCTTTTATTTCTATCTTAACTTACATTGGTGAGAAACACAGATAGGGAAGTCACTGTGGTCTGTCTCATAGAGAGTTGCTTAGCGCTCCCAATCCAAGCTTCCTCTTCATTTTATTTGGGGAAACAAAAAGAGCGGGGAAAACAAGAGAAGGGACGCACGATAACGTAGAGTATGTGGGGACTTCATGGCTCAGGAGGGCTGCCAAGATAAGATGTATCTACCTGAAGACTGACTATATGAATAAGATTTGAAAAAGAAGGCATAAATGCTAACATGTATGCACAATTATTCTAACAACTCCCTTTCTTTTCTTTTAATTAATCTTGAAATAAATACACTCTTTCGAGGTAGCGTGGTATGGAAGATGAATGAAATAAATACACAGTGTCTCAAAACTAAAATTCCCTTGTGGGGTTTTAAGAGTAACAAAACACTGAGGTTGTAAGAGGCATTCTGAATATTATCTCCAATATTATCACATTAGATGTACATAAAACAGACATTGTTTCACCTCTAACATGAACCTACAACGACTATACAATAACATTTGCTTAGAAAAATGAGTACGATGGCACAGTGGTAGGATTTGCAGTACTTTTAACCAGGCATAAATATTTATTCTAACTGAATGGTAAAATAAGAATATCAAACAACTGGTGCTAAGTGAGCTAGAAGGGACACTATCTTTTTTGAACTAAGTGAAAAAGCTCAATAAAAATCAAAGACTATCTGGTATTACAGCCCTCATTTCTCTTAAATTCCAAAACAGACTTCGTAAAAGTTCAAGGACATGGCTTATTTTGAATGTTTTCTCTTTAAAATACAACTTCTTTCCTTTTTTCCTAAAAAGTGTTGGGCTGCCTCTTTAAGTGTAAATGAAAGACATGAAGACATAATTGCAAGCTTTAAAATGTTTTTTCATGGAAAAACAGTTCTTAAGGAATACATTCAAAACATTGAATGTCAATGAGTGTTTACTGTCGAGAATAGCAGGTTTGGTATGTATTTAAGATAACCTTATGACCCTACATGTTGTGGGAGGTCGAAGACAGAGTAAAATCCCATAATAGGCAGCAAAGGCAAATACGGCTACACAACTAAAGAGAGAAATTCAACTTCAATTCTCTTATATTTAAGCGAGTTCTTATTTCTATTAACCTTCAAAATGGTCCCAAACAGAGCAGAATTAATGTGAAGTTTAAATGCATCGAATTATAAGAAGCACTAATAATGAGCATTTATTTTCACGCATAAGGTGCACTTGTAAAGTCCATTCGTGCAAGAATGTACTGCATTTGTCAATTGTTCTTTATCCTTTAACAGTGTAATTATTTCTTTATTTACTTTTTTATATTGAGTTATTTATGGGTTTGATGATTGAGTGTTTTGAGCACTTTGCTGGAGCAGTACAATCCATCAAAATAGGTTCTTTCAAGGTCATTAAGCACTACCAGAATAAGTACTTAAGTGTAGTTTATAGTGCTAAAAATATAGTAATACAAAAATAATATCTAAAGAAAATACACTCTGTGAGGTTTACTGTTATTGCCTATTTCCAGAATGAGACCCTTCTCAGTTTCATGTACTGCTGCCAGTTAATTGTTTCTTGTATTTTGGAGCCCAGGTGTGTAACTATGTCTGTAGTCTCTGGTGTCGCACCACCATCCCATCTCATCAGGAGGGTATTAAGACACAGGCTATCCAAGAGAAGGGTGCAGAGATATTGCCTCGCTGCCAATTTGTAATATCCTGCTCTTTTGCTTTTTCCTACTCTTCATTTGTGGGTTTTGTCTTATTTTTGATTTGCTTGTTACTGTTCTTTTTGATCCTCTGCCTTGTGTTGGTATTGAGTGGCTTTTAAAAAACTTTTTTTTTCCTCCCATTGCCTCAGTTATCTCTGCCGACCTCATGTCACAAACCAATATTATTTTATTCCATTTTTGAGAATTCCTTTTTGTGTTCACGTGTCTTTTGGGTTCAATAAATATTGTAACATGCCTCCTTGGTTTGAGTTGTTTGTCTTACCTTGCTTTCGCCTTTGTGAACCATAACACTCAGTCAGCAAACATCTGGCTGACCTAGGAACACTTATTTCTTTTTTTCAGATGTGACCAGGTAACTATGTATTTTTATTTTCCTGCTTTTAAAATTCAATTGAAAATGCTGTTCCTTTCACGCTTAGCTTTCTTTTAAGTTATACATTATGAATATTCCACTTGATGTTGCCAAAAGCATTGGTTCTCAAACTATACAAGTTCCACTTACATTTTTTTAGCTATTCAGGTGTACTGCGATTGTTAACCAATTTTAAAAACAATGCTGTAGTTATTACTAAAGCATGCCATATTATTTTAAGTCACTTAAATGCACTCGAAAAGTACTGTACTCAATTCATTATCTAGATGAAAGCAAAAGACTAAATAAAGCATCAAAAGTGAAGTTCATGCTTGTGTTTCATTCCAAAAACATCTTAAGAGCTTTCATGCACCCATCATCTGTAATAATTAACCTCAAGTGGATCACAGAGATGCGGGAGCCTATCCAGGGCCGACTACAGGCAGAAGGCGACGTTGTACAACTTGAAGTTGTTAGCAAAAAGAGCAAAACAACCGTTCATGGTCACATCCATACCTAAGAGCATTTTAAAAGGTTTAATTAACCTACTTTGCTTAGTATGTTTTTCAAAACTGGAGAAAATATACCTAGAAACAGATTAAAATATAAACTCCACACAGGAATTGAACACTTGAGGCAATGTGCCAAGCAGTCATCCACTATGGCAACTCTTAAAATAAATTGAGTCCATCTTGCATTATTTAAAACTGAGTGCAAGTGTTTTTTAGTTTTGTTTTGTTTTTTGTTAATATCATGCTATTGCCCACGCTGCAGCAGTGTTCCTATCATGGAAACTTCATCTTTCTGATTGAGTGACAGGACTGTCAGATGGAAAGGAAGGGAGATGAAAAAAAGGAAAGCGGGGCAATGGAGCAATAGGGATTCATTTACACTTCAAGAGAAAAAGCAGAGAGAAGCTGAGGTGCTCCATTCACCTCTAATCACTACATGGAGATACCTGGTCTCAGACACAGACTGAAAAATAATGAGCCTACATAAAGCGTTGTGCTATCATTCGGCTCATCTGTGCTGCAGTAATTCAATGCCCAGTGCTGGTGATGCTTATTTTGGCACAGTGGTTCTCAAGCACTTTGGGTTCTGTAACCCCTCGCATGGGGAAACATTTCCCAAGGGCCACCTTTCAGGCCTAATACTAATTTGTCATTTCAGCATCAACCACTGAATGCGATTTAACCAGTTCTAACAGATTTTTGCTTAAGCTAACTGTAATGAAACATGAGCAGTCTCATAAATTTGAGATGCAGCATGGAAACTCAACATTTTGGCAATGCAGTTAAAAAATGAGAAAAGACAAAACAAAAGGAATCAGAGCAACTTAATTCATAACAATTACACTCGACACAAAGAAAGAAAACTCTGAAGAGGCACAGCGATCTGGAATAATTAAATTCCCACTGTATGTGAGTAATTGGAATCTGTGATTTGAGTAAATTGTAAACTATTTCTGGGTGCGCAGAACGAAAATTAACTTCAGGGCGCGCTTGACCGAGTGTAGATGAACTATCCCTATGCTGTGATGCGATAGCGCATCTAGAGGGGCTGCGTTCAAGTAGAGCCTCTTGTGGCACTGATGGCCTAGGGTGCTAATTGCTGTGCAAATGAAAACGTTCTAATCCTTTTTTTCAACACAGAATGGTGACGTATTTGAAATGAAAGTACTACTATATACAAAAAAGAATGGCTGGAATCCATTTCTACCTGTACTGAGGAGGTGGGGTACTCTTGGCGTCACAAGTCAGAGTTGCCTCTTCATCTATGGAGTCCACTGGAATGAACAGATCGCCTGGCTCCATTCTCCATCTTGGACCATTGTACAGCCCGCTGTCCAGACTATCTATGAAGAGCAGGATGACTGCATATTAGGGGAGCTCTGCAGGGTCTATGTTTGGTGAACTGCTTGGCAGTGCCTGTGTGGCTCTATTAAATTAAACTGAAGAGGTAGTGACATACTTAGAATTCATTGATCCACAAGATACATGTGACGTGACACTTAATTGAAGATTTAAATGCTTGCATGCGAATAGTTGGGTTTACCGACTCAACCCTCAAGTGTAACACTCATGAAATGCATTTATTTTATTGCATTTCTGAACATTTGAATGTGGAAACTTTCAGTGTGCAGTAGTCATTAAAAGTAAAAAAAGCATTGAGTTCACTATGTCTCCGTGGGTTATCATTATTAGAATCAGCATTGCAACTTTTGCCTTAAAGACTGTGAGCAGAGCATGGCATGAATAACAGTTTATCGTCTTGATGACCAGAGTAGTGTTTCAATACGTTGATGGTCCAGTCTAAATAATGTACTCTAAGTAATGTCACTGTCAAATATGTCCAATGAAATTGAGGTTGGAGGTGTATGTGGTCATTTACGGCACTATGATAAGAGGTATTTCTAATATTTTGCTTAGCATATTTCAGCTTCTTTATTGCTTCAATATTCAAAAAAATATTGTAATCCCTCAAGCCTTGCAGACAAGACCATCATCTGTTTTCAGAAACAAAACCAAATAAAGTAAAGAAACCTTCTGCTCGTGTCAACTGCAGGGCAAACTTCTGTTTACGTTGTCTGTCAATAGACTATATAGCTGAAAAATATTCTTCTCTCCTGCTGCTTTTTCATGAATCAAATATATTTTTTCGACATCTAAACTGCATATCTGTATTATAATTTGGTAACCCTTTTAACATTTCCGTGTTGCTTTTCATCTCACCATTCATTCTGAATTTATGGCGGGATTTTATATTGATTCAGTCATTAGTCATCTTACTGATATTACCATGTTGGCCGCCATTGATGGCAACAGACTTGAAAAACATTCTATTTGGAAGGGACTCAGAGTAAATGATCACTGCCAGTTCTTCAAGTTTAAATATGTTGGACGTCTTTCACCGTCAATGACATCCAATAAATTAATGGTGTTTTCTATTTACGTTCTGTTTCATTCACAGCGATAATGCTCCAGTCACATACGAATTGCTGTGTTCTTTTTCGCGAAGACGTCTCCACTTTACATCCCAGTGCATGATATTTCAATGGAATGAGAAGAGGTGCTTTGCTTTGATTTGTGGTGAATGAGGTTGGCCAGATTCACACTCTCAATGGTGCTTTTTCAAATACTTTGACTTTTTGTGCATCAGCAAAATTAAGAAGTATGTCATGTGTCACACTAGTCATAAAAATAGAGCTAATGAATAACTGGTACTTGGTATAGTGTTAGGGTTCACTGTTTAATTTTTTATATGCCAAAAGCAGGTATATTTGTATTGCTGGATGTTTGGCTTTCGTAGAACAAAAATAACGGATTCAGCTGTACAATATATACTAATAGAAGTACGGTATAATGGTAAATGTCTGCTCGTTGGCCAAATGGAAGGACTAGGTTAGGTTTTTAACTGCCATCTCCCCATCCTCTCCGACTAAGACATTAGTTTCTTCTTCTTGGCAAGCATCCTGCACCTGTAAATGTCTGAAGGGGAGAGAATCATTATACCTATAAAAAAAGATATATCTGTATGGTTTACCTGTCAAACACTCGATGATCGATAACAGAAGGAGCTGTTTCCATGGCAACATCATCTTTGGCAACCAAGGGCAAAAGACACTTTCATCCAATAAGCTTTAAAATGGCACTTGTGATCTTGTTGAGCCAATGCTTGACCTGTTCCAAAAAATAATTTTGTTTGGTTAAAATGCCAGATTTAACAACCAATCATATGTATGCAATTCTTACAGTTTCATGTGATTCTATAACCTAATCAGGGATAGGGAGCAAAGAGAAGAACCAGAAATATTAAGTAGAATGACAAAATGGAATGTAACTTTGTATATGAAAATACCATGAAGATGCATGTCATTGCATTTCCTACCTTGGTTATGGTCACTGTGTACCTAGAGGTGTCTTAAATAAGGTAGTGTAGACAATGTTAAACTATTTGAGGAGCAACCCACGCCACAGCTCATCTCTGTCACTTGTACGAATTCACATTCTGGCAGCCAAAAAAAACTTGGCCCTTAACATGGGACACTATCCAATCAATTATAAATGTACCCATATTGGCTGAATGTGTCTTCCTAACATTCTGTTGTAGAACTGGACAACCCAATAAGGATGCCATTTCACCCAGGTTTGTAATCAAGGACAAGTGTCTGCCTGCTTGGAGCATGTGTTTGCAAATTGCCATGTGCTTGCTTATGGCAGGAGGGGATTGAGGGCAGATGGAATGAGTAATGATGCAATTATGAAATGTCAAACACACACACAAAAAAACACTCATGCACACACCCACATGCACTCAATGAAAACTCATGAACATGAACCGTCGTCATAAGGCGAGTGAGTGGGATGTCCATAAGAATGACATTTAGGTTTTCTCACTGGAAATTGCATAAAGGAACCCACCAGTTACACCAATAGGCGTCCTAAGCATTGATTTTATTTTGGAATCAATGTGTGCAAGTAAAATGCTGCAAATATTATAGTAAGGCCTTTGGAATGTTTCATTGTTTGAGTTTGCTGTTCCAGGGGCGAGCCGCCATTAGCATCATTTCAACAGCCTATCAGGCATGGCTGCCATATGACAACATATTCATAAACTTATGAGTTCTGCAATGAAAAATACTATGCCCAGTTAACAGAAGACTGCTTTTGCCTTTGTGATTTCAACAAATGCCTTTAACACAGTGTCTTCTAACTACTTTGCCATGAGTATTTTGTGAAATATTATCAGGTATGCAGCTGAAATTTCCCAATTTCATTTGACGGAGTGCCATTCTTTTTTTAGCATAAACAATTAAGAGTTTAGTGGTAAATTGATACACATCTATATGTCAATTTGTCAAGCACAATCAAATCCAAAGGGATCAAAATGCAAATTATCGATCAACATTGTCATCTTTTTGATATAATTTTTTGTTACCACCAATTTCAATAATATTCACTACATTTCCAATGTAACCTTCAACTCCAAAATTCTTAAACAGTCTGTTGGCTCTCAACTCCATGACCATCACGTCACAAATACCATCTACGGCAGACATGGGCAATTAATTCCACAAAGGGACGCAGTGATTGCAGGTTTTCGTTCCACCCAATACGAGGAAACCTTTCCACCAATCTGGTATCTTAGAAGTCCAATTAGTGTATTGCAGTCAGCTGTTTCTTGTTTTAGCAGAAATCTAATTTAGTTAAACTGTCTGTTCTGGATCGGTTGGAACAAAAACCTGCACCTACAGTGACCCTTGGAGGACCGGATTGCCCAGGTCTGATCTACGGGCTGTTTCAATCCGGTCTCTGCCTCATTCATAGCACTGAAACAGCTTTACTCAAATTAAATAATGACCTCCTTGTAGCTTCCGATTTCTGGTTCTCTCTCAATTTTTGTTCTCCCCAACCTCACTGCTGCTCTTGTGGCCATTTCTCTCAGTATCCTTCTTTTTTCTATTGCTATCACCCACACAACCAACCCATGGTTCGCCTCCTATCTTTCTGACAACACACAATTTGTTAAATTTAGTTTCCACAAATCCAAATCACACCATGTTTCTACTGGTGTGCCTCAGGGGAACTCCTCTTATCATTTACGTTGTCCCCCCTTCTGTCTCCTGTACCCATCTCACTTCCATCGATTCTAAAGTATTTAGTCACTCTTCTCCCCTAGCTGTGGGACTCTACCCCCTGACCATTGCAATACTGCTTATTTATACAATTTCTAACCAGTTTGGTTCTTTGTTCGGTTTTGTTCTATGACTTCCCAATTTCTTTTGAACTTTATTTAGCTTTTTATTCTGTACTACAGTGGTACCTCTACATACGAGCAGCTCTACCTACAAGATGCTCGAGACACGAGGAAAATTTCGAGCAAATAATTCGCTCTAGATACGAGAAAAATTTTGAGCAAATGATTCGCTCTAGATACGAGAAAAGCGAGATGTGAGAAAGCCATGTGGCCATGACATGAGAGGCTGTTTATCATTGTAGCGCGCTGTCTTTTTTTGCCGCATCTCTTCCGTGTATAACAGATATCTACGAGCACTGAACGGTTTCTTTCGCCTACACATGGACCAGAAAACGCACAACGCGCATGCGCGGGCAAAAAGAGGGCTTTCTGGGTAATGAAGTATACTCGTGTACACAACACCGATAGCTAATGGCACCCTTTCTCAGAATAAAACTTCATTACCCACAAGCAATACGTGGGTAGGCTGAGCTGTTGCATTTCCTGCTTTTCCTTCCTTAGCCTGTTAGCTCGCGCGATCGCTCATTCAAGACTACTTCTCGTTGGCATGTGGTCGTGCGTTATCCTATTGTGAGGACATTTGTGTGCATCATTTTCGGAATATTTTGAAGGGAATACAACAGCAAACAGCCCATCGATAGCGAACGTGAGGATGGAGGCGTGGCAAACAGCTAACCCGCAGAACGAAGGTAAAAATAATTAAAACAAAATTAGAATTCAGTTTTGTGTACACGTATGTTTGAGTGTGTCTGTATATATTAATCCAAGGTAATTTAAATTTGCTTGTTCGGTTACGAGTGCATTGCCGTGGATAAAGTCCCCACCGAACCCGCCTGCCTCTATGTCCGTCTGTGTATCCTCCGCGAAACGCGTCTAATTTTAGTTACATTAAACACATTTTATTACTATTAAACCACTAGTTATGTGTTATGTGTTTTTAGTTCATTTCAATGGGAAAAGTTCGCTCGAGTTACGAGAAGATCGACATGGGAGCTCAGTCCCGGAACGAATTAAGATTGTATGTAGAGGTACCACTGTATTGTCAATTTCAATTTGTATTTCTTTTGCAGTGTCCTTGAGTGTTCTGAAAGCTGCCTCAAATGAAATGTATTATTATAATTATAATATTACTCACTCTAACGTGCGTGCGTGTTAGTCACACAGAATGAAACTGCTGTGCAGAAAACCACAAACAGGCCAGGTGCGGCCATCACGGGAGAAAGGAGGCATGGTGTACCACATTGGCCATAGCAAATGGAGCATTATCCAGGCCCCAGGACCCAAGGGGGCTCCTGAGCCCATCCAAGTCGCCCCACCCATCCATCAGGAATAGGATGAATGAGTAAATGAAACTGAAGTGAATGCATTTTTACATTTTTGTGTACACTTGCGTATAGATGTGCAGGAAAATAGAAAAAAAATCTGGTCTTTGGGTGGGGTTTATGATCCACCAGGCCCGCAGATAGAACTCAACACCAATCTGCTAAAATGTGAGCACAGAGCACACACGCCCACCAATGTGCTCCTCCACACATACACCCACTTTCTATTGAGTAGACATAAGCCTTGATGTGTGGCTCATTTATGGTCTAATCCCAAAAGAGCCTGGTTCAGAGCACTACTTATAGAGAGTCTAATTGTTTGTCAGCTGCCTTGGATGTCAAGTCAGACACGTGGAGTCTCAGCCAGGATTTTCTACGCAACCTTTCATGTGTGCTCTGGCCTTTTTCCCCCTTCAAAGTTTGCCAAATTGGATTTTTATGCCTCCTTCCTACTTGCAAGAATCCTGCGTGCTGTAACTCAGTGATGGGAGCACAATGTACAGTCAGTTGGCACCTAGAGACTGAGGAGTGATGCGTGGAGGGCACGCTGGGTAATACACTCCCCGCCTACTTTGCATATGTATGAAGACTCGGAGTAAGGGGTTGACAAAGATGGCATGTTTGCGTAAATGTTATTTCGTTGTTTCATTTTAGGAACCATTAATGAATTTAAATGTGCCAGTCAAATTTTGATACCAAAATTATGGTAGCATTAGCTGGAGAAGGGTAGTGAGTGATTCACATGTCCACGGTTGCCAATGCTTACCACACACCACGGACATTCTGAGTTTGCACTGAATAATGGTGCTAATGAAGATTCCAGTGCAAGGTGGTGTGAAAACTTCACTGCAAGAATTACTCCGGACTAGGGACTGGATACTTTCCTTTTATTTTTTATATGATACTGCAAAATAGAAAGTTATATATATATATATATATATATATATATATATATATATATATATATATATATATATATATATATATATATAAACACACATATATATATATATATATATATATATATATATATATATATATATATATATATATATATATCACCTATTTTGCAAATATTTTGTTCAAAATATCATGAGAAATATAAACAGGCAATTGTGCGCCTCCTTAATGCAGTACGTGAAGTATTGAAAAAGTGATAAGAGGCTGCTTTTTGCCACACATCTTGCCTTTGTATTTGAACAAGAACTACAAAAATTCAACAGTATTGCCAATAAAAACATGATGATTGATATTAAAAGAAAAATAAAAGATTACCTATATAAATCACAGAACACAGCAATACTGGTGACTATTAACTGTTCGCTGCTACACTCCCAAAATGACATTAAGCCTAAATACGGTTGAATAAATCTGACAGCCCCAATTAATTCTGGGTATTATCTTTGTGAAGGCAGATTTAGCTGAACAACACGTGCATTGGACCTCATTCAGTTGAGTAGGAGGTGGTCCTTCGTTGTACTAGCATAAAATCATTTGTAATGCAATCCACTGAGACCGGTTGGGCGTGAAATGTGTAGCTGTTGGGTTTCTGCCACATATTTGACAGAGTGATCACAAGTGAGGCTGCAGTCAAGCATCACACCAGGTAGGCACCCCGGATAGCCTGGACCACTCCGTCACTAAAATAACGCCATGAATCACCGGACTCAAAAATAAAATTCTAGCGAATAATGCATATTTCACCCTTTCTTATGCAAAAAGGAAAACAAATTTGGATGAGGGCATAACATAATTTTCTCAGCCAATAATAAACTATTTTTACATGATCCAAGTCATAAGAGAATGTCTTTATGATAGCAATTCGAGAAGGTAGACAAGAACTGGTGGACCTTATTAGATGTGATACTAAGATATATCACATTGTAAATATTTTAGCTTACATACGCGTTCACAATAGCCATGCACGCGCACACGCTTTATTTTGTCGCCTTTTTTGTGTGGGTGCGTGCGTCTGCGTTTCTTACCCCCTATCTTAGAGTGTCTTGGATCCAGCAGCGAGCAGATTCAGATCTCAGGAGAAAAGCGACACATGTATCCTCCACGGAAAGCCTTTTAAGAACATTTCGCTCACAATGGCAAGGTCGTTCATACAGGTGAAATTGGGCAGGGATGACACGCGCTTCATAGCTGCTCCCACCTCTTCCTTCGCTCCTCATCACACACATGCACACGAAAAATGACTACAAAAAATACAAATAAAAAAGGAAAACACCACACACAGACACACACACGCAATCTCACAGCTCTCAAGCACGCAAAACACCCACGTTGCTTGTGGCGCTGAATCACATTGAAATCATTCCAGGGTCTCCAATCCAACGCGCGCTGCTTTCAAATCGGCCTTGGAAGAAAAAAAATAGGTGTTTAAGGGGTAGCAATCTTGCAGAGGTGATTTATTATGCGCATCAAGTCAGCGCCCCCTGCGATGAGGAGGAGAAAGGAGAAGTGGGCAGCACAGCAGCAAGGCTTCGGAGCAGCAGCAGCATGGATGTACGTGCACCCTCCCACCTATAGGTGCTGGTGGGAAAGACACCTGGCAGAGAACTGCGCCCCCCTGCGTTAAATCAAATCACTGCCACCAATCATTGAAACCGAGGCCAAGTGTTTGCCTTCCTCACATTCATCTTTTCATTCATTTTCAGAACCGCTTATCCTGACAGGGGACGGGAGGGGTGTGTTGCTGGATTCTATCCCAGTTAACTAGGGGCACCAGTTGGGGGACAGTGGATAGTCCCACGCCTGGTGCCCGTAGTTAGTTGGGATAGACCCTTGTGAGGATAAGTGGTTCAGAAAATGAATTGGTAAAACAGGTTTAGGCTTTACACCTTAAAGTCCATTGCAAAAATGTTTTATTTAGTACTGAAAAGTGAATACATTTTAATCATGATTAATTAATAGTTATCATCAATTCATTTTTTGTCTAATGTGGAAAAAAGGGGAAATTTACCAAGATTTATACTTAGCATAGAAAAGAATGTTTTATACTAGGGTGGGTGGTTTTCTTTGTTGTTACCGTCTGGGCTCTCTTCGGGACTCATATGCACTTTCATTTCATTCCGGCTGTATGGCTTACAATAACTCTCTGTAGGTTTATGAGATGTGAATGGCCACCATTTATAATGTGGGAGGTCAGACATAGCAACAAGGACTTGACTACACTGAGCATGTTACCTGCAGCCCAAAATAATAAGATAGCAATTACTAAATACCAGTGGCGGTCCGTGCATTTTCTAGTAGCGCCTTCAACAAATCAATCCAACCCTCAAAAACAATTTTATGGCTATAAAACCTGTACTGCAGCTACAGCTGCGACACATAAAAAATAATCAATAAATCAATGCACAAAAATGGGGTAAAATCCACTTCCTAGCAGCATTTAATGATTAAATACAAATACTGGAGCTTTTCAGACATTACAACCGGGCCAGGGGGTAATTTTCCCGAGAAAAGACAGCGATGAACGTCAATGGCAAACATTGCCCCAAAATTGGGTAAAATCCAGCCGAAAACAGCATTTATTGATTAAATACAAATACTGGAGCTTTTTAGACATCAAAACCGGGCCTGGAGTATCATTTCCCCGGGAAAAAGACAGCGATGAACGTCGATTCGTCCATATACGTCCATACGCGAAATGGCAAAAATTGCACTAAAATGGGGTAAAATCCACTTCCTAGCAGCATTTATTGATTAAATACAAATACTGGAGCTTTTCAGATGTTACAACCGGGCCAGGGGGGGTGATTTCCCCGGGAAAAGACAGCGATGGACGTCAATGGCGAAACGGCAAAAATTGCACTAAAATGGGGTAAAATCCACATCCTAGCAGCATTTAGTGATTAAATACAAACACTGGAGCTCTTCAGATATCAGAACCGGGCCCACAATTGAAATATTATTTAGGAATATAGCCATATTTTATTCACAAAAAATCTTTTTTAACTGTACACAATATCCATCCTCCTTTCTTTCTTCCTTCTTCTCTATCGCCATCGAAGCTAATGCTGAAAGTCGAGCCTGTCCTGTCGTATTTCTGGCATAGTCCGTCTTGAAAATGGCTTTAAATCAACACAACAATATATTTGCTTGTGCAGCTCGCTCCAGATACAGTTTGGTAGCTCTGGCTAATCACTAGCCAATCATAGTTGGTGAAAGCGATGCCGTATCCCTACGCCTGTGAGAAGGCAATGACGTATCCCTACACCTGCGACAAGTCATTGTGGTGTTGCCAACTCGAAATCTGATTGGTTAAAGCAACAGTCTTATCGACGCTTGTTTAATGCAGCAGAGCCTGCAGAACTGATTGTGAAGGCCTTGAGGCAGATTTCTGACCCTGGCAACAAATAATGGCTGAAATGTGATTGGTTAAATGCTTCAATAGGAAAACACATCTGGAAGCAGTGCAACCAGGGGGAAAAGCAATGAAAGGAAGCTAACAGACAGTTTGTAATTATTTAATAAGTATTGATGGACAAAATATAATATATGATTCAGATATTTCTTAGGCCAGCAGAGAAGGCCTTGAAGGCCCTGACGGCCCGCCACTGCTAAATACACAAACATGGTAGAGTGGGTGCTTACTCATAAGTGTATCGTTGCGTTCAAGCAGACTGTGCTTTGAATATGAGTGGGCGAGAGAGTGCACAAAAACTACTTTATGTTTGGAAAAGAATGAAAAGGAATTGTTAACTGCATCCATGCATGAACATATGAACATCTTGAATATATGACTAATAATACTCCTGATGTTAAAACCAAAGAAGCTCCTCTAAGTGTCATTAGTGCTAAAAGTGATTGTGATCTAATTGTTTTTTGTTTGGCTCTTTGACATAGCAGTGGGAAAATACTTTCCACCTTCGTTTTACCTTTTTTCCCCCTCTCTTATTATGATAGCAGGCTTGTGGTTATTTACAGGGAAACCTCTACCTAGGAATGCTTTTACTTAAGAAATTATCAGGTTAAAATTCCCCTTGATATGCAAATTACTACACACATTACTCACACTCATTTCTAGGGCCAATTTAGTGTCTAACCAGCCTATCGTGCATGTTTTCGGCATGTGGGAGGAAACTGTAGTAGTACTTGGAGAAAACCCATGCAAGCCCAGGGGGAACATGCAAACTCACAGTGAGGACCCACCTGGGATCGAACCCTCAAGCCCAGAATTGTGAAGCCGATGCTCTAACCACTCGACTGCCGGTTTTACAACAGCCTACAGTAATTGTGTTACTGTTGGTTTCACATTTCTCTACACACAGGGATCCCTACTCAACATTCATTGATCATTATCTCAGCTCAGGATAATTTCATGTGAGCAGGACACTATTCTTAAAGCCTCACACAGAAGAAATTTGACATTTCCTCTAATTACCTGTAATTTATTCATGGCCTTGAGCCTGGACAATTGCGGTAGAATTCTTCCAGAATATTTTAGCACATTCCTCCTGAGCCCTACAGAGTAAACATCTTAATAGAAAGTCCTAAAGGTATCATTTATTTCCCTAAGTGTGCTGATATCTGTTCCGTGTTCACTTGCAATGAACAGCGGCACTGCCATTAAACTAGGAAGAAAAACATTGTTTTTGCACTATTGATCCTCCATATAGCTGATAAAGTTTGGATACTCCTAATTGTTTTTCAGATTCATTCATTCAATTTCAACATTGCTTATCCTGGTCAGGCTGGAGCCAAATCCCAGCACGCTTTGGGGCAAAAGGCAGACTACACCCCAGATTGGTTACGTGTCAGTCTTAGGGCACACAGAGACTGAGAACCATTCTCACAAACAATCGCACATTTTCAAGGTTTTTATAAATAATTTGTTATAGGTCATCAATTTTCCATTGGTGCCATTCTGCCGCTGCATGGCGTCATGCGCCCCAAGAGCTCCAGCCAACAACGGCCCACTCTACTTCCACCATCTTTTGCCAGCTTGTATTTGATTGACCTCTTTTCCTGCAATCCTTCTGGGCTCCAATCCATGTCCACTGTACAGTCGTCCTTTGGTCTTCCTCAGTTCTTTCTTCTGGGTCCCTTGCTGATTTCCTTGGTTTCTTCCAGGTTTGTCTTGTTGAATCTGCGTTGCTACCAGCGCACATTGAATAACCTTCTCACACACTTGGCTTGGAATGCATCCAGAATCTTCTCCTCTCCTTTTGTCAGCTTCCCAGTCTCGTACAAAAGGACTGACATCACCAGGTTTCTGTGCTGGGCGTTTTTGTCTCCTTGCTGAAGTCTCCAGTTGTCCAGAATTTGCTCACTCGCATGTATTGGGCACTGGTGAGGGTTTTCTCTCCGTTTGTTCACCTTTGTTTATCTGTTATTTGTTCTTGGCCTGATACTCCGCGCCTCACTATATTCCTTAAAGTGAAAACTGACAGTTGATATCTCTGAGCTAGCTCTTTTTGCACTTAATTGAGCAATCCATATCTGTTTTAAAGAACACACAACATTGATTCTGATGTTATTTTTATTTGATGGCCCTAACGTAAAATGGCTAACGAGTCACAACGCCCATCCCCATTGCCAACCTTATCGTCTGGGAGATTAATGGCTAACTGAGGTCCCAAGCTCCTCTAAGTATAAATGCTCTCTCACCACGTGTCATTGCCAGACAGTTAACGTTAAAAGGCATTCACTATAAATTGCTGAACAACTAATGTTACGTAAACTAATTTGTAAATTTGTTCGTGTCTCTAATCTGTGTCAATTATTGATAGCTAACATTAATAGCTGGACATTAATGTCACAGCTGACAAAATTTTTAAAGATGAGTTTTTTAAAACAGTTTTCTCAGAAGAGAAAGATGAGGTTGGTGAGGTATCACTAGTTTGTTCCTAATTCATGTTCAACCACATTGTTTTTGAATGTTTTTTGTTTATTATGTATTAAACATTCAATTAATTAAAATTATTTGTTATTTTATAAAAAAATAATTACAGTCGCGAATGCATTGATTCTCACTTTAGAAGCTCTCTACTCTATAATGGGCTCTATAAAAACCTCTATTTTTTTAGTAAGTACAATCTTTTATAATTTATTTATGCCCCCAATTCAAGATTTACCCTGTCTACTGCCTATTCTAGCACCCCGGCCACGGCGTATTTCTGCCCCGGCTGCTAAAAAATATTGCTGTGGAAACATAGTGCACAGACACCCAGTCACAAGCACACAGTCGTACTCTTAACAATTTTCAATTGTTGAGCTTAAAGGATGTGAGTGATATTCAGTTTAATTTTCTGTACAGCTGATTCTCACGAGGATTGTGGGGGGTGCTGGAGTCTATCCCAACAGACTTTGGGCACCGGCCAAGAGACATCCTCATTTGGTGGCCAGGCAATTGCAGGGCACAAGGAGACGGACAAAGATTTTATGTTCACAGTCATAGCTAGGGGCAATTTAGAGTGTTTTACAAGCCTATGCTGCATGTTTTTTTTATGTGGTAACACATCGGACTACTCGGAGTAAACCCACATAAGCCCAGGGAGAACATGCAAACTTCACACAAGAAGGTGCAGACTTGGGATCGAACCCTTGATCTCAGAACTGTGAGGCCAACATGCTAGCCACTCGGCCATGAGTGATAATCTGTACAATATTTGGAGGTATGTAATGTCATAAAGCTTTAAAGATTTTCATAATAGCCTACTTTAAGTACAAATCGGCAGATCTTAGTTCATTTTATAAGAACTAAGCTAGTGAACACCAATACATGTGTACAGGGACTCCATCATGTTGATTACTTGTAGTAAAATCTAACATATTAGATGCCCTATTATTGATTTCTCATTTAAACAAATGAGTTTATGTGCAGCTATGTATGTCGCTTGTGCCCTTGTGTATGCACATTCATGGTTGCATTTTGAGTCATAGTTTTGTGTGGCTATCAAAAATATTTAATGTTATCATCAGGGGTGTAATGGCTACTAACATTTTCTCTAGAACATGCCATGCAAGATAACAAGCGCAAGATTATACTGTTGTTTGATATAAAATCTGACATCTTATCTAGTAGAGAATCCTTTGCTCCTTTGTCAGGCCATCTACAAATGTAGGGTCACAACCGTGTTTACTTCTTAATGGTTAAAGAAGGTCAGATGTTTTTTTCCCTATTTTGGGAATTATAAGAACACAGGATAAGGTGCCCTTGCTGGTCAGTGCATGCACTAAAATACATACAGACCATATATATATATGTAGAACATTATCAAGTAAAATGTATTTCATCAATTCATTTTTTGTTCCGCTTATCCACACAAGGGTCACGGGGTGAGTAGAGCATGTCCCGAAGAACTATGGGCAGTAGGCGGGGAACACCCTGAATTAGTGGCCAGCCAATCGCAGGACACAATGAGAGAAACAACCAACCATGCTCACACTCTATCCTTTGTTGATTTATAGCGATCAATCAGCATATCATGCATATTCTTGGGAAGTGGGAGAAAGCCAGAATACTCAGAGAAAACCCACGCAGAAACAAGGAGAACATGCAAACTTAACATGCAGCCCATACCCAATAGAGATTGAACCCTAGATCTCAGACCTGTGAGGTGGACATGCTAACCACTCCAGCCTTAAATGTATATATAGTATATATACATTTAAGGCTGGAGTGGTTAGCATGTATATAGTATATATTATATACTATAATCAGGAGGGTCCAAACTATTGCACAAAGGACTGCTGGGGGTGCAACATTTCATTCCAACCAAACAAGATGACTCATTTTCACCAATCTGATGTTTTAGAAGTGTAATCATTTGGTTGTATTCAGGTGCATAACAAAACGTAAGATGGCGGCGCGCACTGACGCAGCGGCTTCAAGCTCTCCAGTTCGGTGTCGTTCGTTATCTTACAGTCGCCAGGATTTACTCACTATCCGAAGGATATGCGATACATCCGATTTCTTAACACACTCGCCGGGATCTCCGTGGCTAGCCAGCCCACCAAAAGCTCGTCGAAGGCGGCGAAGGGACAGGAAACAGAAGCGGGGATGCCGGGCGGGCCTTGCTGCTAAGCTGAAACAACAACCACACCGAGCTCCGCTTCCTAGTATCCTTTTGACCAACGCCCGATCCATCACCCACAAAATGGATGAGTTGGAACTTCGTATTGCTACCAACAGCTTTGTTAGAAACTGTAATATTATTATCATCTCAGAAACGTGGCTACACCCGCATATCCCCGACGCGGCGGTATCGCTAGCTAGCCGAACGCTTTTTCGAAACGACCGTTCGAAAGTATTAACAGGCAAAAGCAAGGGAGGAGGACTGTGCATGTATATACATAATGAATGGTGTTGTGACAGTAAAATTATTGACACTCACTGTTCCCTGGATTTAGAGTTATTAGCAATACGATGTAGGCCCTATTATCTACCAAGAGAGCTCAACGTCGTCATAGCAACGGCTATCTATATACCTCCGAATGCTAACGTTAACACGGCACTTAACCTCCTGCTAACGGCTGTTAACAAACAACAGCTTGCCCACCCCGATGGAGTTTTTATTGTCGCTGGTGATTTCAACAAGGCGTGTTTAAAGACTGTTTTACCTAAGTTTATTCAATACGTAAATTGTAATACTAGAGGAGACAAAACTCTTGACCATGTCTATTCTAACATCAAACATGCTTATAAAGCCACTTCCCTCCCTCACCTAGCTGGATCAGATCACCTCTGCCTATCTCTCACCCCCGCTTACACTCCACTCCGGAGGCAAACAACGCCACAAATAAAGACAATAAAAACTTGGCCCGACAACGCACTCTCTCAGCTGCAGGACTGTTTTTCCCGCACCAACTGGGAACTTTTTGTACACGACAACCTCCAGGACTACACGGACTCTGTACTTTCTTACATAAAAAACTGCATCGACAACGTCACTATAGATAAACGAATACGGGTTTTTCCTAACCAAAAACCCTGGATGACAAATGAGACACAGGCACTCATCAAATGCCGTAACTCCGCCTTTAGATCAGGGGACAAGATAAAATATAGCGCTGCCAGAGCTGAGCTGAAAAGAGGCATTAAAAAGGCCAAGGCAGCATATACCAAAAAAATTGAGGAGCACTTCACAGAAAATAACCCAAAGAAGATGTGGCAAGGAATACGACATATTACCAACTACAATAACAATAATATGTCTGTTAATGCAGATGCCTCCTAGCGGAGAAATTGAACCGTTTCTTTGCCCGCTTTGAGACTGACAAATCAGACCCAGTCTCAACACCCCCACCACCACCCTGCAGCAATACACTGACGTTCCGGGAACAGGAAGTGAGACTGGTAATGCGGTCTGTGAACACCAGGAAGGCTGCGGGCCCAGACGGAGTACCTGGGAAGGTGCTCAAAGCCTGTGCTGACCAGCTGGCTGGAGTCTTCACAAATATTTTCAATTGTTCCCTGCAACTATCCATCATTCCATCTTGTCTGAAATCTGCCACCATCATCCCTGTCCCCAAAAAGCCAACCATTGGCAGCATGAATGATTATAGGCCTGTTGCCCTCACGCCTGTGATCATGAAGTGCTTTGAAAAGTTGGTAGCCCGCCATATCAGGAATACAATCTCTCCCTCAATGGACCCTCACCAGTTTGCTTATAGAGCAAACAGGTCCACTGATGATGCTATTGCCATTGCTCTTCATACAGCACTGAGCCACCTGGAACACCCTGGGAACTACGTGAGGATGCTCTTCATTGACTATAGCTCAGCCTTCAATACCATAAAACCGGACATTCTGACTGACAAACTCTCCCACCTTGGACTATCCTCTTCAATCTGCTGCTGGATAAAGGACTTCTTGACCAACCGACCACAGACTGTTAGACTTGGTCCCCACCTCTCTTCCTCCATTACACTAAGCACTGGCTCCCCTCAAGGCTGTGTACTGAGTCCTCTTCTGTACTCCCTGTACACCTACGACTGTACACCCACCCACCAGTCTAACGCCATCATCAAATTCGCTGACGACACCACTGTGGTCGGACTCATCTCAGGAGGGGATGAGTCGGCTTACAGAGATGAGGTCAACAATTTGTCTTCGTGGTGCTCGGTGAACAATCTCACACTGAACACCACGAAAACTAAAGAAATAATCTTGGACTTTCGCAAACACGGCACAGATCTGGCCCCACTCCTCATAAATGGAGTATGTGTAGACAGGGTCCAGTCCTTTAAATTCCTGGGGGTCCACGTCACGGACAAGCTCTCATGGGCTACAAACACCACGGCAGTGGTGAAGAAGGCTCAGACACGACTCCATTTCCTCAGGGTACTTAGGAAGAACAACTTGGGCACCAATCTTCTGAGAACCTTCTATAGAACCACTGTAGAGAGCATCCTGGCGTACGGCATCACAGTGTGGTACGCTGGAAGCACGGCGGCAGACAAAAAGGCCATGCAGAAAGTGATTAACACTGCCCAGAGGATTGTCGGCTGCTCTCTGCCCTCACTTGAAGACATTGCCAGCCCTCGTTACCTCAGCAGAGCCAAGAACATCATAGGGGACCCTTACCACCCTGGTCACAATCTGTTCCAGCTGCTGCCCTCTGGCAGACGCTATAGGTCCCACAAAGCTCGGACAAATAGGCTTAAGGACAGTTTTTTCCCCACATCCATCAGACATCTAAACTCGCGCTAACATAACTCACATTCCCTTCTGCGGTATATGAATAGATGTTTGGTTGGTGATCTGCCTCCTACTAGCTGACTTGAAGTAAGGTAAGTGGAAGACAGTGTGAGGTAATCGAGAGGTAAGCGACCTGTATCCACAACAGCGGAATGACAAATTACAAGTCCGTAACTTACACTTATTTAGGTCTTTTGCCGATTAAACGTAGCTTATGGAGAAGCACCATCAATTTCGTCACACGCAGTTTCTGCGTGTGATGACAAGTAGGCTTTTGTGTTGTGGTAATGACGACATGGCCTATGTCCGATTATTATTATTATTATAGCAGAAACCTCATGGGTTAAATTGTAAGTGCTGGCTTGGGTGGAACAAAACCCCAAAACCATAGCGACTCCTGAGACCGATTTGCAGACGCCTACCCTAAGCCATTAAAAAAAGAAAAAAAGATCTCATATCACATATCATGTATTGTAAGAGGCACACAGTATTTTTCCCAAGAATTCATTTTCACTTGATATGGGAATGTAGCTTGTCCCATTTAGCAAGAGAGTGATGGAGGAAAAGTGCAAATGTTTGCAAGATCTGCAAGAAGGGAGCGTCCCGATATTTAACCCAGTTTTGCAAAGCAAGACTCCGTCACCTGATTTGCTCACTTTGCAGATTGGTTTGCAGACAGCAAGAAAAAAAAAATTCTCCAACTACAGGATTAAATCACACTTGAGTACATTTTAGGAGGCAAAGAGATGAATTATGATGTGTCTAATCTTTACTTTTTTTTTTCTATAGACCTGTTATGGCATTTCTGGACTTGTACTCACATATTCACAAGTTTCTTGTTTTCTTTTCTCCATGTAGTAATTATTTACTGAAAAACCATTTCTATCCATTCTGTTTGTGGTCATTGTTGTTTGTTCTTGCAGACTTGCATGCACTCCATTTGATCCCCTGAGCCCTCTGACACACATTTCAACCGCATAGTTAATAGTGCAATAAATTATTAAGTCCTGAAATGAAATCTTTATCGAATCTGTTGGTAGACAGAGAGCATATAACCTACTTTATGATATCATAAAATATTCATCAGCCATGCTTTGAACAGGTAAACCTACATTACATTCAGTTCTCTTCTACCTCGCTTTACAAAGTCTTGAATCGTTATTTTTGTATGATTTTTCACAGCACAATACAACTCAAAACAGTGCAGTAAAATCAACACAAGCATGTACATTTTGCGTGCTCGGCCTCTTTGGTTTTCTATTTGTGTTTTCTTCCTTTTTTTTCCTATTGCCGATCTTGCGCACCCCGTTTCTGGGGACATTAGCTCATTATCCAGACTGCTTTTGAAAGGCTTTCAGGGAAGACTAATGAGCCAGTGTACCTTATATTGCATACTGCATTTTAATGTTTCATGGTACAAGGAGGATCCATTATATTGAATTTGAATTTATTTTGTCACTAACTACCACATGGGCCACTCAACCTTTTTCCATACTTACTGAATTCTTCTTAAGCTATAATGACACTACAGACTAATTCTGATGTTGTTGTTTTTTTTTGCCCAAATACAAAACAAACCAGACAAACAATGGTGAATATATGAGCCTTAACAATGAAATGTGTTCAAAGTGATCCATATATGTACTGTGTATGGATGGAAGGGGCATGTTACATTTTTTATTCAACTCAAAGCACATGCTTAAAATGAATACAAAGAGGAAATAACAATATAGCTCTGTGACAAAAAAGGTACATAGCGATCAAATCTTCCATCCATCAAGTTAGGACTGAAATAAGAATTATTGTCCTTTGCAATATGAATGTTGTGCCACAAAATATTTTATTGAATAGACATATATACATACTGTAGTTCGACATTTGGTCACAATGACACACTATTGTAATGTACACAAACCAGACTGAGGCTTGAGCTTACCCTTTAAAAAGGGGACAAATGTGGTGAAGCTCATAATGACCATTTGCACTCAATGGCTATTCAGCGTCTTCCTCTTGTGGTGTTATTGAGAAAATGTCACAGTCTAGTGTTTTTAACTCGCAATTGGTATGGACCCACTCCATCCCAACAATACCCCTTCATTGCAGTGCTCTTTTGCTATTTGTGAAATGTATTGATTGAGCATCTTTTTTGGCTGCATTTTGCAATTATACACACTTGTGTGTGAGGACTACTAACACTTTCTGCTCCAATACCTGCAAACCAAAAGGCATCTTCACACAAGTGAGTCGTTAACAGTTGAATAGCCACCAGTGACGTGCCTCATCTTCACTTTAACACACTTTTGAAGCTGACAATTTAAATGCTGAGTCCTTCAAGTTCACAGAAAATAAGGCTCTTATTCTTTGCAACAGTGGGTCACCCTGGCAGTAATTTGGGTGCTTAGTATCTTACTTAAAGAGCCTTTAGCTCTGTTGGTATTGTGTCTCAAGAGCTACATCAAGCCTTATAGTATGCCACTTTAACAGCCTTCACTGAGGCTCCAGAAATCAAGATAACAGCATCATAAGTTAGAATAAATGAGAGGCCAGTGTTGAGGGGTCTAAAAAGAATAATTTATATAGTACAATAATTTATTTTAGTATAATTAACCTTTCAAGTCCTTTTGTGTGGCATAAAAGTTACTTAAATTGTGGATTAGGACCGACAATGCAGACAAGGCATGGTGAAATTGAAGTCTCAGTGCATGATCCTGGACAGCAAAGGGTGACTGAGCGAGGGGTCAGAACTACAGGGAGCTGGGGCAAGGGTACAAGAGATGAGGTGTGCAGAATGATCAGACAGGTGTGGGTTTCAGAAGCCAGGGAGTCCAAAAGCCAGAGCAAAGAAATGAGGTGCATAGACAAACAAGGATGAGGTCCAGGGATGAGAACAAAGGGTCATGATCAGGCAGGCAAACAATAGACAAGAGGAGAATATGAGAAGCCAACCAACTGAAAGCCAAAAGAGATGATCTGGCAACATGGAAGAATTCTGTCTGACTTAGGTAGCTGAGTGAAGATAATTGGTGACTTTAGATGTCTAGTGCAGGAATTGTGATAAGGTTAGGCACACTCATCCCCAGCCCGGGGCTCAGCGACTTGATATATCGCAAACTGCAAATTTTGTTTAAATGTCCTTCTTTTTTTAGTATTACACATGTTTTTGCCCAGCTACTGAATTGCTTAAGCTTTTGTGAGCAATTTGGAATTACGTTCACTGCATAAACTCATGAGATTGTACCATTTGGCCAATACCTTCCTTGATGAGAATTGAACGACAACAGAGGGTGAAACTATCAGCCAAGAAATTATTGGATTCAATTCACTTTCCCATTTCCAGGTAACTGAGCAATAGGGCCTTCAATATCAGTTTTGCACAACGATCATTGTTTTTACGAATTGCATTTTTTTCTGGAGTCTTCTATGATATTGCTGCTCTCTTCCAAGCCGGTCTGCCACCAGCTGGTGCCTGCCTTCTTTTTTCTTGTTCAGACATCCCTGTTTTGCCACCTCTTGTGTTCATTTCTTACTGATCTTTTGCAAAAGGAGCTAGTGATCTGACGAGGTGCTTTGAATAAAGACAAGTAAAGTTAATGACTGATTGATATGCAGGACGTTCATTATACCAGCTACACAACAGTAGCAATCTACATCAATTGGCACGTTAAGCCAGCACTGCAAAGGAGATTTACTGTTACCACAAGGCAAACACTCTTCTTTAAGCTATTTTTTAAAATATAAAAGTTTCACATCTATCAATCTGTTTTTTTCATGTCAAATGCATGTATCATTTTTTAGTCCTTTCACATCTTATCCAAGACAACTAATAGTAATGTTGGAAGAAATATGCATCTTTTGTTACCATTTTTCAATCATTTATGTCCCTGTTTGTTCATTTCTTTTTTTTACAAATACTTCTTTATTTTTTAAATCTTTTTTACTTTAACGTTATGCGTTGTTTGTTTTTAACCAAAGGTCTGCCCAACTGGGTGCCATTCTTGTTTGACTTACGCTTTTAACAAGGCTGAGAATCTGTCCCATAGAGACAGACAAGTCTAGTTTACAACATTCACAACATGTAGGTGGTGTGTTTGCACCCTTTATGTAAGCACGTATGAATATTTAAAGAGCAAAAGTGTCGCTGATGATGATACAAATGTACTATCACCTAAATATTCATTACCTATAAATATTTTATCTTTCGTTTCATGAGAGACGGTGGAGACGAGGGAGAGAGAGTTATGTAGAGACAAAGTAAGGATGGGATTTTCTGAGTACCTTTACCACATTTGTGCAGAACTCAGGCTACAGGCTGGCCATTTTCAGCATTGAAAACGGTGTACTACCTCACAAATTAACTCTCATTTCAATTTTCATTTCATGTCTGCAAACATTAGAATGTAATAATTTGCAAAAGATGAAATTTGTTGTTGGACCATAACCACCAGACCTACCAGGGGGGACTGGGTACACGGAAACGATGAGCCCTTAATGAAAGTGGTCATGACAATGTTTTCTATACTGATTATTTGCTCAGTAGGGGTTGGGCTATCTGCTAAATAAACCTGGGAAAAGTGCTGCTTGCAGCTTGAAAGTCACAGGCTGGCCAGTACTGGTCTAAAAGAATAGAACTCAAAGCCCCCTGCTAAATTGTAATAACTAAAACCAACCAGAAATCAGAATTCCATTTTTTTTATAAACATAATTGATTTCTGGTGGATGAGTGGTTCACAAGTTGGCCTCACAGTTCTGGGATCGAGGGTCCAATCCTAGGTCCACTGTGGGGAGTTTGCATGTTCTCCCCAGGCTTGCATAGGTTTTATCCGGGTACTCCGGTTTCCTCCCACATACCAAAAAACACGCATGTCAGCTGATTGAATACTCTAAATTGCCCGTAGGTATGAGTGTCAGAGTGAATGCTTGTCCGTCTCCTTCTGCCCTGCGATTGGCTGGCCAACAAAACAGGGTGTCCGCCGCCTGGCGCCCGGAGTCAACTGGGATAGGCTCCAGCACCCCCTGCGACCCCTGTGAGGTACAGAAAATGAATGAATAATTGATTTCATTCCTTTTTTCTCTTCTAGTTAATATACGCTACAGAACAACCACCTAGGTGTCTTTAGCTGCCCTTTTCAGGAAGATGACAACCACCCCGTTCAGACACATGCAGACTTCACATTTCTGTACTCCACCACCTATCCAACTGCTAACGGTCATTTCACCACAGGATATTGCACCGCTGAGACCAGTTTAATGGCATGACGCCATGTCCATTCGCTGTTCAAACTCCCCCGCGGCACCGTCTGCCAGCAGCATGGAGCCAAACAAATGAGACTAAGCTTCTCTAGAGCACCAACTAACACAAACAACAACAAACTAAACATAACACACACTGCATTTTGTCACAAAAATAGAGAAAGAAAAATACAGAAAACATTCACTTAACATGCATTGACAAATCAACTCGCAGCACAGAGGGAGAAATATAACAATATTAGCTTGTCTTTACATCTCCATGTCATTAACAAATCTATTGACCCAAGAACACCCGTCAACTGCTTCATGAATTTTATTGGGCAGATTTTGTCAAAGAAAATTCCATCTCTTTATGCATCAGTGGCCTGCCTGATCTTCTCTTCACTTTTTCCAGAGATGGTTATACACACTATGCTTTTTGAATTTTGTGTGTGTGCATGTGCATATGCATATATATATATGCATATATATATATATATATATATATATATATATATATATATATATATATATATATATATATATATATATATATATATATATATACACTCATGTGTTCAATAAAATTAATTTATAACCAATGTCGAGGTTCAGACCTCTATTGATGATCAATACTAGTCTCTTCCTAATGAATGCTTTCTGTTTCCTCTTCTCGGTGATAGAACAATCTCTTGCGTTTAAAAGCAACACGTACTATATTAGCTTGTGTTGAAAAATGCCATGTTGTAATTGTAGGCATAATTTACAGTGCACCTGTTTAAAGGTGAACATTTGTTGCAATATTTCCAACTCAACTTGCAAACACATGAATTATGAAATCATCTACATTTACGTTAAGGCTTTCTTTTTATGATATGGATGTATTTTGTATACTGTACTCCAGGCATGCATGACAAAGCTTCAACAGGAAATTTAAAGACATTTTCAAATTAATAGAGTTTTGACCAAAATAAACTCCTCTGACACTTCCAAAATGCGCATTTATACAGTCATTTAACATTTTAATTTCAATTCTTCCCTAAAGCACCATTATTCTAATGAGCACCATTGAATGGGGATTATGCAAGTCTTTATTCCATCCGCACATTCAACATCCTCTTGAGTCAAATTAATGATTGTGAGCTCCTGGGTTCAACCGCGCTTATTAGTCAGCACGCGTTCCAAGTCAGTCTCCATTAAGCATCCATCAGCTTGCTGTTATCTTGTCATCAATTTGCACAACACATTACAGATTTGATATCAGACACTTGATTGTACTAGTCTTGTCGACATTATGCAGTCAGTCCTCAAAACCCTGTGCAGCTCTTCTTTTTTATGTCTTTCCTCAGATATAATGCAGATGGTCTGTATTCTCCCAGTTGGAGATTTCAAGACATTCAATTCATATGTGGACTGACTGTATTCCTAAAAGAACTGAAAGAACACTTGACTTCTTTATTTTATCCAAGCAGAAAGATGTGGTATGATATGGTCTGTCTCTCTGTGTGCTCTGCATCTAACTGGTGACCAGTTTAGGGTGTGGTAGTGCGCTTTTCCCCCAAGTCAGCTGGGATAGGTTCCAGCACCCTGCAACCCCGTAAAGGTTAAACAGTGGGTAAAATGAATGAAGCAGAAAGATATAATGTTAATCTGTGGGGAGATTTTTCTCAAGAAATGTATTACCTTCAGGTGAAAAAAAATCTACTGAAATTAAAGAAAATTGCAAAGGTAAGCAGCATGGTGGCCGAGTGGCTAGCACTTCTGCCTCACAATTTTGAGATTGTCGGTTCAATCCCACCGGGTGGGTTCCGTCCTTCCTGTGTGGAGTTTCCATGACGTGGGTTTTCTCCGGGTACTCCTATATCCCCAAGACATGCAGTCTACGCTGGTTGTACACACTGGTTGTGTTAGCGTGATTAAATTGCAAGGGTGATTTTTGTGCAAATATGATTACATAGAAGCAGGAAATCTTGATGAACTTGCCTCCTGAATGCTTTTACAAAATTCCAGGAAGGAAGCAGCTTGGTCTGCATTCAAGGCAGCCAATACTTAAAATGTTAATGGCAGAGCTATGTATTGCACCATAACTAATAATTTGATTTTAAATCAAAGTCAATGTAATTTTCAAATGCACAAGCCTCATAGAAGATATGACTCAGTCTTTGCCAAGTGTCCTACTGCTGCACTGTATATAAACCACCAGAAAGGTGTAGAAGACAGCACTTACGCATCTCCCTTTAATTCAGACAGAAACATCTCATTCTTCCTCTCGGCATCATTAGATATAAAAGAGGCTGAGGACACCTGCTTCAAAAATATGATGCACATTTGAACTTTTACTTGAAGTCATAAGCAGAAAGAGTCTGTGATCATCCCCAGAAAGTAAATATATTTAACAGTTTTTGCTTTTATTATAAATAACAAGACTGTGGATGAGTAGTTAGCTCCTCGGCCTCACAGTGGGGGACCTGGGTTTAAATCCAGGTCGGTCCACCTGTATGGAGTTTCCATGTTCTCCCTGCGCTTGCGTGGATTTTCTCCAGGTACTCTGGTTCCTCCCACATTCCAAAGACATGGATGGTAGGCTGATTGGACACTCTAAATTGCCCCTAGGTATGAGTGAGCGTGAGTGGTTGTTTGTCTCATTGTGCCCTGCGATTGGCTGGCCACCAATTCAGGGTGTCCCCCGCCTCTGGCCCGAAGTCAGCTGGGATAGGCTCCAGCACCCCCCGCGACCCTAGTGAGGATAAAGCGGTTCTGAAAATGCGATAAGATGGGAAGACTGTGAATGAGTGTCAACCTTTTTGCCCATTTTTTTTTGTGGGCCAGGCCATTTTGAGATGTCACTAGGGGGCATTATCATACCACACGAGACAAGAGTTGCATTAGTTAAATACCGGCAAATGTTCACCATGGCAACTGCATACTTCTCCACCTAGTCACCTGCTTGTATTTATTTTTATTTTATTGTATTAATTTTATAGCCACATCCCTAGGCGAAAGGTAGGTGACCTAATGACCACACTGCCTTCCGTACATTGTCATTCTTGCTTGAATGTGAAGCTGTCAATTTGTGGGTCTGAAAGTGTACTGTAAAACAGAATTATTTCCGCCATGACTAACACATGTTGCAGAATGGACACTAGTCAGCAATGAGCAGTAAAGTGGTCGGAGGGACAGATGAGCGCCTCAAATTCAGAGGTCAGTGAGCGTCACCTTTTTAATGATGGTCATTTGTAGAGTCCTCACACAAACTACTAACGCAGATAATTATGTAAACTGATCATTTAAAAAAAAGCTGAAATACTGTACCGTTCTGCTACAAACACCCAGAAACACGCTGTTTTCTTCAGAATTGAAGATTGGCTCTGATGGTTCAAACATGCATAGTTGTGAAACGCATTAGCATTAATGCTAGCTAGCGTCGAGAGTGTGATTAACAGATGGCAGGTACACGCCTTCAAAATCCCAGAATTGACAGGACAAACCGTTTCAAAAGCCTTATTTCGTGTTGTCATTATTTTTTTTATTTGTTCAAATTTGTCAGGGTTGTTTACAATACTCTTGACTTTCGCACAATCCAACAATTTAAATTTGACTTTAAAGAAGATGAATACATACGCCCCGCTTATATTCATTCATTTTCTGAAATGCTTTATCCTCACTGGGGTCGCAGGGGGTGCTGGAGCCTATCCCAGCTGACTTCGGGCCAGAGGCCGGGGACACCCTGAATCGGTGGCCAGCTGATCGCAGAGCACAAGCAGGCGGACAACCATTCGCGCTCACACCCTTACCTAGGGGCAATTTAGAGTGTCAAATCAGCCTACCATGCATGTTTTTGGAATGTGGGAGGAAACCGGAAAACCCACGCAGAACATGCAAACTCCACACAGGTAGACCGACCTGGATTTGAACGCAGGTCCCCCGCTGTGAGGCCGATGCACTAACCACTCAGTCGCCAGAAATATATTTTAGTTTATTCAGAATATATTTGTTAATAGGTAAGCAATGGCTGAGAAATCAAACTCACAGTAGGTCAAATACAAAAAAATGTGACAAAGTTATGGACCAAACCTGATATATTTCAGAATTTTTAGCAAATTATTTTTTCCCTTCTCTCTAGATGTGTGTGATGCGCTTCATTCGTATGACCATCCATCCATCCATCCATTCATCCATTTTCCGCTTCCTCATAAGGGTTGTGGGGGTCGCTGGAGTCTATCCCAGGTGACTGCGGGCGAAAAGGCAAACTACACCCTAGACTGGTCGCCGGTCAGCCACAGGGCACTTTGAGAAACAGATAACCACCAGCAAGAATCAGGCCCATGCCAAAGTCAGGTGAGTGAACCACTACACCACCAGGCGGCTTAAATGTGATGCAGAATTTTATCATTATGAGGCACTGTCATGAGCATTCAAATAATGTGTAAGCAAATGTTCTTACAGATCAATCGATCAGTAGTATTTTTATACATTTTAAATGAATGGGAAAAAAATCATATATATGTATGTTCATCCATATACAATATCGAATGTATATGCGTCTAATGAAATGGTGCGTGCTTTGTGTGTCTAAAATACAGAAATAGCACTCGTTACTGACACTGCGGCGTAAAATACGATGCGCCAAATAGTCGTGAAAATACGATATATATATATATATATATATATATATGTATATATATATATATATATATATATATATATATATATATATATATATATATATATATAGATATAGATATAAAGATGATTTGGTAGGCCTTGGGCCTGTGAAAGAAAACACAACAACAAAAAGATAAAAAGATCGAATATACTCAGGTAATAAGAAAAAAACAATTGCACTTTGTATTGACATTTGTATTGTTTTTGACATATATTTTTTCTCAAATCTAGGAAATGAATGTGTGTACCTTTTTTCATGTGCTTAAGGATGTCCATTTATGGAATGGCATCATAGAAAGATAAAAGCACTTCCACTGACACTCCTAGAGTGAAAACTAGGCAATGTTCTACAGTTGCACAAGATCATTATTATTCTGCATCTGCATACAAATGACATAAAAAGCAGAAAGAAAATTACTGAGACTAAACCCGTTTATCCAGAAAAGACAATTACATGCATGGCTTTACAGTGCTCATCAGTCAAATGGATGCTTAAGGAAGTGAAGGAAAACTATTAGTTACCCTAAGAATCAGGACAGTTGCAGACACCATGCTCGCACAGACACTCGGAGTGAAATATTTCCCTGGAGCTTAAGGGTGCATGCCTGCCATAGTATTTAAACGTTGTCACACACACTCACACCCACCTCAACACACGCACGCGCAGGCCTTTGGCATGTGTGTCCTTTGACCTCTTTCACTTCCAAAATAGAGGAACGACCTTGTTGAGACGTGAGGTAGAGTTGCAGTAAGTGACAGACTCTCTCACATACATAAATTGTTTGCTGTTTGTAGAAAAGAAAATTGGATTAAAAAAGTAACTTGGTCAGGAATGTAGGACAACCAAACAGGACTACGGCTCTTATTTTGGGACACTTCTGAGGAAATCTAAATCGGTAGGAAATGCTTGTCATCATTGCTGCTTCCCAAGTAGGAATCTCTGGACAGAATTGTCTTTGTTTGCTTATGGCAGGTCATTCCCTTGTACATTTCGCTGTTTCATATAGCAAAATCATTGTCATTTACTGTATAACTAATCATCTTACCTTTCCACCATACATAATTTGTCGACTAACAGGTAATGCATCCTTGGAAAATATGACACAATATTGGGTGAAGAATAATTGGAGTTTTAATAAATACAATCTGCTTTAGGAGATGTTTAGATCAGCTAGGATTTAAAGTTCCATTTGCATGTGCGATTTACTAATAATTGCTATGAGAGATTTTATGAAATAAAAAGAGGAGGAAACTTAAGTCTCTCCTTAGAGAATTATTTTATTGTCTGGGCTTGTTTTGAGCATGGAAATTAAAAGCACACAGCACATTTAAAGAATTTTTTTTTTAAATTGGGATACCAATAATAAAACCACTAATATATAGTGTGTATATATATATATATATATATATATATATATATATATATATATATATATATATATACACTGTCGTACCTCTACTTACGAAATTAATTGGTTCCAAAACTTTTTTCGTAACTGGAAAATTTTGTAAGTAGAGGTGTACTTTATATGTAAATTCTCTAATTCGTTCCACGGTGCTCACATAACAGTGTCCCAATTTTGTATGGAAGACGTGAGGAAACACAAAAATGAGAGAAAATTATAAGGAAATTATTTATTAATGTCTTAAAATAAAAAAAACATGAAATTGTGCCCCGTGTCACTTAAATATCACCCTCCGTGGCCGTAATAGATGTAATATCCGTGTTTGTCCGCCACATGGCGGCAAGAGTCCGTTCCACCAGGGCCGAAAGCTGTCCACTTTGTAGTACATTTTAGGCGGCTCAGTGTTTAGCGCGTTGCCCTCACAGTGGTGGACCTGGGTTCAAATACAGGTCGGTCGACCTGTGTGGAGTTTGCATGTCCTCTCCGTGCCCACGTGGGTTTTCTCCGGGTATGTCGGTTTCCTCCCACATTCCAAAGACATGCATGGTAAGCTGATTGGACAATCTAAATTGCCCCTAGGTATGAGTCAGAAAATTATATGAGATGAGATGAGATATGATGGGAGGATGTCATGTGAGTGGTGCGAGCTTTCGCAGGCTTTTTTGTCTTTGGCCCAACTTGCATGTTAATTGCGAATTGAAGCATTTTGGGAATAGAGTTGAAAAGGGGTGTGCATACTTTTTGGGGGTTCCCATAACATCCACTTGTTCCAGTAAAATCACACATTTGAGTACATTTTTAGCCATGCTTACAGACAATCATTCCAAATGAGAAACATATCCAGCATGTGTTGCCAGATGACAGACATGCTGTCTACACCTATTTATAAAAAGAAATATAATTGCCTCTTTAAGTGCACAATTACATTGGGGTCTCACTTATTGTACTGTTGACTGAAATGGTTAAAAAATATAAATCTCATCTTTAATACTTTATTTATGTTTTTTATGTGTGGCTGTGAAAGGGTTGTAGAGTACAGCAACAAAATAGAATATGTATGCTACAATGAGGATACATACAGTTAAGTATTGTTATCTACAAGCACCATAAATGCCTTTACAGGCTGGGATGGTGGGGGTCCATACTCAGCCTGGTAATCACTGATGATCTGGGATCCTCTTTGGATGGCAATTCGATATACAGTAAACATCATTCAACCTGCCTTTGCATGAAGAAATATGATCCACATGAAAGGAAATGGTAAGCTTCAGCTTTTCTGATTGCATCTGCGGTGGATATAAAGTGTAAATGCCAGGTTTGTGTGACGTAAATGGAGTGGGAATAGTTTTCAGAAACACCAGCAGAATTCATTTTTGCGCGTTTAAATATATTTTTGGGATGCGATGTAGTTATTGGCATCTAATTAATAGAAAATTGCCAATTCAAACTCAAACTCAAATTCAATTTCCGGCAAAAAAACGTTCTCAAGGCAAGTTGATTGAATTATAACTAGCAGTTGGACCCATTTGAAACCCATCTTTGGAAACAATGAGAATAGTTTGATAGATGAATATCTGATGGAGTAGAGTTAAGTGGCAATGCCATATTTTTTCGCAACGGCTCTTGTCTTGTATGCTTATGTATTAACAATCTTCAGTGACATTGAAAAACACACAAGAATCAAAAGATTCACTTCCAGTTAACTTGTTTGGTCCTGGGTGACCAGGAGAGTGAGAGTAAAAAGTGTATGTTTGTGTGATAGTGTGCTCGTGTGTTTTTGTTGGGGCAATTTATTGGGCTCCTTTGAGGACAGACAGTGCACAGTTGGAATGCTTGTGAAATATTTGCAGTAGTCACTGACAAGAGAATACACCACAGTTAACACAGCAGTTTAAAATAGAGGGGTCACTGTCACAAGATGATTGGGTCATCACTCTGTACCGCACTCTAGAAAAATGCCATATAGTTTTAAATCAAACCTCCTCCTGCCAAGGCATGAAGCCTTAGTGGGTGCATTTCTCTTGCCAATGCTCAGTTAATGTCTCAAACGACGTTCTTGTTGCCACAGCGTCTGGCTTTGTGCCCCTCAGACATGCTGGCTCCGGATGACCGAGAGCAAAGGTGATAACCAGCATACGCGACAACTGTTGGGTGAAGTCAACGCCTCACACAGGGGGCACAAATAACTTTGCACTCTGTCTGAATTTGAGTAGCTAAAGCAATGGACTGTCATGGAGCTTTTTAGAGAGGAGGGCGTTAACCAGTATTAAAAAAAACGTCAATGAATAGTGCGAATGCCTGCTTGAATGTGTTGCCTGCCTTACACACCCTTCAACCATCCCTCATAACGTTGTGTGCGTGGGTGTAAGTAGATACAGTAAACAGTAAGTAGATAGATAATAAAGTGGCTGATATTTCATGCATTCACTGATTGTGCTATGACACAGTTTTGCACTGCACCCAGAAAGATGCCTACTGTGACCACTGTAATATTAAAAAAATGTTGATGAGTTCAGGTGGTCACACCAACGTCAATTTTAAACTGATTTTTTGAGTAAAAAATGTACTGAAAAACTAGCTATGTGATCATTGACGAGCACTTAATAGTGTGGTGCAGTTCTGATGGCCAACACAACATAGCTACATAAACATCAATATACTGTGACTACACCGATAATAGTGATTCGCTTACTCAAAACTAGAGGCTGGAATCCGAGAAATGACCTGTTAAAGGTTGCCAAAGTGCTATAAAATATAACCAAAGAAGAAGCAGATGAAGAAGAACAAGGGTTTATCTCAAGTGGCTTGAATACTACATTCCTTATCCTTCAAAACATTGAAGGTGACTCAGAAGTTGTTCTCATGCCTTTATATGAAGAAGTCTATTAAAGTGCATCAAGGAACCTTTTATGTATCCTCAGCAAAAGTGTTTTACTTGCTTGCTGGTAAACTCAACCAATCGTGATCCTTTCAATCATTTGGATATTGACCACAGTTTAGCCTCCATCCTCTGGCTCCACGCATATTCATTAGGATACTTTTTGAACAGTAGTCTCACTCTTTAAAACCAGTTTTAAACATTTCATTTATTTCTTTTTTGGAACAAATGCTGACTTTGAGACAAAAATTCAGAACACAGTGCCAGCAAGTCCCAGGCAAGCAATGAAAACATCAACTCTGTATACGGTCACCTCCTGCAGATATCTCTGAATCACTGCACTGTTTTGTTTTGCTCCTAAAACCTGTGGAATAAGGAGCTCCACAGGTGGCCTTTTTGAAAATCAAGCCATGTCACTGTAACTGAACTTGTCTCATGGCACCATTTAGGCTGCATCATATGAAAGCTTTTCACTGCTGATAAGAGAAAAGAATTTGGCTGTGACAGCTTGGCTGCTTTGTGCTTACTCGTCCCCTCTGTTAATGCTTGGACGATCGACCACAAGTCCCCAGCAGGCCTCATGAAGCTAAAAGCCGCATCAAAAACGTGTCTTGGCATGTACACAACTTTCTTTTCTCTGCGGCAAGTCAATCTTTTTTTAGATAATGTTGAATATGCTGACAAAATTACAGTTGGTTGGGTACAAAAGAAACATGATGAAAAGAATGAAAAAAAACTCAAGCGTCTCTAGAAAGGGCTGTTCAACAGAATTATTATTTTCTTATATGACAAATATGCTTTCAAGGAAATTAAAACATTTTAATATGTATATTACGCTGTTATATTCGTCTTCTAAAACAGAAGTCTGCACGTGTGCTTTGTATGATAGCACAGACAGGACTCTGAGGCTCGTTCTTTTTTTCTTTAATAGCTCGCAGCCTTCTATTCCACACATAAGCCTACGTACTGGATATAATGGAGTAAAATTATAAAAATGAGCCAAAGTGAAAATATTGGCCTGGCCCCACCCTACATATCTGATCTTTGCATGAGCTCTTCTCCCCAACTATTCTCTGGGATACCTTAATTGCAGGACTGGTTACAAATCTCAGGCCATGAAGAGATTGGGTGAGAATCATAAATCCAGCAAGAAGAAAACTGCATGTAATAGCTAGAGACATTGCTCTACATTCATTCATTTAAAAAGTTATGAAGACATTCACACCTGTGTGGAAACATCTTTTTGAACAGTAGTCTCTGAAAGGGTTAAGGTTTAAGGAACCGGTTGTTCCTAGATGTTCCCAAACCCATCAAAGGTTTAATCGCAATCATCAAATGTATTCTGAATTTCAGATGAAACCATGTCATGGCATGTTAATGTTGCAGACAGAAAAGTGTCAAATATAGACCTTTGAATCATATAGTACATATATAGAATCCCCCAAGCACTCTTTATAAGACTAAATCCATTAGGCACTCAGACTAGAACGATCACTTTCCGTCAAATGGCTTCAAAGATGCAAAATGAAAACGAGGCCTTTACATATGCACAGGAATACCTTTCTCAGCACTTTGAACCTATGGTAGCTGTCTCATGTAATTTAGACCTACTACTGGACCGGGGCCAAAACATTAATTAACAGATTAGATGTAAACCAAGTTGGAAGAAGCTGAGCTCATCATTTTAGTGAAATGGCTAATAATGTGCCTCAGTGGAATTCAACACTGTCCTAATGGCATATTACTAATTAATAATAACTATTCTGAAACCAACATTTTCTGTGAATCAACTGAGGAAGCCAAAATCATGCCTCTTATGATTTATGAAAGACAATGGATAGAATCCAGCACCTTTGTGACCCATGTGAGGATAACCAGTGCAAGAAATGAATGAATATAACTGTTGCATTTATAGGACTCTAAAATACAGTAAAAAGTATTTTGCTCTTGTCAAATGGAAAGGGATGAGAACAGTTGTGTGACTCAGACTTATTTTCCCAACATGTTGCAACAGCCACAACAGCTCATCACAAATTTGCGGATGAGTGTTTTATTACATTTTATCACAGAAATTCATGACGCACATAGTTGGGAAACATAGTAAAATACTTTCTTTCCATTTCACATAACCATTTAGTTTTTTTCTTTATTATGTATTTTAGTAGAAAATGAAACAATAATCTTGGCTCCAATTCTTCAGTCGGGTCTGCTGAAAAGTGCATAGGTTTCTCTGATCTCTCTGTTACCATAGTGCAGATGGAACATTTCTGAATAAAAAGAAAAGAAGGCGTACTAAAGGCCTGATATTTTCAGTGTTTAAAATGCAGAGTAAGTGTCCACAGTGTGTGTATGCGACAAGACCGGGCAGGTGAAGAGAGCCTTCATTACTTTCTGTAATTCGAGCCCTTTGAAAGTGAATGTTAATCCACAGGATTGATACACAGCTGCTCTTTCCAAACAAAACAAAGTGGCATTCATCACAAATAATCTTGTGATTGAACGTGAACAGAATTTTCATACTATAAGTAGCACCTGAGTATAAGATACATGATCCAAAGATTATATATATATATATATATATATATATATATATATATATATATATATATATATATATATATATATATATATATATACATACATACATACATACATACATACATACATACATACATACATACATACATACATACATACATACATACATACATACATACATACATACATACATACATACATACATACATACATACATACATACATACATACATACATACATACATACATACATACATACATACATACATACATACATACATACATACATACATACATACATACATACATACATACATACATACATACATACATACATACATACACACACACACACACACACACACACACACACACACACACACACACACACACACACACACACACACACACACACACACACACACACACACACACACACACATACATACATACATACATACATACATATACATATATATGTACACATATACATATATGTGATGCTTCTAAGCTTGTATAGTAAAAGTTTTTATTTTTGGATCACACTATCCATCTTTTCTGTGATATACAACACAATTTAGTTTTTGCATGAATTCAAATGAATCAAGTCTGCTATTATGTACAACTTTGGATAGCAAAGACTTGTGTGTTTTGGAATCTAATAAATTGGTGTATTCTAATTATCTGTAAGATAAGACCCTGTTTCCATTTGAATCTTCAAATGTGTGTAAACACACATTAGCAATACCATAAATGATTTTAATGCTGCTTTTAATTTTGGAGTTATCAATTAAATATGCAGTGGAAAGCAATTTATACTTTTAACTATATACTTCTGGAAATGTAATTCACCAATTACTCAAAGTACAGGAAATCATGTGTGTCAGTGTGAGTTGTTTGTGTGAATTCCAGGCGTGATTACATGCTTGTTGACGTGCTCAGGGATTGCAAGCAGATACAAGCCACAGTGCACTGACAAGGAAATATTCAAAGTGGCCTGGATAGTTAGTTGGACGTGCTAACTACTCATGCACTGTGCCGCATTTATTTTAAATATACAACAACAACAAAATTGGCATTTTGGGCTACACTTTTGTTTACGCCGGCCAGGGTTGCTTTTAAAGATGGGTGAATAGATGAGACTGAGCACCAGTTGTCAAATTTGAAGACTCTTTATCCATTACAGGATCCAAACATTTTTTTACAAAAAATTAGACATTTGAGAGATGTTTTAATCACAATGGTTCAAACCAAAATTAGTGTGTTGCTTTAAGCTCTCATATCTGGCTGTATTAACCATATATTATATGTACCTTTCATAAGTGCCTGTGCGTGTAGAGAGTCAGTCACTCATGTGCACTTGGCCACAAAGAATTTTAAATGAAACTCTTGTGTCAATGGTTGATTTTACTTGTTCAATAATGATTGATTTAACGATTTGCTAAGATGTAAAGCTATGCGTTCGTGAGCTGCAGGTCATGTACAGCAGAATCACCATATTGTATCTGCATGCTTTGCTAAAGTAACCGAGGTGTAATTATTCTAACAACGCTGAACAGGATGTACATCAACCTTTGTTAGACAGTTGTAGTCTGATGCATCAGTCAGGTATGAAGTCATAACTCACAAGTGATTTTGCACAATCATTTTTAGATTTTTTTTTTAAAAACACTTTAATCGGTAAAATAAAAATGATTTAAAAGCACTGAAAAAGAATAAATAATATCTCATTAAGTGGAAATCAGTATGATATAAAAAAGGGGTTTCAAAATGATGCAAACTGTTTTCTCTGCAGTCAAATAATGTGGGCGTGTCCTCTATGTGTACAAATAATGGGAGGGTTTTGTGATGTGTAGTCATCAATTAGTTGACTCATGTTCAAAACTGGATCGTTACTGTTGCTAAGGTCTGCTACCAATTACTATTTTGATAGTCATCGAATCACGGATGGCTACATTGCTCATCATGCAGCTTGGTGTGTGTGTAGGCATGCCCACGTTTGAAGCTAATTAAGATGGAGAGCAGGTTTTTCACTCTAAAATGTCAATGCCAAATTTAAACTTCTGGTCCTAACCAACAGGCTCTCCACCCTTGATACAGATTTAATGTGATTATGCCTATAGACATGGCTTATTTACAGCATTCATTTATTGTGAATCCAGGCTGTACTATACTATGCAGCTACGGCATCTGGGTTGTTGTGATTTTCTTTTTCATTTACTTGGCAACAAGTCCGATTCTCTACTATAGGCACACTAGTGACTAACTTTTCTTGCTATCTAACAGATTGTGTTCATTTTTTTCTGTTGATCATGCTGCATTTTTTTGCATAACAGATGGAAACTTCTCTTTTGACATGATGTCAAAGGAGCCTGTTTGGATTTAAGTTGTCACACAGGTCGGATGGGCTTCACTGTGACTTGTTGTCTTTGTGTTTCAAGCAGCTATGCACACCACAGTCGGCAACATGTGTTTTTGAAGTGATAATAATTATCTGCTTTTAAACACCCTATCCACTTACTGGCAATTATTTCAAGCTGAAAATAGTGCGCAATACCTAATAGAGCCATTATGTGTTATGTTGAATATGACACAATGAATAGAGTACTAGTATTTTATTCAGCTCTAACGCTCCAATGCAACATTTATTTGTGGTATTTTGTCATTACGGCTTTGCATTCACAATTTATTCTGTGGAACCTTTACTCAGCTTTTTGCTTAAATGCTCACCCACTTGCATTTTGTGGTCTTTGTGTTACATTGTCAGATTGCTCAAGATGGTGGGAAATTCCTACTTAATTGGCAAGTCGTCATTGAATTATTTTGAGGTGTTGCATCTCAAAAGAGAATAAATTATTAGAATTTTGCTGTAGAACAAGTTTAGCCTTGATTCTCAGATGGTAGAAAGGGTTTTCCCTGCATCCGTATATATTTATTCTTTGCTACTTGTGAACTCCTGGTGATTTTTATTACCTACAAGCAATATTTTTTAGGCTACTATTGGATGATAAATTTGAAATGATAATATGAGCTTGGTTAGGAATGATCACATAAAAACAGATTTTTATGTTATAACCCACAAATAGTTCTGACTTTATACCAAAATATAATTGATAGAAAGGCTTCTCTTGAGAATGATTTTAAATATGTAATCCTCCAACTTTAAGTAATGGGGTGGAATTGTTAGCCTAATTATTCTTTCACATCTCTTTGCAATTCAAGAATTGAAATCGTAGTTCCAATTAGGACAACAAAATGTTTGTGTTTTTAAGAAAAAAAAAACATTAGAAACAAAGTAGTGGGGAAAAACAAAAGTATTTCTATTTCAAGCATGTGCTCCCATTCCTCCAGTTACACACTATACAAGTAGCCCGGAGCAGGTCAAGGCAAAGAGCGTTCCCTCGACAAAAGCTTCAATCTTCAAAAAGAAAATACTCTGTGCTCCTTTCAATGGAGCTCTGGCACATTGCATTGAAATCATGCGTATGGTGTAAATGGGTGTGCATAGTTTGTGGAAGGCGTGATGGAGGGATCAGGGCGACAAAAAAAAAAACAAGCGAGAGACATGCTTGTACTTCCTCTTTCATGGTCCCGACAAACCCCCGCAGTGCAGTCTTTGCCCCAGACATTGTCAAAGGCTTAAAGAGTCTCTTTTGCCAAGCGAGAGGCTTTGGCAACATATGTCACTTGAGCGACTCTTCTGTCACCCCTTTAGGGCACTTTTGTGGAGGGGTAAGAAGGGAAGGCGTGTTCAAGAGGGCAGGCCTGAGTTGAAGCAGGAAGGACATGTCAGATGTATCACTTCAGAGAGAAGAGTTGGAGTTCTCTCTTCTTGGTGCTTTCTATGGAATTGTAGCCGTTTTCAATGCACGTGAAGATGTAAAATGACTCAAGGATTAGTAAGTACTCCTTACAAGTCTTTGCACGCCATTTTTTTAAACAGCTTCTATCTCCATTTAAAAAAAAACCTGTTTATTTAAAGAAAACCTTGTAAGGCACAAAAGGATGCAACAAGTAGCTCATACGCTTTTTTTAAGGCAGATTGTGTGTTGACAAAGATTAAGTGTGTACTATAGCAGCCTCTGCTACTTTTCATGCACTGGCTTAGGAAGTACAATCCCTAAGACGTTAAGGCTATGATCTGCCATGTGTTCAGGTTTTGGAATTGTCTAAAAGTAAGATTTAGTTTTCTGTTTAATTGACTTTGAAGATTACTATAGTGTAAAGTTGCAGCTTCATAGTCTCTCATGTGAATAACAAGTAATTATGTCAGCCCACAAAAGTCTTCAGGACTGCAATTACTGTGTTTGCACACACGAGTGGCATGTGCCTGGTTGTATTTGATGCTGTGTTGTTGGGATTGACACGTTTAAAGGGCTCTAACCTCTAGACTAGTGACAATAACAGTGGCGGCCTTTCTGCAAGCACCCTGTTGGCTTTCCAGGCACTGAATAATTTCTTACTAGTGTAATGACAAAGCAGAGCCTATCCAAAAGGATTTAATATGACCCTGCACTTCACAGTCGTGGATGACTGTGATTGAAAGCAATCCACAACATTGTTCAGCGAGAAAATGTGTTTTTGCAACACTGAAAGTAATTTCTAACGATTCTACACATTTCGCCGTTGTGACCCCTGAGGTTATAAATCCAAATTCCACCAACATTTTTGTTTACCAATTAACAATCAACAAAAGATAATGACCAAAAAAGTCCATATAGTATATAATGCTTTCTCAATTTGTTTAATTGATACTACATTCAAACAGCTTAAGCCTTAATCGAGTTGACACCAATTATGATATTACCCAGCCTTACTAAGAAGTGGGAACACATGCCCACTCGCGTCTTAGTCCTGCACAGTCATTGTTTGACATCTGAGCCCTTCATTCTTGTGATTGCGGAATTATCTGCGGGGCGAAGCCATTTGCACTGCCAAAGATGCCACTGCACATTCAGTGTTGTGGGAACTAATCCGTGAAACACCGGTGGTCTTAAGCCAATTTATAGGCTGATACTTGGATCTAGCTACTGTAGCAGACCAGTTGGGTTTGCTGTCAGCATGCCATGCCACCAGACAGACAGCCAAGAAAAATAGGTTACGACAAGCCTTTGCTGTGTTGTCAAACAACATCATAACATTGGGAAAAGTGATGGATTTATTTTTTCCTATTAAGGCCATGTCTACATAAATGTCACTATGGTATTTTAAGATGTGGAGCGTGGACCCTCCGAAAAACAAATGGATTAGTTGTTTGTAAATTAGATTAGATTAGAATTTTATTTCATCCCGTATTCGGGAAATTTCCTTGGTTGCTCAGTTGTCTTACATTGCCCAGGATTTGAACAAGAATCAGTTCTCCATTGTTACAAACCTTGTAAATTTATTTTAGTCTACTTACTCTGACTTGGTGTTTTATTATTTAAAATCACTGTCATGAAGTGAAATTGTCTTTTTCTTTAAGTTCTCCATTGTTAGATTTACCACAAAGGAGAAGTTTGCAGGATTATATAAAACTCTTAACCATTTTTCTCACTTTGAATACAAAGACTTAGGGCAAGGAAGAAGAACAAATACAATTTTGGTACAAATTCAGAGAAATGTCAAGGGAAGTATTTTAACAGTTTTAATTATTAGAGTGTGGTGGCATCATGTCAAATACAAGGGATTTGAGACATTTTATCCTGTACACACACTTTGTAACGCACCTGAAAGTGTGAAGCCTTATTGCACAGCATTTCCTGACTTTTTTTCAATGAAACAAGAAAGACCAGTTTGGCATTGACAGAAGTTTGTGTTTTAATAAATAATGTCTACAATTCATTACTTTATGGTAAATGGCTAAAATCAACTCATCCAGCACTCCTTGCTTTTATACGTGCTTGACACTCATCTTTTGAATCTTTTGTGTGAGAGCTAAATGCTGTGCGTTTTTTGACACAACGTCGTAAAACAGGCATTCTCATTCATTGATTTTCAAGGTATTTAAGTCACATATTTTGTATGATGCTGATTTGTGCTATTTCATTTTGTACCTTTTTATGAAATTGAGTAATGTGCAATTTCAATAACGTCCTGACAAGTAATCCCATTTTTCATTTCTCAAAGTACACATTGATAAAGGGCATCTTTATTTCCCTGAGGCAAAGCTTATTTGAAAAATCAACTGTAGAAAGAAAGTAAAATAGATCTTCAATAGGATTTTCAGTAAAAAGCTCTGAAAGGTATGGATGACTTCATTAACTTTGAATGGCATTTAAGGATAATAAAGTTTTATTTGGTATTCTCTATTTATCTGGGAGGTTCACCTAATACTACATTTGATCACAACAGGTGCTTATAATGCTTTCATCTAAATAAATAAATGCCCTTTTCTATACATACCATGACCATGTTTTTAAATGTCAATCTGCAGGTCTGTTGTGCCTTACAAAGTCCAAGGATTGCCAATTGATCTTTCACAACACATATTCCTTAACTCTCTTTCCATTGGCCAACGGAGGGGGATGAGGCTGGCAGGGAGTCTCCAGCTTGTCCTGCTGCTGGCCCTGAGCCCTAAGGCCAAAGACCTCAATATCCCTCCAGAAGGTAGGCAAGTTATTAGAAAGCAGCACGACACCATTATTGGAAATACATTAGATAGACTCTTGGTGGTCCATCAGACCCAGAAATACCTTTCTTGCTGGCCTAAGCAGCACAGGGGGCAATCGTTTTACTAAATTGTTCTATAAAATGCTTCTTATTTATTGCCAACGCATTTCACCTTTTCTTAGTGCCATAAAAGCTAATAGCAGGAGATGGTTGTGAAAGCTGGCTAACTTCAAATGAGTAGATCAATAGCAGCCCTAAGGAGTTGAAGGTACCAGCCTTGTGGGGGTGTACAATTTTGTCTCTGGTGTCTTTGGACAGAGGGTGGCCTGGTGGTTGAGTGGTTAGCACTTTGGCCTCACAGTGGATGACCTGGGTTCAAATCCAGGTTGGTCCACCTGGGTGGAGTTTTCATGTTCTTCTCGGGTCTGCGTGGGTTTTCTCCGGGTACTCTGGTTTCCTCCCATGTTCCAAAGACAGTTTGAGTCTTACTGATTGTATGGGGTGGATATGTGTCTTTATGCAGCAAACGACCTTAAACAGATGCATCTGATTCTGGATAATACATTGAGTGGAGGTGTAATTTTAAAGGCGGACTAGCAGGTCTTTAAGGATCAGAATTCTATCTGATAGACAGGTGTTCAAATATTAATTTGCAGCTGAATGACAAAGGTAAACTGTTAAAAAAGCACATTGTGATTCCTGGATTTTTCTTTTAAGATTATCTCTCTCTCTGGACATTCACCCACGATGAAAATGTCAGATCCCTCTATGATTTCTAAGTGGGGGAACTTGCAATATAGCTACAGCTCACAGAAATAACTAGGATTTGAAAACAACAAATGAAAGTGGGTATGGTTTCTTATTGTGAATATTTGGAAAGCATCTTTCTACAGCTTGACAGAAAATATATGGATACATAGATATTTCATATTTGCTTGCTAAGTGTTTCTTGAAAGCACGACTTTTGTCATTTTTAATCTGTTCCTTGAAATTCCGCTTGATTTTGTGTGCGAGCAAACTATTGAACCGTTTTCCATTTTCCTCGTCTTTCGTGAAAGCCATTGAAACATTCCTATTCTTATCAATCGTCTGCACGAGTCGGGGCCAAGGACAAAGCAGTTGACTGCTGGTATCAATTGTTAATCCTCTTCAAATACTCCTATTTCAGTTAGTTCCTTAAAAAAAATCAATACATAGCAACTCTGCCGCTCATCCTTCCCTTTTCCTCTCGATGATCAATGTAGCTGGCCGAATTGGAGTATGTATTTTCGGATGCACTTTCTAATAATCCAAGAATGGTTAATCTATGTTACATTTGCTCTATTATTGTACTCCAAACAATTCCCAAGGGGCTTCACAATTCCAAATAATGCTTATGATTTAAGTTTCTTAAAGCTACACAATGCTTTAAGTTAGGGGTCTCCAAACTGTTCCACATAGGGCCACACTGGGTGCAGAATTTCCCAATCCACCTCCTAATACAAGCACAATTGCACACGCGAACCTCAAATGATTGTAATGTAATGAAATGAATTTTAGGCTTGGCAGTTTCAAATAGTGACTTCATTTCCTAGTAAAAACACTTTCCAAATATACAGCCAGCTACTGCCTTAAAATTAATCAGGAAAAACTTGCCATTATAAAACAGTAATGACCAAAGTTTAGTGTGTCATACAGAGGTCAATCTTTGTTAAGGCATTGTTTGCCAAAAAGCTCTCTATTGGTTTTCAGTAGTTCACTGTATCAATAGTTAATTCTGTATATAACTGGTCCATGTTAATCTTTACATTGTGTGTTTATGCCTTCTAATGACAGTGGAGCAGCTTCCCACCATTCTATTTTACACTGCTGGGCCTATTATTGCCCTTCCTTCTGACAATAATGTGACTATGAGATGTGAAGCAAATGGAAACCCTGCCCCAGAGTAAGTGACAATATGTTTAAACTCATACTAATAAAAACTGTAAACAGCTGTAGAATGTTCAATTCACTAACCTGCATTATGTTCGGCATGAGCAGATACAGATGGACAAAAGATGACCTGGACTTTATTCCTCCCCAGCATGCCACAATCAGAAGTGACAAACTTGCCACAGATGGTACTTTTGTGCTTCAAAACAAAAGCCTTGCCCGATTTCAGGGTAAATATCGATGCTACGCTTCCAACAAGCTGGGAACTGCCATGACAGAGGCCATTGAGCTTATAGTACCAAGTAAGTAACCTTCACTATAAAAGCTCAGCAGTTCTTATCAACCACAGACAAATGCCTATGAGGATATATTGTTAATTGCATTTTCTTCACCCTTGCATAAGGTATGCCAAGATTCCCAAAGGATATAGTTGAACCAATTGTTGTTGAGGAGGGAGAACCTTTTGTCCTGGATTGTAACCCTCCAGATGGCGTCCCCCCAAAGAAGATCCATTGGATGTCCATTGGTAAGGTCAGAATTGTCTGCTCTTCATACTAACTTGACTGAAATTTATGACAACGAGCTATATCGAATATTTTGTTGATTAGGTTATCAAGAATTGTCTATTCTTTCCCATTTATTTATTTGCAATGGTACTAAGTAGCTGTATCCATGATGCTTTTAGCTGTCAGAGATTTGGTTCATCTCAAATGGTAATATGAGTAAATTGAAGCTATTTTCCTAGAAAGTTAGATTTCACTTCAAACTACAAATATATGATATGATGATATTCTGCTTTTTTCTTTTCTTTTGATAGTTCTAATAATTACGGTATCTGTAAAATATGCAAATAGCCATTGTAAGCGATTAGCTTGTGTATCCAAAACGCAAATGTTTTTAAGCACCACTTTTTCTGTTGGGGGCACACTGATAAATGACACTAACAAAATAGCAGTGATATAATTGGTTGCTCCCGAGAAAGCTTTTAATTGGTTTGAGTAGCGGCCTTTCATGGAATATTCCAAATTTAAGACAGATAATTTTGTTCATGCTGATAGTTGTCTGAATGTTGATATTTATTTGAATAAGCCTATATTCAGAGAAGTAGAGGGAAACTTGACCATTAAACCAAAGTTGATGAAAATAAGGAGTGGGTGCCTCATTTGCAACTGCGACAGTGTCCACTCTTCTGGGAACATTTTTACAAGTTGCTCCAGTCTTCCGTCTCTATTGTATTTTATTGGGGGCCTTCCAATCTCAAGTTAAACGAGCATACCTTTGTAAAACTACATTGTATATGTACTGGGAGCAGAATACAGCCTTCTGTAAACTGTTCCAACCAAGTTGGCAGTATCTAATTACTTAAAATACAAAAGTAGCTTGAATTTTTAACGATATTCCTTAGCAACTTTCAAACTCTTCTTTTTTGAAGGAAAGAAATATTCTCATTGTTGTGCCAGTCTTACAATTTCTGACAAAACAACATGATTTGTTGAGCAAAAGGTGACCTCTGTCTTTCCCATAGAGGACTGAGCTAAGTCTCTTCCTCTTGAAACACCCTCAAAAAGACGATAGAAAGCCAGAACTCAAAAGAAGTGCTCACTGTGTTCTTGTTTTATATATGGCCCAAATGCATAAGATTAAATGCACAGTTCTCCCAAGTGCCGTGGAACATAACTCTGTACTCAAAGTGTTTTATGAGTTTGCCTTGTGTATTGACTTAGGCAATGACTTAAGGCTATGCCTTAAATGAGACTGTAAGTGAAGCTTCACTGACCCGAGACATAAATAATAGGTTGCTGAAAATCGGCACACATGGGTATAGGAGTTCACTGGTTCTATTCAAGTCAGTGTATTTGAAACGGCATTGTACAAAATCCCCAAATACAATGGCAAAAATAATGGGCTATACTTTGCATCAACAATAAAAACATGTCGCTGTTACTTAAATTCAAATTTTTAAGGCAATGCAGTTCCCACACACTTTTATTAGTGATTAGTAAAACCACAATTTCCAAAAAATGAGCCTGACAAAATTTATTTTTGATTGACCAATTGAGATCGAGGGTTCACTTCCCACTGGGTTCCGACCTCTCTGTGTGTGTTTGCGTATTCTCCCCGTGCCCTCATGGGTGTACTCTGGGATACCTGGCTTCCTTTCACAAACAAAATAACATGTTAGTGCTGATAGATCAGTCCAAGTTGTCCCTAAATGTAAGGGTTGTTTGTCTGGTTGTGCCTTGGGATTGGCTGGCAATCAGTTCAAGATGTACAAACAGGATTTAAAAGACACCGGTTTTTCATAGTATTGCAATATATGTGTACGTGTTTGGACTTGTTCAGAGACAGGTTTTACTCCACGTCCATCTTCAGGATACAGGGATTTCCTTTCTCTGTGGTAGTAAGGGCATAAGGTCAAGTTCCACTTCATTCATGCGTGTAGATACCATTAACCTAGTGAGAATAGTATTAATGCTGCTGGAAAAACAAAGTTTCTCCTTGAGGTTGGAGGTCAATGTAGTTGAAGGGACCTGACACATTACTTGCATGGGACAAGTTTCAAACATCAAGATGCAAGATTTTTAGACCGAGGGATTTTTTTTAAAGAATAAAAAAACTGTGAATTGTATGATACAGATTTGTATTGACAATGCTGGAATGATTCTATTGGCAATTGTCAGTTTGTTTGTTTATAAAATACTTCACTCCTGAGAGCAACTTTTCCCCCGTGGAGAAAATATATCAATGCTAGATATACAAAATATAGTTTTGGTGCAGGCAGTCACTAACAGAAACGCACACTATGTTGCAGGTCTTCAGCACATTGAACAGGATGAGAGGGTTTCCATGGGCACTGATGGCAGCCTCTACTTCGCTCATGCCTTACAGAAAGACACTCGTCAAGACTACGGCTGCTTTGCTGACTTTTTACGCATACGCACAATCGTCCATAAGGCAGCTATGGCAGTTCAAGTCAAGCCATGTAGGTTTATTGACATTCAAGTCAAGCCATGTAGACTTATTGACGTATAATCAAAAACTGTACTAAAGGAGACTTGATGCTTAAAATATTTCATACTTAAAAAAAATTGTTCAAACAGCCTTTCTACACAAGACACTTGGGTCTTTTTGCTGGTATTTTAATTGCCTGCATTTTTTTTTAAAACTATGCATACCAAAACCCAGGGCTTGTCCTGTCTAGTTTTCTGTAGACAGGTTGTAGGAAAATATATGGGTGTTTACTTGTGATAGTAAGTAAAGCTACCATGTACTTTCCTTACAATGTTTTATTTCTATTGCAGGGACACCAGAGTATGATTCTGCTGCTGACAAAAGAGATACAAGTATGTGAAGCCCCCACACCCCCTACCCCATTTTCATTTATTCGAGCTATAAAAATATATAAATTATTTCTAATGTTGATTATTTTCTAAAAAATATGAATGATTAAAAATACTATAATGTCCAACTGGGAGTTGCAAATAGATTTTGGTGGTATAACCACGAACATGAATTATGTATAAAAGTAAGGGATGACTTTTGATGACAGGCCCCCCTGCGAGGACCCCTGTTCTTCTATTGCCCTCTGGTGTTCAGACAGAGAAAGTGCTTTTGAAAGGAGCAGAACTTCAGCTTGAGTGTCTACCCGGAGGATAGTAAGTACTATTTTACTAACAGTTCTGCCACATTTAACTCTATATATGTCCGCATTGAGTGCTCATAACATGAAAATATGTTATTTTGCAGTCCCACTCCAAAGGTAGAATGGATGAAGATGGGAGACAAGCTTACACCTCGAGCAACATTTGACAACTTTGGAAAATTATTGACCATAGCTGCAATCGAGGAAAGTGATGAAGGCAAATACATGTGCTTAGCCAAGAATTACTTTGGACAGGCTGTCCACTACTTTGATGTAATAGTCGAAGGTTGGTAAACATCAGATGTTCATTATGCATGAAGGCACTTTTGGTTTGACCCTTTGCAAAGGATGACAATTGATTTTGCACACAACAAACACTGCGTTTCTTTTCAAAACATCTCCCAGAGCCTCCGAAGTGGCTGACAGAGCCGCCTCACAGTCAGTTAACTGTGATCGGCTCTGATGTGCACATCAAGTGCTCGGTCAGCGGTAAACCACAGCCTGACATAATGTGGAGGAAGAATGGACACATTTTTGAAGGTGGGTGACGGACTATATTGTTTACTGTTTGCACACAGTCTTTTGCGGCAAGTGCGGTTTTCAAGACAATAAGCAAGCATCCCTGTTAAATGTCTTCCACAGGATTGGATTTTTTGTTTTTTTACAAAGCATGACACAATCTATTCATGTGGGAAACTTTGAGGGCCTTCTACGCCTTCAGAGAGACTAAAAGAAATCTGCACAGACTCCGTTAACTCAGTTGTTGGCTATAATATTACATTATTCAAATCCCTGATCTATAATTACTGTTAGAGACAATAATTTTATTGAAAATGTAAGTGTATTTCTAAACCTCTCTAAAAAGGACTCAGCCAAATTATCTTAATTTCTTTCTTTCTTTTTCATTTGATTTTAAATAAATCAAGCCATTTTAAAGCCTCAAGAAATCAGCGATTTAAGATTATTTTAGTGGACAAAATCACTCACCTTGCTTTCTGCTATGATCAAGCCCACCAGAGAACCCAAATGCAATGAATTAAAATGAAAAATTCCACCTGAATAGTCCTACATCCAGTGGTACCGGGAGCAGATTTTTTTGAGGGGAATCAAATCAATATTTTCACCAGTTTTTTATATTGTATTGGTAACAATGTACAAATACTTTAATCCTTGGAATGTGTTTAAAATTGTGAGTATTGGTGCAAATATTAAGATAAAAAGAAAGATTAGATGTCATTGAGAATGATTAAGATTCTCTAGGCCAATTGAAAAAAAAAGATAATTTAATATTTTTTTTCCAGATGACCCCTTGAACAACAAACGGGTGCTTGATGACACAATCGTCATACATAATGCCATGCCAGATGATAGTGGTGTCTACCAGTGTGAAGCAGCCAACAGGCACGGCGTTGTTCTAGGCAACGTGAAAATCATGATCATGAGTAAGTAAGCTTGTATGGAGGTATCGGCTTGCTAGTAGAACATGTGCTGCCGCTGGCAACGCAATTCGTCCCTTTTTATAGGGTCGGGATTCAAACCTGCAGCGTGGCCATAGAGCAATAGAGCACGGCAAAAGCCCAGGCTTGCACCCTGGCTGCTTGTAATCTCTCTTGAACGCGCGCCCCCATTATACATGATTGATTCAGATTGAAAAAAATTGGCTGTCTAGGAAAAAAAGGTTAGAGGAAAGTTTTCACATGCTGACACAAATGAACACAGAGAGACCACAAAACTTTGTTATTTTGGTGGTTTTGAGTGCATGTTTTAATCTGGTGCAAACCATCCTCTAATTGTTCCATTCACATACAGATATGGCTCCTCTGATCCTGACCCAGGACTACCAGGAGTATGCAATAACAGTTGACAAGGATCTGGCAATGAACTGTAGTGCCTTTGGCTCACCAGCTCCAACCATTTCCTGGTAAGAAATTTCTGAGAATTCACCCAGAGGAACGTGTCGCATAATGTAGCGTTTTTTTTCTTCTTATACCGGGCGTCTTGGTAAAAAAAAACACTTCAGCGAGTGAGTGGAAAATGTGTGACTGCTAAGGGTGAGTCCACTATTCAATTCACACTGCTTCAGGTGTTCACGCCATTCAGGCTTCTCTTTGTTTAATGAGATTATCCTCTTGCCATCCTCAAAATTGGGACTAATTAGATACTACTTTAATGAGCATTAAAGCCCTTCTTCAATTTCAGTCCCTCATGATACACTTTTTCCTAATATTAGTTTGGGTCAGGGGATGAGCTACTTTAAAATTGTATTGGAGGAAACTGGAGTTCCTGGAGAAAACGCACACAGAGAACATGCAAACTCCACACAGGTGACCGACCTGGATTTAAACCCAGGTGCCCCACTGTGAGGCCGACGCACTAACCACCCAACCACCGGGCCGCCTCTGTATTGACATGGATTGTTGGTAATCATTAATAAATTGTTGCTAAGAAATTGGATTTGTTCAGTTGACGTGCAACTAAATGAGGGCTTCTGACTATGCAAATATAGCGGGATCCTATAGATATTTGTGCAATATGTAGTAATTTGATCCCAAAATACCCCTTATCGGTTCCATTGCGTTATTTTGGTCGCCACCATTTTCAAATGTACTAACTGCACATCGGTCTTGCAGGGATGGTGAGGGCATCTTGTTTGGGATTCAAATTCCTGCCATTGTCACAGTAACACAGATTGAGATCACCCCAAAAGTGAGATCAAACATTCTCTCCATCCATCTATTTCTATTTTTTCTGTCCTCATTTGGGTGCCAATTCCCGTGGACATTTTGAGTGTGTTATATACAGTAGAGATACAACCTTTGCCAATATACCAGCTTGAAAACAAAGATAATTTATGAGCTTCAACAAGCCTAAACTGTATATTTTAGAAAGAGAGAGTTCTCAGAGAAAACCCACATGGGCAAATCTATTTTGGAATGCATTTGGGTAAACTTGGGGATTGTTGACTGTGACACGTGTCAAATGTGAAAATGGAGAAAAGCACTTAATTGACAGCACAATATGGCGGTAAAAAAGGGAAAGAATGCATGAAGGACGTCTTTACACTGTTGCAATTACAAGAGCTCACTATTATCTGTGATTTTTTTTTATTCACGAAGTGGCTCTGTATGAATGTTCCATTCAAACTGAGACACACATGGTACTGTGAATGCTGTAAAATATTGCTTTTAATTTAGTTCTCCATTAAAGACCTGACTGTAAGATATGCAGCAGTTACTGAAAACCTTCTCTCTCTCTCAGGGCCAAAGATGAGACTCCAGAAACCATTGAGAGAGAAAGATTTGTTACCCTTCAGAATGGGTCGTTAAGAATTTCCAATGTGGAGAAAAAAGACAGCGGCGAATACGTCTGTGTTGCCGATAACAGCGAGGGCAAGTCGTCTGTCACGGCTGTGCTGGCAGTAAAAGGTATCACAAGAAAAAAAAGAAATTGCCTAAACACCAAAGAACAAGATTGTTGTAATGAACACAAAAACAAATGATGTCAAATGAAACTATGACTGGTGAGGGTGGACTGTTGGCTGGGAAACAAATAAATGGCTGTCTATTTCTTAAATAAAATGTATATTGCTTGTTTGTTTTCCTTCACTAATCTTACAGTAATCCTTCTGTTGCTAGACCCCACACGAATTGCAAACGGACCTCAGGACATGCAGGTCATCAGTGGGACCACAGCCCAGTTGATGTGTCAGGCTGAGTATGATAAAAGTCTTGAAGACTCACTTGAAGTATTTTGGATAAAGGATGGAAAAAGAATGAATCTTTCCACAGAGCAAGGTTCCAGGTTTGTGGATAAAATACTTCTCCTTTATTGTGTACAAACCATAACCTAATCAAAGGTGTTATTGTTCAGGTACTTTGTGGGTGATGGAATGCTTCAGATAATGAACGTGAACCTGAGCGATGAGGGTGTATATACATGTATGGCCAGGACTCGTTTGGATGAAGCCAATATCGCTGCATTTCTCACAGTGCTTGGTAAGGTATTTTATACATGTATTGTACTGTAGTACTCATATAGTATGCTTTGATTGAACTAAAAATATCTTGAAAGAAATACCTCTAGATGGTGCTGTTTTTGTCTCTCGTGTATCCAGTAATATTTGGTATTTCATACAGAGAAGTGATTTAATTTTGCAGTTAATTTTTGTAATTACAGTCTTAATCCTTATAGTGCAGGGGTGGCCAACTCCGGTCCTCGAGAGCCGCTATCCTGTGTGTTTTCCATATCTCCCTCTTCTAGCACACCTGAATCAAATGACCAACTCGTCAGCAAGCCATCCAGAAGATTGATACCGATCCTGATTATTTGATTCAGGTGTGTTGGTGGAGGGAGACATGGAAAACAGACCGGATAGCGGCTCTCGAGGACCGGAGTTGGCCACCCCTGTTATAGTGTATGCTTAACATAATTTGCACAGTGCGTAAAAGTGTCTTAAACGATGACTCCTTGCAAGCAGAGTGAGAAGTGAATTGTATATTAAAATGATGTATGCGACCACATGAGTTGATGAGTATCTTATAATCTATCTTAAATGATGCTGCCTTATAATGTTGTGCACACAATAATATATATGTGAGTGACACATTATGCTGACTATTCAGTGGTGCAGCATATTAACTTGAGATATCTGTTGTTGTACTATAATGCAGATGTTCCTGATGCACCGCAGAATTTAGAGATAAGTGGACTCAAGGATCTGAGAAAGATCCGTTTGGATTGGGTCCCTGGCAGTGATCACAATAGCTCTGTGATAGGTGAGACAAAACTGATGTCAATTGCTTTCCATTGCAGTCACTTTTAGGAGGTTATTATATTGCGTTGGTGTGCTGTTTTTCAGTGTTCTAATGTTACTGATACAAACTACTTATAAAAAAAGATGATTATAAAATAAATGGCACTGTGCAATTTATTTCGATGAAAATGTTTTATTGCACCATATAACAAGCAAATAACGAAATACTACATTCAAAAATGTGGATTTCATAAAGGGAAAAAACAGTTTACTGTTAAGCAGTGTTTTTTTTCTTCTTTTTTTTAAAAATAAACCCCCTCTGTACCTCAGACAGATATTCATACAATACGAATCAAGAAAATATTCCAGTAAATTAATTTCAATCAGCAATACCTTCATATTAGATTCCACATTTTCTGTCTGAAGTGACATTGTGTGTGATAATGATTCAATGTTCACTGCACTGAATACAGAATTTGTTGTGGAGTATGAGGAAAGCCAATGGGAGCCAGGCAAGTGGAAAGAGCTCCACAAAGTCCCCGGTAGCCAGGCAACAGCCGAGTTGGCACTCCACGGACATCTTAACTACCAGTTCAGAGTGTATGCAGTGAATGCTGTTGGGCCTGGCCCACCCAGTGAGCCCACTGAGCGCTACAAAACTCTCCCAGATGGTGAGACTCACTCTCATGTGAATCTTTGCTTCCTGTTCTAGTGATGTTTTCACAATTCTTTACACACGGTCATTCGGTAGAAGTACGATAGGCTGTATTTTTTTAAGACCATTTTAAACGTGTTATTTCCAAAGCTTTTTGTCACAGCATAAAACTATCTGTAGATACATCATGTTCTGTCCAAGAATGATCATTTTGACTAATACCTTTCAAAGCTCCTGATAGGAACCCAGAAAACATTAAGATTGAAGGCCATTTACCTCATCAAATGGACATTACCTGGGAGGTAAGATTATTCACCTGTATTTTTTTATTTTTGTATATTCCGACCCAATGAAATGTTTCCATTGTAGCCTCTATTGCCTGTTGAACACAATGGCCCAGGCCTTGAATACAAGGTGAGCTATAGAAAACTTGCTGTGGATGACACCTGGAGAGAACACCTGGTGAAAAGACACTCCTTTGTTGTGAGGAACACATCAACATTCATCCCATACGAGATCAAAATTCAGAGCAAGAACAGCCATGGGTGGGGACCAGAACCTAAAATTACTACTGGTTATTCTGGAGAAGATGGTGAGTTAAACACAAAATAGTATACAAATAATGCATGCCATGAATTTTATTGTTCATATACAAAGAGAGAAAAGATTTCACACGTATGCTATGGTACTACGCATGTGACCAAGTCAGCACACCAAGGACATAAAAATATACAACCATGAACAAAACAAAACTCGGCAATCCTAGTCGATTCTTTGATTGGAAGAAGGGGAGAAACCACGAAGATTTGGCCCAATTATTAGTATGTGTGTAATCTGCATTAGGCGAATAGCTTTGGTGTGTTGTGTCCACATAATCATCTATTTTCATTCCATAATGCTTGACTTTACCCACTCCTACATGGTATTAAATGCCCGTTTCCGAATTAAGTACCATTCAAGTATGCAATAATTTCTTTTGTTGGCATTTTACTTATTTTACTGTTAACACGCGCAAAGGTCATATGAAGGGATTCCCATTTCTAACGATGTGGTGGGTGTTAAATGTGTTTTCTTTCTTAACTTGAGGCGCAACTAGCCCTAATTGTTTATGACTTCCTTAATTCTTTGTTTTATCGTACCCTACCCTGTCTTCAGTTGTCTTTCGCCATTGTCTACGGGAAAATGTGTCAGGTTAAGTCTTTCCTTTCTTCCTGTTTGCCTGTGCAGTAGTGCTTTTGCCTACCCCCGAATGCAGCAGGTGGCAAATAACCTTTTGTAGAGCTGTGAAATCTGAAATGCAGCTCTTCTGTCTCAAAATCTGTGCGACCTTTATTAGATCACGACGTGCTCCACAGCGTAGGCTGTCTAAGATGTGATACTGCTGCTTCTAGTGTCTGATATTCTCTCCAGCGACCACGTAGAGCAGAAACATTTTTTTCTGGCTTATGTTTGGTGTTCCTCCCTCTACTTAAATATGATTTAGTGCATCATGCGTCTCATTTAGTACCACCATTAGTACCTTAACCGAAAAAATAATAAATAAATAACGCTTGCTGCAACATTTATATGCAGAAATGCTTCTGCATTCACAAGCTTGACTGTAGCGTTAAGAGATGTAAGTGTCTGTAGAGTTACTATGTGACCCTCTCCATTTTCTCCTTTAGTTCCCACTGCAGCGCCACGGGATGTTGCTGTGGAAGTGATTAACACGACTGTGCTTAGAGTAAGCTGGACTCCGGTTCCACCTGCCACAGTGAGAGGTCACCTAAGGGGGTATCATGTAAGTTTTCATTATAAGCACAAAGTCCACCACCACAAAATAATTTGTGTCCAGATGATGAAAGGAATTTCCGTGACTGGACGTTTCGTCGAAAGACGTTTGGTCCCCGGACGTTTGGTCCCCGGACGTTTGGTGGTCCCCGGACATTTGGTCGACTGGAAGTTTGGTAGAACGGACGGGCCGTCGACCGTTTGGTCGGCGTCCGTTCTACCAAACGTCCAGTCGACCAAACGTTCGGGGACCACCAAACGTCCGGGGACCAAACGTTCGGGGACCAAACGTCCTTCGACGAAACGTCCGAGTGCCGGAATTTCGGTACAAATGTTCTATTCATGTTTTATAAGATTCAAGATTTCCTGCTGATTTGGTAACAAGACATAGTAACACATTGGTGATATATACTTATATTGGCATCTGTACATCAAGAGATGTCATGATATAGTAGCACCGAGACAAAACAAAAGTTAATCTATTAATATATAAGAGGTCAGATAATAGAGGGTCATTAAACCCTTCCAGGCAATGTATATTTGTAATACCAAATGAATGAGAAACTCCACTCAGTCAGACCTTGAGTCTCAACAGTCCTAATTAGCACTACCAAGTTAGTTTTAAAATAACAATTTCCCTTGCTCAATTGTTACTGTTCCATCAATACCCAATATGACAGAAACCAAGAGTCATAAACATCTGTTTGCAGGAAGCTACATTAGCTGTTAGAATGTGCACACAAACTCTGCATGGTAATGTCTCGGCCTGTTGAGTTCTGTCTAAAAGGTTCAGGCAAATTGTCTGTTATGCGGTCACGCCTCTAAAGTGCCAGTTTGAGGCAAGTCAGACTGAAAGCAGCGTTTGACACCCCAACAGATGGCAGCCGACTCGGCAATTAAAATCAACACGAATATACTTTGTTGGTCATACTTCTTGTGACATCACAACAAAAGCTGTGTTGTAATTAAACTGAAGTTGTAAACCCTGTCAGTATGCAATCATGTACACTCGACCATGAAGACCACTTAGACATCGCTGTGCTTCTGAATCCTTCTAAAGAAAACAATTTATATAATTTTTGTCATGACCTCTGCGATTGGCTGGTAATCCATTTAGGGTTCTTAGAAAATGAGATATGGCGTGTGGTCATGTATGCCAAACAAAGGCAAAATGCGAGGGAGGGTGTGTGATGTGGCCTCAGAGTTTGGCTCCTGAGCTAAAGCTTGACTGGTTTACATATGTGTCAAAAAAACATTGGATGGAAAGATGGAATAATGGGCATCATTTATTTATTTTCCAGACAAGAACACGATGAACTGACACCAATTTATTGAAATCAGCATATTTGGTACCTCTATTTACAAGGCCTTTAAAAAAACAAGTAAATTGGATGAAAAGCTGCTCTATGTTAAATTAAGATGGAGAGATAATTTCTCTTTTTTCAGCACCATTTCAATTTTGCCTCATTCTTACAGGTTCACTGGCTCAGAAAGCGAAGTTTCTTGAATCCTGACAGAATCTTGGATGAGCGCCACACACTGTCATTCCCCGGAAAGAGGACTCATGCGATTGTGCCCCGACTTGATGCATTCTCAGAGTATACACTCACTGTCAATGTCTTCAACAAGAAGGGAAATGGACCTAGCAGCGATCCCGTCACCTTCACCACTCCAGAAGGAGGTGAGTTGTGGACGAAAACTATATGTAGATACAGCTTCTAACAACCTAGTTGCCTCTTGTATATAGTCAAAATAGAAGGACTAGTTCTTTCTTTCTTTTGGGGGTACGGTAAAATATACTATTATGCCACAATGTGGATTGATAAAATAAATTATGATTACATTACATCTATATACTTTTTGCCTTGCTTTTTACACAGAAAATCACTCTTTAGTACACAGTGCATGACACTGTGAAAGATCTTTCGGGTGGAATCATAATTTTTAATAACATGCATCTTATGAAAGAAAACTATTTGTATTGTTTTCAGTTCCAGACCAAGTACCCATTCTGACAACCTCCAATGCCCAGAAGGACTCCATCCGGCTTGTATGGGGTCCACCAAGGGTGGCAAATGGCATACTGACTGGTTACCTCCTGCAGTACCACCTCAGTATGTTTTCACACACACACATAGACACACTAAGCTGTGGCTTTCCAAGACAGTTTGTTGCCCATTCGATTTTATGCATTAACATGGTGTTGCACATTGATTTTTTTTGGTTGTATAATGCGTATTGTGTACATTGTTAGACATGTAGAGCAATGGCCGCACCATTTAAGGTGTTTTTTATTTTTAATACATTATTATTTAATGATTAAATCAGCGACTGAAAACAAAAACCCTCGCCCTTTGAAATCGGCATCGAAGATGAAAACTATTTCCCATGTATGTTTTTTATGATCATGCAAATGTTACCAATGGCACTCATCATTGTTTGTTGGGGTGAATGCATGTGTGTGTGTATCTGCGTGTTTTTCTAGATCTGGGGTGCTGAATTTTTTTTGCTCAAAGTTCTACTTTTTAAGGAGTCAACTTTGCACGATCTACTCTTTTTTTTTTCCGGGCCACTGACAAAACTCAGCAGTTATGTATGTTGATGATATACCCGATGCCACCAGGACCCAAAATAGTGTTGGCAGGCAGAAATCGTGCTTGGATGCGCGATGGCACTGTTTCCCAGCTCAAGTCCCATATAAAATTTTACTACAAATCCAATCCTTGGATCAAATCTTACTGTCATGTAATCTACCAGTAGTACCTTAGTGATCTCCTGGTAGATCGCGATCTATGTATTGAGCACCCCTGATCTAGATATATAATTTGATTGGTTAACCATAAAAGCGCTTCTAAGATTAGTACACTCAAAGACTAGAGAAATTTATATAAAAGTAATTTTAGTGAGATTTTTATTTATTTATAGGAATCCACTGATTTCCCAAGTGGATCACTGTTATGGGTTGTCTATAAAATAAGTGGACACAAAAGAAAGCCTCTCCTCTAATTTCTAATGAGTCAATTTGAAACGCTAGATGGCAGTATTTAGTTCTGAATTAGGCGCGACCAACACCCCAATGATGACTTCTTAAGTCTAATAACGGTTCACATCATCTGAGACTGCAGATTCTTTTCCCAAAACAATCATTCATGTCTGATGTCCTCCCCCATTCAAAAGCTTTTCGCAGGCACAAGAAATGTTAGTGAGTGAGGGACTTGGCTTTTCCCACTCTCATTGGCTGAATTGTTGAATGTGTTGATAGGATCACATCAATGTAGCCCAACAGAGCAATCCATTATTTTTAAATTAGTAAATGACTATCCTTAAAGAGTTCAAAAGCACACCAAAGCTCCTAAAGCAACAGTAAGCTGTTTTGACACAGCCTCAGCACTCACCTGCATTTGTACATATATTGGCTTCGACATTGCTTTGCACACTTGGCACACATGCACTGCACTTTGATCTATAATGCATGTCGGGTGATATGTTCGACTGCTCGTGATTGCCCCTATATTCCCACTTTTTGTGCACCGCCCACACTTTATGCAAATGTTGCTTCTTTCCACGGCATTTCCTACCTTTCTTCAAGTTTTCTTGCTTTGTTTATCCATTTTTATAATGCCTACTTTCCCGTTTTGTTTCCTCCACTCTTCATCAACTGCTACTTGTTAAAACTCTACCCCCTCTTCTTTGGAGTTCTATATATTCTACCCTCATCTCCCTCTTGACATCTTAATGTATTCCTGCTCAGCTCACCTGTCACAACACGTATCTGCGACATTTGCTTTCCGCATGAGTGAGCGTGACACCTACTCATCCTCCCCCACCCCGCCAGCCGCTGACCCCTATTTCAGAGTTGTTCCATTACCATACAACATGTGCTTGCGACGTAGGCCTATGCTAAGTCCCTGCTGGCTTGAGCCACATGAACTGAAGTAACATATCTCTTGTAGTTAATGAGACCACAAAGGAGGTGCTGGATTCCCGTGAAATGAACATCGCCGGGCCCGACACCACCCACTGGCAGCTGGAGGGCTTAGAAGGGGGCAGCCTCTACCTCTTCCACCTCAGTGCCTGCACTCGAGCAGGGTGTGGACCTCTACTGGCGCAGGAGAGCAGCACTATCACTCCAGCTCGTGAGTACATGAAAAATACACATCTACTTTATAATGGTACAGTGGATGAGGGTCTTTCCATGGATCCAATAAATCTGTTGTATCAACAATTGTGCTCCAGATCAAACAGAGCAGGTGTGAATACGCCTCACATTTACAGTGGTTTTGTTTTTCAAACCCAAAACACCAAAATGTCCTCTGTTGGTACAACCAATGTTGGAGATAATATCTACCCTTCCATCCATCATGATATTCTCATCCTGCAGTGGTTGCCAGTTAATTGGATTACACTTTTTTGGTTTTCAATTCATCTATACCTAGTATGTGAGGTCTTGAAGGAAATAGGCATTTATACACAAAATCCTTAACACGGGTGTGTAAAAGAAAATTATCCCACTTAAAGGTTTCAATAATTGCTATTGAATTCAATTCCATTGGATGACTTTTGAATGTCCATTTTGCATTATTTTTACACTTGTAGTTGGCAATTGCAATTAGGTTTTTGTCAGGTGCATTCCAAGCCACTTTAATTGAGAATAAAAATTATATTCCATTGTAAATCTCCCCCAAATGCTATTATCGGCAAGTAATCCGTCCAGGATGTACTCCGCCTCTCTCACAAAGTCGGCTGGGATACGCTCCAGCTCACCCACAACATTAATGAGGACAAATGCTTTTCAAAATGGATGGCTGCAACTCTTCTGAAGGGATACATGTAATGAATGCATTATTGCAACTTGAGTGTTTATCAAGCTGTTGCATACAAAATACGGTGGAAATTTTCAGAGGGTGAGATGAGTTATGCTAATGTAGGAGACAACAAGCACATCTTTAACTACATTAGTAGTAAATGTTTGGCTTTTGTTAGCATTCTGTTAAACTCAATGAGGTAATGTGCCATTTTAAAATATCAAATGTGTGTAGTTCAGCTTCAGTCATAGTTGAAATACAAGCTGCCCAACTTCTTTATGCTCTTGTGTTAATTGAATAATAATAGCTGCATTAGTGTTGGTAATTTGTGGTCCAAATTGTGTGTAATTAGAGAATCATATAAACTCAAATGATTTGTTGCCTCTCCTCTACAAATCCACTTTGGGAGCCATGATAAAAAATGGTGATAGGATTTTACTAAACAATTTTATATAGTTGGTGTCATAGTCTCACCACTACTTAGTAATTATGTGGGGGTAAGCGCTAATTGTTTATTTATTTATTGACTTACTTCCTGATAAGGACTGTTACATGTGAACAAAAATGTATTTGTGTGAAGTATATGTAACTTGTTGAAAGTTATAATCGAATACAAAATATTGTAGTTTATATGAATGGACTTAATTTGAGTGGACAAATGATCTAAACTTAATAGACTTAGAAAAATAGAAAGAAAAAAAACCTTTCATTGTCCAAAACTGCTGGAGCCTATCACATCTAAAGCTAACCATGGGCAGTAGGCAGGGTCGTAACCTGCCGGGAATTGATCCCTCAAGCTCAGAGCTGCGAGTCGGACGTGCTATTCACTCCATCTCCGTTCCACCTAAGCAAAGATATACCTTCAAATTGCAATAACAAAATTGAGTAACTAGCCATAGGGTTCCTTATAATAGTAAATAATCACTAACTGTTTATTTGTACAAACATTCAAAATTTGTAATAAAGGGACAGCCCTGCGGTAGGCAACTAATTGTTTGCATTTATTGACCACACAAACAAATGCATCAAGTAAACAGTTTTAGTATGTAGTTTTAGTGAGTAGATTGCACAATCTCCATTGGTCTGTTCTTCCTGAAACCAGTGCTAATTAATCCAGAGAAGTAATTATATTCCTGATCATAAAAACACTGTTAGGATTATTGCTCGACAAATCAGACAGACCTCAAAGCACTTGACTATTTCTTGTCCCATGTAATTTAACCAAGTCAGCTTCAACAAGAACAAAGTATTTAAATCAATTCCACTCAAGATGCACTGTAATTTCAGTGCAATCGACCCTCAAGCAACACAGTCTTCTCGAAAAAACAAGCCCTCGACACACCAGGTCTAAAATGCGAACATAAAAAGAGATATGTGTCCTCTATTTAAAAAAGGTTATTCATACCTCATGGATTTAAGGTTTCCTCTGAGAGGCTCGCCATTTTCTCCCTGTCGTAAGATTCATTGTTTGTAAATGCAGCTTGGTAGAGAGATCAAACTGATTCTGTTTGGGGAGTTTGATCCCCAGGCATGTTACTCACTATGTAATTTGTGGCTGCCAATAGCACCTTGCAGAAGCACCATGAATCGGGAGACAATAATGGCCAGTGTTTGAGCCAGTGTGAGGGGATGAAAAGAGAACACAAGGGAGCAAACGTGTCCCCTGAAAGGTTTTATCTTTAGGATAGTTATATGGCAACCATATAGTAAAAAAGTTTTGTTTGTTTGTTTGCTTATTTGTTTCATCCCTTGGGCTTTTTAAAAGTTTTGCAACTGTCCAAATAAGCACATTTTAAAAGAACTGCAAAAATATTTAAATAAATAAATAAAGGGGAAAATGATGCAATGGGGTACCACATGGAAAAAAGTAGTAAGATGATTAAGTAGATTTTTAATCTAGACATAAACAAGCCAATTCTTGAAAAATGAAAAGACTTTAGAACACAAATTGTACTTCCAAGTTGCAGGGAAAATAGCCACAAGTATCCCACGGGCGTTCCAATATTTGCTCCCTTGCACCACATTTGAGCCCCCTGGTTCTTATCATCAATGTGTTGGCTGATAGCGCTGAAAGTAGTTATTGCTGATAAAAGGGTTTGAATGCAAAATGCAATCAAAAGCTCCTCAGAAATCAGCCAACCGCAGAATCACAATCTACTTTAGTGTGACATAGCAGTGACCAATTCACACGGCAGCCCCTCTCCTCCAGCATTGTATAATTAGTGATATGATATGTTCCATGATATATTATCAATGTGACGTAGCAGTTATTCAATAAATGATATGGTATATTGGAAAAACTCTGTTTACGCTGCTTCAAAATATATAGGTTATTTCACATTAGGCAAAAAAGGGAAAAACATGCTACAAGACACTTGATGGTGTAATGGTTCATTCTCCTGACTCCAGCGCGGGCAGCGTAGGATCGATTCCTTTTCAGTGGCGGTGTGATTATGCATGTAAATGGTTGTCGCACTCTGTGTCTATATCTGTAGTCCCTATTCCCCCTCTGGACATGTCCAAACCATCAAATTCTGGTCTATCTAACCTTGTCTCCAAAATCTCTGACCTTAAATATTCCCTATTGCTCATTTGTAATCCTATACAACCTGGTACCTCCTAAGGAGACCCTCAGCATTTTAATCTTTGCTGCTTCTAGCTTTACCACCTGTCTTTTCCTCTTAGCTACTGAGATAGTTGTATGTTTAAGCAGAATGCTCTGAGTACCTTTTTATTTAGGTACTTTTTCCCCACAGTGTTGAATCACCCCACTACTATGTATACAAACAACACCGTTGGACCAAAGTTAGATTAACCAAAGAAAAATACCAAACATGTCTGAATCCAATCAGAGGGCTTTCGAGCGAGCACCCACGATTTTATCAAGAGGAGTTAAAGTGGTATCTAAGTGGCTTGTTGACTACTGACACTTGACAATTGAATTGAATGCTTTTATTGTCATTATACAAGTATAATGAGATTTAAAGCTTCACCACAAAGTGCACAAATAACAACAACAAGCAAACAAACATTGACAAATAAATAATCAATAAATAATAATAATGAATAATAAATTAGTAATAAATAATAAAGAAATTAGTAGTCCCATATGTAGTCAATAAATAAAAATAACAAATAAACAGAAATATAATCAATAAATAATAATAAATAACAATAAGTAAGTAATAAATAAATAAGTACTCAACATAATAAGTATGGTAGTCAACATAATAAATAAGTTGTAGTCAACATGAATATGTGGTCACATAAATAAGTAGGGACAAAAATGACTGAAGTGGTGAGCAGCATATGCAGTTTTAGTGCAGTAAAAGATAAGTCTTGATTAGGTCCTTCTAGGTGCAGAACCCAAGTAGATTATGGTGACGGCTCTTGGTAAGAAACTGTCCTTGAGTCTGTTTAGTGTTTTTGTTTCATTCATTTGTTTTCCAAACCACGTATCCTCACAAAGGTTGCGGGTGTTTTGTGTCAGGTCTGTTTAATTAATAAATCACAAAACTATCTCAAAATGGTTCCATAGTTTGTTTGAACTTTTCCTGCTTCTACAATTTCTTGCATAAAATCAGCATTTTCCTCTTTCATTAATCTATGTTTTGTGGTAAGGACATGCACAAGTCAAGATCTGTATATTGCACGTGTACACAGCAAACTTTGACATATTCATATTTTGTATTTGTTGACAGCTGCTGTAATCTCTGTCGATCACAGTATGTATGGCCGCCTGTAGCATTTAACATGGAAATAGTTCAAATGTGAATCCTACTCCTATCTAGTTAGAATCTTTTCCCAGCACACAATATTCTTACCCTTTTAGAGTTTGCAGTCCTGACCCTTTTTAGATTGATCGAGTGTGCTTCTTTCACCATCTTCACACAACATTCAATTTCAAACAGAGCACCTACAGGTTTTGCGCCGCGCAAGAACACAGTTTGAGGACTGAAATTCTTTGTGACTTTGGAGTCAGCTTTTTTCTCAGATAAACTGACAGATTGGAAGATGTTTCAGCTTCAGATGTGTTTTGCTCTTAGGTTATCAATGTAGTAGCTTCTTTAAAAAGATCTGCTTGCTTTAGGTCTTGCCCGCGAGTTTACTTTATCCTCTCTAAATTGCACCAAAGGGTCATTTTAACATTGGAGACTTCTTTTCTCATTCCAGGCCACAACTGCTCTCTTTCCTTTCCTCGCTTGAACGGAAACACTGCTGCCCATCCACCTCCGTTAGGTATATGCTATATGTATGCCAACTTGATATACCTGAACTTTGAATGAACAATGAGATTTTGAGCATGGAATTCCTTAATTCTGTTGGGGTCGGATGCCAGCTGCGCTATAGACAAGTGGATCTCACTTGCACCCATTGGCACTGCATCGACCCTTTACAAGCCCGAATCCAGCTCTGCTTCATTAAGTCGAGGGGACCGAGATTGCCTTTTGAAACTGCTATCTGAATGTATTTCTGCTGCAAGCTGCACTCTTCTCAAACTGCATGGGGGATCTTATTTGCTTTCGCTAATCCTCTTTTCCTGCCTCCTTTCTCTCTTTTTGCCTGGTGGTGTTTTCCTCTCCCTCTCAAACACATTTTCTCGCCTCTCCGTTTCGTCCTTTTCTATCAGTTCCAGGCCTGTTGAACGTAAGCTCTTATGCGAGTGACACCTATGCTAAAATCAGCTGGACTGTCAGGGAGGAGCAGCAGGACTCGCAGCTTTACGTGGCTTATATGAACAACCGTAAGCTTCTTTTTTCGACTGCTCCACATTGACAGAGGTTTTCGTTGACATTAATACAAATGTATCCTAAATGTTAATTCAACATTTTCCCAACATTCCCCACTGTTAGTGCCTGAATATCATACATGCTCAAGATACAGTGGAACCTCTTAAGATAACACGATCCGTAGAATGCTGTTTCACTCAATATGCTCACGCCATAGTATTTGCACCATAAGATGCTACTTTTTTACCCATTGCTTCGAACCCTGTGGCTAATAGTCCAGCAAATACTAACTGATGAGATGCAACTCTTTTCGTGTACAAACATAACACAATGTGCAAAGCCATGGTTTATACTCCAATGACGCCTAAATTGTTTGGTTCTTTTTTTGGTTAGTTAAGATTTGGATTTGATTTGTTTATGTGTTGTGTCTCTCGTCTTGTCCTTGTGAAGACCAATTCATGTCATCTGTTTCTGCCTCCTCCCTTGTCAACACCAATGGCAAGAAGCTAAGGTTCTAGACAATAGTTGTCTGAACTGAATTGTCCTTTAAAATATTTCTCCTGTATAAATAGTTTCCGAAAATATTTTTGGGGGGAAATTTTAAATTTTGGGATGTTAAACTTTGGAGGTTCCACTCATGCAACATATCTCTGTTTTCTGCGAGGACAATTATTTAAGACTGGGTGCTTGTACACTTGTTGTCCTTGGCTTGTGTGTAGGTGATGGTAACTGGCGCATATCCAAGGCGGTAAACACGTCTCAAAGCTTCCACGTAATTGATGGGCTCAAACCGGGGACCGTGTATACTGTGCGTCTCATGGCCAAGACTTTGCTCGATAATGCTAGCATTTTCGAAGACGTTATCCAGACGCAAGTCACAGGTAAGTTGTGGCAAAATAGATATTAGATATTGTGTCGTCAGTAGAGATTAGTGCAAGCAGCGTTTGGAGCCATCCCAAGACATAAGTGAATTAAGCACATGCTTATGCCATTTAGTGAAGTAAATATCATTGTGTTTTGGTTAGTACTTGTTTCTTTCGTTAGTCCTCGATGATAATCCATATTCTGCTGCATTTTCACTCAGGATATGGTATAACCTAATCCCTCTAGACGTTGGGTTTGTGGTTTTAACAATATGGCTTTTTAAGAAATATTTTAATTAAAATATTTAAAATTTTAACTTTCAATTGTAATTCAATAACATTTTAAATTCCATATATTCAAGGTAATGTTTTTTTCAAATCAGAATGAGCATTTAACATGACAACAATCTGAGACAAAAATGCAGATTTGGCATTTTGTTCTCCTTTTTGTGTGTGTAGGGGAATCTGCGTGCACACAAATGCACAAAAATTTAGTAAATGCCAAGTGTATAGGTGGAAATGTTAAATGATTATTAAATGATGAGTTTAAATGATTCTTTGCTGTTTTACCCAGGTGCGGCAGTTCAGGAGAGAGGGATATCCACCAAGGGCTGGTTCATCGGGACAATGTGTGCCGTGGTGCTCCTAACGCTCATTGCCCTAATAGTGTGTTTTATGCGGAGAAACCAAGGGGGCAAGTATGCAGGTACGCTGCCGCCTGGCAGACAAGACATGCTCTCCATGGACAAAGGTCAGTTAGTCTTTCACTGGGGTTTACTTTGTCATTTTGGGAAGTCAACCAAAATGTTGCTACCCTGACAGACATCTCCATTGTATAAGATCAGCTTCATTTTGGTTGACCTCCTAAAAATGACCATCAGCCATAAAGTCGCCCCTCTTTGCATCATCCATGCATGTTCCATGTTTGCATGGTATTACATCATACCTGACACCAATAAATAACACGCCTGAAGACAAAGCTTTGTCCTGGGAGTTTAGTAAGACAAAACATGCTAGCTCTACCTAAAGAGTGGAAGGTCAATCTAATGGGGTTCAATTCAGTCTAGAAACTGGACTGTATATCCAGAATCTTACAAAAAAACATGCCAAAACGAGACAATACCTTGAGTTCCTTACATCACTGAGCATTTTTTTTTAAAACATTCTAACTTATTTTGACGATTTTATGATGATTTGCAAATGCTTCTGTGATAATACAGAGAGACAAATAGCAGACTCATTTGCGAAAAGCCTTACAAAGATATTTGTTGCCAGATTTATTATTTGTTCTATTAACATACATTAAGTACACTGTAGTGCACATCCTTTGTCTATTATTCCTCAAGGAAAAAAAAGATAATAATAATAATTAATAATAATGATAATAACACTGATGATGATAATAATAATAATAAAAATAATTTAGTTTACATGCTTTAAAGCTACTGTGTTTGATCACTATTGAAAAAAGGTAATCATTCTATTACATGTAAAATTTGTATGTCTTGATGCTGTCCTATTGAGCCCAATAACATGGATGCTAATTGTAATTTGTTGAATTGGCCTTAAAAAAGTTTAACGGTTTGAATGGGTCTTCTTGAATCTTCACAAACGCTGAGTAATTATGTTAGGATGAGATTCATTCTTTAGGGAGCTCTACATATTTGATTTATCTATCTAATGCTGTACATTCGTTAGTATGGGGTCCTACTAAAGTCTCAGCAGAATAGGCTTTGACAAGCTAGCTACTGCATGGGAAAAACCATTTGCATACCCGTGTAAAGCGTTGCTTCTGAATGAAAATCCTGGATGAGACGATTTTGACTTCTCACCTGTGCCGCTGCTCCCTCTGGGCCTCAGTACTTTCTTGTTGCGGAGAGATACTCATTCTCCTCACATATGCTTTATTTCCTCACAAGCTGTCTTCGCTCTTGCAACCCACCTCAGCGTGGGTAGCTTTTGACAAGTATTGAAATTTTTCACAAGCACTTTTGCCCCCACCACCATCACCACCGGCAAACACCTTTGCCCATCCAATTCTTTTCACATAAAACTTTTCTGTTGAGTTCAGCTTCAAGGCAGGAATAGATGAAAAAAAAAGTAAGGGGGAAGGTAGAATAGAAGAATAGAAACTCTTCAGACTCCACTTGATAGAATGTTTGCACACACCATATCATTATTCCCAAAAGCTTTTACTTCTAGCTGTTGAAAGCTAACTCTAGCATGGATGCAAATGCTTTCGTTTAGATTTTTTTATTTATTTTAGCCTGAGTGTAAAAGTGGTGCTTGTGTCATTTAGCAGACACTATCTTGTAGAAAGATAAGAGGTTTAATTTCCCGCTGTTCTTCAATTGCCAGTCACACATGCTCATAGGCTTATATAAAGTATTGTAGGTGTGCACATTTTTGCACCTGTCTATCCTTGGAAAATTAACCAGCCATGATGCTTTTGCAGTGAAAGAGAAGGAAGAAATCCACCCTGACGAACAATCACAGGCACGGAATGATGACACCTTCTGTGAATACAGGTGAGTTGCAACCTTTGGTTATCAGAAAATGGCAAATAACTACTGTGTGCAGAGCCGGCTCTCTTACTTGGCAATACATGCAAATGCTGTACCCTCCGAGTGACAAAAAAAAAAAGTCAAAACTTTTTTAAACATATGATTAATGAGTAATGAAACAACTACACACTCATTTTCTTTCACTGTCAATTCTTTCTTCTCACTTTTCAAAAAAGCAAACCGTCTGTTCTCGAGCATTACCAGGACGAGCCTAGAAGACACTTTTCAACTTTTCGTCATGAAATTGGCTAGGTAATTATACAGTGTAGATCAAACTAGTTGTATTAGAATCCAATAGATGTGCTGTGCACCCTATAGTTAGAGACAAATCCTTTAATTTGAGATGAGTGTAGACTTGCACTGTAATTAATTAGTGTGTTGCTCATGATACGATTTGTTTCATGAAATGCTTTATAATGTGCATGTACTGCAAGTGTTTTTGTGCCTCTTTGGGTTGTGTCTTCATTCGCACTGAATATATCCAGGGCCACCTCATCTCTCTGGACAAACTAATTAGGTTTCTCTTTTGAGACAGGTAAAAAATATATTATACTTTATTTACAAGTTTAAATCCTTCTATGGCCATGCTTACAACTCAAAACATACCTTAATGATACCTAAAAGATTCTCTACTGTAACATCCATGGCAGTTGCGCCGCATTAACATTAAGCATTTTCTGTCCCCATTAATTTTGTGCACTGTTGAGAGTTATGAGCATTGTTCTTCTAGCTGAAATAGATAGAATCAGTGCTAACCTTCAACATAGCACATTTTTAATACACAAATAGCAAGGCAGAGAAGGGGAAAAGGGTACAAGAAGAAACCATCTCCTCATTCAGCACCAGAGACAGCTCCACTTCATGTCAATATAAAGCCAAGTGAGGCCAGTTTATTTTTTAAAGCCAAGAGCCGAGGTCAGGGATCCTATCCTGTGCAATCCACAGGCAGAAAAGGATCAATAAGTTGTGCAGAAATAAATCATATATTCAAGTGCGCAAACCATTCACACCAGCAATCTATTTGCCACGTGGGGATAGATATGGGTCAGCCAGGGCAAACATGGCTGGCGCACTGGGTGAATTGGTTTTTAAAAAAGTTGAATTCAACTTAGAAAAGACCATGATAGCAACCGCCCACCGAAATGACATAGTGAGAAAACAATATTGTCATATTGTGCTGGCGAGCAGGCAAGTAAAGGAGGTGGACCTAAATGCAGGGAACAGGAAGGCCAGGCAGGGTGGTGGTAGCTCAAAATTTTAAGGTGTCCAAAAACAAATGCAAGGGGAGGTTCTCACCCAGGCCTGGGTGGGATTTCTCCAGGTACTCCAGTTTTCTCCCACATCCCCAAAACATGCATTGTAGGCTGTTTGACACTCTAAATTGCCCCTAGGTCTGCATGTGAGTGTGAATGGTTGTCCGTCTCCTCGTTCCCTGTGTTTGGCTGGCCACCAATTCAGGGTGTCTCCTCCCTCGTGTCCCAAGTCAGCTGGGATAGACTCCAGCACCCCCTGCACGCTTTGTGAGGATAAGCGGTTCAGAAAAGGAATGAATAAATGCGATGGAAGTCAATTTTCCATATAATGTCCCTTTCAAAACAGACAAACTCTTTTAACCACAAGAAAAGATTTTTATAATGAATATAGTTTCTTCTAGTGTCTTTGTTAGTTCACGTTTTCTTTGGTCGCTACAATGCTTACAGAAAAGTAAATAAATTGGAACTTTACCTGAGATTAGGGTTTTGTTTATTTGTTTTGTTAACAATGATGTGATAACACACAGTCATACACACCTACACACCCTCAGCCCTGCATTCCAACACATAAACCCGACCCCACACAAAAGAAATCACCAAAAATAGCCCTTTCTGTCGTCCTCCATTCTGAGCACAGTGAGTCACAATTGCACGCAGGCTGCCAATTGCGTTCCCGTGATGCTTGCCAAGACAATAATTCAGCAGGAAGAAACGTGGTGTCTTGGGTGTCTTCAAACTGTTCATGCGCTGTAGCTCCAAAATGTGATAAGAAGGTTTCTCTGCAGCCCTGAAGCAATTTGTGTGCATGAAAGTATTGCTGGCCATAGAACTGACTGTGGTGCACATTCTGACATGGTTTATACACACTTTTGGTTGCTTTAGATATTGTTTTTCTCTCTGAGGTTTCACCTAGAAGGTCAGGCTATGACACTAACAACTGTTGAAATGTAATAATCGTATCTGGAAAAAAATGGGACCACTAGGATTTGGGCCCAGTCTACTTCAACCACCTGTCACCTCTTTATTTATTGTTATGTTCAGTTTTTTACTGAATCTATATTTTCATGTTCAAACATTATTCATCAATATGCACCAAGCCAAAGCAGCATTGTCTAATCTCAGTGTTTGTCTGAACACTTTCACTAGTCTTATATTTATGTGCTTGCTGTATAATGTGGAACGGTGTATTTTCATTGCCTTGTTTAATTTTTTTTAATGTATCAAATGTCTAAAGAAATTTGCGCAAGCGTTTGGTATTGGCTAATGAGAAATATAATGCAATGTGACACAGTTCTTAAAATTATAATACTAATATTAATTCACTCATGCTGACATATTGTACTGCAGCTGTTTTTTTGTCTGAATCATAATGTCAAAACCCAAGCACACGTAGAATGTTGCACCTGTGACAATACTGGTATAATTTGGTATTTTTCTGCCATGTTGCAGGTCTGAGAGCTATTAATTGACAGACATTTCTGTTGGGCTATGCGAGGGATGTCAAACCCATCTATTGCATCTCGTGGGTTGCGTTGTAGGTATTTTGGAGGGAAAAATGTGCCAACCCATAGAAACGTTGATGGCCTTATATTATTACAGGAAAAAAAATGTTCACTGGGATCAGTGGTTGCAACATCTCAACATTTTTGTAATTGATGACAATCTGGGATTTTGGTATAGAAACATGGCATTTAAGCACATGATGCACATGCCCTTACGGCCACAGAAAATAATCCAATGAGGGCATTTCTGACCCCTTGTTCTAGAATTTGATGCTCTGAGGCTGTACTGTTTTTTTCTGTAAGAGTCACAGTAAGGCGAAAATTCTGATGTGAGTCTCTAAATAGCTAAAAATGAGATACATTGCAATTTGTTGTCCCATTTTAGTTCATTTGGCAAATAAAATGGATCCGTCAGAGAAAAACACTACTCATTCAATGGTGACAGTCTCCCATAATTTGAATGTTGAATTTTTAATATAAATATTTATTCAGCCTTTGTGTATTGCTGGAAGGAGTATTGGGAATTCAGTGGAGAAGTTGAACTGCTCCTATCTGTTTAGAATGCCTATCATGCTTGGTTTCATGAAGCTGTTCTGACTGCCATACCCCCAGAGTGCCCTTAGCCTGGCTATGATTTTGTTTTCCTGGCTTTAAAGCCGAATCCAGCCCTCTCTTATGCCCTTTGTGTCTCTGAAGGCAATAAGCCACCCACTGCTTTGCCACGTGTCCTGAGAGCTGACAAAGGGTAATTATGCTTCAGACGATTTCTCTTAGGAGACAGCCCTCTGCTGTGCTGCCCTGTAGTCCAGGGCAAGAACAGCAGGTGTCATGGCTCTGAGTCTGCTTCGAGCAATGACAAGGGTTACTCAGTTTCTTTTTTTCCTTTTTTTCCACCATTAGCTTAATTTGAATACAATACATTACTATATGTGGCCATATTATTTGCCCACTTTTAAGGTGATTTCACATTGAACCCCCTTCTTAACTTTATGTCAAATACAAACAGTTTTAGGATGTTGTGGAATGTCAATCAGTTGAAAGTGGATCCAACACAATCTCCAAGGCAGGAAATCATATGCATATGTATAAAAGAGCACTATAATAAACAGCGCAGCCAAATCAGCTGATAACATAAGTAAGAGGCAAAACGGCCTTAACAGGTCAAAACTTTATACATACTAACAATCTCAAATAGATAAACAGTGAAGGAAAAGAATGGAGATATAAGAATATATAATTGGATTTTTTTCCTTAAATAACTGTAAGAAACAGTGTCAAACCAACTTTGGTGGGAAAAATTACCTGATAACTCGTAATATTTATCAGGAAATGTTTACTGCTTTAGGATTGAGAGCTATTGAGGTTTATACCCAATAAACCTTCGTACATTACACTCCAATCTTCCCCCATACACCTGATGTTTTTTTGCTACCCTGGAACCAAGTCAGTATGGGTCGAATGGCAAGACAAAAGTAATTACTGTGAACCCGGTGATGTGCCTCCCCTCTATCTATCGCTCAGAATCTTATGGGGGGGCCGGGCCGTAGGAAAGCTTTGTTGCACGACCAGCTGGGGTTGACTTAGACCGAATGTCCCGAAGGAGTCTTGAGTCTTGCATTGCTTTTCTTTCTTTTTCTTTTTCTTGTCTTTTTTATCAGCGCATTCAAAGTCACTGTGGGCGGGCAGCGGCATTCGTGGCATTATACCGCTCTTTGATAACAGCCACTTTTCTTCACCATGCAACAATCACCATCCAAAGGAGGTTTGATAAGAGTTGAAATGTGGACCATGTGTGGCCTGCATGGTAAAACGGGCTAATGGAATTGAAAAGAAAAGGAAAGATAAGATTGCTTATTATAAGTCCACATGAAGGAGAACTTTGTAATCTTGACAACCCTTTTGTGGTAAAGAAAAAAAAGGAAAAAGTGTTTCACCATGGGATAGCACTATAATTTGCCACCAGTCTTTAAGTATTTAATGCAAATATACTATCATAAGAACTGCAGTTTATTTTCTATTGTCAAAAATACGAGGAATTTTCATTGTTCAAGATGTTTAGTCCATTACTCGAATATTAAAAACGTTTCCCCTCTTTGATTTGGGCCACCTAAAAATGGTCCTATCAACATATAGTATTACTAATAATAATAATTGAAAATGATCAGTTAGCATGAATGCACAGTGCTGACTTTGCATTACTGCCTCACTATTGTATTTTATTACCTTATGTCAAGGCTAATTTCGTACCTCATTAATATCCAGATTCATAGTTGATTTCACTGTATAAACTGAAACCCAGCACGGCCCGGTAGGCAAGTGATTGGAGCACTGGCCCCACAGTTGTGGCATCAAGGGTTCAATCCCAGGTCCAGGCCTTCCTGTGGGGAGTTTGCATGTTCTCCCCTGGGCTAATGTGGTTTTCTCTAGGTATGAGTGTGAATGGTTGTCCTTGATTGCTGACCACTGATTCAAAGTGTCCCTTACCTGGTGCCCGTAGTTAGCTGGGATAGGCTCCAGCACCCCTCGACAAATGATGAAAAATGCCAAATGAATATTAAGTGCTGGAGGCAGGTTTTGGGGATTTTACGTTAATGTTCTCAAAATGCTGTATCTCCTTTAAGACGCTCCCAAGTCAAAACAAAACTCTTACTGATGAATAGCATCCACCTCAAAAAATAGCCATTTTGTCTAGTGAATACTAAATCAAAAGCAGGAGTGTGGTTTAGGGAATTAGAAAGCAGGACGTCAGGGAGAAATATCCTGTTTTGAGGTGACCTCTTGTCTTCTGGTGATACACCAGCAAAGTTGGCCAGTTGCCTGCTATTAAATTGGCATCTAATCTCCTCAGCCCTAGTGTCCACCCCCTGGGAAAACTGGGAATGACAGGCTGTTTGTCTGGGATTGTATATGGCCCTACCTCTCTCAAACCTCTATCTGTATTCCTCTCCTTTTCTCATTCTCAGCCTTCAACACCTACCATGCGCGCACACCCACACCCACACACACATACGTCTTTGTTTTTTGTGTGTGTGTGTGCTTGGAAAGAGAGACACATGCAATTGCCATCATGGACTCTAAAGAGATTTGAAATTGCCTTTGGTCCTGGAGCCTTAGCAATTAGCAATTAGAGAAGTGATTGTAGCAAGCCCTACCCCCACCCCCTTGTCCATGCACCCCTGCTTGCAACCCAGAGTGATGCATGTATACCATAAAAATCTCCCTTCAGAATGTGGCCATTTCCTGAAGCCTAACATATTTTCTGTGATTTTTTTTGCATTTGAATGTTTTGTTCTTTGTGACATGTTTACTTATAAAGTAAAAACCTTTCCACTTGACATATGTGAAACTTGTCGATTGGTGCTATTTGATGTCTTTGTTCATGCATTGTACCACTGACCCTGGTCTGTTGTTGATGGCAGTGACAGTGATGAAAAGCCACTGAGGGGCAGCTTGTGTTCCTTGGATGGCGATGATGCGGTCGGGGACAGCGTCAGCAGAGACAGCCTGGTCGACTATGCTGACGGTGGAGGAGAATTCAGCGAGGACGGATCCTTTATTGGAGAATATTCAGGACATAAACAAGGGGGCTCTGTCAGTGAACACAATGGATTTGGCCCAGTTACTGCATAATGCCAAGTTTACTTCCAAATTCTGACAGAAACCTCTAAATGTTAGGCTTCCCCAAAATTATATTTAACAGAAAAAGTTGAAAATATGAAACAACATAAATATATTTTATCACAAATTTTGCCACAAAAGTGTAAAGACAATTTTGTTTGTACATACTGTAAGAGAAGTTACTGATTGATTGAATTTAGGATTTTATGCTAATAATTATATGACATGTTTTTTGTTTTTGATATTTTTTTTTACCTGTAACTCAACTTCTGTTGACTTATTTTGTTTACATAAGAACAAGAACACAACTTCAAAGTCTCATGTCGTTAAGACTAAAAAGATTAAAAGTCTGGTCCATAGTTTCAATGAAAATATATCTTATGGTTGGGAATGAAGTGTATTGGGGTGCTTCATTAAGTATTTCACAATTTTTTTTATGAGTGGTGGGACACTATCTAGCTGGTCAATCACAAGACAAACATCACTCATACTGGGATGGTATGAATACATACGTACACATTTTGAATTTTAACCCAGAAATTCTCAAGAATAAAGCACAAGTTCTTGTCACTACATGTCACGTTGCCCCAAAACCAAATTGGATTTGTTTTTATTTGTGTATTTTACTTTTGGAATATGATTGATGTCATTTGTTATGCTGAGAAAATGCAGCCCAAAGTCTCCTACCCTACCCTAAAAAATTGTTTAAATCTGAACAACAACATAAACCTGGATGTACTAGTTTCAGTAAAAAAGGTAATTATCATAAAACCACACAAAACAAATGTGGATCCTTTGAAATGTAATGTCATACAAGGTGAACAGCTAACTGAAACACCATGTCATCTCCAATACGGTATACGATCGTGAATCCGTGGTTATTTCTTTCGCTATGCACTTCCCAGGGGAAGGAGGATACATACCCTCACAATTACATTCATACCCTTACAATTATGTTTTAATTAAGTAATCAAATAATTAAGTATGTAACTGTAAGGGTATGATCCAGCCCATTCTGATAAAAAATATATCGCGAACAAGAGGGATGGATGATTAATAATACGATTAGCAGGCATGAAAACAGTTTATTCTAAAGTTTTCGGAACAAACGTCATATTCCTATATTTACCTTTGTGAAGAATAGGACAGAACATTGACATTTTAGTCAAATGACATATCGATAAATGGGAAGGAAGGTCCGACTTGGGGAGTCAGGAAAGAAAGAAAGACAAACAGACGGACAATTTTCAACCAAGAAAACCAAATAGAGAAAGACACTCTAAGTTGGCTCTTCCAAAGCATTCACTTCTAGAAATCCTTATTTCCCAGCCACTGACCTTTCTTTGGTCTTTGCATACATAATGCATATTGTTGAAATATTTATCAAGGATATACTTTACATGGTTCCTATGAAATAAAGTGCTGAATATTTAATTATATAAATCTATTTTCTTTGTTTAGGATTTAAAAAGTGAAATTAACTAAAATTACATAATATAAAAAAAAATATTGAGCTCTCAAATAGTATAATGTAGATGTTGACATCAAATATAGTCAAATGGAATAAGAAAGCTATTAAATTGTATCTACAGAGGCATTACCTTCATACATAGGAAAATATATTACCTTTTGATAATAGCCTTGAAAAACATTCAAATTACCCTGCTGATCAAATGTTTTGTTTCAAACCCTTTTATCTTCAACTCTTCCAAGGCGGCAGTTGTAACAATAAAAAATATAATTAACATAGATTATTAATATAAAATAGATACAACACAACAATAGTTCTATTTCAGATGCAAACACTTCTTGCTCAAAAAGTTAGTAATGCTCAAAGTTCTCAGGATTTTCATGTAAATTTTAAGGAGGGAGCCTCTCACAACTGTATATAAATCTCTCTGTCGCTTGCTGATTCAAAATAACCAAAGAAGAGCTGCCATAAAAGAGTCGGTATTGTGTATAGCACTCACGGGCTCATGGAAAGATAAAGGTCATAGCAAGAGATAATCCCTGAATTGTCAAGGATGACACCCTCATTCTTTTTATAAATGCTTGGTAACGGCCAGATACTAAAACCCAGAACAAAAATCACAAACCATTACCCCGGTCAATGCTGCCATGAGCATCACACACTAGGGTCTTTTTTTTCTAGAGAACATGCTGGTGACATTTCCATCAGTCATGGTTGATTAAGAGCATTTGGTCATGATGTGGACATCAATTTGATTTTTGCAGTATGGCAGTAAGAGTTCTAACCAGACATATTTTTCAGTATTACACTGCAGTGGCCAGGCAAACTGTATATTTCAAACACTTTGCAAAAAGAAAAAAGCATGAATGAAAATTGCCAGAATAGGAACGCTAATTCAAATTTCTTTGCAAAAATAAAGCACGAAAACAATCCAGACCACATCACAGATTGCAACCTCCCCCCACCCCCCAAATCAAAAAAAATATTTAAACAGTCAATCCCGCTTTGAAGATCACCTAAGGTCTTTTAGTCAATTTGATTATTTTCATTTTCATTTCATCTTCTGAACCGCTTTATCCTCATTAGGGTCGCGGGGGTGCTGGAGCCTATCTCAGCTGACTCCGGGCCAGAGGCGGGGGACACCCTGAATCGGTGGCCAGCCGATCTCACAATTTGATTATATTTATATCTAATATTTAGGCTAAGTGGATTAGAAAATGCTGAGTCGTATGAAATTGATAATGTGTTCACCCTAACACAAAGCGGCACGAAGCACTCCCCGGCCGTAAACATTCTATCTCACATACGCACACAAATGCATAATTTGCAAACATCAGTGCACAATAGGACTGTCCGGTGAAAGGGTTGGCAAGTGAGTGTCACAAACATGAACATCTCATCCATAATGCACTTGGCTGGGTTCATAGCAAGGCTAAGTGTGAGTAACAGGTGTAAGGCAGGGCACTCTCCTATGCAGCCAGTGAAAGACTGCCAAGCAAAAGCCACACTGAAGATTTAAAGTAGTGTTACAGCACTGTCTATTAAAATGGACCAACAATCCACTACAAAAAGCCACCAAGGACATTTTCAACACCGGTAAGATGGGTAAAGTCTGGTGGCAGAAAAGACAGTTGAGCAGTTAAAAGTTATTTCACATTCTGCTTTTTACTGCCCTGACTACATTTAGAGATGAGCATGTGACCTTGACTGTGAATTTGAGCTGCGGCACACTTTTTGAATTGAAAAAATCTCAAGGGACACCACCATCTGAAAATCTTTTAATTTATAAATATGTTGCCTATATTAACAATAGTCATTCTCATCAAAATTTTATCAGCAGAAATCACATAAACCTCCAAAATTATTCCAAAATCTATTTTTTCACACTGACCTAAAGTTACCAAAAGTTGATGTCTGCGGACCCTGAGCAACTTGCGGTTTGAGTGATGCAAAAATAAGTAATGTGTTTTTAATCGCATAATTTTATGACTTTTCTACAAATATTACTTAAATCGCAAAGAAATGTTGTGCTCACACAGACTTTACGTCGCCAAAAGTTGATGCCCTAGAAACCAAACAACCTCCGGTTCATGTTAGGGAAAAATAAGCAACAAAATGACTGTTTCATAATCTGAATCTTGTAACAGTTTCAGATTTTCTTCATGTAAGTTTTTTTCCCTTTTTTTCACAAAAAAAGTACACTGCTGCTATTTTTTCATTCTACGAATTGGACACTGTTTTGATAATACGAGACAAAGCGGGTCCTTTGTAAGATAAAAACGTGATGTGCACTTTTGTCTCTTTATACAGGTACGATTCTGTTCTTAAAGAGCCGGAGTGGATGCAGGTTTTTGTTCCAACCGACCAAGTGGGCAGCTTTTCACGAATCTGGTATGTTAGAAGTGCAGTGAGGAGGAGGAGGAGTTCCAGGGAGGAGGCCTCGGGATCAACCCAGGATGTGCTGGGCAGACTATGTAACACCTGGGAATGCCTTGGGATTCTTCTGGACAAGCAGAACTAAATGGGAATTCTGGGCTTCACTGCTGAAGCTGTTGCCCCCACGACCCGACCTTGGTGAAATGGGAGAAAATGGATGGAGGTCATTTCTACTTTGTTCAGTGCTTGCATGACTTTAAAAAGATAATGAAAATTTGAACAAACCCTTCCTACAAATAACTAAAATTTTATTAGAGTACTGCATAAAAATAAACTCACTCAGTTCTCAAATGTTTTCACCTTCCCCCGACCAGCCGTCCCTAGGGGTCCACTTTCCTTGTTTTTATCATTCTTCTGTCACTCTAACAAAGCATGCCACTCACCTTATATTCAAATTCAATTTGTTTCACTCAAATGCAAATATAATGAAACGCCTCTGCCTCCTCAGAATCCTTTTAGAGGGCTATTATTTCCCTGCTCAACGGTTTAGCGCAGTCGTTTTAAAATGCCAGCAAGCAAAGCTGTAAATGTGTGTGCGTACATGACACGTGGGTGTGAGTGTTTCAAAGCAGGAGGAAGGAACATTATGTCATGTAAGAAACTAATGAGACATGCAATTTTAATATAATTACAAAGTCAGATGGCCAATGTCAGATAAAAAGGTTTAGTAAAGACAAGGTCCAGGACAAACTGGGGCGTAGGAACGTTCACTTCCACGGTGACAGTTTGTACTTCCACTATACTAAGTCGTTTGGCGGAAGAAAAAGCAGGGAGCCTGATGAGAGACTGCTTTAAAGATACAGCCCAGGCCCTTTTAGGTCAAATATTAATTTGATAAAATTTTAGTCTAAGCAAGATTAGATAGTAGACATCTAAGTGATGTCTGTGCAGGAAGTGACTTCCAATTTGGTTGCTCTTGGCCTAGAGTTTTTGGATAAATGGCACAGCATTCAGTAAACTCTATCGTAAAAATATTCATCTTCTTAGTTTGTGTAAAAAAATGCATCATATACACAATAACAAATGACTTCCATGTGTGCACACCAGGGATATGTTTATCATATATTTTCAGCAATTTTTTTTCTCCAAAACTCATGCAACAAATGTCAATGCAGAAATGATATTCCATCTATGTTTTGCACTCTCATGGTGGAGTCATAAAATAAAGACAAATTGCGTTATACAGTATATTATGCTGGAGATTTGTGGTGTAGCAGTGAAGAATCAATATATTAGATATTATGATTAGCACTAATATTTGTCACGTGATGAAGGAGAGCGGGCAAAGGAGGGGATGGACCTAATCGCAGGGAAACAGGAAAGCCAGGAACTTTGGTGTTAACTCAAAAGGTTTAATTAACAAGACCAAAAATCAAAGTGCAAAGAAAAGCCAGAAAGGGGATCCAAAAATACCAAGGGCAGGGCTTGGATGTACACCTAACACTGGCGTGACATTGACAAGGACGCAATAAGAAACAATCAAACAAACAAGGGGGACTTAAATGCACGGACATGGGTTAACGAGACATGGAGAACAGGTGGATGACACACAACTGAGACACATAGGGGAGGTGACAACAGCTGAAAATCAATGGACAATGACAAGAACAAGTTACATACACAGAGGGAAAATCCAAGAAAAACACAAAATAAAATTACAAAAGCACACAACTCTAACAATATTAGCATTTCAGCATTAAAAATATAATTTGGCCACATAGCCCAACTGATTTATTAGTAGCAACAAAAATGATAAAAAATGCAATTTTTAAGGAGAGGAGGAATTTTTAACTGAACACATTTTTTATATACTGACATTTGACAAGACATCAACCCCTAAATTATGTTGTTAAGCATTGCAGGTAAATAAATTGAATCATATATTTTAATTGAGAGATGGAATCTAATAGACTGGTCTGAAAGAGTGGTTGGCACGTCAGCCTCACAGTTCTGAGAACGACGGTTCAATCCCAGGGGGATCCAGCCCATCCTGTGAGGAGTTTGTATGTTCTACCCACGGCTTTGTTTTTTTTGTTTTGTTTTGTTTGGGGGGGGGGGGGGGGTGTTGTATTCCAGTTTGCCTCTATGTGCACTGCGATTGGCTGGTGACCAATTCAGGGTGTTATCAGTACATTAATAGGAAACAATACAAATTTGGGTAACAATCGTTTTTGTGATTTTAACATGTCTGTGGAATAACCCTGCCATTAGGGGCTAGTCCGATACATTTGTTTATCCCTTTATTTATCTGTAAATCGGTAAAAACGTGTTTTGGGTGAAGATTCTTGAGGTATTAGGAATCAATGTTAACCTCCACCAATCCGGATGTTAAAACCATTTTCCTTCGCAACCCTCCAGTAATTGGTCATCTGTCATGCTGTAGCCGTTAAAGGCTTATTAAAATGGAGTAAGGATGAGACGAGCAGGCCAGGTTATTAGATATTCAGAAAAGAAAAAAGACTGTCAACTTTTAAAACGTGTGCAAAAACAACTATTTTCAGCGTGTTTGTTCTTGCATTGTGCTTTGAAGGAAACAGCACTTGAATTATTCATTACACCTTTATTAAAACTGAGATTTGCATAACACACGGGTGGAGGAAAATGCATTAGGGCTTTTGAACCTCGTGTAAATGTCAAAGATTTAGCCTGCCGCTGGACCATCAAACAGCTCGGGAACATGGTCATTTTTAACATCCCTAAAAAGAAACCTGAGACCAGTTTAAAACTTAACGAATAGTGACAAAAAAGACTTTTCGTTCACCATGCATATTTTCAGGTGCGTTGAAAAAAGTTGATAAGCGACCAAATAAAGCTTGTCATGCCAATTTCAACACTAGATGCATACAAGAAATATAGTTTTGAAACTGTGAGCCAGATATGAGTCAGTGTGATTCACTTCAAACTTGATTCAGATAGCTCACAAGGAACAGAAGCAGAGATCCATTTAGCAAAGTCACACACACAAAACACCCACTAACAAAATGCAGCACAAGACAGATCAGAAATTAGTTGACCTTGTAGTGTGTGATGTAGTCAAGTCTGCCTGTGATTCTCTAGACATGAGCTATGCACAACAGCAGCATCTGAATTATTTTATATATTTAACTGTTCCCACGGACTGTAAAAATAATAATAATGAAAATAAACAGCTATAAAGTGCACTACAGTGATTCCTCTTCACCACATATTAGTGCACTGAAGGAAGTGAAAACTGCAAACAGTAAAAACCATTACAAACCCTCAAATGCCAATTGTCTCATCTATAATCCTTATAAAGCGTAATTTATGGGTGTGTGCGTGTGTGTGTATGTTGAGATTCTTTTGCTACGTTTGTCCAAACCGTGCAACGTAGAGAGTTGAATTTTTTTATGGTGGCCAGAAACGGCTTTCTGATCCTAATAGATGAGTGATTGCATTTCTTCACCTTCTTTAAGTGTGTAAACTCAATCTTTTTTTTGTTAAACACCCATTTTTCCAAAAGAGATTTTTTTAATAGCGCAACAATTGTCTTTTGGTTCTAAACAAGCAAGGGAGAAAAGCAAAGCCCCCCCCCCCCCCTGCTTGCAGGCTAGAACTGGGATTTTAGGCCCTGAGCACAAGTGATTATGTTTTCTCCTAAAAAAAACGGATGTACCCAATCAAATCCATGCATTGCCCAAATATCCTAACAGGAAATAAACAATATCTGAGAACTTTGACCTGATGCTCTGAGGGACGAATAAAGGTTTCAATGTGAACATTTTCTGTAAATTATTGAGTAATATTTGCAGGATTTGGGACACCTGACTTCCAGATGCATTGAATTGAATGCTGATATTGTCAGTATAAAAATATAATGAGATTTAAAGCTTCACCACAAAGTGCACAAAAAGAAATAAAACTATTTGGTCATACATAAAAAAATTGGAATAGATGTTGCAGCAGTGATGCTCCTTAAGATCGTGATGCTCTGTGGGTCAATTTTGCTCCACTGTAACTTGTTGCTTTTTGTGGAAAACTATCATGGGACACTAAGCGTTTGGTGTGTGTTTCATCAACAATGTCAGAAGAGTCAATTAGCATGGCAATACTTATTTAACTATGCCAATTTGGTTGTATCATTCATGCATAACGGTGAACTATTGGTATGCTGAGTAATGGCAATAGCAAAACACTCCAACCAGAGTAAAAAAAAAATAATGCTGGGAGATGGGCATGAAAGCCTTGTATTGTGCTGTTCATTAAATTCAATTCACTGGGATTACATATATCATAACCTTTACTTGCCCTTCACTTTACCATGGGAATATATCACCCCTTCACAAATTCCATGGCATGTAAACACGCGCACAGATGCACATGCTGGAACAATAGGCACAGCTGGCTATTATGTATTTAGTTTAGCCGCGCTGACTAATTGTCGTCCTTTGTTTTAGCTGTGTGCCAGGCCCTCAAGGAACACTTGAACTATCTCAGTGTTTGTGCTGCAAAACAGCAGTTACACACAGTATTGTGTAGCTCTTTGTGTTTTTGTCTGTTTCCTTTGTAAATTGGTACTAATTATGATAAATCTTTTTTTTTTCATTCAGAAAAACATAACAGCAGCATATAACCCCAACACATTTGGAAGGCAGACTCCATCTGATGCGTTCGATTGTTTGGTAAATTTTTTGAAGGCTCAGATGACAGGAGACTGGCTATCGTTGTGAATATTATAGTCTCAACCAATTGGCGTTGTTTAATGCAGGTGTGTTCGATAAAAATGCAGTTTTTGGGTTGATTTTCATAATAGTCATTTTATCTCCTCTTAAACTAACCAAATCATGTTTACTGGTCATTTCTTTGAACGCCATCATATTTAAATTGCTAATAGTCGAATCCAATGAAAATGTCTGATCTTTTGTATTGAAGAACACACGCTCATTATGCCGAAAATGGGATATGATTTTTCATGCGCTTATTTTCTAGTGGTACCTGCATTATTTTCTTTCGCGTTGTTGTTTTAATTTCTTCTGAGAGGAGTTTTTTGCTTTTTCTCTTTTTTATATCTGTCTCCCTGAATGCGTAGTGTTCAATTCAGCAGGTAGCAAACCTCTGATGAGAGGCAGTGTTCTTGCTTCAAGCTGTTTGCTTGTCATAAATGTTCATTAAAAAAACGACAACACATCACAATACAACTGCTACTTTTTCAACAAATTGAAAGACAACACTACTCATGGGCATAGTTTATTTCAAGGTAACAAGTAGAACTTTTGGAGCGTAGATTTTTTTCCCAAATGTGGGTTGCTCATTGTAAACTTGATGTGATCAATCCAGCCTATTTGCATTGCATTCCTACCAACATCAGAGTAAGGCATCCTCATCAGAAGGTGTGTCACTGTATAATATGTCATACCGTATTTGTGTTCTTACTTTTCCATAATTGGCAGTCTATTGTGTACTAGCTACGGCGCCAGTTTTTTCTCATTGTAACATGCATAATACACAACATTCCTTCATTCATTTTCCGTGCCTCTTATCTTCACTAGCATCGCGGGGGTGCATCCCCGCTCAAGCTCCTACCTAGGGAAAATTTAGAGTGCTCACCCAGCCTGTCATTCATGTTTTTAGGACGTGGGAGTACCTTGAGGAGGTAGGTTATTGATCATTACCATTTAAAATTGTTGCTCAAATTCCCTAAATACAAACTGTGAATTATTATTTAGTCATACTTAATGCCCTATTAATTATTAGGCTAAAGAAAAGCTCCAAAGTTCCCGTACTTTTAGTGTGTTTTGTTGGAGAACTTGTTAAGACCCTGACTGACGTCCCTTCCTAAGGGGACAACTCATGTACATACAAACTCTTATACACTCACGTCCGCTCAGTGAAACTGTTCAGGGCCATTGTTGGCTTTTATTGATGCATAGACCGTGTTGTTTTACCTTGTTGTCGCCGGACTTTTGGTCGCCGGACTTTTGGTCGCCAGACGTTTGGTCACCGGTTGTTTGGGTCCGGGCGACCAAACGTCCGCGACCAAACGTCCGGCGACCAAACGTCGACGATCAAACGTCCGCGACCAAACGTCCGGCGACCAAACATCCGGCGACCAAACGTCCACGATCAAACGTCCGCGACCAAACGTCCGGCGACCAAACGGCCGGCAACCAAAAGTCCGGCGACCAAACGTCCGGTCATGCCTTGAGGAAGCCCATGCAGACACGGGGAGAACATGCAGGAAGATCAGAACCCACTGGGGTATTGATCCCTCTATCTCTATCTCAGAATTGTGAGGTAGGGGCGCTAAACACTCTCCCTAGTGCTACCCACATGTAGTACATGAAAATAAGTTAGGATGGGTATGGGACATGTCTGGGCACTCATGCCTAACTTCTTCACATGTCTTCACGCGCCATAGCTTGTTGGCTGTGTCATCTGAATCTTTCAGATCAAATCACCTCATATCTTTTGCGTCCATTATACTTCATCATGCCTCGTAGCTCCCGTATGACTTCACCAAACCTAATTTGTCTTCCACTGTCCATGTGCGACATGCAGGGTGACACAGCAGGGGTGCCACATCCTCACTAAGTGGCCACTTAGGCTCATCTGAAATCCATCAACGTTTGCCTACCTTGGCTTATTCACTCTTCAGCCATCTTCTTGACTTCACATTTTCTGCTTGGGAAATATCTTCTATGACACGCACAATTAATGAAGAGCCTTTTGCTGCCCTCAGCCTTCATACTTATGCGGCTGCACATGATGCCTAATTAAGCTCTTTAGAAGGTGATGTGCAAAATCCAATTCTCATATGTTATTTGATGTCTATGGGTGGCTGCATATTTTTGAATTAGTATTTTATTTTCAAGTAATATTTCATGTCGTGTGAACAATAGATGAATTTGTAAAAATTATGCTTGTTTTAGGCTTTTAATGAGAAAAAAAAAGATGGACGATTGCTACCAGTGTGGTAGATTTTGTTGCCCTTTTAGGACAGGATGGGGATCATTAATCAGCAACAGATATAGCGTGACCGGACGTTTCGTGGAAAGACGTTTGGTCCCCGGACGTTTGGTCCCCGGACGTTTGGTCGACCGAACGTTTGGCCGACCGGACGTTTGGTAGAACGGACGTTTGGTAGAACAGACGTTTGGTAGAACGGACGTTTGGTAGAACAGATGTTTGGTAGAACGGATGTTTGGTCGCCGGGTTCGCTCGCTGTCAAATTATGAAAGAGAGTTTACTGTTGATATTTTGATATTAGATATTTAGATATTAAACTCACTCTCTCTCATGATTATAATTTTGAGAGCTGGTTTCAACAGTAACAACCCGGCGACCAAACGTCCGTTCTACCAGACGTTCATTCTACCAAATGTCCGGTCGACCAAACGTCCGGTCGACCAAACGTCCGGGGACCAAACGTCTTTCGACGAAACGTCCTAGTACACAGATATAGTCTTGGTTTACTATGACAAGATTTGTAGAACTAATATCGATGACTAAAAAAACTGCAATGGTATAACAACAAAACTGTAAACTGGACTTTTTGAACGTGTGTCACTTCTATCAATGGGCTAGGCTTTAATGGCCATTAGCAGGAGGTTTACATCTTAGGCTCTGCTCACATGGCAAAAGATTTGGGTTAGGTGCTACTGTGCCCCTTGGTGAATCAAGATAGTGTGGGGATCTTCACTGTGTTTCCAATTCTGCCAAAACAATGTACTGCATCACATAGATAATGCCACACCCTCTTGCTGCTAGGTAGAATTGATATGGCGCAATTATTGCCATGTGAATGTCCCCCTTAACACAATCTATATGCTGTTTCCTTGGCAACTTAGGGCAGTAACGTAATAAAGACAGAAATGCAGCCCAAGAGCCCATATGCATGTGCACACATTTACACACATAAAGACAGACACAAATACTCACCGATTTACAGGACTCTTGAATTACCAGTAGAATGGTTATGACCACATACATTCAAATTTAAGAATCAATATTTTTTTTTTTAAAAACAAGGTTATACTACACTTCTCTTTTGCTCTGGCTTTTCTAAAGAGAAATAACTGTAATCCGCAGTTAACAAAAATGTCCATAGAGGAGCGGGTGGTGGACAGACGGCAATTCTTGATGGCATGGCACTCTCAAGGACTAAAGGCAGTTTGCAAATATATGGAGGCACATTTTCTTGTTTTATTGAGTATACAGGAATTATCATACTGCAGCTGTAGAGTAGCATTTCTTTACAGGTTTTGTTGAGTATAATTTTGCCACAGAGGAGTAGATTTTATAACTCTTATCAAAGACTCAATATGTTGAAGCCCTGAAGCACCAGTGTAGTGTAACATCCCATTAAATGTAATGAATTACCTGCTGCCGTGCATACACAGTATTCCAGTCGACCTGTTGGGCTAGTGAGCCTTTTGGGTTGGTTTATTCCCACTATTGCAAAGATCAGTCATGAACAAGATGGATGAAGATGATAAATCTTTCTGTCATTTCTATTATCTTTTATTGAGAAACCGTGCATTTGTCTCCCCCAGACACTAGGCAGCTCAGTAGTTTAAAGTTTTTCAGAGGGCCTGCATGCCATTGAGCAGAGCGTAATCAAAAAAAACAACATAGCACGTCCTAAAAACTGCACGAGTCAAACTGAGATACATTTTGCTCCTCATTTTGCTATGTCGAGGAAAAGCTTTCCTGAGAGTTGAACACAATTATCTTTGTTCAGAGGTGTGCTATACAGTCAAAATTAATGAAAGAAAATGAGGCATGTGTTAGGCTCATGTTCAAACATTCTGAAATTTCACCGGAGCTTTTTCATATCCCCCTTTTATACTGCAGAGTGAAGTATTGGAATTTCTGCCTGCATCCGGAGATTCGAGCACCTTTCTCCCTAGCACGGTGGCAAAGCAGAATCTTTTATCGGCCAGCCGTTTTTGTGACATCTGGCTTTTTAGATGAAGGGGAATTATGGGGCCATACGCAATCTGAGAGAGCAGAGATGCACCGATACACAGCAGCGCTATCACAGCAGCTGTAATTTGGACCATGCATTATTCAATAGTGCTTTAAGATCTGTGTGGCTTTGAGATTATTTACGTTTTGAAAAGCGGTGGCAGGGCAATTGCAAACATGTCCTGCAGAGCCCAATAGTAATATTTCAGCGTGATAGCATATACAAGTTTTGAAAATTCCCTACTTACCAGTATACAGGGCATTGCAAATGTTACATGATATAAGATATGTAAGACTGCATAGAACATGCAGAAACAAGATTTTTATGCCAGCCCTTGCAAGAATGAAAATGGCTTTTATTTCATGTTTTAGGGTATTCATCATTAACATTATTTCAAGCCTTATTTATATCACTGCATTGTATTTTACATCACAACCACATTATTTTAATCTATCCAAAATCACTCTAGCCTATTTTTTTTATGGTATAGGAAACACGTGGTATAAACTTTTGTTACCCATTGCATCAACAATCTAGCATAGCTCCATTGAAAAAAAATACAAAAGGGCTGCCAGTTAATGGTGAAAGGTAGAATGTTGGGTCTCTAGCTCAAGAGGACAGCAGTCACTTTTGTTATGTTGTCCTGTACAGAATGCCTTATCAGATTACTTTTGTAATTGTCTCTGTGTGTCCGGAGCTATCTTACATTCATTATGGTAATTGTCATGGCAGGCAGCGATGACTCTCAAACACACTGTTCACGGAGCTTGGCCCACAAACTGCGGCCCCTGATCTAACACAACTATGTTGTCCGTGTGTGCGTGTTTGAATCTATTTGTAGCCGAGCTACTGGCCTTCCTTACAAATATTACTCAAGTTCCTGCTGTCCTTCTTTCGCTAAATCTTTCTCTTACTGTCTTCATCCTTTCTGCTTTTGTGTGTGTCAGAGCTATAAGCATCTCCCTATCTCCACATGAAGGCATTATCAGGCCGAAAGATAAACCCTGCAATCTGTTTTCATCTATAAATAACGTGCAAATCATGATGTGTGCCAATCAAGGTGTTGTCAGTTGGTGTCCTTTTGACTCAATACAACATCAAAATGAAGAATTAGTCATGTTTGCAAAATATTTTGGACCAACGTTAAACCTTTTGGTCACCATTTTAGAAGAATCACCTATTGCGAACATTTGATAGAAACGGTCACATTTTTGGCTCGGCTCATTAGATGAAAATTAAACATATTTTTATGATAAAGTTATCCAATACATCTTTTTAGCATCGTCATATAATAGTCATTAAAAAATGTTTGTCAATGAACTATTTTTGTTTTCATCATCAGCACAGCAGCTGAAATTGGCTCAATAAGATGCATTTAAAATAGGAGCTGGTGTTTGTTGAATAAATATGATTTGAACTTGGAATTCTTTATTTCTGATTGCAGCCATATCACAGTTAAAAGTGAGCCCTTTGTTAATAAGGTGGGAACTCTTGTGAATGCTTAACCTTTTGATAGGAAGATTTAATAATGTGTAACATGTTCTTTATCTACCAAAACAGTGCTATTCCTCATGCACAAAAATATCACGTGTTTCCATGGAAACAGTGTGTGTTAGACGTGGAGGGGTGCTTGTTTAAGGTTCCATGTCACTGTGAAGAAATGTCGTTCAGGCAACAGGGCTGGCACTCTCCCGGCTTGTTAAAAGTTATCTCAACTTTGGATCATTAGACCGTGTTTTCCACCTTGCAGTCAAATGTGGATGACGGTTAGCAGGCAGTAGAAAAATAGTGGATTTTCTTTTGCTTGAGAAAAACATAATAGTTTAGATGCCCAAGCATTTGTGGAAGAGTTTGCCCATCCCTGTTCTAAAGTCACCTGGTTGAGGATCTAACTTCAAGTGACCCTCATCTCATGGAAATTCATACATACTAATTGATTTTTTTAGTAATGTGGTTTAAAAAGTACTTTTCTCACTCGCTGATTTGAAATTTTGTGAGACTTACTGGCAACTTTTTTGTAGGAGCTTAGAGTCAAAAGCATTTCTTTGCCTTGTAATGTTATTCACACCTATTTCCATGTGCTCTGATGGTGTTATTTTCCAAGAAAATCTAGTTTATTCGTGCTCTAACACTGGTTTGTACTAGGGATATTGTCTGTAGGCCTGAATGTACTGTATTTGTCAATACTACTTATCTTTTATATGGATGCGTAAGACTTTCTCAAAACAAAGACTGACCCAAAGACCCTCAAAAGTCAGTGTATATTAGCATGATCAACCTCAGTTTACCCAAGAGAAACTCACATGTCCTCAGAGAGGTTGCATTTCAGCCAACCGCAACTTGAAACACTATCTCTGCAAGGCTGATCTGTAAAATGTGCTGCCAGGGAAACCTTCCCCTCATAAAAAATGAATGGAGGACTAAAGTGGATATCATAAAGCTGAGGCCCATCTCAAAGCGTGTAATGTTGGATTGAGACAAACAAAGAATAAATGCGACTGACTTTAAACCCATCTTTGGTGTTTTTAATATCTGACGATTTCATTTAAAATATTTGAATTTCCCAGGCACACTCATAAAAGTTAGGTGGACTGATAAACAAGACACAAAATGTCATCCATCTATTATGAATATGCTTCCCTTGTGACTTTCAAATAAATGGGAAAAGAGGGCTGGAAACAGACAAAAGATGCATTATGATTTGAGCAAAATGCCTTTGCTATGGCTGGCATTGATTCTATAATCAGTCACCATTTTGTTTGATATTCTCGAATGCAAGATTGCAATGCGAGATTTCACTTCCCTTTTTGTGCATTTGTATTTTTTTCATATCTTTCAGAGCAGATGACTAATGATGCTGACAAATCGACAAACCACAGCCTCGAGAAAGATTTGATTTATCTCTATTATTAACCTATGCCATTTCCTGCAGGACTTATTCAGATTTTTTGACTGAATCCACCTTATTTTTCCCATACCATTTCTTCCGCAAGTGCCATTTTCAATTGGGCCCTGTTTTGATCTATAGCTAAAGGATAAATTTGCTGTTCACACAAATGATGGAACCCACAGGGTGCAGGAACATGAATCATGTCATTCATAAATGGGGACCACCCACACCATTGCAGTTATAGCTTTTACTAGTAAAAGAGCATCCATAAATAGTACATAGTATGGCTCCGATGAAATTGCTTCGATGTTGGCAAGTAAGTTTGCAATTTCACTGAAGTAGTAAAACATTTTCCTCAATAACTACCTTGAAGGTTTTTTGCAATCCCTAAATATTGAAGGTGGTGGGGGGGATTTTTGCAAACCTGTATTTGGAATAATTGAATGTCTCCCCTCATGGGAGGGGTAATGCATTATTAAAACAAAATTTGCAAAGTGAAAAGATAGTGCCAACCAGAAAAATAGATTGTTGAGGTATGCATGAAATGAACTAAAGGTTAGCTATTTCCATCGTGAGAGATTAAATATTGCAAAACAATGTGTGTTCAAAGCGCGAATGATTTTGTTCAGAACTTTTATGGCCAGAATATGTAGGCGCAGCCGAGTTAAGTTCTGTTGGCTTCACCAGGCCAGGATTTTTCAAATCTTATTGGAGCACTTCGCAACTGGATGTGAAGCGGTCGGAATGAGAATCAGCATCTTCAAATCAGAGATACTGGTCCTTAGACCTTTCTGGGTAAGGGCATCTGATTAGGATATCTCCTAGTCGCCTCCCTCGTGAGGTGTTCTGGGCACATACTGCTGGGAGGAAGCTGTGGAGCCAATCCAGTACGTGTGTGTGTGTGTGTGTGTGTGTGTGTGTGTATATATGTGTATATATATATATATATATATATATATATATATATATATATATATATATATATATATATATATATATATATATATATATATATATATATATATTTCTGGGTAAGGGCATCTGATTAGGATCTGATTATATATATATATATATATATATATATATATATATATATATATATATATATATATATATATATATATATATATATATAGATATAGATATAGATATAGATATAGATATAGATATATATAGATATATAGATATATAGATATATAGATATATAGATATATAGATATATAGATATATAGATATATAGATATAGATATATAGATATATATATATATATATATATATATATATATATATATATATATATATATATATATATATATATATATATATATATATATATATATATCCTTGTTTGGTGTGTGTAATTTCTATTCTCCCATCTTTACACTTCAACCATGAAGTTTTTTTTCACAGTAGCGTGGCCTTAGAGAGCTTCATAAAAGAATTCCAGACGCCGCTATGAAACAAGTAGAGGATTTTTTTTTTTATACTGCAGGTCAACTGTCTTCATTTCTCTAAGGCAGTTAGAGCTTGTTTTTTGTGACAGCTACAGCCAGAAACATCCATTGGAGCCATGACAAGTCAGAGCACCTCCTACAAGAACTTGGTAGTTTTGTATTATATTTGATCTTATTTTTATTGGTACATTTTTGTCATGCAGGATAGAATTTGAATTCTTTTTTCAAGCACAAAGAACTTCATGAGAGTATGTGAATTTCCATTTGGTTGACACATCAAAATTTCCCATTGATAGGCTGTTTTAATGTATGTATTCATCTCAATTCTTGTGTAATGTAAAGAAGCAAGTTACGCAGTCAAGCATTTAACATAATGCTGATGATTTTCTTTTCAAATAACATGACACTGAAAAACTCACTTACAAAAGTACACAAAGGGACTTCACTATCATTTGGTGGCTATTCTTGACCAGGCTCGGCTTATCGTGACACAACCTTTTGACTTAACTTCACTTGACTGGACATAACCTTGTGACCCAACTTACCTTGAACCGACCTAACCTTGTCACTTGATTTGATTTGCTCACAACAGGAAAGACTTAGGTCTTGCTTGAAACTCAGACCAAACGACTTGCAACTTTCTTTAGACTCGAATCAGAGGGACCTGTGCAATCAAATGGCAAAGGGTACAGTCATCAAGTAAGCAATGGTAAACAACCCAGTTGATTGGTGACTCATAAAATAGGTTGACGTTTTGTATGATATGATCCATTGCAATAAAATTCAACTGTACAGACTATCTAAGGCCTCTTACATGACTTCATAAGAACAAATTCTCCTCGGTGCAACACCATTTTTCCACAATGCTAAATTATGTGATGTAAAACAAAAAAATAAAAAGGAACATCCCTCAATAGGACAATGTTATTCATGTCACGATGCACACAGCCATTCTGAAAAATATAGGACTTGGAAGTGGGAAAAAACACTACAAAAGCACCCCTAAAATCTACCGCAAAGAGAAAATGTCCTTGACCCACATATTTTCATAAACAGATACATCATTCAAAGCAAAGGGCTGAATTTCAAATCCCTTACCACATACAGGGAAAAGGCTCTTTTAGGTGGGCATTTTAATAAGAGCACGGAAACCAGCCTAATTATGGTGAACCTTGCATGTTATTAAAGTCCGATCACCCCATGTTGAAGCTTCAAAAATACAGTTTCTCCTGTGTGTTGTTAGGTTCACCACAAGAAAGGGATTGAAATAAGATGCAGATCACAGTAGGAGATTCCTCCAAATCCATGAATGCGAATCTAAATAAGATAGGCAGGTGTATATCTTATATGAATCAGCATGGCTACCCCAATCGCAGCAGTAAGTCACAGTTTGATTCCCAATCTCTTCTTGGTCTGCTGTTGCATGGAGCAATGATTCAAAACCTGTGTACCATAAGAAATCACCTGAAACTGTAAATGATCCAATGTCACTGATTTTAAGAGTTTGTGTTTCTGCGAATACTCATTTTTTGTTAATAGATGGTCACAGACTAGCGTGTTTATTTTAGTTATTTTATATTTGACTGTCAATCACCAGTAGACAATGTATTTGATGTGTTTTTTGGGGGGGTTAACTTATGTCATAAACCATCTGGTTGACTACACCGTCGGACGCAATTAAGATGCTCTTTGGAAAAATCATCAGATTTGAATGTATTCTTTTTTAGATTTAGTCAAACTTGAGGAAAACTAGACAGTCACTCTTCAAAAATTGCCGCACTATGCCAGTGTGAGTGAAAACAAACTGAGATGCATACACTCCCTTGAGTTGCAATTTTTCTCCCTGCCTGTCAGATAGAGATCCCAAAGTGCCTTTCACCATTTTGAAGTCCAGCACAGCATCTCAGTTGGTTATCCTTGAGGGAATTTTTCCACTCCCAGTAAAATCCTTTTACCACTCCAAACCTTTGGTTGCGAGGGTTGGAGGAGCAAGGTTTTTGATTCGCTTTTGTTCGGACAATATACCGTAGTTTATGGATATTCAGTCTTTCCAATTTTTTCTCTCCATCGAACCCTGTGTCTTTTTCAACTAAGTGGTATATTATTGTTTCTTTTTTTAGGGGAGTAGTTGGCTTCATGTTTACTCATTGAAAATTGTCAAAAAATTACGCACATATTTCATTAAAAAAATAGTAGAATTTTATAGGGATTTAGGGGTGCTATTGGTGGACTTTAGAATGGTTGTGGGGAAAAGTCTTGTGTTAAATGTGTCTAAAAATCCAACTTACTCAACCACTGCTGGAGCAAATTAATTTTGTAAGTAGATGTACCACTGTATCTCTTTTTGTTAGCCTTTCAGGTAAATTAAGATGTAAGAAAACAGGATGTTTAGAAAAAAATACTTTCATGGTGATTATAATGAAGAATAAAATTAAACTGTTGCTGGCTTTTTCCTGAAGGCAGTATAGGTAAGCTTTGTGAGCTTTTTCATTGCACAAACACTGCATTGTACGCATCTCTGACTTTGAATGAGGATGAAAAACAAACTATTCACAATAATTGATTTTTTCCCCTTCTCTCCAGCCAAAACACCCATTAATGGCTTAAAAGGACAGTCCAAATCCATTCGGTTGACCATGCAGCAAAGTGGACCTAAATGGCACATCAATGTAAGTAGTCAATGTGATATTTGTCCATTATGTCCCAAGAAAATATCTTTTTTTCACCATCATGCAAATCAGGAACAGCAGATGAGTAATGAGTTTTTAAAAGAAACACGATGTAACTTGGCTTTGACTTGGATAACAAATTTGCACTGAAAACCTCGAGAGGCATCTTAGCTCAGTCATGTTTCCCTGAGCTTGAACATATTCTTTAATTATGTGCTGTCCCCATTGGCAGACACAAACCATTTGTGAGCAATGGAACTGTGACATTTCAAAATGAAGGAAGGCACTACAAGCAAGGCTTACAGTGAAATTGCCTCCTTATGTATGATCTTAACTTGCATAATGCAATGGTAAGCATTGCTTACCTCTTAATTCTTGCCACGTGTCTTGTTTTTTTTTGGGGGGGGGGGTATTTGTTTGTTAGTTTTTTTTACCTGAGGGTACAACTATTAAATGTAACAATTTCTTGCTAAAGGAAAGAAGGTACCTTGGAATTTGTGTTGTAGTGATGTACAGCAAAGCTTTAAAAAAAATTTAAAAAATGAAAGATGTGGTTCCTTTTCATCCTAATGACAAAATAATCTGCTAGCTCCCTTTCAACAAGATAATATCTGTAGAGAAAACAGGGGGAAAACTGAAAGCGTAGACAACACCACTCGCCACTTTCCCTGTGAGTGGAGGCATAAATAGCAGCCGAGGTCGCTGATTGATAATTATCCTTATCTTCAAATGTCTCCTGTTACGGGGAAACAAATAGGGCGAACGTTGCACTGGCAGGCAGAGGTCAACAGGAGGACTTCTACATTTCACACAGCACACATGGAGGGATAAAGGTGCTACCGACCCATCGTCTCCGACCCCTGGGTGAGATCTGAACCGGATGATAAAAGCAACTGACGGAAAGAAAATTGGCAGATAATTACAAAGGCGAGAGGGGCACATTTTCTTCCCCCATGTCTCTTTCTCTTTGTCATATAACACACATTTATCATCTCACCCAACAACCACCGACACACCTGGATAATGCAAGTCCATGGTGTGCAACCGCTACTGATGATCCATGTTGCAAGAACCTTTTTTCCAGGGTGGATGGATTATATTAAATATATTAGGTATTTATTTATTTATTTATTTCTCTCTGTCTCACTGTCTCAATTTTTTCCTTTCTGTTTGTCCGTCTGTCCACTATGACCACCGTGTGTTCAATAGTGAATACAAAGTAATTTTAATTAACAGGCATATGCTCATGACCTGCTTTGTTAGTTAACTGCAACCCCTTTTTCTCAATGAAAGGCCATCTGTTTGATGCATTTAAGTAGATGGAAGGTAGTTTCTACTTAATGAATCAATGTGATGTCAAATACACACACAATGATCCTGAGTTTAGGCAGTTTGGTGGCATTTCTGGATCAATGCAGCGGCCAGTCTCTTTGCAAATGTCAGTGTTACAAAACAAAACAAAACAGAAAATGTAGCATTGTCTCACTTCACTTTTGAGGTTGAAATGAGATGCTGATAAGATATTCTTTTGGATGGTTGTTTACTGGGGAAGAACAAAATAGAAATATAGTGTTATTCTGACACAAAATAAGAAATTGGATTTTAAAGTGTTATCTATATGCATGATATGATTACTCTCCCCCTACAATAGCTCAGAAATAAATACTACTTCCCGAAAGGCAACCCCCCAACATCACCCCCCACCCCAAACCAACCCCATGCTTACTCTTACTTAAAATTGTCCTCTTGTTGGTTATTAATAGTGTCATGCATCTCTCAATGGTAACCACGCCTTCAATCCCCTTGAGTGTGCTGGAGGGTGATGCGCATTTGAACTGGAAAGAATGCATCCATACTACATAAGTTGTGACAGATGAAAATAGTGTGTGCACACTTGTCATTTCTTTAACAACACATCTCGAATGCAGCCACTGACATCATCCCCTCAGAAGTTTTTTCTTGATCCTAGATTTTTGTTTTGTGTTTTCACCTGTACACTAATTCAACATGATAGAAGTAAGCTGAATAAATCAAGACAGTCATCCTTTGTTTTACAGGACAATGTTGGTTTTCTTTTCAACCAAGATAGCCTCTTTAGAGTTACAAGAAACTAGATAAGACTTAATCTTGAACTTTGTGAGATGTCATACGGATGTTGTTTTCTTCTCCGTTTTGAGTTTGACATAAAAGAGACAGACAACACATGAACTTGAATTTCTGATTAGTGCATAATTATTGTTGTACTCCTCAATGTTGACTAGGATGCCTTAATGAAGATAATAGAGAACACTAAAACATAGACTCTCATCGAAATGAGAGAATTGATTTTGACTGAGATGGTATGTGTGCAAGATATAGTCATTGTTTTCGTCACAATTTGATCATTAACATGAGGATAGGAAAAAAGCAGTGGCAGGTTTACTCAAATGTAATTAAAAAACAACCAAGAATATACTTTATTTTGAATATCAAAGAATAATATTGTAGGAAGTCATTGGAAATACACATCCCCCCCCCCCCCCCCCCCACACACACACACATTACACTACACTGAGGACACAAACACATTAGAGAATTAGAGACATGCACCAGGGGATGAAAGGAGAGTGGCTGTAAAAAGAAAAATGATGAAAATAATGAGTATACATATAATGTTGGTTGGACACCAACCATAGATAAGCATTCATTTTGTGTTTCTGGCACAGTTATGATAGGCAACTGTACAGTAGTGAAGCAAATTCATACTTGTTTTAGCTGCCATGTACATATTGCTAGGCAGAATTTATGGAGTTTAATCATAACTTCCTCAGAGGCCAATAGAAAAACAATTCTCAAATGAAGGGGGATGTATAAAAATTGGAATTGTAACAGTTTATTGAGTCACTCATTGGTTGAGGTAAAGGTCTTAATTCAGAATATTGAGCAGACTTCTAAGATCCTTTTAATAGTCTGCTGCCAACTTCATTATATTGGGGTGCAATACTATTTCTATGATTCCCAGTGCTTATGTAGCATGCCTTGATACCCTTGACCCATTATTGGAATTCACAGATGGTTAAATTCATCTTATGTTGTTTAGCATGAACAACTACCTGCAAATTCAAATTCTTGGTGAGCATTGTAAATAGTTTTTTTTTCCAAATTCTCATACCATTTTCAATAAGCTTTTTAATTGCCTAGCGACAGAGTCAATTAAAAGGATCAATCCCTCTAACGTCAAACACGGCAAGGCATGACCGATAAACAATATGGATTGGTGCTCAATAGAATATTGTACATTGTACAAAAGCAAGGTTTGATTGTTGATTATTTTGTTTGAATTTGCTCTGTATTCTCCTTTGAGCAGCCAGCAAATTCTAATTTTGATACCACTGAAAAGCATCACTAATGTGAGAGGGCACCATATGAATTCTAACAGACTAAACATTCGGGCTTATGATTTTGTGCCGAAATGCAATAGCTGCAAGTCAGAGCACCTGATACATTATTCAAGGTGAGCAGACACCAAGTGACACTGATCCATTGCTTCAATCGATAGCTCTGTTGACAGAGAATCCAGATGAACCAGAATTGCTGCAAATGATAGGTGGCTTACACCATTATATTAGGGTTGAGGGTGCAGATTTAATTGTTCAACCGAGACAGACAGACAGACAGACACACACACACACACACACATAGTTTCTTGCGTGAAGTTGTATTGACATTCAACATATTGGATTCCATGCTGGAGCAATGAGAGTCAGACTTCACTAGGCGCAGGCATAATTAACATCTATTGATACATGACAGCTGTAAGCCTGTTTCCCAGTGAATTAAACCACCTCATTCCAGACTCATTGGTGAGTCTAGGAGTTAAATAATAGATGTTTGTCCTTTCACTCGCACTTTAACATGCACCTAGAGAAACCTTCCCCAGAACCCCCACCACCCATTTCACAATGAGGGGTGAATCAAATTGACTCAATCAATGAAGTTGTGACAATTTCCTTGAAACTAACACTTAATCCAATCAAATGCTTTCCAGTAGACATTTGAATGACTGCATTTGTGGAATATAATGAGTTTGAATTGTTTATCCATAGAGACATTCTAATAGAGCTTACAGCACTTTGTCCTGAAACCTGACCAACCTTGGGCAAGTTGACACATTTTTCCTCAATGCAGTTTGGACAGCAGATGGGTGGAGCAACACCTTTTAAAAAGCAAGTGGATGCCCACCATGTTGGCCAGGCATCTTGTCTGGTTCTTCTGTCAACATTTAGTTTGAATATTTAAAATGGGCATTGACACAATCCCAAATATGCTTTTACTCAAACACAACCACTGTTTGAAGGGACACATTTGAGTGTCTAGGAGTTCCTTTATGATTGTCAGTGTGATCTAGACAAATACTCTAACTGCTCCTTTAAAAAACAATATGGTGCTTATGTATTGTTTTCAGATCACAATTACCATGTTATCAGTAGAGACACATTCTTGTGTCATCTCAACAATAAAGCAAGAAATGAGAAAATCGAATTTTTGTACTCCAGTCATCTCCTTGGTTCAGACACCATTCAATTGTTGACTTGATATACTAAAAGTACTCTCATCGGCCTCATTCAATGTGTTTTCTTTCTTTTCATGACTGTTTACATCTTACTTAAAGCATAAAAACTATGAATGAACATGTATAGAGGTATGTACTTAACACTAAAACGGTGAAATAACTTAAAATATGTTTTCTATTGTATTATCTAGGCAGCCCGGTGGGCGAGTGATTAGTGCGTCGGCCCCCTTTTGAGGACGAGAATGTAATATAATATAATATTATATAGATAAGAAACTCTTTGCCATTTCACAGCAGTGAAATAGGGCCCACTATCTATTAACGCGATATTTTTACATGGAATTTTTTTTATTATCGTCCACCACACAATGCTCCAAAACACAAATCAATATAATCTTTAGTCATTGCATGGATTACCAGTGAAGATTCAGATGCTCTTAAAAAACTGAGGTTTTCTCGTGAAGATTTTCCTAGAAGGAAAAAAAGGGAAACATGTATAGTACATGAGGGTGCCACACTCTTTAAATATGCACATTAGTTATTGATGTTAAGTAGAAATTGTAAGTTATTGCAGGTGCTACTGTGAGTGCTGAGGGAAAGATCATTAGGTCATCTCTGTGCCACCAGTGGCTCAAGTTGTGCCGGCCCAATTGTAGTGAAATAAGAGGGTTAACTAGCTCAGGCTTTTAACTTTTTAATTTGTCATGATGAAATTGTCATGTCTGTCATGTCTCATTTTTTGTTACTCTGTAGTCATTCTATTGAGGGAACTAATCCCATTAATCATCAGACCAACAGATAACTCCATGTTATAGATTAGAGACAAATTAGACATTTTTTTTGCTGGCTCTTATCTTTTCCCTAATTCAATATATCATTGTAATTGACTACTATATGGCATGGCCCATTTTGAAAAACTATGTCAGAGATAAATTTTGAAATTTGGAATTGTGATGCATTGCTTGAAACAAGTGACTTGCGCGTCGGCTCGAGCACCCCCATGACCCTAATGAGGATAAAGCGGTTCAGAAAATGAATGAAAATAAAATAAATGAATGCTTCAAACAATATTGAAATGTGTGAAACAAGAAAAAAACTCAGATATGATTAATATTAAAGACACTTCGTTTCACAAAACACACCGATTTTTTCTGTATTGCTTATTATCTTATCTGGCATGGTTTACGTTGAGCTAATTGTCCAAAGCAAGCAAATATTTAAATTTTCAAAATTCATGCATGGTAAACATAGGGGATCCTTGATTTTTTTATAAGTACAACAGTTTGTTTTCGCACACCCGCAAGCAAAGTACCTCACCTTACTCTGATCAATTTTACAAACACATAGAAATTAGAGCAGATCAAATGGAAATTGAAAGAAATTTTGTCCAACACTAAGTAACACACTATTATCTGCTTTGCTTTGTTTTGTACTGCAATTTATCAGAAAGATTTTGGCTTACAGTTCTGTAATGAATAATTGTCTAAATTATTTTTCCCTTCAATATTAGTTTTAATTTAATAAGCAGCTATGTTAGCGTGCAGTAGAACTCTTTCAATTCTTGGCCCTTCCACCATTATTCTGCTCCATTGAGTATAAATCTACTTGCAACCCTCTTGTTCTCTACTCAAGCAGAATGGTTGTGATGAGAGTGACAAACCTCATTATAATGTTCCTCAATGAGTTCTCCACCTTGAGCTGCATGTTCCAGCCTGCGGGAGGGGTTCCTGAGTGTTTTGACCCATGTTTGCATGCTCTCAGTTTGACTGTCCAGTCCAATGAATCAGATGCCCTAGTCACGTTTTGTCCTCTTGCTTTTAGACTGTTACGCATGAGCGGTAAGTCTTCAGGGGTGAATAAAATGAGATCATGCACTGTAGTCTTTCATTAATGAACATCCTCTGTCTTTAATTTATAAACAAAGGAAAGTCTATCTGTGAAACATCAAGCTCTGGACCTTTGACTTAGTGTAGAGAAAATGTTCAAATACTAGTCTGAAAACTAAACAAATGGCCAAACAAATGCGTGGAGGAACTGAATTGGATGTATTCATGTATATTTAGACCAGGGCTGGGAAAACTATTCCACATTGGGCCACAGTGAGTGTAGTTTTTCATTCTAACCAATAAAGACGACACATTTTTACCAATCTGGTGTCCTACAAGTGCAATCAGTGGATTGCAGTCAGGTGCTTCTTGTTTTCTGCAGAAATTTCATTGGTTAAAGTGTATTTGCTGGATCGGTTGCAACAAAAACCTGCACCCACAGCAGCCCTCGAGGACCGTTTTGCCCACCCCTGATTTAGACTGATCAGGACAGCTGCGGTAAGCTACCAATTTTAAGTCTTGCTGTTATAAATGAATTGATAAAAACATGGCTACAATATATTTTTAATGCATGAATGGACGATTTGATTGTGTTATTTTGCTAAATCAAGAGTCATGAGCAACCCACAGTCCATTGTGGCCAATGTGTTCTGTATCCACCCAAGTGTGTCTATGTGAATTAGAGCTGATTTACATTTTAAGACTGCAATAAGCATTAGGTATTAATCTATAAAGTACTGTGCTTGAGTCAGTAGAGAGCGATTTATTATGACAGAATGCTGCTTGGAGACTACTTTCATTCTAGCCATATTAACATTTAGCAATCTCTGTGGATTGTGTTTCATATTGTGTTCATAGAAAACAATAAACTGAAAAAAACAATCATGTGCTTTTCATATCACAAATGCAATTATTATATAAATTGCTGATTAAATTTCACCATGCATCTTTGTGTCCACTAAACCCAAAATACCAGCTGTGAATGCCAATGGAAATTAAGGAGTACAATTCCTAACTGGCATGAGACTCAACAATAAATATAGAAATGTCAGCAGTTCATCAGATTTAGATTTTCAGATGCATATCAATGGTATGATGCTGTTTGGAAGCATGTGCTGACTTTGATCTTTCTTAACCTTGGCAATGTGATGTTTCTACCAACTGTGAGGCAAGCTGTCTGTCTCTCACTGGTCCCTTGGTTTTGTGCGTATCACGGCCCGAACCATTGCTGCATTGTTCCCTTTCCTGATCAAATGAGTCATGATTTAACTGCAATGCATGTGTATTGAAAAAAAATAGATAAATAGCAAGAAACATGACATTTATTTCTTAATTGCAGTCACAAAAATAACCCAAATTGAGAGGTCAAATTTGAATTGGACAGCATTGCTACTGAGGACACCAGGTAATCCTGACTAGAAACAGAATGCAAAATGCTCCATGGGCATTCCATTGTTTGTCCTCTCTTATCAAGTGTCCAGTCTACTTGCAAGCATGTAAGGTGCATTGCACATTGCTAACGGGTGGATTACTGTCCAGGTCAAATCGAAAAACCGTTTTATTCCCCAGTAAAATAGCAAAATGAATTACTTAACCATTACTTAAACTTTTCCGATAGTAGCATAAATGGTGGCAATGTCATACTTAGAATTTTTATTGCGACTGTACTGTCTAACTTGTAACTGTTTTTTTTCCTGTATCTGCATTCCCCCCCCTTCTTGCTACTGTCACAATGAAATTTCCCGAATACTGGATGAATAAAGTTATCCAATCCAATTCTTCAGTCGTAACCTCATATTTTTGGAATTGTTCACTTGGGTAAATTAGAACACACCTGTCTGGAGGGAGCCAATCAATGTGGTTTTGAGAGTCCTAATTTTGTATGACTCTACAATAGTTGTGTCCATGTGTGAGCCCCAATAACAGATGATACGAACAAATGGCATATTTTTCAGACTGCATGTAATCCAGTGCACTTTATATATGAATTCAGGATCTGTTTAAGGGTCTCAAATCTATTTTGTTGGAGGATAACTGTATTATACTGCTCCAGTGCTGAAGACACACATTTATCATTCATCAAACCATAATTGAAACAATAAAACAAATAAAGCAATTCATGAATAGAGCAATTATTAAGATCTCAAAAGATAAATAATAAATGACCAATGCAGCACTAATGCACCTTCAAGTGCACCTCGTGTATGAAAACAAACATATTCATTGATGTTGTGTGTTGTATTCCGGTGATGCTTATAGCTTGAAAAATATGGAATGCGTTGTATAATTGGTTTCTACATTGATTTAGAGGCCCGTCTAATGAATTCAATAATGTGCAGTGTGGTCTGCAATGGCACGATAATATTCGCTCGCATTCTTGTAAAACTCGCTATTCCAGTACATTTAACCATCAATAAAAGGCACCTAACGTTGAAGTTTGTCATTACACTAAGTGAGCCATGATTTTCTTTCTCACGCCAAAAGTGATTCACAAATGTTTTTCCCAACGCATTACAATTACCTGCTGTAGTCAAAAGAGAAAAAAAAAATGCGGGATTCGGCTTACAAAACAGATGGCCTTGCATAACCGGGCTACAGGCTAAAGCTCGATTCTGAAAAGGTTATTCAAGTCACGTAAAGAAAGACCACGATGGCCTTGAACAACCTAGTGACTCCAAAACAAGTGACAAACAATAACAGTACTACTAATAACAATCTAATTTCCTCTGAACTCGTAATAGTAGTCGTAGTTCTGTTTGTTAATTGTTAAAGCAGCAGCAAAAATAACATGTATCCGTCATCCTTGTTTTTGTGTGTTTTTCTTCTCTCTCGAATGATTTTATCCCTTTTGTTATTGGTAAAATAATCGTAAAGTTTAGTGGAATCATTCCCACACGTACGTAACTTAAACTGAATTAGACTCACTCTTTGGTAACATGAAGGCAAATTGCAGCAGAGCCTCTGTAATTAATGGAGGCTATAAGGAAATATGGTTAAGAGTGATGATGAAGCTGCCATTTTACGGTTCAAATAATTCTCTATTTTTCATGATTGATCAAATCCATAACGCATGCAAAATGATTAAATGCAACATCTATTGCAATCATGACAGCATAACTTGAGGATGAATGTTTCCAGCATCCTCCATCCCTTCTCGGATTATAACCTGTTGTTTTCTGACATTTTAAAGGCAGGACTTCTGAAGCAACTCTTTTTGTTTTTTTCAGAGGAAAAAAATACACAACACACTCTATTCTATTTATTCTAATATTGCAACAACTTCTTCTTCGTTCTTGTTTGTTCTCACGGTAAGAGCTATATATCAAACCACCAAAATAAGGCAAAATCCACAAGGTACAGTCTTCAAAAATAAGGTCCAATCTATCTTAGTACTGTAAAAGAGTAGTGAAGAAAGACCCATTTATTACTTTTGAAGACATTTTCAGACTCAATTTACTGTTTTCATTTAAATAAACCATTCCAATATGATAAAGTAACTGTCACAAGGTATTTCTCTTTGAGATGTTTATCGTTCAACCTTGATGGCTTTTAGTCTAGTGGGAAAATAAATGTAATGAAGGATAATCAGAAAAAGCTCGCTGATTACTTGGCTTGAATATTGAGGGGCCACAAGAGAAATGAATGCAGTAATTCCACCACTTGACTCAAATTGTTAGAATCAGAAAAATGATGAGTTGCCTCCAGTAACGCCCCATATAATCTAACTCAAGGGAACATTTTTCACCGTGTCCAAAAAGTATAGGGATCAATACTTAATCAGCACCCAAAAATTGGACAACGCACAATGAAAAATTTGAGAAATTTGATACAAGACGTCGTGTGCTTCTGTCAGCAGATGACTAAGCTTTTAGAAACGTTTTGGGATTTCACGCGTGGAAAAGCATGAACTTGAAAAGTAACATTGTGAACCTGAATGGTCGACAAGCTCTGTCAATCCTTTTATCGCCTTACAGGGGCCATAGACTTTCGCATTTTTAAGGTGCAAGAAGTAATACTTTTAAGGTGATAACAAAGAATGACAGTTGCAGACAACATAAGTGCGCTGATGACGTGCACTTACTGTCATGTTTCCATTACATTACAATGTGCTAGCGCAGGGGAGGGCAAACTATTCCACAAAGGGCCGCAGTGGGTGCGGGTTTTCATTTCAACCCATTGAGAGGGCACCTTTTCACCAATCCGGTGTCCTACAAGTGCAATCAGTGGATTGCAGTCAGGTGCTTCTTGTTTTCTGCAGGAATCTCGTTGGTTAAACTGTCTGTGCTATATCGGTTGGAACCAAAACCTGCACCCACACCGGCCCTCGAGGACCGGTTTGCCCATGCCTGTGCTAGCGTGATACTGGGACAGTAATGGCTGATAAACATGTTAATTCATACACAAATTGTTTTCCCTTCCCTTGTGGAGTGTGGAGTTTGAATGTTGTCCCTGGTCTTTCATGACTTTTCTCTGGGTACTCCGGTTTCCTACCACGTCCAAAAAAACATGCATGCTATGCTGGTTCAACACTGTAAATTGCCCCTAGGTACGAATCTGAGTGGGAATCGTTGTCCGTCTCCTTGTATCCTGCAATTGGCTGTCAACCAATTCAGAGTGTCGGCTGGGATAGGTTTCAGCACCCCTTGCAACCCTTCTAAGGATAAGCGGCACAGAAAAATGAATGAATGAATGAACGGACACACATACAGTTGGAGATCTCACTGACAGACACTCTGGACCAACCAATGTAAAATATTTGAATTTATTCAATTTCAGAATATCTTGGTAGGCACAAAAAAAAAAAAAAAGCTCGATAAACTACTCTGTGGGCATTTTCAAATCAAACTCAATTTACACAGTATACCTTGCTTTTAAGGAAAAAGAAAGCAGAAAAAAATGTCACAAGGTTTGAGGTCAGGAGAGCTAGCATCCCATTCAAGGTGAGTTGCTTTATTCAGCGGATGCTTTGGAGAGTGATAAAGCTCTACCCATACTGACTTCAGGTTGTTCAAATGCTTCAATCAAAAGATCATGATACTTCTTGTGTGCAGTGATTTTTTGGGGGGTGGCAACCCTGTATATAGGTAGATGTAGAAGCTTGCAAGGGTAAGGGGGTGTTGGGGGGCATAAGAGCTTTTAGGCTGTATGCGTGAATGTAATCACATGTATTTGTGACCCCTGAGACTGAATTGTATTGACCTCCATGTCAGTTGTAATGGCGCTTACATTCATACAGAAGACGTCAAGAAATGTTCTGCCTATGGCTTAAATTGTTTGAAACTTGCAATGCACCTCTAAAGTAAACTACTCGTTTGATCCCTCTGTGTTGTCATTCATTTATGTTCCCACGCATTCAGGCTCATACTGTAGAAGCAGGTTAGAGTCACTTTTGAGCAGATGCTCTAGTGAGTACCTGAAAATTAATGCACTTACACTGAGAGAAGAGGGACTCAATTTAGATAACTGTGCAGGCTTGAGAAAATTGAGAAAGTCTCGATTCCTGCCACGGCAGAGGTATCCTGGAGACAAATCATTTTAATGCCGAATAATTCAGTAAACCTCAGTCCATGACTATATGATTGCTCCCGGTGTTGTAATACCTATTGAACAAATTAAGATGACTCTCGCCCTGAAGGTTCTGTAAATTAACAAGCTGAAAGACGTTACTTAAGCAAACATGTATTCCTGTGTTAATAACTAAGGTGTCCTAACTTCTCAAGTCAGCAAACAAAGACTATTGGGCAATTCCTTGCCTGGGAGAACACATGCTCTATAGGGGGAACACTTCATTAAAATTCTTAGAGCAAAGAGAATGCGTTGGGAATAAATCAAAACCTATCCTACGCATTATTTTCTTCTATCAGCTATCATGCTAACTACAAAGAATTTATATAATATGCTGCAGCTCTGTGGCATTTGATTAATGTGTATTAACATAAATAGAACACAATTTTTTTATGCTTACTCCTGTCACCTTTTTATGCTTGTAAACACCTCCAGGCTGTGCTTGACATACCAGTTAGATAGTATAATGTATACAGTCTTTGAAAATAATATTTGCAACTTGATTATCAAAGTCTATGCTCAACAAAGATTTTAAATTGTCATTAATGGATGATACACGAGGTGATGCTGGTCAAAATAATAGTATATGGTTGTATTTCAAATTCTCCATTGCAAGTAATTCCATTTGGAATAATTATTTCCCAAGTCAGCTGGGATAGGCTCCAGCACCCCCCGCGACCCTAGTGAGGATAAAGCGGTTGACAAAATGAATGAATTAATTAATTTTCCGACTGTTTACATTATATAACACATGATAACTTTGATTGTGATATTTAAAGTATACATTTTGACATGACGTATTATTTAGGGTTTGGAGTCCATGGCATGGGGTTGGTTTGAAATTGTTATAAAAAGAGGAACTGGTGGTGCGAATAAAGTATTGTACTAAAGCACAGCAAATGCACACGTATAGATTCAAATACTACTTTAATTGTATACCGTTCACTAAATTAAACTCCAATCTATGTAGGGACAGACTCAAATGCACTGTCCTCTTAGTAGCAAAAATGTGACGCATGACAACCATCAAATGTATGCTTGCGGTTTGAAGGAAAAGCGCAGTGAGCCTCTGTTGCCCAGATGCAAGGGTGCAGTCATTGAGTGGTGCAATTGTTAATTACCATTAGCCTCTTAAATAATGCACAGTCTCCTTTATAGCTCATTACCCATCTTTTTGGCAGCAGTGAAAAGCTATAAAATACATTTGCCGTGGTCCGCATAACCCATGCTAGACGGTGTCACTTGATTGCAGCGGTTCTTTCAGAACTTATGTATTGTTTCAGGACCACACTGGGTGACAGTTTTTCCACATCTGCCCTACGGTCCATTGAGACAGCTGCTCATACTGCAGTGAACATACCGTCACGATTTCTTCTGTGTGTCAACTGGGCAAGCAGCACCACAATGTGTGTCATAATAATGAGTGGCACTTGTGCATGTGCTAAGGTCTATTTGATTATAGACACTACTACTCTAAGATCCTGTTGATTTTAATAGCAGTTGTGGCAATAGTTTCTGTCCTCAACCATTAGATTATTTTCCTGTGATTGTAGGCCATGAGTTCAAACCATTTCAAATAGAAGTGATTAATCTTCAAGTATTCTAGGTTGTAGCCTTCTGTTAACTGAACATCTAGTACTTCCATTTCATGGTTCAAGAACTTAGCTTTTTTTGCTTTAAGAAAACAGATTGGCTCAAGGTTAAATGGTTTGCTAGGGCAGTCATTATCGTGTAGCACGTGAAGACAAGTTGGACAGAAAGAGAGAGCGAGAGAGACGAAGTGAGTCAAAGAGAAAGAGACTTTCAGTTTCTTGATTTTCTTTGAAAAAAAAATCACACAGTATCAAGCCAATATCAAATAAAAAAATGTCTTGAGTGCCTACCAGGAGCTTTCCACCAAGTTATTCAGTCTATAGAAAAGTCTCAATAAGAAGTGACTTTTTTTTAAATTGATTTTTAATTGACTTCATTAAGGAGACATTCAAACCCTAAAGCTTTTATCCAGCAAATCATCAATTTTGTTACCTTTTTATACATGTTGACCTCTAGCTAAGGTATTTCTTGATAGGTCAAGGAATTATCGTCAAATCATTATTATTGTTATCATTATTATTATTGTTGTTTTTAAGTGAAAAATCTCTAACCTTTAGAAAGCAAGAATATAACACAAGAGAAACCCCTAACTGACCATATTTTAAATACAAATGGAAAATCATACACGCGTACTCCAGTTGAACTCTTTTGGCGTGGTGATTCCCAAACAGGGTATCGAGGTACACTTGTAATCATGAAACTTGTCAAGGATGATGGCGGAATTTCAATTTCATTAACCTTCTCTACAACGAATTATTTGCAGAAAAGCATGGTGGACATTCCCCCAGAAGCTATGCCAACATGATTGTTAACATTCAGTTTCGCAATTTCTAGCCTTGCTTTTTTTATGTTTCACACTGCTCAAAATTGTTGATAATGCTGTTGAACCCACACTGGTGAGAGAAATATACAGTATTTTCTTTGACAAAGGATTACTGCTGCTTTGAAAATTGTCTGACTTTCTTCAAAATGTTATATAATTTTTACATTATTGGAAATACTGAAAGTCATTTATGGGACCATTCTTTTCATTAACCAAGGGGTCCCAAACACATTTTCCTTCAGTGTATTTCAAAGGTTTTTATTTTTTGGCTTGTGTAAAGCCTAAGGGTGAAGGTAGACACTCTAATATCTGTTCCTTGTTATGCGTTACAATGGCAATGGAGCGTGTAACTGGCTCACGTAACTGCTTGTCATTTCATTTTTGCCTTCTATCAATACTGCAGTGCAATTAGAGGGGCATCTCATTGAAACAAAGCTGTGTTTCTTGTTCCCCACATTGTTGAATTCACTGATGTGTTGCATGATGCTCTGCTGCATTGCTGTTATGCAATTTAGAGGGCTCACCGCCATGCTGAGCTCTTATTTAACGTTAACCAAATCTTGTTGTTGTAAAAGGAAGTACAACTTAGTGGGAATATGCTTATAGTTAAATCAAATCAATATATAAATAAATAATAGTGGATGAATAATAACATTCAATTAATATCAGCCACCATATGGTACAGTGGTTCTTCCGCCTGACTTTGATGTGGGCACTCTGGGTTTGATTCCCACTCGGTGGGGGTATGATTGTGAGCGAGAGTGTGAGTGGTTATACAGTATTATGAAAAAAGGCCTCACACACATTTGACCTAAATGTACATTTCCACATTAAAATTTAGTAATTATAAATCTGGTTTGATGTATGGAGGTGGCAAATATTTTCATTTCTGTGATAACTGCAGTTTCAAGTACTTTTTGTGCATAATTTAAAAAGGCATCGGGCCCCATTCAAAATCCTGCTCTCAGCAGAAAGTTGCTGTTACTTCGCACAAGGACATTCTTATCGGCCATAATGACTTTAGGCTGCCTGCACGCGTCAAAGTCACAATGAAGGCTGCCATTGCTTCTTTTTTTTCTTTTTTAATGTCTCTTCTCAAACTCTTTTGTTTCAAGCAATCATGCATGTACGCTTTATGAAAAGTACAAGTAGTTTTAAGCTCATACACCCATCAAATTCTGGCTGCTCAAGAAGATTAGTTGGATATAAGACATCCCTACAGATTTATAGCAACTTCTTGTCAATCAAACAGAGAACGCAAGGGATGAGTTTCCTAAACTTGTCTTGTATGAACACCGTTTGAATGAACAACCTCTTTCACAGAAACCGCAATAAAGCCCCAGAGTACAAGCTGTAACAGATATAATTTTTGCACCGCTTCTTAAAATTTCCTCTCTTTAATCAACCTTTTAATCAAAGTAAGCTACTCTTCTGAACAATGTGTTGAATGACCTATTTTACTCAGGCTCAATACATGTTCAACAGGTGCTGTCTTTATTCTTAAAAAGGGTCATGGGATTCACACATGTATTTAAAAAAATGATTGAACCGCAACATCATTGATTGAATGCCCAAGTGCTATTTTTTAACACACTTCTTTAAAAAAAAATCCCTAGTTGCACAGCCTTAAGAGTGTGTATATTGTGAATACTGGGTATAGTAGTTTTCTGAGAATCTACTGAAAATGTGGATTAATCTGGTGAGTCTGCTAATATTTTGAACACTACTGTAAATGCACGTGATTTTCCGCAACTGGAGAGCAAGAAGTGATCCCTTCACTTTTATCACATTTTTGTTCCCTGCATAATGTGCACTGCGTATGGTTACTTAAAACACGGTTTAGGTTTTCAAATTGGGAGGGTCAGGCTAGGGTTAGAGATTCAAAGTAGGGTTTAAGAAATGCTGTACTAATTTTGTAGGTTAATCCAGATGCTCTTTTCCCTCCCTTTCTACTTTATAAGGCTTAGTCGGGCTTAATTAATTTATTCTGTAATTATCATCTCCCGTTGGCTGGAGCAAAGGTCTATTCTCTTAAAACTAACTCACCATGGATGAATTACAGGCGACAGACAAGCCACATGGAAGGAGTTGTGGACACTTAAATGAAATAAAAAATACATAATAACGATAGGACTCCAGGTTCTAGGGTTTCTATCCATACAAATTTAACCAAGAAGAATATTATGATGGCAATACATAAAGTAAAGAATTTGATCAAGAGAACGTTTGAATTAGAACAGGGCTGCATCTGAGACTGAAAATTTTACAAATTTAGTACGTTTGAGGACTTTAAGTTAGCGTTTACTCTATTTTTGGGATGGGTTGTAGACTACACAGAATCATTGCTAAGTGTGTAATTTGATGGCCTTGATCCTTTCTGATTGAAATGCAACATTGGTAGGATAACACAGCTTGATTCTCCATCTAACAGCCCAGTGTGTTGAGTGCTTCAATATTTTAATCCTGTTTGCAGTACCATTTTGGCCATTAATCTCACATATGGTGCCTTTAACTCTTTGTCTGCCATCACATACATGTTAAGTCCCCTGATTTGATCGGCAGACTCCAGATTTCTTGCAGAGTTTTCATGCCTCCCTATTATCCAACTAAATCTCACAATTCTTTAAAAACAAATACTGGTACTAAATGTAATCTGTCAATCTCTTTTCCAATCATGTTGAGTGTGGTCCGTTCAATCACCAAACTAAAGTCACGCAATCACGTGCTTCAACAAGTTGATCTCATTCATTGTGAGAAATTCATTCATTGTGAGGATCCAGGAGAGTAGCAGACAAGCTAGAAGGCTGACAATGTTGTTACCCACAGAAAGAAGATGATATATGAATCGATTTATCATGGCAAAAGGAATTGTCTTGGTTGAATAAAAGTGACAGAGGAGTAACTCTTGCTTTTGTTTAGATCTGCTGTTTGCATATCTCAAATGTCCACAGTGGTAAAAAAGAAAAAAATACATTTAGAAACAAGATACACCATCGAAGAGCAGTGAAAATATGTGGAGTTTCAAAAATTAAAAAAATGTATTAATTCTAAATTGCAGGAATAGCATAATTGCACTTGGCAAACAGAAATCTCCCTATTTTGAATTTCTACTACTTAACAGATATGCCATTGATGGCCCTAGAAATCCAATCCATTTTGAATGGCAGGGCTGGCACCCAGCATCATTCGCTGGCATCATTGGCACCTCCTCGTGCCCTATGATTGGCTGGCCACCAATTCAGGGTGACCCCCACCTCACATCGGCTGGGAAAGGACCCTTTTAAGGGAAAGCAGTTCAGAAGATGAATGAATGAAACCAGCCTACTCTGGATGTTTTAGGGATGTGGGAGGAGACCGGAGTACCTGGAAAACCCACACAAGCATGCAAACTCCACACAGTGAAAACCAACCTAGGATCAAACCCATGACCCCAAAACTGTGAGGCCGGCGCACTAACCACTCACCCACCCGGCCAACACCCTAGGCTGGTTGAACTCTCTAAATCAGCGGTCCCCAAACTTTTTCTAACCGCGGATCGTTAAAGCTCTTTCTATTTTCTGGCAGACTGGCTAATGGGGAGCATGACCGGACGTTTGGTCGCCGGACGTTTGGTCGCCGGACGTTTGGTCGAAAAAAGTCCGGCGACCAAAAGTCCGGCGACCAAAAGTCCGGCGACCAAAAGTCCGACGACAAAACAAGGTAAAGCAACATGGTCTACGAATCAATCAAAGCCAACAATGGCCCTGAGCAGTTTCACTGAGCGGACGTGTGAGTGTATAAGAGTTTGTATGTACATGAGTTGTCCCCTTAGGAAGGGACGTCAGTCAGGGTCTTAACAAGTTCTCCAACAAAACACAATAAAAGTACGGGAAATTTGAAGCTTTTCATTAGCCTAATAATTAATAGGGTATTAAGTATGATTAAATAATAATTCGCAGTTTGTATTTAGGGAATTTGAGCAATAATTTTAAATGGTAATTATCAATAACCTTCCGGGCGACCAAACGTCCGGCGACCAAACGTCCGGTGACCAAACCGAGTGGGTGGTCACCAATGGGGAGGGTGACAACTTAAGACAAAATTTTGCTGGGGGTGGGGTAGTTGCACAAACGACGTCCACGATGCTAAAACAACAACAACAACAAAAGTCTCAAGCATAATGGCAATTATTCATTATCATTATAACAACTTTTCTCATTTCAAGTAGGAGGGCCAGATTGAAAATGTTAATGTTTATGACTCTGATGGAACGGTGCAAGGTGGTTCGCGGACCGGTCCCGGTCCACAGACCGGTGGTTGGGGACCCCTGCTCTAAATTGCCCCTAGGTATGAGTCTGAGCGTGGATGGATGGATGGATGAATGAACGAATGAATGAATGAATAATACTACAACCCATACCAAAATGTCTCAAACACGCAATACGAGTTCCTGTTATGTTGGTCCGCGTGCGCACAGGAAGTAGCAGTCCAATAAAGTACCCAGACCCCCCTTTATGCTCGTGCGCTATGTTAGACGACTGGCGAGCACAACCCAACTCCCGTCAATCCGCGCACAGTCAGCCACACGCGAGTCACGCTCGGTCGCGAGAACCAACATCCTACTAGAGCTGCTGGGATCCTTTACCCCGGACCAATCTCTTGTTTCCCAGTCTCGGAGAAGAGGAAGGGGAAGAGGAAGAGGAAGAGCACTCGGAAGGCTCTCGAGGGTAGATTAAAGGAAGCGTGAGAAGAGTTTCTTTCCACACTGTGTTGCTGAGAGGCTGACAAATGTCCGGCGTAACATGGATATCCGAGGAGGGGTAGGACTCAACAATCACCTACTTGGACATGAACGGGTAAAAAAAGCACACACAAATGTATCCGATTGCCATTCATTTTGATTGTGAACCATTTGTATTGCTTTTCCTTTTATGAGTCGAGCTTTAGGCTATCGTAGTTGATTTTGAGTGAAGGTGGGGGGGATTCAGCCCGGAATGGTCGCGAGGTAAATTTACAGTCCAAAAACAGGCACATAGACTAGTTTTATTTTTATTTTTATTTTTTTGTGCAAATAAACATAACTTCAGAATAAAATCTGCTCACACTGATTCGCCCAAAGACAAAGTTTCAGCGATGCACATATGTATTTGGAAAAAGAAAAAAAATCAAATCAGAATAATTTTTCCTTTTTGCTTAATTGGCTTTCCCCCCTCCCACAGGAATAATGACAGAATGCAATCATTCAAACACTGTACCTTTTCCTTACCAGTGTTGTGGGTGCGATTCCCAGTTGCTTAGTGAAGCACACTCACCCCTGTACTGGTTGCCAGCCAGTTACACTTTCAGAAACAAACATTAAGAGACAACCCTCAAGCAAAGGAACCCCTGAGAGACACAGGGTGTACGTACATCATAAACGAAGGCAGTAGACAACTTGAAATGATAACCTCTGAACTGTAAGCGAGTGCACCAACCACTCAGCCGTTGCATGGCTATGCATTGTCGGACAAAAATAGATATGTATTGCTACACTTGTTGTAGTAAGGAATCCAGTTTATTGACATTTCCTATAACTGTGCAACTTTGTGTGAGAGGTCACAAATGCACCTATTGCTCCCATGTAGTGCTTTCTGAACTCATTTGCTGTCAGTAATCGAGGGGGATTGGACTGACTCTGAGCTCATCATCTCTCCCAGTCATTAATTGCACTGAGCTCCGAGCCTGATTGCTGTCAAGATCACCCCAAAAAGTTTTTCCACACAAAATCTCTCTCTTTCCTCAATTTCTATTCTTTCTCTCTTTCTCTCTACCTTTCTGTCTTTTGATCTGTCTGTTTTTTATCCCAACTTTTTCAGTAAATGAGAGGTACTTTTCATCTCTACTATAAAGAAGGGCAGCAAAGGAGGAAAAACAGTATTAAATGCATATTAAAAAGTCAGAAGGCAGCCCAGTGGCCTCACAGTTGGAAGGTTCGCTCCAATGTCGGTCCTCACTGTGTGTGAGTTTGCATGTTACCCCCGGTCTTGCATGAGTTTTCTTCAGGTACTCCAGTTTCCTCCCACATCCCCAAAACACGGTAGGCTGGTTGAACACTCTAAATTGCCCCTAGGTATGAGTGTGAGCATGAATGGTTGTCTGTCTGTGTGCTTGTCCCCTGCGAATGGCTGGCCTCTGATTCAAGGTTTCTCCCGCCTGGTACCCGTAGTTAGTTGGGATAAGCTCCAGCACCCCTTGCGACTCTTGTAAGGATAAGCAGTTCAGAAAATGAATGACTGAATAAAAAGTTAGATTAAGCCATTGCCACTTACTACCAACCCTATTCATCCTAGGCCCATATAACAGTTAGAATACCACCGTGTGTTTAGACTCCAGGGATTATTGTCTAAATTTAGTTTTTTACAACCCCAGAGAGAGGCTCTGCTCTGAGATTGTACTTTTCAAAAAGTGGTTATATTCAGCACAGTGACTTTTGTTCTTTGTACATCTTACTTCATGTACAACTCATTCAAGTTCAGATCACAATACTCATTTGGACAGCTCTTTCCACAGGCAGTGCAAGTACACAATATTAAGTGTTGTTGTTGTTTTTTGTTTACAGTACTGGTTGATGATTAACCAAAACCAAACAACAGCCAGCATTATCACACGAAAGGGGGAGGATTTTCAAACCGAAAGCAAATTCTATTAAACTTGACTAATAACAAAACAGCTACTGTGGGACCGAGAGGTATTACGACTTTAGTATATCGCACAGGATCAATCAATAAGTCTATATAGGCTTGGGTGAGTATCGTAAAGATCAGCATACAACATTTTTGTTACAGTTGCAAGACGCAATCATAGTATTTTCTAAAAAGTTGGATAGTCTTAAAGCTAAAAGTATTTTTTGTATTTAAAAAGGAAGGGAAAGGACTAATCTAAATTTGAATGAGATGTAAATGAGTGTATACAAAGATGCCATCAACAATAATGCATTTATCAAGAACAATGATAATTGTTAATATTTTGAAGAAAATAATATAAATAATATTGTACAGAAAATTCAAATCTAGAGATATCTTGTAAATGTCAATTAAGCAGGTCAGTTGACTCAATGTATCTAAGAGACGGCAGCCAGCATATTTGTATAGACCACATGCCAATGACTGGCATTATGTTGCTGTTTGATTCAAGGGAAATGAGGCCCCAATATACTAACAGCAGATATAAAATGCTGCAACTGTATTGTTCATCAATCTTGTTTGATGTTTATGTATTGGGTAACCTTTCACCAGCAATTCATAATTCACAAAGAGAACCACCCTTGTAATACGAACTCCAAGCAGAAGAGACAACACTATATAAACTCTCATCTATCATTTTTGTCCCATATCGTTCAGAATTTCTGTTGCGTTATCTATACTATACTATGGAAAAATACTAAAGATTAAACATGGTGCAACCCTTAATCTTTATGTTTGTGACACTCTTTCAAAATTATTAATATTGACTACGATACAATCATGCATTTTGTTGACATGATATAACTCTGCGTGTCATGATTCTTTTCAACAAATCACTTTGAGCGTAGATGTGCATATCCTTCTTTGCCAGTTCCTTGTGAATAGCTGCTCTGGCTAGTAAAATCTCAATTTTATGTTTAAATCCAGTATTGAAGTGCCAGGTGTCTTGGATGTGCTTCAATTCAAGAAGTAAAATGCTTGTTTTCATTTTATTTATTTATTTTTTGAATGTTGGCTCCTTGGATTTTTTTTCACCGTTTAAGTGCAATATACATGACAGTTATGCCTCATATTTTGCAGTTACTGGGCAACAGACCCATCCAAACAGCCCACTGTTAGATTATATTATATTAGATTGGATTAAAACTTTATTTCATCCTGTATTCGGGAAATTTCTTGATGGCAGTAGCAAGACAGACACAAGACATGAAAATTGAAAAGCCGCAAAGTTGGGTTTTGCCCAGATTTAGTCTGTGCTTGTTTGCCCCATCCCCAGGATCAATTTTGAAATTGTGCCAAACCAGACAGAACCAGACTGACTTGGCATGCATTTTGGACATGGTGATTTCTACATACTCCCCCACCCCACCACCCAAATTTCACTTCAGTAACAAAAAAAACTGAAACAAGTAATTTGGATGAGTAAATAGAGATTATTTTGACTTTTGTAACAAAGTAAAAATAAACATGTAAAGGTAAATTGCATTCAAATTATCAAAATATTATCAGCACATTGCCTGTTTTGTACCTTTTCACTTCCAATTCAATATTTTCATTGGATTTGGAAATTCGCTTCCACAATTCTGGACTGACATCAAAGAAGCATATTTCCATTTGAATAGGAGTAGTCAGTAATTGGCCCCTTTTCCAGTATTTGGTGAGAAAGTGAGGTCTGATCTCATGCTGCACATGACTCCTGTGAGGGTGCCAACAGCATTCAGTGAAATGAGCTGCTCTCTTTGCTGAGATGTTGAAGCTGCAGTCTGTCTCATGCAGCTTTTCATCTAACAGCACACTGTGCCTGCTCTCTTTTGCTCTATTCAGCCACTGTAACATTTGAAACTGAACTTTGAACTGTCAAAAATTACTGAAATGGCCTGAAAAGGAAATGACAGGCAGGCAGCACTCGGTTCACTAACAAGCACAATGCATTTGCTGTGACTGTTGTATGACAAAATATAGATGCTTCAGCTACTCAACACTTTGAAACTGCAGTCACAAACATTTTTTTTCATTAGCAGTAGCACCTGAACTGACAACAAACTATTCAATTTATTTTATTACTGCATCTGCCACTATTCTGCTACTATATTAAAGTAGAACTTTTAAAAAAGATAACTTATGGTAATTATCAAGTTAACATTTGGGACGAACTACACTTTCAAAAAAGGGGCATTTTCATATAATTACAGTCACCTGGAACACCAAATTCATTGATCCTTCTATCCACTATGAATATATTACACGGATCAATCTGGAAAAGCTCCAATTAGACCATTTTCGGGAGAAACCTTCAGAAATATGTGGCTGCTGATTAGATGATTGAGCTTTTCCTCAGACTCACAAAACCATTGATTCCAGTATAAAAAGCTTTTAGAGGCATTCTTTGATCCTCTTTTAATGAGGAATTTAAACTTTTTATTTTATTTTATTTTTTAGAAAAAACAATTGGGAAACTGACCTATCTATAGAGTGGCCCTGCGGCCGAGTGGTTAGCTCGTCGGCCTCACAGTTCTGGGGGCAAGTGTTTGATCCCAGGTGGGTCCATACTCTGTGGCATTTACATGTTCTCCCAGGCTTACATGGATTTTCTCCCGGTATTGTGGTTTCCTCCCTCATCCTAAAAACATACAGGGTAGGGTGGTTGAACACTCATAATTGCCCTTAAGTATGAGTGTGAACATGTATAGTTGTCCGTCTCCTCGTGCTCTGCGATTGGCTGGCCACCAATTCGGGATGTCCCCTTTTTGGTGCACGTAAGTGTTTGGGCACTTAAGGTTATTGAGACGGTACTGTATGATGAATCACTGAATCAGACAGGACTGACATGTTTGCAAGGGTATCATTATAGTATTTCAAATGAAAAAGCAGCAACACAACAACAAAGGTTATTATAAATAAAATAACAATCACACCACTTCTCTTGTCCTTTGTGTATTTACAAGGGCATCCTTAACAGTGGCCTAATGCTTTACAAGATCAAATAGAGGGCGCCCATTAATGCCCTAATGGAATTACCCAGCTTCATAATGGTACATAAATTTTGACATTTTATCTTCAGCCATGGCTCATTGTGTTCAAATATGGACATGCAGCTGCAAGCAGGGATCACTTTTCAACATACAGTGATACCAGCTTTATGCGTTCCGGGACTGAGCTCGTATGTCGATTTGCTCGTATCTCAAATCAACGTTTCCTATAGAAATTAACTAAAAACAAGTATATTCATTCAAACCCTCTGAAACCCCCCCCAGCAAAAAACAGGATATTGGAATGGAAAAAAACATTTAGATTTGTTTTCATTCACCCTCTATTAACAGAGTAACAAATAACTATTGTTTATAATGTTATAAACATTATAACAATTAAAACATTAAAAATTAGATGGATTTCGCTGAGGGGAGATAGAGAGAGAGAGACGTTTTGTACGGCAACGTGCTCGTAACATAACATAAACAAATTTAAATGAACTTGGATTACGATACATACACACCAAAATACATTTAATCTAACCATACACTAAACTTAATTCCAATTTTGTTTTGAATAAGGTAAAAAAAACTTTCTTCGCCGGGGTTGGCTATATTTGCCCTGCCTCCACCCTGACTTTCAGCTGCAGTTTTTTAAAGGAACCTATCGAGGGTTGTTTGCTTCCCTTCAAAATATTCCGAAAATGATGCACACAAATATCCTCACAATAGGATAACGCACAACCACTTGCCAACGGGAAGTAGCATACTCTTGTATTGGCGAGCAAGCTTCGCCACGCGCACACCATTCTGCACTTACTAACGGGGCAAGAAAACACTGAAAAAAATGCAATGCTCCGCCCAGTGCTCATAGAGACATTTACACGAGGGAGTTGCGGCGAGATGATGTTCTCATAAGTATGCTCGTATATAAAAAAAATGTTTCGTATTTCAAGGTAAATATTTGCTCGAAATTTTACTCGTATCTCAAATTGCTCGTATGTCAAGGCACTTGTATGTCAAGGTATTACTGTATGCCATTCTTCTTGTAATCGGGGTGGGGAGGGGTTTCGGGACGAGTCCTCATAGAGCACCCCTGTGTGGAGAAATGATGGAGGTGGCATATGATGTGTCACATCCATGGCTTTTAGGTTTGTATCAAAACACTATTAGTCTCTTTTGGTTTTAGCCATTCTTCTAGGCTCAGTCTTGGCAGGTGGATATGTTGTATGTTCCTCGACTGACATCCACTGTGAGGTGTTTCTAAAGAACAAAACTTAGTCGTCGAACACAAAACCTCAGTTCAAACAAGTTTAGAGCATAAACTCATTGGCCTTATTATTAGTCAAATCTACTAGATGCAAACATAGCTCGGCTTCAGCCTTTACCAAAACTCCAATGCCACTCACATAGTGGCTATCAAAACAGAGCTTTTTTTGCAGTTTAAATAAGTGAACACTTGCACTTAAGGAATTAAAATGCTTTGAAATCTATATTTATATTGATTTGACTTTTTAAACTGAAATATCCAATTGGAGGAAAAAAAACGGGTGGGACTTTTTTTCTGATTGTTTAGCACGTCTCAGAGCTCTTAGATGAACGTTCGATCCTTAATTCCTTTTATTTGATTTTTGACTATCATAGGTCACTAGAAATATGTATCGTTAATGGTACTGAGTCTTGAGTATTTTTCATTATCGAAAATGTTGGTATTGTACATGTATTCTGGCGGAGTACATGCATCACCTGAAGAGCATTATCGTTAATGGTACATTTATGTATGGGGCTGTGTTGTGATGTTGTGCAGTGCCCTCAATTATTGAAACACAAATAGAACTCAAGCAGTGTAATGTTTGTAAAGTATAGTTTAACTGATCTGATAGAATACCAATATCTGAACTAACCTGTCAAAGGGTTGCTGATGTTGCATTATGATTCATGTGTGTGGAGTCACGTTTACTGGCAAACTCATTGAAATTAAGGGTAGAAAATGAATTGAAATAACCCGCAGACAGTCAGAGATATGTGGTGGGGGGAAAACACTGATTGAGCAGGTGTCTGCAGATGAAGTGAAGTCACAGATAAGGTGATAAGATGCAGCTACTATGGCCATTTTTACTAGTCTTGTCTCGTTTCTGCATCGAGTGGGTGTCTGGTCTCATTCATGATTCAGTGCTTGAGGGTGTGTGCTAGATTGAGAGAGAGCGTGTGTGTGTGTGTGCAATGCTCTAATATTTTGGTGTGGATTTTTATCTTCATCTGTACAAGAGGCACCTTTCTATTAATACACCCATGAGCGCTGAAAACCTAATAGTGGGAGAGCGAACAGTAGTACTAGAGGGTCAAATAAACTGGAATCACTCTCCGACTGAGCTACATTTGGAGTTTGTCAGTTTAACCTGATGTTGTTGTAAAATGAGAGCAAGAAAACAGGTGGCACTCAACAATTAATGGCTTTGCATCAACAGAAACTATTGCATTCCAAAGTCAAGTAAAATATTTTTATACAGTAATCGGTGACATTCCTTCAAGTATAGTATTTAAAACATTTATTCGTACATATAATTTTATGATTCATTTTCTGATTCAAAATTTGAAGTTCCACTGTACTTGAATCACTTATTATTATTATATTTTAATTCAGTTTAATTGCATTGGGAAGCTCAAAGAAAACTCCATGGGGGTGCTATCCCAGCTGACTTTGGGCACAAATTGGTGGGCAGCCAATCGCAGAGCACGAGGAGGCAGTTTCACGCTCACACACAAGCATACTGAGGGGTAATTTAGATTGTTCAACCAGTTTATCCTGGATTTTTTTGGAATGCGGGAGGAAACCGGAGTATCCAGAGAAAACCCACGCCCAGGGAGAACATGGAAACTCCACACAGGAGGCCACCTTGAAAAGGTGAATGATAATACTTTAATTGTAGGTCAATCAATGTCATTTAAAAAAATGTATTACAGCTTCATTTACGGACATTAAACATAAGGATTTAAATGTGAAAATTATCTCCAGAGATTAACACTAATAACGGCATGATATATAGAAAATGAATGAGCTTGCGCTACCAGAGTCTGAATTTCGAGACATTTGCTCTTCATTACAGTGTACAGAATATGTATTCAGCGAAGGTCTTGCAATGATTTCCCCCTCGGAGGAGAAGCACTTAAAAAAAAATATCCGAGAGCATAAAAAGTGATTTGAAGTCTTTGTTTTATTATTTAAAACTAACATTTATTTAAGACATTGGCTTTGTAATAACCGCTAGATATGTTGAAGAAAAGACTACACTAATTTCCATAATGGGATTTATGGACTGAACGTGTTGCTTTTTTATGATTTTGACCAATCAAAAGGAGTGTATGTGATAACGATGCAGGAGATACTCACACTCAAATCAGTATGCTCCCTTCTGCATTTCAAAGATAACTCTGAAAGTCTAATATTTCGTTTGTAGCTATTTTTCATGGCCTGCTTTGCTATAGACTGCAGATTATTATTGTTTTCACTACATCCTTTTTTTCTAATCACTGATTTCTTGGTACTCACACATTTATCAGAGTACATTTCAATGTTGTGTGAAGAGTATGTAGTATTTCTTTCATTTAATTTAATGTTTTTTTCAATTTATGACTTGTTGGTCAGACGCAAATATTTAATCGATTCTTTATCGATGATAGTCCTGGCTGTCAACATGTTTGTGAGGTTTTAGACAAATTATGTAGCACTATGATCCGTGACAGTAGGAATGTCATTAAATTCATCGCAACCTTCATTTTTTTCGGCCTTAGTTCGGGATACCTCAGAGATCAGTCTCAATAAAAATGATATTCGAAGGATTACAATTTTTGTGCTGCACAGAGGCCGTGATTTGCTCTGCCACTGCTGTGTAATGATAAGCCATTTTGATCTAAAATATTTTGTCTTAGTTTGTACAAATTGTTTTTATCTCTTTTTGCACAGCAGCCTGATATAACATGCATTATGAAGTATAATTAAACATGTAATTGATTTTGCACAAATTCATCCACAGATGGACTATCAATATATTAATCAGTGTCCACTTGTATTTAACATTCCAAAAACATGCATTATAGACTGGTTGAACATCTACATTGCCCTTATGTATGAGTGCGAGCACGAATGCTTGACCGTCTTCTCGTGTCCTGCGATTGGCTGGTAACCTATTTAGGGTGTCTCCTGCCTGCCGTGTGAGGTCGATTGGTCGCCGGTCTTTTGGTCGCGGTCTTTTGGTCGCCCCAACCGGCGACCAAAAGACCGACGACAAAACAAGGTAAAACAACACGGTCTACGCATCAATAAAAGCCAACAATGGCTATGAGCAGTTTCACTCTGCCGACATGTGAGTGTATTAGAGTTTGTATGTACATGAGTTGTCCCCTTAGGAAGGTACGCCAGTCAGGGTCTTCACAAGTTCTCCAACAAAAAACAATAAAAGTCCGGGAAATATGGAGCTTTTCTTTAGCCTAATAATTAATAGGGCATTAAGTATGACTAAATTGTAATTCGCAGTTTGTATTTAGGGAATTTGAGCAACGATTTAAATGGTAATTATCACTTACCTTCCGGGCGACCAAAAGATCGGCGACCAAAAGACCGGCCACCAATCGATCGTGTACCCCTACCTGCGCCTCATAGTTAGCTGGGATAGGCTCCAGCACTCCTTGTGACCGTTGTGAGGATAAACGGTACAGAAAATCCATTTATGTAATAAATGAGATTGTAGTTTGTAAGTCATTAGTATTTTGAATTCACTTCTAATGTCTCCCCTTTTTTTCTTCTAACAGGACAAATGTATAAGTGTTTGGAAAGGACATCGAAAGTATTTCATATGCATATGATTGGATTTGAGTTTACATCGACCTGAGACCATTAAAATGGTGTTGCTGTGGAAACTGTCACTGTTGCTGTCATTGCTCGACTGCTTAGCAGGTAAGCCTTCTGACTGGCTAATATATTTTGTATTGTTATGTTACGTTTTTCGTATTGTTATCATAATGAATCGTTCGTTATCGATATATTGGTAACATATCTTTAAACTGCTGGAAAGATGGAAAAAAAGAGTAAGGTTTTATTACAGCCCGCATGCTCTTAGTAAGGCTTCTTATTTTAGGTCAATGTGAATGTCTTATCACAAGCATCTACAAGCAGAGTTACTTCTGCTTTGGGGATTAACTGGGGAAAAGTTATAGCTCGGTTTCCCTCTAAAAATAAAACATTCCCTCTGTCATGCAGTTGAGAATTGGGCCTAACATTTTAAAACGTACTTGAATCATTACTCTAATTGAGATCGCATTGGCAATAGTAGATAATTTTTTCCCACTCCTCTTGCTTTTAATTACACACCTAATTTTTGTATTTAAAAAAAAAGTACTGGATTAAATGTAAATTATTGTAGTGTCGGAGTTTAAGGATAAGAGCAAGATAAATTAGAGCTTTGTAGCATGAGTACGGTTTATCTAAGAATGACTACTACCTTTCAGGGTTCTCTAGGGTTGTAGATAACCAATTCCTTCCTTGTAGCTGAGCGGTAAAATAATTATCATCCTTGCATTTTACTTAATCTTGGTGTATTTGATCACGCGCACTTTCACAGCCTTTGCAATTAGGATGCTTTCTCTGTAAATCTCATGTAAATTATGTGTCTCTAAGTGTCTATTAGGAGCAGTGGGTCAGTATGGAATTAGAATCTGCACTAATGTTTCGGAGCTCGGTTTTATACAATGTAATCCCAGGTGTTTAGTTCAAATAAAAATAAATGTACCGACAGAGTTTGGACCACAGATAAACAGCTAGAATTAAAGCAGTCATCATACTAACATTTACCATACAGAAGAATGATTTCTGCAAATAAATCGCAAGCATTTTTTTCCATATTAATATAACTTACTTGAAAGTTTTTTTCACATCCAAGATGTGCTGCATCTCTGACAATTCAGTATTCGAGTTACATGATAATATAATGTGTATGATCTCTGGGGAAAAAAATGTCAGTCCAGCAGAAAATAAAATGACATTTTTAATTTCAATCTGCACAAATCACCATTTATAACTCAAAAGGCACTTAAATGTTCACTGATTGTTCTGGTGATTACATATTGAAATTAGTGAAAACCTGCTTCTACTTTTTCAGGAAATAGTCAATTCATTCATTTCCTAATTCATTTTCCGTAGTGCATATTTTAATAAGGGTTGCGGGGGTATTAGAGCCAATCCCAGCCAACTATAGGCAGTAGGTGGTTGACACCCTGAATTGGTTGCCAGACAATCGCAGGGTACAAGGAGAACAACAACCATTCACGCTCACACTCATACCTAAGGACAATGTAGAGTGCTCAACCAGCCTACCATGCATGTTTTTTGGGTTTTGGGTCGAAACTGGAGAAAACTTACGCAGGCCCACTGAGGACCTGCAAACTCCTCACAGGTGGGTCAGAACCCACCGGGGATTAATCCCTCAACATCAGAACTCTGAGGCGGGCAAATAGTCAATTAAGTGTTGAAATTGAGAGAAGGTGAGATGATTAACGACTCAAAACTTGGTGTTTTGACAAAGATGTTAACCACATCTTGGACCGCATAAGCACAATATTTGGTAGAGAAAGCACAGCGTCATAATGTCAGGTATCTTCTCAGAGGGAGGTCATCCACCAACCAGCTATGTGGGCGAGTAGATGATCCAGGAGGAAGTCATTCCCATAGAAAGTTCATCAGGAGTTATCCCCCCCATGCTGTTTGCCCCAAGGGTGCTCACTGTCTGTGTGTTTGAGTATGTTATAGAGCAGAGAAGAGATGCACGAGTAGGCTGGCAGATGCATTTTGATTCATACTGTGAAGGCTAACGTGCTTAGCTTGGCCATGCTGAACAAGTCATCAAACGAAACTTGCACTGATAAAAATATAGATATATTATTTTGTCCTAAAATCATTTTCTTATATATGAATATAAATTTACCAAGATTTGCTTTTAATTTTATTTAACTTTTGAATGTCATCCTTTATTTTATATCTTACTTGATTGTTGTACGAAATTTGGAATCCTTACATGTACAGTGGTACCTCGTCATACGACCGTTCGTCATACGGAATGCTCGTCTTACGGGGGAAATTTCGATCGAATAATTCGCCCGTGATGCGGTCAAAGTTTCGTGATGCGACCAAGCCAGGTTGCCATGGCATTTTTTTTGGCATATCTTTCGTGTATAACAATATTTACGAGCACCGGATGAGCTATTCAGACCAGGAAACGCACAACGCGCATGCGCGGTGAAAAGAGGGCTTTCTGGGTAATGAAGTATACTCGTGCTCGCAAAAGTATCCCCGGTAGCAACTCTATCATAGGCGCCGTTCGAGGGGATGCGAACACAGATGCTACAAGCTAAAAGGAGCCGCTAGCCAGCGCCCCTGAAGCTCCCATGAGCAGCGGGGCGATCGCTGATAAAAGACTCTGCTCGTTGGCTGCTCATAAGAACATCGGGGGCACTGGCTCGCAACAGCATCCCCGGTAGCAACTCTATCATAGTCGCCGTTCGAGGGGATGCGAACACAGATGCTACAAGCTAAAATGAGCCGCTAGCCAGGGCCTCCGAAGCTCCCATGAGCAGCGGTGCGATCGCTGATAAGACTGCTTGCTGCTCGTTGGCAAGTGGTGTGTGCGTTCTCCGATTGTGAGGACATTTGTGTGCATCATTTTCGGAATATTTTGAAGGGAATAGTACGACAGCAAACAGCCCATCGATAGCGAACGTGAGGGTGGAGTGTTTGTTCTGTTTACGAGTGCGTTGTGTGGAGGAAAAAAAAACCCGAAGCCCCTCTCCCCTCGGCGAAATCCGGCCAATTTTAGTTAGATTAAACACTTTATTTCTATTAAACCACTCGTTATTTATTACTTTGTCAATATATGGCGAATTATAAGAAATAACACTTTTTTTTTCAATCCAATATCCTGTTTCTGGTGTTTTTTTCAGAGAGTTGGAACGAATTAATTTGTTTCCCATTCATTTCAATGGGAAACTTTACCTCGAGTTACGAGTAACTTGTCATACGAGCTCAGTCCCGGAACGGATTAAGCTCGTATCTCGAGGTACCACTGTATATGTAAACTTGAGCATTGATAATCAGATAAAATATTTTAATATCTTTTTTAGTTACGGGGTTAGCTAATCTTATCGAAACTGGGACTTTCATCTTGAGCGCTGATTAGGACTGCCACAAAAGTTTATTTCTATTGTCTACAAAGCACTAGTTGTGATTAGTCGACCTATAAGATCAATTATAAAAAACGTTGCACTGGCAAGCAGCTGCTCTTGTAAAACCATCATTAGCTTTCAGTTTGAGATGTTTCAGGTACGTGCATTCTGCACATCATTAATAAAAACAATTAAGATTATAGCACATTCATTTTTTCCCCTTATTTTTATAGCCTGAACCAAAATTTTGCAAATGTTTTGTGAGGGATTATGTGCATTATTCAAGGTGATAGTCTGGCTCTAACATTCTACTGGTAAATGAACCGAAGGAACAGAACGTCCATAAATTAGATGCCTTGTTATAAAAGCTGTAGGGTGCAAACAGAGAAGAAAAAAAGTAGCAGCGTATTGTCCCATTAATATGGGAAATCATGATGATCATATTTTATTCGAACTATGATTTAGTCATTGTCATGTTAACAGTCAGTCACTAACAAGACCTCGTTAACTGGCTCAATTATTGTTAACTCAAACTTACACAAACTACAGCACATAATGTGTGGCAACTGCGCCTCTGTTAACGTAAAGAACATACACATACATCGATGCCCTGAGCTCTTGAGATATTGTCAGCAATTCAATCATAAACCCTGCAAGATATCAAATGGGTTCGGTGTGAACATCCACATTGCATGTAAAAGCATTGATGCTGTACAGAAAAACCCACATTGCATGCAAACTATTGTTGCCAAAAATGGCCTTCCTGGTGCCAAAAAATAGTCAGCAATGATATTTCATTCGCTTTATTGAACATCCGATAATCAAACAAAAAAGTTATTAAAAGTTCCAGTCTACTTTTCCGTTTGGTCACTCCTCCTATCTCTCTCTGAATCTCTTTTACTCTTATATGTGTACACTCATATTAAACTCAAACTACAGAAATAGGAAATATTATCTTAAGTGAGAATTGTACAAATGGCAGACAAGGGGCTTTGCCTTCAGCATCAGCATGTAAAATGCATCATATCTGTTATTTTGGACAGAGAATAGGAATTTCCCAAAAATGCTAATCTATCTTGCAAAGTATCACAAACCCATTCGTAAGGATCGCCTCATTACAGTAAAATAGCTCCTAATTTGTATTGCTGAGCCTTTAATTCACCAATCTTCCAAAATTAATGGTAGTGGCATTAGAACACATTTGATTGACGTTTGTATTAGAGTTGACTCAAATTAACACCGAATAACTACCATTATTGAGAGAAAAAACGAAGAAATATTGCTTTAATTCAATGTAAAACAATCTTTACTGAAGCATCATGTTTTATTGTGTGTACAGAATCAATGGAAATAATTAACAAAACAATAAATTGTTTTAATTTTCAGGTCCCACATATAGTTAAACGCAATCAATGACGTTTCCCAAGCGAATTGGCTTTTGAGCACCTTTCATAAAATTTGTGTTATTGCAATATCCTTGTATTAATTTTCATTTGCACTGACCGTGTGGTCGGATATTGCCAGGGCATATCGATCCCATTTCTCTTTATACAGACAGTAATAGTTAGAGGTATTGATATTTCAAAGGGCACCATTTTTACTCTTGGAAATGTGTAACTTTTTAATTTAAAAAACACCTTAAATATGGCATGGCGATAAATATCATCTGATAAGTATCACAGTAGACACCGGGATTCATGTATAACGCGCACCCGAACTTCACTTGTTTTTTGTTACAAAAATTTGCTCGTTATTCTCGAATAAAAGCAATTTGGCTCGCCCCTATTTTGAAATAGTTCAACTATTTCGATATTTTGATGCGGTGTGATTGAACCCACAATATATTACCTTAAACAACCTAATCCTTGAAATATTTGTCCCTCAATAAGCAATCTCAAAGGTGTCCTTATCGGCCTGGACAGAGGGTTAAGATGCCTCTAAAAGTAAGATTGCCTTTCTTTTCATTTGATGCATAAAACCTTGAGCTGAAACGAATGGATTTGGGACCTCTCAAACAGCCCCCACAGCTGACTCCCTGCGAGCCTGTTTATTCAAGCTGAGGTAAGCCGCAGATATTCATTAGCTGTCAGCAAGTATTGAATTTGAGATTAGTTTTTATTTCAGACCCCAAACCAGCTCACCTCTGTTCCTTCCACCTCCTATAGCAAGCTGAGTTTTACATTGTTTGAGCAGCCTTATGAAATGACTGCACATTATCACAATCTTGCAGCAGGTAACAGATAAGAGTGGAGGCGACCCATTTTCTTTAAAGACACTTTCATAATGACCTCCATTTCTGAGGCGCTGTAGTGTATGAGGAACTTTCTGTCACAATTTTAGATCAGCGCACAACGCAATAGAGTGATTTTTCATCATTTTGCTTTTTCAGCCCCAAGGTACTCATGACTCCTCTGTCTCTGAGATCCTGGTTTAAATCTGACTTAAATCTTTAAATAGGTGATAATCTGTCAACTCATTTTAGTTGTCAGATCCATTTCCACACTGCACCAGCTGCCAAAATAAAATTCTTCGGAGCAAAAAAAAAATGTTCGCCCTATTGACATCCTACTGATTCCCTACATGCAACAGATGTATACTGTATTTAATGTTTGAATACAGGTAGGGTTGCCTCAGTGTAGACCAGGGGTGTCAAACCGATTCCGCTGAGGGCCGCCGTGGGTCCTGGTCTTTGTTCCAACCGATCCAGTGCCGACATTTTAACCAATCAGGTGTCTTCTAAAATAAGTAGTACCTGACTTTAATGAACTGATTACACTTGCAAAAAGTACCCTCTTGTTGAATTGGAATGAAAACCTGCACCCACTGCGGCCCTTTGAGGACCGGTTTGACACCCCTGGTGTAGACTAAGCATTCATCTTTGGCCCCAAAACTCAATTCCTTCTCATTAATCTGATTATTATTCAAGATTCTACTAAAAATCAATGGTGCTCCAAAAAGACAGCCCTTTTAAGATATCCATCAACTGAGGCTAGGGGACCACAATGCCAAATCAAAGCCAAATTGTTGGAGATATTCAGTAGTGCAATGCATTGTAATTTGTCAGTCATAGTATTTATTACTTCGAGGATAAAAAAAATTCACAGATTTTAACCCTATATCCAGATCACAATTTTCTATACTGCTTGTCTGTATTGTGGGAATGGGCTGTTGTTAATCCTGTATGACTTTGGGCATGAGGCAGGGTACCCTCCAGACTCTATAATAACATGGTAATCCAATAACCTTGGATACCCACATTCACACATTCTTGGAATTAAGAGTGTTCTTCAGATAGCCTAACTTCACATTTTTGAAAATTAGCAGTTTACATACTTGGTAAAATGTCCTCTCTTATGGTGCTTTGACAAAGAAGCATCATCTTACAAGGACCACAGTGAGCAATCTTTTAGACTGTGTACGTAGGGTTTTCCTTGTGGAGGTAAATCATCAACATGCAATACCCCCTTGTCTAACATCTCTACTTTTGCAGAGTTATTTATATGGATAAACCTGTAGTCTGTTCTCCAAGGATTCAGGGAGGAACCTGACTTTCCTACAAATAAATTGTCTTATCTGCAGAGCTTTTACATTTTTATGTCATTAAATAAATGCAAATGCAATTCACAAAAACAAATGAATTCCCTTTACAATCACCTCAGGAATCTATGGTTTGCGATGCACTTGCAAGTTGTCTTGCTGTCTATTTTTTCACTGCTGTACCTGTATAATTAAACTATAAAAAGAAGTTTACACAAATCTTCGCACAGTGTTTGTCTTTATTCAATCTTTTTTGTTTCAACATTGCTTATAAGAAAACAACTACGTACCTGTGGTAATTTTTAATAGTTTATTTACTTAAATAGTTGTATTCATTCATTCATTTTCTGTTCCGCTTATCCTCGTAAGGGTGCCAAGGGTGCTGGAGCCTATCCTCGCCAACAATGGTCAGTAGGTGGGTGACACCCTGAATTGGTTTCCAGCCAATTGCAGAGGACAATGAGACGAATGGCCATTAGTGCTCACAATCATACCCAGGGACAATTTAGAGGGTTCAACTCTACATGTTTTGGGGATGAGAGGAAAAAACAAAGTATTTGGGGGAAATCCATGCAGGCACGGTTAGAACATGGAAACTCCACACACAATGTTCAGAACCCACCAGGGATTGAACCGCCGAATTTCTCTGACTTTTTTTGGGACAGTGTCAGTTCCCACTTGCCCCCCTCTGCTCTATCTACTTTTGCATATATATATTTTTTTTTTTAAGAATAAAATCCATAATGACATTTTTATATTGTGTTTCCACATAGGTAACAGAGTTTTGCTAAGGCCTGTGTTCACCAAACAACCTGGCAGTGTGGTGTTTCCACTTCAGCCTGGAGAGAATCAAAGAGAGGTGGTGTTCAGCTGTGAGGCCCAGGGATATACCCCACCCTCCTACAGGTAATGGCCACGGGCCTCACTTGGGGTAACCTGAAAGTGTCAGGTGAATGTGTAAATAAATATAGGATCCTAAAGACAACCCAAAGTCGAGACACAATTTATGACAAATAAAGAGAACATAAACAAAATGAAATCCAAAGTGGAGTGAATACAGTAATAAAAAGTATGTCATGGGGGGTGGGGTTAAAATGACTGACGGAAAGGAGTCGAAACCACACAGAACCTACACAAAATGTATTTACACAAAAGGACATAATTAAAAAAATGGAGAGAATGTGCTTACATGATGTTTGAGTCGTCGTAAACATGGCCTACATTTGATTTTAACTAAATCCCAGAATGAATATTCAAATCTTAATGTGAGAGTTAAACATTGCCTGTCAGGCTGCTGGTATGGATCCTGTCTGTGGGATTGATATTGACCTGTCTACAAGAACCTCTTTGCAGTACAACATTGTATTCAACCAGATAATTGCTTCCTGGTCACATCTACAGGCCTCTTTCTCCCTCTTTCTCCCGATTGGTGGTGTTTAGATTATTGAGGTTGGCAAGACAGTACTGTATGATGAATTAATTACTTGGACCAAACCATGTGGATTGCAGCGCTAGAATTCCTCACACCACACTAGTAACATTGCTTCTACACCCACCTGTTGACACACTCTTATCTTATCTATCTTCCTCTTCTAATTTAAAATGCTAGGTATCCGCTCCCCACATGGTGTCTTCTCGGTAACATTAGACACGAAGGCTCCTTGTGTTAGAGAGCATACATGCTATTTAATGATGTGTTTTTCTTGTTTGCTTTTGAATCATTATTCATTCTTTTCTTCTGTCTATTCTTACATTTCTCTCTGTGCGCACAAAACCGTTTTCTGTCCAGCTGCTTTTGCAGAATAAACAACACTAAATAGACAACCACAATAGAAGTACAGTAAACCAAAATCCCGTGTGGCACATTAAAACTCTTCAACAAGTAGGTTCACATTCTGAATTTCTAAGCAGCTAAATAGGGCAGGTTCATAAAAAAAATTGAAAGACATTTGTTGTATTTAAGGGCTATAAAAATTAATGTGACTTGAGTTGACTCTTAAGGTACAAATCCACTCACACATTTGCCCCACAGTATCTTTCTGACCTTCTTCACACATACAGTCCACTCCAGGACAATGAAAGGTGTTACATAAACCCAAAGTATTATTTTAATTTGTTATAATAGTGCCAGGTGGCAGTTGAAATCCGCCATTTAGATCACTCACCAGCTGCAATGCTTCAGTGCTTCTCTTTCATGGATGTAACTTTTATGGATATTTACTTGATGGACTTTTGGGGCTACGTAAAGCTGTATGACTGTTATGACTTTGACTGAAATTTGCTTATTAAAAAAGCTTGAGTAATAAAAAAGAAAAAAACGTTACATTTTGTTAGATTTTGTGTCCCTTTGTGAATGCCAGTAAAACGTATGTCAAGATCACAATGCCAATGACAATGTTACAGTTACTTTAAAATCTTTTTCAACCTATATTTAATTGAATACACAAAAATGAAAATATAATCATTTTCTAGACTCAACAAATTTTTTTTTGGTTCTTTCTTTTGGTTCTAAAAATTCAGCAGTACTTCTACTTCCTCTTATTTTACATTGAATTAGGATAATTCGTCCCATGATCGTTGGTATATACTGTATACTTTTTGAGCTGGAGTTTGATTTTTGGGGTGTTTTTTTGCCTAATATGTGATGCAATAGTTTATTGTGTAATATATGATAGAAACCACAATCACTCGCCATGTCTGTATCATGATAAATACAAAAATACATAATGCATGATGAACTCTTTTATTTGAGGTGCAAATACTTCTGCGTAACAGACCTGAAGGGGAGGCAGTTAGATGCCTGTTATGTGGCCATTAATGGACAAGGGCAGGAGACCTTGGACTACAAGGAGTGCATGAGGAGGTTCTGCGCAATGTAAAATTGGGTGCTGAAATGTTCTCTGCTTGGTTGTGTGAAATGTAGATAGTCTACTTTCGCTTTAAAGTTGGCACCTGGTTTGTTTATGTAAATAGTTTTAATAAATGAATGCTTAAACATAAGTCATATTTTTATTGTAACCCTTTCCTTAAAGTTTATTGTCTGGGGGGAAAAAGTCAGTTGAATTTACAGAATACATGTACGTCATGGTGCATGGACAGAATGGTACCCCATCTGCCACAATTTGATCTAGGATAAACCCTGCATTCATTTATTTTGCTGTTGAGCACTGCTCTGCTGCATGTACCTTTTATTCCAACCCTACCTTCGGCTGCTCACTATTCTTTTTTTGTTTTTTCTCATCATGCAATATTTTGTTGCCTCCTTTTTTAAATTAAAACTGTCAAAAACCAAGAATAAGACAAGAATGCCTTTTTATTTCGACTAATATCACAACTGTGATTTTTCTCATCTTCAATTTGGAATTAAGAATTTTCCCAAAAATCCCAATCCCCTTTCTTTTTAGAATGCAATTTAATGAAAAAAAAAGTATATTATTAATGTTTTTTTTCCAAAATATAGTGGTTGTACATATGTTTTAACATTTAATCTTTGATTTGCTCGTCTCACAAACACACAGATACACAGGGCACACGCACATATATACATTTGCTGTATTCAACCCTTTGTTGGTAGAAGGAGATGTGTACTTGGTGAACATGAAATGTTTGACAAGGTTAATGCTTTTTATTTCAAAAAATACGCTCTTAATAAACCCTGAAAAGAAAGAACAGTTCTTTAGTAAGCTATTTTATCAATCATTTCAGGTGAATGCATTTTTTAAGTCTGCAGCACAGATAAAACTTATATCAGCCAATGGAAATGTTTTCACTGCCATGGTTTATTGATTTTTATGAGTGCTACATCCTATTTACATTTTATGATGAATAACCATCCATTCTTTAAACTCTTTACCCTGTTCAGGGATGCGGGTTGCTGTACTGAGCTGCCTTAAAATAAAATCTCTCAAATCTCAACCAATTGGCTAGTTTGGTGTGTTGACCAAGTACTACCTACATTCGCCAATATATTAATTGAACCCAGCTGAGTTATCCAACATTTTAACTCAGTCCTACTTGTAAGAAATACCACAATCTTTTTATTTTAATTCAATTGAAAAATGTAAGACTTCATGGTGCATGAACCATGTCCACCTCACAGTTCATAGATTGTACTTTCTGATCTCCGGCCCCTCCAACGCGGAATGTTTGTGGCCATACATAAGGTTATTTACACGTGTTTGTAGGCCTGCGTATATATGTAAATTACTCATCAAGACAGATTAATGTAAGTTATTGTTCATTCTCAACACACCGAACTTTTTAGACCAAGGGAATATAATGCTTTGTCTGGTTTTCCTGGTGATGATTTCAGTTTGAAATATTTTTTTTCCAGATAAAGAAAAAGTTATGGCAACCTTGCTTCAAACGTGTAAAAGGCATTGCATTATTTAAATAATATTTTGTATTGCAGATCATTGTCTCATCTTCTTTTTTGACTTACTGTTACAGATGGAGGCTAAATGACTCTTTCATTCCGGTGACACCGGGGTCCCGATATTTCCTCATGGGAGGCAACTTGCACATTACCCGTCTGAGTAAGGCAGATGATGGTGGCATATTTCAGTGTTTGGCATCCAACTCATTTGGTACCATCGTCAGCAGGGAGGCCAGTCTTCACATTGCCTGTAAGTTTATAAAAATAAACTATTCTTTCATGATTTAGGAAACAAAATAATATTAACAGAAAATATTATTCTCAAATGTTTTAGAAAAAAATAATATTTAAAGTTTATTGCTAGATCCATTAAAACTAGATGATTTTCCTTTTTCTACATTTTTGACCTCTGTGTACCTGTCTCACTCAAACAGAACAAACACTGGAAATATATATTTTCTACTGGCATTTTTCCATTGAGGATACAAGTGTATGCTTGTCTCCTCACCATCCGATAGTGCAGTGGTTCTTCCGCCTGACTTTGCTGCGGGCAGTCTGGGTTTAATTCCACCTCGGTGGTAATATGAGTGGTTGTCTGTCTCTCTGTGTGCCCTACAACTGACTCGCGACCAGTCTAGGGTGTAGTCTGCCTTTCGCCCGAAGACTGTTGCTCCAGCTACTCTTGCAACCCTTTCAAGGATGACGGTATGGAAGATGAATGAACGAATGTTTGTCTCCTCAGTTTAATTCCTGTTTTTTTTTTTATTCAAACGGACAACATTTTGCTGAAAATAAATACTCTGAGATTCTACAGGAAATGTCTTATGTGATCGTCCTGCAATAACAGAATCTTCTATTGAGTTAATAATTAGAATACACAAATCAAGATTTAATGTTTATTTAATCATTGGAGTGTTTTCTTTAAGAGGTGTCTCTAAACCTGAAAACCATGAATGATTTGATGAAGCCACGGTAATGGTGTGACAGGGTTCTGACAGAGCAAATATAGCTGGTGCCTTGCTGGCCTTATTCATCACATTTTATAAGAACCTGAAGCTACTCTGATTGGCAAGAAGAGCTTGGTGGCTGTACTGTTGATCGGCGGCCCATTTCAAATGACATTCCTCATATTGATGAACCCGATGGTATAGTCAGGAGGAAGGTTGTTGTCTGTCTGTCTGAAGATGTACAGGTGGTCTCTGAGTGCATGAGGGTCTACGACACATCCCATTTTTTTTAATATATTTGCGTGACCTTGTCCCCAGTGTATATCACCTATTGGAGGACTGATGTTCTACCGGGTTGTTTGTCATATTTATACTCCGTGTCGATTTTCAGACATGACCCAAACTGCATTTCATTGTGATAGCTTTCATCCATCTTCTGAGCCAGACCTGGGACTAAGTGCTTTCGTCAGGAGATGGGGAAAAATGTCAGTGGTGATGTCATACATCATATTTATTGCACCAAGTTTAACTTAATTAAGTGTGTTGTGTGATGGAGTATCTCTCTGGCGTAGGAAATAACTCACAGAGCCTGTTACGAGAATCAGTCTCAGGTCATTTGTGACAGACTTTGAGTCTGAATAATGCAATATGCTTATTAAAAAACCTCAAGGCTGATGTTTTATTTGCTTAGCTGTTGTGGTAGACAAAGAAAGCACTCCTCTCAATGAGGCTACGATAGTATAATCGTGGGTTAATTCGCTTAGAAATCCGGGAGTTGGGTTAGGAACGTTAACACAAAACACTACTTCCTCTTTGACAGTGTTTTTTGTGTTATGTGACACACTGATGACATTATCAATGTCTTTCATGTTCATTTGCACAATTTAAAATGAACTCATGTAATCTTCTGCCAGATGGATGATCCAACAATTTCTCTTACCATCTGGTACAGCCTTAACTCCCCAGCATATATACAAATTCTTCACCCAGCTGACATAATGACTTTTTTTTTTAATACAACCCATATTTTACTTGTGTTAATACAAGATTGAATAATCTAAAGAATTGTCTACCTGAAATGGATTTCCTCATTATTTTAGGTTATTTGTATTCCAAGTGGAAGGGGTAAACAAAATGGCATCAACAATTGCAATGTCTGTTAAACTACAGACTTGCTGCATTGGGTCACTGTCCTGATAAGGAAAATGCACAGCTAAATTTGTGAGCTGTGCATAAATCCACTAGGGTATAATATTGTGCTTAATGAAGTGTGAAATTGCCGTACACATGAAAGCAAAGCAGGATATGACTCCTTTGTATATAGCTGCTGATTTCTCTTATCAAATTCAACCCTGTATTTACTCCTGGTTCATATTTTTCATGTCTTTGCCAATCTTAGCTGTGTGACACATTTATCAAATCATCTTTCTGACCTAAACTGTATCAACTGTGCACTTATTAATCTGTATCTTTGCCTCTTTTGAACCGTAGCCAATGTCACTTAAAACCTGCAGTGAAATGCCTCAATTTTTTCCCCCAAGAATAAATTCTTACCAAATTAGAGGATTCAGTACTGGTTAAAATAATAGCAATCCAATATAACAAACCCGATTAATCCACATTTTCAGTGTAATTTTTTTTATACACGTCAAACAACGTTACTAGAAAAAAAAAGTGAGTTGCTTCTTTTTAAAAGTCAGTCACACAGAGAGAAAAAGTGGCGGCTTATGTTTGAATAAAAATGTAATTGCTATATTGTAATTGTAAAAACATCCTAAATGAGTTTACCCTCCAACACAACAGCAACTTTTCTTTTGTGTAATAACATTCATTACAGTGGGTCACATTGTTGTTGCTCGCCCAAATCAGCTGACTCACATTCAATTTCATGCATCTGAAAGCACTCAAAATGGCCTAAGCAATGCCATGAAAAAGCACATTGAGGTGCAAAGCTGTGATAGGCTTGATAAGGTGATCGAGGGCTGCAGAACAGCTTGGTTTGTCAGGCATTGTTGGCTTTTAGCATGTCTATCTCATCTACATTCCAGAATATGTGGCATGAATATTGATCAGTAGAGATAGACTCTCAAAGTGTAGGTTGTTTATTACTTCTAGTTTTTTTTTAATCTGTCGGTTTTTCAATAAAACATCGAAAGCTGATACATTACACACAGGCACAGGAAGAAAATCTACACAGAAATGCTGGAGCCCGTAATTGAACTCTTCACATCAGGATTGTGAAGTGTCGTGCTATCCAGTGCTATATAGTGCTGCATCATAAAATGAAATAAGAATAAATAAACGGACTGCATACTACTACTTCTGACTACAACTACAAAACTGACTTTAATTATGTGTGTACAAAAAGGCATTTTGACTGAATACCCAGGATATTGTATTTAGAAGCCTGGGAACTTAAATTTGCAAAAAAATAAACATTTTAAGAAGTGTGTAAAACCTTCAACTGCTAGTTGCTGTAATGTTGTATAAGGTCTTTTTCTGTTCATATTTCTTTCACTTTTTCATTTTATTGAAGATTATGTATTACCTATATAGGACCTGCATTATGGCATTTTTCTGCAACCGAAAGTATCTCTACAATACAAGCAAGAAAAGGCTCATTGTTTAAAAAGCCTCAATCTTGTTAGTGTTAGGTTGTCAACATGTAATTGTTGTTTCAGTTATAACCATTTTATTGCTGCTGGTCTGTGGACTGTCAGTGGATGGAAAAACAGAAAGTGATAACACTGTGCAGTTGCAATTAAATTCACTCATGTGTGACTTGTACAAAAAGAATTGCTTGCTGCTCAGGTCAGAAGTCTTTAAGTCATTTTTTAGATAAACATTTTTTCACACGGAGGGATTTAAACAATATGCAATGAATCACCCTACACTCAAATCTATAAACAAATACATTCCTTTGAAAAAACATGTAAATGAGTGACGCATCTTTTGTTCTTTGCTTAGCATTTCATGTTCACATTATATGGAATAAATCTTTTGTGAGAAATTGAAAAAATGACCCCATTATTTGCTTTGTCTTTGCATTAACAGACTTGGAAAATTTCAAGACTCAAAGAAGAAATCCAGTGAGGGTTCGTGAAGGACAAGGAGTGGTTTTATTGTGCGGTACACCTTTTCACTCTGGAGGTAAATTGGGGTTTTATTAATTTAATTGATAAACATGATAATTTACTAACGAGAGTGGCGGGGGAACATGTCACAATAGTGACACAACCCAATATGGATAAGATGCACGTTGACTAGTTGCGCGTACAGTAAGCAAATTTCATGCAGAAACTCACCTTTTTGACAAAAATAATGAGACAGCAATAGCCAGATGCATGTTTGGAACAGAGAAAAGACATTTGACTACACTCTCCTTAAAAGTGAGGAACACTCTCGTAAAGGCTCAATGGACATGATTCATGATCACAAAACCAGGCCTTAAACAGTGATCTGCTTCATTTCCCCTGTAAAGGTTTTCACTATCCCATGTATGATTCAGGGAGCCATTATTTCCCTTTCACAATGCCTCAGAGCCCCTTTGACAGCTACAGAAAGTAGTTGGATGCAGTCACAAAACTGTAGATCTGTGAACCACGCATACTTAATTAAAAGAGCTTGAAAACTGTTTAAAATGGAAAATATTATTTAAAAAGAATTTTATATAGTGATAAAGAAGATAAATAAGTCATTTGTTGTGTTCTCTGGTTTTTAGATAGTCTGAATGTGTGGTCAGACAGAACCTAATGCATCTGACCTATTTTCACTAATGGAAGTAGGCCTTTTATATTTACTGAAGGTTGAAATCACTTGTTCTCTTCGTTGGTTGCAACTACAGATCCTCTAAATGGGATTTTTGTTGGCAACTAACAACACATATAGCTTGAAGGGTTTTTTTGCGTGCATGACCTTAGCCAGTTCATGGAGGTTAACTTGTGTGTTAAGAATATAGATACAGTAGGTAGTCACATTAATGGCTCTTCCTGTGATGTGACCAAACATGGAAATGTAATGAACCCAAGAACTGCTGCCAACAATGAAAATTGCGCAAAACACCGGTGATAATTATGTATGTAATTTACTACCTAAAAATACTCCCCAAAAAGTCTTAAATTATTATGAATTGTTAACCGGAAAAAGTTGGAGGCTCACTTAACACAGTCATGTATTTTTTTTCTTCTAATTCAATACCCTTTTGAATGAAAGGCAGGCTTGATTCACTATGCCCTTGACCTGTCATGTTCTATTCTTCTAACTACCACTCATTCCATTATAAGGGAATTGATGCTGCCTGTTCATTAACAAGAGTTAAATAGAATCAGAATGAAAATCTGTCATGCTGTGTCATATGTTTTTACAACATTCCATTTCAGCTTTCTTTCCATGCACCTTTTGGAGGACGATTCAAACATGGCATTAAGTATAAATTATTTGGATGAAATGAGTTCTAGGATGTATTACAACGGGATGATATAACTGCTGCTAATTAATGGAAGTCTGAGGTATCAACTGAAAAAGTTGATACATATCACAGGTACATGGGGTGAACTAAAAGCAGTAGAATCTATTAGTAGTAGATATTACATTTATAATAATTTAATTGTATTATTATTATGTTATTTCTTACACTCTGCTGAAACATATCCTAGGGGAAACCTTGTATGCGGACACATACAAATTGAGAATCCTTTATTCAAGACATTATTGTTTGCCATCCTCAAAGAATAACCCAGGATAGATAAGTAGAATTTATATTAGTTTTTCCAATTTCAAACAGCATATAATTGTCGCCACAACTCAGGAGTGAGCAGATATATTCCAACGAAGGCTACACAAGACTGTAGTGGGAAAACTGCTGTATTTGATATTAACCTAAGAGACAAGTGTGAACTCTGTGTTATCAGTAGGTATTGGAACATTTTCAAAGCCCACATGTCCTCTTTCCCCTGAAGAAAAAACTGTGAAAAATAGTAATAATCTAGTGTTGGAGTGTCCAAATCCTTCTCCAATGATTCCCTTTAATGGATGCTCAACTTATCATTTCGAAAGGTTTATTCCACACTATCCTACCTACGACTGCCTTCAGGACAGAGACCGTGCCAACTGTGTCAAAACCTACATCATCTTTGTATTTTGTAATGTACCCCCGCCGTAACACGTTTATGGACTTTATATTGAATATGAATGAGAGTCCCAAATCTTTTGACCAAGGGTCTATGTGTACATATTACAATAAACACACAACATTCTCACCATTAATGCCACTACAGCCGAGAGTATGAAAAGTATTAAATTCATAGGAGAGCATTTCTCTCCTGTTGCAAGCTGAGATGAGCCTGAGCCCCAACCCCTACAATATGCTTGCTGTGCAGGGAAAGAACTGCAGAGTGTACACTGCCCAACTGCTACAATAGCCTCCACTGAGTAATGAGGGCAGCAGAGTATATACTATTATGACCTGTATCTTTAAATGGACATGCAAGCCCTATGTACTGCTGCATACCTCAAGTGTACTTGAACTTTTGGCACCAACTGTTTTCTGGATGATTGCCTGCACAATGTTCAGTTAGAGAGCCAAAGTATTTTTTGCTCAATCACAATATCGTCAAGGTCCTGAAGTAGAAAGCAACCCCAAAACAACACAATGCCATCACTTTGGGTGATTGTTTTACATAATTTTACTACAACAAAAATGATCTAACTCTAACAAGCAGAAAACATCAATGAATGTATTTTTATTTGTGTCAGAATTTTTCTCTAAGTCTTAGGGTTCATACATATTTTTGTATGTAATGTAATGTAACACACGTCTCTGTGTTCTTGTTTGACAGCAGTGTTTTGTTTGGGTCGTGTGTGCTTTTAATGGGCAAGGAGGTCATGGAACTTTCACTATTGTTCCCAGTTTTCATAATTTCTAAACCATTGAGTTGACCTAGGTCTGGCGGATACAAAAATCCTTGAAAATGAATTCATAACATTTCCAGACCACTGCATTTCAATTAGTTAATCATGTCAGTTTCAGTTCTTTTCTTTTTTCCACATTGGACAAGATGGGTTTATAAATAAAACTTCACAATGTAGGCATTGTGTATCTACTACATTTTGCTGTTGAAATGGTATTGATGCTTTGAAACAGACAAATGTAATAAATATTTAGGAAAAGAAAAAAAGGAAAAGGGTCATTGGCTAATTTTCGAAAAAACATCTATAGTTTGGAAGTGGATTTATTGTACCATGAAGTAGGTACTTTCTAGCCACAAAATGCACTTGGCTTTCCTGCTCTTAATATTTTCAGTATATGATATAATGAGTTGCAGGCAGATTATAGTATTGCATTTGTAAATAATCTAATGTCTTCATGTGTCATAATTACCATTGTAACAGTGTGTATCGAAAGCATTTAGGGATGGCAAATATAACTGCTTCTCAGTTATTCATTTCACTTTCTAATCACGGAACGCTGCCACTGTTCGATCCACTAATTGCTTTATCTCTAAAGGCTTCAACCTGAAATAGCTTCTGATGAATTGCAGTCTGTCTGTGGTAATTGGAGAAAGAGCATATTTGAATTGTGCTCCTCACATCTGCTATGCCCATAACTGTTTACAGAGCTTACCTTCTCATGGATCTTCAATGCATACCCGTCATTTGTCATCCAAGACACCCGGCGATTTGTATCTCAGAAGACCGGCAACCTCTACATTGCCAAAGTTGAACCCTCTGATGTGGGCAACTACACTTGTGTAGTTACCAACACAGTCACCAAAAGCAGTGTTCAAGGACCACCTACACCCCTTGTGCTTCGAGTAGATGGTAAGAACAATGAATATAGTACATACATAGTACGTACATAAGGTATTGATATTGTGTCAAGAATTGGTGCAGGTCTTTTCTCCATTTTCAATCAAATGCTTTTTTTATATATAATGCAATTTCAACCATTATCTTTCTGTTATTTATTAGAAATGTATAAAGGATGTTCGTTACAGTTCAGAGTTTGAGTCCAAATCTGGTCTATATATTTTCTGTGTGCTTTTTTGCCTGTATAGAGTTTTATCTGGGTTTTTTCCTTTTTCTTTTGATAATATTTTCTTTGTGACCTTTCCAGGCCTTAAAAGTAAAATTGTCTAACATGAATTTTCAATTTGTCTTTGAAACCCCAGGTGTAATGGGTGAATATGAACCAAAGATTGAGGTACAGTTCCCTGAGGTTGTTCCCGTAGCCAAGAGCTCAACTATCAAGCTGGAATGTTTTGCACTTGGAAAGTATGCTCCACAGAGTATTTTTCTCTATCGTGATCACATTAAGTTCTTTAATGCAACACTAGAATGCGCAAAGTGAAACCAATGATATCATCTGCCATCCAGTGGCAGATTTAACATTATTGGGCAAATATACTGTAGGCAGTTGTCCAACATGTGGCTACTGATATTGTACTATGAGAAATAACACTTCAATTTATTACCAGAACAATGTTTTTGCCATTCTTGCCAAATACTCATGATGTCATTCAATTTCACTCAAGTCCAGTGCCCACCATCAGCTGGCGGAGAATTGATGGAGCTTCTTCTGGAAGAAAAGTGGACATTAGTAAAGCCAATGGAGTGTTAGAGATCCCTTACTTCCAGCAGGAGGATGCTGGACTGTATGAGTGCTTGGCTGAAAACAACAGAGGGAGAAACTCCGTAAAAGGAAAGCTGACTTTCTATGGTAATTATATTGTATGTATTTCATTTACCATATTTTTTAAACTATAGAGTGCACCGGATTATCAGAATCACCGTCAAGGCATGAGTACATTTTCATTCAAAACGTTTGCTTACTTTTATGTATTGCAAAAAAACCCAATCGAGTGCTCGGTCATTGTTACATAGGGGTTGTTAAAAGCCTCAAGGATTCACTGTTACTGTGCAAGATTGAAATCAGTTTGCAAATAAGTATAGTTTTTGTGAGTCAAGCAAAAATGTTTTATTTCATGTCAGGAAACATGGAGCATTTATCAGATCCTATAACTAAATGTGTCATTCAGTACATTTGCCTGTTTCCAATAGCTCATTTCTGACAGGCTCTTTATTGTAACAACAAATAAAATTGGAGGCTGCATAAACAGATTTATATCACCTTTCTGGGAGAGGTGATTTGCCCCTTACTAACACTGCACATAAGGCAACCTGAGAAAGCTTTTAATGACCCTTGGCAAAATGGACTACAGTTTTTCTTCACATTATCTTGCAATTTTTCTTTGATGATGTCTGCATATACAACTCGTGTGGGATGAGCTTGGCTTTAATAATCATGTGTAAGAGGAGTGCTTTTGATATAATTGAGAACTTTATGGTACATATGGGTGCACTGAATGTCCAAAGTGAGCGTTAGAAAATAGAGAGAAGTTGCTTATCATGGGATCAGATCTATTTTAATTCCGAGGTAATGATGTGATGATGTTAGTTTTTACAATGTCAAACTGAGACTATGGCACGTGTGCCTGAACACATTACTTAATGTGTTGCATGCTGGGTGGTTGAAATTGGTATCCAACAGAGGACTGTGATATTTCATTATTGCATCAAATAATGGTAAAGGAATAGTACAGTGCGTCCTGTCTGACCTTTTTTTAGTTAATAAATGTACATCATGGGTATCTGTGAAATCCATCAGAATTGGCTCATAGCAGATAATGTCTCAGAAAATCTTAGCTGAAACTAAAAAGCGAGGAAGAAGAAACCAAGGCCAAAAACCTAAACACTAAACACATTATCAGGCTATGTATGGTATACATTTTTTTTTTGCAAGATATGTACTTCTGTACAAATTTGTGCTTTTTTCAAACTTTATTTTGGCCCTTTTAGCATATTACAATCAACCAGCTATTTATGCTAAACAAGCATTACAAAATACTTCAGAGGCTTGTGTCCACATACAAACAAACACACAAATATATATATATATATATATATATATATATATATATATATATATATATATATATATATATATGCGTCTAAATTTCATTTAAAAAAAAAAGTTGGATCAAATGAAATGGAATTCGGAAAAGGATTTGTCTCTCCCAACTTTAAAATAAATATTTAAAAATAAAACTATTGTGGCTCTTTGCTACTATGATATGGGAAGTTTTTCTTCCGTAAATGTCATGGAGAGGAATTAATTACGCTACTGAATTTTTCTAATGAAAAAAGTTATGAATACTATAAATGGCACTGAGCGTTCAGATGGCCTTGGTTAGACCACAATACAAAAGAATTTCATGGATTTTTCTATGCAGGAGAGCATGTCTAGGAGATGTACTTACTTAGATTCCTCTCTCCCCTTGACCCTTGCAGGGTTATCTGTATTAATGTGTCTCCTCTCCAAAAGGATCATACATCTTTCTTGTCTGTCACCGGAGATTAGGTGCACCACATTTATGTGACAGTCGCATAAATATAGAGAGGTGCCTCAAACAGTAAAATAAAATACAGAGTTAAATCAAATTTGAACAGACTCCATTTATGGACTATTTAAAAATGATTCAAAATAATAATTCTTGTAAAATATATTTTTTCAGAAAGGTCTTAATCTTATAAACCTTTAATATTCATCCAAGTTATTTGTAATGTGGTAATTAAAAGACACTGCCCAATGCATTTTTTCTGTTTATAATGTGTTTATATGATAGTATTACTCTTTTCGAACGTTCTCCTAAAAATATGACATCTTTTTTACATTTGATTATTATATCTAGTCAAATACAATTTGATTTAATTTAGAATAGATTGATTTATCTTTGGGGAGGCGGGCACTGAATAATTACTAGTTTGATTTTACAGTTAATCTGTTTATATATTTGGATTCTGCAATCACTGCATATGATTTGTGGCAGCTCCACCTCATTTGACTGAGAAGCCTCCGGATGCACAGAAGACGATTGATGAAACTCTGGTGTGGGAGTGCAAAGCCAGTGCCAAACCTAAACCTTCTTATCGTTGGATGAAAAATGGAGAGCTTCTGGACCTGGCAGAGGTGTGTGACTTAACTGCATTGTGATGAAAATGCCATTAATTGCTTCTTTCTGGACACCAACATGTATCATGATAATGAAATAAAATAAGGAAATGTAGTAACGGAGATTAGAATCAATGTCAATCTAAATATTAGGAATTAGGCCTTTAATGTCATTTGAACCGCAACATTACGATATGCACATGCACAATACTCACATCACAGGACTTGCGATGATTTTATTATGAGACATATCTGCTCTTTTAACAAGCGCTACAACAGCATCTCATGGCTGCCTTGCATGACATGAAGCAGCGATGACAGCTGCTTGTTAAATGATCCTTGGATCTTGGGCACTTAAGTCGCTCCCCTTAAGTGGTGATGTCTCAGCAAGCTTTATGATTGGATTGGCAGGTGTTGTTTTACCATATGTCATATTTGTTCGTCGCCATTTTTGGTGAGTTTGGGAAAATTGTCCCCGCCACACCTTGTTTCACGTTACCGTTTGTAATGTGGTGTGAAACCTGCTTCACTGCAGTTGTGAATAATGTGTATCACAATTGGTTACTAAAACTTTTTTAAAGTGATGTTCAGAAAAGACACTTTAATCATGCACTGTATACTTTTGAAAGTAATTAAATGTCTATTTAGCGGTGTTAATTATTACAAATTATTTTCTTAGTCTTATCAAAGGTCACTTTTCCATCAGGTATCCTTAACCAAAAGAATCATTCGTTATTGATTTGTAAATACCACTGTAAAACCTCCTTTGGCAGTCTGCCCAGGTAACATTCTCTGTTCATGTGACTTTATTAATGAGTTGAGGGGTTACCATTTCCAAAATGCCAACGTCAACAGGAGCAGCATTAAATCAATTCGCAAACCAAAAAGGTCAGTGTGGGAGAAAAAGAGAGAGAGACCGAGAGAGACTGACAGAAAGACGCAAAGTAGGGCCAAGCTGAACATTTTTTATTTCTCTTTGAAATGTCTCAGTCTTCCATTTCTTTTTCAGCCTTTTTTCTCATTCTGTTTTGGTTTGACTTTCTCTTAAGACTCTACCACACACATTTATCTATTCCTTCTGTACTCTTTGGCCCTCTCCAGAGGAACAAAATTGACTGCAAAGGCTTGTCACTTCAAAATGCCCCCCTAGCGAAACAAGAACCCACTCACACTGTACTGCATTATATTTTGCTTAGTCAACAAATCAAATTAAGCGTGATAGTAGCCCTTCTGTTTGAGGTGTATCTAAGCACAAATGTTATGGTTGTTTGCTCACGAAAGTCAGGGATGTACCAGTGAGTGTACCAAAATAGAGTTGGGAATAATTAATGTCTTTTATGCAATAAACAAATGCATAGCTCTTGCCTTCCTGAAATTCTGCATTGTAACCGCAGTGTAATGTAAGACAGCAGGTGGATTTTTTGAGACAAGGCACAATTTTCACATTGAGAAAATACTCGCCGTACACCAATTAAACAAAAATCTCACCAGTGGATTCACAGGTTACTTGTTTTGCATCTTTATTTTATTCTTTTTCTCCAGACTTGTAATACCTGATGATTTTATATGGCATACTGATGTACCATAGCACACTGCTTGAGAATCTTTGATGTAATATAATGAATGCTAAGCTCCGCCTCCTGACCATGTCTAGAACAGTTCTGCCTTGTTTGAAGGCCTAGAGAAAACAGGAGGATTCTTTGGAATAGGAAATTTGTGATTTTTTTTGTTACTCAAATATATGTATTATTTTACAAATAGTGGCACAACAGTCCACACTCTACCCTTGGCTGGCTGAATCTGTCACTCATTCCTGAAATGACCTTTAACGGTATGCAAAGACAGCATTGTTGTAGAAATAAAATTAAAAAGACATACCAAAAAGCAAGAGAAGCTGATATTCCTAAGTAGCATTTTGTCTTCTAATGGCTGATTTGGAAAAAACATCAAATGAAATTTTTCTGCACCCTTAGATTGTCAGGGACACCACTGAGTCTCTAGGGCAGATGCTACTGAATGGAAGAGTGACCACCAGCTCATGCACTTACAGAGATCTCTTTAGTTTCCTTCACTCCAGTGGGCTTTTACAGTATATTTCTTCAAAAGGACTGTCTATTCAAAACCACTGTAGCACTCTCTCTTCCATGAAAACACATAGAATCCATCTTTTCTTGGCCTCAATCCAGTTGGATTGTTGTTTTTTATTTGGAAACTGCTTCTTATCCAGGCCCCCAACCCAAATGTATTATCTTTTAATATGACAAAAGCATATATAATTGACACAAAATGGAAGTGCGGACGCTAAATTATGTCAAAGTATTTGCATACTCTGTACAGAATGAATTCTCTCCTGATGAGATCAGCAATTAAAATTCTGAACAAAATAGTTGGCAAAATTCAGTCCATGCCAACACCATTGCACGTGGGGTCACAAAATGTGTCGTGAAATCATGTAAATTTTAACTAGGACCCCTTTTAGACACACTTTTCATTATCATTGTTTACGTTTTACTCAAATTGGCAGCATGTGGCAAGAAGCAGTATTATTCACATGGATTTGGATTGTCCATGTTTGGAGGAGGATTTAGCGGGTCTGCAGATGGTCTCTCTTGCTGCGGGGCCTGTAGGCTATCAGGAGATTCAGGCCAGCGTTCTGTCATATTAGCATTCTTGTATAATTAGATATCACTTTTTTGCCCATTAAATGTTTCATAAAGTGCTTTATAATACCACATTAACTATACTATACTATAATATTACATTTTTCATTGACTGAACTACATTTCATAAAGTAGTGTGCGCACTGCATTTTCTGTATTAAAATGCAGATCCATTTACAGTATTGCTGTTGTAATGTTTGTAAATTAATTTTCAATCTTGTAACAAGATGCTTTATTTCATAAATTCACATGATCATATTGGAATCACATACTTTGAGTGTTGAAGTAGACACATATTTAAGTTTCAGAGGGCTATGGTCCAAAACATACCAGTAAGTCAACTTGGATAGGGAAAAAAAGCAAAGTGGAGTGGCTTAGTCTGACTACAAAATTTAATCCGATTAAAATGTTATGGCATGAATTTATAAAAAGGCCTTTCATGCTCGAGAAAGTGTTGCTGAATTGAAATAACTCTGCAAGGGTGATTGGGCAAAAAAGCTCCACAGAAATGTGAGGCTCATTTTCCGCTATAGAAATGGTTAATTTCAGTTAGGATAACAAGGGGCATTTGCTCGCCAACCACTGAACTACAATTAAATGCTGTGTAGAGTTAAACCCCTCATGCCACAAAATTCTGGTCCTATGCAGCAAAAGAAGCAGCATGGAAACCCTTTTGTCTATAATATTCGTATATTTAATCATAAAATAAATACATTTAAAATGAGAGTTACATTTATATGTTAATACATTTTCTATTTAAATTTAATCTTGCCAATGCTGGTGTAGAAAATCATAGAGGAAACACTGTACAGCATCGATGTGCTTCACCCAAGGAGCTAAGGGCACGCAGGTCTATTTTTTAAAAAGTAATAATAATGGGGATGGGGTTTTTTTCTTGAATATTTATTTTCCTTTCATTTATTTGATTTGTTCTATTTGAATTTTCTAATATTATCTTACTGTCAATCACTTTATTAAAGACGATGTACATTTAAATAGTAGTGAAATAGTCGTAGTTTATTTATATTTAATTATTGTAGTTTATTTTCAGAATAGTCTACTAAAAATACATTTCTCAAGGGCTTCTTTCATATCTCTGAGGGAGCTGTTTCTTTTCTTTTTGTTCTTCTTTGATTTTTTTTTATTACTGAAATTCCCGAGTACATGAGGAATAAAGTTTACTCTAATCTTCACCCAAGGAGCTAAGGGCACACAGGTCTATTTTTTAAAAAGTAATTATAATGGGGATGGTTTTTTTTTCTTGAATATTTATTTTCCTTTCATTTATTTATTTTTTTCTATTTGAATTTTCTAATTAAAATCTTACTGTCAATCACTTTTTATTCAAGATGATGTACATTTAAATAGTTGTGAAATAGTCGTAGTTTATTTATATGTAATTATTGTAGTTTATTTTCAGAATAGTCTACTAAAGAATACATTTCTGAAGGGCTTCTTTCATATCTCTGAGGGAGCTGTTTCTTTTCTTTTTGTTCTGCTTTGATTTTTTTTTTATTACTGAAATTCCCGAGTACAGGAGGAAAAAAGTTTACTCTAATCTTATACTCCACGAAAAGACTTATGACCTATGCATTTTTAAATTTTGGGGTCAACTGTTTGAAATATTAACCGTGGGAAGTGGTAGTTTGCAAGAGGGAGAATATCGCATGTTGCTATTTATTTTACTATTTACTTAATATGTGAATAAAATGTATAACTGACTTATTTTTGTAATATTTCATTATAGTGTTTTTTAAATGACCAGATCAAAGGAGGATTTTTTTAAAACAATGTTTGAACTGAAATCAAAATCTAGATTGTGGGATAGAATCTATTTTTTTCTGTTCATATCCTAAGCAGGGCCGAATCCAGGTGAATAATGGAATGTTGACCATCAGTAGCCTCAGTCTTGCTGACATCGGCACATACCAGTGTGTGGCTGAGAATAAGCATGGTAGAGTCTTCACCAATGCTGAGCTTCGAGTCATAGGTAAGAAAACAAAAAGATCATTTTGAGCATCTTCAAGTTTCTCTGATGCTGACAAAGTATAAACCACAATTCAAACCAACAAGGGGAATGGGTAATGTGTATAAAACGAAAAGAATATTTAACAATTCTTTTCAGCCTTTTATCAGTTTAATTCACAATACAACATTTAGTTCTGTATTTAATATTTAAACTGATGAGCTGTAAGAGAAAATTGAAGTCCTTGGATCGACCCAGGACCGAGTTGAAAGAACCTGGAAAGCCGATGTTTTGTCATGGTTGGCCTGGGAATGCCTCATCTGAGAGGATCAGGGGGGTGTATGCTAGATGAGAAAGGGATGCCGGGGCTACCTCACTGACGCTTCTGACCCCGTGGCCAGACGTTTTTTGTTTTTGCCCTGAGCATAAGCATCACCAGATAGCAAATATTATGAGCTGTTCTCATTGAGGCATACAGGACCAGGCAAAGAATTCTCATTTTGTCTTCTTTCATGTTGTAATTTTTGGAAAATCCACTTTCTTTCAAATTAAATCACTTTAAAAGCATTGTCTCTGGACGTGTTATGTGTAAATGTGTCTTCGCTCAAGTGAGAATGAGTATTAAAGTAAAAGGATGGGGAATCCACCCAGTAGAATACATGACGACCTTTATCTTTCTGGTTCTCACTTGCACTTGATGAGCTGGTTTATTTCAAGAGTAATTCAAACCTCTTAAATTTCCTGCTGTTTTTTTTATTTTAATATGCTACCATTCATCTGTTCTGCCTTTTCTTCCAGCTGTAGCCCCAGATTTCTCTCAGAATTTGTTGAAGCCCCAAACTCTGGCTCGACAGAGTGGTGATGTCCTGATCGAATGCAAGCCTCGAATGTCTCCCTGGGGTGTGATTTCATGGAGGAAAGGAAAAGAAGCCTTAAGAGAGAGCCACAGGTAATGCGATTCCTTATGAATATGTGTTGAGCAACAAATGCATTGCATGCAATTGACGTGGTATTGTTCTAACTTATATTTCTGTTGACAAATTGCAAAGACCAGGACAACAGCAAAATAGCATTTGGAAGTTCAACACATTATGCATTCTACCATTTTCTCTTTATTTTTAAACATACTGACTTTGACTTGATTGTCCTTCCGGCTTTCAGAGTTTACAAACTATAATTGACCGCTCACAGACGCTTGATCCATTAGCTCATTAGCAGCATGTAGAGTTATTCGAACACATGGTAGATGATGTTGATGCAGTCACCGTTGAGACATGTAGGAATTAGAAAGAAAGCCCAATAAGGCCGATCGATGTCAAGCTGCGGAATAACATACCTTCTTGTGCTATAGTAGATGTAGTATCAAGGGAGGCAGCTGGTAACCTTGTTTTATTGGGAAATCAGGTTGTGCAGATCAATGCAATACCTCAGTGTGCAAGGAAAGACAGGAAGATAAAGTGTTCATCAGACATTGCTCCCAAGGAGGAGATAATTATTGGATGTTCATTTTGGGACTGATTAAGATTCCTTGAATTTGCTTGCTTTGAAAGCTTTTAAGTTCCTATTATTCCTGTCAAGGAGTAGAAACAAAAGAAAACTATGGCACTCCAAATTATGGTACTTCTGCTTGAGGCACCTTTTCATCGTGGAGGTGTTTATGTACTAACGCAACCATAAGCTGTACTGGACTTATCAACAAGTAAGCATATTTCTCTAGGGTTCAGCAACTGTATGATGGAGTTCAACCCAGTAGATGATAGGGTAGCCCCACTCAACCTTCATGCCAGGTGAAGGGGCCTAATTATTTTTTGTGCCAAAACAGAAAACACTATCTCAGAGGACCCACACTTTTTGGAGTCCTTGTAGGAGGTGTTGGAATGTTTTCCTTTTGGTCTCGCCCTCATTCTGCTTGGAGACTTGCACACAAATGTGCGTGTGTGTGTGTGTGTGTGGGGGGGGGGGGGGGGGATTGTGAGATCAAGGAGGGTGTTATTGGATATGTTAACTCTGTGAAGCTTTGTTATTAGACTTCAATGCTAATCAATAACAACCACGATATTTAAGCAGAATGGCGGTGTCTAAATGTGGCGGTTGCGGAATCTACATTGGTATGTTGTGGTAAAGAAACAGTAGAGCCAAAAAGCCAAGCTGTCTATTTACCAGTCGATCTATGTTCCTAAACTTACCTATGGCCACAAGCTGTGGGTTTGGACCCCATAACCCCCCCCCCCCAAAATACCGATACAAGCATCCAAAATGAGTTTCTGCCACAGAGTGTCTGGCCTTTCCCTTAGGGTGAGAAACTCCATCATCGGAGAGGGGCTGAGAGTAAAGCCATTGCTCCGCCATAATAAAAGAAGCCAGATGAGGTGGCTCAGGCATCTAAAAAGGATGCCTTCTGCACGTCTCCCTGGTGAGGTGTTCTAGTCACAACCCACTGAGGTGACACTGAGGAGAGAGACTATGTCTCCCAACTGGGAGATAAAGGGATATGGAAAGTTTGGGAATCATGGGAATTCCATATGTGACATGTCATAGCAAAATGAGTCACAAATCACAGAGGAAGATTTTGATTATTCTTTATTATTCGATAGACTGGTACTAGAAATACTTAAAAGAAAACAGCCAAATAAGGGATAAGCTGAACAACCGCTGTGATAAAATGTGTTCTCAAAATCAGGAAAGAACTCATCCAGCAAATTTTAAACCGATCATTCATCATTAATGAACACAGATATTAAAATAACTGCTAAGCTTTAACGGCAAGAAAATATTATCCCCACTACAGTACACCACAATAAACCGGGGTTTATTAAATCAGGGAGGTCCACCAACAATATCAGATGGCACTTTAATGTAATTAAATATAGCACAGCTTAAAAATGAAAGTCATTTTATGAATTCAGTTGGATTTTTTTCCCTTTTACAAAAATAAATGTGATTTTGGACAAGGTTTTGTTCAATAGAGCATTTGACAAAGCACCCAAGGAAATAGTCAATAATATCTAAAAATGTTTTGCCTCCAAAGAGATATTAGACCAGGATAGAAACTCTCATAATATTTTAAGCACTATAGGTTTGTACCTTAAATGAAGCTTTTGATGCTTATCCTTTTTACATTACCTTTTTGTTTTTCTAATTGTCAAACCAAGGTTGAATTATTTCCTTTTTTCCAAAAATTTTAAAAATCTGAAAAACAGTCAGTGATGGATTTCCATGTTCATGATATATTGGTGCATGTATACAAATATCCCAGCAGGAAGAAAATAACACCTGCTTCAATGCAGAGTGTTACCCATTTATTTTCAGTACAGGAATAATTGCTTGACTGTCTCAGTAGCTTTTTCTCAAATATCCATGTGCACCAAAGTGTGGGTGCAGTTGTAGTTTTGCAAACGCATATTGCGTCCACTCTTGCTTGTTTTGTGTTTTTGCTGCTTTTCTATCTTAATGATTTGATTTGGTGATTCTTAACGATCCCATTTATTTTGATTTGCTTTGTTCTTGTGCTTTTGCTTTGTTATTCTGCGGCCTTTGCGACTGTACTGTCTAACTTATAACTATGCCTTTTATTGCTACTGTCACAATGAAATTTCCCGAATATGGGATGAATAAAGTTATCCAATCCAATCCAATTACATTTCTTTGAAAACAAAGAAGCTGAGTTTGTAGTAAACATCAGTACCAGGCTAAGATTTAGTGGATACAACTATAAGATGTTTTATTTAGAGGGCAACGACAGCATAGACACCAACATTCTGATTGTGCTGTGAAAGGATAGTCCCAGCTTGCAGTTTTATCATCCTTTTAAACATAAAAAGGAAAATTCTGCCAAAAGGCTGTGTGCAACAGCACCCAAATGGAAAGATTTCCCTTTTGAGGTTGAGCATTACATTCTTACACTAAAGTGCGTGAGTAGCATACCAAATTTAGAATTTGACATTATTGCAACATATTTTGCAAGCCTATTCTCTGCTCTCTCACTCATTAGAAATGTTTATATTGCACAGAAATCAGGCTGCTACCAATGTTTTCACAGCTGTGGCACAGCAGTAATCCATCCCACTGTTTTAACTAAAAGACAAATAATTCCTTCTAATCTTTCAGAGATAATGTTTTCAAAGAGAGGTACAGGTTAGCTAAGAATAAGAATCTGATAATAGAAAATAATCTCACAGAAGGGACTCTCAATGCTCCTTAGATGATTGGGCATGTGGTAAGCATAAAGAAGTATTTGCTCAACAAAGTGACATATTAATGTCACACCATTACCTTTTACAAATGTGCTCCTTTGCAAAGAGGTTTGACATGCAAAAGTGATTGCAATCAATTCACAAACAGCATAGATGATTGCCTCAACCCATTTCACATACTGATGTTAATTTGCATTGCATTCTATGATGATTGTGAAAAAATAACATATCATATTCTATGATTAAAGGGATTTAAATGTAATGATTGTAAATATAAATATACATTTTCTGTGATTGAGATTTTAGATTACAACCAGTATCTTCATTTAACAGCCACCAGTAAGAACAAGAAAGTGTCTATTTATTGTGTCACACGACTCAATATTAATTGTGTCTCACAAATGTCCCTAATCCTGTTATTTGCTACAGTGCAATATTTAATTTAAAAAAAAAAAACACTGAAAGTTTACCAAAAGACAATGCTCCTCACTCCGACACAGTAGTAGTTAATTAATCATATTATTTGGAAAGGCAGTACAATGGATTCGTGGTTAGCATATCTACCTCATAATTCTGAGATCAAGACTTGAATCCAGATTTACGGCCTTTCTTTGTGGGAGTTTTTATGTTCTGCCCGTGCCATAGATGGTTTTCTCTGGGTCCTTCAACTCCCTCCCACATCCCAAAACATGTATGATAGGCTTCTTGAAGACTCTAGGGGTGATTGGGAGTGACTAGATTTTTTTTTTTTGCGCAATTGTGACCAGTGGATTCAAATGGGTCAAGGCCAAACTGGTCACTTCGGTTCAGTTAAGAATATTTGAAGGGTGCCTTTATGAAACAAAGTTATATTTGAAATATTGTCTTGGGCCCATTACTGTGTCCCATGCAGTTTCAAGCTGAGAATGGCATCTTGAGCTGGGTAATTAATTTCAAATGATCCAAATGTATTCAGGAAATTCCTGTACAATCAGGTCCAGGAGGCATTCTCAAAAATTGATGGGACAGAATTTGATTAAATTGGCACAACCCCACTTCCTGAACAAATGACTTAGATTTAAAGATTGTCTGCTGCCATCTTACAGCCAATCACATTCAAGTGTTGCTCAGCACATTGACAATTTACTGAGTAACATATTAATTACATTTATACTCAAATCTTTGCTCAAAGCAATTCATGGTTGCGGCCCCAATTCAATGCATGAGATTAAACCTATTTCCAAGAGAGGTGATTAATTGCCAGATACAATTAATTCATTTAATTCATTTTCTGACCGCTTATCCTCACTAGGGTCCCGGGGGGTGTAGGAGCCTATCCGAGCCAACTACACGCACCCTGAATTGGTAGCCAGCCAATCGCAGGGCTCACACTCATTCCCAGGGGCAATAGAGTGTTAACCCTAACCAGCCTACGATGGATGTTTTTGATATGATGGAAGAAACCAGAAACTCCTGAAAAAAACCCACGCGTAGTGTGGAAAACAAATGCAATTAATATCAAAATTAAAAAAAAAGATTAATATTCCATGTTGAGGAATTGTTTACTCTTCGCTGTCTATTTTTCAGTTAAATAACATCGGATCCTGTCGAAATTTTATAGTTATTTTACAGTCTTAGTTCATTTGTCATTTAAATGCTCTGGTTCTCTGAGGCTAATGTCTCTTTTATCAACAGAAAAAAGCTAAAATTCCATTATGCATAGAACAGAAGGATATGCATATCGACTCTTGGAGCTCAATTTCTGAATTCGTGCACAAAGAACGGAGTAATAGATTTTAAAAATTGACAGTGTACACACCAAGTTGAGTGATGACTTGACAGACTTTTTCTGCATGCGCTTGCATTGAAAACCAGTAGGAAAGTAAGGCACCAAATGGTCAGTGACACAGAGCCTGTCATTAGCCAGACTAAATTGAATCACCACAGAATCACTTATGAGTTTCTAAGACATTAAGCTCTTTCCAGAGTTTTTTTTAATCAGAAACATTTGCAATACACTGCACAAGTGCTATCTTGCTGACTTGTCATCTGTCATAGCTGGTTATATTTCACTACAGCTGTCCGTTGACAGGTAAAGCGGCACTAGCACACGCTCTGCATCAGATGAAATGTGCCAGTCTTGACTGATGATCTTGACAGTAGAAATAAAAGTCTGTTGTTATCGCTTGCTAGGTTAATCTGTTGTGGAGGCATAAATTTCTTTTGTCACGTAGCCTAGCAGATCAACTTTGAAATTTCACTGATATTTGGGAGGAACAATTGAATCAGTTTCAATTACTGCCAGAAGCAATGTTTATCTTTTGTCTTTATGTTTTTGTTTGAGTCATTAATAGTCATTACTACAATGGAAAGAGACAAAACTGCCGTCTGATGGGGTAGTGGTTCACTTGTCTGACTTCGGTGCAGGCAGGCAGGCAGGCACGGGTTAGACTCCCGCTGGTGGCAGTCTGATTGTGAATGCAGATGGTCGTTTGTCTCTCTGTATGCCCTACCCTACGGCTGACTGGCGACTTGTCTAGGGTGTATTCTGCCTTTCGCCGAAGTCAGCTAGGATAGGCTCCGGCAACCCCCGCAACCCTTGTGAGGATGCGTGGTACGGAAGATAAATGAATGAATGAAACAGACAAAACAGAGTACTTGAATGTGAGTGAATTTTTATGGATGGAATTTTTGTATTTACGACATTGCACAATAAGGTTTGATTCTTTTCATCGTTGAATTGTCAAATTGAGCTTCACAACCAAGAGATTTATCAGAAGTATATAGTGAAATTGGTTGACTGCATCAAGTTTAATTCCTGTTCATCATCAAATACACGGTGAGCGCACACATTTGGCATTGGTTTATGCATATACTACTATGATTTATGGAGTAATAATTCACATATTAACATTTCAAGTACAGTTACAGACTATGAATACATCTTAGGAAATGTGCTATTCTTATCAAGTCAGTGCACAGAAATCAAACTACCACTTATTGCTGAGGTCCTCCTTATGTCATACTGCAGCTCAGGCAGCCAATTAAAATTTGCTGAGATAAACTCGAGGCTCAATTTTAAATGCTTAAGGACACTGGGCTTGTTCATTTCAGCAGCGTGAATATTCCTCTTGCACAAGCAAGACTAAATTCTAGTTTAAGTACCTCAAACTACACTCATACTGTCAGCCAGTTTAACAGGATATGCCTTTCTAAACTTCATATAACTGTGCATGAATGTGTGTGCATTATTTCCCTTAGAGTTACTGTATTGGATAATGGAAGCCTTCGTATTTCCAATGTCTCTAAAATGGATGCCGGTCTGTACACATGCGTGGCCAGAAACCAGTTTGGCGTAGCGAGCAGTGCTGGCAGCCTTTTGGTTAAAGGTAAGAATGCCTGCTTTTGTAGATTAAACTTTGCCCTGCCTCGCGAGTGACTAATAACCGGTGCAGGATATACCCTGCCTTTTGCCCAAAGTCACCTGGGATAGTCTTCAGCTCACCTGCGACCTCAATAAGGAAAAGTGCTGTAGAAATTGGATGAAGAGATTTATCTCCCTTCATGTTGGACTTTAACATCAAAGTAGGTACTGTAATAATAAATATCATCATGATAATTATGACTATTAAAATAATAAAAATTAAATCACTGACAAAATTATGAGTACAACAAAATATTTAAAATGCCAGTGGTTTTCCATCCTTCTACACTGAAGACAATACATCAGTAATCTATCCAGGTGCTGTAGTAAAGTGTGCATTTCATTGAAGAATTAAACAGATCCAATTGGAAAGGGTTTAAAAAAGAAAACAAATCTTTACATTTGCTTATTTATTTGCTTAATGTTTTCCGAGCTACTTCAAGCAACAAGCAAAATAAAAATAAAACAATCAAGATGGCAAACTGGAAAGATACCACTGTCTAGTTTAGCACTGAGGAATAGATTCTTAAAGTTTAAATAAGACAGCACGGCAATGGGGGGTTTATGACGACATCACTACCAAGTTGCAAGAGACAGATATGTGTTGTCATAGGGTAAGACCACAACCAGACATAAACACAAGCTCGGTATTCTTAAACCACTGTGCTTTACTTTACTGTGCCACACTGCTAACAACTCACTTACACGTGCCCCTGACTCATCCACATCTTTCTCATAATCCCTAGTAATTAAGATGTGTGTATGTGTGCGTGTAGACACAAAAATGTGCTTCGCACAATAAAACTCACTTTGTGAATGGAGTGTGGTTAAACGGTAAGCTGTGTTCATAGCTTGTTTTCTTTTATAGGCTTGTGTTCAGTCTGCTGCTACTACTCCACTAACATACACTGCCATGTCTAAAAAATGCCAATGAATGATCCCATGTCTGAAAAGACAAATTCTGTGGTACCGTATTGATAGCTAATTGACTTAACTGACTTATAATTATTCTAGGAGACCTCAAATCAAAATAGTTTGTCGTGTGTGCTTGAGGTGCTTGACTTTCAGCCAATGTTGTGGTTTAAATTACTTAAAAATTGACTTTTTCGGCCAAGTACCCACAAATACGCCAGCAACATAGATGACTTACATCAAGTCCAATTAGTCGATGGGCAAGGGCTGCAGAAAGCCAGAGGCTGATTGCTTCTATTTTGCTCAATGGTTAATTTATTTTTCCCACAATGGCATTTTTAAATAACACGTCTGCTGTGCAGTAAAAGATCTCTGGGTCATTTTAACAAGCTGAGTCGACAACAGAGCTCTATTAGAGTGTCCTTTCGTGATGCCGCTTCACATCTACTTTGAATTGCAAATACTTGAGCACAGAAGCCCAACTATTCATCTCTGGTCTCCACTACCTTTCATTACATCTAGAAATTGGGTTTACTTTTAACTTCTTCTGTTGAGTAATGCTGGGCTCACATCTTTCACAGTCTCAGAATAAAGAGGGATGTCAAGTGAAGTTTTTCGAGTGTTCTTGGATACATACCGTATTTATTTGAGTATAACGCGCACCCATAATTCGTGACTTAAAATTTGTATAATTTTTTTTAAACACTTTTTCCAAGTTCTCACCAAGGATTGCACCGGTACTTGTAACTGGCAAATGCTGAACATGTCGCCATGACAAAACATTTATTCACAACATATGGTAAAGAAACCTGGCAAAACAAACTATCAGTATGAACACAATTCTTGAATGGAATTTACATTATATGTATTTACATACATATGTTCATTAACATGAATATACATATGTTCGTGCTGTCCCTTGTCAAATAAATAAAACTCAAATTAATCAAACAATTTTAAAGTCTAATTCATCATCAGAATATTTAAAATTTTTCAGTCAAATTCATCATCATCATCAGATTCACCAAACAATTGATTCCATTCTTCTTGAGTAGTTTTTGAGTGTGAGCACCCGCCACTAGAACGGGCTCTCGTGCCCCATTTGTCAGACAAAGACAGTTTTTACGTCTCACCAGCGGAGGGCAGTTTTTCACCGGAATCCGTGTATAACGCGCAACTTTGCTTCAGCTTTTTTGGTACAAAATGTTGCGTCTTATACTCAAATAAATACGGTATTTGAGTTTTAACTCACTCCCGCTCGCTGTAGTCTTTGCCATCTTCAGACTCTGGTCCTTTCCCAGTCTTGGCGTTAAGACAAGGGATGTTTCTCTATAGGTGTTCTCGTCTGTGCTTATGTTTTTGTCTGCTCATAGTCAGCAAAGCCAGACTGAGTACGGTTCCATTCCTAAGTTCTTGTGGACCGACTCTTTTGCACCAAAGCAAGCAAGTGAATGCCTAGCGAGCAACATTTACAATTTTATTCTCATAACGGAATCAGTACAAAAATTAACCTAGGCTTTAGCGCTAAAGATAGTTTTCAACTCTTAAGCTTAATCTTACTTTGATTGTTAATTGTTTTATTCCTTGCTTTCCAGGGTGTAAATAATTCTTGTGCTGGAGTTCATGTCATGCTTTGTGTTCCTCCCAAATGACAAATTAAACTGCATACATAGCATTTAGGCTCTACTTGATCAGAATGGGCATACTGAGGCGTAACCACAAAATTTTCTGCAATTTGTATGCTAATTATGATGCAAGTAGTAAAATCGAGGCTGTAAAATGTCAGACCAGGACTTGAAAACACCACCAAATGAGTATAATTGTGTGTGGAGGAATACCGTATGTTTTGAATGAGGAAGACAATTTGTGATTTTCAACACCGTCATAACAGGAAACGAACGTGACAGCTTTGCTATCCGTGTCAGAAAGTTCCTCTCATTTTGTGACTACCACGGAAACTTTGCCCTGATTCACCTAGAATGCATGCTTCGACAAGCCATTTCTCTCAAGATAAACAACTTGCCTTGTTTTGACAGTGTTGAATATAGACCGTTATCCCCCTGACATGCTGTATTGGCTCTTCTGTCTGTTAGATACAGTACTTATGACACAGCTGGATAAATTCACTTCTTAACTGGACTCTCAGCATTTGCTCTATTATCTCCTTGGTGCAGTTGAACGAGAAACCCTTAACAGATAGAATAAAATGGGAACTAAACCAACGATGTCATTTTTAAATGAACTCTATATTTTTTCTTTCTCGATGGTGCTTACCTAAATCTACATATTATTTATTCAACAGAGATATGTTTAAAATATTTACTTACCCTGGCATGTTTGTCTTTTTACAGTTACAAAGCTACCGTAGTATGACATGTATCAGCTATTGCCATTTCCTCTACCCAGAAAACCATGAAGTTATCAAATATTTAGAACCATTCGACATATCCTCGGTGTCAGGTTGAATCTTAAATGGCTTTGAAATTAGTTGTTCTTGCTTTGTTATGCTAGTAAATAAAACAAAAGATCACCAGCTCGGCGGTGTAGCTATCAAAACTGTGTGGGTATGCATATCTGTTTGAAACCCTTTGCATCGCACTAGTGACACTATATGATTGGCTGAGGAGTAATGTGCCGTAAAAGTACCTGGTCAACACTGCAAAGCACTGCTGCCTGATCAGAAATGCATCGTGAGCCTATCTGACCCATTGAAAGTAACAAAGAACTACCTGGAGTACTTCAGTTCAATGTTACTCTGTGCATTCGTTTTTGTTTTATATAGAAAAATGAAGTTGGTGATTCCAACCAACACCCAGTGATTTATAACTGAAAAGATTAGAAATTCATACCACTGCATATTTTTACAATTTCATATTTTAGTCCAGGTCCCTCTTAAAATGAGATTAATGGAGATGCAAACACAAAAAGACAAATAAAGTATTAACACACTTGAATTGCGGTGCAGAGTAAGTTTTTTTTTAAATCTTTGCCACTGCAGCAATACAGTTGTACAGAGATGTATAAGGCAAGCCTTTAATTTATGCAATTCACATAAGGGATACAATATATGCTCTGGTGGCAGACCAAATGCAATTTATTCCAAGTCGTCTGAGTATTCGCCCTCTGTCCGTGGCAGTCAAATGTTTGTGGCTCCGAAACACAGAAATCATATTAATAGTATAACTTATTATATCCAGGATAAAATAATAAATATAGCAAAAAAGGGTGAATTGTGAACGAAGGAAAAACATCTATTTTAGATTTTTTTTTCTGAACCAGTGTTCCATATTTCCAGAGCCAACTGCGATTACAAGCCCAGCTGGTCATATGGACGTGACGGTGGGAGAGAGCATTGTGCTGCCATGCCAGGTGTATCATGACCCCTCACTGGATCTGAAGTTCACATGGTTCTTCAACGAACAGCTTATCCACTTTGGCAGCGCTGGAGCTTATTTTGAAAGAGTTGGAGGGGTAAGTGGAAGTGCTTTTGTCGAATAGCTACACAAAAAAGGGAAATTAGCGCTGCACATGATTTTTTTTTAAATTGAACTTTCAAATACATAGAAATATACCTGAAGACATTGGAATGCTGTGCCCAGTGGTCCAACACAAAATTTGCAAAATTCAACAAGGGGCTAATAATGATAGGCGAGAGAAAAAAGATACTTTTAAAACAGTAAATACAATATTTCTAAAATGTTTTCCTTTTAACTTGCAAAAACACTTTCTATATAATTGTAATATTAGAATTTGGAACGCTTTTAGCTTTGATCATCGATGCAAAAAAATTATTTCTTGTGGGTGAAGCCTTGGTCTGTAAGGCCACTCATCAGTGACTAGTCAGGTCATTCCCACAGTAAAAATAAAATTACAAAAAAAGAAAAGAAACACAATAAATCGATTTATTGTTGTTGATTGAAAAAATAATAATGAAAGCCCACACAGAGACCAGTAAATGGATAATGCTGTGTCACTGATTAGGCAATTAGTTGGCTTATCACAAATTAAATTCAAAAGAAAACATCACATTATTATATAAAGTAAATAACCTGAAATGTTTTGACAGCCCTCCGACGGGGACATAATGATTCGGAATATTCAACTCAGACATGCTGGTAAATATACATGTGCGGTTCAGACCAAGGTGGACAGTGTGTCAATTGCCACTGATGTCGTGGTCAGAGGTAAGATTTTAATATTATTCTTGTCTAAAATCATCGTCAATTTTATCTTGCATCATCTGTAAATCTTTTGGAAAAAATTGAATTGAAAAACTTTCTTTTTTTTTTATTCAAATTGGTTTTTATCCTCTCCTTCCACTCTGTTTTCCACCTTTGTTCTCCCTTTGTTTTCCCCCCTACATATAGGTCCTCCTGCCCCCCCTGCAGACTGTCAAGTGACTGAGATGACAGAGACTACAGCACTTTTGACCTGGGGACCTGGGATGGACAACCATAGCCCGATTCTCAGCTATACCATCCAGGCCAGGTCTCCCTTCTCCCTTGGGTGGCAAGCAATTACGACTGGTAGGTTGCTTTCATCTAGCTCACTCAAAAGGGGGAGGAGATGTGGACAGGTTTTCTTCAGAAAAGGAACATACAGTATGAAAAGAGTAAATAACTCACTGACAGGTCGAGTGGATCCATTGGGATTTTGATGGAAGGTAATTTTGAGAAATGTCTTTTAGTTCCTCAGGTGCTCAGTGGAAAGCAACTGTCAGCCACTGTCATTAACTTGAATCCCTGGGTGGAGTATGAGTTCAGAGTGCTCGCAACCAACAGTATTGGAACAGGAGAGCCGAGCAAAGCCTCTAGAAAGGCCCGCACCAAGGACACATGTATGTACCGCCAATTACCTCATCAATTTCTATCATAAAATCTGCCCCAGTAATGTTTATGTTTATTTGGTTGTTATGTCAATTAAAAGTTGGGATAAAAGTTCATCCATTGTGCCATTTGCTAATTCAGACCACAATTTCCATGTCTATAGTTTCCTGAAATTCCTCATTTTGAACATACTGTTGAGAAAAATCTAAATGAATAGAGTATGTAGTTGTTTATGTGGGCATTTTAACTTTTTTGTGCACATTGGTTTAGTTCCCAGGGTGATTCCAGCAAGAGTAAACGGCGGTGGTGGGGGACGCTCTGAATTAGTCATCACTTGGGAGGTAAAAAAAAAAAAATCTCTATCGCTCTCTATCCTGTTATGATTTCTGAAATACAATTCTTTTTGGAAAAGTATGCAACGTGATAAGTACTTGCAATTTCAGCATCATGCTTAGCCATAATCTTATATATTCCAATGCTGCGTATCACTTGGTATTAATAACTTTTAAAGATCACTTGCTTGAGTCATCCCTCTGAGTAATCGTGTTCTTCTTAGCCTGTTCCAGAGGAGTTGCAGAGTGGTCCTGGTTTTGGCTATGTGGTGGCCTTCCGCCCACTCGGCACACAGAGCTGGATGCAGGCCGCTGTCACATCTCCTGATGCCTCCAGATATGTCTTCAAGAATGACACCATCCCCCCTTATTCATCTTACCAAATCAAAGTTGGGGTGTACAACAACAATGGTGAAGGGCCTTTTAGTCCGGTGGCTACCATCTATTCAGCAGAGGAAGGTGTGTATATTAAGTGTGGTGAAACAAACACAAACCAACAAATCCAGTATATATATATATATATATATATATATATCTATATATATATATATATATATCTATCTATCTATATATATATATATATATATATATATATATATATATATATATATATATATATATGTATATGTATATGTATATGTATATGTATATGTATATGTATATGTATATGTATATGTATATGTATATGTATATGTATATGTATATATATATATATATGTATATATATATATGTATATATATATATGTATATATATATATGTATATATATATATATGTATATATATATATATATATATATATATATATATATATATATATATATATATATATATATATATAATGTGTATATATTGAAAGTCTCACCTCAGAAAATATATTAAACTGGATTTTTGTTTAAACTATCGCACTTTGTTGCAAAGTTTGAGTACCTTCAAATGTCACGGTGTTGCTTGAGTTTTAACATCATAGCGATCCGTAAATGGTTGCTACTGTATTTAATTATTGGTTAGAGAAAAAGTAAGAATGGTGTAAAACAGGGTTCTCCAAACCGGTCGTCAAGGGCCGATGTCGGTCGTGGTTTTCGTTCTAATCTATCTAGCAAAGAATATTGTTTTTTGCTAAAACATGGAGCACCTGATTGCAATCACCTTTTCACTAGATTGATGAACTATTTATGTTTGGGGGGAAATCCTGGACCCACTGCACGTTGTGGAATAGTTTGGAGACCTCTGGTGTAATGCAGGTATAAAATAATGTTTTCCCCTATCTGGATGGTCTTGTGTACATTTCAGAGCCCAACAGAGCACCAGGAAGGCTGAGGGCGAAGAGCATCTCGGCGTCTGTGGTGGAGGTCACATGGAAGCCTCTTGCTTGGAGCAACCACCGCAGACACATTCTGGGTTATGAGGTCCGAACAATACTTGACTCGGTAGAGGGAGACGGATCGCGTTGCTTCGATTTCTGTATCTAATAGTAGCATGATGCAGTCAGTATATAAACCCTAACTATATTATACTTCTTTACAAAACAGTAACATACTTTTCTCTTCTGCTTTATATTTTTAGTTGCAGTACTGGGGAGTAAAAGAAAAGCAGGAAGTAGCAAGTGTCATTCGGACATTGGGGAATAAAACCTCAGTGCTCATCAGAGATCTTGAAGGGAGCAGTACCTATTTGATATCCCTGAGGGCCTATAACAGCGCCGGAGTGGGTCCACAGAGCAGCATAGTCAATGTCACCACCAAGAAACCTCGTAAGAGCAAATATTATAACATAACTGGTAAAAAAAACATTTTGTCTGTTGGCTGTTGGTGCATGTGTGTGCTCGTATTTGATAATTGTGAAGTTTTTATGTTAGTTTTTTCATTTCATGTTTAATGTCATACCATATTTGATTTGCAAAAAAAACAGTAAATTAATATCACAGTTGCTTTGTAATACAATATACTTATCTCATCCCTCACAAACAAAGCCGACTACTACCTTCCGAGTCACACTGTTCAACTGTTAATGAGAAATATCCTTCATGCTGAGTTGGTTCTGGACTTTAATGTTTATTGATTGGTTGCCTTGTTGTTTTTATCCCTTCACTACCGCCTCTTCTCCTCCCCTCTCCAACTTTCTCCCTCCTACTCTAGCGCCTAGTCAGGCCCCCGTCAAAATCATGTGGAACACATCCAATTCCAAGGTCATCCTGCACTGGGACCAAGTACACGCTCTGGATAATGAGTCTGAAGTTACGGGTTATAAGGTAGTATGTGTGAAGCCTTGCACTTTAACGATAACAAATATTTTTACGGAAATTCACTGCAGTCAGAAACAGAATAAAACAAGCTTGACAGTTGCAAAATATCTCAATGGAATGCAAGGGTAGGAAAAGAGCGGAATGGCTTTTGCAAAGCAAACAGGATAGAAAAAAGGAATCAAAACATTTGTTCACAACTGTTTACCTTATTTTTCGGACTATAACGTGCACAGGATTATAAAGTGCACCATCAATGAATGAGTTTCTATTCACACATGCTCGCACCTGTTTATAAAGCGTTCAAGTGATTAGTACTTTAGTTGTATTTATATTAGTATTTGTTTTCCACATTATATTTATTTTTTTAGTTTTAAATTGCATATATATAACATACTTTATTTATGGTTTTAATCAGTATAATCCACAAAATAAGTTTGAGGTCATTAAGCAGAACCAGAATTCATACTAAAGGTGCACGCACTGTCAATGTTTTGGGAAAAAATCAAAGATTTTAAGTGTGCTTTACAAAAAAAAATATGCCAGTTATATTTATAGAGTATGAAAAGAAAAGCACTTCAAATGATGCAGTGTGAGAAAAACACAATACTGATTTACAGTTGTAGTTTTCAGCATTACAAAATAGTGTCTCATTATGAAGATTCTCTGTGTGTTCTGTGTTCAGTTCTGCAAAAAAATAAAGCCAAAAATATATTCAATGAATGCCTTTGGGGAAAAATATGTTCTCTTTTAAGGTTTTTTAGTAGGCTGTGCTCTTATTAAATCACATAACACAAGTTGTCCCACTTATTTAGCATCATGGAGCACATGAATTTGCCAGGTATCATGTGGGGAAATTATCTATACCTCACTTAAATGGTGTGAAAATTATTTAGGATCTAAATCAGAAAATTTATCACTCTATCACTAGTGTATCAAACAAATATATCGCTAGTTCCTATGGGATAGTAGGTTGCTCATCAGTTAAATGACATTATATAGCTTACTGCACTTTTTCTTTGCAATGTTACTTTTCTTTAGTCTAAGAAGTTCAGATGAACCCAATAAAGTCCCAAGTTATTTTATCACAGTTGATTTCCATGTTCTTTGTTGTGCTGGAAGAAAACCGATTTTGTCTTTTTCCCGTAGGTGATGTACAGCAAGGACAAACACAGCCTTCCAAGTGTGGTGGAGACCAACACCACATCTTTAGAGTTGTCACTGCCTGTCAATGAGGACTATGTCATCCAGATTAAACCTTTCAGTGAAGGTGGAGAGGGCATCAGTAGTCGCCAGATTAGGATCCCCAAGGTGGCAGGTTGGACAGTCTTCCAGTACTAGAAAGCACATCAATTTATTGTTGCTGTTTTTATATATTAGTACAACACACACACACAAACCACGTTTTATGCATGAAGTGGGAATAAGTGAATTTTAATCTAATCTAAATGACACTGTGACCTTTTTTGAGGTCTATTCAGTTGTATGCAATAGCCAATAAAATGGAGGGGGAAAAAGCACAATGGGAAATATGCTACTCATTTTTCTAGTATCCACCTAATCTAAAGATGAAAGTGCCATTTTGCATCATTCACATTTCAGGGGAATTAAGGAATAAATATCTGAATTTTGATAGAAAATCCTATGCATCAAGTATAACAAGAGTTTTGTATCATACTTTCCCACCTCTTCACCTGCAGGAAATACTGGGGTTTGAGAAAATGGGTTAGGGTCAGGGGTTGGGTTTCCCAACAAGAATAAAGCTGTGGCAAACAAAGCTTTCATGTTTAAATTAAGCAGAACAGCAAGTCCAATGAGTACCAAGCCGATCAATGTAAATTTTGTTTACATATTGAATATAAATGTTAAATTCATCATCTCATAAAATTTATAGAAAGTGTTGCACAGGTCCTTTAACTATAATTATGAGAACAAAGCATGGATTGGAATGTGCGAATGGTAAAGTGCTTGTCAGTGATCTTTGCTATGACTGTTAGTATTGCTCAAAATTGGATTTGAGACCAACTTTATTTGAGGAGGAACAAAACAATACAGGCCTATCAAGTTGATTCGTTCGCAATACTGCCGAGGGAAGAGCAGCTTGGTTCAGATGTTTGATTTTCCACCATCCTGTTTGAACAGGTTGATTTTTGTTTTTTTAGTATGACTGCTGATTGGTTTCAAAAGAAGGTAGCAGTTATTTGCAGGGAATTAAAGACATTAAATTTTTCATTGGACTCCTTTGCAAACTGTTCATTTCTAAGATAATGTAAGTAAGCTACTGTTCAAGTACGTATATAAGTAAAGTGCAAACTTTGTGCGGCACACTAGTGCCATCTACTGGTGAAAATAAGAATCTTCATGTACCGTATAGAGTCTATACGGTACACGAAGATTTGTATTTTCACCAGTCTATACCATAGACTTACTGATTGATATACTTGTAACAAGGAAAGATACAATGACTGTACTTTATTAATTTATTAATATTTTTAAATGTGAATTATTTTATCATACATTCAAAATAGTTTAAGTAACAGGCATTTTACAGCTATTTTATTAAACAATTAATTATTTTGTTGACAAACACAAGTCACACAGGGGTGGGCAAACTATTCAAGAAAGGGCCACAGTGGGTGTTGGTTTTTGTTCCAACCTATAAGAGGAAACCTTCTCACCATTCTGGTATCTTAGAAGTGCAATAAGTGGATTGCAGTCAGGTGCTTCTTGTTTCATCAGAAAGGAAACTGTTTGTGTTGGATCAGTTGGAACAAAAACCTGCACCCACAACGGCCCTTGGGGACCGGTTTGCCCACCTCGGCACCAGTCTATTGTAAGAATTATGATTTTCTTTGTAATCATTTAACTGCAAACAACAACTATAAACTACTTTGGTCTGTAAACATTATTAGTTTTAACATTGTATTAATTTAGAAATGTATTTATAATTATTAAAAAATAGTTTGAAAATACAATTATAGTAAACATTTTTGAAAAATAATATTACTAGGGTTAGGGTGTACCTAACCCTGCTAACATTTATTTATTTTAAATGCCCCAAAATAGTCATTTTCTGAATAAAGGGTGAATAACTGTCCACCCTCGAGACCTGAATGGGTTAATGCATTTCTCCAGCTGCATTTATAGGTTCACTTTTAAGAGCCAACCTTCTTTTTATTGTTTTAATAATAGGTCCATTCCAATAAATCCATACTACTTTGAAATTACATTGTAAAGTTTACAGAATTTCCTACTCCAAAAGTAGTACTGCATCATATTTATGCTTATGTTATTTGTCTACAGGATGTGTGAACATCCCTCAGTTTGACATAAACAACTCTCAACATTATTATTTGGGATACAGTGCCTGTATTTGAGCTTATTGCATTTGTAGTTGTCGCTAGTGTTCAGTTGGAAAAAGGTCCATCATATGTGTTTTCTGTGTGTGTTTGTGTTTTTTTAAAGACTCCTTTGCCACAGGGGCTGCCTCAATATCTTCATCGTTTCCTGTGACCAACCTTGCTGCCCTCATCTTCACAGCCAGGACCGTGCTATGACTGTCAGGAAGTTCACACTGCAGCCTAATTTCAAGAGGATGAGCAGGTCAAAGACAAAAGGCCGGGAGCCTTCTCTTAACTTTATCCTGTCTCCCACCCGCCTGCGTTTTTCTTCTCCTCTTCTAGCTACAAAGATTGCCTTGTGAAGATTCCGTTTCATGCTGTGTTGAGGAGTCATTGAAAGGAACTGGCCTTTTAAGAAGTGGCCCATATGTGACAGGAATTGACCTACAGCTGTTGTGGACGTGTTTTGTTCTTTCCTCACTTCTGATATATGGATAGTGTCATGTATTGGGAGTTATGTACTCGTTGACTTTTCCTGGATTTTTCCCTTTCGGCGTTTCGGAAAAAGAAGTGATTTTCTAAGTGACATTCTAGGTAGGAGTAGTTTAGGAAGCTACTCCTCTTACTCCATTCGGACTGTTTTGGAATGCAAAAAAAAAAGAAGAACAACAAACTTGCTGATCCCTGGGAGAAAAAAAAGGAGTCCTTTGCTTTGTGACAAGCTCCACTTTAGGAACTTTGTGACTAAACCTAAATTGTATTCATGGTTTTATGTTTTCCAGCTGCATCCCATCTGCCATAAAACAGTTGAACCAAAGCTGTGAAGAATAAACGTGACAAGGCCAAACCTGCTCATTGTGCGAGCCCTGGTGAATCAGTTTCTTACCTTGCTCCTCCATTTACCCTCCTCCTCACCAAGTGCATAATATCAGCACGCTGAGCGTTGTATACTCGATGTATGGAATCCTCAGGTCCCATTTGAGCCTTAAGTCTTCTATTAGGATCCATGTTGTGGTAGTTTTTCAACATTTCTGTTCATTTATTCTCCTACTTTGTTTCTCCACAACGTATTGTATATTTTACATTCGTTCAGGCAATGTGGGCTCAAAAGAACACACCTTCCTCTTGTCTTTCATCATGAGAGACTTGACTTTATCTGGGTTGCTTCCAGAATATAGATTATTTGTCATATGCTGTTATCGGTTTAGATTGGCTAATTTGATGGATGTTCAGATGGTTCAACAAGCTTTTAATAAAAAATGATGCCATTGTCCGTCTTGATTCTTTTTTTTCTCCCTTCTCTTTTTAGTAGCAATGATACTGAATTGTAGATTATTGTTTGTTGTGTTCTTTACGCAACCAAAATGTCCTTTAAGCCCTTCCAAGGCCCTCAATTATTTTCTCTGCACAAGGACTTCATGAAAACGCTGTTGACCCAAGACCAAATATTTTCCTGTTTAATTTAGGTGCGGCGTATATTCTAATTTGCCTTATAGACAATAAAAGTAACTTCGATTTTCATGAGAACCGTAGCAACATTGTTCTACAGGAAAACAAGCAGCAGTCAAGGTCCTGTCCTGTTTATTGGAGAGGAATGCAAGTACAATGTACAGCAAAGACACGGCACGACAAAGAGATGAAGCTGCAGTGGAAGGAAGACTACAGACTACAGAGGGCTCCATTATAGGGGTCAATTTAAGTCCAAAAGGTCCACAGCCTCTGCAGTGCTCTCGGGTGGGACAAGCACGTTTCCGTCACGTGTACAAGATGATCCAAGATGATTTACGGTAAGGTGACAAGTTCATATGCACTGTGTTTATGCATGGTTAACCATCTTTATGTTGCTTGGGCCCTTTATTGTCCACTGAAACCATGGCAAGCACCTCACATCTTCACTGACCTTTGACCGGTTAAAGTCACTACAAGGTATTTGACTACTTTGTTTTTGGGCCCTCTTGCAAATTGTTTACAGGAAACATAGAGGTGCTACACTAAACAAGTAAATGCTTCACTTTTCTTAAGAGTACAAACAAAATGTTCAGTACAATAATACAACCTTGGCAACCTGGCACTGGAGCAATTACATTTCTAGTTAATACAAAAAAGTATCACACGTTATCTCATTTAACTGATCACTGGCACATTGCACATCTGAACTGTCAAAATTAATTATAATCAGAGTGCTACACTTTGCAAGACAAATCTTGCGGGAACAATCTTGATGATGCTAATGAAGCACGGATAAAATATGGAACTGCAAATTGGTGCATTTTGTTATTGTCATTATTATGGTCGAGAGAAAATGTATGCTCTGAATAATTAAATTGTATTGATTAGTTGAGGTGGAAAGGATAGGGTATACTATCTCTGCCATCATTGAGTGTTGGCATTACGAATCCTGGTTAGTCTGCACCTTATTTTGCGTCACACTTTTCATTTCCCGTCAGGAAGTGAAATTTCCTCTTTTACACGTCACACCGCTGATTTGGATTGTGATTAATTAGGCCTTTGTTGTTTCTGTCATTACAACCTCAAATTATTATCATTCACACTGGATTAAATGCATTACTCAATTAAATCCCAATAATGCAAAGACAATGCCATGCAAACATGATCTGAAAGACAGTCGCAGAAACCCTGTGATAAAGTTCATCTACTCACTACACAAATATGCAGTTGAGCTCTTTAGGCTGAAAAAAGAAGGGGAGAAGCTGGGCTCTTTTTTTGACATGCTTGGACTACTGTTTGGAAAGGTGTATTAGTAATTCCTGTTTTCTACACCAAAAGGCAGAGTGTCCATCCAATGTACAATGAATCACACTTCATCAACACTATCCACTACTATAGAAGAATTCAACTCAATTCACACTGCGCGGCTTAATGATGCCACTAGAAGGCATTGTTGTTCTTTTCTGTTTTCAAATTTGTACCTATGAAGTCAGTGCAATGCAGGTGGGACCAGAACTATTCATCCGTTTCAGTAGTCTTAAAAGTTATTAAATGCACAAAGATACACCGCAGGAGGTTTAGGAATGAGGCAATCTACTTCTACATCACCATTCCATGGCCCGTGATGAAAGATGACATCGTGGAGATAAGGGTGCCACCATGGCACAAAAATGAATAGAATCCTCTTCAAGTATAAAAGGAAACATTGTTTCTAGGGCAAGTTATTCACCTTTCCCCCCTCCCTGCAGCATCACCTCCAAAGCATTCTGTTTCAAGGTAATGAAGATATGTCTCCATGTAATCAGAATAGAAGAGATGAGTCAAAAAGAGTTCCTTTTCCACGGGCGGTGTAAAGGGAATCTCATGAAATCAAGACTGTAGAACAAAGAGAATAGAGGTGTAATATACTACATAAAGATCAATACCCGAATACAGTTTGTCACTTAATTTACAGAACAAATGTTCAAATTAAATTACTGTTAGAAAAATATAAGCATGAACTCAACTAAAGAAAGAAATGACATACAATTTTGAAGCAGTATCACTGTCTTGCATGCAAGTTTAAAAGGACCCAAGATGGCCTTTTGTACCTCTGATGCATGCCGTTCCTCAGTGGACGATTCTGTTTCCCTGACAACCACCGCCTTGGTCACCTGCATATCTGGGTGCTGCTGCTTTGCCTCTTGGATTGCGATGAATAGAGCCTATGAGAGCAGAGAGAAATCCTCACAGAGTTGCACACACCGTCTTGAAGAATCACATCACTCAGCTTAATGTTTTGACAGCAGTTCCAGCCTACAATGCCATTTAACATTGTTTCCATCAAAGTGTGCAGTTTACCTGCTCCTGGTCCACGTCGTCGTCCCCTGTAATGATGATCCTTTTTTCAATCCTGGTCTCTGAGTATCCCCCTTTCACCGTCTGCCGTACATACGGCACATTACGCACTCAACACCTTTCAGGATAATCTGCACCTTCCACATCAAATGTAGTCATGTCCGTAGTACATTTTTATTGTTTACCTTAGTAACCTGCGTGGTTGCCGATGTAACATTTTCAGTGACGAGGATGGGAGACCCCGTTCTCTCTTTTCCAAAACTTCCCATATGAACCTGTGAGCGAGGGAAGCAGTTCATGCTCCAAATGTTAACTCACTTACCATTACGGAATGCCATTTAATCTCTATATCCATCTAGTTCAATATATACTGAACTAACACACTCTTTATCCATCATACTTGTAATGCAATATTACACACTGGTAGAAGATTATTATAATAAAAAGACTGTCATGCAAAAATCAGCTTTTAAAACTTAAAGTAGTGCCCCCTTAGGCCAAATGGTGTACAACCCTAAAATGGGCATCAAGGAAATCCCATTGGTAAGGCAATTGAGTGAACAAGTAAAACAACTTGAGCATGCGTGTTACTATAAATGACTCTTTACTAATGACTTGAAGAACTGTGTACCGTTTTGTTGAAAATGATCAAAGATCAAGACAGCACTCACAAATCTTTGAATAGATGTCATTGTCTTTTGCATAATGCATTGTGTTTGCTGGTGCTTGTGCTGTACGTATTTGGAACTAGTACCGAAGAGGAAGTCCTGCTGGTCATACTCACAGGGGACACGTTCTGTCTTGTGGAGTAAGACACTTCGCTCAGGGCAGTCATACTGTTGTCCTGCAACCAAAAGTTTGAGTTCAAGAACCAAAAAGAACTTTGCTTCCCCTCCAAGAATGAAGCTTGCTCACAATAGATTACAATATGTACAGTGCCTCTCAAAAAGTATTCAAAACGCTTCACTGTTTTCACATCTATTTTCCTCATTAGAAATTATATTAAATTTATCTCTTGCCTAGAAAATCTACAGACAATTCCCCGTTATGATAATCTGAAATCATTTTTATTATTATTTTATTTTCTTTAATACATTTGGAGGAAAAAAATCACAATGTTATAGTGGGGCTGTAACATAATTAAATGTGAAAATAGTAAACTGTATTTTCTGGATGCCTTAATTGCCATGACATCAAATTATTAAATTATACATTTTTTTGGTTTTTCTCATTACATGAAATATTGACTAGGACAGCCCCACTGTAAGGCAGACATGCTAAATACTCAGCACTGTGCTGACCCAGCCTTTATGGATTTGATCTTTTGATCGCTTTGCAGTAATCCCGACGGGGAGGAAGAAATTTATGAACCCACCTGATCTGTGAACTCTACTATAGTTGTTGTGACCTCTGACCCATTGGGCTGGGTCTCTGTCCTGACGTCTGTCTTCCTCACTGCAGCGATGACATCGCTAGCTTCCCGACTCTGGGATGTGGTGACAGGGACACGACTGGCTTCTCTGTGTAACTGCTCCTTGTCCACTGAAGATGAGACCGGTACTGACCTCTTTGGCTTTTTAGGCACTACGGACTTGGGAAGAGAACACAGCACAAAATGTTGTCGTGTACACTAAACAGATTGCAAAAGCTCCATGAACGCAGTTTTTATCAACTTTTTTTTCTCTGGCTTTGAGCCCTGTGTCTTTTAGTCCAGTATGGCTAATTTATGGATTTTTATAAGGGATGAATATTCCATAATACTATGGCAATACAGTCGGTTTAGACTCCAATGTGACCTACATAGCCACAGAGTAAAAAAAAACAATTACATTCATAACTATAAAACTCTAAAGGCTTTTAAACTTTTTCAAACTGATTAATATTTTAAAAAATACAACTTAGATGTAAATCAGAAAGAAAATGTGTAATCTACCTGCACATCAGGCCGCTTGGGTTCCATCCGGACTTCTTCAGCCTGGATGTGTTTAGCTGGAGGACTATCGCCTGCTCCTTTGGATACAGGAGTCGCAGAAGCCAGCGGAGGTGATAGCTCGGATGGACCTTGTTGTTGTAAGAAATCAATACCAAAGCGCAGGCCCCCATCCGGCGATAAATCCCGCTCGCCCAGTTCGGACATGCCCCGGGAGAACTCTTCCATCCCTGTGTGCAGGTCGGTGAGGACGGTGAAGTCGACCTCAGCCTCCAAGCTGGAAGTGGAGCTGACAGTGATGCTGGAACATTTGCGCTCGATGCCCAGGTGTGTTTCCTTCAAGTAAGAGATGTCGTGGTCCTGGTCGTCCTCGGACACTGACCCCAAACGTCTCTCCCAAAGCCCCCGCTACAGAGAGAGTCCACAGTATCTCAGGCATTGCCCTGCACCGCAGGTGATGAAAAACTCACTAACCTAATTTCTCAGCATAACGTATAATTGCGCTAGGTTAAAGACTATGTAGGACTTTGTCTCGCTACTCTTTTGGTAGATCATTCATATGATTCTTGTAATATTGTTGCAAAAAAATATCAGGAAAAGACTACTTTTGTGTACCTCACTCAATCTTGTTTTCATCAAGCAATCAAGGATTTTTTCCTTTGGATTTGTATCCATTGTATGAGACATTTTCAGAATTGCTTAGTAAAGAACAAGGCAAATACATTTAGCCTGAAGTGAACAGATTTACAATTAAAAAAAAATAAATATAGTCAAGGTAACAGTATTCTCATCAAGTCTCGGCTAGTGTTTTATTGTCATAATTGTCAGTGATGATCCCTAGTTTTGATGCTGATGAGTAGAATAATCAAGTGAAGCTAAGCAATATTAAGAATGACAATTTTAAATAATTAGATGTGTGAAATGCATTAATGGCTGTATATAATTACTGTACTTACTAGTCACATCCCTGCTCGAGTGTGTGGTACAAAGTGCTGTTTTTAATGTAATGTGAGAGGAGTAACTTTCGGCTAATCGTTTTATGAGGATGAATAATATTAAAATATTATATTTCATCTGGGCTGAGTGGTTAATAAAGATTTTATGATAAGAGCAAGAAACAGAAATAATATCAAGTATAGTGCTGAGTGATGACTCACCGAGGAATCGCTGAGCGGTTCCTCATGAATGGAAGGAGCCGGTGGGGTCTCCTACAAAAAAAGAAATAATCACAAACATTATCATAAGGGTGACAATGAATCAAAACCTTAAAATTCACTCAGATGACTTTCTACCTAATGGCACCTAAATAATGAAATTTCATTAGCACAATGAGCGCAAACATTATTTGTGACAGTTGAAGAAGTTTGCAATGTTCTCTGTTGAGTTTTTGTATAATACATGATAGAGTAAGTCATCCCCTGAGGCTTCTTAAACTGGAAAACAAACACACGGGAGAAATCCTCGTTAAAGTTATCGTCGGAAGCATGCGGTCTATTTCAGTTCAATAAAATACAATGCCATGCATTGAACCTTTCCACTTTTTATTTCAAAATGAAGGGAAAAAAACATCTTTGGGGAAAGTGTTTTTATTGGGAAATGGAATGTATGAATGCCTAAACCCAGAAAGGTTTGGCAGCTCTGCAGCCTTTTACTGTTTCATTAAAGTTTTTACATTGTTTCGCTACAGAGATGCCAAGCAGGACATTTTAGTTTCAGGGCCATTTACCAATAAAGTTTGACGAAGGAATGATTGGAAAAAGTCTTGCGCTTCTTGCAACAGTAGCCACCTTAGTCATGTGAAGATGTTGGAAGGATTAGCGTTAAGTTCCATTCTTAAATGGTCAAGCAGATGTCAGGCATTGCAGAGGGCAGCAAAAGGAAAGCAAAAAAGATTGCTGGACGGTGGACAAGATTTGAGTCGATCAATGGCTTTTGCTTTCTCTATCACATGAGTTCGGAAGGATGAGCGAGTGATTTCAGTTGATTTTGGAGATGGCAAACACAAGATTTGCATGTCATTGCGTCAAGCTCATGCAATGTTTGACTTCCCCGTGATGGGCACACAGATGTTGGCGGATGTTTGGTTTACCGCTTGCTTTTTCTTGGCGGCGTCTTGGTTGGTTCTGTAGTGGATGTGGCTGCAGTCAGTGTTGTTGTGGCGATCCCTAGACCACTGCTTTTTTAGAGGAAGTGTTCGTGGGGGAACTGTTGGTAATCGAGACAGGAGCTTCTGTGCGTTAAAGTCTGTGTTATTTTCATCATCTTCGTGTAGCTCACCACTTGTTGATGTTGTGCTTGCTGCACCCCTGGATTCTGTCACGTCCTGCTCTTCATGATGCAACAGTCCGGCCCCGCTGTGGTATTTTACAATTGCTGAGTTATCGTTGACTCCTTCTGTGGCGGAGCGCAGGCTATCATTAGCTTCTAATATCTTTGTTTCATAGAATTTACTGTCTGATTGTATTAATCCTAAATCCCCAATGAGGTTCCACTCTGATTGGTTTTGAGTGTAAGAACAGGCTTTGGTGTCTTTGCTCAATGATTTTTTTGATCTCTGTGGCTTTAGAGGAACCACTTTAGTAGATTCAGCATGGTCAGAATTCAAAGATTTGCTGATATCTTCAGGACTAAGACCTTGCATTTTTTGTGTCTCATTTGATGAGTCTCTTTTTTCCTCAGAGCCAGAATCCAGATTTTCTGAGAGCGCTTGAGGCTGGAACTGGCAACACTTCACATCCATGCTCAGTGTTTCATGTCTTTGTTTTTCCTTTTGAAAGCTGACTCCATTTTCATGAATGCCATACTTTGTTAATGCAGAACCATGGCCATTATTAGTGGTGAAAGGAGCATCCAGAGGGTTTCTTGCGGTTAGTCCCATTGCTCTTAAATTGGTTTTAGGATGTAGTGCAGTTTGAAAGTTGAACGTTTCCCAATTTTCCTCAGCCCAAGGTACGACCATCAACATGTCTCCAGCCACATTAGAGGCAAAATTCAGCATTTGTCCATTAGCTTCCTGCTTGTCAATCAAATTGGCTTCACCAGTCGCCTATGTTGACATAGAGTAAACAATTTGTTAGCCTAGCGTGAAACTCCCATGTTACCCAATGAAACAATAGAAGGGATTCAAGACAAATCAATGGGCAATGCAAAACACATCATAACTCTAATATGTCAAGATGTGTTTTTTTTCACTTGTTTTTTTTCCCGTCACTAAGTCATATTTGGAATGGCTACATGAGACTTGGACTCCTGGCCGAGCCAAAAGGTCCCAACAGTAATGTCATGATCTGGGAAACAAATCTCTTTCTTACAGGTTTGCGTTCTGGGGTTCCTCCAGGAGAAGTAGCCGAGCAGGTACGTTTGTCCCTCTGGGTAATCTTGCTGTTGGGCTGTCTCAAGGCCCTCTTCAGCTCATTGATACTGGCCTGGTGTTTCTGAAGGACATCTTCAGGCTTGTCCAAAAACTGCTGTTCACAAAGTGAGAACACACAGTGGAGGGAAAGGCAAAGAGATAGAGGGATAAACAGCAAGTTAAAAAAAACAATGTTGAAATTGATCCCCCCTAAGCAAAGATGTTTTCCATGCAAGAATACACATCTTTGATTTGGTTCATAATTTATTTTTATACCATTGACAAATTTGCATTTAAAAAAAAATGTGTTTCTTTATTGGACTGCTTGAAAAAATGTGTCTTTCTTACCAATAAAGATACAAGTGCTAAAAGATGGCCAATTAATTTTTGGGTAAAGCACTAAATCTGAGAATGTCAATTGTGTCCATATAAAATGGCAGATATAATCTAAACATTTAATTTTGTTGTTGCTGTTGACTCCGTTTTTTTTTTCTTTAAAAGTAATCATTAGTGATTACCACGCTTTTTCCTAGATTACTCTGTTTCCAAAACTAAGGAAAGTGCCACATGAAATGAATAGTTTTGGTGATCTTCAACTATTTGCATATAGCAGCACAGTGGCTGAGTGGTTAGTACGCCCAAATTCTGAAATAATGTGGTTCAACCCTGGGATCTGGCCTTCCTGGATGTAATTTGCATGTTCATTTCATATCCAACCCATTGTTTCCAATCCTAGAGGGTCAGTCTAGTTACTAGAATACTTGAAATTGTTTCTACAAAATGATAACGTTCACCCTCAAATACTAGATTCTAGTATGAGGGTGAACATTATCATTTTGTAGAAACAAATTCAATTCCAGACGCTGGTGATGTATGAAGGCCTTTAGCTTATTTGCCAACTAAAAGACTTGCTACCCGACAGCCTCTAAATACAATCATAGACTTATTTTTCAACTCCTTGGATTGTTAGTTGTTTAAAAACAAGAATCAGTAACAACAAAAAAGATATATTTTAATATATTTAGCACAAATTCATTACGTTGTCTCTTACATGCTATTTTCTCATTTCAACTTATGCCTGTTGAAACAATACACAATGTGACTAATGAAGGGTCTTTTATTATGACTCAATATACAATGGCTTGTATTTGTGATTGATACGCTGATGCAAACGTAAAATGGGTTCACGTTATGTTCTTGCAAGAGAGTAAACCAAAGTACACAAGTAAAAGACAGGCAAATACCTCCTGCTTGGGCCGAGGCATGGCCAGATCCTTGTCCGAGTGGTAGCGAGCCAAGTGAGATGAGGCGTTTTAAGTAAAGCAGAAGATGGTGTGATTTTGTTGAATTAGTTTGATTAAAATGCATGCATAAGTGTAAAAGCATAGCCAAAGAGGAAGGCAGCCAGTCAAATACTCTCACTGTCATAAAGCAATCCTTTCAGTAATGGCCAATTGATTATTTTTATATAAATTTCCATGCTAAACATGAGCACAGAGGTCTGCTTTTACTTCCTAATGCTTTTAAAGCTACATAATAAATGATATTATCTGCGTGTAGCCGAGTGAGCAAGGCTTTTGAATAATTGTATCATTGTGCAGAGGGCTTCACATTAAAAATCTACATTGATAATCAAATATTTAGATTTTTAAAACCTGGCTGTTGGCAAGAAAAGTGTCAAGGGATTAATCGACTAGAGAAAAAAACACTGCCAGGTAAGAGCACTTGAGCTCATATTGTTATGTTGGTAGTGCTAATAAAATAATCTCTGTAATATACACTACAAAATCAATACGCCTTTAGTGGATTGTAACCAAGCCATTACTTTCTCCCTTTTTTTAACAATTGCATCGTGCTGGACCATTTGCACTATTGACAGTTTTGGCTAGGGTATTTTATTAAACAGAACAGACAATATCAGTATACTTCTGAACTCTTGACGTTTGTCTGCTATGCTACACCTGCACATAGCTTTGCCCCAACAGGGACAAAAACTGAACTCCATTCAGTGATGAATGGATCCCGGAGGACATAGAGAGAGAGATGAGAGTTGGCTCTAAAATGAAGCAAAGCGAGAGAGAGGACTCAATTTGAAACGAGAATTTAATCACCTTTACGTGTTCCATGTTTGTTTCGTTATGTATGTAACCTATTGACGAATTAGAGGCTATTATAAAATAGTGAATATTTTTCGTTTCTTTTTTTTGCATTATACTAACCCATCTTTCAGAAAATGTGAGCACTGTCAGAAATGCTTTGATCACAAGAGTACAATTTCATTGAAACTGACACTAAAGATCTCAGTGCCCTCATATTGGTCATTTGAGACTTTGGTCTTCTCTACATTTTCAAACATTTAAAATAAAAGGGAATACAACTATTTAGCTTCTGTAAAACCTTTTTGTTATTGTTGTTTTGTTATTGTGTTAACATTTGTATGATTTGTGCCTTATGCTTAGTGCTGGACAAAAAAAGCTCATATAAGGCTGTTTAACTATTAACAGGTAGGGTTTTTTTTCTGAACCGATAATAACTCAAGGTGTTAAATTCAATTATCAGCATCCGAGCTCTGTGAAATCATCACGTGACTGGAGATAGCATTCACTGTGGGATAGGCCATCATAAAAGAGCAACAGAGTGCAGACACGAGGTGCAATACTAGACGAACAACAGCTACAATCAGTCAGTCGTACACACAGATGCCAAAATACCTCTGGTTTCATGTCTATTGGCAAGGCTGCTTCCTCTGCCTGCAGCAGGAGACAAGCCGGAGGGCAAAAAAAGGTCAGAGGAGGGAGAGGTTAGTGGAAGGGATACTATTAGAGCAGCCAAAGGAGAGAAAACCTATAGAGGCACCTGAAAAAATAAAAGGAGATTTACAAGCGGGGGATCTTTAAACTGTCTTCAGAGATGATGAGAACCAGAGATTAAGTCAAAAGATTAAGAAAATAGGGATGGTGAATACCTATGTCAAACGAAACGGAAGCTGAGGAGGATATGTGCTTTCATGGACCATAGCCTTTGTATGTTTATTGAACTCAATGTAGCTCAATGTAAGTTGTTTTCACCTGTTTTCATCAGCAGACATTATCAGCTTTTTCTTGACTCTTACCTTCAGTTCCAAAGTCTTGTTACATGTTGCGATGCTTGCAGAGCGAATGTAATCTTGATATTGGTGCGACTCTATGTCCTGGTTATTGTCAAAACCATGATCTTGGTCGTGGTCCGGATAGTGGTCTTGATCATGGTCTAAGTCCAGGCTGCCTTCTTGGTCGAGATCTTCTCTGGACATGAACTGTGTTCGCTCACTCAAGCTTCGCTGAGATAATTGGTCCATACTGTTACCTAAAGCTGAAGCTGATTTGGTGCCAATGGAGAGAAAATTCCGTTCAGGGTCAATAATCCATGTAGCCACACTGTAAAGACTCATTTGGCATACAATGATAATTTATTTTATGTGAAGGCATTATCGATGAAGAAATGATGTTATTCATTTTTAGTGTATACATCTTTATAAATTACTGTTTTGACCATGCATAGTATATGTTTTGACGAAAGTTTGGCGACACTCTTTTTCCTTGTCGACGATAATGTCAAATATTTATTCATCTTATTAGACGTGCTTCATAACTGAGCAAAGAATACCCCGAGATTTGGTACAAACGTAAAGCTGGCATGCAAAATGACTTGAATGGCTGGACATCGTAAGGCTTTTTCTTTAAAAAAAAAGGGGTCTATGTAAAGTAAAGCTTTTATTTGTTTAAAAAATAAATACTATGTATATATAGTCAGGCTTTTTTCTTTAAAAATGACCATGTATAGTAAGGCTTTTTTATTTAAAAAAAACGACCATGTACAGTAAAGCGTTTTTCTTAAAAGACGACATAGTGTAGTAAGGCTTTTTTTCTTAAAAAATGACATAGTATTGTCAGGCTTTTTTCTTTAAAAAAACGACATAGTATTGTAAGGCTTTTTTTCGTAAAAAACGACATAGTATAGTAAGGCTTTTTTCTTAAAAAACAACATAGTATAGGCTTTTTTCTTTAAAGACGACATAGTATTGTAAGGCTTATTTTCTTTAAAAACGACACAGTATAGTAAGGCTTTTTTGTCTTTAAAAACGACATAGTATAGTAAGGCTTTTTATTTACAAAAAAGACCATGTATAGTAAGGCTTTTTTCTTAAAAAATGACCATGTATAGTAAGGCTTTTTTGTTTAAAAAAGACCATGTATAGTAAGGCTTTTTTTCTTAAAAAACGACATAGTATAGTAAGGTTTTTTTTCCTAAAAAAACGACATAGTATAGTATGGCTTTTTCCCCCTAAAAAAACGACATAGTATAGCATGGCTTTTTTTCTTGAAAAACGACATAGTAGAGGAAGGTTTTTTCCCTAAAAAACGACATAGTATAGTATGGCTTTTCCCCCTAAAAAACGACATAGTATAGTATGGCTTTTTTCCTTTAAAAAACGACATAGTATAGTATGGCTTTTTTTCTTAAAAAACGACATAGTATAGTAAGGCTTTTTTTCTTAAAAAACGACATAGTATAGTATGGCTTTTCCCCCCTAAAAAACGACATAGTATAGCATGGCTTTTTTTCTTGAAAAACGACATAGTAGAGGAAGGCTTTTTCCCTAAAAAACGACATAGTATAGTATGGCTTTCCCCCCTAAAAAACGACATAGTATAGTATGGCTTTTTTCCTTTAAAAAACGACATAGTATAAGGCTTTTTTTCCCTAAAAAACGACATAGTATAGCATGGCTTTTTTTCTTGAAAAACGACATAGTAGAGGAAGCCTTTTTTTCTTAAAAAATGATATTGTATAGTAAGGCTTCTTTTCTTAAAAAACGACATAGTATAGTAAGGCTTTTTTTCTTTAAAAAATGACATAGCAAGTAAGGCTAAGAGAGTCGGAGAATAAATCTGACTTCTGATTCTTCACCTTCTAGTTGTTGCTGTGGTCCACTGGCAAAATCATTGGGTCAGAACATGAGGCGGGAATCAGGAGTGAGTTCAATTCCACTCGTTGCAATTCTCAAATTGTTTATTGAGGTAATGAAAAGGATAAATACAACTTCCAACTTTACAGTGGTGCAGTGGCAAAGACAATGGGTCAGAACTACAGGTGGACTCAAGTTCAAATCAGAAGTGAGTTTGATTCCACTCTTTGCAATTCTCAAATTGTTTATTGAGGTAATTAAAAGGATAAATATAACTTCCAATCACATCCTTTCAGAAGACACTGTGGTCCAGTGGCAAGAACAATGGGTTGAAATTGAAGTTGGACACAAGTTCAAATCTGGAGTGAGTTCAAGTCCACTCTTTGCAAATCTCAAATTGTTTATTGAGGTGATGAAAATGATAAATATAACTTCCAATCATCTCATTTCAGAAGTCACTGTGGTCCAGTGGCAAAGACAATGGGTCAGACAGACCTCAAGTTAGTGGATTTGACTGCCATGTGGGAGATGGGGTTCGAATCCCGCTCTCGTTTGACTAATCACTACACTAGTAGTTCAGTAAATGGGTAATCCTTTTTTCATTCAAATAAAGACTTAGTCATTTTTTTCAGCAAAACAATATTTCCGGTCAGCCTTCGGCTGACCGGAAGACAGTTGGGAGGGGGGTTCCTGGTGGTGTTCGACAGTCAGCCTTCGGCTGACTGCCGACACCATACAGTTGTTGACTGGCGACACCGGGACGTGAACCCTCGACACCCATGTCGCAGGCAGGTGACTGACCCACTACACCACGAGGCGGCCCGCCTATACATGATTGGAAGTTATATTTATACTTTTCATTACCTAAATAAACAATTTGAGAATTGCAAAGAGTGGAATTGAACTCACTCCTGATTTGAACTTGAGTCCACCAGAAGTTCTGACCGTTTGTCTTTGCAACTGGACCACAGTGACTTCTGAAATGAAGTGATTGGAAGTTATATCTATCCTTTTCATTACCTCAATAAACAATTTGAGAATTGCAAAGAGTGGAATTGAACTCACTCCTGATTTGAACTTGAGTCCACCAGAAGTTCTGACCATTTGTCTTTGCAACTGGACCACAGTGACTTCTGAAATGAAGAGATTGGAAGTTATATCTATCCTTTTCATTACCTCAATAAACAATTTGAGAATTGCAAAGAGTGGAATTGAACTCACTCCTGATTTGAACTTGAGTCCACCAGAAGTTCTGACCGTTTGTCTTTGCAACTGGACCACAGTGACTTCTGAAATGAAGTGATTGGAAGTTATATTTATCCTTTTCATTACCTCAATAAACAATTTGTGAATTGCAAAGAGTGGAATTGAACTCACTCCCGATTCCCACCTCAAGTTCTGAACCAATATTTTTGCCACTGGACCACAGCAATAACTAGGAGAAGAATCAGAAGTCAGATTTATTCTCCGACTTTCTTAGCCTTACTATACTATGTCGATTTTTTAAAGAAAAAAGCCTTACTATATACAGACGCTCCACTACTTACGAAAATTCAACTTACGAACAACGGTACATACGAACATGTCTGCAAATTGCGTTTAAGTCCAAAAATGTTCGCAAGTCCAATTTTGTATTTCGCGCCTTTTCGGAGTAGTACTTCTTTCCGCCGCTAATACCGACGCCTGGCGCTGTGAGAGCTCAGCTCACCCAGCATCTACCTTCTTCTTCGTTGCAATGCGGAAGTGCGTGATGTATCTCGTGTGCAAAGAACCTTTTTCATTTGTATCATTAAATATCTCATGCATCCAATATTGAATACGTTTGGTAAAAAGCTAAAGGCTTCTATTGAGGGAGTTGCAAGGAAGAGGCAAGCCATTTCATTTGAAACGAGTGGCAATAATAACGAAGCTTGATGCGCGTGAGAGTGGTGAGCGTTTCACGGGCATTGAATCGTTCGACCGTCAGTACCATTTATAAACAGAAAGATCGAGCAGCAGGACCCAAATATTGAACGTTGCACAAAGTTTGCAAATCAATTGAATGATGCCATACAGTGCTACCGCATCATTTATGATGAAAAAAAGAAGAAAACTGTGCAATCGTCATTAGGTCGCTTCTTTTGGCCAGTTTCTAATACATAAATCTCTCTCTCTCTCTCTACAGTACTGTACATATTCTCTCCATTTTTTTTTTTCAGTACAAACCAATGCGTGTTACTTATACAAGCCTTAAACGTCCAAATGCACTTATATAAACCTTCAATATACTTATATCGGCCTTAAACATAAATTATAATACAAAATATAGCACTGAATCAACTTACAAACAAATTCAACTTATGAACAATCGCTCGGAACCAATTGCGTTCGTAAGTAGGGGAGCGTCTGTACTGTTTTTAAGCTTTTACACTAACTAGCAAGCCTATAGGAGTGTTGTATTTTTTTTAATTATCCTAATTAGGTGAGGTACAGCATTAAGAGTTACACTGAAAAATGTCTGTCTCAACATTTTATTCCTATTGAACGTTTAGCATGAAGCTTAACCAAGAGAGATTCCTTCCTCTGGAACACAATAAAACATTGGTTTTAATATTATTCATCCTCATAAAACTAGGAGCCGAAAGTTACTCCTCTCACATTACATTAAAAACAGCACTTCATACCACTGGGATTAAGGAGTGATTCAAAATCTTACCACCATCAATACTTCGGGATAGCAGGTACCGCTTGCTGACAGAGCGGTCAAACAGAGGAGCTGGCCTGTCAATCAAAGCGCTGGCCTGTCTCGTTTGGGCTTGAGTGCGACCACTGTAGCGGAACTTGGAGCCAATTACCAAAAATCCCTTTGGGGGTGGCTCTGGAGAGACCAACCTATAAAAACGGTTGGTTGGTTGGTTGGTTGGTTGATTGATTGATTGATTATGGTGAAAATAAGAATAGATTAAAGAAGTTGATGCGTGAATATAAACCCCAGATTTAAAAGGGACGCAATAATGTTCCTAATACATACTGTCAAGAATTGTCTCAATGGTAATCGGTGAGCATCCGTTAAAGATTTCAGGCAGCAGCTACATGATTGTTTTGAGTTGAAATCAAAAAAGTGCAAGCCGTCTGCTTTAGTTGCTTCAAGCACAAAGCAAATCAGCAAACAATTCCACTTAATATGTGGACTAGATCTATACTTAATATTGTCCACTCTGGACAATCTAATATCGCATTTTCCAGACTATAAATGTGACTACATTTTTTTCCTTTCTCCCTGACTACCAACAGCCTGTTATTTTGTTTTTTTAAGCAATAATTATCTAAGAGTGTTATGTTAACAGATGTCTATTTAGCCTGTTGTTCTCCATTTTTACTATTGATACTAAAATATGTTTGTTTTTGGTTTCTGATTAAATAACAAACTGGCCTCCCAAAAATGGGATTTTTTCCCCTTCGTGATTGTGTATTCTTTGGCTGGTGAGACTGATACCAAGGTGTGACTTATCGTCCAAAAAAATGCAGTAATCGATGACAAGGCCCATTTTAGAGGTTGTACTGTGCCATGCTGCAGTGCAAAATGTGAGTTACCTACCTGAAGAAAGTGTGGTGCTCAATGCAAACCTTCCATAGTCGCTTTGAGGCCCGATGGTTGGGCAATTTGAAGCCAATGGTGCTCTCAAACTGTTCATACTGAGTCGTGAGGGGAAAGGAGTGATGGATGGTGGAGTGTGAAAAAAACAGAAAAAACAAGGTGAGAGGATCAGATGTGGGAAAAGATGAAGGGACCGTGTGAGGGTAAGCTATCTTTACTATAGTGCCAGTTCCCTTAGACATATTTTCTTTGGTGACATCTAAGGTGCCAGTCCACCCAACCTACAAATAAACAACCTTTTCCAATGTTCAGTGATGTGAACAAAAGTGGGAGTTGTGTACTTGTACTACAAGTAGGTATACTTGTGTGTACTTGTACTCCCACTTACTCAAGAGAGTAGACAAAGAAAAATCACAAAATGACTTTGTCACTATCACAAGAATCTGCTTCACTATGTGCATAAAACAGTATAAGCCATTTAAAATAAATTGTGCTTTCAAGGTTGTTAACAAAGGTAAATAAATAAATTAGCAATTTCTGTGATCTCTAATATTTGCACTTTAAATGCCCTATCATATCTCGTTTTTGCACTCATTTTCTACAAGGTTTATGCTCATTAGATTGGCCGCTAACTGATACGTATAGAATAAAAGGTGTTTAACCATGTGACCATCCTTCCACTTGCTGTGTGATTTGTCACCCTTTTTTTAAGAGCTTCCATCATCATAAGGTGTAGAACCCTTCCAACGTCAATAATCATGAGAAAAGACATCCCAACAGATGTTTGTAGCTACCTCTCCAGGACGGATCTTGATGTAGAAGTTGCTCCTCTTGTAGGAGATCTTGAGTATCTTTGGCCAGGCAAAGCGGTTGATCCTTAGACGGTCTCGGTAAATCAGCAGACCATTGGCGCTCACACCGAGCATTATGTCAATTCCCTCGGAATCCTAATCATTATTGGTAACATGCATTGGTTTGGGGGGTTTGTAGCTACAACGGTATCATAGTAAAAGCACAAATGACTTGTCTTTGTACCTTAGCCTGATGTAAGTCCACCCCGTACATTGATAACTTCTTGGCATTTTCTAAAAAATTGACTTCTGCCTCTGCTGGACTCATTCCCCTACAACGAAATGGTGACAAAAAGTCATCTTTAATATCCTACACCCCAAAAAGTATCATTGGCATCAAGGTGAATGTGTGTACCGACCTGTAGTTACGATGAAGCTCCATTACTCTTTCCTCCAGCTCTCTTGTCTGGTTAGGGGCAAAGCGGAAGTCAGCAACATAGTCAGGCCCGTGTTCTTCAGGCTCATAGTCACCGAGTTCGGCCTGAACAGTATAAGAGCCCAAGAGGGCATGTGTAACAAAAGAACAGGGCAGGCGACCGGACAGCATGTCGTCCCTCAACTGAAGGCACAAGTAGTACCTAAGGAGTAAACATACACATTAGGCTTGGCCTGCTATCATTTTGTTTTAGCCTCATTGATCCAAGAAAGTTTTATACTGATGCTATTTCCGAATGATGTCCTGTCGTCTTGGCAGAACTCGGGAGATTTCAGTTTATCCTTAAGCATATACTGTTTGTTCACTTGTTGGGTATCAAAAGTAATGCCAATGATTGAAATATGATAAAAACTTGGATAAAATGAACAAAAATGCATTTTGTATTTCTCCTGTTCTTATTTGTTTTTGTTATGACTGCAATGTTAGAATCAGAATACCTGTTTTCTATGAAAGAGCATAAAATTCTCCAGTACCAGGTTAGGGTTAGAGTTATCTTTTATGTGACTTGTGGGAATCCTGAACTATGAGCAGGAACTGGTTCAGTTGTACCTACTGCAATGCATTTGGGTGGTATTTTTAGGAAGAGTTCTGAGGCCAGCAATAAAAGTTGGTCTTAAACAGTAGGCAGTTATGCCTAGGTGCCTGCGTATGGAAAGTATTATTTTCAGGATTTTTTTTTTGTTGTTCTGAAATTTGAGGTTGACCAGCAGCTGCTCAGCTTCCGCTGTATGTTGTGAAGGAGTAAATTGAAACCAAACTGTTTTGCATGGACTTCCAGTATGTGGACGATGGCATTCAGCCCCATGGAAATTGCCTTAAAGACTAGTTTTTGTAGTTTTAAATAGATCGGATGTTATAGTAAAATAGGAAACTTATGTAACTCGCAGCTTTTGGCTCATTTGTTCTTTAAATGGTTTAATAAAATCCCAGACAAAACTCCATGTCACAGTGAATCCATACTGATTGTCTTTCAGACTAGGAACCTGTCAGGTCGAGAGGGAAAGGTCATAAATATTCCCACCAATCATGCCAAAAGTTACAACCAACCTTTGCTCTGGGGTTGAAACCAACTCCAGTGAGATTTCCTGTGTGTTCAAATAACAAGCGCTTAGTGGGTTGCTTGGAAAGAGATCTTGTCTAAGCATAGCCACTAATTTAAACAGCATGCTGTTTGGGCATTTCGGAAATGTCGTGATAATTTTCCCTATTGAAAGAATCAAGAAACCTAGCATTGATTATAACCCGATATTCATTCCCATACCCATATTATCAGTCGTATTATGTTTTGATCCAATCCTGAAAACAACAATGACAAGAATCAGAATGGGTAAAAAATGACCGGACCGCTGGAGGAGTGGTTAGGCCATCGGCCTCGCAGTTCTGAGGTCGAGGGTTTGATCCCAAGTGGGTTCTCATTGAGTGAAGTTTGCTCAAGCACCCACCTGTGATCCTTTTTAGGATACATGGTTCAGAGAATGAATTAAAAATATGTTATATATATATATATATATATATATATATATATATATATATATATATATATATATATATATATATATATATATATATATACACTAGTAATAATAATATAAAAAACATGGTGGGAGGCCTATCGGGCAAGTAGTTAGCGTGTCCACCTCACAATTCTGGGGTTGATGGTTTAATCCCATTTCCGTCCTCACTGTGTGGAGTTTGCATGTTCTCCCTGGGTTTGGTGGGTTTTCCCGAAAACATGCAGGGTAGGCTTGTTGAACACTAATTTGCCCCTAGGTATAAGTGTGAGCGTGAATGGTTGTCCATCTACTTGTGCCCTGCAAATGGCTGGCCACCGATTCAGGGTGTGCCCGAAGTCAGCTGGGATAGGCTCCAGCATCCCCCGCAACCGTTGTGAACATAAACGGTACAGAAAATGAATGAATTAATAATAATTATTGGCCATACAATGCGTATTGTTCATCTATGCATTGCTCCATTTTCAACATTTTCTTCTCTTCAGATTCGAAGGCAATATGAATATAAAAATAATACAAAATAATAAGATAAAATAACAGTAAAAAGGTAAACAAGGTAGTTTACTAAAATTAAATTGTCTTAAACAATATTAAGCAATTTAGAAAATAAAAAGATAATTAACTGTTCTTAATTTGGATTATGAGTGGTCAACATTTTGACAAACTACTATACTTTTCCTTCCTTGTCATGTCCCTTAACTTACCGTATTTTCACGACTATTCGGCGCATCGTATTTTTAGCCGCAGTGTCAGTAACAATGCTATTTCTGTATTTTAAACACACAAAGCACGCACCGTTTTTTAGACGCATATATATTATATATGGATGAACATCGAAATGCAATAGCGCTGGCTACCGGAAGTAGCCTATTTCTGGGTTCCGGTGCGCAGTGACTGCTGGGAAATATAGTTCTTTCACGCTACACCCACACGCTAAAAACACGTTTTTAAAAATCAACGGAAGCAAAACTGAGTTCGGTTGTACTTTATTTAGACATTTTACAACTTACTCACGTCATCATCACCCACAAATCCATCAAAGTCCTCATTTTCTGTGTCTGAATTAAACAATTGCCCAAATGAGTCTTCCAAAATGCCGGGTCCCGCGGTTGTAGTTCTTAAGCCTCCGGGAATGACGGCAAGCTCCGAGTTATTATATATAATATACATATATAGTTCGCAGTCTACCTTTGAATGCTCCGTTGAAGCCAACATCTAGCGGCAGGATTTCTTTTGTAAATACAGCCGAAATGACGGCGAGCACCAAATTAGTGTGGTCGCTGTCATACTGAGTGTATTGAAGAACTCTATATCCCAGCAGTCACTGCGCAGTACTTTATCTACGGGAAATAGTAGAGTCTGGGGCTGCTTGGCGTAGTTGTATATATATATAGTTCACAGTCTAGCTTTAAATGCTCTGTTGACGCCAACATTTAGCGGCAGGATTTCTTTTGTAAATACAGCCGAAATGACGGCGAGCACCAAATTAGTGTGCTCGCCGTCATACTAAGTGTATTGAAGAACTGGGTGTATTAAGAACTCTATATCCCAGCAGTCACTGTGCAGTACTTTATCTACGGGAAATAGTAGAGTCTGGGGCTGCTTGGCGTAGTTGTCCTATCGACTGATTTATTTTATTTTATCGTGATAACAATTTTAGTATTGGTCCATATATAAATCGCACTGGATTATACGGCGCCCTGTCTATTTTGGAGAAAATTTTAGACTTTTATGTGCGCCTTATAGTCGTGAAAATACGGTAAATCTAATCCATCAGACTTTCTTCTGTCCCTTGCGCTTTTTATTATTAATATAAATTGTGTTCTACTTTTATTATTTATGATGAATTATTTTCAATATTTATTCTAAGCAGTCAGGACAGAGATGTGCACTGTTCTCCAAGTTCTAGTTCCAATACGATGGTCATCGCACATGTGTGGAGTTGATTTACTAGATGCTTACGAAGCTAAACTCCCATGAGATTTGCTGAGGTCTCGAGTATGACCGCTATTCAACCTGTTTTTGATATATTTTTCCAGGTTGAATTAAAAGTTGTACGACTCCGCAGGCAATTGACTTCAAAGGTCCCACTTTCTTTTTCTTTTCACAAAGGAATGCCAAATATAATAGATTAAGAAAAATGTGAAATTCAGTCAACTAACTACAGTACATCAATACAGCTATGTACTGTATATAAATACACACATCATATTGTCACCCTCATAAAATAATTGCTTGTCATTTTTATTATTATTAATAGGAAAAAATATCAAAATTGTAAGTAAGTATAACAAAATCAAACTGAATTTTTTGTTTTATTTGAAGAATGTTAAAAAAATACAGGGACAATTATTTAAAAAAACATTGATATTAGAATTTGTCTGCATTATAGGATTTAAAAAAGTAGCATACCTTTTGGAACTATTACAAATCATGTAACTGTTTCAGAACTCAAAGGTTCTATTGTTAATTAATTGTGAAAGTGGTTGCTTATTTGATTGTCCTCATTTGGAGGGAATTGGACTTAGGCCTAGGGAAGTTAGTTTTCTCTAAATTTTGAATTTACAGTATTTTTTCTTTCAGTTGATGTCTAAAGCTGTCTTGTTCTACTACTGAGCTTTCTCTAATGGACAAAGAGATGAAACTAATCTCACTGTAGAATTCAGACAAACCTGGTGATGTCTTCAATCAGCACTGATGGATCTGGGGGGTAGAATTTAACAGAAAATCCCAAAATCCAGCAGCCAACTGTGGAGAGATTAGCAACAAATTGTGCATGTTGTAGTAGTTTTTTTTAAATTCAACATGAACAGTTGGCCACATTCACAACAAGTAGTGGTATTTAGTTTAACACTTGCATGATTAATAAGCATTTTTAGTTTAGATCTTGCCAAAATATTACAAAGTGCAATAATTTTGGACCCTTTTGATCCCAGATGCCTCCTCACTGTGTGGAGTTTGCATGTTCTTCATGGGTTTGTGTGGGTTTTCTCCGGATAGTCCGGTTTCCTCCCACATTCCTCCGCCTGGTGCCCGAAGTCAGCTGGGATAGGCTCCAGCACCCCCCGCGACCCTTGTGAGGATAAGCTATTCTGAAAATGAATGAATGAATTATAAAATACATGCACATGCACGCACCTAACAAACACACCTTCACAAGTGTGTGCATACCGTCTCTATTTAAATAACTTACCCCGAATTTGCTTTTTAATCTCCTTGGATGGATCCAACCAATACTATTAAAGAAAAAAGGAGAGACAATGGCTTTTAAGAGATTTGACCTCAACAAAATCCTTCACAGTTATATTTTCAGTATCTCTGTTAAAAGCTCTTGCTTGCTGACTCCTCATGCTTTCCATAGCCGAGGAACAAAAAAATGTCTCTGTAAATGACAGGAGGCATCAACATCAGGGCTATAAAGTCTGGTCAAATGCAGAACGTTCCGTTTCAAGACAACGGAAGCTTTTATTGGTCTCTGTAGAGTGATCCCTTGTTGTTTCCGCTTGAAGTTTACAAAACTAGCCTTTGTAAAATGCTCCCTTGCTGCCAAGACGGCTTTCGGAACCTATTTGTTATCAGGACAGTTAGTATGCTCCATTAATTGATCTCAGCTTGCGCCCATATTTTCAGCATTCAAACAAATTTCATCTATTTAAAAGAAATTCATCACAATGACCTAACAGAACGTTTACGTTGTAATTCTTCATGTGTTAAGTTATGCCCAAAACTTCATAAATGTTTTACCGCCCACCCTGTTCGGGGTCGTGTGCGGTCGTTTGGTCACCGTCTTTTGATCGCCGGACTTTTGTTCGCGGTCTTTTGGTCGTGGTCTTTTGGTCGCGGTCTTTTGGTCGCCCGGACCCAAACAACAGGCGACCAAAAGACCGGCGACAAAACAAGGTAAAACAACACGGTCTATGCATCAATAAAAGCCAACAATGGCCCTGAGAAGTTTCACTGAGCGGACGTGTGAGTGTATAAGAGTTTGTATGTACATGAGTTGTCCCCTTAGGAAGGGACGTCAGTCAGGGTCTTAACAAGTTCTCCAACAAAACACAATAAAAGTACAGGAAATTTGGAGCTTTTCTTTAGCCTAATAATTAATAGGGCATTAAGTATGACTAATTTGAGCAACGATTTAAATGGTAATTATCAATAACCTTCCGGGCGACCAAAAGACCGGCGACCAAACGACCGAGTACCCCCAAAACTTCATAAATGTTTTACCACCCACCCTGTTCGGGGTTGCGGGTGAGCTGAAGTCTATCGCAACTGTTAACACTCGTCTTAACACTTTGACATTGTAGTCTCCAGTTAGCCTGTTGCATGTTTTGGGGAGTGTTGACAGATATTGAATCAACCTCTCAGCTTTAGTTATCACAAATATAGCTAAACGTGTTTAAATGCATCAGTGAGACCTTGGCATTGTCGGGATCGTGGAATGTCAAGCCAAAGTAGTCCCTCTCCAGAAGGTTTAGATGGCCACACACCATATCCAGCAGTGTTTGGCCCTTGGCAAATTTCTATCAAACACACATAGGCATAGAGAAACACATATATAAACATACATCTGCAATAACACATTGTGATTGAGTGGATAAAGCAATACAGATGGCAAGTGTCTAAAGTTGGTTAAAGTATGCCAAAGACAAAAAGGGGGCATGCTGAAGTGGTGTTCAAAAGATAATTAGATTCTTTTTTTTTTTTACAATTACAGTTATTATTGTTAAATCAATAGAACATTGGCGTCACATAAATTTTTTTTGTCATTGTGGAAATTTCCCAAAGCAAAGGAGTAACCTAATGCTTGTCACCACAAAGGTTCAACGCTGTGACTTCCCCTGTTGAGTGGGAGTGCTGACACTGCGTTGGCCAAGGAAACACACATCTATGGCTACACAACAGAGCACACCTTTAATTAGGTCCTTTGGATGTAAAAACAAGCGCTCTCTTGGTTGCACACAAACACACACATCTCCTTAGGCACCCGGCTCCTATGGTGACGAAGCAGCCAAGCAGCTGTTACCATAGAAACAGAAGTAATAGGTCCCCTGTGCCCTCTCCCACGCCATCTTTCTCTATATGGTACGAAAAGCACTGAACACAATCGAAGAAAAAAAAGCTCAAGACACGGGTTGTGATTTTTATCAACTTTCCAGTGAAGATGAACTGGCCTGTATTGCTCTTGGGCTCCTCCAGCAGTTTTAAAGTTACTATTTAGTCTTCCATTAGTCATTATTATGAAGCAACAATTGACAGTGGTAAAAATGCATCACTACTTGGAGAGCCACAATTCTCAAACATTCAATATGTCATTGTTACTGTTTGGTCATAAACATAGGACTACATATAGGTGAAATATGTTTTAAAATGTCTATGTAGTAAATTTCAGGTAATATGAAGCTCTTTAAAAAAATTAAAAAATACAAATAAAAAAGCCAAACAGTAATGTCCCATTAGCATTACTTTGATTCTCTTGTTTAACAAAAAAAAAGAAAAATTCATTACTTGGATGTTGTACTTAAAACAATTCTATCATGACCCCTGTCCAAGCATAGAATGGCATTTTTTTCTTCCAAATTTGCTGTAAATAAATACATTCTCATTTTTTTGGTTTGTTTGAATGTTTGTTTATGAGATACTTGTTTTTCACCCAGAAAACCCACTGTACAGAGGACCTTTCCAAACAGCAGCGTAAAAGACACGTGTGGTTAACCACAACCAAATAACATTTTATGAACTGTTTAGCCAACCTTTTTAAAAAGCACACAGATTACTGTGAAATCCAAGATCATTTACCAAGTATTTCCTGTTTAGAAGCCTAAAACCACCAAAAATGCCAATGGAATTCATGTTTTTATTGTGTAGCTCGATCAATAGCTACTTTATCAGCCTAACCTTGGTGATAGGCTAGGACTATTTGGGGTCAAAAAAATATCCAAGATGCTTGCTCAGTGTACTTCCTAGCTGGAATTGCAGTTGGGAGTTCACAGCATTCATTCTTGTGTTGGAACAATAGACTTAACCTCTACGACCATATGCACCTGCACCTCCTCCCCTTTATGGTTTCTTTCACCTCGCTGACACTTACATTCTATGTATTTTCTTTCCAGCCAAACATTAGCATGTTCATCTGTCAAATGCACAGCATATATTGCCTGGCAAGCTGCAAATACTTGTGTCATGGGCCAGGTGGTAGCCAGTTGACGTAAATGGAACAATGTGGCTGCAGCATGTGAAGGATGGCTTGGAAATATGAGATGGGGCTTTATTAATTCTATAGCAATAAAATGAAAATAATTGTTATTATGTAATTATAATTATGGTGCTAGCCATAATGTAAATAAATCAAAATTACTAGTACAGGATAATTGCAAAGTAGATGTATGAATCTACAATAGTGATGTCAGATACAATAGCAGTAACAATTTTAATCCTGCAATTCATTAACCAAATTAATAAATCATAGTAAAATATATGAAAAAAATCATACTCCGAATTTGACACACATACATCTTTATAATCTACCTACCAATTTCCATTGCGATCTGTACACTAATAACAAAGGTGTAGCAATTTTAATTCTGCAATTAATTCATTCATCAGCCCTGAAACACAAGTAAATCATTGTATGAAATTCCCTTTAGCACAGCTCCATCTAGTTGATGCAGAACACCTCTAACCACAACTACTATTACTACTACTTCTACAGCTCTATCTAGACGATGTATAACACAATCCCCTACTACTACTACCACCCCCACTACCACCACCTACCACTACTACCACCACTATTACAACTGCGTTTTATAATCCATTGCACCTTAGAGTGCTGAATAACAATACAGAACAATACGGAAAATGGTTTGGTGAGTAGTACGTCCGCTTCAATCAAGGCTCTGGCCTAACTGTGTTTGCATGTTCTTCCTATGTCTGTGTCTACCTCGCATGCCAAACGGACTGTTCGATATATGTGCCAAAGAAATATTTCATAAATCCATCTGGGAAAGATCACATTAGGGCCAATTTCATGGGAGAAACCTTCAAAAAATACACAATGGTCTAATAAAGTAATCAATCAAAATGTGGTCGTGGTGACATATTTCTCCACTGTCTAACTGGTTTGATAGAGGGCCGTACTAAAAGGTTTACATGGAATATAGTTGATATGACAAAGGGTGGTGTGTTCTTGTAACAAAGTCTATATCATGTACAGGGATCAACAAGGTTAAATAGCTTCATGATGAATGGGAACTAATTTCCTTTGGATCTTGAGGCATCTAAATTCAAAGAGATTTCAAAAAACTAGAATAGTTACTCAGCCACCATGGAGTCGTCCTCCCCACCCCTACAATAGTGTAAGAACAAACTGTATTTCCTGACGCAGTTGCATTTATTTGGGAGACGGATTGTCTTGTTGAGGTGTTAAATGAAGGGGAATGTAAAAGTGGTCTCTTTTTGAAACCAATTACAGACATTTTCACATTACATGATGGCTGTGATTGGAGCAGCATCACTTAATAAGAAAGAAAGAAATATTAGTCTGGAGATTTGCAAGATCACAATATCACAAAATCCTTTCGAGAATGAGTGTGTGTTCAAGTGTCTTTGTTTAGGCTTTATGTACTGTATCTGGTAAGTCTGTTGGTTTAACAAGCCCCAATGGAACAGTAAAGCCTTAAAGAACCTCAATGTATAGTTTATTCTGTCTTAACTGTGCTGACTCATAAAATAATTCTGATATTCATTAAAATGACTTGTGCTCTTTTATTGGAGATAGTATTTGCGTGAATACCGGTGAAAGCAACCCTGAGTTGTTTTACCTGACATAACAAATTGGTTGCTTTAGTTTCCTCAAAAACTGCACATTATTCCATTTACAGCCATCTGGTAATCATTTAAACAAAGTCAACAAATTCCCATTAGCCAAGCTACTTGTATAGGTTACCAACGCATTACTGATAATTGGCCAATTACTTTCTTTTTTGGCGGGTGAAAAACCTAAAATCTCGGGAATTTCATTTGTATCAGTTATATTCTATTATCCGCTGTGGGCAGTGTTCCTTCTAGTTCTCAATGGCTTCCTGCTTTGTACTTAAAAAAACGACCAGCAGATCTCAAAGCCAAGGAATCTCGCTTGCAGAATATCGGACAGAAACAGAACCATCTGAAATGGTTTTAACATTTAATGGGCTAAAATAGTGCAGGCATATAAAAATGTCATATAAAAAGGAGTCATTGTGCATAATTCCAGGAAATATTTGTATTTTTATTGTATTCATTTTATATTGCATATTATATATAATATTTATTACGTTTACATTTTTCTGAACTATTTTATATGATTAAAATGAATTATGCAAAAATACAATACTGCCAAACAACAGACAACTACTATATACTATACCAATGACCCATCTCAATCCTGCAGCATTAATCTGTGTCAACATATGAAATTTCATTGACAATTTACACATTCCTAAGGAAAACTATTTTTCTGTCAGCGTGAGTATAAAACATTGATTGCCAGCCCAAGCACTGACCGACATTATTTTTCTTCAAGTCAGTTAGCTGGCTGCCTGCCATCGCTACTATAGGGATCACAATGACAGAGTAGTAATGAAAATATAAAATGAAGAAGCAATATCAATACGCTATGGCAGACTTCTTTGCCTCAAATTGGAAATTCTATAAAGGGGCGTTTGATTGTGTTGAACATTGTCAATTCTAGAAGAAGTCCCTATATAAAAAATGATGTCAGCACCCACAAAAAAACCTCCATTATGATAGAAGTTTTTGTTTTGTGCACACTCTTAGGGAGTACCACAACATTTTCTCTTTTTATTATTCAGCATAAATGTCCTGTGTTTTGTTTTGTTTTTAAATTTATTTTTAAACAAAATTGAGACGATAAGAGTAAACATGCTTTACAGGTATGTTGTGGTAGGAAGCAATAATACCCCGAACGAAGGCATCGACCTGCATAAATTCTTAAATGATGACAAAGTGAGGAAAGTTGGACCCTGCGAGTGTAATTAACGAATTTAAGAAGTCCAGCTTTAAAGATAAAGGGCTTTGATCTGAGTTTAGATTTACAAAATCTAAAAGACTCAAACCGACTGCAATGCCGACAGTGAAGAGCCCCTTTGGGGAGTACGAGTCCAAACCTCCTGAGAAGTAGGGTAAGGAAGGCAGATTCTGCACTCAAAGATAAGAGAAAAGTAGGCTAGGGCTTTCTCTACTTCATCATCAGGTCAATCATGATACAAAATCAGAGTAGTTTTCTTCTAAGTGTGACATCTTCATAAGTGACTTCTAGGTGACAGTTTGGTGTCACCAAGAGACTGCAAACCGTGACATGTTTCACCAAAATTCATATGTACATCACTACTAAATCCTCTGAAAATATTCAGGCTGATACTTTATGGCAAGCATGTCCTAATGGTGGACAGCTAAGAAGAGTCTGTGGGTGGACACATCCTCCCTGCTTCCTACACTTTTATAGATTGAGTGCTGATAAATTGCAGCTGTCAGACATTATAAGTTACACTTCACGCAATGTAAAAATCGTCTCCAGTTGAATCCCTGACATCACACTACTGAACCACAAGTCTAAAGGGGAACGCATCGATTTGGCGAATAATATTAGATGTTCCTTTATGCTTGGCAAGTTCATTTTGCTCTTTAGGCTTGTTCCATTGGTTACAACACATCTCTCATCTGCAATAGTCATCTTCAAACTATGAAATTAAGCCCCAGTTGACAACAAAACAGGGAAAATGAAATTAATTCTTATGAATTCCACTCTTGCCTCGCTCAAAAACTTAGTCATAGTAGTATAGTATGTGAAATGATTCACCTCAACAGCAGTCTCATAGTCAGAGCCGTCAAGCAAACTGACTTTAACAGGGACAGTCTTGGGCCTTTTGTTGGTCTTCTGGGGGGATTTGGAAGCCTTGCTGGGAGTCTTGTCGGAGCTTTCATCTGCATCTCGCTGGTCCTCTGGATACTGAAAGGAGAATGTCAATTTTTATCTTTGTCTTCCTCTACTCATTCTAATGCATTTGCTTGTCTTTCTACAAAATTAATTGTCCGTTTGGTTGTGACACTACGGTAAGGTTTAAAACTGCTTAATCATGGTAGGTAGAATAACTGAGAGCCCCAAGTAAAATGAGCGCTGTGACTTTCCCAGTACACGCACCTGATTGGTTCGCTTGGAGTCACCCTCCATTGCACTTTTCATTTCCTCCAACAACGCCTTCTGTTCTGTCATAGATATAAATTTAAGACCTGCAAACACATAAATACAGTGAGTTCACATCAAATCCTGCTTGCTCAAAAGAACAGTATGGCTGAAATGATTACCGACCCTAAATGTCCAGTATGCCATAAAGTCCTGATTGATTTGACAAGTGCCTCTCTGTTGCTTTCCTCACATTAATTGAGTCATGCTGGCTCAGTGTATTAGTCTCAGCAGCTATTCACGTCCAGCAGGCTTTTTCTTGCACATAAAGGATGCTGAAACAAAAAAAAAAAGAAAATTGTAGAGTGCAAGCTCCGGCATCCTGGGTTCTCTGGCAGATAGCATAAATTCTATCAGTAGGCAAGCATCATGGTAGACAAGTCAAATAGTGGAAAGGAAGTCTGTGAGTTGTTATCTGAAGAAGTGGTACGTGCTTATAATGGAGAATGATAAGACACATGTGAAATGGGTTATGAAGAGAGTCACAGTGAGGTGGGGAGATGGACATAAAAGCAATAATCTAATACAGTATATGGGTGACGGATGAGACTTGTCATTTGAAGGTGACCATTCCAGTAAGTGTGCCAAACCCTATCTGTGCCCTTTTTCTGCAAGGAAAAGAGCTAGAATTCAGTTGGAGTCTGCAGTGTGTATAACTTGACCGAATAATTAATTTTATGTAAATCTACAGTATTTGCAACATTTCTCAATCAGAGAGAAAATTCTAGGTAAGTAATTATTTGGTATTTCTTTTGTCAAACTGATTTTTGTTGTTTCTTTTATGATTGACAACCCTTCAAAAAGAAAGGCATAGTATTATAAACGAACAAAACAAAGCACACCAGATTACAACACCTAAACATTTGATATTTCTTACTTATTTAAAATTCTAAGTGTTTACATTTTTTGTAAAACATCATTGTAGTATATATTGCACTTTGTATTCTTTTTTTTATTTTATCATTTGACAGCAAGCAGCTGGTTCCCAGTCTTGTCTTATCCCTGAGGCTTTTGTACTTACTAAGACTATTGTACTTGTCACTGTAATGATAGACAAATATACTTCGCAGTCCATTTGCCTGTTGAAAATGCTTTTCACAGAATACTCAGCTTTTGTGAACATCGTTCTTATCTGCCAGGTATGGGGGAAACAGTAAATAAGACATTTTTTCACATTACCCACATCCAAAGTGCTTACTGGTGTTTTCTCATTGTCATGCAGATAAATAAGCATCTCTGAAATTGTATTTTGTGGAATTAATTTAACTCTAATCCTAGTGCAAAAACAAGTGATTTTAAAGAATCAATAAAAAATATCAGCTATACAAAATGACTAGCTACATGTTTTTATGGTCATGATGCCTGTAATTTCTTTACCTTTGTGTGCAGTTCATACAAAATTGAATTTACACATTCTTATATATACTGACATACCTTATTCCGGGGAAGGGAACCCATTTCCTAGGTGCCCAACAGCAATACATATAATATGTAAAATACATACATACATGCATAGGTCGACAACACTAAAGACCCCTTCTAAAGATGGAGATGACTATAGATCAGAACACTATCCTAGCTTCCTCTACAGCCAACAGAAAATAATTACTACAAGATGCTAAAATGCCATTCAGGAGTAGAGTGAGCCAGTGTCAGGTTCTGCTGTCAGTAGTTCAGATAAAGAATTATTGTTAAGTGACACTCGAGATTCTGGCAGGTCTTCCAACTGACCTTGGCTTTACTCTTCACCTCAGTCATTTCTCCCCAAGGCATCATTACACCGAGGGCCACGAGCTGGTGTTAGTCCAATTGCAAAACTCTAAAACCACACACAGTAAAGTGGAAACACATGTCAAACTCTTATTCAACGAACAAAATGAAAAAAATGAATACATCTATGTATACCAGGACCATTCCAAAAGACAGCATATTATTGAGAAAGTACTAACTAAACTAAATACTAAACCTAATTGAAATTACATTTGTCTTCCCGGCATTTCTTCACAAGTGAGTTACAAAGATCCCAATTAGCTTCAACAAGTTGGCAAGAACACATTATGTCCAAAAGAAATGTCTCAAAAAGATGTTAGCTGTGTGGAGAGTACACAACATCAGAATCTCGTTCACTGATTTGACAATGCCTGTGTGGGGTGTGCGATCAGAAACTGTTTTTTTGTTTCCTTTCCTGAAAGAAGCTATATTTAAGAGTTGCACTTCAAGTATTCATTAAATGGCCCTAATATTTAAATACACATTAAAGAAATGTGCTTTTGGAAATTGTTCTCAATTGTTCTCAACTTTTCTCTCAATATATTCCCTTTTACGTTAACCTACCTCTACAAATGAGTGTTAGTATTGATGTGGTGTTTGTGGTCCCCCTCTTAAGGAATTGTCTAGAGAAAAAAGCAAGTGATGACTAATGACAAGGAAGTCAATGAATTTCCATCTTGTTTGATGTGTGGGGAAAAAATTGCAAAGGTACAGATTTTTTTTGTTGCACAATAATAGCAAAGAACGCAGAAAACACAGCAGCAGTCTTATAAACGTTTGCGAGGTTAATCTTACACTAAATACGGTTTGACTTGGAACAATCGGTTTTCATCATCAGATGTAATCAGATTTCGGGAACCATAGGCCAATGTCTCACAACAAGATCAATAGAGGGGGTTAATATTGATTCGCGTGCTGTGATTTATTGCCTGAGTATTTTATATTGTGGTCTTTTAGAAGTGTCCTTTTAGATATCCATTTATTGCAACTTAAATGATGCTCTAGTATCAACTTTAAAAAAAAAATGATGGAAACAACACACAATATGTCAAACGCTCAGGGAACATTGTTGTGACCTGGCATTTACCTACGTGTCGTCTTGTCACTGACTCTACACACAATCTTTATATTAACCAAGTACTGTGCAGGCCACAATTATCATTGCCATGTCTTCCATCACTGACTGTCTCTTTGCAATTAACTCTTTCCTTTTTGCATTCACAGTCAATCAATAAATCCAAACTAGGGTAAGGCTAGCTCTGAGAAACCAATACAAGACGATTGGTGGGGGTTGAGCAAAGGGAGTGGCAAGATGTCCTTGTTAAAGAGAGAAACCATACACAAACATACACACGCACACACACACATGCTTCAGACCCTTGGCACTGTGTATAGTTGGAGACAGATTGCATAGCACAGCTCCAGTCTGCTGCAATTCACATCACAAAGCATCAGAGATTAATGATTCATCTACTGAAGCAGTAAGGCTGCAACATCACCCTCCCTGGGACAATGTCAGCGGGAGGAAGCTGTGCTTTATGGATGTACTAATAGTGGGAAAAAAAGTAGAGAACTTGAGGGAAATTTGCACATAAAGTCAGTACACATGGCTCAAATTTGGGATGATTTGGAAAGAATGTTTTTTGAATGAATGACTTCCCCTAGTTTTGTGTTCTCCCATTTCTCTGTCATCAACTTTCCCTGTGTCGTATTCTCCTTAGAGGCCAACCACTAACTTCCTTAGCTAGAGGCTTTCAAGCGGAATTATCTTAGTGTAGAAAATGTATTTAATTGGAGGATCGTCATTGGCATATTCTGAGTGCAAGTTTCGGTGGGTTGGGTGGCAAGAAGTCAAGAACAATGACAGGCGGTGAAGACGCGATGAAGAATTAGCAGCAGAAACCTCTGACATATGAACATTTTAACGTAATATTGTCTAAACTTTTTTTTCTGAGGGCCACTCCCAGAAAATTTGAATGATGCAAAACAAATCCTTCAACTTTCACTTGGTAAACACTGATATACTGCAAAAGCATCACATTGTTAAAGCATTATAACTGCTGGAAAAATCTTTCAATCTTACTCTGAACCATCATAATAACCCATAATGTTCAAGGGTCGTTTCATTATATTCTCCGACTAAAAATTCATCTTTTTCTTTTTCCAATTAAAAAATCCCTCTTAATTGTACTTTATTTGTTTCATTCATTCATTCATTTTCTGAACCGCTTATCCTCACAACCTGTGAGACAAGGGTTACAAAGGGTCCCAGCCAACTGCAGGCACTAAGTGGTGGACACCCTGAATCTGTGGCCGGCCAATCACAGTGTTTGTTCCATCCTGCGTGGATTTTAAACATATCGTTTTCAAGTTTAAATCAATTAACCCACACATTTTGTAAATCTATACAATGAGAGCAACTTTCATGAATTGAGTACAGAATAAGACATTTAGGTTAGCTCACCTTAAATAACAAGCACTTCTTGGATTTTTCTGTTCATATTAAAGCATGTATTTCATCCTTAAACATATGAGTAATTCAATCACTGGTCATCACTTCTATAATAATCTCCCACACACTGAAAAGTGCATCTAATGAGTTGCAGGGGAGATGTGATACCCTATGCTTCATATTTTGACTTTTTGACTCATGTGGCTTTGAACACAAAACAGACATTAGGTGTCCCTATTTTTAAATATGCAGTTTCCATGGAAACTTCAGGGTAACATCTTCTACCAAGCATATCAAAATAAGATAAAGAAAAGAGAACGTGAGAGAAAAAAAAGCCTCAAGGCACTATTTTGTCTGTTGACACACTTGGGAGGTGAACCATCATCGCCTGGTGCAATAGCAAACGCAGTGACAGCTCCAATAGAAGGAAGAATATTAAAGTGGTAGGGACATAGGCAGTGGGTGAAAAATGTTGGGCAAGGCTTCTACAAATGATGTCAGTCACGATGTTTACACACCAGAAAATTATACAGTTACTTAACCTTCAAATATCATCATTAGGATGGTGCATCTGAGTATCATACCCATGGATGCTTATTACTGTCTGCTTGGGCGTCAAGCGCAAGACCAAAAGGACCTTGCAACAAAATTTGACCCCGCTGGTGGAATGGTAAAAGCGCACCACCTGTCGTTCACGAAATTGGCACTTGCATTGGGCATGTGCACCAAGCCAAATCTTCTGCAGGTATCTTGTCAACCAAATTCCAAAACAGATGTGGTGTTATCTGTGCTGCCACAATATCATTGTGTTGCATTCTACAAGACAGCCTGTGGGCAACATCAAAATTCTAGGCTCCTTTTAGTCATCCAGGTAAAACATGAAAATTTCCATATCTATGCATCATGTTAAAGCAGATAGACAAAAACATTCAATGTCATATAGCATTCATATGTTAGCTCATCCATGTAGGAAAAAAGTGGCAGTATATTACCGGCTACCATTTTGAACCACCGTGTAAAAGGTACAGTCACTTCTATTCCATTTGTTCATCATCTGGTCAGCCGTGACTACATCACTTGGCTCCATAGCAATACGCTGTTATGAATCAATCAAAGGACGAATCTCAATAGGACTCAAGGGGAAAATAGAATGATGCACACAGCCGTATGTAACCTAACCATCACCTTTGGCATGGTTCTCAAAAAACAGACTGACCTAGGCTATAATTAATTGCTTGTATACACCTACAGCTGCTGGATAACAATTTCAAGTGAGGAGTCTGAGGTAATGTGCATTTTTCCTGTCATAATATGATCTTCATTTCCAGATTGAAGTCCCTGGGGCTAATAACTTGGCAGTCGGCTGTTAAAGAGTCTGGCAATAGAATAATGTTTCCGTTTCAAAAAACAAAAAGTTTAATGTGTGAGAAAGATATCATGAAGGTCGCATTACTAAAATGCACACCAGATAGACTTAGATTAGAGGAGATGATTAGAGAATGTGGTTCATTGATGCATGAGTGGACAGATGGATGGACTGTAGATCTAATTTGCTCCCTTCTGGGCTTGGCTTAAACAAAAACAGAGTCTGAGATGTACTGCCTTTGATATAAGAAGCTCTGCAGCATGCATATAATGAAAATAAATAGGTATTCTTGACTTTTGTCTTCCAACAAATCTAGAGGTGATGATACAAAACCTACTGAATGGAACACTGGCTCTTTGCACAAAAAAGTCCAAAATCTAATGGATCTTTTTCGGTCCAAATAAAATGATGATATTCCTAAAGCTGTGTTTATATGGCTGGTCCAGACGAACCATTAAAAGGGTGCCCTATCTTGGTAAAATCTAGTCCTACGAACCGAGAAGCAAATTAGGATTGTTTTAGAAAAGAAGGAAAGAAAATAAATAAAGATCGGGACAAATCTTTAATGTTTCTGGTTGCATGAAACACTAGATAAACCCTGTAGTGATGCAGACGGGATTTTGCCCTCACACTGTGCTGCCTCCTTCCGAGCACATAATATTTACTTTGGTGTCATTGCTCATCTTGCTAGCAAAACTTCGTTGACTTTGTAAAACTATTGGTCTTTCTCGTCAGACTGTAAAGCCGACAAACAATGTGGAACAAGTGGGGAAAAAACACCCAGACAGCTTCTTTGGCCAGAAAGTATTTGAGAGGGTAGCAGAGGTGCCAGTTATTTCAGCGTGCTTTCTCCGTGCTATAAAGAGATCATTATTTCATATAAAAAAATAAAATGACTTCAAACATTCAGGACAGATAAAGAAAGACTATAAGCAGGGACTAATCTTGATTTAGACAGACACACAGATGCTTGAAGAAAATGAGGACGTGTACAGGAAAGTAAAAGAGATTAAGTGATGTTTTAAATTTGAACTAAAATTAGATCAAAGTAGTGTAAAACAGAGTTGGTGCGATGCCTTGCTGAGTAGTATATTCTACATCTGGCCTTTATTAATGGATTTTAAATACGCATGTCATGCTTGTGTTAAATCAGGTACTCCGGTTTACTTTGCAGAACAACAAAACATATTGGTGGGTCATTTTAATACTCTCAATTGTTGAGAGGTGCAACTACGTGTGAAAGGTTGGTTGTCAATCTCTGCCTTGTGAGTTGCTGCCAACTGGTTCAGGTTGTACCCCGCCTCCTAGCAATGGCCAGTTACCCTCATGAGGATGGGTGGGTGGACCAAATACTGGATGGACCGATATTATGAAATGTAGAATTCAAAATGCAAATTAAAAACTATTCATTAAATTAAATCATTTTTAAAATACTTTCTTTAACAGTCAGTATTTAAAATAGTGAAGGAGAATTATAAAATAGTTTCAAATATAAAAGGTAAAATTTCAGTACAGACTTAAATGAAAATGATTTTTTACATAGCACAAAAAGAAGAATTTTAAATAAGTAAGCTCTTGCAATGGCTATTAGAACCTCTAAAGTTTTTCCAAATATGCATATAAAAACTGATATAATTGTGTGGATGTGGTTGTTTCTTTTTGACAGAATTTAATGTTTGGTTGAAATTTAATTGAAGAGTTGTTTTTGCTTGGTTGGCGAGTCGGCCTAATAGTTCTGAGATCTAAGGTTCAATCCCAGGTTCAGTCCTTCCTGTGTGGAATTTGCATGTTCTCCTTGAGCTTGCGTGGGTTTTCTCTGGGCACTCTGGCTTCCGCCCACATCCCAAAAACATCAAGAGTAGGCTTGGTTGAACACTCTAAATTGCCCCTACGTATGAGTGTGAGTCTCCTTGTGCCCTGCAATTAGCTGGCCACCGATTCGGGTTGTCCCCCGTCTGGTGCCCGTAGTTGGCTGGGATAGGTTCCAGCACCCCCTAAGACCTTTGTGAGGATGAGTGGTACGGAAAATGAATGAATGATAGTCTCTGCGTCTGTTTGACTGATGCTTTAGTAAATCTGACTCTAATAATATGAATGGCTGACCACCCATGTTCTCAACCAGTGACTCCTACCCCCTTCGACAGCATTGCAATAAACGTGTTGCTCGCTTCACAAGATGACCACTTCTCCAGCCAGCCTATACAGCACTTTCACACAATACAGCGTGCACAGCACAGACCTCTGACGTCTTTGATGTGCCCACGCCTGCCTTCTCAGCCACGCCCGGGACACACACCATCTTCATTGAGCTGATTACACGATCATCTCCGGCAAATCTTAAGTCTGATGGTCAAATAAATGATTCCTCTCCTAATGATAATGGAGATGGAGAAGAGGAGTGATGATCCAAAACCAAATATGCAGCTGCTACCAGCTTCTACATAATGGGCCTCATACACTGGGAATCAAAAGATGCTCTAGTTCCATCTCCACCAATAGCCCTTGATGCTCATCTTAGTGGACGCATTAAACATGTCAACGCCCTCTGTCTTCTGACAAAGCGGCGCCTTTGTACGGCTCGGCTCCATTCAGGCATGCAGCTGGCTCTGTAATGTCAAACGCGGCGTGCACCTGTTCGGCCAACGTAGAACAAACGCAGTCATGTCTCGGTTCGTACCTATGCTGCTGTCAAGGCTTCGGTTGAAGGTGTGGCGGCGAGCATGCAGATCGACGCCCGGCACTGCTTTTTCCTCTGCCCCGGAAGATATAGCCCTGCAGGCGGGGAAAGCGAGCGACCACAAGCCGGCGAAAAAGGTATCGCTGAAGCGAGGAGGGAAAGGGAGGAGGAGAAGGGAAGTGGGGAACTCCCAACGTGGTGCGTGATGTGAGTGAGCACCACTTAGCATTTGCCACGCAGCATCACGTCGTCTTTTACCTTTATTTTTCTTTCTTTTTTTTCTTTTTTTTAACCAGACTATTTTTACATTTCGCGCTCAATAGGGATTGCAATGAGGGTAGCAGCAAATTAAATTTATTTAAAAAGTAAAACACGTGACCATAAAATCTTTTGGGTTTTTTAACAGCAATGCATTAACTAATTTAAACAAACACTGTGAAATCAATAATACTTGGTGTGTATATTATTTGGAGTTTATGCAGCTTGTGTATTGTCTGGTGTTATCATTTTCCTCAATTTAGACCTGTTCTCCCTTACTGGTTTGCCTTGATTCCCACTATAACAGCCACACCCCAGCTTCTTACCTTGACAGATACACAAAGAGCCATTTGCTCTGATGTTTCCTGGCTCATGTCCAAGTGTGTTGCTTCACAATTTCCACGATATGTATTGTGAAGGAGATCTGTGGTGTCCCCTACCTACTGCCCAGAGTTGCCTGGGATAGGCTCCAGCATCCCCACGACCCTTGTGAGGATAACCTGCACAGAAAATGAATGAATATCTGTATATCAGATGTTTTAAGTAAGTTGAAACTTCTCGTCTCATCTCATCTGATTGTCAATCACAGAGGCAGGGGACACCCTGAATCGGTGGCCAGCCGATCGCAGGGCACCGAAGTTGAAACTTTTCAAATAAATAAAAAATCATAGCGTTGGACATAAAGTTGGAATGAGGCCTGTGAGGCTTCAGTTTGTGAATTGTAAAGAAAACTTGTGTTTAACTGCTCCTTTGGCAGCAGTAATCTCAACTAAATACTCCTTGCAGTTGCAGACCAAGAATGAATAATCATCAGGATAGATTGTGGACCCAACCCCTATACCAATTCTTTCCATTACAGCAGGAGTCGTGCAATGTCTTTTGTGAAAGAACTTGGTCCAGCTTCTCCATGAGGGTCCCAAGGTATCACCCAGGTAATGTTAAAAACCGGAAATGTTTGGTTTAAGTTGTTTGTGCCAAAGGTTTGTTGCCCCTGTCAATAAATTCAATGGTTTACTTTGATTTTCTTCCCTGGATCCTAAGCCCGCCTCAATAGGTTTGTTCGGAACTTTCTCGAAATTATTTCGTAAATCATTTGAAGACCTTAATGGTGACGCACCATCCGGAAGAAAAAAAACTAAAATAAGCCACTTCCCGTAAAGAATCAGTGGATGTAGGTGTAGTAAGCTTAGTAAGCCTTTTAAAATTAACCTTCTTGATCCTGGAATTCGTTTTTTATTCATTACCTCTGGGTGGATTGGCTATGATTCACCCTTGTATCATCACATGGTTGGCATCTGAACACACGTGAAGATGTGTCCACATGGTGGCAGTCACATGCCATCACCACCTACACATGATATTGTAGTGGAACATGGAGTCACGTGTATGTTGTTGTCTAGTCACTTTTCAAATGCATGAACATGTTTTTTTTCTCATTTTGCCGGGCCAACTGTCTCTAAGGCCTACAATATTGCCATTATGATGTGTGCTGGTTCACTTTCTTCTCAGTGATGAATGAATATTAATGGATATATGTCTAGACGCCCAGCTCAACTAAGGTGTAGTATGCCTTTTCCGGGAATTCCAAATGGAATAAACACGTCTCCCGTTGGACAGGATACATTATGTGGTATAGGAGATGGATTGTAGAAATGTTGTTTATTTATTCAAAGAAGAAGCACTGCAGGGTAGACACAGATGGCTACTACACGTTGTCTAGGGCCTATGAAAGATTTCATTAAACGAGGGATATTTCAGTTACATTTGTTGGTTACTAATTGTGTTGTGAGGTTAAATTGCTATAACATTAAGTTTTAAATGCAAAAATGGTTGTATAATTTAAATTTGGCCTATCAGGTCTCCAACGTTGACTGTGCTCAAACCACACCGCTCATCTGTCAATCAAACTGCCTTCACTCTCCTTTCGTAACTGAACATGTAAAGAAAATCATATTCCACTGCAAACTGCACTCAAATAAATAGTCGTACATTTCTTAATGTCTTTTTGTTGTCCCTGAATCTCAAAATATGTATTTCAAAACATTTGTCATGTAAAACGAAGAAAAATATCATGCTTTTTTCCCCAGTTAAAAAAAAGTTGGTTAATCATCTCTATATTCCACTAAAAGAAAAAAACATTGTTGACTATGTTTCAGGACTGTGGCACAGTGCTTCATATAAGAGAAGCACAGAGTAAAAAAAAACATCAAATCAGATAATGTTGACATGAAAAGCATTTTGGGGAATGTTATTTTTTTCCTCCCAACAGTGCAGGTGTAGCTACGATGTACAACAAACCATATTGTACTGCATGTCTGGGGATTCAGCCAAGCGTCATTGCCAAATTTTACTTAAGTTTCACTGTGTAAGCATGCGTTAATAAAACCTGACCCTTTGGAATCCTCAAAGATGATGGATGACTGGGGAGTCGGATGCCCAAATGCTAGGCTTGGATGGTACATGAATCCTCTCTGCTATATGTACATATTAGTGGCACGCTCATAAAGGAAAATAATTATTATATATTTATTATAATAACCATATGCAGAATTTTTCTATTTTCATTACTTATGTTCCGGTGGCACGAGTGGTTAGTGCGTTAGCCTCACAGCTCTGGAGTCCTGGGTTCAAATCCAGGTTATGTCCATCTGTGTGGAGTTTGCATGTTCTCCTTGGGACTGTGTGTGTTTTCTCCGGGTGATCTGGTTTCCTCCCACATTCCAAAAACATGCATGGTAGGCTGATTGGACACTCTAAATTGCCCCTATGTATAGGTGTGTGTGCATGGATGTCTGTCTCCTTGTGCCCTGTAATTGGCTGGCCGCTGATTCAGGGTGCCCCCCGCCTCTGACCCTAATGAGGATTAAGTGATTCTGAAAATGAGATGAGGAGACATTACTTAGAGTTTTTGTTTAGACATTCAACTCATAAATAAGAGGACATTGGTACAAATCAGTTTTTCCTCATGTCTGCATGGGTTTTCTCTGGATACATTGATTTTGCCACAAATTCCAAAAACAACTGACCTTTTGAAAAGTCTGCCCCAAAAACGACCACTGACCAATCATATGTCCTAGCAAGTGTTGTTAGGGGACAACCGATGAGAAGCTTTACCATCCCCCTCTTGTTGCAATGTCTTAAAGATCCTTAAACAAATTGTACTAATTCAATGTAATATACTATGTCTCTACTCTATTCTTAAACGAATTCATTTCGTAAGTAGAGGTACCACTGTATTTTTAACATGAATACTGTTATGAAGATGAAAGATCTACATGTTGGTTTTAGGGAAATAGTGGATGACCGGCTAGCATGCCCACCTTTTCTGAGATCAGAGGTTCAGTTAAAGTCCACACAACATCCCTGGACTTCAGATGGACAAGCCCGCTCTGCTCTGCTAACCTCACTTGAACTACTTATTTATATATTTCTTATTTATTTGTCTGTTTGTTGTTGTTATTTGTGCACTATGTAGTGAAAGCTTTAAATTGTATTATATATAATATAATGACAATAATAAAAATAAAATGATGTATAATGACAATAAAAAACATTCAATTCAATTCAATCCCTTTTAAGGTAAGTTTTGAGGATGAAATGCTAAAAAACCTAACCTGTGGTATTACCTGGAAAACAGTTGAGGGTCTGCCTGTCTCCTCCACAATGATCTGGTGGTACAGATAATGGCGACAAAAATTTCAACAATTGCCAATGGTTTTACTCAACAGGTTTATAGTTTCTCATGCACTCACATTTGACTCACATTTGAAAGAAGTGATTTGCCTGAAAACATCCACCACATAAATGCTTTCCTAATTAGATGGTTGTGCAATAGAAGGAAATCGCAAGAAAAACAAGAGAAGTAAAAATTAAATGTTTGTACTTGTTTGCGTTGGAACTTTTTGGATTCATCATCTATCCGAAGAGGCTTGTCTGTTCTCTTTAAGACATGCCTGCAGGGCAATCCATCAGTGCATGTAGCGTCACATATACTGCATGATGTGCAAGTCAAAAACTGGTGATCGCCCAAGGAATATTAATAAATGTATTTGGTGTTGTCCTCTGACAACTCATCAGCTGCAATATGACATTATGCTATGTGGCTCACACCTGCATTGTGTCTTTCATTTTTGGATCAGATCTCACAAATGGTGATTCATCTTTGTCATATTTTTGCTGCTTCTGGCATCATCTTTAAACTTCCAAGATACATAAAAGTTACAAATGTTTCACTTGGTGAACATTTCCAAATAGACATTTCCGCATTAAATATTCCTTTCCAAAACCATCTCAATCCATTCAAAGATTTATTAAGATGAAATAAACAAATCGCAGTGCTCTATGAAAAATTTTGTGCTTTGATGCATTATTCTAAAGACCAAGGTAATCTGTTTTCACATAAACCCTTTTGGTTAAAACTTCAAACTAAAGTCAACATCTTTTAATTGGAACCTTATATACTGAGTAAAAACAAAACGCCCCAAAAATATTATTGTCTACCAGAAAATTTATTGCAGGTGCATCTATAAGTTCCTCGTCAAATACGTACTAATGGTTTAATTTGCCAGGTCAAATGCACAGTTGTTGCAGGGGCTGTGAACCTGCGTGATTGGGCTGGGTGCACAAACATTTCCGAGGATTTGCTGTGGGAATGGGAGTGGATGATATTATTGGAGCTCTCTACACAGGCCTCAGACTGAAGCTCTAGGGTAGAGCCTCGCTAGATTTAGCGTGACATTCCAAAGAAGATGGGTTATGCAGTGGTTGAGCCTCAAAGGATGTAGTCAGCCTCACACCCCAAAACGTGTAGGAATTGACTTGAACCTTATGTTCTAAAAAATATCAGGACATGAACTTTCAACAACCCAAAATCCCAGACAGTACTAAGACACAGTATTTTACACAGTGGCCCACCTTCTTTTTTTCCCTGTCAAAATTCAACTAACAATTACAATAGCGATTACTGGCCTGTGGTTTTTTGGTCAATTGTTTTGCCCCTTCTGGTTTTTAGTCATGTTTACATACAGCATAATTATCTCAAAAATAGGTAATGAATGGGATAATCCTGACAGATCCAGTTGTTGGCGATTACTGCAAATGTGTGCACACACATTTAGAAATGTTCATTTCAAGATACCATGACTTACAACTGCCCCGAGTTCTGGGCACAAATCCTCCTTCACATTATTTCTTTTCTTTAGTTTTTGCAAACTATTTTGTATATTTTGGCCTCTGCATGCATGTAGTTAGATGAAGGCTATCAGTTCTGCTTCCAGGTCACAAAAAACAATACTTTTGGTAGTCCACTGTATCAAAACCAAGACCATATGTATATATGGGTCTAAGTATTGCATCTTAACTTTTTGTCGAAGATTTGGTCCTGCTGGCTTCATCAAGCCATGATCGCCAATCTTACTGGAGTGGTTCTCAGTTAATTATGAACCGGATGGGATGAGAATTAGCACTTCCAAATGTGAGGCCGTGCTACTCAGTCAGAAAAGGTACAGTGTCCCCTCCATGCCGGTGGTAGGTCCTTCCCCAAGTGAAGGAGTTCAAGTCTCTTGGGGGTGTTTTCCACGAATGAATGGAGAATGGTGCATGAGATTTGACCCAGGATGTGTAAGTGTAAGAAAATGGATGTGTGGTTTAGATTAAGATGAGGATTGTTTATGGCTGCATGTTGGGGCAAGTTAGGGAGTTCAGCATACCAAGACCGTCTTTTGAGGATGTAAAGGAGGCAACAGGAGGTTAAAGATTTGCGGCTGAGAAACAGATAGATAGATAGATAGATAAATAGAGAGAGAGTGAGAGAGAGAGAGAGAGAGAGAGAGAGAGAGAGAGAGAGAGAGACTAGACCAAAATAAATGTGTTTACCTTATTGACTGAAAGATCCGATCGCATAACAGAATTACACCTGACTAGGTTTGCATTTTAATTTTATTGTTTATCTGAGATGTCCTCAAAACAACTTTCAACGTTCATTATTTCATTTTCTGAACCACTTATCTTCACAAGGGTCGCCTATCCCTGCTAACTACAGGCAGCGGGGCCCATTTTCAGATCCACATGTAGTTGCAAAAAAAAGGTCAAAATTAAGCAGCCACTTTATTTGCGAATATATATACTATATTATAATTCTCTTTATTACACTGAATACACCAAATGTTATGATGTAACTTTGAAAATAATTTTGGTGAATTATTATAAATACAAAACAAAATCACCCTTAAAAAACGATAATGTGCCTTTTCTGTCTCCAGTTGGCCACATACTGTCAAAATTATCCAGCACAAATATTGATACAATACAATGACTTGCCAGCACTAAAGTACATTAAGCTAGTGCTTCTCAATGGGCTACTTAGAAAAGTGGACAACTAAGACAGAGAATAACGCACAAAAGAGGAAGGATTTAATTACTGGTCAGCGGGAGAGTAACTCTAGCCCCGGGGGCCAAAAAAAAACAGCTACTTATATTTCACTGCATGGTACATTTTACCTTTGTGGGTAAGCTCCATATTTGAAATTCAAAAGCCTAGAGAACCACAATATGTTGAGGCCTTGGGCAATGCATTCTTTCACAAGACTCAGAGTAAGATTTCATCTTGACTATGTAGTTGTGATCTATTAAAAAAGCCCTCCAGTAAATTAACAAACATTGCACGTACAAGCTCTCACTGGTGTTCTTTTATATTAGTATTACAAAAACTATATTCTATAATTTTAAATTGGTATCTCTTTGGTTGAAAAACACCCCCGCGCACAATCAATGGTTGTCAATTAAAATATTCAGAAATTACGATCATGCATCATCTTGGAGGGGAAAGGTAATTAGGACATACTAAACATGACACAGTGGCAACCCTGACTTACTATGTTGGGACTGCTTTGGCTTTTGATTCTTTAAACCATACCGAGCCATGACTTCAGTCATCTTTTTAATTACAGGGAGTCCTCGGGTAACGATGTCGACCTACGTACGGCGTTTCGATTTCACGACGCTCGTGCTTTGTCAGCCATTTAGTTTCAGCACTAGCATTTCTGCTTATCTAGTGCATCGTGCTTGTCTATGTTTGTGCACCGAGAGTGCATTGAGAGTCCTTTTGCGTCCTCCTTTTTTCATATTATCAGCCCAAAGAAGAAAGCTGGGCCTTTAAGTGATGCTGGTCTATCTAAAAGAAATGCAAATACTGTGGAAATGAAACTTAATGTCATAAAAAGATTGGAAAAACGTGAAATAATGTAAAAAATTGCACTAAAATTTTGGGTTCCAATATGCTTGTTAGAAATATTGATGTGTTGAGTCTTATGTTTTCTGGACTGTCCCTAAACGCGACACTGTGTCTGACTGGAGGGAAAGTTGGCCAGTTGGTTTTGTTCCGGCGAGTTCCATTGAAAACCCTAAAGAAGTTTGGGTTGTCCTTGCAGACACTACCATAACGACTTTATCTCGCAATTTTAAGACCCTTTTCCACGTAATATTATTTAAATCTGCTCATATTATGCCAAAATTCAGGTTAAATTGCCGGCATAGGAACGTAACTCGTGACTCGAGGATTCACTGTAATCTTGGGAAGTGTTTTATTCTTCGTTCATTTTCTGAGACACTTATCCTTATTTTAATCATCAGAAATTTTAATGCCAATCATAATTTTTCTTTTAATCCGCCCTCCTGTATTTTTGAGAATATTGGCCCCATTGAAGTCTCAAATAAATCTCAGATATACTTTTTATGCGGGTAAAATAGCATCACATCACAATTGGTTTTGGGTTTGCGTTACAGAGTAGACCAGAGCACATTTTGCACAATATCATTCGTATACTTTTATATTATTTCTGTAAAAAAAGAGACTTCTCTCATCAAACTTAGAAAACAGTGATAAATGCGTGCCTATTGATCGTTATTATTATTATTCATCATGCATTTGTTCATTGGGTGAGTACTTTTATTCACAACTCCCATTTTGTAGACCTCCCACCCTTCATCTATTAGAAGTAGAAAAGTCGTCCATGATTTTCTGAACAAATGCAGCTCATTGTAGTTGTTTTTTTTTAGAGTGGCAACTTTGTTCCACAATATTTTAGCATAAATGAATACAAAGAGGGAGTTGGCCCAAGCAGGGTGTAGGGTCACATGATGTTTTCAAGGTGAAATAAATCCTTAGGCTCCTCAGGAGAGAACAAAAACGAGAATAGCCACTGGAGAACTATCGAATTTGCTGCAATGTTCTCAAAACCACTTGGCCTGACGGAACTTGCTCCCAGAGTTATGATGCTTAGGAATGTCGGCACTGTCAATCTCCAAAGTTCTTTCTTTCAATTCGAGTGTATCTGTGGTAGCAAGTGTGCCAAACACAGAATGATGGGGCTGAAGGCTAGGGGAAGATCCACTCCTTGAAAGAAACAGCAGGAAGTGAAGAGGGACACAACTGTCAGCCAGGCACTGGGACTCTGTGAAGAGCTGGTTTTGGCCCAGTCTGAAATGAACTTCAATGAGAAATAAACAAAATTTAGATTAGTACAAAAAGTTTGCAATGGAATGATGCAAAGAAGAATGCATGACATCATCTGAAATCACTTAAGGAGTGACTGATTGCTCAGACATTTATATTGAGACAGGCATACGAACTGCACAATGTACCTTCAGAACATGTTTCTTATAGCTATATTTTATATCGTATATGACACTGAAATGAAAACAAATAATTTAACAAGATCAGAGAGAGATAGAGAGAAAAAATAAATAATTAGAAACCCAGATTACAAATTGGAAATTGTATTTTGATCCAGGCTTTGAAATAAAATACTATAACACTTCATTTTCTGAGCATTTGTTTTCCAAGGTCAAATCCCCTAGTGAAAGTCGAATTCACACCTGAAACTTTCACATCATACAATAATGTCTTAAGTATCTGTCTTAACTGAAGCTGGCTGTCAAAGTATGTGTTGCGATAAATCAAGCGTGTTGCTGCGCGTGAAAGTTGTCAAAACATTCCCCCTTGTGCATGTCAAAATAAATCTCTGTTGTTAGTTAGACCTTAGAGACACATTTCGTTCAAACCAAGATACAGTAATCCCTCAAAGATCGCAGCTAATGTAGACCAGACATGGCCGCGATAATCGAAAAATTGCAAAGTAGGGTCACCCCTATTACTTTTTTTTTCTTCAGTGCTGAGACCTAGTAGCAAAAGTGGCTTCTGCTTATGAGTTTCAGCGTGAATTTTCACATTTTTATGGACTTTTTTTTTAAATCGCAAAGAAGTGAATTCACGATAAGTATATATATATATATATATATATATATATATATATATATATATATATATATATATATATATATATATATATATATATACACATATAAATATGTTAGTTTCCATTCCTTCTCGTTATTTTTAATCTTTTTTTTCTATGTCAGGTTGGGATTTCAAACGATTGATTTCTCTTGTCTTCGTTCAGTGGCCTGCTGGGAAATAACAATAGCGTAGGAAATAAAATGGGACAGACCTCGGCTGACAAAAGTGATGGCACTCTGGGTCAGCATCCAGAGACACACAAATGCAGCGTGGGGAGTTTTGCTGCTCCTGATCACTCAGCTGTTCAACCACAGCACGGCGGACTCGCTGGGCTCCTTGATAGCTTGACATTCCATAGGGCACTGTGCGCCTGCAAGGTTCAACAAAAGAAAAGTCGTTTTGTTCAATGGCAATTTTTTAATTGAATTGAATGCTTTTATTGTCAATATACGAGTATAATGCGATTTAAAGCTTTCACTACGTAGTGCACAAATAACAACAAACAGGCAAATGAATAATCAATAAATAAGAAATGAATAAGTATTTTTTGACAATGTGTGTCGGCGTATTCTATTTCTTAAAGTATTGAGTATTAACTGGTATTGGATAAAACCTAACCAATACCCAACACTGGTTACAAACCTTTCCAGATTAATACAAATCAATACAAAATGTTTTTCGTATATTAGATCTTTTGGCCCAACTGCATGGCATGAATTGAATTGGGTTGAGATTTGAAGTAGCACATGCTGATTCGGGATGACAACTCCAAATACTTCAAACTTACATATAACATTTTCAAAATATAGACATGTAATTTGGATGATGGCAAAACTACTGTTTTTGTCCAGGCTATTTGTGTAGGTTATGCAGGGGCCTTGCGGTCTCATGGTAAGGGTCACGGAAGAGTGAGAATGCATTCTTTGTTGACTCAATGAGTACAATCCAAAAAATTAGACTTGTTGGCCCTGCACACTGCAATGTAAGTGCAAGACAGCGGATCAGTGTAAAGAGATACTTCGCTACTTCACGCTTCATTTATCAATGCTTCACTAAATCATGGATTATTTTCTGAGGATATTTTTTTATTCATTCATCTTCCATACCACCCATCCTCGAAAGGGTTGCGAGGGTTGCTGGAGCAATAACCGCGATAATCGAGGTATTACTGTATCTCATCTCTACTGCTTAGACTACAAGGATTTGCAAACATACAATGTTATTCACTCTATGTTAAATTATGCAGTAAAGAAGACCAAATGGCATCCACATAATAATACACTGATTTATACAATTACTATTAGTCTTTATTTATTTTAAAAGAGTATGGGTGTCTGGCTGTTTCAAATTCAAAGTTTTGACTCATAAACTAGCAATGTGTGGATGTCCTTTCTGCTTCTTTAACGCCTTCATGTAAACCTTTTATTCCAAGGTTAAACTCAAAGTAATACAGACAGATATTTAAACAAATATCAGTCTGAAATGGACAAGGCTAAAATCTTATTCCAAGAAATTGTGATTAATTCTGCAAGGGGTACGGTATTATCAAGTAGCAAAAATCTCTTCAGTATGAAAGCGAAAATCTCTAAATGGGCACACATTGCTCTGGAAACTGAATAGATATATAACTTTTTAAATTGATTGTCTTTTCAAGGGTGGCCCGGTGGGGCGAGTGGTTGGTGTGTCGGCCTCACAGCTCTGGGGTTCTGGGTTCAAATCCAGATCACGTCCACCTCTGTGGAGTTTGCATGTTCTCCCCGGGCCTGCGTGGGTTTCCTCTGGGTACTCCGGTTTTCTCCCACATTCCAAAAACATGCATGGTAGGTTGTCTGTCTCCTTGTGCACTGCGATCAGCTGGCCACCGATTCAGGGTGTCCCCACCTCTGGCCCGGAGTCAGCTGGGATAGGCTCCAGCACCCCCCGTGACCCTAATGAGGATAAAGTGGTTCCGAAAATGAGATAAGATGAGATGAGATGTCTTTATAGATGTGCAAGCTGCCCATGCCACGTCCACTCATGTAAACTCATACCATTATCACTGCAATTTTGTGTGCGTGGGTAGGGGAAATGCAGGGGTACCCTGATTAAATATCGGATCCCTGGCCTGAAAAAGTCGCCCAGTTTAAACTGATGAATATTCACATAATGGATTTACATATATAAAAGGTGGAGTACCGTATATTCCTGGCCTTTGTGCTTTAATGAATGGAACCACTGACATGTTGTGTATTAATCCAATTTCACATCATAGTGTGATGAAGATCTCAAAAGAGCAAGTGGCCTATTTGGGGGGGAAAAACTAAGTTGTTTACAAGAAAAAAACTGTTGCTTTTTTATTTTTACATTTACGTTTTTTTTTTCGGACAGAGTTGATACCCACTGCCTTCAACTGTTTTGGATATACAGTGGAGACATTCAAATATGTCAATCTGTTCAAACACGCTACAGAAAGTGGTGTTCACCTCAACAACATGTAACAGTCCCTTTATAATACAAGTTTAAAAAAACGATGCAATTACGTGGATAAGAAGATGATACACCAACTAAAAAGATACCGATGTTATTTATTACTCAATTCTGCTCACCCCATTAAAGTTTAAATTGAGTGCCGTGAGAGGCATTTGTACTTTGGCTTGTTCAGGCAGTGGTCATGTTTTCTAGTCTACCAGGAGCCAGGAAATATGCTTTACCCCCGCCAAGTGTGAAGGCGAGACATATTGTTTTCAGTCTTGTTAGTTAAACATATTTTGTAGTCTCACACAGACAAAAGCAACAATTCACCTTAAGACTGATATATACACACCACTCTGTGGTGGGTGGTTAGAATGGTGTGAATATACTAACATTCCTATCTATCTCCCTATCTTCCTATAATTACTTCCTATAATTATCTAATCTCATCTCATTTTCCGAACCGCTTCATCCTCATTAGGGTCGCGGGTGGTGCTGGAGCCAATCCCAGCTGTCTCCGGGCCAGAGGCAGGGGACACCCTGAATCGGTGGCCATCCGAACACAGGGCTTGAGGAGACGGACAACCTTGCACACTCACACCCATGCCTAGGGGCAATTAGAGTGTCCGATCAGCCTACCATGCATGTTTTTGGAATGTGGGAGGAAACCGGAGCACCCGGAGGAAACACACAGTCCCGAGGAGAACATGCAAACTCCACAAAGATGGACATAACCTGGATTTGAACCCAGGACCCAAGAGCTGTGAGGCTAACACACTAACCACTCGTTCCACCGGAACGTAAGTAATGAAAATAGAAAAATTCTGCATACGGTTATTATAATAAATATATAATAATTATTTTCCTTTATGTGCATGCCACTAACTGTTTTTGGAATGTGGGAGGAAATCCATGCAGGCCCGAGGAGAACATGCAAACTCCACACAGGTGGACGTGACCTGGATTTGAACCCAGAACCCCAGAGCTGTGAGCTAACCACTCGCCCCACCAGGTATAATTATATACTATAAAGTATATATTCTCTGTCTGGTTGTGAGATGTGTGGATAAAGTGTACTTTAAATTTAATCTTGGCACCTGTATTATGTATGTATATAGTTATAATAAATTAACATTACTGTGACCCTGACCAGGATAAACAGTGATGAAAATGAATGGAAAAATGGCATTTACTAACAACCTCGAATGAACCTTGATCAGAACTTTCAAGCAGTTAAGCCACCCGACGTGCACATCATTAGCTCATCTTCCACATCACTCACTCATCTTCCGTACCGCGCATCCTCGTGAGGGCTGCGGGGGTTGCTGGAGTCTGTCCCAGCTAACTTTGGGCGGAAGGCAGACTACACCCTAGACTGGTTGCCAATCAGCTGTAGGGCAAATAGAGAGACAGACAGCCACTCACGCTCACAATCACACTTCAACCGAGTGGGAATCGACTGCCCATACCAACGTCAGGCGTAAGAACCACTGCACCATCAGGTGGGCACCAGCACATCAAAATAGCTGGAAATAAAGATCAGACTGATGCCACTACTAAAGTTTTGGGAGGTCAGACAAGGAAAGGGATATCATGTTTACTCTTTAAAATAATTGCTGCTGTCAAACTATGACCTTAAGCTATTTTTGTTGGGCTTGCCATGACTTGAAAAATGACCTACCAGAGGCATTTTGGTGCGTAAAGTTTTGCCTTGCAGGCTTGACAGCTCTTCCTATCTCGTGAAAAGAAAATGTCGCAAATTTGTGCATTCAGTAAACTTCAGCAGTAAACTTTAGGTGCCACATATCTTTGTTACAGTGTTGCATTCTTCTAAAACTCAGGTAATAATGCAAAGTGACCCACCTGGTGCTATCAAATGCCACTAATGAAGCAATATTCTCTCTGAATTGCACCACAACATTTATGAACATTCCATCAGTGCACTATACATTCACCGATAATGTGTGATGCTTATCCACACAAGAGTCGCAGATATGTTGGAGCCTAACCTGGCTAGCAAAAGGCAGGGAACTTGGTTGCCAACTAATTCCAGAGTACAGTGTGCTACTACATCAGATATCGTATCACCAAATACGTACAGTTCTTAAATCTCACAGCTCAGAATTCCTGGAAACGACCTCAAGTCTCACCTCAGTGATGTTTCAACTGACTGACTTTTTGGATTATCACCTCAGGGGTAGCCGTGGCGAAACAGATGATCCGCATGATAAATTTGGAGCAAGTTTTACAACGGATGTCTTTCTTGACACAAAGCACACAAGCGGGATTCAAACCCAGACCACCACAATGGCAGGGGGCGCTCAGTGTTTTAATTAATTAATCGTACCTATGAGACCCATATATTGATATCCATTGTAAGAACTGTATCAAAAATTCAGGATTTCTAATAATAATATATTTTCTTTGGTAGTGCTAGTTAGCTACTGATTTAATAATGTGTTTATTATGATCATTGTCATCTGCAGTCGCTGCCACAACGTGGAAAAAAACTTCCCATCAAAACTAAGTATGCAACATTTCCCTTAAATATATATAGAGCAGACCAAATGAACAGCAGGCATCATAGCATTGTTTTATCTATACTCGGGATAATAACTACAGATATAGGAAAATAATTGTAAATGTTTCCATGTCATTGGGTGGCAACTGGTGTATACTATATTATAACCATGCAATGTTATGTGTGTTTTACTTGTTCCTGGTAACTAAAGGTTGACATTTTTACTATTCATAGATTAAAGATTTAAGATTGAAAAAAATAATTTAAGCTTCAAATAGTCTTGAAGCCAAACAATATACCTGCTTTACGATTTTAAAAAAAAGGTTAAATCTGCTTTGGACACTATTTCTGTATATTTATTTTACTTCTGAGGTCATGTGGATTGCATTTGAAATGGATAGTGACGTTTATTTGAGTATTTTCTAAGACTTAAAAAAGCATGTCTTACTCAGGAGTATTGATCCATATGATGTCCAAATGGCAGTAATAGATGCACTCTTTATCCTTGTAGGAATAGCAGGTGCAGCGCTTCGATCTGGACTTTGGTTCCGTCGCGTCCGACTTCTTTAGAGCCGCGACTCTGCCGGAGCTCATCTCCGTGCTGGGGCTCGACAAACCTCCAGGATTGACCTCGGAGAGGAGCCACGCATCGAAACGTAACACACCTTGCATTGCACAGGAAAACATAATCGTATTAGGAGGAAAAAACGGAATGTGCGGCTGAAACTTGACTTGGAAGCGCAGTCTGCAAGACAACCTGAACCACGTACCTTGTAAGAAAATTAAAAGGAGGATTTTGTAGAACATTGTTCTAGCCTACACGGGAAAGATAAACTTGTTTTTTTTCTTGTGTTAAATATTCCCAAATTGAAAGAGAGCCTGGTGGTGATGCGACGACTCGCTCATGTTAATCCAACACGTTTACAAATCCACTGATGTAGTTTTACATATGCAGGTCCTGGTAACAAGAATTAAAAAAAAACTGGGGAAAAATGCCCACAACGCCAAATAAAAAGTAGTTTATTCCTCCGTTGAATTCATATCGCTGCCTTCGTGTAAAAAAAAATCCTGTTTACAAAACGGCGCTGATTTAAATGGTAGTCAGTCCCAAAACAACAAATGGTTAGACGCCAAACTTCTTCCTCTCCTGTGCTCAGTCTCACAATATCTGAAATAAAAAAGGAGCTTTCCTGCCCGCCCCTTGAAATTCCAAATAAAGATCGATCGGCTTTGGATAGGCTGGGGTACAGCCCGGTGACACCTCCCACCTTCCCCTATAAAGTGCGCAAAAAGGAGCGCTTCACTTGATCTGCTGTTGACGCATGGCATAACATAGGAATGAGGGTATGTTGCTATAGTTTAGGGTCGAGCTTTAAAACACAACATAGCATGATACCTATAATATCATTTCATGGTGAGGAGAGATTTAGTCCAGCTGCGTGATAAAGGTCTTGTGTGGGATTTTTTTTTTGATGTTTTTTTTACTACCTTTGCTGTCCAACATTAGGGGGTACATCTCAGTTCGCTATGTTGATTTGAAACACATCTGTATTTGGAAAGCAGGGGTAAGCGAGCCCTTGCCGTAGAATTGCACACTGTGTTATATAGAAGGTTTCACTGAAATAACACAGTGTGCCCGTAGGCAAAGATGAAGTCTTACCTCTTCATTTCAAAGACATACTCATTTTAGCGCCTTGATGATGAACATAAAATGAGATTATATCTCTCATTTGGAACCTTTCCCATGACTTTGGGTATTCTTACAGCATTCTAAAAGACTAAGGACAACCATTCACACTAACATTCATACCTAGAGGAAATTTAGAGAGTTCAACCAGCCTACCGTGCATGATTTTGGGAGATGGGAAGAAACCGGAGTTTCCGGAGAAAAAAAACACACAAGCCCGGGGGAGAACATACAAACTCCAGACAGTGAGGACCCACATTGGATCAAACCGCTGACCTGAGAAGTGTCAGGCCGACATACTAAACACTCGGCCGCCGGACCACCTTGCATCATTTATTTAACTTTTATTTACCCCAAATTTGACCCAAGGTATTTTGGCCTAATGCATGCCAAACATTCTTGTGGAAGCCAGTGTCTTATTGTCATGGCAATTTTCAAGAGAACAAATTACTAAAGGGATCAACAGGAGTTTAAGTAATTCTGTTCACATGAAGCCAGTCACGTATTGGTGGGGGAAAAGGAAGACAAAAGAGGAGGAACATGAGAATTCTCTGAAAGAACAAGATACCAATTTACCAATTTCGTCATACGCAGAGATGGGTATGATAACAATTAGGCTTTTGTCGAGTCAATGATGATGACAAAGCCTATGTCCGATTATCCAAATGAGAACAACACTGGACGATATACTTGAGTAACCCAGGACAATGAGACAAAACCTAGGACACTTCAATCGACAAGTCTAGATAAGAAAAGAGGAGACTGACCATTGAGACAAAAAACACATTTGTAAAAATGTGCAATACAAATGAAAGTGCCAGGACTAGAATTCTTGAAAATTCCATTCGCCCCAGGAATTGTGATCTAAAGGAACGTCCAAGGTTCAACACAAGCCATTCTGGAGGAAAAAAAGACACTTATTTGTTCATGGATCAGGTGTTCCATTGGACGAGCGCGTCAGCCTCAAAGTTCTGCGGTTGTGGGTTCGACCCCAGGTCGCTCCTCATTGTGTGGAGTTTGCATGTTCTTTCTTCTTTTGTTTTCTTCAGGTACTGCAGTTTCCTAACACATCCCCAAAAGCATGCCGGGTAGGATGGTTGATCACTCAAAATTGTACAATTGTCATTGTCCCATACTTACTGCACTACTGATCACTTTCTACTATTCGATGACTCTGAATAAATCATATGCATCAATTGTGCCATTTGTTTCTAAATTGATTTCAGAACATCTGTGTTAAAGAATTTTACACCGGCTTATTTATATTTCCTTAGTACGAGACAAATTCCCTATGTGTTTGGAACTTGGCCAATTTAAAACAAATTCTGATTGTGGTTCTGATTTCAATCTGAATTCTTTACGTATTAGTAACCATTTTAGCAGAGATTCCAAATGATACATTCCCAGAGATGTCCAGTATGAGCGGTATGACTTGAATATATATTTGTTTTTAAATCACAAACAAGAAGGAGCACTAAGAAAACATCAATGTGCAGACTTTTATGTCAGACCATTGTTAATATAGCTGATACGGGGCAAGGAATGCAGATGAGTGAACTTGTTAGTGCTTGAAAGAGTAGAAATCCATTCTCTTGAGTTATCTCAACAAGGTGCGACAGATAAAATAGATTAATGATGCACTGTGCCTCAGCACTTAGTGGCGAGATCACTCGTTCATGAGTAAACCAGGGCCCTCTGGCATTTGGCATGGTTTGTGTTCCTAACAGACAGACAGACAGACCTGCAGGCAGCTGACTCAAGATCAAGCTCAAGATGATTGTTCCTCTAAAAATTTGAGGAATCTTGAATAAATGCCTCACAAAAAAATAAAACCTCATTGGTGTTTTACTTCAAATTAATGTGACCTTTCCTGCTAACCTTCACGTCGTCAGGGCATCTCTTAACTTATATACAAAAAAGACTGTTTTTTTCTCATTTTTTTCTACCATCCTGATATTAATTATTGAGCTTTAAGTAATTTCTCACACTGCCACATGGAGTTCACTCCAGGGAAGCGAGCAAATACCAAAGCCATGGCAAAATTTGTGATGCAAAGACTATTGACGAGTTCACAATGTTTACAATATGTATGGTATATTTCATTTTATGATGTCCAGTATTGTTTTTCATGAAATTATCAACACAACAATAAACCAAAGAATCAAGAATAAAGCTCTCATTAATGTCATATAATGCATTTTTTTCTTTGACAGTGTAGTCAGACGAGGGTAAGGTTCATGTTGGCAAGCACCAAGCCAAAAACCACTGATCGTGAGAGCACCAGGTGATATTGCAATGTAAGTTAGTCTCAGTTAATAGACATGCCTCACGTATTTTATGAGAAAACATTTTTATTGCGCAAAGTCAGGGGATCTACTGACTCAACCCAGAAGTGATGTTGAGCTTCTGAAGCAAGGGAGCACAAAAACAATAAACAGCAGGTATAAGCCAGTTGAAATGAACAATGTGAGGAGCGAGTCTCACGCACATAATGAGATGCTAAGAAGATTGTGAAGAAGTGCATTTCGCTTGTAGTGTGTAGCCACCGATGTCACGCTACATTTTCTCCTATTACACGTATCGTGGTCGATTCCAAAGCTTCTGGATGCCATTGAGCAAAAAACCAGGAGTACTGAGGAGTGCGTGGGAGGAAGATAACTTATGGATACAAGTCCTGGGAACATTTTTATTCACCCATGTCATTTGATTCTCAATACATACATTGAATCTCATCACAACTGGACAGTTCCAATTGTTTTAAAAGATCTGTTTTCTATTCATTCATTTTTCGTATCACGGGGCTCCTGGAGCCAATCCCAGTGAACTATGGGCACTACGCCTCAATAAATGAACAAATGAAATAAATATTAATACATCATGAATTTCATTTTCTAAACCTTTCAATCTTAGCCTGAACTTAATTACTATTTGTGTTACAGTTAACGAATACAATTAATTCTGAATTTTTCTATGGTAGATTTTGTGATATTACAACAAATAATATTTTCCATTAGTTAGCCTAAAATGTGTAAAAGTGATTTTTCAACATTGATGACTGAAGATAAAATTTGGGTTAGAGAAAGGAGAGCACTATTATGTTTTGGAATCTGGAAAGAAACATGAGTACTCAAAGAAAACCCCACATGCACAGGAAAAATATGCAAACGCTACACATGAAGGCCTGCGATTGGATGTAGTAGTACACTTCTTTTATTTTCCCACATTAAGGCTCAATGAGAGTTTAATAACATTCCAGAAGCTTGTATGAACATTATACCTTTGGGGAATATTTTTTCATTAACACATGGGGTTAATATGCTGCTGTATATTACTATGTTGGACAATATGCTAATACTTGGATTGCTGAAATATGTTTTGGGTGCTCTTTGGAATACCAGAAAAAAACTCCCTTAGGATGATACACTGCTGTTTTTTTTTTCCTTTGGGTTTTTTTGACATGCCCTGTAATATCCCTAACACAAGTATGATAACCACATAAGACTGTAAATAAGGTGACTTTGCGCTAGTACTTTGTGTATGTAAGTTCTATACTCTCCAAATGATACCTATTGGCATTTTGAAACACTAGTTAAATCTAACAAATCTACATCTTGATATGTACATGGTTGGAAAAGCTTCTCAAATTTCCCTCTATATCCCCTTACGTATGTTCCACTTATAGTCGCTCTGCATACTCATGATCCATTTCCTCTAGGATTAAAATTATCATTCACATGTTCCTCTGTACAAAACATATAAGTAGGAAAAAATGCTTTGTCGTAATCTGCGGCTGGCTGTTTCATCTGAGCTAGGACATATCCCGACAATTTATTCATCTTCGTTTAAACCTAGATATCTATATTTCATACAACTACCCATTCAATCAAACCTTGGTCTTGGGCCAATTTGTTCAATGGAAACTAAAATAAATAAAAGCAATGGTCAGACCAAAGTACTGACTTATAATGCAGTCGCATTAGTTACAAAGGACACATATCCAGTGTCCTGAAGTCTATACAGGACTATTTCTCAGGTGTCTACTGCCTACTGAGGAGTCTACGGTCCTTTGGAGTGTGCAGGACACTGCTGAGGACTTTCTACGACACTGTGGTGGCCTCTGCAGTGTTTTATGCAGTGCTTTGTTGGGGATGCGGGAGCACGGAGAGGGACAGGAACAGGCTGAATAAGCTGGTCAGGAGGGCCAGCTCTGTTCTGGGCTGTCCTTTGGACTCTGTGGAGGAAGTGGGAGAGCGGAGGATGCTGAGCAGGATGATGTCCATCATGGACAGCACCTCCCACCCCCTGCATGAGTCTGTGGAGTCCCTCCGAAGCTCCTTTAGCAATAGACTGCGGCTCCCTCATTGCAGGAAGGAGCGCTTCCGCAGATCCTTCCTCCCATCAGCTGTCAGGCTCTTTAACAAAAAAATGGCTGGGTGTTAAGACCTACCGTATGCATGCATGTACATTTATGTGTATGTATGTATGTATATATGTCCTAAGCAACACGCTTATTTAATTATATATTTATTCATGTATTTATTTCTTGACCTACTTATTACCTATCTATTTATGTCTAAAATGCCTTTCCTATTCCTGCATCCTCACCCTCTTGCCACTGGAACAACGAAATTTCCCGAATACGGGATGAATAAAGTTATCCAATCCAATCCAATCCAATCTAGAGCACTTTTTTTAAAGACCAAAGACAAATATATCGTTGTCTTAAAGTGTAAGTAGAAAAAGGGGGGGGGGGGGGGGGGGGGGGCTTATGGGGGTGGATTCTGGATTCTATACAAGGGCTTTTAATGGTGTTGTGGTGTTGGTAATACATAAATCCCAATGGGCGTAATGCACAGAAAATAATTTCAATAATTTAAAAAAAAATCTCTAACTTGACATGAGAGACCACACAATGAGTTTTAAAGTTGTCGACAATATAAATATTAGTTTGGCAGGCCTTGTCTTTAAATGTTAGATTCTTTATGTCTAGGAGTCTAGGTTGTCTAAATTTTTCGTATGAATCTGAGAATATTCTCAAGATTTGGGGTGGTGAGTGAGGAGTCAATTTCAGCAAACCTTTTACAATCATAGTATTTACAAATTATTTGACGGATGTGGCCTGGGTGGACCACTTGCTGCCTGTGTTGTTCCAACGCTCATTAAGGGTCTTGTGTTCGGTCAAGTGGAATTTGGAGTGAATCCACAACGGTAGCAAATCAATCAGATTGTCAATCAGTCAATCAACCTGTGGTCTGCACTCAGCCGAAAAGCAACTAAAGGATACGTCAAATTTGAATAATGTATTCTCTTTGCGGAAAAGAAATAATAAAGACCACTGTTCAGTGAGCAGGAATTTGACCTCGGAGTTATATGTATACTGACTGGTGACATGTTGGCAAAAGACAAACTGATGAATTATGCTGGATCAGGAGAAATGTGGTGAGTGAGAGTATGCAGCCTAATATTATCCAGGTCCTATGAGTGACTTCTGCAAAAGTGAGTGCCAAACCAAACTGACTCTAGGTATCATTAAATAAATAAAGCATAATGTAGAAAAAGAAAATCAATTCAATAAACAAAAACATTGAAAAAAGTATACTTCATCATCTGCTACCTAATCCATAACACCTAACCTTTGACAGTTGTGCTACTGTAGTCATAGGAGAACACAATTTATTTGTGGATAAATCTAAAAGATAAATTACATATTGAAACTATAATGATCTAAATGATTTCTGTGATTCATGCAATAAGATTAGTTTTGCATAATACACCAGAAAGATGAATTACACAATAAATTAGATAAGTTTATCAACGTTATTTTGTGATAACAGCTGCCAAATGACTTACCATAGATCCAAAGTATAATTAAGAAAAACAGAATGAGGTTGACAAAATAATGGCCTGCGTATTTCCCACTCGTTTTCTTCCTTTTTTCAGAATCCACAAAAATGAATTCAGATGTCATGAATTCTAGATTGCTCATTTTGAACAGACTAGAGGGCAGGTCCACTTGAGCAAGGCCCACTTGCCTCTGCCTGTGTTCTCAACTGCTATGATGTCCACATTGGAAAGTAGCCAGGTAACCTGATTTAAAAGACTGAACCAAGCTAAAAAACGTTTGGTCAGTTGTGTATATTTAAGGCACCGTCTAAAGTGAGCTTGATTGTTTAACTCTTGGTGGGTGGTTGAAACAAGAAAGGTGCGGCATTAATGGACCATTTATTTAGTTTTTCCAAAGGAATCTGACTACAGGCGTAACCTCTACTTACATTATTGACAATGAGACGTTTCAAACAATAAAGCTATGTGTTCTGAACAAACAGTGAGATGTTATGTTACTACATAGAAGACAGATAGAGAAAGCAAATCATCCCAACCCACCAAGGTCACACAGTCAAATTAAAGCAACATGTACCAGCTAATCATCGGGGGAATGCAATTCATGCACTAACCAAGCAAGCCATTACTCAGTCATTGCCAAGCAGACAGACTGTAGAGATTCCATGACCTGAGGTTCAGAAACTGTAAAACTGGAGCTAAAACTAATGTGTGTTCAATTATAGTTCATTGTTAGGCTGGGAGTGACTGACGGTGTAGTGGTTCATTTGCCTGCAAAGTCAGTTTGTCATTTCCTGTACAGGTGACAATCATTACTTATAATTTCTAGCATAGTAATCAATCATAGTCATTCAGTGTAGTTTACGAAAAGTAAATCAAATAACATGCAATATCAATTTGGCATTTTCTGTACACGTGACTATCATTAGTTTAATTTGAAGCATATGTACCAATCATAATTAATCAGTGTAGAGTTTACACAAAGTAAATCAAATGACCCAAAACGCATTGCACAGCATGAAGTTGGGATTTGGTGCCACCACATGGTGGTTTTATTTCGACTTAGTCTTGGACAATACGTAACATTTTAGAACTATATGTAGTAGAATAAATAATTCCAAACCACAAACATCATAAGTGCATTAACTAGTATATAATAATGTCATGATTTTCAACACTTGCTAAAAAGCTCAACGCTCAAAACTATTTAGCATAAAGATCTTCATTTACTGAACTTAGAAAATAATACTATTGATCTGGAAAACAATTTATTATTCTCAATAAACCCTTTTGGGCCGGGGAGTGTGTTAAAACGATGAGAACATGCATAAGGTTACACTTTTTTTTATGCATTTATCCACAATCAGAATTATCAACTTGGCAAGGCGTTTGGATTTAAATGTCTGAGCATGCATGGTTTATGTCTTCAGAATTAAAAAAAAATTACAGACAGAAAGAGAAAATGAATAAAATGTGATACGCCCTAGGTCCCTCCTTTGCAGCTGTAACTTGAAAAGAATTTTATTTTTTATACACAAGAACAAGCATCTGCAAGATCTGTGAGGTAATGTTGGATCTAAGCATAGGCCTGGCTCATCAAAAAAATAATAATAATATATTAACCATTTTTGAGGTGACACATTTTTTGCATTGTAAAATGTTCAAGGCACATGAGCACAATCAATTCAAAACTCTGTCAACACTATTTTCAATATATCATCATTCTCACAAAATATTTATCAACAGGAATCAAAGAAACAATCAGCTGGTGAGGGGTTGGCGCATCGGCTCCACAGTTCTGAGATTGAAGTTTCAATCCCAGGTTCGGACCTTCCTGTGTGGAGTTTGCATGTTTTCCCCAGGCTTGGGTGGGTTTTCTCTGGGTACTCTGGTTTCCTGCCACATCCCAAAAACATGCATGGTAGGCAGGTTTAACACTCTAAATCGCCCCTTGGTATGAGAATGTGCATGATTGGTTGTCTGTCTTCTTGTGCCCTGCGATTGGCTGGCCACCAATTCAGGGTATCACCCGCCTGATGCCCATAGTTGGCTGGGATAGGCTCCAGCACCCCCCGCGACCTTTATGAGGATAATGGGTTCGGACAATGAATGAATGAATAATTCATCCAGCAAAGCCAAGCAGTCATGTTTATTCAGTAGCATTAAATACCACCTGTAATATTAAATAAACATGTTTTTTGGTATTGTATACACTGTGAGCAGGTAGACTTTTTTTGACTTTTTCGAGGAAACTCTCCAGACTCTGAGATCTTAAATTTAAATGACATGAAATGGTTATTTACTTTTATTTTAGAAAATAATATGAGATTACTGGACACTGTCATTGACTTGCTTGGTTCCATTTTCTTTTATCTATTATTCCTATCGACAATGAGACATCTGGACAATTTGGGAAGCTTCAGTGACTACAGCTCTTTGGAATGTGCGTGTAGTATCCATGGAAAAACTGTGTAAACACATGAAATGGCCAGAACTAACGTAGGTAGCACGGTTGGAGATTAATACTATAGGCATTATTAAGAAATTTTGTTTGCATTAGGATATGATGTGATGCCACGTTCGTCTCACGGGACACGTTTGTCGTACCTTGAGCACTATTTGACGAGTCTGATGTGTCGATAACTCCAGTATTTGAGCCTTTCAAGGTCTGATCGCTCAATGACGTCATAGAGCGAGAGAAGCGTTCGTCGCAAACATGGTCGTCTAATAGTTAGGCCAATTGTATGATTTATGATTTAAGCGTTACATTGTTTTGCTTCAGGACAAATTATTTTCTATCATTGCGACTGCATTTCCTCGAGTTGAGAAACGAGGCAACTCCCAAATCCGTAATGTAAATGATTGTCACATGACCTAACACAGACAAATTTTGTACAAACTTTTTAGGATTAGTGCATTTTTCCCAGACGCTTAGGTTACCTTGTTGTTGTTGTTTTTGATTTTTGTTTTCTTTACAATATATTAATGTCTCCAGTCCTTATTGCAATTACATGCTTTTCTCTTTATAATAATCCAATGTACCTTGACATGCCACCTTTAAGAGCAGTTATTTCAACATAATACTACTATGGTAGATTAATCATATAACATGTCAACCTTGTAAAATTGTCATTTCAGGGAGGCAAAATATGTTGTGCGCTATAAATGTAGTCAGCCTGGCCCTATACAGGATGTATTGAGGCAAAGACTGGGCTGGCTCGAAGTAAAAGAGTAAGTAGGTTCCATTGTCATTATGAGATTTCAATTTGTGTTGACTTATTTTCTTTTAAACTCTTCCTTTTTTTCTGCTTAAAAGTGATGGTGAATGGGACTTCCACTGGTGTGGTGTGGGTTGGCTCAAGGAGAATTTGTACATGGAGGAACATGTAAGAGTCAACCATTTTCGTAACCATTACGAGGTGAGAGATTACGTGTGCCGGCATCGTTGGTTTTAGCATTTGATTCCGTCTGCATCAATAATAAAAATGGGTGGGTTGCTTACTTTTTTTATTCAGTTAACACGCAAGGACTTCATGCTGAAAAATCTGAAAAGATTCAAAAAGAATCTTGAAAGGGAGGCCAACTGCGTGGAAAGTGCCAAATGTGATTTCTTCCCTTGTACCTTCGCGTTGCCTAATGAGTACCATCTCTTTGTGGAGGAGTTTAAAAGAAACCCAGGCAGCACTTGGATCATGAAGCCGGTTAGCTCAAATTGATCAGGGTACAAAAGAATATGACTTCAGCAAGAATAACCGATGACTATGTTGCATTTGGCATACAATATAATGTGACAAATCGACAGTTGACATTGAGTGCAATATTTTTACAGGCAGCAAAATCTCAAGGGGCAGGAATCTTCCTTTTTAAGAAATTGAAAGACATTATGGATTGGAGGAAGGTATGTGATTTGGAAGGATAACAAATGCACAGCTAGATGTACTACAATTCAGAGCAATCTAATCTCACTGATTACACGGTGTTTCAGCATGACGGCACCCGCTCAGAGGAGCAGAAAGATGCAACTCAGGTGGAAAGCTATGTGGCACAGCGCTATATTGAGAACCCATACCTACTTGGTGGTAATTCACTGACTCGAATAAACAATATTTTAACAATCAGAAATATAAAAATATATACTTACTGATTCACTACCCTGCCACAGGGAGGAAGTTTGATCTTCGCGTCTACGTGATGGTCACATCAGTACGTAACTTCATTTGAGAAGCCAACATTTATATGTAAAATGAAAATGTTATGTAATATACATCTTAAAAAATTTCTTACACTGGTAGACATTTCAAGAATGGGTATCTTTTGGTTGGAATTGATAAAATAGCAAAACAAGAAGTTGTAGAGATATTCATTGTCATTTTATATTTTTTTACATTTTGAAAATCGTTCAGATTTCATGCAGTTTTGGGGAAAAAATATTTTAAATAGTTCTTGCAGGAACACAACGTGCTTGGAAATAGCTGATTGTAAAGGCCAATGATAGAATTTATGAAATGTATCAATCTTTTTTGACAATTCCCATAAACCTGTGGAGTTGCACAAATGTAAAATATTTAATGTTTGAACTCATAAGCTTTTCTTGTTTCTGGCAGTATTCCTGAGCCCATTCTGTGATTTCCTTTTCATTAATATTCCTGCATGTAGTGCAGTGCTGTTTTAGGGACCAAAAACAACAGTGTGTGAACCGTTTGATGATATTATGGACCGTAGATGGGGATGAGGAAATTCCTTGAATTTGTACTTTAGGGAACAGTGATACTAAACAGCTCAAATATGTTACCTTCACCCCAGCTTTCCTTTTGAATGAAGGGAAGCTGTCAGTGCTCCCACCTGTTCCCAATTGGCCTGTTATTCCAAACCGGTTTTCAATTAACATTCCTCAACTTCCTCAGTTTGACGCTGATGTATCTTGTCTTTGTAGTGTATTCATTTAAACATGAGTTGAACTTAATTTGAAAATCTGTGTATTTTCATGTTTAACACACGGCCCAACTCATTAGAACTGGGGTTGATTCAATGGATGTTTGGTGCATAGGTGTGTGCCTTAGCTGATTAAACATCAATACAACAGGAAGGATTCATGTCATACAACTGCCAATAAGGCACCAGAAACAGCCTCAAGATGCATTTGAATTGAATTATATTATTATTGTTTTTTAAACCCCTTGATTAGATCATTTCTAGCCAAAAGATACCCAATAATCAAAACTGAGATCCACTTTAAGTATAACACCAGTCATTTTAATTTGATGCATTCATAAAATTAATACTGTGTCTAAAGTTCAATGTGATATCATTCTACAGTATTTTCCCTTGAAGGCATGGCTGTATCGAGAGGGGTTTGCCCGCCTCTCCAGCACACGCTTCTCTCTTAACAGTATTGATGACAAGTGTATCCTTTTGAGCATGTTAATCGGTGGTAATATTTCTATGCCATTTATACTTGGGTTCTTGTTTCAATTTAGTCAATTCCTTTACCAGTACATATTGGAAATCCGTGAAATTCGACCATATTTTCCTTAGTACCGCTTGTACAGATGTGCATCTCACTAATGTAGCCGTTCAAAAAACAGCGCCTGACTATGATCCTGAAAAAGTGAGTATCTTTTACATTCACTTACTTGTGACCACTTCTGACTTTATTTCGTTTTCTTTCAATTTTGTGCCTGCCTATACACAGGGATGTAAATGGAAGATACAGAAGCTCCGTAGGTACCTGACTGCTAAACATGGAAGGCAGGTGGTCGAAACTCTTTTCAAAGATATGGATAACATCTTTATCAGCAGCCTGCAGAGTGTGCAGAAGATCATTATAAATGACAAGCACTGCTTTGAGCTATATGGCTATGATATTATGTTGGATGAGAACCTCAAACCGTGTGAGTACAGTTAAAAACAAATGCTTTGTGTTGTATAAAAATGCACCCTTTTTTCCTATTGACTGAAGTTAGATCTAATTACAAATTTGTTCCTTATGTATACATTTTTTGGTTGATTAGGATTTTCAGACAATTTTTCATTTCTTTAAAGTATTATACATTCCCTTTATATTTGCTATAGTTTTCTTTAATTTCATTGGCTGGGGACAAATGTTTTGGATATCCTTCCTTAAGCATCTCAGCATGTTCCATGTCAATTTCCATTTGATTAACTCATTTGCACCCAATCTTTATCTTTCTGGCTGATTTTGAGAGGCTGTCTGAGAATTTTCCAATTTCCCCTGAAGTAAAAAGAGGGGTGGGGGTCCTGTCGCCCTTGCAGAATCAAATCAAATGAGGAACTACAAATTAGTGCTAAAACACCATAAGAGTAAATCAGTATGAGGCACTGCAAGTGAAATCCCTTAACTGTGGCCCCTTAAAGTTACCACTTTAAAATCAAAGTGTGAGTGTGTGTGTGTGCGTGCATGCACCTGTGTTTTGTATTCATAGTGCAGTTGCACTGAGGCATGCATTTTTAATGTACATGAAGATATACTATGCGTGCACAGACACGTACATGGAGATTAGGCAACGATGCTCATGTGGAAATGAAGCACACAAGAAAACAAACCTGCACACCCGGATATAAAAACAGTAGTAAAAAAAATGTATGGCCGGAGGGTAATATATTTAATAAATGTCTGCCAAAATGAAAGGTAAATTCTCAACATTTTTAACCAGGGGCACTCTTTAAAAAGATGACCCATGGCCAATGATGCCCCCTTGTGTTTATTTGTAGGTGGTTAATTGAAGTAAATGCCTCTCCATCACTTGCACCCAGTAGCCAAGAGGATTATGATATGAAGTACAGTTTACTGGAAGATACGGTGAATATTGTGGATATGGAAGGAAGGTAAATTGTTTTATCTTAACAGCAGAAATAAACAGAAATTGGTGGTCAGTCATCACATCAAATGCCACTAAATAAAGAGTAAAAATATATTGAATATTTTTAGTAGCAATAAATTTGTCCATAAAATGTATTCATTTACTCATTCATTTTTGTACCGCGCATCCGCATAAGGATTGAGGGGCTTGCTGGAGTCAGTCCCAGCTGACTTCGGAGGGAACTACACCCTAGACTGGTCGCCAGTCAGACATAGGTCACACAGAGAGATGGCCAATCACTCACGCTCACAATCACACTGCCACTGAGTGGGAATCAAACCCAGACTGCCTTCACCAAAGTCAGGCACAAGAACCACTGCAACATTGGGTGGCCTAGAATTTAGTTAAATGTTTTTTGTATATCAATTTGAGGTATATCAGGTTATATTATTGTCATTTTATAGAAAAAAAATGAGCACAAACTGCTGTTTCTTCTCAGGTTGACTGGGAAGGAGAAGAGAGTAGGTGGGTATGATCTCGTGTGGAATGATGGGCCTGTCTATAGTGAAGACGTTGATCCAGAAATATTTGGCTGTTCATGTTTAAAAGCCAACACATATTTGGGTAAGGATGAATCTTATTTGGAGTCATCAAACACGTACAGGTTAAAACATGTACATTTTGTATCATTGACTGTAACATTCTTTACTTTTTCCAAGGTTGTGCAAACGACAGGGAACGACAGTTAAATTCCCTTCTGAAACCATTTCCTGCCCAGAAAAAGACATAAAGATGTGGATGTTTGATCTTCTGCCACTAGATACCTTCCTTCTTGACCGCAGTTGTTACATCAGTCTTCAAAGTTGGCATCAACTAACTCTCCAATCTAGCGAAACCTCAACCTTGAGATTCATTCTGTTGTCAACATTGAATAACTATTCTATCACAAAGTGACTTCCAGATCAGGGGTTGAAAACTTTTGAACATTCAAAGAGCCATTTAGACCTAGTTTCCATAGAAGAAACAACACTGGGACAAATCGCCAGGCACAAGACAACCAACCATTCACGCTCACGTCGACACAGCGAGAACAAGCAAACTCAACACAGGCAGGTCGAAACCCACTAGGGATTGAACACTCGATCTCAGAACTGTGAAACAGACATGCTAACCACTCGATCTCAATGTCGCCCCAACTAAGATATCCACTTCCCTTTATTTAACAGAACAATTGACCTGTTATTCTGACAAAGGAAGCTAAATTCCTTTCTTAAATCTTGTAAGTGCCTCAAAACTTTTTAATCAAATACTCAATTTAAGGAAATTAAAAGGGATCAAAGAATGAAATGAGGCTCCGGAGCTACAAGTTGCGAAACCCTGTTTTAGAATGTACCTTTGCCCTTCTTTCATGTTTCCTATGTTTTAACGTTGATTTTGTATTCCCAAGATTCCACTCATGGAATTGCATGCCATTTGTTACATCTTTTTGTTGGATTTGTGCCAAATTCCAGGTACTTAAAGAGAGATTTAGTATTTGGTATGTTATGTTACTAACCTATGCTTGGACAGACAATCTGTCACGTTATCTTATTTTAGATAATCACACTTTTTTCTTTTCTTTCATGCATGTTCTTAATAAAATAAACGACATTTTCCATATGGAGCTTTGCAGTAGATTTCTGTCCTCTTTATTTTTGCTGGTAGAAGTGACTGGGTTCAGAACTTGTCAGCCTAGGGGTGGTATGACAAGATGTTAGGGTGCCTCCACTACACAATAAGAAATTGCAAATGACTGTGGGCAAATTAGGAGGAAGAAATAAAGGTGTGTTAATCAGGCAATATACACATGGCAGGTGTAGATGGAAAGACGCATAGGTACTTTCACCTCAGTTGACCCTGAACAATTTAGTGTAAGGTCTAATTGGCTGAAAATTTTGGTCTTTATTGTTACCATTTAAGATCCATTCATCAAAAGGGTTGCGGGGGTTGCTGGAGCCTAACCCAGCTGTCTTCGGACGAAAGGCAGACTACACCATAGTCTGCTCGCTAGTCAGTCGTAGGTCACACAGAGAGACAGATGACCATCCGCACTCCCAATCATACCACCACCAGCGGGAATTGACTCCACGCCTGCCCGCACCTAAGTCAGGTGGATGAACCTCTACACCATATGTGTATATATATATATATATATATATATATATATATATATATATATATATATATATATATATATATATATATGTATATATATATGTATATATGTATATATATATATATATATGTATGTATATATATATATATATATGTATGTATATATATGTATGTATATATATGTATGTATATATATATATGTCTCTATATATATATATATATATATATATATATATATATATATATATATATATATATATATATATATATATATATAAATGTTGTTTGCCCTCCAAGGGCTAGACCTTGACTGCTTGACGGAAAGAAAAATGTTATTTATATTTATATAATATTTTACATATCTCCTTTTTGTTTTCTTTGTGTTCTGCAACAGTGGGATTGTTGAGAGAAAAGGCGTCGTCGTAGTCAAGTTCTGCTGAGTTGTGTCGTTACCATGACAACAGCTGCAGCAACGGGAATGACCTAATCTTCATCCATTCGTCTTTTCTTGCGAAAATATGACCACCATCGCATCAATGTCAATGTCAAAGAATAAGGTAAACGGTTAAGTAAATGTTGTCATGTCGTGCAATGCTTAAAGATTTAACTAAATTGGACGGACGAGAAAATATGTTGACGTTTGTAAAGCTCGCGTTAAGAAAGTTACAAGTCAGTAGAAAATTCAAAACAAAGAGAGACAAAGGACCGAGAGCAAATAATTTTACCTTAAAAAATAATTTAACTTTTAAACGGTGTGGCCTCTGGTTACTGTTACAACATCAAAAAGTTTTTTGTATATAACACTAAATTGTAATGGAGCTTACATATGAATTTGAATGGTAATTTTTGCTTGTTCCAACATGCTTAGCTTTCCCTGAAAGCTGTGTACAAAGCCTGCAAGGAATGTACCAAACTTACTGAACAGCGGTAAGTTGTGCCTCTATTAAGTTTTTTTTCTCCCAAGCAGAAGCCAAGACTTCTGTAAATTAAGCGGCTGCTTAGGGCTCTTTCACCTTTAGGGGGTGCTAAAATGCGCCAAGAAATAATATTGTTATCTCGGATCTATGACAGGGGTCGGGAACCTTTTTGACAGACAGAGCCATAAACTATTCATACTTTCAAATATTATTCCTTGAGAGCCATGCACAGAATGTAAAAGTATACATACATGAAAATATGTGCATTTTAAAAATTCATTTCACCACTTTTAAAGTAGAAACAGTCTCCTATTGGTGTGTTTGGGAATCAACTCTCACTGACGTTTCCATATTTTTAGCTCACAGGTTAGCAGAGAGCCATATGCACCCATCAAAAGAGCGACATATGGCTCCTGAGCCATAGGTTGCCTACCCCTGATCTATGACATATTTTACAAACTTTTAATCATAAGTTATTATTATTATTATTGTTATTATTATTATTATTATTATTATTATTATTATTGTTGTTGTTGTTGTTGTTGTTGTTATTATAATTATTATTATTATCTCTCTTCTCATTTTCTGAAGAGAGGGAAGATGTGCTGTGCGTTACAAGTGTGGTCCAGTTGGCATAATACAGGATGTCTTGAAACTAAGAGCAGGCTGGGTCGAAGTCAAAGAGTTAGTAAGGTTTTGATAGAATTTTAACCCTGTATTAAATTGTTATGATAGTGTTCTTTCTCGTACAGTGATGGCCAATGGGACTTTCATTGGTGCGATGTGGGCTGGCTGAGGGAAAACTTTGATCACTTATACTTGGAGGAAAATGTAAAAATAAACCACTTTCGCAACAATTATGAGGTGAGCGTACGTACATATTCTATTTGGTTTAACACTTCACAACTTTATCATAATACCCTGTTCTCACTTTAATGTTTTAGTTGACTCGCAAAGACTTCATGTTGAAAAACCTCAAAAGATATAGGAAAAATCTCGAACGGGGGGCCAGCTGCCTGGAAGCCTCCAAATGCGATTTCTTCCCCTGCACCTTTGTGCTGCCAAATGAGTATCATCTTTTCGTTGAAGAGTTCAAAAAAACTCCTGGCAGCACCTGGATCATGAAGCCAGTTAGTTTGAATTCTTTAGTGACACCATAAATGACCTTTTTGTTAAGCATACAAGAGAATTAAACAACCTAATCTATACTATTTAATAACATTCCTGATTTCACAGGCAGCTAAATCTCAAGGAGCTGGCATCTTCCTTTTTAAAAAACTCAAAGACATTGTGGATTGGAGGAAGGTGAGTTTTTTTTACGGACCAATATACCACACAGCACTATACATACCAGCAAATTTTGCAATTCCAGCACGATGGCACCCGCTCAGAGGAACAAAAAGATGCAACTCTACCTGAAAGCTATGTGGTGCAGCGTTACATTGAGAACCCCTATCTACTTGGTGGTAATTGATTTAGTACTCACAAATGCCTGAATCAAAGCAATGTAGTATAACTATTGACTCACTTCTATCCAGGCAGGAAGTTTGATCTGCGGGTCTATGTGATGGTCACATCGGTATGTAAATACGTTTATTAAATAGCAAACAGCATGACTAAGCAAATGTTGACTTAAAGTAATTGATATTTGTTGAATGACTGTCTTTAGGATGAAAACAATACACCTATATTTGTGATTGGCTGATAACCATTTTAGGGTGTAACCTGCCTGAAGTAAAATGGGTGAGGCTCCAGCACCCCACAATGCCGATATCTCTTAGTAGTTTTGATAAACTCTGGACAAAATATTCAGGAAATTCCTTATTTTTGCGCCGAGTCTTCATCTTTTATCGTGTGCTTATGTCACTTTCATCCAAAAATTACTCAATTCAAGAGATTAAAGAAAAATCGAAATTTGTTTGATGTATGAAACAATTTGGGCGTAGCTAGACACCTATTATAATTTACAATCTTGTTCTTTAGTTTTTTCCCTTGAAGGCATGGCTCTATCGGGATGGCTTTGCTCGCCTCTCAAGCTCACGCTTCTCTCTAAGTTGTATTGATGACAAATGTATCCTTTGTTGTTGTTGTTGTTGTTGTTTTTAAATCATTGTTTTAATTCATCCAACATTATTCAGGGCATATAGTACAAGAAAAGAATTTACCAATCTGGAAAAAAGAAAATTTTGCAGGATGTCCATGCTTTTGGTGCTTAGGTTTTATTCTCAACATTTAAGTATTGTCTTAGGTTTCAATAAACATAATAAAAGCCCCAGCCTTTTCCTTAGTGTACCCTTACAGATGTCCATCTCACTAATGTCGCTGTTCAAAAAACAGCGCCTGACTATGACCCTGAGAAGGTGAGCAATTTCAAACATGTTGACTAGTGGAAGCATTGATAATTATACTAAAATATCCATATGTACATCAGTGGGTGGGTGAGCAGCTTTGTTGAGTTAAAACCATCTACCCACCTGTACATAGGGCTGTAAATGGAAGCTAGAAAAGCTCCGGAGATACCTGACTGCAAAGCATGGCGGACAAGCAGTTGAAGCTGCGTTCAGAAAGATGGATGAAATCTTCATCTGCAGTCTTCAGAGCGTGCAGAAGATAATTATAAATGACAAACATTGTTTTGAGCTCTATGGCTATGACATCATGCTGGATGAGAATCTCAAACCGTGTGAGTTTAATTACAAGACACATAATTTCCAGTAAGGATATTTGAAAAAATAAAACTAATGCATTTTCTAGTATTAAAAATTAACCAACTATGCTTCTCTACAATGTACCTTTCAAATGACAAACACTCCTATTGATTCCATTGCCTGACTCATCTATCAGCCTTTGAATTGCATTTCTACGAAGAGATTATATAGAAATATTTGCCATTGTCTGCTACAGATAGTCCATTGCTGCTCTAAATCACTTAATGTGAGGTCATTAATGTCATTCATTTTCTTTTTGCAGGTGGTTGATTGAAGTAAATGCCTCTCCTTCACTTACACCAAGCAGTCAAGATGATTATGAGATGAAGTACAGATTGCTGGAAGACACTGTGAATGTCGTTGACATGGAAGGAAGGTATACATTTCTGTGGCGTTAAAAGCCTTCTTTTATATATATATATATATATATATATATATATATATATATATATATATATATATATATATATATATATATATATATATATATATATATATATGGGTCATTTTCACATAATTCAGCAAATAACGGTAAAGACACTTTCAGAAAATGAATAATTTACAAAATGCAATTCAAGCATTCTGATTATCTCTAATTAGCAACACTAGCACTGCCTGGAAATATCTTAGCTGGAACTTTAATGAAAACATAATTAATTAAAATTTAAAAAATATGGGTGAATATTTGGAATCTTTCCTTGTGCCTTTCTTTTCTGATATCGTTCCCTTTCTTTCTCTAAATATTTGTGATAGGCTCCAGGGTCATTTTTAATCTTCTCCCTGCATTTGCGCATCGCTGCAGCATTAGATTTTTTCGCAGGTGGCTTACCGCCTTTTTTCTTAAATGGATTCATGTTCTGGAAATTTTACAAATCAAAGCAGGAATTAGTATACACATAAACATAGCATAACATGTTAGCGTCATCTCTACATATCTGTTGTATATTTAAAAATATGTATTTCATCTCTACATATCTATTGTATACACCTTTTAATAACGGTAAAGACAAAATTTATTAACGGTAAAGACACAACATTCCACCTCAGCCTTTGACATTGGTAGATGGTATTTCTTGGCACTCAGTAAATGATAGTGTTCTGCATGCATACACCATGCCCAGTTCATTAAAAAGCAAAGTAATTATGTTCACCAAGTTTTTAGGACATCGGTAAAGACATGGAATTGTTACGACATTTCACAGGTATGGTCCTTACCTTGGTTTTAGTTTCATTCTCATGGCTTCTGCTTAGCTGGCGTTGACAATATGGCTGACAACATCCTGGTACTTCTCCCACACCAGCCACCTGGTGTATTTACTGTGAATTTTTTGGTGTATTTCTCATGTGATAACGGTAAAGACACACTAACTGATATGAAAGGTACATCAGTAAAACTGTTTGCAGTTGCAATTCTTTTGCATTTTTCTCAAAGACAACTTGAGTGAAAATACTATTGAAACAAATCTAAACAACACATTCTAAATAGAGACAAACAAATAAATCATAACCCGACTTTTCATTCCTATAAACTGTGACACTAGATTCTGGACATCTAACGGAGTGGACAAATTCAACATAAACTGGCTCTCAATGTATTTGTGTCTCAAATAGATTTCTCTTAAAATTGGTGCCAAATGTAGTATAATATGTGGCAAACAAAGCAGTAGTAATTAATTTTTATAACTTTGTAACACATAAAGGGAAAGTCCAGGGCCATATCTTTACCGTTATTTGCTGAATTATGTGAAAATGACCCATATATATCTTTTTGGAGCCTTATTAGTACATTGTTAGAAAGCTATGTCAGAGAAGAATATCTGTGGCCACACTGCTGATATAAACCATTCTGCACCCCTTCAGGTTCACTGGGAAGGAAACAAGGGTGGGTGGATATCAACTCATGTGGAATAATGGGCCTGTGTTTAGAGAGAACATCGACCCAACAATATTTGGGTCTTCATGTTTAAAGGCCAACACATACTTAGGTATTTATATTTTTTGTGTTGTTTTATGCAATGATTTATTTTATAAATATTGCATGTTTTCTGCAGGATGTGGAAATGATGGGGAAAACCAAAATATCCAGAGTTTGAGCTACTTTTACTGAATACCTCTGGACTTCATGGTGTCATACATGTCTGCATGTGGACAATGCTGGATTCCTTCTGGCTATGTTGTTGTGCCTAGCTAACACAGGTTTGGAGCCTATGTGTTGCCATGTGTCATTCATCATTTGGCATGTAGGGAAAATAATTTAGATGACTTCATTTAACAATGAATTAAAAATCATCATTCATATTTCTTGAGCTACCACAAACAATGCAGTTTGTTTTCAACTGAAGAGGCTCAGGGTTCCTCACTGCCTAAATTGAAAGCTCATCATTGATTCAATATCTACATTACATTCAATTTAATTCCATTCAATTACTTTGCTAAATGGCCAAACAGTCTGATATGAAATTTGTATATCAATTGTGTTGTTATATATTAGTATATAAAACCTTATAATTCAGGATATATTTTTGGCCTACCCTGTTGCCCATTTTTTAAAGTTACCATCAGTGTAGTCTTAAAATGTTACTTAATCATTACAACTTAATGGAGAACTACTTGCTGTATTTAATTAGTGAGAAAACAGGAGACAGTTTTTGTTTTAATAGTAAATCATTTTAACTGTATGACACACTGTATGAAAACATAATGGCGATGATGAATACACTTTCAGCATGTTGCATAAATATAACTGTTGTATCAAATTTGGAAAAATATGCATTTACATTCATAGCAAACGCTATCACTGATTTCATCAGACCTCGTCTCTATGCAAAATAGTTTTTCAAAGACAACCATTTGCACTTAAAAACAGAAGCCCTTTTGGGAAAAAAAAGTCACTAATTGCACATGTGAAACAAGCATATACGTACATGCTTGCAACACAGCCATTTTGCCTACCCCACAGAAAGGGTTTGCAATGGAAACACAGATCATGTCGTCAAATGAACAACCAAAGAGAAGCAATAAATAAAAGCACAGAAATCTCAAATTTTCCTACATTATTGGTGTCAAAAACAATGAGTATTTATGACTATTACTCGGTGACAAATATTATGTACGGTATATGGCAAACTGGTAGGTAGCAGCCTTCGCAACGGACAATTTACATTAAAAGCTGGCCACTGTTTGCGATTTTCACTTTTGTCGTGTCACAAGAAATAACAATGCAGCTTGTTTCGTGCAATTTCCGTAAAGCTGAGTTTCTAGTGAGACATGATAACCCCTCCAATGCACATAGTGCTAGGATATAATCTTTATTTTGCTGTTAAATATAATGTTGTGCTTTGAAATTCTGATAAATTGTTTCATGGTACCTTTTAAAAGTGAGTGGGCAGCAGCGTAATATTGTAAGCACGAGTTGTACACTGAAAGCGAGCATAGGTTAGAAGCGCCAGCGTCATGTCATAAAGCACTATGAGCTGATGTGCATTACTTTGCAGCAGGCTGGACATTTTTTGTCTTTTCACCTCTGTAAGGAGTCTTAGAGAGAGACTGTGGGTCTTTAACAGGTCTTTTAATTGCTGTCTTAGATGCTTGACCTGGAGTTGTTCTGTGCCAATCTTCTATTTTCTTCGATGTGATGGCCCCTTTCTTACTCGCTCCTAAAACATGTTTCTCAGCTCCTGCTGATTTTACCACAGCGGAGTCTTTCTTATAATCTGTCTCGGAGTTGGTTCTGATTCGTGGTTTCCTGACTTGACCTCTACTATTTGGGGTTGTTGCCAATTCCTGGGGATGCTTTCGTGCATTGCCTGCTGCTTGCATGTGTCTAAGATGGCTCTTTTCTGCTGATGGGCTGCCTGGGATCTGGGTCCCACCTCCCCCTTGGGCTCCTTGGCTCCTACTTTCTTTGTTTGCTTCTGGTGTTTCGCTGCAACTCCTTTTCACAGGTGCCCCAGGTCGGGTTTTACGCTCCAGCAGTGGGCTGAGGCGTGAGTGGCGCTGATAGGCGTATGCAGAACAACTGCCATTGCACAAAGGATAGCGAATATGACAGTGGGGGCAGAGTGGCAGTCGGGAATAAGTGGAATTGGAGGCTGGTGACGGAGGATTGATGACGCACGGAAAGACTCGCTGGCTGGGCCGTGCCCCTTTAGGGGAGTTAAGTCGTGATGATGGAGCTGTGTGAGGTCTCGGTGAGTGACCAGATGTGGCCTGAGGCCTCGTGTTTTTCCCAGCTTGACGGGTGCTCTCACTTTGAACAGTTTGTATTTGGAGCCATTCTAACTGCAGTAATCTCTCTAGGAATCTCTCTAAAGGTCCCACTGGTTTAGGCCTGGGAGCCCCACGACCCTCTGTCTGAAGAAACACCGCAAGCTGTCGAAGGCTCCAGGTGTTAAAAGGTGGAGGAAGGAAGTCTGGATAACAGTGGGTAGGTGTCGTACTCTCATTCTCATTATCTCCATTTCCACGAGGTCCTGGGATGTCTAGTGGGAAGTCACTAGAATTAATGACCTCAGCTCTAAGATTTAAATGAGGTGGCGTACAAGGAGTACAAGGTGATGGCAGCACAGGTAGCCTCTCTGAGTCAGACAGGTCACTGGCACTGTCACTGTCGTCAACTTTGTAAGGGTCCTGCAGGACCTCTGCTATGGGCGCTGGGGAATGCGTTAGCGCGTGCCCCGACGTTTGGCGGAGCCCTGATATTGGAGAGAGGGGGAGAGAAAGCGCTCGTCGATTCTTGCTCATCGCCCCATGATTCTGCTGGGGCTCATTGCTGCATTGTGATGTCCGTTGATGATTTTTCCTTTCCTCATTTCTTTGCGCGCTTGAATGCTGGCCAAGTTGAGGCCTGGTGTCACGCTCTTCTGCTGGGCTATGAGAAAGTTGCACAAACACAGATAAGCCTCAGGATTGACTGTACCCCAAACAGAGCTTTCTCTCAAAACATACCTGGGGAGTTTGCTTGTATTTCGGGACGTGCCAGATTTAAACTTGGAATTCTTCGTTTGTGAACTCTGTAAAGCAAACTTCTTTATTTACAGTGATGAAAAAGGCACCTTTGTTTTGCAGTTTTTTTCTTTCTAAATCAATCAAAGTCTAATACCATTAATAGTGTATCATGTGACTAGCAGACAAAAAACGAAAACAATTTGCCACAAAGCAAAGTTTGGGTAGACAGTTGCTCTTAAAATCTTAATAGCTATTTTTCTTAATTATTTTGTCAAAGCAAATTCCTCTTTTATTTGTCCCCGGGATTGAAAATGAACAGCCTAAAATAGGATGGAGAAAAAGGGTGATCTAATGATGATCTCATATAAATGTTTCCATGACTGTGCTTTCTTATCATTTTGAACTATACAAGTAAATGGCCTCAAACGTATGCATTAAAAGAAAACATCATTTGAATTGTTTTTGTATTACATATCATTTGCTTATTCACCCGGTGCGTAGTTGCCAAGGTGTTCTGGTCCTGTCCTGGTCCTGGCTGACCACTTTTCACTTGACCCACTGTTTTCTTCATCTGCTTACCTTTCTTTGAACTGTGCAAACAAAATAGGTCAGCCTCACCTCAGCCTGCGCAAATCCAGTTAAACACCATGGATTGAATGCCGTACCTGGTGCTTGGTCCACTATTTTCAGAGTTTTTTACGCCAATCTTCTCTTTGGAAACGAGATGTTTCAGTGTCGTGGATTCTGTGCGCTCCTGTATGATCGGCCCCATGTTGTTTATCAGCGGGAGTGGACATTTGGATCTACCAATTGACTTAACACACTAAGAAAGAAAGCAAGTTGGGTCTTGGAATAGATGCTCCCCTGTAGAAAAAAGGCTGTTAACTCCCATTTGTGGAAAATGACTGCAGTGCATTATGCGTCAGCGTGGACAGCTGCCTTTGTTGAACGCGTTGCTATCATCTTTCCCATTTAGTCTTTGCTCTGCGGCAACACACAAGCTTCGATTCCATTGAATCGGTAACAAATCAAATGTGCTAAAGATTTGTACGTCTCCGCTCTCGCCATTTTCAAGTGAACAACACGGTCGTAAGGGCAATTTTTTTTTGGCTCGCCTTTCCCAGCAATGACAGGTTTGTTTACCTAACAGTTACTGGCTTGCTGCTAGCCGTGACGTAAGTTAAACAAATGCATTCTGGAACTTGAAGTTTCATTGGTCAGGTGTATCATTTATTATAAATAATGAATCGATGGTTGTTCAATTGGCTTCACGGTTGATTAGAAGGGATGGAGTACCCCTGGAGCAGAAGAATGTATCTGCCAAAAACTAATCATTTTTAATAAACACGGGATATGTCATTTCAAATCACTCAATTTCCCACAAAACATCAGTTCAGTGTCGCTTCCTAAAACACCGCGAGCATCATAACTGAACGTCATCGGAAAAAATAACTTGGACTTGGGTAGATTAGTATTATAGATCGAGACGTGACATTGTTGTCAAAGAAATGAAGGTTCTAATCGAGGGTGTATCATGAAACTTAGATCTACGAATTTTACATGGTAAGTTTAATATTACGTCTCATTTTATTAACAGATTACTGTGGTATTTTAGAATGTATGGCGGCCCAGCGAGTGGTTAGCGCGTCGGCCCCACAGCTCTGGGGTCCTGGGTTCAAATCCAGGTCATGTCCGTCTGTGTGGAGTTTGCATGTTCTCCACGGGTACTCCGGTTTCCTCCCTCATTACAAAAACATTCATGGTAGGCTCCTTGTACCCTGCGATCGGCTGGCCCCTGATTCAGGGTGTCCGCTGTCTCTGGCCTGGAGACAGCTGGGACTGGCTCCAGCACCCCCCGCGACCCTAATGAGGATAAAGCGGTTCAGAAAATGAGATGAGATGAGATGAGAAGAGATGAGATGAGATTTTAGAACTTGAACATGCACTTACATGCTGCTGTGCACCTATTTTCCGAAGACGAGCAGTTGTTTCCTTCCTTGCTGTTAATGCTTTCACATGGAAGCTACAGTGACCACTGAGAAATCCAGCTTTCCAACTAATTTCAGAAGCTTAGGTTGTTTATCTAAGTGAAAGAGACAGCATTTCATTTTTCTTATGTCTAATAGTGGAGAAAACATGAATAAAAGCCAGGGCTTGTTACCTTAGCCAGCCGGCTCGATAAGCCTTTAGTATTTTTTTTTTGCTTCTGCCCATAGTTGCCTGGGATAGGCTCCATCCCTTGTGCAGATAATCTGTATGCAAAATGAAATGAAATACTTTGAGAAATTATATTTTAAATGAATCTGTATTCATTTACACAGTTTGTCATACAGTGGATGACAAGCCATACAAACAGAATATAAAAAGATTTCCCAACATTTTTTTGCAGATAAGCAGGAAACCAGTGTCTGAAATCATGAACAGAGGGTGGTATGTTGGCCAAGAGAAGATTTGGCCCACAACATCTGAACAGGACACAAGTTTGACCAAAGCGTGTACATTATTTTCCAAGTCCGGTTTGGTCAACCTGAATGAAATGCTACAGCACATAAAATGTGATGTAGAGAAGAGGCCAATTCCCATCCGACCGCCATTTCCCAGAATGTCAACGCCGAGTGTTCGGAACCGGCATACTTCTTTGTGTGAAGCCATTCCAAAATCCATCATCCGACAACGTTCACTGTCTCTCCCTCCTACCACAGAAAAGAAGAGGAAATGCAGAAATATTGGCGTACGATTTATTGACTCCCTTGGCTTAGACCTGGAGAATATAAAGCTTTTTAAATCTGGAGATGAACCATCCATACCACATCACGTCAGCTTTAAATTACTGATGGGAGCAGAGTTGGCAAGTGGAAACCATTTGGAGATATCTTTGCCCTACCTAAAACCCCTTTTTGACCAACAAACCAGTCAGCAACCAGGATTTTTGCATCGTCTCTACAAACACAAAGTGTGTCTAGAGAGAGTCCTGGTTTTTGAATTTTGTGTCATTGGAATTGCCCAGGTGCTCAACCTGGATTTTGAGAAAGATGTTACCGCTCGCTATTCGTTCACAGAGTGGAAGAGCTGTGCAGAAACGAAGGCCTCGTGGGTCTCTACCAGCACTAAGATCTGTGAAGGAGATAGTGAACTCACATGTGATATGTTCCGTTTCCATTTGCCTGTCCCACCATTCCTGCAGCCTGGCGCAATGTTGGAATTTGCCATCAAGTACACAGTTTGTGGAGCTGAATACTGGGACAACAATGATGGACAAAATTACAAGTTAATTTGTCGTAGCTACACACACACTGTGCCGAAAGAATGTGAGGATAGCATGGTTCACTTTTTTTAGTATGCTTACTGAAGGAGAAAAAATGAAAAGCACACTTTTGCGATGATGGCAAAGCACCTTTTTTTGAAAAATAGCTCCTACACTAAACCCACTTTAGTAATGAACTGACCATTGGTTAAATAACTAAATATATCAGTAATGCAGTTATACCTTTTTCAGATGTTGTCTTTTTATACTGCTGTGCTGCGAACAATAAGATTTATTAAAAAAAATCAGAATGTATGTGCTGTTTTTATGAAAAGCAGTTTGGTAAGTCACTTAAAAAAGAAAAGGCTACATGTCTTTCAATTCTTAGAGCAGTTCAATGTGCATACTAGTATTTGTAAAGATAAAAAATAAAATAAACAACTTCAGTCATGTTTTTTACAAATGAGCACGTTTTGTTTTATAAAGATATTAACGATTTTTTTTTACAAACAATTCACCTTCAGTAATAGGCCAGTAGTACTAGTACTAGTAGTAGCAGTGGTGGTGGTGGTATTGGGAGTAGTAGGCCTACAAGTAGTAGTAATAACTGAGATAGTAATTGTCAAGATAAAGTTTAAAGTGGCCCTGCGATCGGCTGGCCACCGATTCAGGGTATTCCCTGCCTCTGGCCTGGAGTCAGCTGGGATAGGCTCCAGCACCCCTGCAACCCTAATGAGGATAAAGTGGTTCAGAAAATGAGAAGAGAATTAAAAATGATTAATTAATACAGTCTTGTGTTATTTGTAAATACTAGGTATTAGAATGGTGATCATCAAACCAATCAAATGGTTTGAAATATTAAATATTGTATTTGAAATAATTGTTGTGCACTTCCTCCACATATTGTCATGGACTCAAATGGCCTATTTCTTCTAGTAACTGCCTAGGTTTGACAAACTAAAGCTATATAAAGGGGAAAAAAGTGTCAACTAAAAATAAATAAATAAACAACCCTTTTTTGCAGAATAAAATTCTTATATTATTGAATTAAAATTTCATGTGGTTGGTGGATATATTACGCGAACTGAACCAATGCAAAGCTGTCTGGGGTTTAAACGAAAAGTCTAAACTTCAGTGACCTGGATTCTATCAATGCGGGGCTGAGTAGTGAGTACACGGAATGTCCACATTTTGGTTTTGTTAAGTATTGTAGCACCTCGTTTTGAACCTTATTGTTTTATTTCGTTTTCTTTACCGCGGGGGTCTATATGATTAGCGGCAAATTGCCTCCTGCTCATTGGACAACGGAGTTGGTTTGCTACACCAGACCGGAGGACAAGACGAGTAGGGAACACTGCTTTTAAAAAACATATTACATTGTAGCTCATCGGTCGCCGTCAATGTTAATAATCTGGTAAGTAACATCTCTTTTAAGCGTATTTTTACGTGCTTCAAAATTATGCACTTTTGATGACTGGAAGTGATGCTAATCGTAGGGGGAAACGTTAAAGCTAGCTTGCACAAACCCTCGGTGTAATTCATATATCGCGTTACAGAGAAGGCTAATACATTTTTGTTACGCTACTTTATACGTTTAAATTCATATCCCGCCTAAGAAAAGTATTCAGATTCAGATTCGCCAAAAATGCACTAAAATGGGGTAAAATCAGCACTCATTGATGGAATACAATTACTGGTATCGTCTCAAATGTGAATATTTTCAATATTTTCATGAAATAAAGTCGTTCATTACTGGAGTTTACTGGAGCTTATCAGACATGACTACGGGGCTCTGCGGGTGATTTTCTCGGAGGGAAGATCTCATACGTGAAATTTGCCCCTGCGGTAAAAATTCAAAATTAACCTATATTGTACGACGATTTTTACGAGTGAATGCGCTAAATTAGGCTTCTGAACTTTGAAATGCCACTAAAGTGCTGTGCTGTTAGTTTATGCTCCCTCCTCACATATCTTTAACATAGGACCACATCCCACTGACTCACTTGAATGAAGATCTGAAGAATGGCGTCAGAGGTACAGTTTATTGTACTACTTTTATTTATTGTCATCACAATGTGTATTGCATTTTGTCACAAAACGGGGTGACAACTTTTATTCTGAAATGTTCCCACATGATGGCTGTTATGAGTAAAATTGAGGTTGTCAAGATTTTAAGATAGATGTAAATGTAAATAAAATCTCATGTACATTTAAAATAATTTCTGGATCATCCTGTTTTATGAGGATAGGTTGAAATTTTGATGAATGGGTGGATTTCATGGATGTTGTTTTATAACTAAAGTATTGATCCAAAGACGATTGCTTTTGACAACTTTTGTTGTTGTTGTAAAATGCACAAGGCATTTCACTTTCCGGTGCCCATCATAAAACAAGAAGCAAAGAACAACGCTGCATTAAGCAGGCTCAGTAAAACTCATGAAACAACATGTTAGAACTCCCTGATGAACGGTGGTTAAAGGCACATGAATCAGGAACACATCGCTGTATTTGCAGTTGGAGAAAGCAATTACTGATGCATTGATCAGTCGGAATGTGACAGCTCTGAGAAGATTCCTCCAAAACACCACAAATGAAGCTGTCAAATGTTCTGCAGATTTTCTCAATAATCTTGATTATCTCATCAATCAGGTTAGTCCTTTACTTCCTTATAATGGGGGCTGTGGTGTAGTTGCTTGATTGTTGTTATTGCTTTTTTTAAAATCAGAGCTTGAGTGAAAAAGATTGTCATACTGCCAGTGATGCTCTCACAGTCATCTATAAGTTGGGGAAGAACCTGAAATTTTCTATGGGCACTCAAGGAATTGCAGGAATGATAGACCAAGGATTGAGCCAGAAGATAAGTATATTCATTCTCAAGGTCCTGAGCCATTTTTGGCTATATATACCAGGTAGAACTGTTTAATATGCTGTGTGTGTTTTTCTTGGTATATATTTTTTTCTCACCACATCCTCTGTATGAACTAATATTCACACACTATAACCTGTTACATTCCCATATAAAGCCAGAAAATATACCTAAATTGTGTCAAATTGTGCCTGAATTGTTAAGAAATGAAGTATCAACAGTCATGGTGTTATTTGATATACAACACTTGTTTTTGAAAATAGATTAAACGCATAGTTAGGTATGCTTTTGACTCTGACAGAAAGCTGCATACGTTGGTGCAAAGTTTAGCATTCCCTTGCGCTTTGAACGAGACTTTACGTTGTTCCAGCAATACTAGGATGCTGAAAAAAGTGCCATTAAGTCCCTAACAGCACCCTCTTCGTTGGCTATATAGGGGGGGAAAAGACGAGAGCGCACAACACTTTCCAAAACTCCCAAGAGTGCAAAAAAGATGAGCTATTACTCCCTTTCATGAGGCATCCCAAAATCCATGCTGAGATTAATTGGTCAATATTGGACCAGAGTAGGAATCCAATTGAAACTATAGAAGACCAAACTTGCCATATCTTGTAAAATGCCATGCTGGATTACCCTAGTAATAGTGTCATCATCAGGCTGTTGTGTCAGTAAGGCAGTCCCCCCCCAAATGAATCCCTATTCATTATTTCTACCTAAATATGATAGAAGCCACCACAAAAACCACCTTAAATTATTACTGAGGTTTTTAGAGGGCCGTTTTTGCCATATTATTTTTGATCGGTTACATACGTGAAATAAATCAAGAGTCCCTTTAATCAGATTTTCGCACATGTGCACATGGTTCAGTGGTTTGACAAATGCAAACAACTGTGGATTCTGCACGGACCGCAGTGGGATCGGTCTTTGTCCAGACTCTCAGAGGACTTCTTTGATTCATTAATGGTGAGCTTCTGACGGAATAGTCAGTATAATATACTTCCACAAATTCAAAGGCATGTTGTTAATTCATTGGATTTTTTTGTGTGACAGATGGTCCATAAAGCATGCAAGGATGGTAAGAGTTCAAATGTCCATAAAAACATATTTATTTACTTTTCTTTTAATGAGTGTGAAGTCATATTTATTTACAGGAATGTTTGGAATTCAATTCTTCCTGTTTCACATTGGCCAATTGGTAAACGATGCCAGAATTTGCATCTTCATCAGAAAAGAGGTCTGATTTACCACTTTTTATGACCTTAAACATTGCTGTTGAATGTAATTAATATCATATCCGCAGGCTATCTCCACATTGAACATAATTCTGAAAAAAGTCCCGGCTTCACCTGAAGGGGAAAAGATCCTGACCTCACCAGAAGCCTCAGATATGATGTAAGTATGTTAAAATTATTTACGTTAAGTCTTTTTACTGTTATGTCACTGTTAAATTTATCATATTGCAGGACAAACCTGGCTGGTCAAATAATGGAGTGTGGTGGTACCTACTGTTTGAAAAACCATATTTACCAATATTTTGTTCTTTAATTCCTAAACAGTCAAAAATTTATAACACAATCTGTTTGTATCAGATTACGACATGCAGGTTACTCTGATTGAGTTACTATTCCGGTTGACTACGACTGATCAAAGGCGCAAGCTGTGTTCTCACTGGTTCAGCCAGTCTCAAGCAGCAGATGCCTTTTGTCAAATACAATCTTTGGAGTTTGAAGTGGTAAATTTGTTTTAATATGACACTGTTTCTCAACCTCTATTGAGCTGAAGCAATATTTTTTCATTATATAACATCTTTCAGCAGTGCCAGTGCCTGTATGATCACAGAACTGAACAAATTTACCTTAAATTTACCGACTTACAGATCATAAAGTGCCTTATTTTTTGGGGTCAGACCGCTGTCAAAGACAAAAATGATGGTTAAAGTAAAATTGGATGATTTACAACAGAACACCTGATGATTTCCACAGCTTGCTAGTGGTTGGGAATCACCACATTTTGATTATGCAAATTTACAGTTTATAGCACTTTTCTTATCAACCTGTTTAATTTTAGGATTGTCGTACATTTCTGACCTTCATGAACGGATTACAAGGTAACAGTAGAAGGTACGGAAAAATTAAAACATCTTTCCAGCAAGTGTTCTCACAATTGAATGTATTTTTAATAAAATATGTATATACATTTTTTTTAAATGAACTGAAAATAAGCAGAACCGCTCATTCTCACAATGGTGGTGGGGGGTGCTGGAGCCTATCCCAGCTAACTACAGGCACAAGGACAACCGTTCACGCTCACATTCATACCTGGGGGCAATTTAGAGTGTGCAACCAGCCTGTCCTGCATGTTTTTATGATGTGGGAGGAAACTAGAGTACCTGGAAAAAAAACCACGCAATCCCGTGAAGAACATGCAAAATCCACAAAGTGAGGACCAATCTGGGATTGAACACTCGACCCCACAAATGTGAGGCCAGTGCGCTAACCACTTGACTGTCACGCCACGTGTGACGTCAAACCATCGCTCAATTTTAAGAGACGTAAGAGAGTTTGACTTGCGCTAGATTGCAATTACAAACTTTAACTCTCACTGTCACTCTCATTTGTAACTTTTATGCATCACATCAAAAACAAGAAGTGCATTCAATTTGCTCTGAAAATTAATTTGCACCCAAAGTTTGAGTAACCTGTATTTTTTTTGTATTTTGTCCTCTACCACAGAGTGAAGTCCTTCCCATGTTTGGAGGTTTACCTGGATGATTTTAAGGTCAGTATCTATTCATCTTGGTTGAGAACAACCATATTGATAGGATTGTTTCATTTATGGGAAGTGGTATTTAATGCATATTTGTCAAACAGTTTTTCATAATCATTCTTGCTCATGCTTTAGCTCCTGATGCCATCCAATGACAAGCTGGACAAATTCTGGATTGACTTCAACCTTGGCAGCCAAAGCATTTCTTTTTATTTCTCATTTGCTGATGAAAAGTCTCCGGTATGTCCAGATTGAAAGGAATCCAAATTTTACATTTTATTATTACATAAAATATTTGCCTAAGCAGTTGGTTCGTCTTTTGCAAAAATACACAAAACGAACAATTTGAAGAATTTTGATATTTATGAAAATTAGTAATCCTTTTTATAAAAAAATGACTTGGGCAATTATTTTAAGAGGGTGACGGTATGTACATCTGAATGATTAATTGCCATCTCCCTGTAGACAGGTCTCTGGGATTCAATCTGTATCTCTGTGAATGAGCTCCACAGTTACAGCCTTACAGGTACATTACATGCACTTAATGACCTAAAATATATAAGATAAGGCATTTTGATAGTGAACATTTTATTATTTTGATCATAACAAAGAATAAATGTAAACAATCATCATATTAAAAAAACATTGACTTTAGTGCACGTCTTTCGCACAAACAGTGAAAAAAAGTGGATTACAGATATTAACTTGGTGGAGTTTTTTGTTTTAGTCTTCTAAAATATAATGCACGCACAGCTACAAGTCATTAAAAGTTAGTTTGTATGCAGTCTACGTCTATGCTAAAATAGCAATCACAGTTTTTCACTAACCCTTGATTATGTAGAAGAAAAATGTACTTCATGGTTCTTTGTTTTCTTGGAATACTTTGTGGGAGTTTGACCCCCAACACTCCTCAGGTCACACAAACTCAGCTATTTTTGATAAATATATTTAAAAAGGGGGAAGATGTGGAAGGGGAAGAAGGGATTCCACCTGAGCTTATTCATGTTTCACTTGTATACATACTTGTGCCCATTCCCCCCAGAGAAGGGAACAATACAAATTTTACAGTTACGGCTCTCTGAAGTGGTCATGACTGGCAGTTTGAAAGGATCAAGCATCACCATTATCTTCTGCTCCACTTTGGACATCCTGCATACTGTTTGTAGCATCTATGGACACAAAAAGGACAAGGTGGAGTACTGTCAATATGCACATTTTAATTGCACTACCAGAAATGTATTCATAATGTATAGATTGTAATTACGGATTGGGTGGTTGCCTGTAGTACACAGAAACGCCCTTTATTTTTTTGGTGAGAATTATAACTTGGGGAAATATCTGGGGAAATTAATGAACAAGTTTTCTTCCCCTGCAGAGCACAATGAGAAAGACATCTGTTGCAAATATGGCACTCAATGTCAATGTTGAGCAAGACAACTCCCAGGTAAACACGTCACTCAATAATATTTGTAACACAAATAGTCAAGAGTGCAAATCATTTTACTCCCTGTTAAATTAAACAGGTGGCAGTTTTTTGTTGGTTTAATTTTTGTTTGCTTGTTTTTATTCAAGCCAATTCAATTAGTGCATGCACATTGAAACAGATCATTTGCGTGAGAGTAGCGCCGCGCATAGTGGGCAGGCGAGGTCGTGGCAGAGAGCTGAACCGAACACTAATGCAAGTCTGCTCAGCAGGGGCATCGTCCACCAATATTGTGACATTGCATTATATGCAAATCTTTGCAAGCTTTTGGAAATACAGTAAATTAGATAGCTACTTTGCTAAAAGACACCCAATCTAGTCCAATGGGTGGGCTGGGAATGATAATTCAGTGATTCTATGTAAGACAGACATCCTATTTGAAGAATGCTGTGTTGTCACTGCGACAGAATTGTATCAGAGCAAGTCCACTGTCTTTTGGTGACAACAGCACAGACACTGCCAACTTTCTTGGAACATATTCACAAGCGACTTTTTTGTTCTTTAGAAAGTATTGCACTTTTGTATAAATGATTCCTCAATTTTTATAATTTTGTATGCAGGTCACAGCCAAAATGATGCATCCTAAATTGACTACCTTGGAAAACAGCAGTTCAAAAGGTCACGTATTTATGATCTTTGATATTTGTTTGACGACTGTATCATTAAAGTGGGAAACTGAAAATTTTAGAAGATGTAACTATACTTAATTGTGGTTTGGTAATCACTTTTTTGAAAGTATGGAACTTGATTAAACACTTATTAAATATAAGGAACAGCGATACCGCCAAAGAGCCATTTGTTAGTGAATACTATCTATAGAGTGAAATATTTAGGCCATGAGCAAAGGCTTCAAAAGCACCACATGCAAAAAAAATTAAAGGGTAATTGTCAAAGTAAGCTTTAATTGGTATTTGGCTACATCTGATTATTAATTTAAGGTGTACCCTTCCTTTTAATAATCATAATAATATGAATGATTTTTTTCTTTGTGTCAGACAATCCAAATGAGAACAAAAGGAAACCATTTCTGAAGAGTTTTATGGCTTCGGATGGAAAAAAATTTGCTGCCATAGTAGGACAAAAGACCTCTGATAATAAAACTCTCAAATATGGAATGACAAAGCAGGTATGGTGTTACTCTGAACCTTTTATTGACGTAGGTAATTCCTAAATGGTCATGGAATTAAAACTTGTGACACTGTTGCTACGATGTCTAAATCTAGACCACATTTGCTGTGTCTCATTACGAATATTTTCTCCTTTTCGATTGTACGTTATTAGACCATTATTTTCTAACATAAAAAACTTTGGGCGGCCCGGTAGCGCGTGTGGTTAGCTCATTGGCCTCACAGCTCTGGGTTCCTGGGTTCAAATCCAGGTCATGTCAATCTGTGTGGAGTTTGCATGTTCTCCCCGGACCTGCGTGGGTTTTCTCCCACATTCCCAAAACACGCATGGTAGGCTGATTGGACACTCTAAATTGCCCCTAGGTATGGGTGTGAGTGTGCATGGTTGTCCGTCTACTTGTGCCCTGCGATCGGCTGGCCACCGTTTCAGGGTGTTCCCGCCCCAGAGTCAGCTGGGATAGGCTCCAGCACCCCCTGCGGCCCTAGTGAGGATAAATCGGTTCAGAGAATGAGATGAGATGAAAAAACTAGTGAAGTTTGTTTACTTTTTGCCTGTTCGGTAAATGTTTATCTTGTTCGGCTCGCAGCTGTAAGCACATACTATGTGATTGACTTGGTGACGGCTTCTCTTTGTTTGCTTGTCTGACAGATACTCATAGGACAGGGTACCGAGCAATCTCGGGGTAAGTGATTTTCAGGCATTTTAGTCCCATAAACAGTAATGTGTGTGTATTAAGAAACATCCTTCCCTCACGTATTTTCTGACAGAGGATTCTTTTGTGCCTGACACACTAACTGAGAGAATCATGTAAGCATGAAAAAGAAACTTCATAATTTATTACTTTTGGGAGTTTATAGGATATATGTGATAAGCATGTACAACTATGTTCAGGTCTTGGAGAAACAAATTGTCAACAATGGAACTACCGTGGCCTGTGCCAAAAAACAATCCACTGTCACACCATGGTAAGGAATGTGCAAACAATATTTGGTGTCATTCCGAAAAGCAATTATTATTAGTATCAAAACTACTAAATCTTTGATTTAAGGTTTAGTTTTTGTTTCTAAACAACCCTCTGATTTTCTAGAGCAATTTGCAAATGTTGCAAAGAAGCCACAGGACCCCAAAGAAAAAATCTCGAGGAGCTCACATGATTTGGAACTACATACTCCTAAAAAGATAACACCCCGGAGGAAACAACTTGACAATCCAATGAACAAAGATGGGCATTCATTGATGGGAGCTTCAAATGGGAAATCTACATCAACCAACCAGAAGAAAAATTCAAATGCTGGGGTATTCTGCTTTTGTTATAAATACTATGACACAAGATGCAATAATAATTTTCTTCCTATTTTAGAACCTTTAAAATTTCATTATACAATATCTTCTTATTATATAATCGTAATCATAATAAAATAATATAAACTTTTGAAAATATGAACCAAAAAGATTTTTAGAGCTTCAGGCTAACCAATAATAAGCACCATCAGTCATATTATGAGCGAATTTGAGTTTTTGTTTAATATGTGGAGTTCAACATTAAAATATAAAGTAAGAACCCTTTAGTAACAACAGGTGAAATTTGAACAATTTTATTTACAAGTCATGTCGCCAGAAGATGCCACCATTTAAGATCATTTCTTCCCACTATGGCAGCAGCACAAAAAGCTCTTTGGGGTACGGTCGTTGGTGAGGCATGCAAATATTGCATCCCCTAAAATCGTCTCAAATCAGCCAACAGGGAAGACCCATTATGAGTGCGTGCGAGGAGTATACACCAAGTTTGAATGGATTGTGATGTAACTGACATTCAAATACACACTCAGTGTGCAGACCCTGAATTAGGACCCAGGCAGTATGTACGTGCATTGGTTTAACTGTCTTCACAATATGGCTGCACTCGTAAGCAGTTTAATTTTTTACGTTAAAACATTTTCTCCAATATCAGAGGTCTGAGAAATTCTCAATTTGCATTTTTACATGAGGGTCTTTTTATATTAGGTTTTGTCTTTGCTTTTGCAAGCAACTCATTCTGGTCACGTTTAATTACTCTAGCACATACCTAAGTTAATATCTGTGTGTGGCATATTCAGCAATTTTGTGACTGTTAAGTTGTTGTGTAATTCCCACAATTTTTTTGCCCCAACTTGAAAAAGGCCCCGGTCTTCTCAACGCATGAACAACTCAAATTCTTCCTCCATTTTTACAGTTTATTGTAGTCTAGGGTGATAGGGAGTGATTAGGTTGAAAACCTTAAAGAAGGGGAATTAAGGAAGCACGTGACATCATTCTAAATTCAAGTTACTAAGTAGATCAAAGTATTACTCTTTAGTTTACTAGTCACATCTTAAATTTACTACAGAAATGCAGTAGAGTGTTCAAAGTGATAGAGTAGAAGTGAATGAATACATTAGCTGATTGAGTAAACCAAACACGAATATTCACTTTCCTGAGATTGATGAGCAATCCAAAGTTAAAGGAAACACAAAGGATACAACTTATGGTTGAGTGAAACAAACTGAGTATTAATTGGATTGGATTGGATTGGATAACTTTATTCATCCCGTATTCGGGAAATTTCGTTGTTCCAGTGGCAAGAGGGTGAGGATGCAGGAATAGGAAAGGCATTTTAGACATAAATAGTGGGATCCAAGTAGTACTCAAGTTTGGACCTACCAGTTGCGTATGACCGGGAACTGAAGGGTGTCTTTGGTTCTTTAGTTGCCAATCTTGGTGAGTGCTAGACTCTTGAGCTTATATACTGCCTGTGGCCTCAGGCAGGAAGTGTGGAGAGTTTAGCCTGATTGGGGTTTTTCTGTCCCCTGTTGGTCTGAAGGGGGGCAGACGTATCTTCCGCTTAGTTGACTTGACAGTGACTAATCGAAACTTGTCAAGGTTTATACACATCAGATTAGTTTTGCAAGTAAATCAAACATAGTAATGTAATACTTTTGTTTTTTTGTTTAGAGAGCAATCTCAAGCTATTATTCCACAAAAAGGCAATCAGGGGAAAAAGATGGAAGTAGATCACAGAAAAGGATTCCTACTGTTAACAGGTGCACATTCTACTGTAATAAAAGTGATCACATTATGTGTTGTTCTACCATGATAAGAGTCATAAACCACATGCACTCATAATTTTCTTTGTTTTTGTGCTTTAGTATTAAGTTGCTTCCCATGAATGAAGTAAGTGTTTTTACTGTTTTATTGCGAAAAGAGACTTGATTTACTCATGATTTTTTTAAAACTTTCTTTCAAAAATGCACAGGTAGATGTTTGCAAACCCCACAGTAAGATCACAAGCTATTATTCCACAAAAAGGCAATCCGGGGAAAAAGATGGAAGTAGATCACAGAAAATGATTCCTAGTGTTAACAGGTGCACATTCTACTGTAATAAAAGTGATCACATTGTGTTGTCCTACAATGATAAGAGACATAAACCACATGCACTCATAATTTTCTTTGTTTTTGTGCTTTAGTATTAAGTTGCTTCCCATGAATGATGTAAGTGTTTTTACTGTTTTATTGCGAAAAGAGACTTGATTTACTCATGATTTTTTAAAAACTTTCTTTCAAAAATGCACAGGCAGATGTTTGCAAACCCCACAGTAAGATCACATCGAATTCTGAAAACCACAGGTAATGTGTAATTTATACTGTAATTTCTGCACTACGCTGTACACAAGACTATAAAGAAATTGCACAATGCAAATTTTATAAAATTTAAGAAATAATATCCATATAGAAGCCGCTCCTGGATATAATATTAATGTCAAAGAATTTCCGTTTTGGATTCAGATTTTAATCTATTTAAACTCTTGTACAGAAAAAATGTTTTTGAATTCACCACTGATGAACAATTTAGCCCTGAGGTAAATACTGTATTTTTCTATCTCATGACACCAGAAAGTGTAACAACCAAAATTTATTGATTGGATTGTAACTGCAGTGTTTGCTTTTAGGTAACATTCAACGCATGTATTGGCAAATCAGCCACATCATGCAAGTACGTCTAACTATTGACTAAAACTGAGATTATTTGTATCAAAATTCCTTTTATTTAATTATCCATTTTTTTATTAACAGAGGTGTCGGTAAATCTCCAGGATACTCTATAACAACCTGCACAGGAGAACTGGCAACAAATGTATTTGTCCTTTTTCTGTCATATTCTGTCATTCAATTTTTTATGTATGATGATTAAAACTATTACCTACTCTTTTAAATATCAAATTATTTGTCTGATTGTGAACTGAAAATTGCAGGAAAAGCAGAATGGAAAGACACATCTGTTCACTGCCAAAGACGACACAAGTTTTCCAGATGCCCGCCAGCTGAGACTCTCAAACAAGAAAGCCAAATGCAAAAATACACAATCCCAAAAGCAACCAATCACGGGCAAAGCATTTCAGCCTCAAAAATCAAGTAAAATATATACACACACACATAAATATATATGTATGTATATATATATACATATATATGTATATATATATATATATATATATATATATATATATATATATATATATATATGTATAGGTCCAAATCAAATACAGAACTGCTGACACAATGTTTAAATTTAATTAAAACGCTCAACGTTATATGGTTAATCAGCACATTTCCTTAGTTTTTAATTTTTTTTCTCATGTTAGGAGAAATTACGCCTGTGCCCCGAGGTGTCCTGACACCTAGAAAAAGAAATGCAAGACTAAACAAGGTAAGTAGAATGCAAGGATGATGTACATAAAGTATTTGCCATTTTAACTCGTGGAACATGACTGCAGTCAGCCACAAGGTGTCATTATTATTTTAAATAAGTGATACTTTATACTTATATATAGGAGTGCTCGCCTAACAAGCCAATTTCAAAGCCTGTCGAACTCAGTGAGAACAAAAGACCCCGGCGGGCTGCAACTTTGGGTAAGAACTATACAGAGCCAGACAGCGATGAGATATTTTCAACCTTCGAGGCACCTCAACAAACCAAGGCAAGGAACTGTGAGAAATCATGCCAGCCACTTAAATACCACTTACTTAAATGATTAACATCACGATGCTTTCAATATTTCAATATAAATGTCTGTCACATCTTTTACTGTGTAAGGATCACACCCTACAGACTTACCATACATACCATTTCTATCAATTAGCGGAAAAGTACAGCTGCCCAACCAAAAAGGTCCAGGACCAAAAAGACTCATGCCCAAAATAACATCTCCAAGCATTCTCATCTTGACCACCTGGCTCCACATTCATGTATAGAGAAGAGCCAAAGTAAGTAACTACCACTAGTTAACTCTTTCAATGCCATTGAAGATGATAAACTTGCAATCATGTCACTATTTTTTTCCCTTCTGGTGTGAATATCAATGTATCTGTCATAGTACAGGGGTCACCAACTCTGGTCCTCAAGGGCAACTATTCAGTCTGTTTTCCATATTTCCCTTCAAATAACCTCATGAGTTTTTTTACAACAATTAAAAACCCATTGGGTCAAATGCTCATATCGTGAGGTTCCATTGTACTTGAAAGTCTGTAAATAGCACAAGATGTTTGAGCATCTGTGCTTCTTTTGGACCTTTCCAGGCCGTGAAATATCCACCCACGTAATGGAGATGGCCTTCTCTCCTGCCTTCAATCTGCCAGTGTCTTCCACAGTAAAGGTGACAAATTATTTATGAATATACAGTGGTACCTCGACCTACGATCAGCTCTATCTATGACATGCTCGAGGTACGCTGAAAATTTCGATCGAATAATTCGCCCGCGATACGATCAAAATTTCAAGATGCGACCAAGCCAGGTGGCCATGACATGAGAGGCTGTTTATCATTGTATCGCACTGTCTTTTGTGCCACATCTCTTTCGTGTATAACAGATATCTACGAGCACTGAGCGATTTATTCAGACGAGTTTCGACCAGGAAACGCACAACGCGCATGCGCAGGCAAAAAAAGGGCTTTCTGGGTAATAAAGTATACTCGTGCACACAACACCGATAGGCAATGGCACCCTTTCTCAGAATAAAACTTCATTACCCACAATCAATACGTGGATAGGCTGTTATTCCTTCCTTAGCCTCTTAGCTCCCGCAATCACTCATTCAAGAGTACTTCTCGTTGGCAAGTGGTCGTGCGTTATCCTATTGTGAGGACATTTGTGTGCATCATTTTCGGAATATTTTGAAGGGAATACAACAGCAAACAGCCCATCGATAGCGAACGTGAGGGTGGAGGCGTGGCAAACAGCTAACCCGCCCAGAACGAAGGTAAAAAAAAATATTTTAAATTAGAATTCAGTTTTGTGTAAAGTTACATTAAACGTATGTTTAAGTGTGTCTGTATAAATCCAAGTTAATTTAAATTTGTTTGTTCGTTTACGAGTGCCGTGGATAAAGTCCCCCCGAACACCCCCCTCTCCACCTCTGTGTATGTCGCTGTCTCTACCCTCCGCGAAATGCGTCTAATTTTACTTCTATTAATCACATTTTATTACTATTAAACCACTAGTTATGTGTTACTTTGTTAATAGATGGCGAATTAGAAGAAATAAAACATTTTTTCCAATCCAATATCCTGTTTTTGGTGTTTTTTCAGAGGGTTGGAACGAATTAATTTGTTTTTAGTTCATTTAAATGGGAAACGTCCGCTCGAGTTACGAAAAGCTCGACTTACGATCTCAGTCCCGGAACGGATTAAGATCGTATGTCGAGGTACCACTATATATACCGTATTTTCACGACTCTATGGCGCACCACATTTAAAGGCGCAGTGTCAGTAACGAGTGCTATTTCTGTATTTGACACACACAAGACGCACCGCATTTAAAGTTAGACCGCTCCAGATGGTGCTGCGCTAAAGGGAATGTCAACAAAACAGTCAGATAGGTCAGCCAAACTTTATTAATAAATTACAAATCAGCTTTCTGACAACTCCATTCACTCCCAACATGAATAAACAACAGTTTTTTTTATTTTCTCCGGGGTTAGAGTATTAGTATTTTCGTGACACAGCAATAGCATAATAACTCATGTTGAACAGGTGGGCATTTCACCAAAGTCGTCATTAATCGAGTCAGTAATTTCTGCCTTCCTGAAAGCTCGGACCACAGTTGAGACTTCCACTGGGAATGATGACGAACAGAATTAATGTGCAAGATTGAGCTCAACCGAAATGAAACGCCGTTTTATGTATCTCAGCATTCACTGCTTACCGGAAATAGAGTCGGGGGCTGTAAGCCGTAGTTGCGAGAGCTGTTGGGGCTCAATATTGATCCATATATAATTTACATATATATATATACATATACATACATACATATATACACACACACACATAAACACGTAAACAGCATTCAAAGCTAGACTGCGAACTATATATATATATATATATATATATATATATATATATATATATATATATATATATATATATATATATATATATATATATATATATATATATATATATATATAGTTCGCAGTCTAGCTTTGAATGCTGTTTACGCCAATCTAGCGGCTGGAGTTCTTTTGTCAATCCAGCCGGAATGACAGCGAGCACCAAATTAGTGTGTTCGCCGTCATACTGGGTGTATTGACAAAAGAACTACATATCCCAGCATGAATCGCGCACAGGGGAAAATGAAGTTGCAGGCTGCTTACCGTAGTTGCGAGACCTGTAGAGGATGGTGTGCCCTATCGACTGATTTATTTTATTTTATCGTGATAACAATTTTAGTATTGGTCCATATATAAAGCACACTGGATTATAAGGCGCCCTGTCTATTTTGGAGAAAATTTAAGACTTTTAAGTGCGCCTTATTGTCATGAAAATATGGTGTATATATATATATATATATATATATATATATATATATATATATATATATATATATATCAAATTAAATCACTCTGTTCTTTTGTCTTTTAGTCACACTTGATCCAACAGGCTTCAATTTCAATGCGCTCTTCTCCGTTGGAATCCACAAAGTCCATTGCCACTTCTCCCCATTCAGAGTTTTCTGTCACCATGAATCAGGACCTAAGTTGTAATTTTACTACAGATTCTGATGTATCTCAGGTTTCTGTTTGTCTGTCCATTCAAGTTGAGCAAAGTGCGATTACCTCAAAAACTGAGGTAGGCTGTACTTTATCTAATGTGAATTAATCGTTTTTTGTAACTTTGAAATCATTTTCTCTCTCAAATATTAATTGTTTGCTGACAGAAAACACCATATTCAAAAACAGAATCTACTCCCATCCCAGGTAAACATAGATTTAACATTCAATTCAACTACTGCTGTGTGTGCTTCAGTAAAAGCAGGCAAGTTGAGAACTGTTTAAAGAAGAATTAAAAAAAATACCTTACATTGGCATGTTGATTTCTCTGTCATCTTTAGTATTAGGGGAGACCACTGAAGGCAATGGACTAGCCACCTGCTCTCAAATGAGGACAAATCACTGCAACATGGATGGCAGATATGGCGGGATCCACGTGGGAAATTTCGGGTTACCAGATGTTGGTGTTAACCTCAGTAAATTGTCTCTGCAACTGAGCGACAAACTAAAGGCAAAGTTACAGACTGAAAGCATCTTCATTTTCTGCACATTAATGTATAATCCCCAACTCTATTCTTACATATTTTACATAGAAAAATGTGCCTTTAACGGCATGCTTACTAGGTATGCTCTGAGAATTTAGAGAACAAAACCTTTGCAATTGCTTTTGTAACTCAAACGACTCACCAAACGAGCAGATTTGAAATTGGTGATGGTGTGACATTACTTATGGTTCTAACACTCCACTATGGCGACACGATTTCTTAATGTAAACACATGCCCTGACTGACACACCCACTTGCCATCGGCACGTCAGAGAGAGTTCAATTTTATCCTAATTCCTTTTCCGTCATGGATTTCTTAATTTTCGGATTTGGCCAAGAATTATCTTCAAATCTTTTTCACTACAGAACGATGTCAAGACAATGAGCAGCTTTTACAAAGAAAACATGAAGACCATGCAGGAACATATCTTCTCTCTCCAGACGCAACTTGGCAAACACAGGTCAGTCAGTATGTTCTCTGAATAAATGTTGCCAGTAAGAATAATTTCGAAAGGCAAGAACTTGAACATATTCCTTTAGTGGTCTCTTCTGCAGGGGAGTCCAAAATGGTCCTCAGGAATTCATTGCAACTTGTTGGTGCTTGCGCCATGTGTGTTCTGACCAATCAGCTCCTCCTGTGCCTTTTGTGTTTCTCATTGTCTCGTTACATAAACTTCGGTTATAATTATTATCTCACATAATAAAATTAACAGCTGTAAATCATGGTGGATTGATAGAGCCTTGAAGGTTAAACTGGTGTGCTTTCCTCCAACTTCCTCTACAGGAAGCTTGGAGATGTTCAAAAGGTTTTTCTGAATGAGATTCACAAGTTGAAGCAGGCGAGGGCTATGCTGAATAGCAACGAAAAAGACTTAAAGGTATTCTCGCTCTTACATCAAGTCATGAATGCCCCCTCACCCTAACACCAAAGATAGCTCACAAGGAAAAATAAATGTTATTGGTTTGTTGGGATTTTAACATTGTTGTGATCAATGCATTATCTCTTTTACAGATATGCTTAGAAAAGCACAACAAACTTTTCCAGTCATATCACAAGCAGGCAATCAAAAGGTAAAAATAGTGATGATAGATGACATCCTAGTCAGATATGATATTAGATAACAGTAACTAAAACTTTGACGTTAGTTTTATAAATGTTCTTGCCTCTACGTGCAAGTTAGGCAAGATAGCTAGTTAGCCTCTGGCATTATTTTAATCTTAAAAGAGTGTGTATGCTTTTTTATTTTAGGGACATTTAGCTGGGAGTGATGCCGTACGTCCATACTGTTTAATCCATTGTAATCCAGTTGTTTTTAGGGCTTTGGGAAGGGAAAGAACATTCCCACTACAACACCAGTGACACATATCTTATTGTAATTTTCTGGTGTAGTGTTTTGCAAAAAAAAAGTCAAAATGAAAACAGATTATGATTTCATAAATAATACTGTTTGTCAAATGACTATTATCATTAAAGTTCACTAAAATTTAAAATAGTCTAAGACACTTTGGGATGCTTGTCTTTATTGCTTTGCCAAATTCCTACAATCTCTCAGGAACTTATACCTTTTTCTAATGTGATTATTCATCTAGCATGGAGGTCCTGAAGAGAACCCTGCGAGATCTCCACTTCAGCCATAAGCATGACGAGCAATTATTCACATTTCAGGTCTGAACCAAGTTTTAATACAATATATAGAAACTTTCTCAATATATATGGGCTGATACCTTTGTAACATTTCTGTTGTATCATTACCTCATCTGTCAAATTGTGCCCACTGTGTATCATGTGTGTGCGAGTGTTTTGCTGGGTGCCTTCCACACTCCATGACTGACATTCACTGTTAACAGATGGCACATCTTAAAAAAGACATGGAGTCAATCCAGGAGCGCCTCCAGAAAACAATGGCAAGTGGAAATGCAACTGATGATCTAGTTTGACACTAGTTTAGGTTTCTCTATTTCGTCTCATTAAATTTAGTTAGTTTACAGCACAAGTCACAGCTTTCGCACAAAAGGTTGATTGAAACTTCCTTTTTTGGTAGAAAAAACGTCAAATTGTTCCTTTGTCCAATTGCACATTAGTATACTTGAGATTATTCAGAGAAGGAGTGCTCAACTTTTCTGATCTAAGATTTACTTTCAAGTATCGGTGGTCTACCTCCCACTTCATTTTTATTTTTTATTCTATATTGGTGGACATCTTCAACAATTACCATGATTGACAGGTTGGGCACTCCTGATGTAGATCTCTAAGTAAGATACATTGTCATCGTTTAGGCTGGCAAGCCAGCCTGACTTCTTCCAGGTATAAGGCCATGGCAAGTCTGTCTGGTCTTTAGTGGTTTGCGTTGGCTTTCAAAATTTAGTCTAGAGGTGGGGCGAGAAGCACGGACTCAATTTGAATGAATCAACCACTGGGGCAGAGTTTTGACGTAAAGGCATTGAAACTCACATTGTCGCTTGTAGTCAATTTGTCCCCTGAATTGACATTCCAAAACCTTCCAAATGTCCCAGCAGTTTAAAAAAGGTTTCCTGTCGCTCCCCTTCATGAACAGATCACAAAGTCCTACTTTGCGTGTTGTCACTCATCGGTCCATATTCGAACAGAGAGGAAGTCCAATTAAAACCACAGAAGGCCAGATGGACTTTGCATGTATCTTTTACATGGCGAAGGGGCAGAGCATGCCAAGCTAGTGGTCGTCTGCTACCATCCTCACATTGTTCTGCCTGTTTTCATTTTGCAGCAAAGGGGGCAATGGAAGATTTAGGACATCTGCGTTCATGGTATCAATTGAAAGAAGTTATTTTAATACAACAGTCAATTATTTGTCATAATAACTTTGTTCTGTAAAGTTAAATGTTGCTCTTCCGTGTAAGTTTCCAAATTGTCATTAAATTATTTTGTTACAAACTCTAATTTGTTTGTGTAAATTAACAAATGACTTTCAATCAAGTTTGTATTGTATCATTTTACACAAGACATCAATTCTGGAGGAAAAACAGGTTTTCTAAAAAATCCATTATAGTTTCAGTTCCTCTAAAAAAAACAAGTTTGACAAAGTAAATGAGCCTTCTTTTTAAGAAAAGACTGTATTTTGAAGAGTCATCTTACAAAGGTTCTCTTTACAGTGGCGACGACATACGATATGTACAGTGAATATCAAATCCAAGTCAAATGACACATTATTCATCAGTTAAGAAAAGGTGGTCACATGCACAGTCTTCTTAAAAGACCCATGTCCATAAAACGGTACCAAAAAAACACACGGACTCATGGGCTAAACTCATTTTTCCTCATTGGGAATCACGGACTTGATATTATAGCGCCCCAGCAGCTTGCTGCCATCAGGAAAGGTCAGCGGTCTCCCGAACACGAAGCTGCAAGCATCATCTCCTGTTCAAGCAGGAAGAAGTTAGGAGACCCGCTGATGAGGCTGCGGGCTTGTTGACACTCAGCACATTCAAAGCATTTCTTCACAGAAGAAACTCCTGGCTCTCATGGCCGATGAAACCTAGGGGCACAAATAGAGATGCGTTATGTCAGCCTGCTATGACTGCTTTTGTTCAGCAGTAATGTGGGTTCATATTTACTCCAGCAGTACATGTGCTGGTGGTCTCTGAATACTGCTATCCTCTCTGGGTCACTGTTACAACACAGGACTTTTGTTCTAAATGCAAACAAGCTTAGCCAAGGACACTTTGGCATTTCATTATTCCTCCCCTTTCCTCCTGACTATTTTTAGCTCCTCGCTCCTCTTCAGATGAACCACAAGAGCTAAAGTGGGAGCCCTGCTTCCCAGAATAGCTGCCCGTACATGCTCTACACACACGACTCAAAACACAAACCTCGTAAGGTGTTTGCTGGATGCATGTACTTCCATCTCAGTGCTTTTGAACTCATTCAGTTCTTTACGGATGGCAGCCTACGAGTAAGTACAAAGACTGTTAGTAATAAGGCAGGTTTCTTCTTCTTCTAACTGTTAAACATGAAACATAATGGGACCTTGTCTGATGCTGAGAGCCTCGTCCAGGGCTTGTCTGCTCTCCTGTCATAGTCCTGAGCTTTAGCCACTTCCACGTAGTCGCTGAAACGGATCAGAATCTTTCTGTCCCGAAGTTCATCTACTGTTGGCCGCTGGTTCAGCTGTGCCGTGCAAGGAATGCAAGTTCCATTAAAATAATCACAGTCAATAAGAACAGCATTAAAAGTTTTAATAATTTTGTACCTTTCTATTTAGCCTCTGTTTAATCTCTCTCCTTTCCTCTTGTTCTGTCTGGTCATTTCTCTCTGGAGGAGGAAAAAGACATTCAAATCATGGCCCCTTTTTTATCGAGCGTCCCATACAATGAGTCACAAGTGGCTTTGCATGGTACTGCAACTTCACATTTAATTTTGAATTAGTTGGACACGCAAACATAAATGATTGGTATAAAGATAGCTCTCGGTCTCCAGGTTCCCATAGCCACTTTTCTGCTGAGCAAACCAATTTTGACTTATACCATGTAGAGGACAATGGGAGACAACAAACAGTGTTTAAAAAGGAATGTAAAGAAGCTTGCTTATTGGTGCAAAAGAGTCGGCGTGATTCATGCCTAGTAAGCAGTGTATCCTGACCACTTCTCAAATGGCAGGCTTACTGGTGTCTTATTATTTACCAAAACTTGGTGATAGAGATGGCATTGTGAACGTTGGTGCTGTTGTTTTCCACATTATGATTGTTGGGCCATATTTCTCTTGCCAAACAGACACGGTAAGAGTACCCTCAAATTTGGCCACAACTTTATGACCTCTTGGAGAATATTATAATATCTTACATACCACAATAAATTTTTCTGTGTGCTGTGCTAAATATTTTGGTTTTATTAGTTACTTGAGAGTCAAACAGTAGGAACAGGTCTCTGCACAACGGGTTAATAATAGGTACACCCTGAATATTTTAAGGGTCCATGGACAAGAATACCATCAAAAAATGTATTTTTTAGAATTAAGCTGTGGAACACAAAATCCTGATGACACTTCTGAGTACAGCCCAATATCCAAGCGTTGCTGAGCCAAGAAACAAATTATACATTAGAAAAGTGTGCTTTATACATACGTAATCCCCTGTCTTCTGGATTGACACCCCCACCACACACAGTTATTTACAATGAGAAGCAGTTAAAAAAAAACTTACGTTTCAAAATGTTCCGACTCTCCAGCTCTTCCACATTGGGTCTCTGGCTCAGTCTCCTGCGCAGAAACACCAAAACCACGTTTTGAACCATTGTCCCACAGTCACGGCCTTGTCCTCCTTTCACTTTTATCACTTTGCCTATGTATCCATCTCGCATCCGAACCACGGCTGTGATACTTGGGCAGAGGTGCGCCAAACATCTGGAATATTACTCAATGCTGTCCCTGCACAGCTTCTATTGGATTACTTGTGAAAGCAGGTGATCCATGTATTGCCTGGACCCTGCAATCCTCTACTACCCCAAGCACTCTACTACACACTGTTCTTACATGAGTCGTGACGGGCTGCCTGAGAGGCTCTGCCTCAGTCGCCCTGGTTACTGCATGCATAATGAGCAGCGGGCAGGGCTAGAGTCGACTCCTACTTGCGGCATCCCCAACTAGAGATGCACTTGGCCAGCAGTACACACAAAGGATTTCGGTATCTTTTACAGCTGAGGTGCCTTGATTTCTTACAGGAATACAGTTGAATAGATATAAATATTGAATGGCCAAACATGGCACATTTGATGAGGTGGCTCGTCCAGACACCTAGGGTTCACAATTCTGACTGCATATTTTTTTTGCCTATAGGCAAGAGGCTGAAACCTACATTGCTCTCTGTGTACAGGGCAGAACCTTAGGGATGTATGATGAAAATAGATAGAATAGGTTATATTATTGTAATATATTCTACTTCCCAATTCAACTGAACATTAGAAAACACAATACATTTGCTCAGTTTTGTATTTTGATAAAGAAATTCTTTTTGTTAAGCACCCTCATTTAATTATTGATTGACCTTAGCTTGTGAGTTCCCCCTTGGCAGGGCATCCAAAAGAGGTCAGTTAAACGGAATCCTCTACTTGAGCTTATGAAATATTAATATTTGTTATGTATAATAAATACAGAACAATCCACGCTATAAAAGTGACCCGATTATGGCAGGACAGAGGACAGAGCAGAATGACATATTCACTGCAAGACTCCCTTCAACCATTTTCACACCTTACAATTATGTAATGAATGCAACCTCATATAGCAACCAGTCTTTGGAAATTAACACATACATGACTAAGGGTACAAAAATAGCATGAGCAGCCTGCCTTTGTGTTCTCTTAGAAAACATTCATCCATTCATTTTCTGTACTGCTTACCCTCACAAGGGTTAAGGGGAGTGCTGGAGCCTATCCTTGAATTGGGGGACACCTTGAATTGGTGGCCAGTCAATCGTAGGGCACAAGGAGACACGACCATTCACGCTAACAATGACGTCAAAAATGTTAACTTCAATCGAGATTTCAACTGAGAGTTAAATCTGTCCAACTTAGATTTTTATTTTGTCCATTGAAATCACATGCAGAAAAGTCACGACAACCACCGACTACCTCACTTTCCCCACAAAAAAGAAAAAAAACACCCCCTTTCCTTGTACGTATTACATTTGAAATAAATGAAGACCCCCCTCTTGAGTTGCTAGGCAACTATATTCGCTCTCTCCGAGACAATAGTAGTCACACAGAAATACATATTTCTCCCTAGCAACACACTAGAGGGGAATTCTCTGTACATGCTGAGATGCTGTTAACCTATTTTTAGAAAACAGTCATCTTTTTTACTGTTTTTTTCCTCTGTTGTTAGATTGCGTAGGCTCATTCTATCAGGGGTGGTCTCAACATTAAATGCAATGTCCCTTTACCTGTCTTGCATGCATTAATCAAACATTTATACAGTGATGAGATGCTTCTTGTGATAGTCTATTATTGTTCAGTGCTAAAATGAAAATACAGTAAGCCCTATACATGAGGGATTAAATTTGACTCTTTTGTGTCTTTATTTCTTATGCCTCTATCACTTTGTGCACATGCTTTTTTCGCTTATTTAGCGCTCCTCTCCTTTTATTTATATATTACAGACTGTGACACGTTAGTGGGGAGAGTATGGTGAGATACATTATTGAGTGGACGGAAGCTAAAATTAGAAAAGCCTTGTGTGGCTGCAGCAAAGTCACTCAAGAGGCGGGGCTCAGTCTAAAAATAGAAAGATCATCGATCACAGCTACTGTATAGACGGTAGCTGTTTTTATAACCCATGAAGCCTAATTACATTTTCTGCTGGATGTGCAACTAGTAATATAGCAGCAGGTTTTCAAGAAAACCCACGAAATGAGGAGGACAGTGCTGAGAAAAAGGATTTCCCCCTTTCGCAGATTTTTATTCGCAAAATTATGCCGCTTTAAAGATTAAAGTCAATGAACAAATGTAAATAGATTCACCAAGACTGAGTTACAAAATAGTCCCTCTCTCTAACGATAATTCTCTTCTTTTTTGTGTGATCTGCGTAGGGACAAAAAAGGAAATTAGCCTATGGCTGTCATTCACTTTGGTGTTTTTACACGCACGAGTCCCATGTATTTTGCATTACATGCCGACTAAAGTCATAAATAAAGTAAAACAAATGAATAAATAATTGGCTGGAAACCAGTCCAGGGTATACCCCACTTATCAGCCAAAATCAAATGGGCTAACATTCAGTTCGCCTTTGACTGCCTACGAGGGATATAGAAAACGAATACATGAATTGGAATACAGTTTTCAACTTTTCACAAATTGTTGAAGCTATAGTTCCAGAACAACACAAGAGAAATGTGGGCTCGTGAAAAAAAATGCTTGTGCCTGTGCACATAAATAGACACCATAGATCTTGATTGATCCTCCTGAGCAATCAACCCCTAAGGGAATCAAAACAATTCTCAACATACTGTCTGGAATGAACTTCTTACATAACACGAAGAGTCTGCCACTGCTATGCTACAAGTGGAACGTCCGTGTCTTAATATCATTGGCCCTGCAGCCTCTTTCTGTAAATACTTAACAGAGGCAGTAAAAGTCTTTCCTCTAACTAAGATAAAATAGTGTCTTCATCCCAAACATGAATACCTAAATGGCATTGCAACAGTAATTTTAGCGAGGCATAGCGTGACAATGTTTTTGCAGGAAGTGTGGAAGCCTCTTTGTCTCAGTGAGTTATTGCACCTAGTTCAATATGCAGTAATTCCTCAATTATTTCTTGCAGATCTTTGCTTCATCCTTCTGTAAGTACTATGTTCATTCATTCATCTTCTGTTCTGCCTATTCTCACAAAGGTCGTGGGGACTGCGCTTAACTTTTCCCCCATTTTTCGTTAATTTCTTAAGTGTTTATTTTTCCCAGAAAAAAACACGTATTGCTCTGTAGCCCCAGAAACTGAAATGCAAAGTAGTTAGGGATCACTGTTTTCAAGTGTACATTCTCTTTTGACACTGGTAATCCCCCTTGAGCAATTTGGACAATGTGTTCCTTGGCTCTGCTTAAAATAAAAAATCTGTGTTATTTTTATCCAAGTATGCAGTCAGTTTCTAGTGTGACTCAGTGCATATTGTACAAAGAGGCTTCCTGGCGGCACTCTCTGTACCTGTTGCTGAGATGGATTGCTTTCTCACTTCATCATTACCAAATCATTTTGTGTGTTCAGAGTCCAGCATTCAAGTTGTCAAACTGCTACAAGAAGTTGAACACTGAAATAATTTATGGAAGACCAAAATATGCTCCTCATTGGGAACAGACACTACTCAATGACTCACTCGATAAACATGAAAAAAGCTATTTATTTTCCTAATTACTGACATGCATATTTGATGATGTTGATTCATGACTAGCATGTCGAGACAAAGGCCTAAGGGAGGTCTCATGCTTCTCTTTTACTGCTGTAAACAGCCCTTGTCTTTCTGGAAAATCCTGTAAGTATACTCACTCTACATTTTCTTGTTTCAACATCACGGGTGAATGAAATATTGATCAAATAAAACTACTATATATTGCACAGGACAGCCTCGGAGTGTTTTTGTAACTAACTTGTCCCTAGAATTTGATGTTATGTGTGGTGAATTCAAGGAAATCACTGTAACGTGCACAGAGGAAGGAAACATTGATTACTTAGCCAGCTTCATCTCAATCTGCTGCCGTATTTCCTGGCGCTCCTGGTCGTTCCTGGCTGGGAAGATGTTACGATCTTCCAGCTCCTGTTTTGTGGGCCGGTTTCGTAGTTTCACAGCCAATAACTCCTTTCTTAACCTACGAGGAAGTGTACCTGAACACAAAAAAATGCATTTTAGGCTTTACAACACTGGAAACCTCCCTATCGTTCTATTATTATGTATAGCTGCCGAAATGGTCGGTCCCAGTTCAACATTGATATTTCATTGAAGGTCGACTGGGGGACTTCTGGAACAACAGTGAACCATGTGACCCACCAGAGATGACAGAGTCGTTCCATCCATCCAAGTCGGTGGGGAGGCCAGATGTGTTGGAGAAGCACTGGTCCAGCCGCACATTCTCCTTGTTCTCCTCCGCCTCCTTCTTGGGCCAGTCCGAGCTGCCGCCTCCAATGCAGATGCCCGCTATAGATGATGTGTGTTGGTTTTCCGAGCTACAGGAGCGAGATAGGCGTCCGTCCGAGCACCATAGCCGTGGGGGTGACGAGACCTGCTCACACCCTTCATGCACGCTTCATGGACACAAAAACATGGAAAGATAAATGTCAGAAAAAATCTGCATTTCAGATACACCTGATCCCAACGCAGAGAATGGTTGACCGTCTTTAATGGATGTTAGAGTTGCATTGGCAACCTTTTACAACACCGCCACTAAATTTCTCATTGATTTCTACAATCATTTTCTAAACACAACCAAAAAGCACAAGAGGTAGGATCATGAATACGCAAGAACAAATGTGAAAATGCAGTAGTTGGCTGTGTGGAATTAATGTTTAATATGAGATCCGCATGCTCCTATCTTTCATAGGCTAACGGCTTCGAACAACATACTCTACAAGAAGAAGAAAAAACTTAAACAGTAAACAAAATATGAATACAAATGGATCAGAACTATATTTTAATCATAAAAATAGTATTTCTCCACTTATGACTCACTCACTTTTCGGCCTATCCCCTCAGAGATCGCCACAGCAAAACATTTGATTCGCAAGATAGATTTGAAGTTTTTTTTTTTTTAAACAGGTTCATCTTAGATCTGTGAGAGCTCACCTCTCCTGTCTGTTCTTGTTGGCGAACGCTCTTTGGAGTTCCTCCATAATGCAACTTGGAGGCATAGGGGGGTGAATCATATTGCCAAGGTGAGGAGAGCCTGAGGAGTTAGCCAGGGACCCACGTAGAGGCAGGGTTATGGGCACAAGGCTATCTGGGGCCCTCGGCGAAGGCTCCTTGGGGTGGTAGGAATTAGGATGATGGAGAGGCAGTGACACAAGCCCTGAATCTAAAGGAGAAAAAAAAACAAGGTTCATCATTATTTGCATCCATCCATTTTCTGTACTGTTTGGGTGTTTGATTTAACTCTCACCTTCTCCAGTTGTTAGCTGCGGCAAAGGTTTTGGAGGTACTTGTGGTGTAGATGTTGCTGGAGCAATCTCATCATCTGGTCTTTCTTCCATTCGCTCTTTGATTTCCTGGAGGATATCGGATAACTCCCCCATAGGGTGCACTTCTTGATCTCCTTCATCATCTCTAAGTGTCATATTTACAGTTTCCTCCAGACAATCACAGTCCTGGATGGAGGTGACCACTTAAAAAAAATGAAGACATTGGGAAGTGGTCAGTTATTCTGTTGTATTGGCATCATAAGTGTATGGTTGATTTAAATACAAGCATTGCTGTGCATTCTAGTGATTTTGATGTGTGAAGTGTGATCAAAAAGTGAAAATAAATTCATATTATTTAAAAAAAAAAAAAAGTTCATTCATCTTCCAAAGGGCATATTCTCATGATCATGTTCGAGTGTGAGCTGGCTCTTATCCCTTTGAGTTTGCATCTGTGGTGGTCCCTTGGTTGTCTTTGCTGCCCTCCACTGGTTAATTGCCGTTCAACATTGACAATTCAGTGCAAAATATCAAGCTCTCAGTGGTTCCTTAATGAAACTCCTGTATCCCGTGATAAAATTTTCCTACCTGGAAGGGGATGCTCTTCCTCTGGACCAAGGTATTCCACACTGCTGACAGTCAAGTTTGAGTTCAAAGTTCCCCCAAACCCACCAAGCAGGAGTGTTCCATCTGAACAGCATCCCTGGCTGTGAGAGTTTGGGTCGTGATAGAGAAGGCCGCTGGATAATGCTACATCTGTTTATGGAGATAAAAAGACTGGAAATGATTTCTATCAATATTGTGTTGGTTTATTGCCAATTATGAATCTCTTCCACTTTCATTCCCATGCTGCTGTCTCTTTGACAAGGACGGAATATAGTGTACCTGTGGAACTCTGCTTAAGTTTTTCATTTTTCTTTTTCCTCCACTTCCAGGGCTTGAAGAGACGCCCCAGAGTAGCCAGCTTGCTGTTCCTCCTGATGGGTGGAGTGTGGACACCAGTCACCAGACAGCCAGTCCTGAGTACCCTTTGCTGGTCCAGTCCATCTACCGATTACAAGAAGGATGCAAACGGTGTACACACAAATCATTCACTGCCATTGAACGTGATAGACATTTTGAACATTTCATCCATTTTAACCGCTATGGCTGACATTGAATAATCATGTTTCGTTGCCATTGAAATAAGCAAAGAAGCAAAGACCACTCTACTACTACTCTGCCTTTTGCCCAAAGTCAGCTGGGATAGGCTCCGGCAAACCTACGCAATCCTTACAAGGATGCGCGGTTTGGAAGATGAATGAATAAATCAATGAATATAAACATATTGAATTTCACAACTAAGAGATCCCACATTTCAAAAGACGTCAATGTTTCACAAGTATTTCAAATCCTTCAAATCTGTGCAAATGGAAATACGATTATATTATACTGGATTAATGCATTTTTATATTGCTCTTTTGTGCAGTCACTCATAAAAGCCAGAAGAAAAGTGTTTTTTTTTAATGTGAGGAGCTAAGAGTATGTCAGCAAGAAGTAGTGGGTGTATTGTTGCCATCTGTTGTCTGATTTCTTTGTTTGAATATTCAACTAAGATGAGAAATTTTCTTTGGGGTGCAGAGTACAGTGGAGGAAGGTGGGGTGGGGGGGTTGTTTTTTGTATGCATCTCCACATTGATAGCATGTGGGTTGAATGGTGTGGGGTTATTCTGAGGACGCTGGAGAGCAAAACAACGAAGAAGAGACTGGATCGGGGGTTGAGTTTTGGGAATCTTGGGAAGACACCCATAAAAGGTCACAGGCCTCTCACACATTTAACTTCTATGATAATCACCATCAATTTTGTCTTGCATGCATTGTGGCATAGCTAGCTGGATTCAGGTCAATCTTGATGGAAAATGCATCAAAGAGTGTTAAAAAGAAGCAGACGGGAGGAGGGGTAGAGGCGTTGCCCGTGTGCTTTTGCGCATGCGTTTGTGTGTGGAAAGGGGAGAGTAGGTGGGGTCAGGCCCACTGATGTTGCCATGGCAACCACATCCAGATGCTGTCGCAGCAGTGGGAGCCGGCAGGATCGAGCGAGTGAGTCAGTTTAGGAGGAAAGGAGGGGAGTCCGACCCCTTCCACATATATCCTGTCACAGCTAACGACAGTGGTCGCGTTCTGGATGCATTGTGGGAAATATGGTGGGTGGGGAAAGACGCCATATAGAAGATGAGGTACGTGCTACCTTTAAAGGTAGGAAGAGGGTGGCTTGCAGCTAGAAGAAGGGAGGGAGGCTGTTGCTATCCGGAAGAACTGACCAGAGAATTGTCCAATCAGGGTGCAGACATTCATAATACACCAGGGCCTTTTTTGATTGAGGGGAGTTTGACGGAAGGCGGAAATTAGGTGTGAACACAGGCAAGTCTCTGCTCTGCCCAATGAAAAACTAATAAAATCAGACCTGTAAATAACATAAGCTCAAATAGCAAATAATTTTCTGGGAGTGAAGCTGTCATCAATGGCTAATAAATCCCAACATCAATTTTTGTTAAAAGTATACGTTTCCTGTTGTTACAATTTGTGTTGTAATTTACAGAGTGAGAAGAAAAAGGAACAAATATTTAGTCGTTTGTATTTTTGGGTGGGGAGGGGTTGAATGTAAGGAATGTACATTAAATGTTATATACCTATTGAATCAATCTCTTGGAGCAATCTGGATTAATCAAATCTGCGTCTCAATCTTTCCCAAAATGTTCACTTTGCTAATTACTTAGTGACATTGTAAAATATTAATTTAAAATGGAAAGAATAAACTAGGAACGGAAAACCACATTGAAAGTGCTATTATTTGCCAACTTCAGAACAATAAGTAAAATTAAATGACAAAAATAGGTGAATGAAATAATATGCTAATGTGGCATTATGAGAAAATCAACACAGAAGATGCTGAATAGGCCACTGGCACCACACCACACTTGAACATCTTTTTTCACACCTTTGAAAGCATTAGATCTTTTCCTAACTACACTGTACTCAAAGTGAGGCAAGCAACAGGAATAAATTTGTTGTTCAAATAGCACTCAGCAGACACACTGTGACTGGTGTGTGTTGCTTCAATGGGTCAAATAATATTTCCAAGTGAGGGATTCTTTCTTTGTGTCAATTACAAACCAAGAATCTGAAAGAACCAATTTCGCGTCAGGCCGTGGGCTTCCTCAAGAATCTATTCTGGGACCACTTTTATTTAAAAGCTTCATACTTTCTCAGATTGCCGGTCAGTACAACAGCTCTTATCATACGTATGTAGATAACACACTAGTCTACATTTTAATATCCCCACATGACTATTGCCTCTTAGTCTCTAAATGTATTCATCAAATATATGAATGGATGTGCCTGAATTTTCTTCAGGAAAATGCAGGAAAGAGAGAGGTGATCATCTTTTGGGCCAAAAAGAGGAAAGGTCAAACATCAGTACTCATTTTGGCACAATGCTACAAACATTGTTCACTGAAATTACAAAAAAATGTAAAATCTCACAATATACTGCAAAGCGCTTTTGTTTGACCCTTTCTTTTATGGTTCATTTTGGTGTCATTGTAGAAATGCATGATATTAAGAAAGACAAGCTTCATCTTAATATTTATCTACAGTAGCATTTGTCATTGAGAGGACACTTTTGTAAGAAAGCTGACTGTCATGCCAGCTAACCTCCTTGTGTTTTGCCCCGCTGGCTTTACAACTGCTCTTCCATCTGTCCGTGGCCTTTCAGCCTCAGGGGCCCAGCCACACAAAATGACTAGCAGGAAGACAGCGAGAGGCAGATATGCTTCAGCGACTTGAAAAGAAAACAGCTTCCAAGGGAAGAGAGACTGACCATCTTGGTTGTCAAATGAGTCATTAACAGAAATGCTGAGATGATGTAAGAGTTTTGATGAGACAACAATTTGAACATACGTTGAACTCCATTATAAACGAATACAAGGATGTTTAAAGTTTATAGTGTTGTACTGGGTTATTTCCATAAATGAACATGCACAGCTCCATTAGGAGAGCGGCATTATGTAGAGATAATTCAATATATTCAAATGCGTTTGTAATGAAGTATTTTCCGATATAAACATGAGACTCCAAGTTTGAGAAAGACTTAAGGCTCGGATGATTTACAGTGAATGTGTGCATCTCCATTGTAATGTGCAAACCGCTGGCATCAAGAGCACGAGATAATGTTAGTGAGGTCAGAAGCCAATAGGAAAGGCCAGAGGCTCTTGTGAGTTACCAAACACATGCTACTGATGTGACTGACCATTATATCAAGAGAAAACCCTCTGAAGTGCAACAGGAACAGATTTTGATTGGGTCCAACATAGGGATGCAGTAGCATAAATGTCCTGCTAAGGTTTTCCTGGTGTTGTTTAACACTGTATAGATGGAGTGGAAGACCACCATTATTACAAGTATTATGATTTTATCTACCTTTTGGATGCTGTGCCCCTCACCAAAAAAAGCACACGTTCCTCCACACACATACCCAGTTCTACCGATTCTCAGGATATAAAGCGTAAAAGACACAAAAGTCATCTGTCATTTTCTTTATATTATTTGGCAGGTTCTGTTTTCTGTTCTGTCCCTGTCTCAGGCCAATATACCACAGCTGCTTACCTTCATCCACAATGTCATCCTTTAGCATTTTTAAAGGGAAACTACATTAAGCCGCCTCGTGGTGTAGAGGTTAACTTGCCTGGCTTCGTTGCGGGCAGGCTCAGGCTCGATTGCCGCTGGTGGCGGTATGTTTGGGAGTGCAGATAGTCATTTGTCTCTCTGCGTACCCTACGACTGACTGGCGACCAGTCTAGGATGTAGTCTGCCTATCGCCCGACGGCAGCTGGGTTAGGCTCCAGCAACCCCCGCAACCCTTTCGAGGATGGGTGGTATGGAAGGTGAATGGAATGGAAGCTACAGAAAAAACAAAAATAAATCAACATTCACCGTGCAATTTTTGGGGTGTATTTAACACATCCCTATAGAGCAGTGTGAAGTTACCATAGAGCAGGTCATTCGTCAATGTGGTACTTTGTCACACCAATAAAAAGTAGGAGTACTTGTAAATACATTTATCAGTGAATTATCATAAGAGAATTAACCTCTTTGTGACTTTTGATTACAGTTCAGAGGTAGACTGGTCAATAAAGGACTTGTTTTTTTTCTTAAGGAGTTTCTTCGGTTCATGTGGATGTGCGTGTGATTGCTATGGCTATGAGATCAGGAAAGACATGGAGCACATCCACCCACAGAGACATCTGCCTTTCACACACTAGACAAAAAAAGACAAGCTATCATAGACAAATGTGTGAAAGTGCTGCTGCCGTCAGAACGGGCCACTGAGCTGAAAATTTTCTCACTAATAGCATCTTTTTAGCCGCCTACATGAACCTTAATAATGTTCTATGTTCTCCCAGAGACATGGATGAAAGTCTGGATTCCGCACCCAGTCCCATAATGTTGCTTCCTATTTATTCGAACCTTAAATAAATCAGATCACTGTATGTGATTGATTGACAATTCTGGTCATGTATGTATTTTCACTAATAAAGACCCATCATTCAGTTCTAGAGTTTGGGTAGCACACCATATCAGAAACATGCAGATATGCAAGAAAAGTGAAGTGGTGTGGGCCTTTTGCCTGTCTCAAGGTCACCTCAACAATTGTCAGAAACCAGATGAGCAAACTCTCCAGCTTCTATTGCCATTGTTGTTTGACCACATTCACACTGAAACATACACCACCATGTTCCAATGCTCTGATAAGTTACTGCAGTTAAACATTTAAACTATAACACCACTCATTCAGCCCTCCACTACAGAAGTGCTCATTTAAAATTCAGCCTTGCGAAAAAATCAAACACAAAACACAGTCCCCTTGTCCCGAACTCTATTTAATCCACTTTAATTACCTAGACAGCAGTATAGTATCATCTACACCTTCAACCTTTACAGCTGAAACAGTTTCCAATGTTTTCTTCTGGTAAGATTTCATGGACAATTTTGGAGTGTGCCTTTATACAACAATTTTTATATACTCTTTATGAGGTCAAATGTTGCATCTGCGAAAGAGCCTGCTGGCTCAGAGTCATTACACTCCCAAGCATAAAAGCTACAGTTAGAAATTTACCACCGGGATATGTTGGAGCCACTAAAGCGTACAATACATGCCTTGCCATGAGCACATGCTGCCTGTGACTGTTTCTACTTGCATGCACATATTTACAATGATAAAAATAATAAAGGAGTTTCCTTTTATGCAATTATAGAATTGGTTTATATTTGACTAAATGGCAAATCAAAAGCCATCATTCATTCTTTCATCATCCATACAGAGAATACTTGTAAAGGTTGTGGGAGTTACTGAAGCCTATCCCATATGTCTATGGGCGAAAGGAAGACTACACCCTTCTAGATTGGTTGCCAGTAAGCCATAGGGCACACAGACAGATAGACAAGCACTCACGCTCACAATCATACCGCCACCATGCGGAAATCGATCCCACGCTTGCCCATACCGAAGTCAAACAAGTGAACCACTACCCCATCGGGTGGCCAAAAGCAATCATAAAAGATAATTAAAAGATCATTACTTAAATACCAAACAGTGACCCATGGTGGAGCCGCTTAAGTTTAATGTGTCCCAAACTCTTGATGACAATCACAGTATTCCCAATGTGATTGTGTTTGGTTGTAGACATTCCACTGTGTAGCTGCGATTCATGTCATCTCTGCTATACTTTTAAGGGGCAATTACTATATCAAGTTTATGCATCACTATTCTGACAAGCTGAGGACCTGCTATCCAAATAAATGGTTGGTGAAATCCAAGAAGAATGTTGAGCCTTGAATAACAACTTTAAGGGAGTAACACACTATATAAGGTGTGATAGAAAATAGAATTTGCAGGATGAAGCTCTGGTTGTCCTTGAGATGAGGAAATCCCTCACACATCAAATATTGGATTGTAGGTTTGCTCTGAGATGGAAACTTCTTTGAAGGGAGAGTTTGGGAGGGACTCAGTTTATTATGCAGAAACCGCCGACTAGTACTGCTGTCCTTGGTTCTGATCTCCCTAGAATACAATCATTTCTGGTGATTTTTTTATCAAAATTTATTGACCACACAAAATTTGCCGTCCAGACAACTATCAGGGTTTGTTGCACTAATTTCATTTGTATGTGTATACTTAATCAGAGTGGTCGGACTGAGTTTCCCCTTTACATGTCAGAATAGCTATTATTTTCTCAAATGGGAATTTCTAAAACAGAGAACATTTGTAAGTACTCTCTTTACGTCCTATCCAGCCACACACTTCTATTGCTATCATCCTTGTGATCATATTCCTTCTGGTACTGTCTGATTCAGCTTGGTATTTAATTTAACGTCTCCTGAGAGACATTCTTAGAGAAGCGTAATAATTCTTTAGAGTACATAAGTGCCCAGTCTCTAATCCGAACCACTTTTTTCATTTCATTCTCGACCAACAGGTCAATATCCCCACTTATTGAACAAGTGACCCACCTAACGACCAAGTGATTGTTTATTTTAGTTAAATAAAGTCATTGAAATAAGCATAAAACAATGTTATGATTGAATTTTTACTTAACAATCAGGTAGGTATTTCAAAATTTGCAACCTCCTCATGTACTATTTCTCCCCTTGGACAGTTTCCTTTCTTTCATCTCATGTCTGCCTTTCCAATCAAACTCTTGTGTTTCTTTCCAGCTTATATCGTCTTTCCATCAAAATACTGTCTGCACAGCCCTCAGTCCCAATGCCTGCTGAGTCTTAACCTCTTAGCTCTTCACTACTTTGATCTTGCAACATCCTGAACTCAGTTTAACCTCATTTCATGCAGTCTTTCTAAATGCCATTATGCTACATTGCTTTTATGCAATTGATGCAGGATTTGTATTTGTGTTAATCATCCTTAAACTGTTCTCTTGCCCTGTGTTTTTTCTCCATTACAAAGTGCTGCCAGCTTCCTACTGAATCAGCATAAACCTGCGTGAAAACATACAGAAAAGTATGCAGGTATATGGACACAAACAACAGCTGTTGAAACACATGGCACAGACACTAAAATGTGCTGATCAGGGGACCCAAACATGAAGCACAGAAGAGTTTTGTTGTTGTTTTTTATAAGTGACTCAATAACAGAAAGCTGAGCTCAAAAGATGACCCAAATGTAGTTTGTACTTATTCGGTAGTAGTGCAACCACTTTGCAGAACTATTCTTAGCATAATTATATCACAGGAGGATGTCAGGGAATAGTCATGATTTTAATTACAGAGAAATAAAAAGAAAGATGGTACGTAAAAAAAATGTCTGATGTCAAAACAATACAATATTCGGACCACTAGTCGAAATGACAATTTACCTGTGGTGGTTTTTAAAATCATGCAGCATTGTGCCAAAAACAGCTGTGTTGGCTATGTCTATTTTGGTTTACCCGATTACCCTTGCTCTCTGTAGTTCCTCCTCTACAAGATACCCTTTCCTCTATCAGGACCAATGTACACCTGTCACTTCTGATCCTACATGCCAGTTTAGTATACGAGATAACTCCAAGGTGGGTGGGATGTGGTGATGTATAGTGTTCAAAAGAATTATAGATGTATTGTTTTAAACATGTCAAATGACCATATGTTTTGTGCAAATTGTCAACAACACTTCTGAAAACAGCACTATTCTTGAATCTTATTGACATGCACCTTATGTTTTCCAAGAGGAAATGAATAGTTTTAATAAACACCGGAGAATGTTAGGCACACTTCAACAGGGCTTTGTTCTAATGTACTTACAAACCAAATTTTAACTAGCCAATAATCTATGATTATTGCTTATAAGGAAAACATTTAATCCTACACCTAACAGATATCTGCGATCGGCTGGTCACCGATTTAGGGTGTTCTTTCTGACTTGGGCTCGAACAGAAATTATATAAATTTGAAACATATTTAGGTTGTCAAGTGGGAGTTCATATAAGTCTTAAACAGGCCTTCTGAAAAATATTTTTACAAAACTTATGACAGTCTCAACTACTACTATGGAATATAAAATAAAGGTTTCTTCTTATTTCCTGATGAAAAAGCAGCTCAGATCTACCACCTGACTTGACTGAGTGTTTCCTCTAGGTCTCTGTAGGGATATCTTTGCATTACTGTGGGAGAGATGAATAGCTCTCCAGTGACTACGACTCTACCAACAGGTGGCTGTGACTGAAGCACGCTGAAGCTGACCACGACTAATGAGAGATTCTGACGTGAAATGCGCTTCGACAGGAAATAGGAAGTGGGATCTGAATTAGGCTGAGCTCTATTTACATAGGAGCAGGTGCATGTTCGGCTGCCTCAGAACTGCGTTCACTGGAACCACACCATATAAAGACCGCAAAGAAATGTATTTAGTTGTGTTTTATCATCTCATGATGATTTTAGATTCAATTATTTTACGTGAAGTTTGCACATTTTTTTCGTTCAGGAAGCCCACTCATGTTAGGTAAGTTGTAAACTTTAAATTGTCACTAGGTTTGATGCGTGTTTGTGTCGACTATTTTCTAATAAACTTTTTTTTATCCCCTCAGGTTTTGGTAGTTTAAATAATGTCACCATGTTGTTTAGTGTATTGTGAGATCCAGTAAATGTGCATATTAAAGGCACTCTGGTATTGGTTCTTGCTGAAATTGAAAACCGACTGACCTATATAGTGGTAGACTAGGCCATCGTGACGACAACGATTCGCATGATAAACACGCCTAAAACAAAAACTAAAAAATCATACTAAAAGTCTATTACTCCAAACTTCAGAAATCATTTGTTCTCAGCTTGTGCGCATGTTTTCAGCAGTTATTTGCAAACATATCTCATGTATTTAAAAGAAACCCATCAAAATGACCTAACAGCACCCTTGATCCCTCCACCACACCATAGGCCCCCAGTAACATCCCCATTTCCATGTTACAACAACAATAAATTCCCATTTACAAAGAATCTTTTCTGGAAAGTAACTCCTGTAATCAGCACCAGAAAAGATGTTTACACTATGCATAAAGGTACTTTGGAAGAACACTTTTAAAGTAACGGGTTAAAATGTGTCTGTCCATTGACTCTAGTACTATAATGTCATGAGGCAAGTGGTAGTAAAGCACTATTGTATTGTGTTAAGCGCAGTTGTCTTAGCTCCCGTTGGAAAGTAAACATTGGCCATGAACATAATAGCTACAAATTCAGTCAATAAAAAGACCACACACTGCCCTTTGCAATTCATTGTTAATCAAACAGTATATTCTTCTATTGCTATTGTTAATTTAGACACACACTCCAATTTGAAGTAGCAGTTGTGTGGGCTTTTAGCTGATCGCTTGCAACAGGCTAGAGCGCTAAGTTTGCACATTACCGCTTGGCTGTCTTTTACACTGCCTAATGGCTTCATCATTTCACCTTGGTATATATTACAGCATCATTTGGGTTTGATGTAAATATACAGTATCCTCAGGTGTGTATATTTTGTTGACAAAGAAATCATTATCCATGTCAGAATGTCCGCCTTTGCAGCTGAAAAAGCCACAACTGTGTTGAGGGGTGTTAAAGTAATCCTTTGGCAAAGACTGGTGCCCCAGATGCAAGCGCAGTGATGAGCCTTATGGAGAGGGGGTCGTCAGTGTGTGTGCTTCAGATCATCAGACCAGACGCTGTCATCGACGATATATACGAACTGTTCTTGCTTCTTTTTTTAAATTGTTTTTGTGTAGAGCATACCCATGTCTCAGAAAGTACTGTAACCTAGCCATGATTTGTGTGTGCACGCTCCTTGATGACCCCTGGTGACCTCTTTCACATGGTTGATTTGCCAGGCTGTTCACTCAGATTCCGTCAAGCACTCAGTGTGACATTAACACATTTACTAAAGTGTGAATTAGATCTTACAAAAGAAAGCATGGATGCTGCAGGGGCCCATGAAAACACTATTGGGCAATGTGAGAGAAGTAAGACAGGTCTGAATTCTGTGGATGTCCATTTTTTTTTGCTTAATAGTAAACAACTGAAAGGTGAATGACATGCTTTTATGCCTACATCCTTCAAAGAAGCATCCTCGGTCATGTTTGTAAAGCTTGCCATGTGTAGGAGGAAGTACAGACTCTTAATAAACCCACAACCTGTTACTGTAAATAGCCTCTGTTAAAAAAGATGTTTTTTTTCCTGAATTCATTAGATTCTAAGTACAGATGGTGTAAAACCTGCAAACTTTAATTTAGTTCACCAGGCTGCTCTCGTCAAAGATCAACCAGCACCAGTATAGGATGACTAGCAGCGATATAGACAGGCGCATCATGCTGAAAAGCACACCTGCCTTGTCAAAGAATCTGCAAAGTGATGACTGTGGTGATTGGTGAATCAGGGGCATTCAGGGTGGCATCACGTGACATCCATCATAACAGTCAGGGACTTGGTATGGAAGAAGACAAGGGTGGTGTCACGGGCTTGTCAATGAGATTGAATAGCACGTCAAGATGAGCATGTGCAGTTGCAACGACAAATGCAATCGAACGCGTGTCTCCTCTGTGGACAATGGTGGCTCACACAGCAGGGAAACAAATGGTATCATTGTTCATATTGATGAATATGATGCACTGAATGAGCAACATGCGCGCAAACGCGTGCATTTTGACACCATCGCTGATGCCACAGGCGTCTTTACAACCATCTGCTTGGAGAATTCAATCTGCAGGAAGCATGGCCAAAGATGCGCTATTTTCCTTTTTAGATTTGGGATCATTCAGCATCCAGCGCGCGGCGGGTGGTTGCGATTATCGGTGCTGATATTTATCCCAATGGAAAATATTTTGTGGGAAATGCTAAATAATATCAGAATCCGCAGAACGATGCGGTTTCCTTACCTGCGCCGTGAGCCAAATCGATCCCCGGTTCGGTCAGAATATTCGGGTCACTTTGAGATCTGCCTCGCTGCAGACAGCCGTCTAGTCCTTCCGATGTGGCCATGGATGGACAGCGCAGGAATCCCGGATCAAATATTAAGAACCCAAGCCGGAGGCGGACAAGGTCAGGGAGGGTGGGGGTCCGCGATGAGCGAGACCGCTTATTCTTCTAATTTTTATTTTTTTATTTTTTTTAATCTTTTATTTTTATTTTTTATTCGCCCTGACAACTGCGGCTCTGGGCGTCTACGAGGGATTCATGGTCGGGCAAAAGAAACACGTATTTGTGCATGCGTGTGTCAGGGTGCGCGTGCGTGCGCGCGCACGTGCGGCTGCAGAGGGGATTGGGTTGATGCTGGTGGGGGGAGTCCTTTACACGCGCACTGCATTAGAAATGCCGGGGATGGGGGCAGTTTTTATATTCCATGTGTTATTATCACGTGCGGAGAGGTAGCCAATTTGACTGTGTCCAACTTGGCACTCGTTGAGGACCTGTTCGCTATTCGTCTTCAGAAATGTTTATGATTTAGCTATGAGTCATAAGAGTAAAAAAAGCCTCCAGCTGAGTTATAATAAAATCCCACATTTTAGTGTTTCAAAATCAATGCTACAGGTTATCAATTATCGATTTGGACCACGGTGCAAGACGTTGTTGCAAAAAGGATAATCGCGTGTGCAAAACAAAGCATGTGCGCTTGCGGTCACGTGACTGTTCGACGCTCAAATCCATTGGTTTGTTTTGGGTTCCTAAAACGAATGTCTTGGGGATTTTGTTTATTTTCGAAATTGGGGGGGAGTATGTGAATCATTCGCTGATTAAAAAGGCAGTGCCGCAATTTTCCGTGGATATCATGAAGACTATTGAAGCATATTGTCTGAAGAGGGCAGTATACGCCACGATAACACCAAACAAGTGCAAACAAAGTGAAGAAGAAGAACAAGGAGAAGAGGAAGAAGAAGAAGAGGAGGAAGCAGGAAAAAGACCAGAAGAAGAAGGAAAATGGCATCTTGCAGGTGCATTGGCACTCTTCCTCTCTTTCTCCTCATTAGTTTGACGATATTTGTCGTCGCTCGCTGTCAAGACTCGACATTGGACGCCGGCTCGCCCATCACGGAACACAACACTGAGCAAAAAGTTGAAGAAACAACCGATCAAAACACCAGGGAAGCGACTCAGGTTGGAGAAGGGACGGAAAAGGGCGACCAGCAGCGTCCAGGCCCGGGCACTGTCCCCCCATCAGGCGGACCCCGACATAAAGATGATTTTCAAGAGGAGTTGGTCATCAGGCCGTTGCAGTCGGGGGATATTTACGCGAGCTTTCAATTCCGTACCCTCTGGGAAACTGATTTCATGGGGGGAAACAAAGGTAGGATCGCAGTCGATTACAAACTTGGCCACTGTTAACTTTGAAGACGTTTCACACTTTTACTAGCAAAACTATAAAAGTGAGGAGTGTGGAAGAGTCAAAAGAGAAGTCTAAGGAAAACTTCTTTGCAGTGATTCCGGGAGATTGAAGTGTATTTTGTTATGTGACGATGCCTTAGACTCGATAGTAATTTTATCTCAACAATCTTTCCCTACTGAAATGAGTGGGATTGTCATTAATCTGTACACCTCCCAAGAAAATGAAGCACTTGAAATATTGTAGCTCACGAAAATAGGATAGATAGAAAAAGCATTAGAGAAATGAAGAAAAAGCTTTTACTGCTGTGCTGTCATGAGTGTCTCTGAAAAATACACTAATAAACGATTTAATTTTGCTTTTTCGCAACAGTTTCCCACTACCGGTTGTTCCCCAAATCCCTAGGACAGGTAATCTCTAAATTTTCTGTTCGTGAGCTGCACATCTCCTTTACACAGGGGTATTGGAGGACAATGCAGTGGGGGCAACCTTATCTGCCATCCCCCCCTGGAGCTGAGCTCTGGGTCTGGTTCCAGGACTCTGTAACAGAGTGAGTAGTCCTTCATACCATCTCATCTCTTTGTTGTTGTCGTTGTTTTTTGGTTTAAAGTTTGTGTACTTTGTTTGTTCTAGTTTTTCGAAAATATTATTTTAATGGAGCTTTTACTTTCTGGATTTCTCTAGTGTGGATCGCACTTGGAGTGAGCTGACAAATGTTTTGTCGGGGATCTTCTGCGCCTCGCTGAACTTTATTGACTCCACCAACAGCATTCAGCCAAGCGCCTCCTTCAAGCCGCTCGGGATAGGCAACGGTACTGTTGCAGCAAGAAACCCAGAGATCCACTGTTCTCTGGATGTTTTATTTTGTCCTTAACAAAGCATGTGAATCATCATTTGAAGAGGAAAACAATCAAAACATAAAGTGGCATGTAAAGTTAGGCCACTCTAATTATGTTTTCTATCTCGCTACAAAGTGACCGACCAGCGTTTTCTTCGCTATGCCACCCTCCCACGTGAGATTGTTTGCACTGAAAATTTGACACCTTGGAAGAAGCTTCTTCCATGTGGATCGAAGGCGAGTCCTGAAAAAAATGCCTGTTTTTTCCAACACAAATTCATCGTAAAAACATGCATTGCGTTATTTTGAGAATTCAGTGCTTTTTAGGCAATGACAGCCATCTTGTCAATTTCCTAATGCCGACAATTTGATCCTACAGGCTGGACTCGCTGTCTTGTTAAAGTCAGAGAAGCTGTTCAACAGCAATTTTCATTCCCAAGCCGTGCATATCCGACCTGTGTGCCAGGGCAGACAGTGCGAAATCCCTTCGTGGGAGCTGAGACAGACACTAAATGTTGTTTTTGACCTTCACACTTCTGGACAAGGCAAAAGAGGCAGGAAAACCGATTTGTGTTTATATTTTTTGGGAAACTGCAGTAGCATATTTTCACATCTTCTCTTTTTAACAGAGTGGTCTCTCTTCAAGATGTTTTCCCGCACCCTGACTGAGGCATGTCCGCTGGCTTCCTCCAGTAAAATCTACGTTGACGTTTCAGACAACATTGAGGTTTAATTTGTTTCACTAAAATGTCAAATCATTCAAATCCTCTCTTCACACATTTTAAGAGAAGTCATTTTACAGGGCGAACAGTTGGAGCTTAGTCCTCCTACTCCTCTACTTAGTCCGGCAGTAGTCCTAGGGGATAAACGGACCTACTCTGTCTATGACCTAACCCAACAAAGCACCTTTAGCGCAACACAATCTCTTAACCTTTTAATTCGCTGGAAATCTAGTGACGGTAAGTTAAAAAAAAATCTTAAGCCATTTTCTGGTTATTTCTTTAAAAAGGCTGTCACAGCACACGTCTTTTCCTCCTCCCACAGGTCACATGCTGCGGCCTTTGCTCCATGCAGAGCGCTATGTGGCGGGCTACGGTCTGCAAACTGGAGAGATTCACACGCTGATGTACAACAACCACCCATATAGGTCGTTCCCTGTGCTCCTTCTGGAGTTGGTGCCCTGGTATTTTCGTCTCTACATCCACACCCTCACTGTCACCAGCAAGGGGAAGACTAACAGTCCCAGTGAGTAAAGAGCATCAGAAAAATGTATCTTCACATTTTATGAATCGTACAACTAGTGCTGTCACTGACACTGAAAAATGAGCATTTACAGATAATCCTTTCCAATTAAATGCATTGTGAGATTATTGTTGTCAATGGCAGGCAATGAGTTAAAAAGTGATATTGGTGGCCATAGCACGAGTGTCTTTATTAATGTTGGTTCTGTTATGATCCGCATTTTATTAATTTACACATTTGTTTATCCATTAAACACGACCCCAGGTTACATCCACTACGAGCCATCCAAGGACCGTGTGAAGCCACATATGCTGGAGATGTTAGTGCAGCTTCCTCCCAACTCTGTCACAGAAGTTACAGTGCAGTTTGAAAGAGCTCTCCTCAAGTGGACCGAGTACACCCCTGATCCCAATCACGGCTTATATATCGGGTTTGTGTTTGTTTTGGTTTTGTCGATTCATCCCTAAGTGGCTGAACAGACACTAGTTTGTTTTTCAGCTGAAGGTGCAAGTGTTGCTGGAATTTTTAATATTGTACTCATTTCTCTCTTAAATGTGTAGGTCTTCTGTTGTCAGTTCTCTTGTACCAAGCATTGTTGCCATGGACACAAATGCCACACAGGCTCGCCCCCTTTTCAGCAATTTGTAAGTATTTTGCAAGCATTCCAATACCCAGCGCACACTACGCGATTTTAGCCCAAAGGACACGTCTCGACGAGACGTTGATGCCTTGTGTTGTATAGTGTATTCGCCGACTCCTGATCTGCCATCTTGGACGCTGTCACAAAGAAGTGTGACGTGTCAGAATTCTTTGGTGTTAGATTGCTGCCACAAATTCATAAGTGTAATAGGAAATATTGCAGCCGTAAAACGCTTGCCGTTTACAGACACACTTTGTGACCCCACATGTCGTAATTTGACACGGTGACTGTCGTGTAGTTTGAGTTTTCCATAACTCTACTAGTTCAATGGCTCTCCTATAATTCTTTTTTGCTGTCCGTCTCCAGCTTCCCCAACAAAGAAGAGTCCAGCTACTTTGTGCGTCTTTACACAGAGCCTCTGGTGGTGCAACTGCCCACTCCAGACTTCAGCATGCCATACAATGTCATCTGTCTGACCTGCACTGTGTTGGCTGTGGGATACGGATCCCTCTTCAACCTGCTCACTCGTAATTTTCAAATCGAGGAACCCACCCCTGGACTGGCCAAACGGATCGCCAACATAATTCGGAAAATGAGGGGTGTTCCGCCCCTTTGAGACATGACGGGAAAATCAACCCTCTCTACTCTGTTACTTCAGTTAAATACACTGGTAAATATTCCCAATTCAGGGGATAACAGATTAATTTTCTTCTATTTGTATGGTATACATGTTTACAGGCTCATGTTTTCCTAAGGACATGCAAACACAAGTTTTGTAGTGGCTATGGATGTAAGACGAGATCTCTGTTGTCAAGCGCAAGGAAACAGGTGAGCAGAATGTCTGACGTGATAATGCGTTTTCCTGTCTGCCTGTTCTGCTTGTCACTTTAGACAGGCATAGATATTGGAAAAAATAAATTATGGCAATTACGGGAAAGTAGATCATTTCCAGCAGCTCAACTGACTCTATCGCAAGCCTTATACTGTGGTTCAGTGATTGGAAATCACTGCCCTGGTGGACCAATTAAGATAAAATTTCCCATACTTGTTTTGTTTCGTTTGCACTGCTGTCTTGTATTATTGAAGGCCAAAATTATGAATGACAACTTTTTTTTTGCACTCAAGTTGAAATGTCTGTCTGTTCATGAGGCCCCAGCCTAGCCTAGAATACAAAGGTACCTTCTCAGGGCTTTGGTTGCACCTTTTTCAAAGGGTACACCACAAATAATACTTTAGTTATGTTCTTGTTGCAAATTTTGGCTGATCCCGGAAGGGGTTACCTAGAGAGTCAATTGCTCCCTCTGTTTACCACACAAATCTCCATTTTAAATATATGTATATTTATTATATTGTTTCAATGATTACCTCTGACAATGGCAGTCCAATATGAGCCTTGATGGCCTAAAATGAAACGTTTGTACCTAATGAAGTCACAGCTATTAAAAAAAAAGGCTCGGACAAAATAAAAATCCAATGGTCAACTTTGATCATGTTTTAAGTCATTTTTGACATTTTATTCTATACATTGAATTTTATTATATTGCTTGATCACATCTCTTTTTCCATACTCCAAAATTGAATACATCTGATTAAATTCAGGCATCAAAGTTTGTAACTTTTACGTTATTTCTTAATTTGTTGTGTAGTACTTAAACATTTGCTAAATCATACCTGCATTTTACAGTGAAAAACAAGCTAACCATGAGCTGAGACGACCCACTAGTAAAGCACTTTTTTTCTTTTTTCGAAATAGGATTACTTCCCTCTGACTACCCTTATTTATGTACTGTACAAGCAAACTCAAATGGGGCAGACAAACAGAGGTCTCTTGTGTCCAAAGCTCACCCCCGGCTCATTGGGTCACCCTGCTGAAGTGGGTGCGGGGAAAATAAACTGCAAATGGTTTCTTTCCTAAGCCACTGTTTAAACAGGCGACTTATCTCTCTCTATACAGCGGAATCTCTGCTCAAATCCCAAAGCAGATTTTCCTTTAAATTGAAGTGCTTTTTCGTTTACATTTAAGTCTGAGGTTTTCGACGACTATGTTTAATGAAGAATTCCGGAAATAAAACACAATTTTCTTGGCACTGCCTTGTCAACTTAATTTACCAACATCATTTTAGAATGTTACGAGAGACAAAAGACAGTTGCAAAAGTAAATAGACGGCTGGTCACGGAAGCCCGAGGCTGTGCCCCCACCATTATATTGTCCTGAGCCTGGCCAAGCCAATCTAGAAGCAGAGCTACAGTAGAAGGCTCTGTTGATTGTTTAGGCAAAAAACACCAGGCAATTCTGAAACAAATGGACTTTGGGTGTTCTAGATGGAAGCTACCTTTTCCATCAGAAGCTGTTGGTTGAATTGAGAGCATGTTATTCCCAGCCAGCTCTGTTGGATCAATGTTTTGCTCTTAAAAAAAGAACCATATTGTGCATTTTTAATGAAAAATAAAAAAAAATGAGTGATGGGTTTGCACAATATAATGAAATGTTATATAAACCATCCATGGTATGATATTTTGCAAATGATGCTGCTTCATGCTAAACAAAAAACTCATAACATGTAAGGACATGTTCTCAGAGACATTTATTACTTTTCAAACATCACAGAGGAAATGATGTGAGCTCAATCGAATGTATCTGAATAGAATTCATTAGTATAAGGCAACTGTTTCGAGAGGCAGCTGGTTATTTTGACACTCTACCGGCGGGTGTACCCCAACATATTTTAAAGACAATATAAGAAAGCATTCTCCATCTGTAATGTTGATTGATGTCCACTCAGCATGGCTGACTGCAGTCATGCCCACAGGTTGTCCTGCAGCATTTTTGCTCGGCTGGACACTGGCCATCATGGTAGCAGTACTCTGCACACATTGGCGTTCTTTGGGGCAGAGCGCAGCGGCCTGGCTTCACTGACACACATGAGATAGAAGCAGCATTCATGTAGGTTTATAGTGCAAAAATTATCATTCAGATGAATGTACCACTTCCTGGATACAAATCTAACCTTTGTAAGGTACAATACACTCATGTCCGCATCCATTGTGGCAGCATTTCTCCTCACTGGGGCAGTCGCTGTCATCTGAGCAAAACTCGGCACACCTTCCGGAGCCCCAGTTTCTCCGAGGACACAATCCTGGCTTGGCTGAAAAATCATGGGAACACCTCAAGATAAGCAGTTTTTTAGGGAGAAGACATTGTCCCATAGAGGGACACATGTTTGATTTTCTTCAGAATCCTAAATGTGGTTCTTACTGAAAGAAGGAGGAACACAGACGGCTCCACAGTCAAAGACACAGCACTTGTGGTCTTCAGGACAGTCTTCATCACAAGCACACCCTTTGTGTGATGGCACCACCTTAAGTAGACGAGGGCATTGGCCTGCTTTAGGTAAAACACCTGAGTATAAAAAAACTGAATTAGACTGCATTGTGATACCTGCAGAATAGTTATTTTTTAATACAGTATATATGTGTAAGCAAAAATAATAAAATCTCACCTGTCAGATTAGTTTTAAAATCTTGAGTAAAAACTGTGTTCAATTGCACAATTGCACCCAGAGCTAAAATCAATGCACACATTGTAGACTTCTCCATACTTCCACACAAGAATGTGCGCCTGTTGGGACAAACAGAACATGCAGACTGGGGTCACCCAAGAGATGATGCTGGGTCCTAGTCCCTGTTGGGTTATGCTTACATTTGGTCCCCTTTTTTTGAAATACATACTAGTTATTTTTTCATGCATGCATGGTAACATTGTTCAATTGATTGAATGCTTTTATTGTCATTATACAAGTATAATGAGATTTAAAGCTTCACCAAGAAGTGCACAAATAACAACAACAAACAAACAAACGAACAGAAACTGTCAATCAATAAAAAATATATAAAATACAAATTAAAAATAATAAATACATCTGTCATAAATAAATAATATATATGCTTATCTATGTTGACTACTTATTTATTTATGACAGATTTATTGATTTTTTTTTTATTTGAGGAACAGGTGTAACCAATCATAGGATACGATGGAATTACGCTACGCGGCAAATCACAGTACAGTACATGATAAGTTAAGTGAGGCTAATGATAAATATCCTTAATTGAATGTGATACGTCAATCCCCAAAGTAAAAAAAAAAACTGCAGTTCTTTTAACTTGGAATGGCTGTCGGAGTACATATGTGCAAATAGAAACACAAGTGGTGAAACTGTGTGATGTCTTTTCTTTTTCGAGTGAGAACGATCTGCTCTGGAGAACATGCAGCGCAGCTAAAGTTATAAACGAGTTTTCCAACGGGAAAATATGGATTAAATGGAATCTGGGCTACCTCACGCAACACACTCAGCAGAAATGAGAATGAGAAGTGATGAGGACAGACGTGAAAAATAAGGTAAAGCTTAAGTCAGATTTGTGCATATTCCCTTGACATTTCTTAAAATGTTTTATCCATGGATATTAATCGTAAAATTTGTGTGTATTTTAAAATGGCATGGTTGAGCCCTTTAACGGAGTTTTTAATATTGTGTTCTTAACTCCAACCAGCAGAGAGCGCTGTTGTACCAAGCGTGATGCCAACCGCATGAAAGTACAGTCAGTAGAGTCCCTCTTCTTGAACAACAAAAGGCATTTACAGTTAGTGATATTATATATATTAATATTATAATGAAATTCAAAAAAGTGTAAATATGACAGGTTATGACAACCACTTTATATTTGAATATTTAAATGATTGTGTTTTGGTCTCCAGTTATGTATATAAATGAAACGTGTTTAAATAGTCTCTTCCATTGTGCAGTAAGGATGCAAATATATTTGGCCTGGCTTTGATTTGATTGGCAGGTACACCCAAACCATCAAATAGGCTCAGTCTACTAGGTTATTATACCCAGTGCAGTGAGCAAAAGAGTAATTTTATCCCCAGGGGATTACAGGCCATGCAATTTGAATGTACAATTGCACTGCTTATTGCAAGATCAGCATATAGCCACTCTGAGCTCTTTTTCTTTTCATTTTCATTTCAGAAATCTGATCATTTTCTCTGATAGGTTTTATTCTGACCTTCCTAAAGTGTCTTCGTAGTATATATGATTTTATTTCGTGTACGCAAATCACCAAAGCTTTCAAATGTATCATTTGTGTTCTCCTCCCCTCAACCTTTCTAACCATGTACCCCCCAACACACGCACACACGCGCACACACGCACACGCGCACACACGCACACACGCACACACGCACACACGCACATACGCGCACACGCACACGCGCACACACGCGCCCTTCCCCCCCTACCATGTCCTTGGGAATTCAATTATGGAAAAGTGTAGCTGGAAACCTTCCCTCTATGTATTCATGTAAGAAGGCTTGACTCATGGGTGGTATTGTATGTCCTTGAAATAATTTCGATGCTATCAGTTTCAGTACTGGCTTTTAATGTTACCCGTGGGAATGCAGTGGCCAATTGCTGTTTACAGGTGAGAATATTGAAGTTTTAAATTATTTGATCAAGCTCCTGAAATTCCAGATGAGGTTGAAAATCATTTGCATAATGGATCATAGAAATGTAATAAGTGCCAGGGAAGGTTTGCCGAAACAGTCCTGCTTTAAAAACGGCCTCCGTCGTTCATCACCACACCCCGAAAATGAATAAGGAAATACCAATCGAGCCCACCAGATGGCTGTGATTACCTTTAGTGTGACAATCGGAACATTGTTACCATCATATGGCACCGCCAAGGCCAAATTCAGCGCTCTTCATTCATGGGTAAATTACAGTGGGAATGCAGAAGACATATTAAAGAAAATATTTTTATATCCTGTGGCTTTTTCAATAGACATTGTAGTCTTCCCTATTAGTTTGGAGTTATTATCAGTGACCATAGTGGCCATTTTTTTTAGTACGAGGCTAACAAGAACTGTGTGTAAATATGATGATTTTAAGACCAAATATAAGATCACTGGGTATGAGGATGATGTATTTGCTACCAAATCTAATTGATAGAAAAATGATAAATGGACCTTGCTTGAGTGAATTATGCTGCAACTGTGTCCACACTGACCCTCAAATATTTCTGAACTTCACCCTTTAACCTCAACGCCCTCAATTTTTGGGCTCTAACCGTAAATCATGCATTACATTGTGCATTAACCGGCCATTGACCTCTCCATGAAAAACCCAAATGCCGAATCATCTCCATTCAAAGCAATTGAACTGCTGATTCTGTTAGCCACTCGAGCCTTGGGCATCAAAAGTGACTCAAATGACTTGTCTTGTCTAAATCACACAAATGGTATCTGACAGCAAGATTGAAAAAGAGAAACAATATTAGGTATGGACAGATGTGCTGTATTTTCATCTTGTAACTTTATAGAAAAGGCTCCTCCTGTACCTTGACATTTTTATGTTTCCATTCATCACTTAAACATGTTTGCCATTCTGACCAATAAACTTGACCGATGCCCCAGCAGTATGTCTCCTAATTCCGTTAATACGGAGAGTAATGGTAATCCCGCCATAATGTTTTTGAAGTCAAGATAATGCTAATGCTTCTAATGATGAAGCATGCTCTGAAATCCCTCCCGTCATCCAATTGTCTCCCGTGGTGGTGAGGCTGGCCTTGTCGCCCCGTGGGAGATCCGTGATATATTCAGGCAGCCAGGCCTTGGGAGGAAAATGAAAACAAATGTGGTGTAATAAAAGAGAGAAGATGAAGTGATTCTGTGATGATGCTCGCTACCGCTGTTATAAATGACAAAATAGAATTTCTCCTTCATGGAGTCAACGGAGAAGAATACACAGTATGTGCACATCTCTGATGCGCACTTACATGATAAAATTTTAGATATTTCGCTGCAAGTTGTTGACATCATTATATATTTTGTCACTGCTTATTCAGAGCCACTAAAGACTTTCCCATCTGATAAAGGGAGGTGTTAAGGCAGATCATACAGCTGACCTATTGAGGGGCAAAACACATCCGCCCAATCCGGCTTGAATACACTTATATTCCTGTAAAAAAAAAACTACTCGCGGTAAAAACGTTGATGAATTGGAGACAGTTCGAAACCACGATGAGCAAGCAGATGAGCTTCCTCGAGACAGTTTCAGACAGTTTGTGCAGAAATTCTTCTGCTAGGCAAACAGGTTGTTTCAGCAGCTGTCCGAGTGGCTGCTTTGAGATAATCTTGTAGACAGTAGATGTAAAAGCCAACATTTTAAAATAATACAGCATGTCAAGTTTCAAGACATGCTAAAGTATGTGCTAGGATATTTGTGACATTATTTTTTTCAGTTTTTTGGGGGTGGTTTTATTTATTTCTCTCTGATATCCATGTTTACAGTTTTTCTCCTTGAATGTACATGAATATAATTAATACTGCAAATGCAAGAAATGCCCTTGTCCTGGTCGCCAATAGGAGCCGCTGTGGTGACAATGTAAGGATTCTACTGAAGGAAAGATGCTGCAGACTTGATGCAAGTACAGTACCATTGTGACAACCTTCATTATGCAGGTAAAAATCTACTGAGCTCAAAGCATTTATCAGGCCATGTGTGATTATTTGTCTCAGACCAAACCAGTGACTCCTTAAAGTTATAACTTGTATGACTCAAAAACATAAGATGGAGTGGATTGCTTCCTCTTGAAAATATATTTAGGTTTTAGAATCAATAGCAAGTAATGATTGCTTTCTTTTCCCTGGTAAAGATTGTTCACCAAACGTCCCCTGTCCTCTTTTTAAACTTGCAAAGTTAGAAGACACAGTTCTGACTTTCTCCACTTACCTATATTTAAAGAAAAAATAAACCTAAACTGCAAGAAATAATTGATGCCTATTAAGTTGAGGGAGAGCACAGCAGGTCTCCATTTTGATTTTCTGGCCATGAAAAGAGGATGCCTCATGAGTTGTTTATTTCCTTCTTTCCCTTCCTTTCTTTCTTTTCATGTCCTTCTCATTTTACGAGCCATGAGTCAACACAGCACACGTAAATGATATTTCGACACACAGTGCCATGAATAATGCATTTGAATTTACTTTTATGCTAGAGTTAGACCTCTTCCATCAGCCGTTCTCTCAATATACCTTCCCTCCTTACAGTCCCTTCCCCCTTTCATTCTTAGCCCACCCTCCCTCTCCTCCTCCTCCTCCTCCTCCTCCTCCTCTCTTCACTATTCATCCTCATCAGAGCTCAACCTCATTTCTCTTTTCCATAACCCTCCTTTCCCTCTCTCGCTTTTCCTCTTAGTCTCTCTCCTCCTCCATCAAGGCAGAGAGGAAACAGTATACAGGATAAGACTCAAGCTTTCCAATATTTCTTATCAAAGTCCTGCTCAGGTGGCTGCTCACTGACACATTCTTATAATCATGACCACATATATTGGTGCACATCATAGATGGACTTGATTTACAATAAATAAGAGGACTCTGATATAGTAATTTTAGAAATACTAATAAAAGAAGCATTTACCTTTTAAGAATACTGGGGCACCCACATTGGATGCTGCTGCAGCTTCAACTAATGTGGCAAAGTATTTAAAAGAAGAAACAATTTCTATATCATGGGAATAATGAAGTAGCATTACAACATTGACTTTATCATCCATAATTTGATCCTTCCCAACCAAGTCACCAGCAGCCAGCAACAAAATGCAGAGAAAAAGGCTAACTATTGTATATGATTACAACATTTTCCCAATAGGAAACAATGGAGATAAATCTAATCTTTTCCATGATAAGCTGTCATCACAATAAAACTTTGGATTAACTCTGTTTTATTTATAGAGCATTAAAATGAGGGGGAAAAAACTCCTCCTAAAAGAGTCCCAAATAAACATGCAGAAATTTGCATTAGGCAATTAAACTTTTTTAAATTTGTTTTTACTGTTGTTGTCATTTGTTTCATTCAGTAAGCACAAAGCTAGCTACTGTACATTTTTTTTCCTGGCATAATTTGCATGACAATTTTTCCATGTTTATATATGATTTTTGCAGCATATTTTCCATAATATTTTCTGAGTAATCCACTGCACTCCAACTGTATCTAAGCCTCAATCATGCTGTGTAGCTGTTCATTCATTTTTCGTACCGCTTATCGTCATGAATCTCAGTGGTGCAGGAACCTATCTCAAATATCTTTGCTAGCCAATTGTGGGGTTTATAGAAGCCTACAAACATTCACAATCACATCCTATGGAGAAGTTGGAGTATCCATTCAGCCTATCATACCAGAGACAGAGAAAACCCACACATGCATGGGGAGAACATGCTACACGGGTAGGCCTGAGCCTGGCAGTGAAGCCTAATCTCTAAATGGGAGGCAGACCTGCTAACCTCTCCCCCACTGTGCTGAACTTGAAACACAAGCACACAAAAAATGATGTCTTGATTATTGCCAGAAGCAAATGTGCTTAACTATTCTGTGTGGATTGTATGTTTTTTTTCTGACGCTAGGCAAAGTTATGCAAATACCCCTTTCCTAGGGGGATGGGGCCAATGCAGACCCATTCCATTTTGGAACAGGTCCAAAAAGAGGACAGATCCATATGTCTACTTTACATCAGACACTATGCAAAGGCTATTTCACTTCATGCCAAACCACCAACCTTGTAAAGTATCAGGCTCCAACTCATGTCAAATTTAAAATTGATCCAGCAGTGGAACGTCAAAAGTGATTAACCAATTGGGATTCTTTGAAGGCATAGTCGTGCTAAACTGTGGTTTAGCATTTAAACATCTTTTGAATAGTTGAACAGCTTAGATGATGACGATTGTGATAATGATGATAACTTTATATTTATGTTTGTTTGTCACACGGGGGCATTATTTTATGTGAAAAACATGCTCCATACTTTTGAAAGAGATTTTTTTCATGTTGTTTTGGCTGTCTTTTTTTTAAAGGAAGTGTTTGAAAGAATGCCATTAGAGTTGCTAAACAAATGCAATGAATACAAAGTCGTATGTGCAAATAATAATCATGCATTTCTTAGACTGGAATTGCCCATAGTGTGTTTATTGTTACATAATTTAAGACAAAGTTGTTGAGGTTTTCGTGATCTGAAGGTGAATCCTTGTCTTAATATAGCCTACACCTAAAATGATGATCTTTCATGTCTGTTTGTAAAATAGTAACAGAGTTTATAATTGTGAAACTGTGTAGAGAGGTTGCAATGAGGAAAGTAAGGCTGCATAATCTGCATCATCCACAGAGTAGTTCTTCATTCATAATTCAGACATTCACCCTAGCTAGCCTCGCCCCATCCCATTACATCTAATGAAATCCATTGACCTGAAAATACCGTGCCAATAAGCTTGTTCAAATGCGACGTGAACATTGTTTGCTTTGGCGCTGTACGTGTTAACGGAAATTACCTCAAGTCAATATTCATGCCAGTGTTGCTCATTTTAAAAAGTATGACTATGAGACTACGAGATGCCATCATTATTTTATGCATGCAGTAAATTTAGCCTTGAGACACTAACTGGTACTTTCACTGGGCTTTCTTTTCCATTATTGTGCATGTTCAGAACAGTATGTTTATGTCCATTTCAAATTGGAAAATATCGCTAATGCTTTTCTCCCTTTTATGACCCAGAAACAATTTCCCGGTGGTATTCAAAAAGTGCAAAGGCACACAGGCTGTTACTTTTATTTTAATATGTTCTGTGTACGGATACATATCCAAATGCAGTGCACATTAATAATATACGTATGTGTCCCTCTGGCCACGTTTTCCTAAACTCAAACTCTCATTTTCGACATTCTTTTGCTCTAATAGGCCACAACAGCAATATTCCACAGTAACGAGCAAACACAGAGTTCCCACCATGCACTGAGCAGAGAAGAAATTGTACATTTTATCTGATGAACTTTTTAGATGTTTTGGAAAGTCAGCTTTGATAATTTTATATAACGGGTTCTCCAGTCAAAGGAAGTTCAGCACTATCCTTTTTTTCTTTCTTGTAAAACATGACTAGCTTTCACATAAAATATATAGGCTTTTTAATCTCAGCTAAATGCATTAGTCACTGTGTTGGCCTGAGGCAGCGACTGTGTTCACGGCGCATCATTGGCTGTGATATCTAAAGCTACCATATCCCTTTAAGCTAGTTTCACTGAGAGCATTTCTTGTTGCAGTTAAGTGCATATTTAACAGACTGTCTAGTTTATCCTACGCAGTATTCATATCAGCCTTTTTTTGGGCGATAAGCTGGTTTCGGAGCAGAGTTTAAGGATCTCCCCTCTTTTAATAAAAAGTCTTCAGAGCAGAATATAAAGAGGACTCTCCAACTTTGTCAGCACTGTCACCATCCTGGTATCATAACCAAATGAGTCATAGAGGATTATGAGTCATGTTCAATAGAACAACACACCTACAGAGAGGGAAACTTTTTAAAGTGAGCCCGCAAGTCAAATAAAACCTGGGACAGACATGTTTTTATTCTCTCTTTAAACGGAATGGAGTACTGATTTGATTAAGTTTTAAAGTGATCTGAAAGTGCAGCTTCTGCAGTGACGAGAACAATTGACAGTGGAAAGCCTTTCACTTTATACTCTGTTGTTTTACCTAAGTAGATTATGAGCTCTGGTTAGATTGACATCTTCCTAGTGTCATACAAGTTTTAAGATAAACCATCCATAGATAATATCATAACATAAAAAAGCCTCCCTTTTGATTTGAAACGTACTTTGCTTTCCATTTTACGTTTCTTGTATTCCTACTGTGGCACTTTGAAACATAAAATTGCTTAGTTGAGCTAAACAAATAATATAAAAGGCCATAGATGGGCTACTGAATAACACAAATGGGGCACCAACTCATGTGGAGGACATTATACCAATGCTCAGACATGTTTTTGTGAAAAAGGACTTTATAACTTGTGCTGAGTTGTGCAAATCTTTCTTTGTGTGTATTATTTTGATGAGTGGCCAATGTGATCCCATCAGGAGTAGCTGCACAAACATTTTTTTTATACATTCTATTCAATTTTGTGATTGCTTAAGGTTTTTATGAAGTATGATAGTAGATGTTGCTATGTTCTTAATTTGAAATCACCATAATGGCATTTTAATGAATATGATTTGATATAAATAACTTCCTCAAAAAGCCAAATAAAAAGAAAAGTAAACTGGCGCTGCAATTCTTTTAATCAGGAGTGAGCAAAGCCTAAGGACCATAGAAATACCACTCCACAGCACAGATTCAGCCATTTACTTTATCAAGTGTTCTGTCGTATTTGTTGCTGTGATTGTAGGTGTTTTTCTCCCGTACTGAAATTGGTTATTTTAAATCCATGTATTCATTCTTTTCATGGTGGCTTTATCAATGTCAGTATCATGTTGTACTTGGTTTATTGTACAAATTATCACATTTAATTCAGAAAAGTTAATATATTTTATTATTTATTTAAGTATTTGTACTATTTTTTTTCCTTTCACTCTCCGGCTGTTCAAAATAGAATTATATGGAACAAGAATAGGCGAGTGGCGAAAAAATGGTTTCTTAGAATTCGTACTTTAAAGTGGGATTTTTTTTTCTCCCACTGAACCTAATCCTCTCTTGTTGAACTAAGTTTGTAGAGAGGGATAATGAATATATAAAGAATTCTCTGAAGAAATGAAAATGTATGTATTTAATTATACCAATTTTTTTTAAATAAACCTGGCTCATCAGTTGGTTTTCAAACTCAAGTGGAATATTTGCCTAAGTCTGCTTACGTGTTCCTTGTGCTGATGTCTGTCACATGATGGCTTTCACCTCCAAATGTTTGTTTTCCCTGAAAATTTCGACAGTTTTTAATTAAGTCAGGACATCTCATATTTCAGGACTGAATTACGACAGATTGACGAACAAGAGCACAGTCAAAGCACACACCCATGTTTCCAAAGATGATGGGCGTCCTAAACTTTTGCACCTACTTGTACTATGACCAACACTAGAATCCACTCTTATAGTGGGCCCATATTTTCAAAAGCTATTGGAATCATTTTATACACATTAGTAAAAAACAAGACAGATATTTGTATGTAATTTATTATAAAATATGATATTGTGATTCAATTAAAATATAAAGCACAAAGTATAAATACAACTTGTACCAAAGGGTTATATGAAGTTTTTAATACTGAAGAATTAATGTGAATGTGCTAAATTAAATACAACTGAACTGAAAAAAGGCAGTGATTCTGTTGCATATAACGAGAGGGAGCATGCAATGTATGTTATTCAGACCACAACATTTGGAAGACTTACTGGTTGAGGGTTGCCCAATATACATAACTATATGTTCTTATGTTGGAGCTACTTTTCAACAAGTTCAACTGTTTGACTTTATGAAGATACTGTTATTGAAGCCTAACTTTTTAACGGTGGATCTCATTCAATGTTTCTTTCAATATGTTTGTGGGAGGATCTTGATTTCAGTACCTGTTTTGTGTCCATGGTTTATAGCTATAGATGACTTTGTGCGTGTAGTAGTCCTCAGTGCATCGCAGCGATAAATTTTAGTCAAGCAAAACTAAACCCCACCTCCCGATAAAACTGATTTGCTCTGGCATGTATTGTTTTGGAAAATAAATCAGTCGACTCCTTCCACTTCATGCACTCATGACATCATTTGTTTCCCCTCTTAACTCAATTATTGTCACTTAGTTCATCTGTAGGCCAACAATGACCTGCAGCCACAGTATAGACTGGCCCGGCCCTCTCCTTCATTACAGAGGGGACTGGTTACGGCTTCAGCCTTTGAGTTTGTCAAAATTAAATGCAAAAAAGCTGGAAAATTGTGCCTTATTTTTCTTTTGCATTACCCTTTTTTCTACCCCCCTAAATGTAAGATTTAAGGTAATTTTGTAATTTTGTTCTAATGAACATCCATAGAAAAAAACACTAGTCCATTTAATTATATTCTGAATTCTTGTTGCTTTTTCCAACACTGTAATAAAGCAGCTTGATTTGAATAACTGCATGGCAGCATAAGACGAGAGTATGTATATTATATATTTATTTAGCCACCACAGTAACTTCAACCCCAGATATACGAGAACCCACGCCAGAGTCCCCAGGCTCTGCTTCTTCACGGGTAGGCTTGTAGGTGGAGTTGAGGAGGTCTTCAAAGTATTCGGCCTACCAATTCCCAACATCCTGAGTCGAGGTCATCCCCACTATATGTTGTGTTAGTAATGCACTGGAATGCCAGATAGTGGATCAAAATTAATTTCAAGCCATCCTAAATTCATTTTCCATGGCCTCGCTGAACTCCTCACATGCCCAGGGTTTTTGTATCAATGACCAGCCAGTAGTACCCATCAACATCAAGCCAATTTAATTTTCCTTGAGCACATGATTACTACTTATTATTGGCAAAATGAAACCTTCTTTAACAAATGAAGGAACTCACCCAAGTGAGAAGCATTGAACACAAATCACTGGAGTGAGCGCTCGACATGAGAGTTGTTCTGGCTTTGTCCGCCAATAGGGTGGTCCTGGATTGCCATAGCAACAACAGAGACCCTTTTCTCCCTGCTAGTGTACCATTAACATAACTGTAAAGATACACAAAGGGTGACCTATTCTGACATATTATACATGGGAACATGTTGTTATTCCTCGCATGTTTATGTAAGTTGCAGGTTCTTGGAATGATCATAAAACAACTATTTAATTATTGAGAATTAAACATGATAGGATTACTGTTATTGAAAAGCTATCTTGTTGTGGTAATTAGCTGATTAAGTATCATCTACTCCCTCCAGTCGCCCCCGGAAACCTGATCTGTTTTTAAACAGTCACTACACACAAGGCCAGCCGAGAGCAAAAGGGGTGTGTGTTCACAATACATTTCTGCATGTTTGACTGACAGTCAGCCACCATTTCATCAGCTTTTACTTTAATATCTTCCATTTTATTAAGTTTAGTCAATTATAGGAGAATGTAATCAGTAGGGATTTGATGACTTTGGACTAGAAAAGGCATACGTCAACAGTAGACATCGCAATAGGTTTAATTAAGCCCCCCCAAAAAGGTTCAGTCAACCATGAAAAAAGCTTTGTATTTATTTCATATCATGCTCATTATACATAAGATGAATGATGAAAAAGCTCCTTAAAGGATCTATTTTTTCTGATCCAAAATGTATGAGAGAATTCATTTAAAATCAGCACTTCCTTGACAATATATTGTAGCTCAAAACAAGTCAACTTCAAATTTTGACTAAATACTATGTGCAGACTATAATATTTAGAACCTCAACAGTCTTGTCACAATATTTCTGATCCATTTTTCCCTTTGTGCAAAAATGTGCTTAGCTAGACAGTTACACATCTACAGACTCCCCAAAACAATTACAGCTTATATATATTTTTTTCTTTAACATCAAATCTACTTTTCTGGGCGCCATAAATATTTTGGAGCAGGATGTTTGTCATGCAAAAGTTACTATATACTGATATTGTTATTATATATGGCTTCATTATTTTTTTGTGCTGAAGTTATTACTCATCGAAAGTGAGAATCTTGGGCTCAATGAGCTTGAAAGTGTTTCTCATTCTGTTTTGGCCAAAATTGAACAAGAATTGAGAGGAATACTGCTCTAGTCATGCATACATAAGAGCCTCTCTTTGTCTTTTCTATCAATGTTTCTCAGGAAGTTGGGTTAGAAACATGTGGCTGCCTTTTTTCATCCTATATATGCATGGTTTGTGTGGGTGTTCACCTAACAGATGGACATCCTGATCTAAATTATAATCAGGTTATCCAATGTGTAGAGAGAAAGCTCAGCACTGACATACAATTTGCATATACTGCTGTGAAAACCCCCATTTAGCTGAGGCATGTGCATCTTGAGTTTGCAATAATGCCCCATGCTGAATTTTCACAATGTCAAATACCAACAAGCATCAAACATGCATTTTTGTGCAGATGTTGTAGGAAGTCACCCCCTCCTCCCCAAACCATAATGTGTTTATGATTACTGCAGTTTGGAGTGTCTTTTCTTTGTAATTTTCTCATCCACACTATTTTTATATCATGCCAGTTGAGTGCTAGATGAGATATGCAATTTTCCCTTGCAAAATATGCAAGACTATCCTCCTTCCATAACCAAGTATCTTTTTGAGTACAGTTTTTAGTTTCAACTAGACGTAGTCATATTTTTCCTGAACACCAAGTGTGAGTTTTGACTGTTCTACTGACCCAAGTGCATGGGCACATGGCCAATCTTAAACACTCAAAGAAGCTCTCCTCACCTTTTTGCTTCAACTTGATAGCAAAAGCACTACGCCCATGGAGATACGCATGTTCGTCCGTGATAGTGTTTTAGACAGTGGAGTCCAAACGCTGGACTCAGGCTGTCACTTGAAAGTGGCTCTGGATCTTTGCCCAGGGTTGCTGATCATGTAATTGGAGGAGAAACTTTGGGGAGGGGGTTATTATCTTTCTTCTTAATATTTAAATGTCTTTTTTTTTTTTGCAGACAATAACTACACATTTCATTTTAAAAAAGACAAAGATATATATATATATATATATATATATATATATATATATATATATATACTTGTTTTAATTTCAAATGATTTTAGCAACATCTTATCGTGAACCTTTTTGAGTGATCATTTTAGTGAGACAGGAGGTGTCCTGACTAATCTTAATACTCTAAACCACTAAACTCAGCGGTCTTTTTTCTTCATGGCAATGACAAAAACACTGCTGTATACATATCTACTACTTGTCAAGTTAATATAACCTACTATAATTTAGTAGCAAAACTAGTTATTATAGTTATCCTTTTTCACTTTTCAAATCCGAACATGAAAGAAGAAATCTTTTTTCTGTCTTAAAACCCAATTCTCCAACTCAAATGAATTAGAAATCCTTTAAAAAAAGCTCTTGTTTGCCAGTTTCATTAAAAATGTTTTCGAATGAAACTGACAAAACTTTTGGCTATATCTATGATTCCCCGCACCCATTTTGCTCTTTTGTATTACAATGGCAATATTTTCTCAATGCTCTCTTCCATCTGTGGGAATGTGATACCTTTCTATGGCTGAAGGGTGGGGTGGTGGGAGAGTGGTATTCTCTAATCCCAGAATCCCTCACATCGAATCATGCAAATTTGGTGCACTTTGAAGCGAATCCAGCTCCTACCATATGCAGAGTGAAAACAACAATCTATTATGCATGCATTGCACCAAGCTTATGGTAATGCTATTTCACTGCTATTCCCTTTAAAGTCAAATTTGCAGATGCACTACATATCTAAAGTTTCTTTTAAAGTGAAAATTGCTCCATGTTGTGTGTGTGTGTGTGTGTGTGTGTTTGTGTGTGTGTGTGTGTGTGTGTGTGTGTGTGTAGGGGAGGAGGTGTGCGTTGGTGTCAGAGTGACTATCTCATGGTTCAAGTTGCGCTCTTCAAACATGATAACACAGTTGAAGGTTTCTTGTAGACAACTCTGTTTGTTTGTCACCAGTGATGGCCGCATTTCAATGTTTTTCTATCACAATCAAGTAGGACGCATTTATGTAAGCGTTTTATTTTTTATATGCATTCCTCACAAGAAAGTGGCCCACGCTTTGTATTTTACACGCCAAAAAGCTGTCGGTGCTCTTTCTTTTGCTGCGTCCATGGGTGGATTAACAACACAATGTTGATGAACCCCCACCATTTGTTCAATGGATAATTAGGACCCGAGTCGTGCCAGCAACGATTTTCCTTCTTGGCTCATCCTAATTTTAGGGTGGAATCGTGCAAAGTGTAATTGGCACGGCCCTCTGTGACTGGTTCCTCTCAATAGCATCCTAGCTGCCTTAATGAAGATAGCAGCAGCTCACTTCATTATTCCCTGCTATTATCTGTTTCGTGCAAGAATATTAACCCTTTCATGGACACTGGTCACTACAGTGCAGAGCTATAACAAAGTTGGCACTGAAAACCTTAAACCCTTATAGAGCAAGCGACTATTCCTTGTTATTTATTTATTGACACTTAAGAGCCAACCGATGGCGAAGTGGTTCCCCAGCCTGACCTTGGTGCAAGCGGTCTGCTTTCGATTCACACTTGGTGGCGGTGTGATTGTGAGTGCTTGTTTGTTTTATTGTGACTAGTGGCTGGCAACTATTTTGGGGTGTATTTGGAAGGAGCAATTGAGTATTACTGCTCTGTAGCATCTGTGTGTCAGTACTGTTGTGAAATGTGTCAACTAGGTTATTCTTGCTTCTCGAACTTCTTTCACACTTGTCCTGCAGCGTGTGATGGGTGTTCTTCACGTGCTTGTGCTCACTTGAAATGATGAGTTACAAGCTTCTGGGTTGATTAGGATTCTATAAATTTCTGTTTCAGAAGCAACCAAAAAATGCCATACTATCAAATATTCAGTTTGATTTTCAGTAATGTTTCTGTTAAAATTTGAATTTTGGATGTACAATGACATTTGAGCGAATTTTAATGTCGTGTGGAGCACACACTAATCTCACTGCTTTGTTTCTTGGTTTGCAATTATACTTCTAAGATGATATCTCATCCTGTAGATAAGTGTGTTTTAATCAAAAACATTACATCAAGAATGAAGCTTGTTTTCAACCTTTTTCTTTGCATCATGTTTGTGCAGAATTGTTGCTTTTATTAAGATGCAAAGGCCTAACAAGGTGTGGGGGAGACTCAAAATAAAGTTGTATACAAGATAAAGGAATGTGGAACAAGTACACATTTGGCAATGATTTCATCAAATAAAAACAACAGGGAACATTTCTTTTTAAAGAAAATTATAATCAGGTTTATCACATATGCATGACTGAAACCACCAATCACCTGCCAAATATTATATATTTATTTTGGGTGCTTTTGTAGGTTGTTAATGAACTAACAAACAAACAAAAATCAGTAGTATGTAGTTGTTTTATGATGCTATTTGCTTATCATGGCATACTCTAGCTCTAATAATGATCAAATAGGTACTCAAAGTTCACTACTTAACATATCTCAAAGGAAAAATAAGGCTGAATATGTTGCAAATATTTCATATGTAACATTCTGTTAAATGAAGTAGTCCCTGGTGGCATTACTGCATGCAAAGACTGTGAATCCCTCTCCTTAGGTGTGTGTACTGACTCATTCAGCACTAAATTTATGAATCAAAGCGGATTTGGCGAATAAAGCACAGGTCAGCAGGGGACCCTGGACGGTCGACGCAGGGTGGCTTATCTCTCCAACTGGCTTGTGGGAGCCCAATGCTCCTGCCAACCAGGCTCCTAGTTATTGTATGCCAGTGGAGCATTGATTTTCCACACTGTTAGCTCACATTATATCCCCTTTCCTCACAGGGAAATTGCCAGATGGGGGAAAAAAAGTACTCCCTGTAATCGATTGGTCTACTGCGCAACTGAATTCAGGTTACAAGTTGAGGGAGATGAGGAGGGGGTGGGAGGCAGTGGAGAAGGACATTTAACAGTGTGTGGAAAGGGGGGGGGGGGGGGGGCTGCGGCGAAAACATAGGGTACAGCAAGGAGGACTGATGTGTACAACAGTAAAGCAATTCATTAATAGATAAAGTCGCGCTGGCTTTGCGTACTGAGCTCATATTTTTTGCAAGTGGATTTTCACACATGGTTTGAGTTTGATTTATTCAATAAGGGACAGCACATATTATTGGACATATTTATATTCATGTTAATGAACATTTATATGTAAATATATAAGATTGTAGCTGAGGGCTATACAGTGAGGGAAAATATGTATGTAAAATGAGGCACCATTATTTGTTTAAGTTTATATACATCTTACATTCCTAGTAAAAGTAAAGACACTTAATATAAAATGCAAGTGATATCAAGTCATTTTCCAAAATCAGTTCAATAGCTATGGCGTCAACTTTAGCGGTAAGTGATCTAAAGTGGCTCCTTCATGCCGGCGAGTCGGATAAAATATCCCAGTTTTTGCGACTATGTAAGGGAGAGTTTTCGTTTTGTTTTGTTTTACAATACAACGATAGCGTGCAGGCAAAATAATGACTTGTGCATCATGTGTCGAATAGCCTACAATGTAGGCCCTACATCTATTAGATTGCACGTGAGAGAGGGAAGGAGAAAGACTGGGCATGATGCGTCTGTCAAAGCGTTCAACGCAGCTGCTTGACAGAGAGGGTGCTGACTGGTTTGGTTAGTAAAATTAGCCAATAAGTCAACAAGTGTGGGCTGTCTCTGACCGTCAGTGAAGTTATCACTAGTCTCAGTCAGGGTTGGTTGGAATTGGCAGAGGGAATATTGTGACATTTCAATTAAATTAAATTAATTTAATGTAACTTAATTAATTTCTTAATACCGGCATGGGTTTTCCCTGGGTATTCTGGTTTCCTCCCACATTCCAAAAACATGCATGGTAGGCTGATTGGACATTCTGAATGAATGAATGAATATTTCTTAATAGATATCTTAATTACTTATTCATCTATTATTATTAATTTATTAATAATACAAAGTTGATGGACAAGTGTGTATCTATGGGTTGGTGTCAGTTGTATACTGAATTTTAAGTTGTGAGTGCTGTTTTTGGAGTCACTTCTATATTTTCCATTTGTATGTCTGACTTACTGTCATATATTTGTGTCGATTGCCATTCAAACGTCTCAGTGAGCAGGACTGGCATGTGCCTATTATTTCATTGGTCTATGAGGCAGAAGAACTGAACCCCATGAACCTCGGCTGCAACCAAGTAACCAATTATATTTAGGTTGTCTCGAGAAGAGAAATTGAAATTTATAAGGTTATTTTCATGTTTGTGGTCTACCGAGTGGTCATCAACAATTGTAATTAATCCATCATAAAACCGTTACCATAATTTCCCACAAAAATAAATTCACGACTCAGCTCTATCCAAACTGCCACCAGTGCTTGTCTTACTGATTTTTCTATTGAGGGCAATTAGTTCTTCATGGGCACGAGTTGGTGATGAGCATTGTTACTTTAATTACATCCAAGTAAATATTTCATATTGGCCAAATCAGATCTTGTGGCTTCAAGATTCCTTTAAATGGAATTTTATCTGTAGCTCAAGACCATTACTGGCACTGAGTTGTGAGGCAGCCTAGAGGACAGTAATTAACTCTACTCAGCCGTGACTAAACATTTTTGACGTTTTTCCTAGTCTGGGATGAACTGTCCAGTGTGCAGAGAGAGTAACCATCTTGTCACTTAGTGTTTGTATTTAGAAAGAAAAAAAGAGACTTTTAAGATAAGAAAAAACTGAGTGCATGGCAATCAGTCCAAAGTTTTCTATTTAACATAAATTAGGGAATGAAGTGCGTGAAACAAGAACAATGTTTTAAATGTGAATGTATGTGTCTATACTCTGACCCTCGTATTATTTCATTTCACAAAGGTAAGCACCATCTAAAGTGAAGTAAAATTTCCCCAGCATGAAATTGCTATATTCAGTGCAGTAAAAAGTAGGCCATAATTGACTGTCATTGAGATCAGCATTGTTGATGAATCCGAATCGTTGGGATAATTGTCCATATTATTTTCAACTTCCAGTGAAGGTTGCTTTTTTTTCTTAAATATATATACCTTAACTATTTAAGCGTTTTCTTTTGGTGAGTTCAGGAAATTGTGTGTTTACTTCTTTGAGTTTTTTTCCCCTTTCTTCTGTTTAGCTATAAAATAATGACTTCTATAAGATCCAAGGTGACTTTGAACTTGTTACTGGGTGGATGTTCTGCAGGCATGTTTAAGAAAAACAAAACAACCTTACAGGCTTAATAACCAATACAAGTGTTCCATCAACTTTGGCTTGATTGGGTAAATTTGATATACCTACATTGTGTTTGACTGGCGGAATTGCATCAAATTGGCAGAAAGAAACCATTATAATAGCAGGGAGGGATATTGATTTGCTCTATTTATTTGATTTACTTTAAAATATAATAGCTCTGCCTAGAAGGAGATTATAGTATAAAGAAAAAGTGTTTGTATTTTTTTGTGTAGCTTGGGTTTTTCAACCACTTCTTTATCTAGTCTAGTTCATTAACGTACTCATTTTCCTTAGTACTCATTTTCTCTTTGGATTCCAAATGGAGTCAATCAATGCGGGTTGAGTAGTGATGTGTGTGCGTTGGAAAGGGGGGGGGGGGGGGTAGTTTGGCAGGAACATTAGTGGAAATTACTTTCAATGCCACATGTTGGAGCGTGAATATGATTTGTGCATTATTGCAAGAAACATGTAATATGAAATTTTGCTGCATGCCTGTCATGCTTGGCAGTGTTGCTTTTATAAGCACAATTTCAGCATGTACAAAATGGGTGAAAAATGCAAACTTTAAATCAGGCAATTGTACCATGTGACTCCACATAGAGAGAGCAAATGAGAGTGCGCGAGTGAAATACAACCATAAAAAAGCCATCCCTGCTTTCAGTTCAAATAGGTCCTATCATCTCCATGACAACAGTGGAAATGGTAACATGGAAATATATTAATGTAAAACCATGGCAACGTTCTCCAATTGAATTAAGTAGCACCTGTGCGCATTACAGAAGAAGATAAAAGACAAAAGGAGGCTGCTTGTGCTTGCCAAGCAGCTGTGGCTTTCAGACCTTAAACAGCCATCTATTTCCTCGACACTTTTATTTTGAAATGTTTCTTTCAGCCAAATAACTGTAGAGATGAATGTTTCCCCCTACTTTGCTCTCATATTTATACAAATAGATGCACAATAGAATTATTATGCTCTTGTCCTCTGCATGCATCAGGATTAAGATTAGGTTTGTTCTATCACGAGATCACGCAGTGATGCAATGGGCCGATGTTTGTAATTGCAAAAAGGATTCAGTGGTTGTGCACAAAGAGACATTAGACATGCTACCGAGTGATAGTGCTCTGTGCCTATTTTTTCCCTGAACTAAAAAGCGGAAACATCACCTACATCACCATGCCATAAAATCAGATAGATTTGATCCCCATCCCTCCCCCACCGGTATCCTCTACTGTGTGTGTTCACCAGTAATGGAAATGCTGCATTTACTTCCTTTCCATTCCAATCTGCTTTTGTGTTCATTTGAGCATGTGCTTTAAATGCATATAAGAGACAAGCATGAGTGTGCTGCAGCAAATTGTAGACTGCTGGCTGTGATCCATGCATGTAGTAGTTAACTTGTAAACTACAGCAACAATAAGTCTGAAATTAATTAATCAGCCCAAATACCAAATTAAACAATAGGGCTCTGACCATCAATAGATTCTAGCCCATGCTACATAGTTACCAAGTGTGAGGATGACTTGACATCCACAAGAAGAAGAACAAAAACTACCTAGTTGGGGACTGGACAGGCTTCCAGTATAGAAAAAGACGGAAGTGTGGAAGAAAATATTTTGTTGTTCCAGACTGTAAACTAGATTTATCACTTGTCAAAGTCATTTCTGTGACCCTATCTGCGACTCACCACTGAAGGTCTTGTCTAATTCCACTGTACTTATAGGGTGTCCGCAAAGTGTGAGCACATAGGGGATGACACTTTTCCTCACGAGACTAGAACAAGATGTCATGTGAAGTGGTCCCTTTATTCCCTAGATTTTTCTCCCCTCGACTTCTACCTTCCTGCTTAAAAGTGTTATGTTAAGTTGTTTTACTTTTTACTATTTTACCCTCCCTGTGGCAGAAATGTTAGAAAGCAAAGAAATTGGTTTTCCAGTTGTGGACAAGGTTGACTGTGTATCTGCATACCTGTCAACCTCTGCCGATAACTGCCCTTATAAATGATTATGATACCCCTTACAAACCCCCAAAAAACTTTACAAACACCGTACGACTCGTACGGTGTTTGTAAGGTTTTTTGGGGGGTTTGTAAGGGGAATCATAATCATTTATAAGGGCAGTTATCGGCAGAGGTTGACAGGTATGTGTTGTGACTGTTGCAAAAACCAAAACATGTACATGTATGACAAACAAAGGCCAAATACGAAGGAGGATGGATGATTGGCTAAAGGAGCACAGACATGAGCTCCTCAACTAAGCTTCTACTGGTTCAACTCCATGTCAATCAAAAGACAAATGCTAAAGCAAGGAAAGATTATGTACCAGTGCAGGACTAGCAGACTTTAACATGTTTTTTTTATTTGCATTTTTTGTAAACTGGAGACACAATAGATTGAGTGAGTCATTGCGATTGACCATTTTATTGCGACGAGGTAATGGGCACCTGGGGTCTTCATACTACAGTGTTTTCGTAGTACTATAAGCCTCTAAAAATTTCCTCTGTTTTAAAGCCTACGCTTTACGGTCCGGTGCATCTTGTATATGAACAAACAACCTTTTCTTATAATATTTGGCGGTGTGGTTTGTAGTAATAAATCATATATTTATACATATTCGTGCAGCCGTACATAAATCCGGGATTCATCTAGTTTTTATATTTATTACCCCGGCGTCCCCTTCTATTAAAATAACACATGTAAACGCTTATTATGCATCACAGTGAAATAATGTTTTTGTTTCTCATCGCCCATCCAGTCATTAAATGGACCATGCGTGCCCCAATCCTTGTACTTCAGGACTGTGATTTAAAGTAGAGTACCCATAAAATAATATATTGAATACAATGTATTGTCATTAATAAATAATTAGTACATTTTTTAAACAATATTAATTGAAAACAATCTGAGGATATTTCCACACTGGGAAAAAAAGGTAACAATGTATTTGCAGGTTGTCGGTTCATCCACCCAGCAGGGATTCAGCTCTCACTTATTGGTGGTATGTGTGAAAGGTTATCGTTTTAATTTGTTTTTGTGAACTGTGATTGACTGGAAATCTGTCCAAAATGTAGACTGCCTTTTGCTCCAAATCAACCGGATAGTCTCACCGCCCTGGACAATGAACAGCTAAAGTGATTTCAAACCTAGATAGAAAGATGGAAAACTAAGAGACAAACAATCTTGTCACATAGTAAATTTCTGTAGGTAATGGAAGATAAAGGTACGGTTAGATTTCATTTAAACTACATGGTGGGACCACAACGAGAGGGATACATACACTCACAATTGTCTTATCTATATTCAGCAGATTAATCATTATACTTGCATAATATTATTTCAAGAATGTGTGTGAAGCAGTGTGTATCACTGCAGCTCTCCTCCACATCCTCCAAGCTTTACTATGAAAGGTTATCATATCTTTGGCCAACTCGTGTCATTGCATACAGGCCTGGTAGTAATTTTCCATGATTACACCATGTGCTTATTTGCAATCTGAATAATACAATTAGGACATACTGTCACTCAAATCTTGCTATAGCACTTCTAATCCACTTGAAACTATGAAAAATGCAAAATACAATATGTATGCTGCAATGAGCCCATGAATGAATTTAATCAAGAAAAGGCATGGACTTATTTTGTCAGCTCAGGTGTCAGACACTTAGCACGTTTTATCAGTCTGACCTTTGATGAAAAAGGGGTGCCACCTCCATGTTCCCCAGAACCTCATTGAGGATATTAAAGGATTAGAGTTAATTAAAGAAAGCTAAGTTATAATAATGTGCATATGTATATCCCCAAATCACAGAAAGACACCAAGGTTTCACAAACAAAATGGATACGGGTAAAATTTTAAAGAAACAATTAACAGAGAGATAAATAGATAAATTTGAGAAATAAAATAATATAAATTAAAAATAAAGGTTCGAAAACCACCTTGGATCGAACCCTCGATCACAGAACTGCGAGGCCTACCCACTAACCACTTGCCTACTCGGCCACCCTAGTGAAAGTTACCTCATGTATATTTTTCACTCTCAATATAAACTCTTCATCCTACCTTCCCACTGTGAACCTGTAATGAATGTTTATTGTACTCATTATACGGTAATTGTCTGTTGCAACAGTTTTAAGTGTCCTTGGGTGTCTTGAAAGGCTGTACAAAATAAAATGAATTATTAAAAAACGTATAAATATTTACAAAATTCCATAGACTGGACCCCTGAAATTAGCAAAGATGGGAAATAATTTATAAACCTTCACACTGCTCCTACTTAAAACACAAAAAGCAGCACATTCCTCACGCAATGCATCTTTTTGCTCTTCTTCTACTTCTTTATCCAATACACTGCATGTCTTTCTGTCTCTTTCATTGCAAACCAGAGTTATGTGACACAGCATGCTATGACACTAAAGGCGTGCAACTCTAAATTCCAATGATGAACATAATGTTTGATTGGCCCTGAGAGCGGGCCATCATATGCCACACCACCGGCTGGATGGCACACAGAATGACATTTGTAGTAGGAAATGACTAGTACAGTATGTCTTTATTTTAAGAGAAACACAATGCTAGTTGTTGTTTGTCCTCCACCGTTGCATATCGTTGCCTCTCGAAACAAATGGGGTCAAAGATTTGAAAGTCTCAAGACTTCCAAATGTTTTGTTATCTTTGGTCAGCATTCTTCAAAGACAGGTTTAATATACATGTGCATTTATATATTTATCGTATACTCCATCAAATATATGTATTTCTTCCCCTCCCACTCAAACATGAACAGATAGTTTCTTCATTACATGACTACATTTATTGGAGGCATGAGGTCCACTGACATTTAATAAAATTATATTCTGAGTAAATGAAAAATCCTTGACATTTATCTTGCCCCTGAGTTAAATTGAGTTTTAAATGCCCTGAAGGTTCTCAGCTTTGCAATTACACCCAGGTGATGAATGACAAATAACAGGCACAACTTTTCTTTTGGCTTTACCAAATGAGCCATTAACATGTTGGGATTAATTTACTTTATTTTTATTTACCGTACCTTTTAACTATAGTTATTTAAAGCAAGCATATAAAGCTGAGAAAAAAAATAAAAATTATTTTCTGTCATCTGATAGTGTGAACCTGACTAACATAAATAAATATTTAACGTGATATTTGGCTTTTTATTTATGGAAAATAGGCCATATATTGGACAAAAACAATAGTATTCAAAGGTTTCATAAAGAAACAACATTAGTCTTTAAAACAATTGGGCACTGTGCTATACAAACTCAGCATACCCTGTGCAATACAATTGCCATGCTCTGTAAATCCTTTTTGTTTAGTCAACCTATTCTCATACTTATTCATGTTAACACCTGTTTTTTTCTTCAAAGTGAGTTGTCTTTACACTTTGGGGACACTTTTTTTAAATTTGTTTTAAGAATTAAGAACCCATAGCCTTGTAATTTAGAAGTATTGCTCCTTTTAAAACTATTAGCCATCTGTAATTCCTTGTATAGATGATTCTGGGTCCTTCAAAGCTCAACTCTTAGCATATATTTTTTTCTTTCATACTTTACCCAAATCAACCGCTATTTCTGCAGAAAAGACCAAAATCCGAATGATCTTATCTACCTTTCATCCTCCAAATGTTTTCATCTGCATCACATTTTACTCGAGATTAAAGTAGGCCTGTGCCTTTGTGTGCTGCTAATTGCCACAGAGCTTCAGTAATTAAAGGACAATAAAGCCTTAGTTGTAATTAGTTTCTCTTGTTTGCTTGCTTGCCCATCAATTGTACTTCAATAATACTGATCATTAGCATGCGCCGAGGCAGTGAAGGATGCTGGGAAAGAAACTGTGAATACACAGCACTCCACATTCCATTCCCATGAAGCCATGGCACTGAGCCATGTGTTTAACCCCCAGTGTGCTGGGCTGCAGTGTGCCGGTGGAGGTGGCAAGTTGGATGCAAAGACCCACTGCGCCTGTCATCCAATGCCTGTTCCGCAAAATAAAAGCGGTTGCCGTGTAACATAAGTGGCGTGCTGATATAATGAGAAGCTAAAGTGTGGGAGCAAAGAGCTCCAACAGTGAGCACAAATTGTTGTCATATTTTTTGTTTAACCAACAAGTCTCATAAACGCATCTAGGTACTCCTACAACTGTTTAAGTCCATTTAATGAAACTCCAAGATGTTTCATCTCACTAAAGAGGATACAAAATTATCTGGGCCATTATGAAATACATACCAATAAGTGGTACATTCGACCCACTAATTCGCCTTTTTAATCACTTTTTTCAACTTCATCAAACTAAGACAACAAATACTCTACATAATCAATAACAAACGTATCATTAAACTATTTAAATTATATTTTAGGGCGGTCCAGCAGGCGAGTGGTTAGCGCATCAGCCTCACAGTTCTGGGGTCGAGGGTTCGATCCCTGGTCAGTCGTTACTATGTATGTGGAGTTTGAATGTTCTTCCCAGGCTTGCGTGGGTTTCCTCCCACATTTAAAAAATCCTCCAGGTTACGCCGGTTGAACACTTTAAATTGCCCCTAGTGTGAGCGTGAATGGTTTTTCGTCTTTTCGTGCCCTGCGATTGGCTGGCCACCAATTCAGGGTTCATTTAAAACTGCCAAGCCAGCTTCTAAATGTTTTAAGATGCCTGCGCTTTGACCCGGGGATGTGTTTGGAAAAATAGTTTCTTAAATCCTTTTAAATCAGCTCTACTAAACAGAGAGGGTTTAACTTCAGAACTCCCACATTATGAACATTTAACAATATTACAAGCATGCATCCCAGAAACAGGTAAAATAACGTGAGCAGAGTGGTGAGGTTAAAGCTTTTGCGTGCAGGCGGTGGAGTGAGGATTGTGCTGTAAAGTGTGTAGCAAGCAGTGTAATAACGTCTGGCAACAGAAAATGTGCTCTGTTCTGTACTTTGCCTTGACATGATTGAAAGACAACGGTCCCATAGATAGGCCATTTCAACATCAAATGTGCATGCACATCACAGGGCAAGGGTACACTATCCATCAAATTCAGAGTGCTGTCAGAGGCAGCTCTCCTAGCTCTGGTTTCTCTTGGAACATATTTGCAGCTGTATGGCAATACAAGATTAAAGCATCTTGTCCATAATTCCACTGACTGCTGATATCTCTATTTGAGACTCCACATGGTCACATTTCACATTGTGTTTGAGCTTTTGGAATTCTTCATACGTTAATCTTACCATCTCCAGCGAGATGATTGTAATCATTTTTTTGCATTAACCATGCCAAAGGTGAAGTGGTTCTTTCACCTGGCTTAAGTACGGGCAGTGTGGGTTTGATTCCAGCTCAGTGACGGTGTGAGTGTGCGTGCGAGTGGTTGTCTGTTTCTATGTGTGGCCTATGACAGGCTGATGACCAGTCTAGTTTGTCATCTGCTTTTTGCCCAGTCAGCTTGAATAGGCTCCAGCACCCCGTGACCCTGACAAGGATGAGCAGTGTTAAAAATGAATTAATGGTTTAACGGTGCAGGCAATGAATCACAAAGCAGTTGTATGAATGCCGAAGTTGGAGAATATTAGCCAATGGAAATGTATCCTTTTTAAAAACAGTTTAATTATATTTAAGGGGAATCAATGGATTTTTTCCCCTACAGGAATTGGATTGGATTGGATAACTTTATTCATCCCGTATTCGGGAAATTTCATCAGAATTTCATTAAATTTTAGAGGTATGTCATATTTATTTGCTTATCTTAAACATTTGGTATATTATTAAGGAGGAAATTAATTTTACTAGTGATAACTGTCTAATTAAAAAGGGTTTTTGTGGTGTAGTACTGCCAACTACAGCTTGTAGTATGTTCATTTATTACTGTTTGTATGTGGGTTTTTTCTACAGTATACATTTGCCCTTCTGATTGTGCAGCTACCAGTCCAGGATATACGAGGTTTTGCCTCAAGTCAGCTGGAATTGGGAGAAGCTGAATATTGGCTCTAAAACAGATCGTGTTGTTTGCAGGTTAGGTAACGTTTAACCGATAAATGGGGGGACAGGAGAAGCGTGCTTGCAGGGTGCAGCAAATTAATTTTACCTTCAAAACTCAGGCACATGATGGACTTTCCTTACACACGCACACTCAAAAAACAAGGAAATAAACATATAAACAGTTGGAAATGCACATGAAGTCAGATTTCAGTTTTAGTTTTTGTTTTTTGCCTTCAATCTGGTTTGGCACAATAACCCGTATGGGAGTCTTGTCGGATGCATAACACGCGCTCTAAGTACTCTACATTTGTGCGCAGTTGCAGGAAAGAGCGAACGGTTGCCAAGGCAGCCAAGCCATCTCCCCCTTCCCTCCCCTCCTCACCCTTCCCCCCCCTCCCTTTTCTTTCCTCTTTCCCGTGTGTTATCGGCAGAGGTCGCACGGCAGAGGGAAGTCCGATCACTTCTGTGTACTATACATACTGGAACCAGTGCGAGAATATGAGCACGTCCGTAACAAAGCCAATGTGAGTACGTACAGAGGAGGCTAACGATTGATGCTGGAGTAAAAAATAAAAGCGTACCAGCGATAGAGATAGGGAGATAAAGTGGTAACTTTGGAGGTTAGTTTTGTTGTGGAATACCCGGATATACAGTAGTTGTGGCAGCACGTGTGCATCCATGACATTTGTGTTTGGAGTCAGGGACTATTTGTCACGCTGAGGACCACTCCGCACCGAACAGGGGGAAAAGTGCGACGAGATCAACTTTAATTTTCTTTTTTTTTTTTTGGAGGGGTGTCTATTTGTCCACTTGTTCTGGCGTGGTTGTCTTTTTGCAACACAAAAGTTTGTCCGCGTCCGAGCTGGGAGCGAATTGATGCGTTCAGGCTCGCTCAACCTGAGATGGACGTGAGATTTTACCCTGCACCCCCGGCCAATGTGGGTTCATGCTCCCTACCCGCTGATCCAAGTTGCTTGAGCTCTCTGGACTATTATCACTCCAACAAGGTACGCAAAAAATCGATGTATGACACGCGGTGTACGACTTACGTGTATAAACCTGTGTACATACACGCGTCTAGTCAACCTGCGACGTTTTTTTTTCTCATTTTCTTTACGCGCGTTTTACTTGCTGTTTTTTTTTATCTCCAAAAACATTTTTAACTTGTATATATATATTTATCAATCTAAGTTTACCGTAAACTTTTTCCTTTTCACGATCTTATCGTTGCGCAATGACGTTTTCACGCCGGTTAAGCGCAAAATCTACCATTTAGTTGTAAGTGTCAAAAGGTAAAGGCTGTAAAGAATCCATAGTATGTATAGTAGTATATAGTATGCTTCATTCTAGATTGCTGGATATGTGCTGGTAATAATGTACTGGTAATTGCTCTGTAATGCGAAACCGCACTTTGTGACTGACAGACACAAAGAGCGCATTTTGGCATTTCAGCGTACAGGTTTTATGATAAAATCGCCTGAGAAGGAGACTGTCAGGTTGGGGTGTGTTTGTGTACTGCCTACTAAAAGTTCCTTATAGTAATGGAACTAAACAAGAGTCAGGCCTTTTTAAAAAAATCATTAGGCGCACTTCTTATTAAAAACCTATTACGCATTATTAAAAAAAAGTCTGTCTTATGAAAAATGATAACGTTCAGCTTGAATAACAGTGCTTTCCATCCACCAGACCTCAAACTGCATCCATATTGATGATTTGATCATGTGTACCTAATGATGTGGCCGATGAGTTTCTAATGCCCACTTAAGTCATTTACCACTCGGACAGTCTGACATGCATCTTGATACCTGAAGACAATGATTGCCTTTTTACAGCGAAGTGAATAATAAATGAAACTCCCAGGAACTGTATGGTTTTGACAGTCTGTGCTTTAGAAAGTGGAAAAAAATGGAAGATTGCAATCATCTAATTATCGAGTGTTACTCGATCACTTCATTACACCTGTTTCTCAATAATTACTTTTGCACCCAGCCTTTCTCAATCTTCTTTATCTTTAGGGGTGAAATGAATAGGGATCACGCAAGTATGTCCAATTCATGTCCCCTGGTGACAAAGCCTCTGAATGCAGTTACCCCACTCAAGCAAAAGAATTGAAAATTTATTCTGTTCTTTTGTTTTGTTAGTCTTAACAAAAGATAGCTAAAGGTTTTAACTTGTTAAAATATGGCATTCATTAAAATCCAAAATTCTGCAAATCAAAACATTGCCCGGCATGCTAATTTGACACTTTCTTGGCCACTATTTCAATACAACTGTACTTTTTTTAGCTAATTTCCAATTATTTGGGATTCTCTTGACAGGGAATTAAAGCAATTTGAGCAAAAGGCTTATAAGACAATTTGGTGGGGATGCTGAGATTTAGCACTAATTCTCTTGCTGTTCTGTTCCACGCTGGCACAAAAAAAGCAAGAGCAAGCTTAATTGGTCATATTAGTTGCAATGTGCTTGCATTTCAGCTTAACAGTGTGTTTATTTGCAAACCTGCTCTTCACTGGGTGACTGGCGCGGGATGCTGCGCCGATACGACCGCAAGCCCACTTTGAGTAATTAGCAACGCTATGTGACAGCCAACACGTGTGCTGCTGCCATGCTTTCAGAAGCCATCCTATTGCTCATTTTGTGCGTCGCAGCTGCTTTTAATTCGTTTGCTTGCATGCTGTTAGATTGCTGCTTCTACTTGTTACAGCGCTGATTAGTCAACATCTGCAACAAGGAGTACTGAATATCAAAACGTAAACAATTGCCTCAGGCTTGTATAAATGAGCCATTTGTTTGATAAGTTTGGCGTGTCAAGTCTGTGCGAACCCAAATTGTGCACCATCACAGTCCGGAATAAACTAAATTGATATCACTAAAATTACTGGAATAGATGACAATAGATGACAGACCGACATATATCTGAATTTCTACCGAAGTTTAATGTTTTTTTTTTAAATCACGTAAAAAAATGTACCTGTTAATTAAACAATCAAGTCCCTCAGTAAGACAAATCTCAACACAATCTACGATGATTTTTAGTTTAGACCTTAAAACCAACTGTGGGGGATACATAAAGTGCAGGATGAGATCATTTAAAAAAAAAAAGATCCATAAATAACCCAGAAGATTTCTACCTCACTACTTTTCAGTGCCCACTTCATTTTCACTATGCGTTCACGTCTTTTATCTCCGCAGCGCTCTCACAGCGCCAGGGAGAATTTATATAGAATAATAGCTTCACTGCAGCTTTGAGCTGGGATAATAAGAAACTGTGTCATTTGTTAATGCTGTGTGCTGCCTCACGGGCTGCATGCGCACATGCATTGCTCATGTGATTCACAGAACACAGTTTTTAGAAGAATCACTGGGATTTTCTCCCCGTCGTGCAATTGTAACTGTACAGAGGCTATTTGTTTGTCCGCCTCCCTTTTGTTTGCACTAAGAAAAGGGAACAACTTGTGTGTTCCTTTATTTGAATACCTTAATCAAACAGTGGTAACTGCTCCAGCTGCTCCGGTGAGCCACTGCCTATACAGTACAGTACAAGAGCACATTGCGCAGAGAGAGTAGGCCTAATGTTTATACACTCAAGCCCCGCCCAGCTCATATATCCTCCCAACAACTGATATTTGCCTCGATAGGACATGACTGAAGAGCTCAAGCTTTGTTGCCTGGTGGTCTTCACTGCCTCTGATAAACTAGGGAATGATGCGCTCCATTTGAATGCCTTATCGCGCGTCAGTTTTTTATTTTTATTTTTTTTTATTTTAACTACAGTGTGTTTTTGTATGTATGCATGTGCGTGCGTTTGTGTGTTTGTGGTGCAAAGGTTACTTTCAATTTACCTATTCAGACACTTTCCATCCATGCTCCTAATGCATCAACTGAAAAGAAAGGTACATTACATACTGTACTTTGTACGAGGCACACTCATGTTTACGTATAGGATATAACCATATATAACCAATTTAAATCAGTAATGACTTCCACCAAGGACAAAGTGGAGCTGCATTTTTTTCCCCTTCTGTTTGCTCGTTTGCAGACTACTGCCCTATTTATGAGTGATGTTGAACAGCAAGTGTGGTGATTCTCATGGGGGAATGGTTCCATTATTGTGACTCATCTTCCTATTTCTCCACCCTTCATTAACTTATTGTCTGCCATTGACTGCGATAGACATCTAAAGCCATTTGAACATTGAGGTGAAGGATCACTGCCAGCCATTCCCAATTCAAATGGGTTGGATGCTTATCACTCCAAACAGTAATGAAACATCATCATTCACTGCCAGTCTTCCGTATACAAAGGGATTTGACACATATTGCCAACACTGACAGTGGCAGCCAATGAGTTAAAATCCTCAGTAAAACTAAATAGTATAGTAGTGAATATTTGACATAAGGTTGATTCAACTATGATAATGGTTCAACTATGATTTGGTTCAGTTGGAAAGTGATACAATACAGGGAAACAAAGTATTAAAATTTGGGTTGTTTTTGTTATAAATTTACTTAATAGGACTTTCCTTAGCACACACACCACCTGTTTTGTAGACATTAGGTTAGTATCAAGGCCCCTAATTTTGTTTTATCACCAGAAAATTATTTTGTAAATGTCATTACGCAAAATCCTACAAAAACAATGAAACAGAGTAACTTGCAATAGTCCACATATGTATGACTGTATACAATTGTGGAAAACTTTTTAAGGGTTATTCTTTTCCATAAAGACATTGAAAATGGTGGAGCCGATTTGACGAAGCCTCCTCACCACAAAATCATAACCTTGTTGGTATGGGTGACAAATGAATTGATTGCATCCGTCACTCAGGGCGACTGTTGCATATTCATATTGCGTGTACAATGTTGTCGCTTTTAGCTAATGACAAATTCTGTGGTATGTGACAGAGAGGCGGGAGTGAGAATCAAAAGGATGAATGCGAGTCAAATGGATTGATGTAATCATTGGTCCAATGTGGGGACGGACGATGCCTGTGAGGGTTTGTGTGTGTCTGCGTGTGTGTCTGTGTGTCTGTGTGTCTGTGTGTCATGCTAACTCAGGGCCATTCAAGCATTTTGCTGACTCTGGAATCACAATCACAATTGCTTTCATAGCCTAGTGCAGAGGAAGGCTGTGCATACCACTGTGGAAATTCCTGTGACACACACTGAGTGGGGGCAAGGCACAAATAAACACTACATCATATTCCCCTCACTTTTACGCACAGAAGCTTGTATTGGGGACTCTGGGCAGATGAAATATTAATCGAAACCATTTCATGAAACTGGAATCAGCTCTGACAGTCTGTGCATTCCTTACTGAAGGTTTTCAACCATAGCTCTTGCTAACCTTACCTTCATGTATTTGAAACCAGGAAGCTTGCAAATAATTTGTCAGAAAAAAATGTCGTCATCATCATCATAACAAATTCATAATGGTCTTACTCCGGACACCCACAGACTAGATCAAATATTATTGTTCTACACTCTACCAATAGTAGGATAGCGATCTATTGATAGATCACAATCAATGTATTCAGCATCCCTGGTTTAATATATAGTTTGTTCTTATTTTGTATGTCTGAACCTTAGTTCTTCTATGTGACCAATACCCATCTTTGAAAGAAACTGCTGTTTCATGGAATCAATGGGCAACATTTTAATATGCAAGTGTGCCGAGTGCACGCAGCAAACGCATACACAGGGCGATGAATTGCAGCAGGGAAAATTACCGACCTCATTCTTATTTGACATGCGACTTGACTTATTGCATATCGCGACAGGCCTACTCCAGACTACCGGCCAAGCAGGTGTTGGGGGCTCGTAGCTCATTACACGCAGTCGACTCTCGACGACAAGCTGAGGAGGGAGGTGCTGGCAAAGATATTTTAACACTTAAATATTATAGCGCAACACATTTGTTTTATGCCCTCACCCAACCGCGCCCCCTAAAGGCTGCACCACGTACATCGATGCCCCTACACACTTAGCCATAATGAAGCCCAGACATTTCTCAGCGCTGTGCTTACATTTGTCTCCTTGGATCTTCCCATGGGTTTTGGCAATGGGATCCTCAATCCTACCACTGAAAACGAAAGAACATGGTGTCTCCTGAGTGTTGATTGAAATGCTTGTTAATAAAAAGAGCTTGTTATAGCTATGCATTGAACTTTTGAAAGAGATTGTTTTTCAATTCAAGTGCAGTGTGTATTATTAATAGTTTTATCCAATTACATTTCATTTTTACTTTTGAAAGACTTTTTCATGATGTATTTGTGTTTCTAAGTGTTTCCTGCTGACAATACAGTTTTGCTTTGCATTGCATTTTGAAATAAATGTAGAACTTCCACATTTATTTTATACATGGTTTAAAATTGAAATCAGTGGTATCTTCATTATCAAACATGGTTGACTGGTTTATTAAATGAGAAGAAGCTGCAATATAATTGGTGACTTGTGAATTCATACTGCATATATGTACATATGTACAAAATGCACTTTATATGTTGGACATGTATGCATGCATATATGCATGTATGGAGGAGGCAGGGATTTGGACAAACATTCTCAGTTGTCTCAGCTTCCTGAGGTATGTCCTGTGCAAACACCAGTGGGCCCTGCTATAAGCTCCTTGCCAAGGTTGTAAGGCTCTTTTATTCTCTTGTTCTAATGGAATATCCCTTACAAATATAATCGGCCCTAGCTTTTGCACTACAGGTTGTAGAGATGGAACTCTCGTTTTGTACAGAGTAATACATTTACTTTGGTGAATCTGTGAAGGCCTCCTGATCTGTCAGAATACTTCTTTATCGTGGCTGACATATTTATCAAGCAGATATAATTGCCTGGGCAAGGCTGAAAATGTAGAGGAGGCTGCGACAGCCCACAAAACAACTGAGGGAATCCGACTGTGTTTCCTTTTAGAGAGATAATGATGTGCTTTGTGATTGTTTACAAGGGTTGGAGAAGTGTTTTAAAGTCTGATATACATCAAAATTATAATATTGTGTGGTCAGCTCTTTTCTCTGTTATTATATCTGGTTTTGAAGCATGGGAGTTGGCTGAATCACAATTATGGAAAGAGAAAGGAGCTTGAATGAGGTTGTTAAAAAAAGGAGTAGAGAGAAGTGAGAAAAAGTCCTTTTTAGGTGATATCAATCTCTACACTTTCACATAGTTGGGAGAAATACAGATGAGATGTGTGATGACCTTGCAGGGAAACGATAATCCAAAGAATGAAAAGTAGTATTCTGGAAATAATGACATAAGGTTAATGTAGTTGTGCTTTCAAGGGCTGTTTTAGGTCTTTTCAAGCTTCAGCAGTCTAAGATCCCATTTCGAGGGTTGTTAACAGACAGGAAAGGGTAACTTGAACTGATCTTTTTATAGTTTTGTTAATAACACAGTAGACAGTGAAAAAAAATCTTGCCTAAAGCAGCACTTACTGGCACAACCCACGAGAAGCAAGAAAGCACATCTCTGAATGTGTATATCATGCTTGTGTGTGTCGCTAAATTTCTCTGTGCATTGTATAGACTATTTACTGTGTGGTACAGCAACCCAATGCAACCTGCATGCAAATATCCTAGTGAGAATGACCAACCTTCCCGTTTACTGTGCCCCATGAAACCTGCTTTGCAACAAGTGTGATGACAGGCATCTGTTTGACCAAAAAAAAGAAGAAATCATTACATTTGGTAGCTATAAAGCAGTATGAGATGGAAGATAGATAGATCTTTCGGTTATAAGATATACAATCTCAATACCACTAAATTGATGAAATAAAATAATGGTTTGTTTCCATGCAGTATACTTTTACGTTTGTCCTATCTCACCTTCGTGCATAAAAATAAAACAAAGTTTTCGGGAATTTTGTTGTCAGGAATAATTACTTTTCCGCAAGTCAAGCCAAAGAACGCATTATTTGATTGTTTTCATCTAAAAACACTAGCACGATTTGCTATTTAACCAGAACTACAGAAGAAGAAGGAGGGCACATGTTTGCGTGCAAAGGCATTTTAGTGCCATAAGCAGCAACAAATGTTTGTGTCACAGTGGTGAAAAGCAAGTGAAACTGATAGATGGTCATGTTTTATTAAGCCTAATAATACCCCCTAATCTGGAGTTTGGGTTACACAGTGCTTTTGTAGGTAATTAGAGATCATGTCATTTGCCCGGCCTGCTGAAAACATGCACTCCACCCTAATCCCACCCTCAATCCGCCTTTCTCTGCACCTCCCTTCTTCGTTCCTCTCATTCGTTCTGTCACTTACACAAGCTCCTCCTTGTGCCTCCTGGTGAGCCGGCTTCCTGTCAACAAAGCATGTGCGCCCACGTAAACAAACAATTCAGGTAGCTACTCATCAGAAAGTCTATACCCAACATTATGTTTTTGTGCTTGGAATAGTAAAATAGAGGTTCACATTTTGCTGTGTGGAACTTGTTGGATGAATTGCCAATGCTAAGTAAATTTTCAATGGTAATGTCTTTAATTTGAGTTTCTATTGGGCAGTCTTGTTCTGGAACATTTCTACATTAACTTCCATCGATCAATGCCTCTGTTGAAATTCACAGGCTAAGAGAAAAATAATAATCCAAGTTGTCCAATTAATGTGGGAAATTGTAAATCTTATAGGACTAGTCCCTGCATATGCACGCACACACTGATGGAGCACATAGCTCCAAGGCATTTCATTTCCTCTCCTACTATGACACCACAATATAATAGGACATTGAGTCACACGTGACACCAGCAACATGGAACAATGAAATCACCCACTCTGTCTTTAAGAGCAACTCAAAAGAGTTATTACATAAACTAGAATTGCTTTGCTTTCTCCCCCAAAGTGGCTTTTGTACGTGACTGTATATTATTTGCTTATGTTTGAATATTTGACTCCATATCAATCTCTCCATGGTTGTTTTTGCAAATGCTGATTCCTGTTAAAATTCTTTCAAAGCACATTTAAAGTTAACTTTCAGTGTTACTTTCATTGGGGGATGTAAATTGTGTGGGAAGCCGACATTAGGAATCCTTCAAAGTGTCATTGTCTTATACACTGCCAGAGAGGTTATGAACCTCGACTCACTGTTTGACCTTTAGTTCATTTGGCATCCTTTACATTATATTAGCAGTACTCTTGTCAAGAATGATGGGTAAGATGAACATTGTCTGCCAATCAGTGACCATTAACAGAATTGACAATAGGCAGCCAATGTTATTTACATAGTCAGTTGGGAGAAGAATAAAACCATCACTTAAGAATAGTAGATGTTGTTTTGGTTATGTAGGACTGTTTGATTCAAAATGTACATTATGGTAGCATATCATTTTGCCTTTTTTTTAAAAAGTATGACCCATGATTAGGTAGCACTATTCCTTCATGTATTCACCTTTTGCCCTACCACGGGACACTGTCAAGATGAGCCTGTAATTAAGTCATTTAGGAACCTTGAGAAGCACTCCATAGTGCGCTGAGCTGAGACCAATCTGCCACTAATTGTCTCCAGTTTTAATTTCTAATGGAATTAGGGCCGGAGGGAGCACTGCTTAATGAGATACACTTACTGTGAATGTGTGCACTCTTTTATCTGTTTACTGTAACTGATTTAGCCCCAGTGGATAGGGAAGCAAGAGCAACTAGATCAAGATGTTCCAAATTGATGTTTTAAATGTGTTTCTGTTTATGCCACAATTCACTCCAACCTTTTCTAACTGTAAATTTGCATACCAAGAATGACAAATGTACCATCAAATGCCTCATAAATGTTTGTATAGTGATCGTGGATTTGGGTTGAGATTGAGCCTCTCTTACAATTAGTATGACAATGGGGATCCTATCCAAAGGCTTTTGGCCTACGCCTCAAAGTTAGTGCGCGGTAAGCGTGGTTCGAGGCTGCAACGGGCAAAGTTGTTTACATAGCCTTGGGAGTGTTTGTGTCTTGATTTAGAGTCCAGGCATTTCAACATCCAAATAAATTGCTTGAGACTTGTAAACAGACAAGTAAACCTCTAACAGAAGAGATGTGACAGCTGTGTTTGAATTCTCTTTGGCAGTGTTAGGTTTAACATTAAAAACTAAATCCAGGCTGGACAAGTGATTGGTGATTATGCATCTTCATATAACTAAATGCCTTTCTCCTCTTGGAATTTTAGCCAAAACAAGTTTTCAACAAGGGCTGGTAAGGGAAAAAATAAATAACAAAAGTTTAACAATATAGAAAATATATAAAACAATGTGGTCTTGTAAGGTACTTAGTACAATTTTGGATTTATTGTGGTTCTGAAGGACCATCGCAAACCGCAGACCTGAAATGGACAAACTGTGATACATGGTTCGGACATTGATGAAAAAGAACATTTGTGCACATGTCTTGCTGGACATATTGATTGTCGATACCTGCAACGTACGTTGTGGTAAAAGGCTTCACTGTAATGCCACAGGATGATCCCTGTTGGGTGCTGCTGAGAAGCGAATCATCACCATGCTTCAGGGCCCATCTTTTGCAGCAATCGACTTGATAGATCTTGCAGCTTCAATAGTACATAGGTTAAACAATTAATCTTTTTTCCACATCGAGCAATGATATAGGATCAGGTTGCAAGATATATTGGTCAGCACTATGAGCAATTCACCTTCACATTACTTTTGTCATCAAAAATAAAACTGTTATATAATTCTTATGTTATATTAGTAGCTGTGTTCATTTCATTTTGACACTTAAATAGTGAGCAATATCACAAGCTTACTTAAAATCTGCATTTTAGGTTCCACTGGAGTAAATACATCAGTGATTTATGTAACTTTAAACTACTTCACATATGTTACGGATGGATGCTCCCAGAGCATCTGAACAGTATTACACAGTACTGTCATCCTTTCGATCTGTTATGTTAATGGCACATGCGTGCCTACACATAGACAGACAGAAACAAAATGTTAAGTGATTTAGAAGCACCAAAGGTATGAAACAAAAATCTGGCCGAAGAATAATGAGTTTTGAATCTTTCAAACACTTTAGTGCAGGGGTCTCGAACTCAATTTACCTGGGGGCCGCTAGAGGCCGAGTCTGGGTGAGACTGGGCCGCATCAGGATTTCCACAAGAAAAGCACTGATAAAACTTTGCAACGTTATCAAATATCTTTATTTTTTAACAAAAAATAATGAATTAAATAAATTAACTTAAAGATGAATAAAAAATAAATCAATCAGTAATATAAAACCAAATAATACTAATGAGCATACAGTAGATATACACTGGCTGGCTAAGTAGAGAAAATGAATTATTTTTATTCCGTTTCAAATGTCTGTATTAACAGCTCTTTAACCTTTAACTTTCTGAACTTGAATGGAACATTGAACATGAAATATTCTGAACACGGCTTCTTTTGCCTACTCCTTGCTGCTAGAGACCTGGCAGCGCTTCTTCTCACATAGTCACATTTGGCTTGAGGGAGGAAGCAGTGGAGACCCTTAGTAGAGCTTGAAGATGCTCATCAGTAAGTCTGGACCTGTACTTGGACTTATTGAAGTTCAAGGTGGAGAAGAGCTTCTCACACAAGTATGTGCTCCCAAAAAGGCACATGGTCCGCTTGAACCTTCGGGAAAGTTCAGGGAAGCTGGGGGTCAACTCTCTCAAAAATTGCCCAAGCTTGTCTGCTTCTCCACTCACCTCCCTGAACTTGGCTTTGAGTGCAGAATTGCACTGCAGGTCAATGAGCTCCATTTGAAGCTCAGGAGGGGCATCTTGCACATCAAAGGAGAAGGGGTCCGCAAAAATTTGAAATGTGGCTTTGTGTGTCTTGAAGTCTGCAAATCTGTGATCAAATTCCTCCTGTAGCTTCGAAATGGCCTCAACATACTTCTCACCACTGAATGGTGTGCCTGCATCCACGAGAGCCTTGCATGCTGGGAAATGGCAAAGGTTTGTCTGAGAGAGCTGGGCTTTCCATAACACAAGTTTAGTGCAGAATGCTCTCACGTTGTCATAGGCAGCACTGACAAGTTGCCCCTGGCCTTGTAGCTTCTTGTTCAGTACATTAAGCTCATGTGTGATATCAACAAGAAAAGCCAAGTCCATGAGCCATTTGGGATCACTTAGCACAGGATCAATCAACTCACAAACGGCGTAGCTAGCTTTGACTGCTGCATTACTGTCTTTGATAGCCTTCTTGAAGAGATCCTGTTGCCTCAGAAGACGTGTTTTAAGACTGGCAACCTGGTTGGCTCTCTCATCTCCCTGGTATTTTTCGTACTCCTCAGCATGTCTCATAGTACAATTACGTTTCAAATTGTATTCCTTGTGCACCGCAACTTTTTCAGTGTAAATGAGACACGTCGGGGTGCCCCTGTGTTCAACAAAGAAATATTGCACTCCCTACTTTTCTTGAAACTGTCTGTGCTCATCACCGACCTTTCTCTTCACGGCAGGCTTTGAAAGAGACATCTCTGGGGCTCTGTAATATGTTTTTCCACTTGGAATGAGTCTCGGGTTGATCTTTCACATTCAGTCGCGCGGGTTTGTGGCGCATGTGCACTTTCGCTCTCCGTTTCAATCGCGGAGATGGCTACAGACACTGACACAGGCTGGATCACGGATCATAGCGCCTCATTCAGTTCTATGCTGAGAGCAGCGGAGGAGTGTGCGTGCCGAGCGGAGGGATCGGCCTCACGGCTTCTCCTCCGCCCAGCTGATTGGAGGAATGAATGAGTGAGTGAGCGAGGCACTGGACAGCCCGGCCGATGTCCCGCCCTCCAGAGCCGTATACCTCACCGTGATTGGTTCATTCAGCTCCGAACCAAAGTTCCCTCTAATTTTTTGTTGGTCTGAGCAGAAAGACAACCTCCCTGAGCGCACTGAGTACCAGTGTGAGCGACATCATCGGTACTCGGATGATTCGCCTAAAGACGTTTCGCCGACGGACGTTTGACACTCTTGGGCAGGCAGATGTAGCAGAACCGAGCCGTAAAATGACAGCAATCGGGTCAAATCCATCCTAAAACAGCATTTAATGATTAAATACAAATACTGGATGATATCGCGATGGAGGCAAAAAAACGTCTATAGACGTCCATTCGCCAAACGGCTCAAAATGCTCTCAAATTCGGTCAAATCCATCTGAAAACAGCGTTTAATGATTAAATACAAATACTAGTATTTGTATTTAATCATTAAACTAACAAACACTAGTACGACCTGTCCGTCTGTCAAACGTCCGTCGGCGAAACGTCTTTAGGCGAATCATCCGGTCACGACATCATCATTGCTCGCTATCGGCACACCAGTATCACACCTGCCACAAGCAGGTGCATGTCAATGTTCCCTCTAATTTTTCATGTAAAACATGCTGTAAAACAAGAAAAACATGAGTGGACAGAGCTACTGCCACTGGCTGCCACTTAAACGGCGCCATCATGGGGAAAGGGGTAAAAAAAAAAAAAAAAAAAAAAAATTAAAAAAAAAAAATCGATCTTTCATATTAAGACGGGGGCCGCAAATTATCGTCCCGCGGGCCGCAGTTGGCCCGCGGGCCGCAAGTTTGAGACCCCTGCTTTAGTGACTTCACTGTCATTTTTCTACCTTATCGCTTCAGAGTGCAGTTTGCTTTTGTAACTAGCTCAAGGCCCTTCCTCTTATTGTTGCAATATGTCAGAGCATTGTTTGAATGAGGTCACCCATTACCGATCTGGCCCGAGGCCAGCTTGACTTCAGCTGATTTAATTGAATCTCCAACATGAGTCAAACTCAAACAAGCAGAGACTGCCTTGCCATGACAGTCTCATTACTCCACATTAAGAACTCATTTCACAATGCATTGTGACTCTGGCCATGACAAATGGCGAAAGGAGATGAAATCAAATAAGTGAGTACATTTTGCAAGACTTCTCTTGAAATTTGCAAGATGAAATTCCTAGAGTACAGCCATATATGTGCTTTATCGAAGAACTCCAACCCTACCCCCTCGTTCTTATATAAATGAATGTGAATGCCTTCTGGGTTTAAATGTTCTCATGTTTGCCATCTACAGTAATGGAATCACAGCCCATGCCATTTCCCCCCTAAAATTGAATTTTTGCCAAAGCATTCTGAATTGAACCTGCCTTGTCACTCAAGCTTGAGACAGTGGTGAGTGAGGAAAGAATATGTGAATGGAACCTTTCAGTGCACATTTTTACTGTGAGCGTACCAAATAATGATGCCTTTATCACGTCTGCCACACGACAAACAAAGAGGCCTTTCTTGTCATAAACGACAAGATGTAATATCAGGCGGTATAATAGCATACATTATGCCTGTAACATTCGTAGCATCTCTCACAACAATTCAGCGTTGCATCAGCTCCAACCTCAGCAAAATGTCTCAATTAAGCATGCATTCTTTGAGAGCCACTGGCAGCTCGGCCAAAGCCCATGAGGAAAAAAAATGTATGGTGGGTCTAGCATGCCAGCACAACCCCCCCCTACCACCACCACAACAATAGGGAAGGAAATGTTGAGACTACGAGGGCTGCACAGTAGAGATATGGCAGTGTTTGCTTAGGGCTAGGTATCGGGCACAAAAACAAATACGGTTGCCCTTAATGAGCCTGTTTGCCTGCCAAAGGTAAAGACAGCTGTTGTCTCTGACCACAAAGGAACAGGCCTCAGTACCCATAGTAACATCACCCTGTGTACTCAAGACAGAAATATTAAGTCCTCTGTATGTAAATAATAGTCAGTCAAATGTAAATCGTGTACAGGCAGTCTTGTTTTAAATGAATTGCAACTTGTAGATAAGTACTCTACCAACCACCTGGAAAACTAGAGGATATAATGTATAGTACCATCATGATTTTAAATTTGAAATACTACATCCAATGGCAAGGTTTTTAATATTATTGACAGCACACATTATTCATCACTCATTATAAAACGCCATAACTAAACCTGAATGGCAACTGCAGTCCAGAGCTTGTATTGTGTTTGTCCTGTCTGTTTGTCCAGTGGGCAGCACTGTGGTATGTGGTTACGCCGTCTGCCTCACTTGAGATAAGAGGTCACTGGTTCAAATCTCTGCTCCTGCCTGCAGTTGTGGAGTTTGCATGTTTATCTCCATTAGCCTGCAGCTTGGCCAAAGTCAGCTTGGTTAGTCTTCAGCTTCCCTGCAGTCTTAACGAGGACAAAGGTTACGTATATTCTTTTGAATCAACATTTAAACATAGTTTACTGGGATTCAAATCTATCTGGAATATTTGATGCACGTTATAACCATGAACATTATAAGTGACTGAACTCGTCCTCAAGTGCTGCAGTGGATGCAGGTATTCATTCAACCGATGGAGAGGATACATTTTCACTACTCTGGTGTCTTGAAAGTGTAATCAGTTGATTGCGCTTGTTTTAGAAAAAACTTCATTCTTTAAACTGTCCGTGCTGAATTATTTTACAACAAAAACCTGCACCCAAAGTGACCCTTTGTGGAATAGTTTGAATCCCCCTGATAAACAGAATAAACAGTATATCCACCCAAAGACCAAAGCATGGAGGAATAGGAACTACTGGTTTCTAGGTAGAGTTCGCGGAACCATACTGTCGGCCACAAAAATACACAGCGAAGTATATGGTCTATCTAGGTTTAGTTTAATAAAATTAATCATTACCCTGTATTAAGTAGAAATACATAGCACCCTCTGCAGGATATGTGTAAAATTTACAATATTCCCTTCATTTCGCCTGACTGCGCAAAGAACGTACAGGAAATAGTATGTGGAATAGTAATTGTGCGTTAAGAACTTTCTTTTTCTGTTTGATAAAGCAGAACACTCATCGTTGAACTGTTTGGAGAGGCCCTACCTACTCCACTTTTTAGCATCTGTCCTTTGGGAGCACAATAATGGCTCTAATAACCTCTTCTTGTAAAAGTGTCCTCACATAAGGACACTAATGCACATGGATTTAGGCAAAGTGGTGGCCATAGTGAGAAAATGAGAACATTTCTAGATCCACTTTTCTGACTCAATCAACACACACTGGGTGCACTTTATACTAATTCCAGAACAAAAGTAACAGTAAGGCTGAGCTGTATAGAGGACCAAAGCTGCCAAAATTAAAAATAAATGAATAAAAGTGAAAATTAAAAACAACTCTGAATACAAAATTAAGAGTTAAAAATCAAAGGTTAAAAGGCAATTTGGAAATAAATACATAAATAAGTACAAAAAGACACTGAATTCGAATACAAAAATAAGATTCAAGAATGAATAACAAACATAAAAATAAATGTCGAAAAAATTTACCAAAATAAAAATACATGCAAATTGAATTAATTATCAGTTAGAATTGCCCGACAACAGCTGGGTTAGGCTCCAGCAACCTCCACCACCCTTTCGAGGATGGGCGGTATGGAAGATGAATGAATGAATCAGTTAGAAGTAACATTTGACTGCCTGAAGCTGGATTGAAAAAAAAAGGAAATCCAGTGTGTTTTAAATGATGATCTAGCCTTGAATTTCATTTGCAGACTTTGTTGGCTGATTTCCTTTACGAGACTTTTGTTGGCTCATTTACTTGTGTTGGGTGAGCTACTCTACTGAAATCTTTTGCTTTTTTCATTTTTTTTAAAGATGGTAAACATCATACATGTTTAAGTTGAAGAGTGCATCATTCCGAGATTATGTTTAAAATGCCTGTGCTGGTTGTTGATTGAGAATAAAAAGGCAATTATCCTAATAGGATATGGGACATAATGAGTGAATTAAATGAGTGTGACAGACATACAATAGGACTGCTCTGTCATCGCCTTAGCCCAGCTCTCCTATTAGAATTAATCTGCCTTGATTAAAAATGCAAATGGCTCAGTCGCAAACAGAGTTTACATGCTTTTATAAAATTCCTTTGATTTAATTACATGAAAAACTAATAACAGACATTTTATTCATCTTCCACCCTGCTTATCCTCACAAGGGTCTGGTGGTGCTGGAGCCTATCCCAGATAACTATGGGCCATTCCCAGCTAATTTATTTACTACTTTGCCAGTAAGTATTCTCACAGGGCCACATGCGAAGGTAATGAGATTAGTGCTTCTCTCTCCTCTTCACAAGCTGATCGTTTGGGTCATTGGACCAAGACGAACTGTTATATTTTTGCCACGCAGGGATTTTTATCAAGGTCTTAGTACTGCCTACTGTATTGTGAGAGCATTACAAAACCACAAATGCCTAGCATAATATATTTTATAATACTAATGGCTATGACTTCTGAATTCCATAAATGATGGTACTTTTTATTTTATGCAACTGACACCGTTATGAAACAGGCTATCTGGGTCACAGTGGAGTTAGGCAACTTCCCAACTGTATAAACATGCATTTTAAAAGACTGTAAAGCTAAAAGCTGACTGTCTGCCAGCTGATTTCTATGTTGTATGTGGCACTTCAGACAATGCTTCATGCATGACATGATTGACAGTTGCTGTAAGTTAATTTTTAGCACATATAGTCCATCCAGTTTCATCACCAATGAATGCACTGCTAGAAATGTTGATTTCTTGTGAATTTCAGAAAGAAAGGGGCAACCCTGGCGCAATAAAAACACCTCTTTTGCTACTGTGAATTACTGTGCAGAGATTATTTTTTCATTGGCAAGTCGCATTCAATCTAACCTCATCAATAACAAAAACGGACTGAAAATCGACGAGAATAATTCATTGTTTGATTTGACTTTTTTTTACCTTTTTCTGTTTCACATTCAGTTATACAACATTTATGTACAGCACTTTGTTGCAGCAGCAGTTGTTCTCAGTAGATTTAATAGATAAGTACAATTACTGTTTTCTGTACATCCCCTGACAAAAAAAATAGATGTATGTAGATTTGGGGAGGCCTGTCAGATGAGTGGTTACTGCGTCGGCTTCACAGTTCTGGGGCCCTGGGTTCGAATTCAGGTTGGTTCTCCTGTGTTGTGTATGGATTTTTTTTCCGCCAGTTCCTATCTATTTTGCATGCTCAATTAAGGCTTTGTGCAACATGGATCATGTCAAAAGTGTAGATTCTTCAATTTGATGTCTTTTGTAATGTATCCTTTCCTGGGCGAGACTGGCTAGATGGGTGGCATAACTTTTGAGAATGATTACCTGTTTGTTGAGAATGCCCCACCAATTGGACATCAGCGTAATATGTTGACATGGAAAGTATGCTGTCGATCTGTATGCATTGGCATTTTAGAGTAACATGAGGATTGAGTGGCAAAACAAAGAGGAAATGTACGTGGCACTGAAGGCAAGCTGGAGTTTAAAGTGGACAGTGAACTTCAAGGAATCTTGTGGCATGTCATTGTTTATCGTTTGTAATCTCAATGTATATTTGTCTTTTGGAGGAAGAATTTTATCCACTTCTAAACATCTGGAAAGGATTTTTGCTGGTTAAGACTACAAAAGCTCAATCCACAGTTTGCCCTGCAATGGGGCTTCTATTAAGGGCCCATATTTCATCTTTGAACACTTGTAATTCAATCAACTATAATCATCTATTATCAAAATTGCTTCTAGTAGAGTGCATGGCAAGGTCACTTGTATTGGTCAAAGGATGATGAATGTTAATTCTGTTCAAAAATCTTTTCCATAAAGTCGAAAAGGATAGTATAATATTTCTGTACCATGTCTTAAAAACATCATGCATTTTTACTGCCAAAGGTTTAAGTCACACAGAAGCACTGGTACCATTAAACTGGTTGAAGAACTCGTACAGGAAAAAAAACACTTCCTTAATAAAACTTGTTTTTAGCAGCTGACAAAGACAATATGATTTTTTGTTGTTGTTATATTTTATTGTTGCCTATGAATGTTTCTGAGGTGTGTGTGTGTGTGTTTTGAGAGTTTTATTTCGTTTTGTCCGCATTGAATTGATGATTTTGAATGGAATCATATTTTATATTTTAGTGTGTAGTTAACTGTATTTAATTTATTTATGTTGGAATTTTTTGGGAGACTTTTAGCCAAATTATTAGTCAAGTTGAATAGCCTCTCTGTTTAGTCATCTAAATATGTCACGGCTCATCATCAAAATTGACCTACGTCTTTTTATCTATGATCTCAATCTTAAAATGACGCAATCGTTCTAGTTTATAGTCAGTGTTTTGGATTTGATTTATAGTTATTCTTTTTCAAAATACATTTCAAATGATTGAAAACATGTCCAGTCTGTTTTTAGAGACCACATTGAACGAGTATGCCGATTTATCTTACTATGTCTCAAGTACATCTTATTTTCATTTATCGTTAAAGTCTCACTGTCACAATTTTCCACACTAATTAAAATGGGTGTATCTTCTCAAAAGGTATTTAAAAATATGTTATAAAGAGTTTCATAAATCAATAAATATTATGTAGCAATTTTCCTGTAGTCAGGGCGGTAGTCGAGACTTGTTGACTTTATCTTGCGATGAGTTGAAGTTGAAAGTGGGTCAGAAGAGGAAATAAGTTTTTTTAAGATAAGATTCTACCATACAGATTTGAACTGGAAACAGAATCACCATCTCAATGCACAACTGACGAGCTTGACAAGGACGTATTAGCTTTCGCTCTATTTCCATCAGCGGTTCAGTGCCCACTGAATACTGAATGGGAAATAACTTACATTTTCCCATCGACTCTACAAGACAACAAGAATAGCAACTGGAAAACAAATAATTTATCATCTTATGTTGAAATCATGTTATTTTTACATATGCACTTTTGATGACGGGCCAACAATAGCCATCTGTACTTGTATTAACTTTTAATTTGTGAATAATGTTACAGTACAGTTACCCTGTGATTGGATGGTAACTACTTCTGGCTTGTCTGTCTCTCGCCCTCAGTCAGTTGGGATAGGCTACAACTTACCCATGATTAGCTGTGCCGGGGAATGTATGGATAAAATTACCATTATTTACAATAATATTAAATGTAGTTAGGAAGAATATCCACAATGCCTTGTTAATGCTAGTCATGATTCTTTACTTGGTAACAAAAAAAGAGGACTATAGACCAAATCGTATTCATACCTTTTTGCGAAGCCCCACGGTATTTTAATGTGGGTCAAGAATAGCTGGTTCAATAAGTCATTTTTTTATGGCTGCAGCTTCTATTTTGATTTTTAGAAAAAGCTATCCAAATGCTTTTTCTTGGTGAGGTATTCTAAGGGCTACACAAATATGGACTGAAAGTCACTCTAATAGAGTCCATGCAATACAGGTGCAGAAGAGGGGAAATTATTCATTTATATTTTCAAAGGATGTCCCAATTCCTAACTGGATTGTCTTATGGGGTTTTTCGAAAGCATTCACACAGTGCATCCTACTATTTTTTTGCAACAGCAACTCAGTTTCCCTCCAGAGGCAAAAAACAATTACTACATTATGCTCTAGCAAATTGTACACAATTGAAGCAGGGAAGAGAAGCAGAAGTTGGTGCGCAAGGCATACTGTAAAATCTGCTTAAGGGGAAGGTGAAATGCAGTTCAAGGTAAAGAAAAGACATAAATACATGTTGATGAACCATTCTTGCATGGATCCATTCATTAGAATGTTTCTAGACCCAATGGGCCTCCCAGGAAAAGAGACACCCCCTGCCCCAAAATGGACCATGGTTAAGAGAAAATACAGTTACATTCTATTAATTAAAGGATATGTCTTAATAGAAACACCTGATAAATTAAAATAAATGATGAACAAAATGGTCTTATTTCGCAATGTATACACCCTCACCAAAGAGTTGAACTTAAAAAAAGTGAATAATTTGATTTAAAGAAGGTTCTTGAGCCACCTGATTGGGAGTGCGAATGCTCATCTGTCACTCTGTGTGCGCTATGGCTGACTGGCGACCAGTCTTGGGTGTAGTCTGCCTTTTGCCCGAAGTTGGATGGGATAGGCTCCAGCAACCTCGTATGGAAGTTGAATGAGTGAAAAAAGAAGGTTCTTACTTTCTCAAAAAGAGCCAAGAGGCCCATTAGATACCTCTTCCATGGACTGATGAAATTTGTATTGTGGAAATAGACCATCAAAGTATCAACTATCTCCCAGAGATCAGTCCCAGCAGTCAACATTGTTCAACATTGTGAGGAAGGGGCCCCATCGCTAGTGTTGTTGACAGCCACATTTTGTCGTTACTCCGTCATAGCAGTGCTTTTTCATTGCTGTGAACCAATGTCAGCTATCCCCCTGGACCCCTTTCAACTTGAGACCTGTAGCAATTGCCCCCTTTAACCTTTCATGTTGCAATACGCCTGGCTTCAGGTGAACTAGAGGCTATCCTAGCTGACTTTGGGCGAAAACCCACGTACACCTCGGACATGATTCAACAACTAATAGATTGCTGTTGTTATTTTTTACTTGGTCTTTAAAAATGAAGAGTATAGAGTAAGAAAATCTGAGAGTGTCAGTTAGAGCTATTCAGTAACTCTGCCGTTTTAACTGTACCTTTTAGAATGACAGCTGGAAATGAAGGTATGTGACAAGGAAAACCACCATGTGCCACACAGAGGGGTAAAATCAGGCCACTCGGCTCGAGAGGCAGCAAGTGAGGGGGAGTAGACGCTACCACAAGGGAAAATTTTGCTGTAGGGACTTTTGCTCTCTCTATTTCTTGTTAAATGTGTTATGCATATGAACTGCTATGAAGTCAATATAACTAATCTGATTTAGATCCCCAAGGACATTTTGTAGGTGGCTGTTGTTGAAACTAGTAGATATACATGTGACAGTATTCTAGTAAGCTTTCATTTTTCTCTGTACCTGAAAATGTTCAATAGTAATCATCCCTAAGCACAAATTATTAACCATTGACTGTAAGACAATTTGCAAATGTTTACACATTTTCTAATAGAAAGTCATCTTCAAAAATCTATTTGCATCAGGTTAAGAACTTTAAATTTGTGAACTTAACATATTTGCATCTTTTTTTTTTTAAATAAATATTTTACATCTCTTTTGTTTGACACATTTTCTAATGTACTATAAATGAGTGATTAGTGACTTACCCCATGGATGGAAATAGTGAGCTTCATGGAGCTAACAGGGTTTGTGCTGTAGCTGCATATATGCCCTAATGATATTGTTTCTGGCTCAGCAGATTTAATTCATGAGGACAAGGAAGCAAGATTGCATAATATTAGAGAGGGTCACGCAATTCCAATTGGAGAAAATTGTGAATCAAGCAACGACCCTGCATGTCTCAAGGAATGTTTTGAAATGGGCACCATAAGGCTGCCAGTAGATCCTCTCTCAGGTCCAAAATCAATGTTTGGCCTCACAATTGTCCTTTTGGATGAATGGATAAAGATTTTTCTAGGCTCTTAGGGCCATTCTAGATGTAGCCAAATACTCAACTTAATTGTTAAATCATATGTAGCACAATTATGTTCTCCTGTTGGTCCGGTCATCGATGCTTATCTGGAAGATCTTGTTGGATCGGTCAAGCAGACAAATCAGACCCTTGGGGAATCGATTACGACTTGCCCTCAGGCCTGCCCTTCATTTACATATCTACTCATTCATCAAGGATTCTCATTAAAGGCTCATTACCTGTAATTAGTGTATCATGTCGCTTTAATGAAGCCCTAGAAGGCTGGTGGAGTTGTAGTGGCTATCCTTAATTCAGACTGGTGCTCAGAATTTAGTGGCAGACAGAGATTCAATCAAGACGAACAGATTATCAAAATATTAGCACCTTCTGCTAATTCCCCTTTTTTTCCTTTATATTCTAGCGACCGCAACACCTTACTGTGGAGGGCAAGTACATATTACGGTATCAGAGTTGGGTAATAGGCGCAATGCTGAAAAAGCCATGTGCGTGTGTCTAAATCAGTGTGTGTGTTCATTCCCTGACGGCGTGGTGAGTGTTTAATCTAGCTCGGCGGTGTGCCGTTGGCCCGGCTAATCACAGTGTGTCTGTGGGAGTGCGCCGAGCCAGGGGAGCACGCCGTCGCTAACAGCGCCTGACAGACTCATTAAAGAGGCCTGGCACTGGGCTTGCAACACTCACACATACGCACACGCACGCATACTGTACATACTCACAGGGACGCATGCTTAAGAAGGTTTTGATATTTTGAGAAATCCCCAAGCTTATTTTTGACACTCTTGCACGTACGCAAGCACACGCAAAATTTGCTGTACAATGCGTGCGGTCTGTTGCTCAGACAAGAACACACACGCACACACACCACGTGCGCATGTGAGAACAAGGCAGGCGGTGACCCCTCACAGTCGCAGCCCAAACACAGACAAGAGCCGGGAGCATCTGGGAAAAGCTGGGTGGAGGATGGAGGGGTGTGGAGTGTGGGAAAAAAATGATGAGTGCAAGGGAGAAATTCCACTCCACGCACCTTGTGAAAGATCTGTTTGGACAAGCACGATGCCTCTTAATAGTCCACCTGTCCGAAGTGTAAAATATATTAATGCAGTCAAATAACTAGGTATTAGTATATTTTTAATAAGTTCACCTGATGTGACATTTTGTACAGTTTGGAAAACTGCTTGCGACATTTCTGCAGCAAGGTTAATTGCCACTCGGCAGAGCTTGTGAGTCAAGTGGAAAGAATATTTTGAGCTCAATAGCCGGTGATTGCAAAACAGGTCAGTACTAAGTCAAGTGTGGGCTTCCCAGATGTTCTGTCCCACATCTCTTCCATATACAAAAATAACATGTACATGTGCGTGGAACAGTACCAAACAAGCAGAGAGAGAGAGAGGGATCATATAAACAAACCTAACGGCAATTGTTTACATATGTTCTTGTCATTGTTGGCTGACATTTATTAGAATAATATTTGAATCTGAAATTTATGGTGTATATTACTAAACTATGAATTAAGAATGTAGGCACGAAGGAGAGGATCATATGAATGGGTATGGAGTGCTGCAAGTGAGCGATAAGGTCATTCCCTACCTGGACATTTTAAAAGCAGAAGTTGCCACTTTACCTGCAGGTTTAGTGCATTTGGCTTCTTTTTTTTTTGCTTGTTTTTTTAAGACTTGCATATCTGTACTCGCCCTTTTCATCATGAGAAAGGGATCGTGCTACCTCAGTTCTTTGGTAATCAGCAGTTGAACAAGTTTAACCCCTTTCAAAACTTGGTTCTGACCGCAAAGGGCAGAAAATAAGTGTTTTCTGGCAAAACAATGACTTTAATGCAAATATATATATATTTTTTTTATTAGACTTTTAACTTTAACACTTAAGACCAGAGGTATATTGGCACATGCACTGTGGTGCGCACCTTTTAGGCTGGTGTGAAGGCACACCAGCAAACTCTGGTACCAACCAGATAGCTGTTCCAAGACCTTGCCGGTGGTGGTCTCGATTTGGCTTCCAAAGCTACAGGGATTATAGGAAATGTTACTCTAAATTGCCCCTAGGTATGAATGTGAGCGTAAATGGTTGTCTGTCTCCATGTGCCCTGCCATTGGCTGGTCACCGATTCAGGGTGTGCCCCGCCTGGTGCCCGTACTTAGCTGGGTTAGGCTCCACCACCCCTCGCCACCCTTGTGAGGATAAGCGGTTCAGAAATTGAGTGAATGAATGGATAAGATTTTTTTTCCATCCTTGCTCTCTCTCTCTCTCTCTCTCGCTCTCTCTCTCTCTCTCTCTCTCTCTCTCTCTCTCTCTGTCTGTCTGTCTGTCTGTCTGTCTGTCTGTCTGTCTGTCTCTCTCTCTCTCTCTCTCTCTCTCTCTCTCTCTCTCGCTCTCTCTCTCTGTCTCTGTCTCTCTCTCTCTCTCTCTCTCTCTCTCTCTCTCTCTCTCTGTCTCTGTCTCTCTCTCTCTCTCTCTCTCTCTCTCTCTCTCTCTCTCTCTCTCTCTCTCTCTTCTCTCAGTCTCTCTCTCTGTCTCTGTCTCTCTCCCATTTCACATCCCATCTCATCCATCCTATTCATTTAGTGCAAATGCAGTTGCAGAGAACAAGTTTTAGAGAGGACTGAACAGGGAGAAAAAGCAACTGAGAAAAATGGCACTACGAGATGTTATGTGGTGAAAATGACAACTACTATTTATGAGTTTGGTTGTATTCTACTTTGTGTGTATTGGGACTGTTACTTCAGTGCTTGATGAAGGGACAAAATCAATAGGAAGCAGTACAGGGCAGAGGTAGTTAGCCAAGCAGTGCTCTTGTGTGTGGCACCTTTTTCTCTCACCCTTCTGAGTACAATAGCTGGTTTGCACTCTGCTCTCCACCATTCTACCTACCCCACTCCCCTCCTTGCCCCCTCTCTCAGTCCTCACCAGTGTAGGGCTGTGACATTGAGGGAATGTGATGTGATATATTGTAGTGAATAATGTATTGTACAGAGCGCATAGAGCAGATGGCAGCAGGTTGATCTCAATGCGTGTGTGTGTGGGTGCGTGCACTTAGTAAGTGTGTGCGCACGCACCCGCCTGTACTTAATGATGACGGTGTGTATGCATGATGTGCATATGAGTTTGTGTGTCTATGTGGGTGCTGACCCAGAATGGGGGAGGGGGAGCTTGAAAAGAGTGGAGGTGGTGTGGGATAGAGGGGTTGTGCATGTGTGTATGCGTGTGCGTGTGTGCGTGTGCCTCCTTTGTGAGATAAAAAAAAATGCAAATGGTGGATTATATTAATTCAGTTTTTCAAGAACACCAAGCCTTAATCCCTAAAGCATTTAAAATGAAAATAGTATGTATCTTCCCCTTAAAACTCTCCCTCATTTCCTTTCTGTTTTCCCCTCTATTTTATTCACTGTATGTAATTTACTAGTTTTCTAGGAAACAGTTCCTCTACAATGTAATTCCATGTTGGTATATTTACAGCCAAACACTGACAAATAGAAAATTGCCAAATCTTGTTCCAATGCTCTTTACTGTGTTGAGTGGATTTTGTTTTTCACCTATAAATAAATAAAAACATTAGTAATCAAGACAGTATAGTTTCAGGTCCAACTAAAATTATGATATAAATGTATATAACATGGATTAAATAAAATAACATACAATGCAATTACGCAGTTGTTATAGTTGAATGTGTTCTAAAGACTAGAATTGCACAGTATCTTTTTTTTTGCTTCCGATTCCAAGACTGTTCGGTGCCAGCTGATGCCGTTACCATGTTTTTGGAAAAGAATACATTTTTTAAAATTACAGTTGGCTGGGATAGGCTTCAGCACCCCCCGCCCGCGACCCTTGTGAGGATAAGTGGTACGGAAAATGTATGTATATATATTTATCCCAAAGACGGAAGGAAAAAAAACAGATTCCTTCTTTCCTGAATGAGCCGTCAGTGTTTTTGCGTTGCTTCCTGGAAGTATCATGTTTGAATGTGAGCAGATGGTCGTTTGGGGGTGGTGCTGGAGAGGAGGAAAGCTTGTACATGCTTGTCTCTTTGACATTAGGGACAGTGAGCATAATTGAGTAAATGTATTTAAGTATTTCAGCGAGCTGATTCAGCCTCCCTGGGGTGGTTGATATTGTGCTTAGGATGAATATTGCCCAAGGCCATTCATTAGTGGTAAATAATTGAGAAGCCTGCATAGTGCTAAGGTGAAATGCCTTTTATTATTTCATGTCGTTTGTGTTCTTCTGGCTCTTCAGTTTAAAGATATTAAAAATGCACATATCTTCCCACACTGACTCACTCCAAAGACTGTCTAAATGGGCACTAATAACTAACCACTCATCCTCGTGGTGGGCTGTGCATTAGTGTTTAGCACGTCCGCCCGACAGTTCGGAGATCGAGGGTTCGATTCCCGGTGGGTTCCAACTTTCCTGTGTGGAGTTTGCCTCCTTCCAATGTGGGTTTTGTCCAGGTACTCTGTTAGTCCTTAGAGCTCCCACTGGCAAATAACTGCATCTGCCTTAGTCCAGTACGCAGTACTACACATTAATAATAGTCACCGTAAAATGCCATTTGATTTTTTTTGGGGGTGTGGTTATACCTTTTTGAAAAAAAATAATCTACTGGAGGAAAGCTAGATTTTTTTTTTATTGCATTCTGTAGATATAATTTTGGTGAGGTCAAATACTACATCTATGCTTGTTTTGGGTTAGTAATGTCTGTAGACTGGTTTGGTCTAATTAAAGGCTACTTTTTTCTAAACAATATTTTAGGCGGGCCAGTTTTAGCAAGTTTCAGACATATTTGTGGAATTGTACATATTTTTCTGATTTGGAGCTATGCACTGTATTTTTGCTCAGTTTTAGCTCCTTTGTAGCTATTCTTGGGCTAGTTTTTAGATTAGTAGGCTGCTGACTATGCAGGGATTGGTCACCACTGGTAGTTACTCAATTATGAAATACACGTACAATACATAACAACCCAATTTTTACAACTTCTTTTTTGGAATTAAAAAATGTAGTCCAGGGTTTACAGATGCTTCACTCACAACTGTGGTTTTATCTGATCACATAAAATAATGTTTGAATTTTAACCTATTCCATTGCGATCAGTAATCACAGCTCTGTGCTGCTGCTCTGTCAGATTTTCTGTGACTGCTTGTTAGTGTGTCGAAGAATGCAGTGGTAAAGAGTCGGCTGACTGGGGTTGTATTTTGGGTGGATGGGATGTCAACTCATCAAACTCCATTGTACACGAGCTCTCTTCACCTACCCCGACAAGAAGGAATAACTGTGTTATCTGATGCCATTATTTTTATTCCTTGCAAGTGTACGTTCCCCATCAGAAGTGTGAAGGATGTGGAGATTTTAGACTATGTGACTACATGGTTTGTGTTATGTGTGTGTTTGGGGATTGAAATGCTCCTGTACAAATGCCCTGCTTGTACCTCGCAAAACTAAAGCCCCACCATGTCGTTTCCTTCCCCACTTTTGTCCTCTCTCTCTCTCTCTCTCCACTCTTTCCCCACCCTTCTGTCTCTCTTGCTCGCTCCCTCTGTCTCTATCTCAAACCACAGGCCCGGTACAGTGTGGGTGAACGAGGGGTCAGGCTCCACTCTGCCCCCCCTCCAGGCATCAGTCCAGCTAGGAAAAGACTACCCACTGCAGTGGTAAGATACTTTAGCCAAGCCCCACACCATGAAAACTGCTCCTGTTTGTGCTGCACAGTTGTTTGGAGACATTTGACCTGACTACAGACCCTAAAATGATGATGTCTAGTTGTAATGAACATAGCCTGTCGCAAATGAAAAGCAAAAGCAAATGGTATATTCACACTTGTGGCCAAGCAACACAAGTGCAAACAAATAATGCCAGAACAATAGAATTCGATTCAAAATTAATTCAATTACATGGTTTCACACTTGTACAACCATCATTATTAACATTGAATCAGAAAAGTCAGAATAAAATATCCCATCCCAAAAATGGTACTCACAAAGGTGTGCCTCTTTGACTTTCACAGTTTAAAATGTTGGACCTTTGTGTCTAACTTGTTTGCTGATCAAGGAGTTTAAGTGACTCTTCTTTTAAATTCCCTTTTTCCTTAAAATACTAAGCTTTTTAAAATGAAAAATACTGAACGAGAAGAATTAAATTAATTTCTGCATACAAACAAAATTATTAATGATCAAATAACTCAAATTTTAACCTTTAACAGCATCAGCCTGAACTTGAGAAGTGTAACTATTCTAGTTTAAAGTTTTTGGCTAGAAAGATGAGCTTATCCACATTTTCTGGGTCAACCAATTATACGTTTTTTCAGCAGCATGAATGATATTCGTGTAGAAATGTCCACAGACACCTTTGAAAGCATTCACATGCCTTGTCCATTGGTAATGTTAATGAGGAAGCCCCCAAATATATATATATATATATATATATATATATATATATATATATATATATATATATATATATATATGTATATATATATGTATATATTATTTAATTGAATTATTAATTAATTTAATTGAAAAGTCTGTATCAGTCATGGAATTGTTCCTCTGAAGAACCAAACACTATATACTACATACACTATACGCGTATACTACATGTTGTCAATGTAACTTGGGGATACTATGTTGCAATATTATTTGTATTCAAATGCACTAAGACTATGCATATACTGTTTCTGTAAAAGCAATGTTCCTGGTTTTGTATAGCACAAAATGGCAAAGAGGACACTTATGAAAGTAGATGAGTATTCTACTATGTGCTTGAAATCACGTGTCCTTCCTACCACAACTGTCAAATTTCAAACTTTTTTGAGAAGCCCCCTCACTCCTCTTTCTTTCCAATTCTGTGCAGAGGTAGCGAGCAGTAGATTGCATTGAGATAACCAATTATATGAAGGTGGAAACCAGAACCCCCCTCCCCTGCTGTAGGTTATCTGATTCTGTGGTTCACTGAGGCAAAGGGCTTGGGGTAATGTGACATTCACTCCGCCCTTTATCTACACCTCATCACTGTTTACCACCGTTAAAATGCCTTGCGCTCTGCATCCTTCCCCGAGAAACCTCAACAACATACCCTATTGTATTGGTGCACGTGCACACACACTTGCACACAAATTATCACCTCAGAATGTGTAACCGTAAGGCAGACTGGTGGGATAACTACTAACTTCCTCTTAATGCCCATGTAGTAGTTAAATATAGCACTATCCTGCACCTGCTGGGTCTCGCACATTGTATGTGGTGCTGCTGCATTTGGAGCGTTTCAGGTGTTTTGGTAATGCTGGTTAGCATATAGATTTTGCACCTTGACTTTGTGGATAACATCTTGCTCAATCTTGGTCTTTATACTTTTTATAGAATGGAAAGAAGTTGCATGATTTCAATGTACATAGTGATATACTGAATTATACATAAAGTAAGGATGGCTGATCTCTCCAGAAAAGGTTCACAATTATTTTTATTATTATTCACCCCAAACCCCAAATTTCCAGATTATTTTCTAGTTTTCTTTTAACTGGTAGTTTTAAAGAATCTGCAATGAAAACATAAGAAACTAGAAATTAGTTGAATCTATTATCTATATATGAGTATTCTCATATGACCTTAAATTTAACAGCACTAAATATACTGCCTGTAATAAACAGCAATTCTTCCTTCTTCACTTTTTTCCCTTAATATTTGCAACATTAGGCCAAAAATTGCAAACATTTAAATTCAATAATAAATACAATAAATGAAATAAGATGAATATAATGGCATGGTGAGCAAGTGGTTATCTCCCTGGCCCCACAGTTTTCGGGTACAGGGATCCGTCCTCACTGTGTGGAGTTTGCATGTTCTTTCCAGGCTTGTGTAGGTTTTCTCTCGGTACTCCGGTTTCCTCCCACATCCCGGAACCCACCAGTGATTCAAGCCTCGATCTCACAACTGTGAGGCAGACTTGATAACCACTCATCCACTGTGCCACTTGACATAAAAATGATGACTTCAAATACAGATAGACTTTTACATTTCAAGATGGAGAGTATTTATTTTTTTGCTAGGGGAACAGTAGCAGAATGGTTACCGTTTGAATGTGTATTGGAAAACATTCAAATTCCGGGGCCCATTGTCTCAGATTGAGGTTTGTTCGGTCTCTTCTGCAGTTTAATTGAACACAGAAGGAGGGAGCGAGTAAGAGATGTAGAAAGAGAAATCAAGAGAAGAGGGTGAAGATGATGAAGCATGCATATTGCATGAGGGGACCCCCCTTTCTCTATACACCAGCACCACCACCACACCCCTTTCTTCACAGAATGGCTGTGTACTGTTCTGGCCTTATTAATTCCGCTCGGTAAGAGAATTATTTTTAGATACTTGGTGTGCTGGAAAAAGCTTTTAAAGTCACAAGTATTACACATTCTGCTTGATATTCTCTTATATACATTGAAAAGTTCTAAAAGTTTGTTGAGTGTGTGTTAAGACACTACTTTTCTACACTTTTATAGTCACTGCAATGATCCACACCCTATAAAGTATAGTTGTAACTTCATTCATAGTCCTCCTATTAAGATAGGAAAAAAGGTGATAAAAATGGAAATTCACCCGTGACATATTCACAGTAAAAACATGCAAAATAATTATGACACATGACTGATAGAATAAATGAAAATCTAGTAGGAACCGTAACACAAGATACGTTTTATTGTTGTTCCTTTTGTGGTAAAGGCCATATAGAGATACGCTATATTGGCTAAACAGAGATTTCTCAATGCATTATGGCCTCGTTTCATAAGTTGACTACATAATGTAATTTTTTATGATATGATCAACACATTGAGTCAGTTCAAGCTTTTTAGAATTTCGAAAGATAATTTAGATAATCTGTTTTTAGTATCTATATTCATCATTTTAAAACAGCTATGTTTTTTTAATGTTGCTATTGTTAGAAAAAATAAGGTTACTATTACTACTTACATTAAACAGTGATAATGCCACAAACAATTTCCTAGACGACATATTTGCTTACTAATCAATGTAGTGCTATACTACAGGTTTAATATTATTTGATATTATAAAATGCAAAACTGTGGCAGATGGTGAGTGCATTTGGAACTACTTAGTTGAATTATTCAGTCCACGGCATGTCATTTTTTATTATGTGAATATAGTGTTGAAAGTTTAACAATTATAGTAATGAGAAAAAATACTGGTAGACGCATCAGACACAAACTCTCACTCACTCTCTCTTTGTCCCTCTCTCCTTCGCTCGCACTTTTCTTTCTGTACCCAACCCCCCACACAAAAAGATGTTGCCTACAAGGTTTTATGTACGGCTTATGGATTGTCCATCAATCAGATCAAGTCTTGTTGCTGTCACTGCCCTGCCCCCTACCCCCTCATCACCTGTGACTGGATGAAACGCTCCCAGCACTGTTGTACGCCATTAGCCCAGCGTAAATATTACACGTTTCCCCAGGCTATACTAGTTACTTTACTTCCACCTTGTGACTTCATTAGCTTTGAGACACTTAGCATTGTGGATGATTGTGAAGCATGACCTAGTTGTGGGCCTCGCTATGTGTGCTACTTTCTTTCCCATTTACATCCTCGCTCCCTACTACTCCCCCACTTTGCCTCTTGCAGTGAATCCCTATTATTCATTGTCTCTCTCAATTTAGGACCTCACCTACATCCTTTTAGGCCCTCTGCTTTGGTCTTCCCTATTATCCTTTTATGTATGCATTCTTTAGTTCATCGTTTAGCTCTCTTCCATATCGTATTATTACTCTCTCACATCCTTTTTATTCCTCTCTCCCCCAGAACCCCGTGTCACACAGGGAAACATTGCAAGCAGTGGTCCCCGCTGAACAATTACCATGCAAAGCAATCCAAATAGAGATGTTTGCCGAAAACAACATGTGTGTAATTACTGCTTAATGAGGCCCTTGTCTCAGGCAGAATGCCCAATTAGACTGCCGGGGAGCGAGCGATGCCAAGGCCCCCCGAAGAAAGAGAGGGGAGAGAAATTGTGGCAGGCTGCAACTGAAACGAGAGGTTGCATACGATCGTAACATGAGAGGGAAAAAGGAGGAGGTGGAGAGAAACAGGAGAGCAGTGAATGAAAAGATTATTTCTGCTGTAAATGTGGAGTAATGGCAGAGCTGATAGCATTGGGTCGAAGATAGATTGGCATTTTAAGTAGGCAAGTGAAGCATTGGGAAAAGGGCAGACAAAGGTGCTGGGGAATTTGGACTTTATACATTGTTATATACATTATGAGCAGCCATGTTGACACATCTGGTTAGTTTTTTTTATTTAGTTTTGACCCTCGCCACATTCTGTTGCAGAAGGTCACTGATTGGGATTACAGGACTACAATGCAGGTGGAATAGGTTCACTTTTCACTCAATGATGAGTTAAATGTGATTCATTGGATCACTCAATTTGCTGTTCGAATTATCTGATTATCTAACTGCACTCAAGAGAATTCTTCAACTTAAGTAACTTAGAACAACAGAAGAATTATGATAAAGTTGTCCTACAAATCCAAGAGAGAAAACTTTTGGAAGGTGACTTGAATAATTAGCTCTACAAGTTGGAATGTACTGTACATAGTGCCAGTTTGACTAAGGGCACGTTTACACGGTGACACTCCGACCGAATCAACAGAAAATGGCATATTACATGTTCGCGTGCACAGGACACCCCTCTCCGTTCAATCGCGCCATGAATCTGCATGAAAACAATGTAGTACTCATGCAGTAGGAGGCAGGCCAGTTTTAATACAGAAACATACTGTTCCTTGAAAACTTCCTCAGCTAAAGTAGCCTGTCAACACAACTGTCATCGTTTTTCAACCTTTCTAGCAACTAAATGCTGAAAAACTGCTTTCAATTTTTTTTATTCAATTAAATTTAAATAGAGTATTAATTTTGCAGATTACAGATATTAATGAAGGTCTGTACTCCTGTCGGTCACTGTTTAAACCTGATACTGTGATATCATCTTATTTCTTGTCCTCTTTTACCCACCATGCATTTATTTTGTGTTCAAAGCTTCTTTTTTTGTGTGTGCACAAAGACGAACACTCGAATAAAACAGGGCTCCCAGTAGCCTAACGTCTGAGGAATCTGTTGAGTTTGATCATGTTGTCTCTGCTGTCTGGCTTCTGTGCAGTGATATTACAAAGAGTGACCTCAGTCAGCAAACAAAAAGGGGGCTTCATTTGACACATTGAGTTTCTTCGTGTGTGTCTTTGTGTGCGCGCACAATTGTTATTATCCAGCTCAGTCAAGGTTTGTTCCATTTGCTGCGTGCTATGAAAAAGTGTGATGCCTTTGGAAGCCAAGGGCATTTCACAATACGTCTCTTCTTAACAGGGTAGCAGTTTCTCCATCACCTTGACACTGCATCTGTTCACTTACTGAGTTGTTTGCGGGGAGGAATCTCATTTTCCCTTGAGCTAAAAACAGTGTTAGTTGGATTTTTTTTTCCATCATCGTCACAGCTGATCTTTGCAGGGAATTCCTTTGGGATTAATCGTTTTAGCGTACTTAAGATCAGAGCTTGCGTGTTGCATCTAATACTCAAGTGATGGCCCAGTACATATTGTTTCCCTACACTCTCGTAGCAGGGTCATGGGTCAGGTTTGGAGTCCTAACCCCCCGTCAGACAGTGTTTTGGCACCTGCAGCAAGTGATCTTTCAATGCCTTGTTAACTCGCTCCCAAAGACGCAGCATGTACCCGCTGTGCGCTGATTCATTCATACTCCTTCTCACAAGCCGCATAGCCCACAGGGAACGGCCTATCTTTCACCACTGAGCTCATGTAGCCTCATTACCGGCCCTGCAAATGAACGGTAATTACCGACAGTTTCATGCCACGCACAAGGTTTAACCAAAGTGACAAAGTCATTAGACTAACACGCCAGGCCACCCGTAAAGGGCTTTTCACTGCACAGAGCCCCCTTAGCATTTATTTATTTGGCTCAACCAAATTTTGGATCCCATGTCAATGTTTCCTCTTTGTTTCTTCCTGCAGTTTGATGGTGACAACATGTACATGAATGACAATAACCAAGAGTTCCGGTCACCAAACCAGGTAGGTGTTCCCACATCAATTGTTTAAATAGTGTATACTATATAATTCCTGTGCCATTGTAGACATAAAAACGAACACTGTCTATATTTACGTGAGTACAATGAATTTGTCATGTTGTGTTGAAATTCTAACAGCTCAGTTTGCCAGGAAAGATGTTGACTTTTTTAGTGGTGATAAAAGGGTTGAGGGCAAAAATGAAAAAAAAAGTAAGACTTGCCTTTAGAAAATACATGTTTTGTAAACATAGTCAATACAAAATCCATTAAAGTCATACCCTACATTTTACCTTATATACGTAGAATAGTCTCTGAATCCATACAACCTGCTTAGGGTCACGGGGGAGCTGGATGCTTGGACTCCAGCTGACTTTGGATATACACATTCAAGTTAAGAGCTATGGGAAGTTAGAGTCTTCAATTAAACTAATGTGCTTGCTTTGTGGGAGGAAACAGGGGTAACAGTGAAGACAACCCACACAAGCCTTAGCATTGAAAGCCTTCTGCTAGTGGGAGTTATGACTTTGATTATTATTATTATATTTGTTATTCCTTCACCTGCTTTAGTTCAGAAAGTCAAAATGTATTGTTGGTAAAATAGTGATCAGAATTTACAGAACTTGAAAGCTTTGTAAGTCATAATAACAAAAGTAGTTTCTATATTTTAGTCTTGATTCGGAGAATTCCCATGCTGCCATGTGCACCCTGCCGAGGTTACAAAGCTGTTCCACTGTTCTGTGGCTAGTTTAAAAACCACACTGTTTCTCCTGAATCCAAGATTCCTCTTCCCCGGTCTGCCAATCCAGAGTTGTCCAGGAAATGTTTGCAAGTCAACAATTCCACAACATTCACAGCCTTTAAAACTCCAAGGTAATCTCATTCACCCCCAGGACGTTGCCACTCACTAGCCTTTTACCCACCTCAGTGACTTCAACACCACAGATAAGGGAGTCCACCTCAGGGTGTCCTGGCTCTGCTTCCTCATGGAAAGGTGTGTTGATGGAGTTGAGGAGTATTCAGCCCACCGACTTATGACATCGCAAGATGAGATCAGCAGTTCGCTATCTTTTCTATACAAAGTGTAAATGGTGCACTGCTTTCCCCACAAGAGACAGCAGATGTTAGACCAGAATTTTTTCAAACTCGTTCTGCATTGCCTCGCTGAACTTCTCCCATTCCTCGGTTTTTGCCTCACTGACGACTAGATCAGCATGCCGCTTGTTTAGTCGGTACCCACCAGGTGCCTCCGGAGCCCCACAGGCCGGAAAGGCCCAATAGGACTCCTTCAACTTGAACATGGAACATGGTCCACTCGGACTAGATACTATACTGAAAGTCCTTACTTCCTTACAAAACTCCCACCCCTGAAACCGGGCATAATCTGGAAGAAAATGGGTGGATTGATGGATACACAGCATATGGATTATACCATGAGTATGTGTGTCAACAGGTCACTCAAAGTTTATGACAGCCTCATCAAATGGGTTTCAACGGCAATGATATTGCTTGCCTTCTGGATGCACAGTCATGGTCACAGTTGTGGAGTAACAGACAGGCGCTGTGTTAAGTGCTCCCAGCTGCTAGGCGGGAAGACACTGCTGGACATATGGCCTATTTTTTAACGTTGTGGTGTGTTGATCCAGCAGTATGGAAAGAGTGTGGAAAAACATGGCAAGGTGGACTGTCTGCATCAGTTAGCACCTTACTGAAAGCTCATGATGACAGCTCGAGACAAGCAGGTACATACAGAAATCCGGACAAACATTCGTCACTTTCTGAACTTAGGTAACATATTGTATTCATACATTATTTCTTATTGGCTTGTATTTCTTTCGTTCTGTGCTTTTTTGACCATTACTTGGTAGAACTCTTGATTGTGTTGATTTAGTAATAAATTACAATTGTATTGAAGCAACTGAGGAAAAATAAGGAGGTAATGTACTGTTTATTCGATCTGAGCATATGGCCTGACATTTACGGGAGTTTAATTTCTTCGCATCACTGTAGTCACTTCCACTAAATGCCATCATGTTTGAGTTACACATCGGTGCAACCTCCCACAAACACTCACAGGTGGTTTTGTAGCAAGGTTGCCTTACTTGTCGGGATTGAGTCGCTGTTATGGGAGGTCGAGAGGGAGCTTTAACACTTATTGTCTACTTATACCTCACATTACAGACTGGGACTATTATTATTAGCCACATTTGCTGGGCTGCCCTAATTGTGTCATTTTGTACATGAACATGTGTGCACGCTAATTGGAATAAATGTCCGGCTTTGTACTTTTTGTGCTGTGGAAGCCACGTGTCAATCACAGACCGCCTCGGCAGGTCTGCACTGTTGTGTCAACAAATAGCTTCTTAGTGGATAAAGCAATTTCGGCTTCTCAAAACATCTCAGCTGCAGTTGATGCTCTGTCAGTGATGTCAAAGAGAAGCTTACTCACCAGTCTCACAACTCCCCACCACAAACACCAAGTTCACTCTCTGGCTTTAATTCCCCAAATCCTTTAATGCACCACAACCATTTGAAATGTGAAAGGGGCTAAAGTGTGCATAGCTTGGCTCTAGTGTTGATGGTTCTGATCAAAAATACTAAGCATGAACATTAAATACTAGAATGATTCAGAACTTGGCTTTAACTGGCACTAAGGTCCATAAAAGGACAATTTTTAAACTTGCCATACTCTTCCTTATTATGTGGTAGTGAGCTGTTCTAACACATCACTTAAATCCATTCAAGTTGAATGTGTGATTAACTGGAGCCATTGATGGACTTTCAAATTCTCCCCTCGGGTCGCCATGGCAAAACCATAGAATTCCCTGTTAGATTTGGCACAAATTGAGGTGGTAAAATTATAATTCACATTTGTGAACATTGCTAATTTTGATAAAGATATCCCCTCATAATTTTAGCTTTTCCTTTAACGATACCCATAATATTAAACTCCACTGTCTCCTTTTGGCCGTCGGTTCAATTTCTTCGCTGCTCGCAATCTCCTTTTGGAAATACATTTATTCTCCCTCATTGTTTATTAGTGAGTTGCATTGCATGTCAAATTGGGAAAAAAAATATGAGTTCAATAGTATTCCAACAGTATACTGTACAAACACCTTCACACAGTAAGTGCTGAAAACGTGAAAATTTTGTGTTGAAATGTTGAGATATTAGAACATACTTATTTCCCACCGTCTAAATCACATAAATGTTTTGGGGTTGGATCAATAGAGGGCGAGAATGTTGCCACAGGGCTGGCCTGGGGACATCATCCTCCATGAGCGAGTCAAATCAACACTAAATGTGCTCCAAGTTTAATTCCCATCTATTCCTTGCAACCTGACATACAAAAATAATAATGAAAACATTATTGCTTTGTTCTTTTACTTCCCAATTTAATACACACAAAGATCTTACCTATTACTTGTGATCAGCTGCTTTCCTTAACCAGCGGGATGAGACTTTTCCATCAGGACATTTTATTTCGCTATATGAATATTAAGATCTGATTTCCCCAAAATACGTTCTGTTAAATTTTCAAATTAATGAGTTCAAATTCAAAATGACAAAAACTTGTTTCTGCACACCCCTCTGTGTTTCTAATAGATTTAATTTGCAGGTTTTATTACAAAATAATGTGCACTACTCTGAATGAGTTATAATTTTAACCGATGCTTTTGATTTCCTGGGTTTTATGGCGTTTGATGTTACATCAGACCAATCAATTTCAAGTATATAATAATTTTCTGCCTAAATTTGAAATCGGGATTGCTTTGAATGTAATTATGCGCCCAAGCAAAGTGTATACTTTGTTATTATAATTTGTTCTATGAAAGCACTCCAGACATACAGTATGCAAGCTTCAAAGGGATCTTATTTTATAAAAGACGTGCCCCTTAATACATCTTTTAACTTGTGGATTCATGAGCATATAGGAGTCTGACCATGATGCATGTCTATGAAAAAGGTGCATGGAGCCAGAACAGAGAGTCCATTGTTTGCGTCTTCCACAGCATACACAGTGAGGTAGCAGTTTGACACAGGCAGGAGATTGCATTACACATAACATCTCTGCGCTCTTAAAAAGAGAGAACCGCTAATCAGAAACAGCTTTAAAGGGGGGCATTTAACTGTCTGCTTGGAGGCAATCATTTCATTCAAACAAGATGTTTTCAAGGTTCTGACCACTGTACAGTTTCGATATGATATTGATGTTTTCCATGTGGTTCATTCATCTCGTAGTGCTAAAATGTGGTGGGCAGATTCTATTTGTGTATGTATCCGTCTAAAACCTTTACTGGAATGGTTGAATTAATGTTTTTTTTCTCTTTTAGAAGTCTGATGATGAGTTAGTAGTTGGGATGGCATCACATATAGTTCTAATTCAGACGACATAGCAAACTAAAACATGCAATTGGTCTTTTTTGCCTTGATTTTCATTTTATTTTTTTAAACAGGGCAATCATAATTTTGACATGGACTAGGAATTGAAGTAGTAGGCATCTTAATTTGCAATGCTGGTGTTAGTGTACATTTTTGCAGCAAGGTAATAATTGCATGACAAAACTTGCCACTAAAACCAAAATGGCTACCTTTAACGGCGACCACAGATTTTCTAATTTGGCGAACTGGACAATAAGTGTTCTTCGGATTCATACCAGGCCTGATCTTTTGGTGTGTTTTTGCAGACATATCCTACATGTATATTTGGGAAAATTTTGTCTGGCTTTTACCTACCCTGTAATTAACATGCATGCTTGTGTATATATATTTGAGATAGTGAAGAGAAAATGAGAGACAACAAAGGTGGATTTAAAGAAGCAGCTGTAGAGAACTATATTTTAAGTTAAAAGGAGTTTGTGGCCCTCCCTCGCTCTTGTTCGACTTGTCGCTTTGTGGTCTTCAGAGAAGCAGTAAGATTTTTCTTGTGGATTCTGCTCGCAGGTGTCTTGCTGTGCCATATGTCTTTATTTGGCCATCAACAATGGAGCAGTGGCCAGTCGTCAGTATTATAATACAGTTGGTCGTGTTCTCCCTCTCATTGAATGACCCTCATTCATTTTGCATTCTTTTATTTTAGGCTGTGTTTAAACTTGCTCATTTAAGTCCCTCAATGACTATCATTCTCCTTGTTACTCTTTTACCTCAATTTGTCTCTAATCAGAATCACTGTATTTTGTAAGCAAATTCATCCATCACCCCTTTTTCCATTTTAATTAAACAACTTGGCTAAATGTGTCACCATGAAATTACCTAATACGTGCCCAGCTGACAATGTGGTTTGTTGCGCTTATGCAGGATTTATTTCCAGCTATGTTTAGTTTTACTCTTGCAGGGGAATGTCAAACCTGATCCTATCTTCACACAAGTCAGCTCATTGCAGCTGCACTCCGCAAGACTTAGTCAACCTTGAGCTTGCCAGACCGGTCAAAAACTTACTTGAATCTAAGAAGAACATATTTTTTTATACGTCAAACATATTCATATTATTATTATTATAATTACTGTTGCCATCAACTCACTCCACCCTATCATCAATTTACTTTTGATGTCACATTCTCATACTTTGTACAGTATATCATGTACTGTAATTCTTTTTACTATAACCACGACGTTTTCCCCACTTTGAACCCTGGTACTTATTTATGAAACAATGGTGGGTGTGGCTCATACTAGGGTGTGCCATATGGTCTAAAAATTGTGGTATGTGGCGAGCTAAATACTCTTACAGGCATCCTGCATTGTTGGATCCTGGATTTTTTTTCTTTCATTTCATTTCACTTTCTTGCATTCTATGGACAAATCTTGATAGTTCATCAACATTTTATTACCGTCTATAATGTATGTATGTAAATATTTTCTGCAATTGCAAATAGTACAATCAACATGTGTTTATTCATGCTTTCCACATGACAAGGTTTGTACATCATAAACAAAATCTTAATATTGGGACACATGTTTGTGTTTCTATTTTTGTACATTAAGCATAATGGGCACATTATGCAGTTTATAAACATCCTGTATTGCCTGCTCATCACACATTAAGACACCTTCTATTGTTAGTTTATACTTAAGCTTATACTTCTACTTAGACTCAGATCACAACTTTATAGACAATGCACATGCTTATTCGTGTGCTGTTGTGAGCATGCACATTCACGTTAATCTGCTCATTATGTAAATCAAGGAGACATCTCAGGGGGCTCCTCTTCTTTAATGCTGGTCGATCAACACCACGATTCAGAATGTGTAGTGACCTTTATTCCACTTATGTTCTGAAACTCTGCTTTTATTTATCGTTTGATTTTTTGATATGACATACAAAGGCCTCCATAGGGAAAGAGTTTCAGATGCTTTGCATATTATTTGCATGCTATGATGAGATGGGTCAGGAGTCAGATCCTTTCTTATTTTGAAGGTTCTCAAAACAAGAGAAGAGACATTTCTGTTTTAAATGTGACAATGGCCGACTTGTCAAAACCACCACTATCAACTTTTCCATGCACACCATTTGACGTGATAATATTGTGACTTTGGTTAATTGACGTCCAGATGTGGTCTGGCCTATTTGAACAGCTGATGTCAGCATTTAACCCCCACCATCAGCACCTCCTCCATCTCTGTCTGAGTCACCTCTCTGTACACCACACACCCAATGTAGGCGAAGGCGTCGTTACTCAACAATGACTCAGAGTGCACTATTATAGCCCCACTACCACACTCGTCACCTTTTAGAGATTCTGCCCATCTCTCAGCGCTGTGCATGGACATTTAAGACAAAGAATGATAAATAAAAATCAAAAGTCTGAAAACGCCCACACATAATTCAATCCTTCTTTGAGGTCATATGGAGCCGTTGGCTAGGTCAGGAGAGTCTCACAATATATTCAAATCTTAGTGCTCACTTTTGTCTAGTCAGGCTAAACACTGTTTTTAGCACACACACAAAAATGCAGTACGTACAGTAAAATCGATATATGAAAACAGTGCTGGAGGAACATCAGAGTCCCATCGGCACATCATGCACGCCTATGCTTAGAGGGACTGTAAAGAGCTGTAGCCAGGGATCGGTAGTTCTTTATGTAGGTCAGCCCATGCCCGCCAATAAGTCCAATTACCGTCATGCTCCGAAATAGAACAAGCAGTAACCTTTGCTCTGCTTTTATAAGCATTGAGTGGATGCACGAGCTGATTTAAAGATGGTACATGGTGGGGAGGAAAAAAGAATTAGAAACATTCTCGGAATGGTCCCATCAGCCAGCTAATCATTAGACCGAAGAGAAACACAGTGTCAATAAAGACTTGACTCAAGACTATCAAAACGACCCCACGGTCTCCCGCATTTTACAGCCTGCTGCTTAAAATGCACCCTCTTGCAGAACAGCCGCTATCCTTCTAAAAAAGAAGCAAGTTATCAGCACCACAAGAGCGCTCAATGATTCATACACTCTTTTAACAGAAGTTGAATCCTTGCCTCTATTTCCGTCACAGCCTCTCACTTGAAATGCAGCACGATGGAGCAGAGGGATTTAGCGGGACTAAATAGTTTGATATTTCTATTGGTTTTCTGCCTGTTTCCCCCTCACTCACTCTCTTTGTGATCTTTCTCATCACAGTGAGACCAAGGTCATGGCTGATTGAAATATAATAGAAGTGTAGACATCTGGCCTAATACTGTGGGAAGTTAAATCTATTTTAATGGCCCCTGCTGCAGTGGATTCTCTCTGATGCACTCTTGCGCTTCGCTGACAGTAAATCACAATGTTCTCTTATTACCCTGACTGGAATGAGGGCAAAGAGAAAGAACAATGAGGGATCCACATCATTTGTTTGCACCCCTCCCTTGCTTTTTCCTTTCCTCTCCTCCCCGCCCCTTTGCCTGTCTCCACTCGGTTTGCCAGTCATAAACCAAAGGGCTAAAAGAGTGACATCAGGAAAATAAAAATAAAGGTGATTATACTCCAGCTATTGTGCCATATGTGATTACTGCCTTGCACTATATGTGCCATGGAGGGGGGATAAACCGCTGATATACAAAATATTTTTCATACATATTTTTAAATTAGATGACTAAAACGTAGTGGATGCCTTATTGTTCCAGTTTGAAGTTAATGTATTTTTTTAAACATCCTTCTTGCTTGGATTCTAACAGTGAACAAAAAACTATGATGGTTCAAAACTCAGCCCTTTTCTAGACTGTTTTAAAATACATTGTCCACCCACACCTGCAATTCAGAGAGCGGTCCTTCTTAAATGAGATCCATTTTGATGTGACATTTGAGAGAATTACCAGTGCACACGTGAAGTAGAGAAGAGGTTACCTTGCTGTCTCACCATTGGCTGCAGCCTCTCGTAGCCCACCTGTCCTTTAGTGACAGACACGAACTACGACCCTGCCGTGTTCTCGTAACACCTTCCCCCGACTCGCACATTCCACTTATCCTAGTTCTGTCTCGCTGTCAGTCAACCAGGTGATATTCCATTCTTTTCTCTCACACTTTATGCTTCTTGTGATACAAATGCGCTCCCTTGCCCTTTCAAAGCCAAGTAAAGCAGCCTTTTTGGGGACTCTTCAGCCGTGTACATAGTTGATCATGAGTTTGATTTCTTGTTTTTGTCTGCACCGCAAGGTTGTTTTTTGAAGGGGATTTTTGTAATTCCTCATAAGATATTTTTAAAGATTTACTGTTGCCATGTATCTATCAAGAATGCACAAACTGGACGTGAGGATCTTTATTTATGCATGGCCAGCTGTTGTTTATCGCAAAAAAACATGTTGCACTGTCATTTTACTCACACCGTAGCATATGGCTGAATGACTTTCCATAGGACATTATATACTCAATGAAAGTTATTTAGTTTATGAGGCTTTTTAATGTTTTGTCACTTTTATGTGTCCACCCTGTGTCATGAAGACAGTTTCAGGTCGTACCCCTTCTACTGCCTGTAGTCAGCTAGAATAGGCTCCAGCACCCCTGTGAACCTCGTGAGGATAAGCGGCTCAGATGATGGAACATATATACACTACCTTCAAAAAAACACTTATTCTTGAATCACTTAATAGCTAATCTGTCTGACTTTAATTAACATTAAGCATGGTCACATTAATCTTTGAAATACAATTTGTTTTAATGTCCCCAATGTTTTTCTATGTTAATAAATGATTTGGTTTACACTCAATTAAGAACTAATATAGAGTACTCTGTACTAATGAGCATTAGCAGCACAGAAAATGAATGGATGATTCTGGAATTGAACTTCATTATGCTGAATATTATGAACTTTCATAACTATGCGTGTGTTAAAGTAACAAGTTGCAGGTGGTTCAATATGATTTTAGTTTTTTTTATGATAATGCTCAAATTGTATTGTATAAACAGTTTTTCCAATCTTCAGTTAAGAGATCATCCCTGTATCTCAGGACCATTTTAATTATGTAGCAGAAAAATATCGGCAAACCAAAAACTATTGCATTTATTACATTTGGCTCTTAAGATAGCTAAGTGAATACCGTTGTTAGAGGAAAAATGACCTAAATGTTCAAATTCCAGCTTTGGAATCATGGTGAAGGTTACAAGGAAAGGGCTGAATCAACATTAGGCGTTTCATTGTGACCCCTCTTTGATCCACTGTCCTTCAATGCCCTGAAAGACAGTATATTTTTGAATTATTTATCTTACATTTGAAAATATTACACATGAAATGTCCTTGTCCCATGTCTTTTCTCCAAGGGCGTCATAGGAAGCCATAAAGGCAAACAACATTCATGAAAATAATGAAAGGCACAACTACCGAATAGCCTCAAACAGCCTTTTGTATTTTTATGATGCAGAAAATGTGCACAGAATTAAGGAAGTATATGTCTGTATTATGCGATCAATATGGAGTTTTCCTTTTTATATTCACAATAATCCTTTTTTTAATGTTAAACAGCTTTGTTTTGATCAGAGAAGAGAATGAGAACTTTCAATTTTATTTTCACTAGAAAAGGACACATTTGATACTTGGGAGCAAGTCATATCAAGACTTTATTTTGAGTTTGACATCAATAATTCAATTCTTATCTGCACTCTTTATATATGAAGAACAATCACAGCTTTCATGTTTGTATTGTTTTGTTCTCAAGTTATTCATGTGTAAGATATCTGCTCACAATATCTTAATTGGCTAATCATTGCATTTTTGTGACTGCTGCTTTCTCGATATACAAAGAGGGTTTTTTCTACCTTCCCTCTAACAGGAAAACTTAATTAAAAATATTGTATTCATTTAATTCTTTATTATTTTTAAGGTTGCCTATATTCGGCGTTCATGCTGGTGGTCAAGATCGAAAGTATTTTCTGTACAATTCACTTATATCAGTCATCATTTTACCAATCTTGTTGCGTCTGTTTCTGAACAGAGATCTGTCCACCATTAATGTGAGTAGCTATAGGTTTGATATAGGCTCGGTATGTTACCCCCTCCGTTTCCCTGTGGCAAGATGCTGTAAAGAAAAAAAAATGGACAAAACACTAACCAAAGTTGTCATGGTCTCATGTTACTAAATGAAATCCTTGACAATGCCAACAACTTTTACACTTGGATAAGTATAAAAGCTTTCAGATTCGTCTCTCTTTTGTGTTGTTCCCCGCGACCCTTGTAAACGGTTCGGAAAATGAATAAATGAATGTATACTGTTTCCCTAGCAACCATAATTCTAAATGACAACAGCCGTTGCGAAAGCATTCTAATGCGGTGGAAAAGAACTGATCATTTTAAGGAATCATCAAGAAAAGCACATTCAGCACTCAGATTAAAGTGTTTTAGTGTTATTACATTGCCTCCGGTAATAGAATGCATTAGGTCTCCTGCCCAAGTTTCACAAATTTTGTTAGGGTGATATCGTAGCTGTTCTCCCACGATTTGCTTTAAATGTTTGTTTGTAAGAAGAATTGCTGCACTGGCGGGCGGCATGACAGACTACATGAGAAAGATATTGAATTGATTTCTGAAATGTTGCAGAACGGACTATGGTTGATGTGTACCACGAGACATGAATAATAAAAAATTCTATTAAAAAGCTCTTGAAAGGCTGACACTGGAATATTATTTGTGATGATTAATTTTCTTCAGTCATTATAAAGGGGAGTTGGCATCAGATTGTCGCTGACAAAATTGCTTTTCATTCCCTAGTGAACACCCTCAGTATGCTTTTGAGAGCAGCAAACCATCTTTCTCTGTGCAGCATTATGCCAAGACAAGCGCTGTGAAAGACGGTCGCATACTCTGCTTATGCATCACTCTGTATGCATTTTTTGCAGCTCATTTACACTCACAAACTTATAATGAGGAACAATAGTTTGATTGCTTTGGTGAGATCATGAAAATAACTATAATTTGACGGTCAAGGACGTTCTTTGCAAACAAATTAAGGCTGTTTTTGTAGAACTGTTGGTTAGCAGGTGTTTATAGTCCCTATTATGAAACTGTTAATTAATAAAATCATTCATTAATACTTCTTGCTGAGTGAGGTTAATACACATTTTGCCCAAAATACAAGAACTGCCCCAGGTAAGATAAATGGCAAAAATTGAGCATGACTTAATAAATTGTGTTTTTTCTCTTGTTAAAATCCCTACTCTTGGAATAATGAAGTACATGATTTCAACTGATGGATTTATTAACTGATGGCTTTAGGTGTGCTTTTGAGATTTAAGTGCAAAGTTGTAAATGTTCAAATTGTGTTCTTGCTGATTCGCTTCCTGTGCGCCAATTCACGCCTACGTTGCTAATGAAATACTAATGCATGTCTGTGGGTTGGAGAGTCTAAATTGCTCATAGGCATGAATGCAGGTCCTCTTTGCCACCTGCATTTGATGTTTTTAATATACGTTAGTTAAAAAAACATGCACAATAATAAGCTAACGTTGCTGTTAATTTGTCTTGTATGCATTCGCAGAGCTATTCCAGTCAGGGCAGAGGAAGTAATGGCGGAGGAGGAGGAGCAGGGGATGAAGACTACGAGATCCCCCCAATTACACCCCCAAATCATGCTGATCCCTCTTTGCTACACCTCATGGAGCATGAGTCAGGGTATCCGTTTCACACCTTGCCCCACAATGGCCTGCTCAACACCTACTCCTACCCTGAGCTGCCTGCCCTAATGATGTCCAACATGCTGGGTCAGGACAGCCACCTCCTCTCAGGGCCTATGCACTCAGTAAGTACACACACCCCCTCTGACATTTTTTTCCGCCCCTTGTGACATCCCATGATGTGGTACTTTACGCAGACCTGATCTCCAATATGCTTCGTTCCCTGTGATCATTTTTTTCCTAATGGTAAAGTGTTCCTCTATTAGCTTTCAAATCAGCACGTTTAGAGGCCACGGACGCTGAGACCGTGAAGTCAAAGCAGAGGCTCGTGCCTGCCGTGTGCAGAGCTGCAGCCACGCACATCTTTGCTGTGCACAGCTCCTTTAATATCGCCTCAGCTGTGCAACTTAAAGATTTCATTAGCTCAAAGAGAACCAAGAAAGGAAGCAAGAAACTCAGCGTTTTGCATTTTTATTTGTGAAGAACAGAAAAGTGAGAAAGAGGGTAAAAAGAGGAGCTTTTAGGGGAGTGTGGGGTTTTTGAACTGAACGCTTGATAAGAAGAGGGAATGTCCCTCGTCAGCTACTTTTTCTTTTTCTAAAAGGGACCCTCATTCCCCTCTGTGAAAGCAAAGGGACTTTTTCTTGTGTCAAACATGCTTCAGACTCAACATGTAAATACCCCTGCTGAACAGTCAGATGCTTTAATCATAGAATCGAACCAGATGAATAATAGATGGCCTGTGTGGTTAATTATTCAACGTCATATACTTTCATCTGACATGAATATCACCCCCCTTCACACTTAACCCCCCAACCCCACTATGAATATTTATGCTTTAATGCGAGCATCCGTGGCGTTTATCCTCCGTTAATCAGGTTTTACGTGGTTTTCTTTCTCTTTCTCAAATGGAATAAGTTGCCTGCCCTGCATTCACTGCGGGTGGTGGCTAAAGGCCTCTGTTAGGCGGCATCGGGTCACAGATTGCTGTCCTGAATATCCTCAATCTGTTAAAAGATGCTATTGACTGGAACACAGTCGATTAAATGGCCTCTGGCTTGAGAAACCTATACGGTCATTTAGATGAGTAGATTAGCACTCCGATCTCGCCTTTGGACAAATGCGTTTACATGGTGGAGAATGTGTAACAAAGCCACAATAATATTGTTTAAAGCCTCAGAAGGGGAGTGTCATTATTTTTGAAACAACATTCGTTTCACCTTTGCAATTATTTACCTTCCAAAAGCCCTTCGGTGTAATGTTCCATTTTCTTATTTCACACCCCCTTTCTCATAAATGGACTTTCACTGCAGTAAATCACTACACAAACACAGACTTGCACGCTTGCTGAAAGGGCCGAAGATTTATGTAACACATTCATATTTCTCACTTTTACATTTTAGTACTACTCTTGCAAAGCCCGGCTAATAATAGCCTGTAATAATATTTCTTGTCGCCTAGCAACCGCCACAAGTAATAGCTTACTCTAGAAAAATAGATGACCGATAAGAAAGAAAGAGGGGGGGAATGAGAGGTAGGAGTGGGGGGATTTCAATTCATTTATTATCTCATGGGACAAGAGGGGCTTATTTCTCAGGCTGTGGAATAGGAAAGTAGGCTATATATTGAGAAATATTTAAAGAAATTGAAGATGGCGTTGTTTTCATTTTGTTTCCATTAGGGATGTTTCATTCGATGTTTCCCCTGCAAACTCAATTAACCTTAATTTCATACTGATAAGGATGTAATATGTAAGATCGAATTTCTGTCTGCTCCGTGCTTTAAGAAAATGAAGGCGGATCCAAATAAGCTCTCAGTTTCTGTGGGACTGCTCACCTATGAAAAAGCAATACTTGGGGCTGCATTGACTACCATAATACTAATCGTTTGCAGGCTTGTTCACCATCAGTAAAAAAAAGCCAATAAAAGTTCTACCTAAAGGATACACTTCTCTGCAATAAAAGCTATCATTGAGTGCACAAATAAACCTCCTACAAGTAAAAGCTCAGCTGGAGGAGTGGATTCGCTTCTTCTCAAGGGATGTTGTTGCTGGTTTTTGTACAACATGTAGCCTTAGGCTAAAGCTCTGTAAACTTCTTCTCCCTGCTTTGGGATTCTCTTCCTCAGTGCACATCGATCCTACAGTGAGCAAAGTTAAACCATTTCACGATTGAGAGTAGTGGATTGACCACCATGATGCTGCTTAGGCACAAAATGTTCGCTTTAAACGGCACTGCACAAAAGTCCAATTTATCCTGGCTGCCAGCCACCTCTTATCCTTATGATTGGAATGCCTTAATATGCAGCACACATATTAACAGCTAAATCATAAGGTGCATTGCAAACTGACACTGAGACACAAGCAATTTGAATTTGATGTACATTGAATCTTAGCTGGTCTTCTTATCGTGCAAATTCCTCTGAAAACGTAATTTTTACTTGCTGTTTTTTTCAGCTGTTGGTAAATCGGCAAACGCCGCAACAGCTATAGGTTTTGGCGTTCGTATTAATAAGGGCTCATTTCAATTTGGTTTTAAAATATATATTTTTTTATTGTTCATGAGCAACCTTGAGTGTAAGAATTCACACTTCTACCTATGGAACGTGATTTTGCTGGTTTTTTTTCCAAGTCATCTTCAGTACAAGTATTCCAAATGATGAGTCCTTGGCCTGATGACATAGTAGAAACAATGATGACTACTAAGAACTGCATCAAATAGTATGCCTTCAGGAAGATGCTGATGTGGCATCTGTTGTTGATGAATTGTTGTTATTTTCATCGTGGTTGTAGTTTAAGGTGGTCATATTTATCGCGACTCTACATAACATTTTTGTCATCGGTCATTTAATTACTTAATTGAAGAGATGAAGATAAAATTCTCTATAGCTGTGTCGCTATTGAATATTTAAAATAGCCCTCAGATATTGTTGGGGGTGTGGTGATAATGTTGTGGCCAGTTACTGTATAAATGCAGTACAGGGCCTAAGCTATCGTTTGTTTTAATAACAAACAATGCACTAAGTGCTATTTAGAGCTATGGTTACTTATTGTCATTGCTCTTCCCTTTCACGTTGACCTACTCTGGTCGTGACTATGAATCAAGCCAGAAAGAGACACGCCTTGGATGAGCGCAAACTGTGAAATGTAACATGTTGGCGTGTGAATATTCAGCACCGCCGGAGAATCCCCGTCTCATCCTTCGCTGTCAGGATGTTTGCCAGCCTGGAAAGAGGTGGCACTCAGGGGGCTCTTGTTCAACAAGCCCCCTGATTACTCAGGTCTGCTTGAGGCTGCTGTTGGGGTGTGTGTGGAGGGGATGCCAGAAAGCTCAAGTCTTTGATAAGATAAAGTAGGAGGGACATTTGCCAGTAGACAGTAATGAGGGGTCGTGGAGGGGCTCAAAATAGCGCCTTAAGGGGCACAGCGGCGTTTAAATATTGAAACACAGCACCGGCCCCTGTCTCATTACTGCTATAATGAGGCTAGTTAAAGGAGGCCAAAGCTGTGACTGCCAAAAAAACAGCTGCTAGTTAAACAAGTTGATGCCACACACCTGACTCACAGGACTCCCACTCATTTTGACTTTGGATTCATTTCTATATACAGCAGTAACCAGTTATTAAGGGTTCTTATCATTATATTATGCATGTTAGTAGGAGACTGTATTCGACAGGTTAAAAAAAGGGATTGCTGGTGTATTTTTTTTTTTTTCAATGAAGTAAAGGTTGCATTGGAGGCTCAACCGACAGATTCTGGGTTCAAATCTCAACTGTGTATGTACTGTAAGTATTCTCTGAGTTTCCTCAGCATCGAAAAATATTTTTTGTCTATTAACATGATAAAAAATTTAAAACAAAATACACAGTTCGCCCAACCAGCCAGTCTAAGACCAACACAACACCAAGGCTTTTCAGAGTTAAGGCCAAGACCCCAGAAATGTGTTCTCGAGGTGGGTTTTGAGACAAAGACTGGTCTTGAGAGTTACAATTTTTAAATTTAACAATAACAACATGTCTGGGTTTAGGTGTGCGTTGGGGTGTGTGTGCATGTGTCAGACATTGTCAGAGACACTGATCGCTACAAGGTTATGTGAGCTTGATTTACTGCAATCTGAAAGGAAATGTATTTTTGCATCACTTAGCATTTAGACAAGGGCGACAATGGGGCAGTATACACATTTCAAAACAATGACATCAAATCAATGCAGACTGCTTTATTCATTTGAAGCTTGGAGATTTTAAAACGTAGGGCAAATGGAGAAATAAACGAGTCAGAGTTTGTAGATACACATTTATATTTTGTCATGCACAAAATATAGACAATCTATTATAAAATACAATTGGAATGAAATCCCCTGAAATAATTTGAGTACACTCAATCTAGAAACACTGTGAAACTGCTTTAAAATAAACCTATCAAAAGAAATATGAATCAAAAAATATAGCAGCAAATTGCAGTTTTCACTTGACTTCACATGTTCATTGCTTGCTTGGATTACTTGTGTTTATTGAAACAGCTGTCTTTATTTCCAAAGGTTTGAGACATATCTCGTATGACCCACATGCTCTGCTGCCTTTCGCTGAGGCAGATATGACATCTTGGTGACATTCGAAGATAAATCACTTTTTGGAGCAGTAGAAATGTTTTCTGTTGTGTCTTTTCATGTCATTAAAAAAGAAGAGACAAATGCCCTTCAGTGTGTTACACTCTAGCACAGGGGCAAACCATGTCTCGCGGTTGTCAAGAGAAATGACAGCAAGATAATTGGCAGGGCACTCCCTTTTCATTTCCACTGAAACAAATAGGCTCACAAACACAATGGTGCTTAAAAAAAATAAAGCTTTGTTTTGCGGCACTTTATTATGCTGACTTTGGAGTAATGAAGTGCTGTATTAACAGACTGAGCATTAAAAACAAATGTGCATTCATTGGCGTGCATGAATATTCAAGACACTAACGCAAACAACCTTAGGCAACAGTTAGGATTGATGAATATTTAAAACAGCTTGGTCACAGCAATTTCAACACTGCGTTACAGCGGATTCTATGGGAGCATCATGTTCAAGGGTAAACAATTTGAAGAAGAAAAAAATGATTGGCCGGGCTATCTGAATGCATCTGGAATGCAGTATGCACAAAAAATGAGACTTCGATTGCATGCAAAAGACAATATACCATGTGCACATTTATAGATTAATCAGTCCATCTATAACATATTAAATACAAAAAGATAATTACATTTTTGTAGTGTAGTGTAGTGGAGGATCACCTCAAGTAAGTGTGGATACAAAGGAATGAGGAGTAATTAGAAGTTAAAGAGCCAATGTGGATGAATTCATGTATTTAATGTTAAATTCAAGTATTTAATGTTTGCAAGCGCACATCATGCTTTTTGCGCTGGCAGTTTAGTGAATCCCTCATCGCCTTGGCTGCTCCCTTTAAGAGATCGGAGGGTTGACTCGTCCTCCTCGTCAGCAATGCTACGCTAATTAGGCCCGCCACAAAGTCAGCCTGTGGGGATAATGTCCCATTATTAGAGTCATTTGTTTCAATTAACCGCTCCGTGATTCTACAATAGCAAGGCACAGCCCAGTGCAGAGGAGCCATTACTCTTGCCTGAGGAAATTCTGATGTGTCCGATTGGAGAAAGCGGCGGGTTCCTGCTTCCCGCTTGTGGTGCTGCTCCCAGATTCCATAAACAAATAATCAAAGTTAAGTTGCTCCTGGATACAAGGAGAATAAAATTACACGTTGTCTTTATAAATAATCACTCTTCTGGCCATCTGACTTAGTTGTGCATGTGTACTTAAACTAAAAGCAGGACTGACTACAATGAACTTGCTGAGGGCACATTGTGGTTGAGAGAAATTCAGTGCATAGTTTTAATGCTCTGCCTTTAAGAATGTAACTATCTCACCCTTGGGCCGGAGGTTGGACACTTAAAATAATAAAGTTGAATTAAATTATAAGGAGGAGGAGGCTTTTTTAAGCCAAACACAAAAGAATGTGCTTTGTCCCTGACATAACAACCAATAAGCGTGTCTAATAGGGCCCGGCAGCCGTCAGACAGAACCAACAATTGTGCCCTGCATTCACAAAGAGACATAAAATCAACCCAGCATCTGCCTCCGAGTGGTAGAATAATGACAGGGAAACAGCATATGTTTACATCTCCACAATACCAACAGAGACCTAGGAGAGTTTGAGAGTTTGGTTTTAAAAGTAGAGCTTGATTTTATATATCACAACTCTTCAGCCAGAGCATAATGGTAGGCCTCATAGACTAATTTCAGCTTTACTGGGCCATGATCTGATTGTACTATCACCAGGAAGCCAATGTCTGAAGGCTTTGGAGGCCAACTAGAGGTTCACAGAAGAATTTAAAAAGAAAGAAAGAAAGTAAGGAGAAGGAAAGCATAACTGCACAAAAAGTTTTTTTAACGGCACCCTAATTATCTGACTTGATTTTCTTGTGGGGGTAAAAAAGACGACAGCTTTAAAATGGTTTGGATGTTAGCTTGGCTGTGATACTACTGGCGGACAAGCCCACACATCTCTTATATTGTGATCGTCAGTTCTGTTTGCTACTGTGAGCTGAATAGAAGCACTTCTATTTGAATGAGAAGCTACTGATGTGCTTTAACAGCGAGAACGTAGGGGGTTGTATTCTGAGTTTGAATATGCTTGTGAATGTGAGGCTGGTCCAGCAAAGACGGAAACTGCATGCACGGATCAGTTTTAGAATCCCTTTATGATATGAATAATTTGACATTAGTACGCTCACTGTTGCTCACAGCTGGATGCTGGAAGAGCCATGTATATTTGTTAGCTCTATGAGATGGGGGCATAAAAAAGCTGTCCGTACATTACTGAGCAATCAAGGAATAACATCAAAAATCTGTGTGCCACTTTGAGGCTAATTTTACACGCAGCAGAAATCTCATTTTTGTAATAATCATTTGCATGTTTTTGTTATTTTTAAATCAAATCTTTTGGTGTTTTATAATATAAAAGGCTAGCTGAGCAACCACTTTTAGGTCCATTCACCACTAGATAATGGAAACTTCGATTGCTACGAAGAGGTAGCTGCCCTGTGATGCCTCTGTTGCCAGGCTCTCTCATTGGCTTTCTCCCCCCTGCTGCGCAGATGTTTACAAAGAGACATCACCAGCTCACATTAAAAGGTTCAAGTTGTCCCCTCGGGCTGTTGCTATGGAAATAACTCTGCTACGGTGGCTCATTCATGTTTGATTAATTGTATTTTTTTTCCCTGTCGAAGCTCTTTGCCTCTACAAAGACCTCATCATGGGGACATTGTACCTTGAAAACAAACAACAGTATAAGGTTATTCCATTTGATCTTTCCTGTATTCTCTCTCACATGGCACAGATAGAACCTCCGTTACCAAATCATTTTTGTCATACTAGTGCTAATAACCCTATGAAAGAATATCCAGTGCCATTCCTACCTGGTTGGGAAATCATCCTTTTGCCTTTTTCTTGTCTAAAATTGCCGACTGTGCTGCTGAGCTGCAGCTATCCACTGGGACCAATTAAGAATGCAAGGAGAGCCAGGAAGTGCAGAGGAGATGCCTTTTTGCCGCTATTTATTAAAATTCAATCTGCATGGACCCCTCCGACAGCTCGTTAAAGTACCATTAATCTAATTAGTTCTCACTTGCCACTGTTTTGACCACATTACCAAATACAAGGGTCTCGACTTTGCAATTTCGGCTGATTAAGTCTGTCCAGTGCTGAGAGGAGAGCACCAGAGCAGACAGGACATTTCCACCCTCTGTTAAATCACGAACCCCGACATCTTCTTTGATTCCTTTTTAACGTTAAGTTCAAATGATGCAGCTTGCCATTCTAAAGACATTATAAGAGTCTAAAGATATTGAAAAGCCTTGTGTATTTTATTAGACAAGCGCAAGAATTGACTGCAAGTTCATGTGATTCCTAATGCTGTCCTCCAATGATGTTGTTATTTTTCTTTTGAATCCCAACCATGAATTTGCACTTCCGGTCGCTGATTGTTTGGGCTGGGTTGTATCTTTATTTGATGAGTGCTGCCCTCGGAATGATTGCCTGCTTCTTTCTGCTCAGAGATCTGTGAGGTGGCTTTGACATCCAGTCCTGTTCATTGCTTACAGATGGCTGTTCTGACATGGCGCCGTAATTGTTTCCAGATGAAAAGTGCATGGTACATTTTCAAGATATGTCTAAAACCACCAGGCGTCACCTATGCGGCGTGGTTTATAGATTTAGTACATTATAATGGTGTGTGGGTAGACGTTTAAGTAGATGATCACATGTTTTACAGTGTGTTAAAACGAGTATTTTTTTTCTATTTATAGTCAGAAAGCTTCAGCATCAAACAGCTTTGTTTACACTTTCTTCTTGTTGGCCACATTCTGTAAGAGCAATCTTGATTGTGCTGCATATTACTTGCAGATGTCCATAAAAAGAAAATAAATAGCTACGTAACCTCAAAACGCATGCAATCAATCTGTTCACAAAATGTCTTCATTTGTTTTCTTCCACCTTGAATCTGAAAATCATACAACATGTACGATTCTCATCAGTGAATTGAATATCTATACATTGATGTTAACAACTGCACGGCCACATGCACATGTTTTTCAATACACGTCTGATATTTTTATTGCACTGCGCAACTTCCAGGAACCCACTTTCACCTTGACAGTACATCTTGTGGTGGGAATGGTTGAAAAATTACATATGACATTCTGAAATTGCATTATTCTCACTGCTCCTGCTGCTGCTTTAACCATAGTCATTTATCTATTTATAAAACCACTAAAGGCTTGTAGTACGGATAACAGCTGCATTGAGCACTGCACTCCTTCGTGCTTTTGGTGTTGAAAAGCTATTCTCTAAATTACTACATTTGCATTCCTATCCTATTGGCAGTTTCCTCATAGTTCTGTAGATATCACAACATGAAACAGTAATTGAGCAGCTATGCTGTCCTTTTTCAAGATGCACATCATTGCTGTAATCCTGCTTATTTGTTTCAACCATTTTCATCTCTCAATATAAACACATTGAATTCCTTTCATTATTAATATTTTCTTTGGCATTCTTTGACATTTTATATATTTTTATTCCTAACTATTGACACTTAAATGTACCATGGGAACGCAACTGCGTCATGGGCATCATTCAATTTCACTTTTTTGACCCCAAATTTCTCTCACTCACTCATTCATTTTTTGTCGTCCATCTATCCATGACAGTGGCGTATAGTGACAGGTAAAATTGGATGGACATTTCTCCTAGTTATCTGAAGTCAGATTGCAGGGGCATTAGCAGCTTTTCAGAAGGGAAACCCAGACTTCCCACTACTCAACAATTTCATCCAACTGCTCCAGGGGCATCCTGAGGTGTACCCAAGCCCGATGTGAGACATAGTATACCCCATGTGTCAGTGGTCAGCCCGGGGGTCTCTTTCCAGTGGAAAGTCCCCGGAACCCCTCACCAGGGAGGCATCCATGGGTCATCTGAACCATCTTATCTGGCTCCTCTCGATGCCAACCAGTAACGGCACTACTTCAAGCACATCCCAGATGACCATTCTTCTCACCCCATTGCTGAGGGAGAGCCCAGGCACACCCTGCGGAGAAAAATCATTTTGCACGCTTGTATCTGAGATCTTGTTCTTTCGATCACGGCCAACGTCGCCTGACCATAGGTCAGGGTAGAACGTAGATTGACTGGTCAATTGAGAACTTTGCCTTCTGGCTCCGTCCGATCTTCACCATGAGTATGCATCACTACAGACACTTGACCAATCTGCCTGTCCGTTTACCGCACCATTTTTCCCTCACTCGTGAACGAGACTGAGATACTTCAACTCCTCCAAGTGAGGTCAGCAGTTTTTTACCACTGGAAATCAAATGTCTCAACAGAAACTTTGCAAACAAAGACAATTAAATCTTAACTTCTTTACATCCTGTGGGTTGTCACTCCTGAGAGTAAGCATCCGATCCTGATGGACAACCCAAGGAGTTATAGGGAAAGTCAATTAAACTGTATGACATGAATCATCATTTCTTGTCATCGCTGACAGCTGTTATGAGAATCTGCTCTTTTTAGACTAAGCACTCTGAGTCATTTACATGCGGCGAACACCTCTTTTTTTTCCTTCCGCTGTGGGAATTTTTGTGGCCTCTGTGTTGCACTCAGATTTCAGACTGTCAAATAAAAAGCGCCAGTAACTGTGTCTGTATGGTAAACATGGAATTCTCTCAGGCAACTATAATTTTGTTTGGAATGTGTGCTCTTTATGTCAAGAATGTGTCATGTTTGTTTTTATTAAAGTAAAGTGACATGCAGTGTACGGTGAATAAGAAATCTAATTACGATTATATACAAAACTTTTCAAGGCTTTTCCCCCCTCTTTTGTGGCCACTGTAAGTAGTAGTTCTGTTAGCATTTTTCACCCTATTCATGCCGGAGCGTATATTTGTTTTTACAAGAGTTGTTGCTTCCACTCAAAGCGGAGGCCATTGTGATGTTCAACTTCATTGTGTTTGGGAGGACCTGGATCTATTGAGTGTCTGCAGCATACTTTGCTGCAAACGGCACCATGTAAAAAGAGGTTTTGTCTTTATTAAGTCCACACTGCTCACATTTATCGCCACTCTGCTGCTAGCCGCATCCGATGATGATGCATACTAAACATTTAAGGCCATGCCTGAGCAAACACTTTCATGGCCTCCCACACTGTTACATGATTTTATTGTCTTACTTTCACATCTTTGTGACTGTCAGCCTGCATTTCCGAGTTTGTCCTTCGTTGCGCCTTACCTTTTTCTATTCCTTCTCCTTCTCCTCCTCGCTCTGTTTTCATAGTGACGCAGTTGTCAGGCTGTCAATTCTAATCTTGTCTTGCCGATGCAGTGCTCTCCATTCAGATTTACAGCGACCCCCACACTCCCGAGTAGGACCCACCTCCCCCCCTTTGGGTCTCTCGCTTCCCCTCAGACAACAGAAACGCTGATGGGATGAGCAAGCTGAGGCTGACACCATAGTTCAGTCTTTTGATAGTAAACTACAAAGTGGAGTGCAATATATATTTAGAATCTGCTGGTCTTTAGGAAGGTAGTTTCTTACCGAGCAGCAGCCTACAATAAGTGGAACATACTTAAATTTGGAGCTACTGCCTCCATCTGATTCATCAAGGTGCCCTTTGTCCTCTACTTTGCTCTTCGAATATGTATGAAAATCTCTATTAGGCCTATTAAAGATCTTTACAGATGATAAATATGTAAATGATAGACTGCTATGATGCTGAGTGACATATTCTTCAATCGTATGCCGAGGAACAGTTTTGCAAGGTGCGATGCAAATAGAAATGGCAATGAGCTGTAGAGCAGATGTGCACATGTTCCCTCTCCCCCTTCGCCACTGACATGATCATCATCATCATCAGGGTCACAGTTGTAATATTCATTAAACAATGTGGCTTCCTCCCCCCTCAGTAAAGACAAGATTAACATCCCGGGGAGTAATCTGTAACTTTACACTTAACACGACATCACTTTTCAACACTGACTCCTACTGGTTGTCATGGGGAAGCTCTGTTTTGTTGAGGTTTTGCCACCTGTTATAGGATGTTTATTCCGGTTTACTATGGCAGACATCTGCATGCCTCGGTAGTGCTAACAAAGGAAGCCTTTCAAGAGATACCATTCAAATGCATTGAGAGGTTGTGTTTGTTAGCAACAGTCAAAAGAGCATCAATTAAACTGATTTAAAGGACAGAAGTCTGCAGCATAGCAGGCTCGGAATGGCACACAAATACATAATAATGATTATTAGTGTGTACTTTACTGGTTGCTTTAGCCGGCAATTTATGTGAGTAATCTGGTTGTTATACGTGTTAAGAAAAGGGTCTTTCACTTCTATTTTATTTCAGTAGTGACGGCAGTTGGATTCCTCAGAGGCACAGTATTCTACATGCCTTTATTTGTTCTTCCATTTTTAATGCAATTCCATTACCACTTGTTCAATCCAAAAGGAGAACCACAAGATGAAATGAAAGCATGTGCCCATTGTTCCATCCTCTAGCAAATTGCATGTTGTTGCAAAGTGTTGTCATCATGCTCTCTGGAGTACAAATTCATATGAATTGTCGTGGAAATGCTATAGTTGTTTTTTGTTGTCTCTAACCCCCTATTTTGTTCGTTCAATTTTGTCTACCTTCATTTTAGTCTCTTCATTTCTAAGGCTTGAATGGAACAGATGTCATATCTAATGCCTGTCTTCCAACTCATTGCCTGGAAGTGAGGGCTAATTATGTTTTAATGGAACACGACATACTTGCTCACAAGAAATAATTATTACCTGTAAGCTGTGAGATATATAGGTAACATCTTCACGCCATCTTGAATTGAAAGATTTCATTTCATTTTCTTTTTCTTTTTTTTTGTCTTTTGTCACCAATTGTGCTCCTGGACCTTGAATTTTGATTACTTCATTTCATGCTGTGTACAGTGTGTTGTTCAGCTATGCATTTTCTGCTGAATCAATTAGACTATGCTGTTCATTTCTTGTTTTTACTTGGATAGTTGAAGGAAAGGTGCCGACAGCTGCTGCAAGGATGGATTTGATTTAGGGAGGAAATTGTGGAATCTAAAAGATGTGGTAGTGATTACAAAATGTGTATTAGCATATCAAAGTAGAAAAACAGTTGTGATGGACTGCTAACCCTCAGATGTGGCTGTAACAGCCAAACAGCAATGTTGAGGGTAAATATAATATATCGCACATTTATTTTTAAAATGGCAGTAAAGTTTAAATCAACAAAAACAATTGAACTTTAAATGCAGTGAAATACAGAATTCAGTATCCAGTATTTCATTCAGATGAAAACATTTGTTGTGAATTGTAGCAGGTGCTATAATCATGCCTGTCATGGGTTTTTAAAACAACATTAAAAAATAAATGTGCGCTTTGTCTTTGTTTTTCTAGATTGGCTTAGTCTTGTAATTTCTGGTTGTAGGCAAAGTCTGGGGCTTATATAGACGGTTTGGGTTCAATACTGCTGCCTGTTTTCTGCTTTTTTCTTTTGAGCAAAATCTTAGTTGTGATGCTGATGATAACTAGAAAAGAAATACTACTTTGACTAGGTTGAGCATTTTCAAAACCAAGAAAAATCCAGGTTAACGCCTCTTTCTCTGTCTTGCAATGTCTTTGGGCTTACCCACACCCTTTGCCCTCCCTTCTCTGTCTTGTTCTCTCTCCCTGCGTTTGATGTGTTTTCTCTGCATCCAAGAAGGCAATTTTCATACAGAATCACACCCAGGATCAGGTGACCTGGATTTGACTCAACGTCTGAACCCCACACACAAAATGAAAGTGCATCCATGTGTATTGGATGTTGCACATCATGCGGATGTGAGCAGTTTACGCTTTCTGAAAGTGGACTGAGATTGCCCTGTGTTATTGCAGACAAACAATGTGATTACAGCCTTTAAATATAGATATTTAGAATGTTTTTTTCCACCCACTGTGTTTTCTAGAAGAACAGACAGAAGATATGTCTGGGATTTATTTCAAAGTAAAGACCAATATTACTAGTACTGTACTATGCTTCAAAGAAGATTAGGTTATTTCTATCTTTGGCCAGTTTGGCTCTCCGATACCACAGAGGCAAAGTGATGTCCTTCATGTACATTTAGTTCGTAAATCGATCTGTTCCTTCAAAGAACAAACTTTGGCTGCATTTCACAGACTGTTTGTTTTCACCCTCGAACTGCAAACCTTGCTGTAGTTTACCTTTAAACACAGCAATGGCCTTTAAATCCTCACCACGTTATTTGCCTAATCATCTTTTGACCTGATGTAATTATTTTCATCACTTTAATTAATAGCTTTTGTACGGCCTATTGTCCTGTGGCAGATAAGCAACGATAAGCGGTCCTCGGCAGAAATGATGAAGCCTAAACCCAAACCACAAAAGAAAAAGAAGAAGAAAGACCCCAACGAGCCACAGAAACCTGTCTCAGCCTACGCACTCTTCTTCCGAGACACCCAGGCGGCCATTAAAGGTCAAAACCCCAACGCCACCTTTGGAGACGTCTCCAAGATTGTTGCCTCCATGTGGGACGGCCTAGGAGAGGAACAGAAGCAGGTACTTTTAGTCTATCTGTGGAAGTGCATGATGATAATGCTTTCATATGTTAATACAGTATAAAAAAATGAGTGAATTACCAAGCGTACATTATTTCAAAATTTTATTTGATATTGAATTTTTTGTCCGTTTTAAATTTTTAATTCAAATGTACCTCCCACAATCTGGCACAACCTTGTTAGCTTTTTTGCGTCTGAATGTAAATAGACTACTTTTCAGACAACCTCCAAAGTCAAAGGCCCCAAAGTTTCACAATTGGAAGTTTGAGCAAAATTTCCGGGGGGGAAAAACTCCCTACATTCATTCATTTTCTGAACCGCTTATCCTCACAACAGTCACGGAGGATGCTGGAGCCTATCCTAGCTAACTGCGGGCACCAGGTGGGAGATACCCTCAATCGTTGCCCAGCCACTCGCAGGGCAACCATTCACGGTCACACCCATACCTAGGGGCAATTTATTGTGTAGGATATTCTGGGGATTTCCAACACAAATTGACATGAATCAATTTATATCGATCTAGCCATTGATCTCTCTATATATCTCTTTGATTTAACGACTCTGAACTCTTGTTCTATTACGCTGATGTGTCCCATTTTTATGTTATGCTGCAATATAATACAAACCTGACTCTCCCTTCTGAGAAAAAAATCAATCCAATGGGATCTCCTTTAATACAGCTGGGCTCTGTGTTCAGGTTCAGGGTTGTAACATCTTTTTCGAAACAGTACAAATCAATAAGAAAATGAATCTATTTGTTTTTTGTACTCCAAGAAAGATTATTATATATCATATTAGTATACCACAATAATTCTCTTTTTGCACCTTTGTGCATTGCATGTGAAACCATTAACCACTGTTTAATTACCAGAACATTGCTATGTGATACCACTGACTTTAATGAGCAGGTTCTTCCTCTTCATAAATATAATCCACCCATTTACCTATTCCTGATTCCCCTGACTTTCATTAAAATGTTTTTTCTATATTATTATATTTTTTAATTCTACTTAGTGACAAGTGAAGTAAAAAGAGAGACAACCGCCATAACGCAGTTTAAGCTAATAACTCAACATTTTACAAGAGAAATCTTGTACATTTTGACATATACAATGCACGTAGAGGTTTGCGTAATCTGCAGTGTATATAGGTAAGGTATCAAGTAACATGACTCGACTCAACTCAACATTACAGATGAAACAGCCAATCATAACTATCGATACATTCACTAGAGAACCCTTCTATTTGTGTATTTTAACACCACTCTTGCCAATGTGTTCCCACAAGAAGAAGAAAAAACATCTGCGGAGAGTTAATGAACCAGTTGTTGTCAGGAAACACTTTAGATCAAAAAAATTAATGAGGTGGTTTGTATTTTTGTCTGATTCTTTAAAAAGTAATGAGTTAATTGGAGAAAAAAAGTCTTGTGTCATCCAAGGTCCATTGCTCAACAAAGCAATGTAGATGAGCACAAAACTGGAAAAAAAATGCAGTCAAATTTTGTTCAAGGTGTCGCTAGTGTTCCACTCTTTATGTTTTTGATCCTCCCAAGAATATAAAATAAGTCCACCTTGTCCTTTGTGTAGCTAAAGGGCATCTTGACAATTCCCATTTTCATGACAAGCAGCCTTATGCTTTTGTCGCTATTCAACATCATCACTGCTGTGCTGCAGTAAACATGAGGTCATTGTGTTTTACCTTGAGGCTATTCAAATCTAAAGCATAACTGTTTGCCTCTCTTGCTTCATGGCATGATTAAGCTTACACCTAATAAAGGATGCCTTTACTAAAACTAGTCTCGAAAAATAGCAATTTTCTTACTATAAGTGGCTTCAGTTCAACGTACTTTTTATTCATCTTTTTTATTTGTGTGCAGTTGAACTACCGAACCACTTAAATACATTTTAAAAGTGGAAAGAAAAGAAAAGGATACCAGAAGTCAATACTGTAAAAAGGAAATGATTCAAATTCAGAAGAAAATGAAATTAGTAAAAATAACTGAAAATGTCATAAAATGCTCACCTGGCTGGCATTTGAAATGTCAAATATCTCCACTTTTTTTTTTTACATTTGATCAAAGAGGCGGCGGCCCGGCGGCTAAGTGGTTAGCGTGTCGGCCTCACAGTGGGGGACCTGGGTTCAAATCCAGGTCGGTCCACCTGTGTGGAGTTTGCATGTTCTCCCCAGGCCTGTGTGAGTTTTCTCTGGGTACTCCGGGTTTCCTCCCACATTCCAAAGTCATGCATGATAGGCTGATTGGACACTCTAAATTGCCCCTAGGTATGAGTGTGCGCATGAATGGTTGTTTGTGTCCTTGTGCCCTGCGATTGGCTGGCCACTGATTTAGGATGTACCCCGGCTCTGGCCCGAAGTCAGCTGAAATAGGCTCCAACACCCTAGTGAGGATAAAGCGGTTCAGGAGATGAGATTAGATGAGATCAAAGAGAGATAATTTTTTTCTCATAGATTATTAAAATGTGGAGAATGGCAAAATTCCTTTTTGCTTTCATCTCTAAATCATTGTTGCTATGAGCTGAACAGAAGACCAGACTAACATGCATTGTACAGTTAAAACAAGAATTTAACATACATTGTGTAAAAACACACTATTTGTCTCAATGTCGAAGGTCAAATCTGACTAAATCTCTGCCGGTTCAAATCATTTGGGATTACTGAAATCATTTCATTTTGTTCAAGAGAATTTTATATTATTTTCTTCGAAGGTCAAAAGTTTACATTGCTTCAGGGTATCCCCCTGCCCAAAATTGCCCAGGATAGGCTACAGCACCCCCGCGTCATCTACCATGAAGATAAGCAGAACAGAAAATGAATGAATGAAGGTTTTTTTTTCAACTGATTCCTATCTTGATAAAAGCCTGTTTAGGTAATACCCTGTCTATTGTCAACAGGAATGACAACAAACATAAAAAAAAAACGTTCTAACCGGGGGTCCATTAGAAAAAGCATTAGCAGGAATCTTTTTTCCATTTCAACTGTTTATATAACTAAGATATTTTACCCAACTCTCTATTCATAATGGCCACTTATTTAATCTGTTACAGCACACCCTGCCGAGCTAAAACGTGTATTTACAAAAGAAAAAGCAAGCACTATTGATAAGAGTTGCCTGTATAATGGCAAGAAGGGCAGTGAAATGCCTCTTTACATTCTCTACTCCAGCAGCAAGCTAGTTCAGTGAGTGTCTAATATCAGTGTGCTGATAGGACTGTTATTTGGGAGCTAAAAGGAGTTCCAGTTCATTTATTGTGGTGGATTGGAATGGAAATGATGTGTTTCTACAATAGAGGGAGACACATTGAGATGAGACAGTATTAGTGATGCAGTGAGGAAATAAAAGTGTTCTGTACCATTAGCTCTGATGGAAAGGGAAGCATTAAGGGTGTGCATGTGCATGAGTATGTCAACCTCTAGTCTGACCTGAAGCCGCATGTTTTGATTTTCACCTTTCTTCTCAGGCTTACAAGAGAAAAACTGAAGCGGCAAAAAAGGAGTACCTGAAAGCCTTGGCGGCGTACAGAGCCAGTTTGGTTTCCAAGGTAACGCTTATGACACACAGGCACAGGCTTAGACTGATGATGGATTGGATGGAAAAGCCCAGCTAATGGGCTGGGAGGGGCCTCGGTGTTGGAGAGGGTGGGAATTAGATGCAAAAAGAACCAGCCATACTGTATTTGGAACAATACCTGATTTCCTTAGGGTGTAGATATGTGGGGGTGGGTAGTGAAGTATTGGGGGATGGGTCAACCAATCATAGTGCAAGCGTATGACCATAACAGCTACTATAATGGAGTTAGGATATAAAACAATTTTCTTTCTCGTCTGCCCTTCAAAGAGAATGTCAAAAGGTTATGAATGACATATTTGATCATTTATTTTTATATTCTTGTTAATTTAGAGGAATAACATTTGCGTGGCCCGAGAATGATTTAAAGAAAAGTGACAACGGTGGAAAAAAGGAGAGCAAGGAAGAGGGATGCGGATTGCATTGTTTAGTGCCGCCTTGTATTACCAACACAACATAGTGCCAGGAAGATTCCTTTTGTCATCCCATTTGTTCTGCAAGCAAACAGTCTCATTTCTCTGCCTGGGTTCCTGTGTGTGTCCATCCATCCGTGTGCGCGTTTGCTTGTGTGTGTGTGTTTTGTTTTTCCCCCCATTTCTTTCAAGGTGTCTATTGATCATTACCCCAGCCCCAGATCTATTCATACAAATTGTCTCCATTACTGTCTAATCAACACTGATGGTTGGAGATGAGCAATGTGACAGCTCATCATAAAACGGGCAGTAGAAGGGCGCCCTATGGGTGCTACACTTGTTCATAGCACTCGCAATGAGAACGGTCAAGTCATCAAGTTTTTGGTTGTTTTCTGGAGTTTCTGTAAGTTTATACTGCAGCTCCTGCCAAACATCAGGTTTCATCTGCCCCTTCATTCATCAGTCATTGTTCCAAGAGGGAATGGAAAATGCATAACCAAAGCTGTCAAGCCCAAGATTGATTGAAAATTTGGTTGAGAATAGTTTTGGAGTTGCAGAACTTTGGAATAGGTGTGAGCATGTGTTCCGGGCATTTTTGACAGTCAGCATTCAAATTAGGCAGGTGGCAAGTATATGCCAACTGGAAGTTTAAATGTGCCACAAATTCAGTGTTGAGATAGTTTGCCTAACTGCCACTTTGTGTCAGCATCTTATATACACATCCCTTGGGTTTTTTATTTTATTTGAGATGTTCAAGTAATGGTTGCATTCTTAAAATGATCAAATCCTTTATCTTGTTCTCAAAGTTCTTTTTCAAGCTACTCCATGGCAATTATTTCTATATCAATCCATTCATTTTGTGTAGTGCCTCTCATCATAAATTCACGGGCGAGTTGCACCCGATTCCAGTTGACATTGGCGGATTAGATCTTTTACAGGGTGCCAATCCATTATCGTTACTATTTCAATACTGTTTAGGTGCGGGGTAGGCATGTGTGTGATGGTATGATTTAGAATGCAATGTTTGATTTACAGACATATAATGATCCAGAGCCAAAAAGTGCCCAGCAGACAAGCCAGCCCTCCCACCTGCTACCCCCGAAGCAGCCCCTGTATAGCCCTCAGCCCTCATCACCCTACCTGGGCCCGTCGGGCTCCTTCCCCCTGTCGGACCTCCAGAGCTACGCGGGTCCACCGCGCCACAGCTTGGCATCCACTCTCAGCCAATCGCAGATGCTGCCACCCAGCATGAGTGCCTCACCCCCTGCTCCCTTCCAGATTAGCCCACCCCTCCACCCTCATACCCAGCTCTCCCTGCACCAGAGCTCCCTGCTCAACCAGCCAATCCGCATGCAGCAGTCACAGCCAATCATCTCACACCAAATGGGACTCCAGGCATCCTTGCATTCCCCACCTCTCAGCCAACAGGTGGGTGTGGGCTTTCATAATAATTGTAATTTGATGTCTGATCCTATTGTCTGTTCTTTTTTACCAAGTAAATTGAAAAGAGCCCAAATTCATTTTGGATCTTGACATTCCTTAGCATGCTAATCAGTGCCATGTGATGACTGTAATGACTGAGTAAGAGTTCACTTTTCTGTTTCAGGTCATCTTTTTATTCCCTAGATATCATTTCTTTTCTTACCGATTCAATCATTAACAATTCCTGTCCATTTATTTTCAGTGTGTCATCTTCATATTCAATTTTACTAACAACATTTTTACTTTCAGGGTTTTTCCCATATTCAGTCTGAGTACCAGAACAGTGTGGGAGGTTCACAGTCTCCAGGGGCCCCAAACCCAGTGCATGGCCAGAACCCAGAATGGGATAGTGAATACTGCAACAGGGATTGTGGACCCAACCCTTGCAGGTATGCTCCACACAGAAGGTGTCAGAAAAAGAGAATTGTCACCTGTTTTATTATTTTTTTCCAAACAAATTGCTCTACCACTTTACTGTCACACAGCCAGACATAAAACTATTAATATTGCACTCTGATTTTCCTTTTCAAAGCAACACACCTCATCCAAAGTGACACGCAGCAGCAATATAAGGCCATTAGCAGCCTTGACATCCAATTAACTTCCACTGTGTTTCGATTAGCACACTTTGCCTTATCAAATCGAGCTGTTGAAGTGGCTGGAAGAGGGCTCTTGTTTCTTGTCACACCTGAAACTTGGTGTCGCTATGCCCATGTGGAGGAGCGGGGAGTCGTCGGCTCCTCCACTTGGAGTCTACTCTGTTGTTAGATGTCAAATGGGATCATGCTTAAGTCTAATCACATTTGCTGCTCTTGGAGAAGTATTTTTCTCAACATTCTCCTGCTCTCAATAGCGTGTTGGCGTTTTGGAGGGATCTGGGTGTCTGGAAAGGTACATTAAAGGGATTGCAGATTTTTGCATTTGACACTTCATGTTAAGGAGTCTCCAAAAATGAGATGAGTTATTGTGCTCACCTACCTGCTGATTCCATGGAATAATGCGTCACTGTGTAGGCAGACAGCATCACTGTAGATTGTAGAATGACAACCATTGAAATCCACCTTAAAAGGACATTGAATCAGTCTATGCCTGTGAATAGTGTCATTTATCCTGGTCTTTGTATCCTCAGGGCATTGAATCGATTGCCAGTGGACTGTTCAGTTTTCCTTAGACAATGTTTCGGCCTTTCATCTAAACAGGCTTCATCAGTTCATGCACAAAGACTAGATAGGAGAAATTTAGTGCATGGTGGGGGACTCAAATATTTATCCTCAAATGGTAGAGGCACGCCCAACCTTTCAAGGTTGCACTCTTTTGAGATGTCAAACAGCAATCAGTAAGATGATTGGAAAGCGACCTCCGGATACAAACGTGATTTGGGTGAATGTTATCAATCAATCTACCGGCCTACCTACCTGCTTACCGTCTATTCCACACGCCTCTCCGTGTACAGTGGACTCTACTTCACCTAAAGTAACAGTATCCACGTTCAAAAACAACGGGTCAACAAAACACCAACAGAATTGGATATCCAATATATGTTTTACCTTATGTTGACAATAATGGGTTCATTTGACTGAATTCAGTTGATTAAGGCGCACAAGTCAGAAATGGTTGGCTGAATTTTGGCGCTAAGCAATAAATCATCATGATCTGAATGTAAAATATCATGTGGAATTAGAGAAGAAGCACTTGACCTGCCTGACTTTGTTCGACTCTGTGTGAGAATGATTGTGGGTCACTGTGCGTCTTTGGCAAGCTCTTGAAGTAATTTGAGATGGGCTCCAATTCCCCTTGGCGCCTTACAAGATAACTGCCATGGTGAATTTTGTAGTCATTCATGCATTTTCTGTACCGCTTATCCTCACAAGGGTCGCTACAGCTTATCCCAGCTAACTTTGGGTACCAGGCGGGGGACACCCTGAATTGGTGGCCAGCCAATCGCAGGGCACAAAAAGACCAAAGACAACTAGTCACGCTCTCACTCATACCTGGGGAGAACATGCAAACTCCAACAGGAAGCTCTGGAACTGCAATCGACCCTCAATCACAGAACTGTGGGGCCGATGTGCTAACCACTCCCCCATACAACAAACAGACCATATGAAATATTATGCACAACTTTACATCTACTGTATTACTACATCCATGGGTAAGTTGAATGAAATGACCTTAACCTGCCTTTTCTTCAGCAGTGGCATGGGATCTCGGGACAAGCCACTCTACCTCACTTGAAGTTGAAGACCTCCACACACGTGATAGATTTCAAGGTTCCCAACATAACATCATCAATATATCAGCTTTGACACGGTTTTACTTTCTTCTTCTTCATCTGCCGGATTTTGAAAATCCCAAAGACTTCTCCAGCATCTTCACCTATTCGCCAAGCACTTAGATCAGCCAGATGCCCAAGGCACTTTTCTTTTTGTCTTCGCGCTCTCTCTTTTCCTCTCACTCATCAGTCAAGTTCTCTCTTCTTTTTGTGGAGGCAGTGAGCTATGAGCTCTTGCAAACATACTGAAAAGAGAGACAACAAATATCCTGTCATTTGGTTTTGAATTTTCTTGTGATGCACTCCCTTTGTCTCTCTATGGCTAGAGGTGACATGCTCAAAGCATCCTCAAACAATAATTTGGACCAGTTTGGTCACCTCAGAAGGGGTGCATGTATTCAGGATTCAGAACATTTTCAAGCGAGTCGCAAACACGAGATGTTTGCAAGTTCCATTTCCCCCCTAATGAAGGACTAATTTTCCTTATTTCTCACAGAGAGATTGTAAATACAACCAAAAAAAAAGATCCTTATGTGTGTATTTAGCAGCAGCCTCTCGCTGTTTTGAGTTTCTTTTCATCGGATGATGTGGTGACGGAATACGCACACTACAAATGTGTAAAAATGCGAGAGAGGAGGGGGAAACCCCAAAACAATCGAGCATTTCCCTGCCAAAAGTAGGGTGCGTCGACTCTCGTCACGTGACCTCAGGACAATGCCGAAGTGCAGAGGTGGAAGATTTTAAACCCTTTTCATGCCCTCCTCCCCCCAGCTCCCCTTTGTCCCAACACCACTTGTACAGGTGAATTAAACAAAAAAAAAGAAGCTAAATGTGAAATGTTAACTAAAGGAAAACAAAGTGGGGTTTTGAAGTTTTGACTAGTTTTATTAGGTGTTTTAGAATTGTGTTGAACTCATCTTTATCATCTTTTGTGAGGAATTTAAAAAAAGGATCATTTGATTTTTACTGTAGCAGGATTTAAGAAAACCTACATCGGGGTATATAATTCCGTTTTGTGTATAAAGCCTGCCAAATGTACTTCTTTACTTTGTCACACCACGGACTTTGTTTTGATGAATAGCAGTTTTTCAGAATGCTCTTTTGAAATGGTTTAGAAGGTTTCACATTGGTTTCTAAACAAAACAGGCAGAACGGACTAGCGTTTTATTCAGGGTGCATTATTATCATTATTATTATTATAACATGGGTAATTTAAATATTTTTCAAAAAATGTTGTTGGTGCAATACCACTGGGCCAGCATTAGATTAATTTTGTGTCACAAATATTCCTTTGTTTTCTTTTTTGTCTGTAATAAAATGTCCAAAGTATTTCGATTTTTTGGCTTGTTTCTTCGCACACAAACACATACGTTTAAAACCTTATTGTATGTAACACTGTTTTACATTTAATATCAGCAAATCGAGGAGTTTTGTCTTAAATTGTCAGTGATAATAAGCTGGTGTTCAATTTTTGGATCCCATCAGTTGCAATCACTATCATATGGCAAGCAGCATTTCTCTGCCCACTTTTGTCACTTTTGTTTTTGAATAATGTGTGATGATGAAACTCTGAGTTAATGCAGCAATCTTCAGCTTTTCAAAGCCACCTGAGGAGGTGGAGAAAAAAAAAACATGAAACGCACTTGCACACACACACACAGACAGATACAGCCTTTTACTTTTAAATTTCACAGTTGGATTAAAAATTGAATGGAAATAGAATCTATTTTTCTGTCTTTCTCTCTTATATGGAAGATGAAGAACAGCCCCCCCCTTACAGATGATTTGTAAAAATAAAACCATAATAATAAGACACATGATTTCCATTTTCCATGATTTCTTTTTCACTATTCTTGTTCATTTTTCACAAGTGAGATCACAAAATAGCTCAGTGATTTTCATGCTTACAAATATTGCTTGCATCTATTTTCCAATTGAATGTGCTATTATGGGCAAAACTAAATTTTTAAAAATGAGGTTGGTGGAAGGTTTCCTATCTTGCATAGTGAATTGAATTCACCGTACAAGAGAATGTACCTCTATTCCCATCTACTGGTCAGATTATTTATTTATGTATTTTTATGAAGACTGTTTTAAAATCTCATATCGTCACCTGCCGGCAAAGCAGTATATGACATTTAGTTCAAAGCCATTTGCCACCACAGTTAAAAAATGTGGGCCCATAGAAGTTGATTACAGTATAGGATTAATGAATACCTCGACCTTTAACTTGAACCTCATATCAACATGTGAATAATGCAAGCAAGCCTTTCAGATTATTATTTTTTGACTGCTACAGGTAAGAGTCCTAGTGTTGGAAAGGAATATCCCAAATTCTAAGTCCAATATTGCTTGTACTATCTCTAATAATTGTGCCTCACAGTGGCACTGCCTCTATCAGTCACCATCAGACCCTTTTATTATTTCCTTTCAGGAGGATATGAGGTATGCTGACAGCTGCACACTGACGCAATCGCACAATAAGACAGACCCAAAAAAAAGAGCAGGCTGCTCACAATTCATCAGCCTCTTTTGAGTGCAATTGTTCATTTTGAAGTTGCTGTTTAATGTATGAGGAGGGCAGAATAGAAGCCATCCATGTGGATACTGCGTCATATTTTGTGAACACTTGATAAAAACACAAATACTGACCAAAAATAGCTTTATTGTCACATGTACCTGCCATGGTCACTGCTATACAAGAGTTGAAAAAGAAATGCACAGAGGTGATTTCAATTCAAATGTGATTAGAAGAGTGCGTACTGCACTATCAACGCAACATGGAGCTCCTTGCAGGAATGTTTTTGAGGCAGTTGAAGACGTCATTGTTTTGAACTTCATTTGTTTACTTAAGACATTCATCTCTCCCTATTTGTTGCGTTTACTTCGAGCTACGAATTAGTTAACGTTCATTCAGCTGCACCTGTATTCTCCAATTCTGCAGGAAACCTTATAAGAAAAATGTTTATGAGGCGTGACATTGTTTTGAATATTTTGACTTAGAAAATGCCAAAATGTCTCTTAAAAATGTTAAGACTTTGCAATGACTCTATTAGCTCTATGAGGGAAGGTATAAAATATGTTAGTGTACTAATTATCGCTTACAACTTTTCAAAAAGGATCCCTCTAAACTCCCAGGGGATTTGGCTCAGTTGGAAATATCAGCGGACATAATAGGTACATGCGATCCAATACACAAAAACAACATGGATGCTTGCTACAGTATGTAGTCATTATCGGCTGACATTGACGCAAGACATTGTAAAGCCTTCTACATAAAAAAGTCTTCACCAGCATCGTCACTAGGGATGGGCATAATATTCTGTGGATTATCAAGTGTTTATAAATCTTGAAACAGATGAAAAGTGGAGTTTACTGATTAGGCACAAGAATTTAATCATCCCTTTGTAGTTGATCATGTTCTCATGGTCAGAGGTAAAAGGAACTGGGCGGACGGCCACTAAATCGCTAAACATTTGGGGATGGGGTATATGATTCATCGATGATTAACTTTCTTATGCCCATCTCTGGTAATAACACAGTAAAGTTTAGCCTTTTTCACATGAATTTACAGCAAATAAAAAGCAGCACACCACTGTGCGCCCAGGCACGCACTCACACACGCACATTTCATTACACCGTGTATTTGAAGCTTCATGTACAAATGAATACAAAACAAACTATTTAAAAGTGCCAGTAACACAAACAGATTATTAGTAGCATGTAATTATAGGATAACCACTTTCCTGTCAATTCTAATGAACCAAATACAATTTACAAAGTTGTTTGTTATGTTTTGTCGTTGTCATTTTTTAAGTTTATCTAGAGAAAACATTCTGAACATGCTCTCACAAAAATGTAGTAGGATGTCATACTCAATTCCAACAACTGATGTGTTTAACCTTGATTTTAAAAATGTTGTCAGTCCTTTCTTTTGTGGGAAATCCTACTCAATATGTGAGAGCAGAGGCACCTAAACACATTTTAAACGTACAATTCAGGTCATTGTAGTGTGCGTTGAATGCAGCTCTTCGTGCTGTATACAATGAATAGGATTTGGAGTCACATTTGAAGAGTGTAATTTAGCTAATACACACTTTGAATGCAAGTGCAAATGCCAAATACCATGGAAACTGCAAATTTTCAAGTATAAACAAAAGTTTTAACCATGAGCTGTTTGCCCTAGTCAATGAACATGGCGCGTTATTGTGCAGTTTCGTCGTTTCTCTCCTCTGGAACGGCCAAGAATATCTTCTGACAGAACATGGTGAAGATTTCTAAGGAGACAACACATTGTCATTATGAGAAATGGCAACATTATGTGACAGGGCAAACCTACTATTAGTGTCATTTTTCTCTTTTTCTCTATGTTTCAAAGCTCTCGATCTCCTTTTTTCGGGTGTGCATGATAATGTGGCTCGAAAATGCTCAGAATTATCTTTGGCATGCTATTTCAATTAGTCCTTTTTGCCTGTCTATGCAAATTGCCAGATGGTCTTTAATATGGGGCTGACCGGATTGAATTTGAATATATAAAACCAAATATAAAATTCTGTTTGGCTGTTGGCAAGTCAATGTCTCATTGAGCAAGGGTTTATTTGATAAGAAAATATAATCTGGTTTTACAGTCAATCACAAAAAGGGTTTGCACACTAAAATCCAGGATGAAAGTTTTTTTTTTTTTCTGGACTTTAGAATAAGAGGGGTTTTTTTTGGTCTTAAGAAAAACCATAGCCAAACTCTTAAGAAACAAAACAGGGCTGAGGCCTTCATTTTCATTAGCTGTCTTGGCAAGCTTTTTTGGGTTGACTTTGTTTTTCTACAAAGACTTACAAAAACCTCTTAAATATTTTGGAAATGATATCATGTTCATGTGTACTTGTATTTGCAGATTGCACTTTGGATCTGATCATTTTTCTGAGGGTTAGCGTCACCTCTGAAAGCAAAACACAAGAGTTTTCACAAATACACTCATGCTAACAACGTCCAGATGTGTTCTCCAGCTGATCCGCTTTCTCCAATTTCATAACAAAGTGTCAGTGTTGCGTCCCCGTTTACACCTGGACAAATCCCCCTTGTTTTTATTTGATTTTACTCACCGAGCATCTTCTTGACCACACGCGGCTTCTTCCACTTGTAGCCCAGCAGGTAGGCTGGGATGCCCGAGAGAATGATGCTGCAGCCTATCAGTGACTCGATGGGAGCCGCCCAAAAGGACACAATGATCATGAAGATACAGCTCAGGACAAAAGCCACGGGGATGAACAACCAGATCTGTATCATGTGAAAACAACACATCAATGCTCACCTTGTTCTTTTGTTTTTCTATAGCAAGCAAGTTGTTGTACATGCTCGGGTCAATCACCCAATCTGCACTGTTAGTCCCTGACCATTTTTTTAATTTACTTCGAATTTGGAAGATTCACAGTCAGGTACAGAGAAAGATGATTATTGGTGTTAAATTTCCTGGGACAAAATAGTCTGAGAGAGGCAATTTGTCTCTGAAAAAGATGAAAGATGGCACAGGAACAAAGAGCCAATGCAATCTATGCCCATCCAGTAGCAAGCACCCTTTTATAAATAAATACATACTGAATTACTATGAAACAAAAGGTGCTCGAAGTGCAGTTTTCAAGTATAAAAATGTCGAGTCTAGACCTCTCTGAGATTTTAGCACTCTCGCCTGTTCTTAAGTAGAAACAACCACCGTACCTTTATTGGCCTTTTCATGTCGGGCTTTCGAATTCGCAGCCAGACCATCCCAGCAATGGCCATGCCAACACAAAGCCAAGTGAAGAAGCTGAAGAGATTGATGACAGAGAAGATATCCTGGGAAATGGCATAAAGCATGGACAGGAAACACTAGAAGCAAAAACAAAGGATAGGTCAGATTAGGTTAATCTTGTAAAAATAGACATAACAGACATGAACTGGATTTTTCCCCCCTTTTTGTTCGTGACCGGATGATTCGCCTAAAGACGTTTCGCCAACGGACGTTTGACAGAAGGACAGGTCGCCGAATGGACGTTCCGCCGACGGACGTTTGACAGACGGACAGGTCGCCGAATGGACGTTCCACCGACGTCTTTAGGCGAATCATCCGAGTACCCTTTTTGTTCATTCAATTTGCTCTTTGGTTGTGAAGATGGTAGACTGGGAGTGAACCCACAACAATAGGATGTGTATGTTTCCACTTTCTAAAGCAAGTGTTTAGCTTTTACCCTTTTAACCTTTCCAAGTGCCAGATTCCACATATAATTGGGATTGTTATGACATGAAGAGCACATAAGCAGAGTTATTATCCTAGCTGTTCTTACTGTGAAGATGAGGGATGGCACTGGTGTGAAAAGGTCAGTGTGGACCAGTCCTAAAGCAGCAGGAAGTTGACCCTCACGAGCTCCAGCATAGAACAAACTGGAACAAGCAGTATGGGTTACATTTATTTATTTTCTGTCATGACGTGCTTTGCCAATATCAAGTTTGTGAGCAATAGGAGGAGGTTTTAGTCACTTTTAAATTTAGGGTGGGAATTTAAAATGCCCCCCCCCCTCACACACACACACACACTATCAAATAACAATAATAATGTTACCGTGCTGATGTAAATAAGGATCCATTTACGGCTCCAAAACATGACAGACCCACAAACACTGGAATCAGCCATGACATCACACCCAGATGGTACTCGCCAAAGCTCTACATACAGTCACAGTAAACAGGTTACATTTTAACCATAAGCTGTATGTAGTCCATCTTTTTTAAGAGCTACTTCAGTTATTTAATGGACAATAACTCACCACTGCGACAGCTTCTGACTCGACCATTTCTTCAGGGGAAATGGTTGTGAAGTAGGCCAAGTTGGTCAGGATATACACAATTGTAACGATAGGCATGGAGATGATGATTGCCAGGGGCAGGTTTCTAGGGTGAAGAAGAGTTCAAATTTGTTGTCAGCATGCAAAATGTTACAATTATTTAAAGGGAAAAAAGTTTTTACGAGGATAAAATTATGAAAAAAGATTTTGGTGGACAATCAGATCCTATTTTGTTTTCCAAAAGATGATGTTATTTTCAAGGGAAATAATAATTAAATGGATAACATTATAATAATGTAAACAAGTATTTTTTTTTCCTTAAAAGTCCATCTTTTTAGAATAAAGTCAAATTATTTTGGCATAAATATAACTAGGGGAAAAAGTTGTACTGTTTTGAAAATGAAGTTAAAATATCCTAAAATTAGAATGTGTTAATATGTTCAAAGTGTCAGATTTATTTTCTTTAATATTCCTAATATTGAGACATAAAGTTAAACATCATTTCATTATACAGTAAAAAATGTAATGTTTAAAATAATTTATCATTTTTTAAAATCTTGTTCTATCATAATGGGGTTGATATTTTATTATCTTTTTGCGTTTTTGTGTGTGTGTGTGTTTTAAATAATTTTTAAGGGCTACATTATTTTCCATAATATATTAGTAACATGAGAAACATGCAAACTTGTTTTCTCATATCAATCTTACATTTATAATGGGTGATATTTTGCCTGTTTATGCAACACCTCAAACTCTACATCAAGCAACTGATAGAAGATGAGCATGCTCTTTCAACAGTAAGTGAAGTCATGCTATTGGCAAATACTAACAGGAGAACCCTCCTCAAAACAACCTCCATCACATTTAAGTCACCTCACAGGATTGATCATCTCCTCGGTTACGTAATTCAGGTAATTCCTGGAAATAAAATAAGACAAAGACATTCTTTAAAATAGGCAGCTTTGTAGAACTCCCTTTAGATTGCAGTTACCGGTAACAATATATTAATTATAGTTGTAATTTGAAGAGGAGTAACCCATCTTGCTGAGAGCCATTTTTGTCATAATAAATAAAGCAATGAATACAAAGTACAATATTACGAGTATCATTCAATGCAGAGCATCATTTGCTTTATACACATAAAAATTAGGAAGAGGAAATATTTCTAGTTCTGATCAGTAGTTTGGTTACAGATAACTCACCAGCCTCCAAAAGCAAACAAACCACTGTACAGGGCCAAGACAATGTTGTCAACACCGACTTTGCTGCCTTCAAAGGCATTTTCTGGCTTCAGGTAGGGCACATCGCCTGTGCACACATACATAAAGACGCAAGACAGACATGTTTTAAATTGATTTATTGTGTATCATCATTAGGTTTTGTGCAGACTAGCTCAAGTTGACTTTACAACTCCATAGTTTCTCTTGGAACTAGTAGTCATTGAAAGCATACTTTTGGCTTGAGCAGGAGGAGGCTTGGCCGCCTGCAGTAAAAGTTGGCCTGCTTTTAAGGTTTGACTCTACAATTTTTACGAGTGTTGGTCTAATTTTGTTGCGTGCATTTTGGAAACTGGAAAACACTTAACTCTCTGTCTAAGCGAGGGTTGGGCAAACCGGTCTTAGAGGGTCACCGTCGGTGCAGGTTTTTGTTGCAACCGATCCAGCAAAGACACTATAACCAATGAGATTTCTGCATTTCTTTATTGGTTGGAAACAATGTTCCCTCTAATTTTTTGTTTGTCTGGGTAGAAAGACAACCTCCCTGAGCACACTGAGTACCGGTTTGAGCAACATCATCATTGCTCGCTATGGGCACACACCAGTATCAGACCTGCCATAAGCAGGTCCATGTCTATTACACATAAATGATTTAGTAATAATAAAATGTAATGATTAATATCTATGAATGGGCGGTCCGGCGGATGAGTGGTTCGCGTGTCGGCCTCACAGCTAAAAAAAAAAAAGGGATTTTATTTTGTGGGCTCCATGTGATTTGCTGTGCGCAGAGAAGACGAGAGTAGTGCGCAGCTTAGAGGGAACATTGGTTGGAAAGAAAACCTGCACCCACTTAGACGCTTGCTGCACAATACGGCACACTTTGAAATTGGACAGAGAGCAGGGAGCCCGTTTGTGATGTTAATAGAGAAACCGCAGCTATGGTGAGCCCTGAACATGTACAGGACAGCATCAATAATTATTGATTGTTTGAGCTATTCAGTTGTAGTAAATATATGACGATAAGCTATTGCAGAACATTCCCTTCTTCTGTGATTCTCAAAATCATTACTATTGCTAAAAAAAATGCCCCAAACTTGGGCCACCTGTTGGTGTAGTGGTGTACTTGCCTGATTTCAGTGTGGGCAAGGGTTGGATCGTTTCCAACTGGTGGTGGTAGGATTATGAATGTGAATGGTCCGTGTGCCCTACGACTGACTGGCAACCAGTCTAGGGTGTAGTCTACCTTTGTGCGAATGGTTGGTATTTTTTTCAGCCTAAGGCTTTCTTTTTCAGATGTTAATGGAGATGACCAACGGCGCACGTGCACATCGTTCACACTCTGCCCTTTCTTGTGGGCTCTGAAAGGCCTTAATGTGTGTACACGACAGCAGGCGGCAAGTTTCATGGAACTGTCACCATGGCAACACAGTGCCAGGCACAATCCTTGCAAATGAGGAGGAGCGAGGAGAATATATAGTGATGTGTATATTTTAGGGCAATTTAATCACCATAATAATAAAGGTATTTGTTTTTTAAACAATGGCAATGTGTGGAGTTTGCATGTTCTCCCCGGGCCTGCGTGGGTTTCCTCTGGGTACTCCGGTTTCCTCCCACATTCCAAAAAAAAGCATGGTAGGCTGATTGGACACTATAAATTGCCCCTAGGTATGGGTATGAGCATGAATGGTTGTTTGTCTCCTTGTGCCCTACAATTGGCTGGCCACCGATTCAGGGTGTCCCTCGCCTCTGCCCTTGAGACAGCTGGGATTGGCTCCAGCACCCCCGCAACCCTAACGAGGATAAAGCGGTTCAGAAAGTGAGCTGAGATGAGACAAGGGCATTAATTGACATTAAGGCATTCAGTTGTGTATTCATTCTGCTCATGCATGTAGTGTGCATTTCCTTGTACACAAACAAGCACTTGAGTGCATTTTGACTTGTATTTTCGGCTGAATGCTCTGGGAAGACAAGCTGAGAGTTGACTGCTTTGTTTCACTCGTTAAGGATAGTCAACTGTTTGTGAATCAGTATAGATAGAAATGCTGAGAGGAGTTACTTGGCTCTTTGGGTGCATCGATGTATCATGGCTACCTGAGTAGAAAAGTGCGTCGGAGATTAGATATAACGCTTGCATGGCTCCAGAGATTAAGGTTACATCAATTGGGTGATGAAAAGCTAAAGATTTTCAAGGGTGGGGAGGCAAACTGAAGCATGTTTATCCCTTTTGAAAGCAGCCATTAAGTTTGCTTTTTTATCAAACACTGGGTTTTAGTTCTTAATATTTTTCACAAACCAGCACTTGTTTGTTTTCTATTGTTCCAGCTGTGATGATGTGATTTCATTGACAAGGCTTTGCATTTTTTCCTAACATCCGCACCTCGCTTGTTTGAACTGCCTCTCGTTATCCTGTCTTGCCAAACGTACAACCGATTCATCGTAAAAAAGTACGTCAGGAAAAGTCAAACTTCGTCCTTGTGTTTATGCTGGATTTTTTTATCCTTTAGTGTGATATCCCTCGGCCCTCTATACTTATCCACCACACTTGGTTTGTTTGTTAAAAATCTACACCAGTATATACCTGCATATAAGAGGAATTGTCGCTTTGTGACTCACCTGTGGAGATCTGAATGAAGCCAAAGAGGATGATGATGACCAGCGCAAGCAGCTTGGAGACAGTGAACAAGTCTTGGACTTTGGTGGCAGCTTTCACGCTGATGCAGTTGACAAACGTCAAGGCAGCTAAAGAAGGGGAGATGAAACCAAACATTGAAGGTTGACTCAACTGTTCTATACTATAATTGCCTTTTTACTGACGTTGAATTTTCAACATGTACTTAAGTATTTATTTTTCCGATATGTTTCTGCCGGGCGGCCCGGTGAATGAGTGGATAGCACATCCGCCTCAACGTTCTGAGATCGAGGGTTTAATCTCCGGTGGGATCCAACTTTCTTGTTTTGAGTTTAGATGTCTGGGTGGGTTATTTCCGGATACTCCGGTTTCCTCCCACATCTCAAAAACATCTACACAATGCTGATAGCTATAGGACTATAGGACAATAATCTGTGATGGGGTTGACCAAGGATAAGGCAATAAGGATGTGGTGAGAGATCTTTTTCATCATCAATAGTTGATTGATAAAATGGTTGGGCATAATTCCACAATAAAAACAGGAAACTACTATATTAAATGTTGATGAATGTGTAAATGTTCATTAATGTTCTTATTATTTACAATAAAGGGATTAAGGGAAGAGCAATCTGATTTAGGAAATGGGGTGAGCCAGTAAACCCTTCTATTTGATTATATATACCGTATTTTATGGATTATATGTCGCAGTTTTTTTTTCATAGTTTAGCCGGGGGTGCGACTTATACTCTAGTGCGACTTGTGTGAAATTATCTACCTCCTGAGTTGGGAGAGTTGTTTAAAAGTGACACCGAGGATGAAGATTTCATTGAATTTAGTGATTTGGAGTGAAACTGATAGTTTGGTAAATTTGTTTGCATGTTCTTTATGCTAGAGTTATCTGAATAGCTATTAATATGTTATGTCGTTACTGACATTACCAGGCATGTCAGTCATGTAACGTTAGTATACCGTACACTTATTCAGCCTGTTGTTCTCCATTTTATTTTTATTTGAAATTGCCTAATTATGCATCTTTTGGCTGGTGTGACTTATACTCAGGTGCGATTTATAGTCCAGAAAATACGGTACATCAAAATTCAAAATCTTAGTTTAGAAATCCATGTGGTAAACTGGAACATACTCTCCTGGAATTATGGATATCATTTCAATCAACAGTTGTATAGTTACCAGAGTCTTTGTTTACAAAAGGTACTCACTGAGACACAAGCAAGCAATGAGCTTGGCAGCACTATCAGGCACAGGACAGCTGGGGTAGATGGGTTTGAGGAGATAGGTGGCAAACACCAGCGAAACAACGTACTGCGACGACGGCCGGATGATGAGCATCTCCACCCATAGTTTGAGGAAAGCAGCCAGCTCGCCGTACACCTCCAGGATATACGCGTAATCGCCACCCGACTTGGTGATGGTGGTGCCCAGCTCAGCGTAGCATAGAGCCCCCATGGTAGAGATCACTCCGCAGACAGACCAGATGATCAAAGAGAGTCCCGCCGACCCTGCTTCTTTCACCACCCCCGTCGGCGTGACGAAGATGCCTGAGCCGATGATGGTGCCTATGATCATGCCCACGCCGTTGAAGAGGGTGATGCTGCGTTTGAGTTCGATCTTTTGCTTATTGCTGGGTTGTGGGTCAGAGACCATGGGAGTGGATGGGGAAGCTTTCTCGATGACCTGGCCATCTTGGTTTGGCTCTGCTTCTGCCCCTGTCAGAAGATATAGAATCAAGAAAAATTGGAAGATGGTCTTAAAGAGCAAGTAGAAGATGCTGTTGTTTGCTTTGAGACAGTTCTTCTCGAAGAACACTCAGCAGAATTCCGACTCCTTGTGTTTTTGTGGACGGATCACAATTAAATTTGGTATGTATATTTTCGGGATGTATACTGTAAACATTGAAAATGCTTTTTTTTTTTAATTCTATGTCTGCCACAAGGGGTTTAAGTAAGATGATGTACGCTTCCTGGCGTACACTTCGCCAGGCAGTTTTAGTTAGTTCAAATGGGCAATGTTACTATAGAGCAGTAATTTATTTGAAAACCTATTACGGCACAGTAATTGTACATTCAAATTGTCTTTAGGTATGGGCCTTTAGGTGAGGCGTGGTCTATTAGTTTACTGTGTATTACAGTCAAATTGACTTTACTACGATGTTTTTTGCCAATAGTAATACATGGTAAACATCTAACATATTCATGCTATGTAATCAGTTCGTAATACCTTAAGAGAAAGAAATGAGCGTGTGAATAAATTGATGTGATTGTGATCCACCTAAATTATTCAAATGAACAATGATTCAATTTGAATGATTCCACAGAATGGGATCAAACTATACTCTGTTTAGCCAAATACAAATAAACCATTCAACCTTTCATACTAGATTCACCTGTCACCACAAGCGTTAACATACCTCAATGACGTATAATCTTGCTTTGCAACATTGCATCAGCTCAGAAGAAGTATTAGTACAGCCCTGCGCCATGTGGCGGAGTGTGTATTGTATTATGGTGTAGTGTATACCTACCCCCCATCTTCTCCTTAGCAACGCTCTCCCGGCTGCTCCTTAATTTCAACTCTGGCTCGGCCATTATTTCCTCTTAATCTGGTTCTCCTCGTCTTTATTGCAGACCCTTCTTTCCTTCGCACCTTTGAGTCTTCTTCCTCCACCTCCTGTCTGCTCTTCCTCTCTCGCACACACACACACACACACACCTTGACACAGGCAGATATACACTCTCCTCAAAGCTCTCTCTCTCCCTCGCTTGTTGTTCTTGCTCCCCTACATGTAAGCGCACACGCATGCACCCTGCACGTCACTCCAGCTAACTAGACTCCATCTGACCCTGATCCTGCATCTCCCTCCCTCACATCCCGCACCCCACCTTGTGATGCTGTGGTCGTCTAGCCATCTATGATGGCCGAGCACAGACGTAGGGTGCAGACGGTGGGGGAGGGTGGGAGATGTTTAGAGGGCGTGGAGCATGGTTGTGAACAGACGCATTTTATAGGGGGGGGGGGGGCAGCATGTGATGCTTAAATCTGTTTGTGCACTCCTCACTAATCCAGGCAACCACAGTCTGCTTAACTGTGGTTTTGTGTGCGGGGCTGTGCATGGGGGAAGGATATTTTCTAAAAAAGCGTGTTCTATTAGCCTCAACATGAAGGAACACGTGCTCCGTTGTAAATGTAAATTAATAGCCACTAAATCTGTAACAGTAAACAATACAAAAGAAATGAACGAGTGCCATCTGCTGCATATTACTACTACAGTGTTGGCAAAAAAAATGACTGAGCCATTCTAAAATTGATTTTTTTAATCCATGTATATCTATACATCTATATATCAGTGGTGCAACGTCAGGGCCTGCAAGGCCTTCACTGCTGGTCTAAAAATATCTGAATCACAGACTGATGTTAATTATATTTTGGCCATGAATACTTATTAAATAATTCCAAATTGTCTGTCAGATTCCTTTCATTGCTTTTCCCCTGGTTGCGCTGCTTCCAGATGTGTGATTTCATATTTAAGCATCTAACCAATCACATTTCAGCCATTATTTGTTGCCAGGGTCAGAAATCTACCTGGAGGCCTTAATAATCAGTTCTGCAGGCCCTGCAGCATAAAATAAGCGTGGATAAAACCGTTGCTTTAACCAATCAGATTTTGAGTTTGCGACACCAAGGCCTTCTCATACCCGTAGGGGTACAGTCACGCTTTCACAAGCTATGATTGGCAAGTGATAGAGAGGATTAGCCAGAGCTAACAAATTATCTGTAGCGAGCTGCACAAGCAAATATATTGTTGTGTTGATTTAATAGCTTTTTTTATTATGACACATTCAAATTTTGAATGAAAACACACTTTTACTGCTCTGGTGTTGCTTTTTAATAGCAAGAACCTGTGTGGATAAGTCACACCCACACAAGTGCCATCATTGGAGGTGTAAGGCATAAACTTATGGTAAAATAACCATTTTTCCTCAGTGTATGAAGAGAAAAATGGAAGCAATGATGACATTTTGGGATATTTATTTTAAAAGATGAATGGATTTGAAATGATTGACTGGAAAAATTCATCCAGGATGATATAACAGGGGAAATCAATGTGGGCCATTTATGCATCAAAATGGTTGAATAAGTAATTACATAATCCCACTGGTGTTTTGTAGAGGTCTAAAGCCACAGAGACGGTGGAGGAGGTGACAAAGCAGGTGAAAGCTGTCAAAATCGACGAGAAGACCAAAGAAGTCAAGGCAGCAGTTGTGGATGAGGTATGACCCAAGTGTTTCAGGTTATTTAATTCATTATTTTCATGTAATGTGTACTAAACCTACTCATTTTGTATCTTGCTTCTCTTCAGGGTCCACCCACGTTTACCAAATCAAAACTAAAGAAAGGTGACAAGACAAACTTCCCCAAAAAGGGTGACACGGCGAGCTGCTGGTATATGGGGACATTGGAGTACGGCAGTCTTTGAAACCAACATCACCTCAGGTACTTGTTGCTTTAGAGCAGGGATCTCCAACTCTGGTTCTCGAGGGCCCCTGTCCAGTATGTTTTCCAGATATCCCACCACATCTGAATCAAATGATCAGGATCCTGATTATTTGATTTAGGTGTGTTGGTGGAGGAGTAAATGGAAAATAGACTGAATAGGGGCCCTTGAGGACTGCAGTTGGAGATCCCAGTTATAAAGACTAATTTTGAGTCTCCATGCCAGTGGTCCACAAACTATTCCAGAAAGGGCTGCAGTGGGTGTGGGTCTTCGTTTCAACCTGTATGAGGAAACCTTTCCACCAATCTGGAAGCCTAGCAGACAAAGAACCCCAAGCCACTGAGCAAAGTCAGGAGTATGTCTAATATTTCCTTTTTTGTGGCTAGAATGTTTCTTGCCTTCTTTTGCAGTTGGATGTAGGCCTGCTGACTGAGCAAAGGAGAGATGTCACCTGAATAGGGTTATGGGAAGAAGGGCCTTCTTGATGACAGGTATTCTTTTGTTGTTTTAGTAGCAGTTTTTTTGTCTTTTTTTTTTACTTAACTAGTCCACAGTCTAATTTTTTTAATGTGTTTATTGTTACTTGACCTTTTTTTCCCAGGATTCCACCCGAGGGGAAGAGTATTTTTCATCCATTTACCGATGCATGATCGCACCGCTCCGTTTTTAATTGCTGGGCGGCCTACTTGAACCCATCTCGAAACCCACTTGGATTTTGTGGAAAAATAAATGCTCAAGTGTATATATGTCTTATTCTTCACATTTACCTAGTGAAAAAGATGCAAGTAACTTGACAAGTTATAACTTTTTATTAACAGGAAAACATTTTAACTATAGCAGACTTGGGGGTTGCCATCTCATTGAAGTGTTGATTGGTGTGGCCAGGCTTATTTTTCTCCACCTGCAGACATGAAATAGTAAGACAGTTCTACGTTCCCTAACACATTTTTACACGCTTAAATAAAAAACACTTAAATATTTAATGGAAAAAAAGACGCACACAATTTTTTTTTTAAGAAAAATACTCCTTAGAAAAACATAAGAGACTTTAATCAGGAAGAGAAGGAAAAAAAATAAAACTTAAAATATTTTAAAGGAAATAAAAGACATTGTACCAAAAAAAATGCTTCTCCAAAATCTACTTTTAAGCCAATATTAAATGTTAACATTAAATGAAGTTCCTAATCTTTAAAAATAAGATCATTCTTACCTTAGGGGTCTGGCCTCTCACTTTGCCAGCATGAGCCAGAGAGCAATGGACTTTACCTATATAAGGAGGGAAAAGTAAATCACAACTTATGTTCAGTGAAACCTCACCATGGCAATATAATTCATAAAAAAGATCACATTTCACATTATTGAGATAAGCAAGATTTTTTTAATATTTTATTTAATTTGGATGAATACTTGGATATTCTACAATAAACAAATACATTAACCTCCCAGAAGCCTGCCAGCATTCTCCAAAGTGCAGGGTTCAGAGAGGCATCATCTTCAAACAGGCAACCTGCGAGTAAGCCTGGACATGAGCCTGATGTGTGCAAAAAAAGAGGCAAAAGTTATCACATATAGAGACTGGAGATTCAATAGATAGGCTTGTTTTTTTTTCTTTTTTTGGAAATAGTTTTACCTTAATCTGGCCCAGTCTGCTCTCCTGTAACCTCAAGGGTGTGCATGGGTGTTCTGGACATGCACATGGAGCTCACAGCCGGTGGGGAAAAGGAGCCCAAACTTAAATTTTTGAGGGTGTCAACCTGGCATTAAACTAACACATTTGTTGGAGTTTTTGACTCAATTGATCCCTAAAAAAAGTCTCCCGGTAGTGTGATAAAAAATGCACTTAGGCCAGCAAATCGCTCAACGACTTACCTTGTAGGCGTGCTAGTCGTCCATCAGCATAGAAAGGCTGTTCCAAAGGACAAGACACTGCGCATGTGCTTAATTTACGCAGCTGCGTCGACAATAGGCGTAACCACGCCCATATTGTCTCGCCACATTCAATGTGGAAAAGATGGTGGCTTGCTTACTGCGCTCCACAAGATGGTTTGTCCTCCCAACTCAATGTCCATGTTTTGAAGATGACGTAGAATAGTCGTGATTTTTGTGGTCTTGATGCTATAAAACAGTAAGTGTCAGTAGACTAATTTTACCAAATATTGAGTAACATTTTTACTTGGTATTTTACATCAACTCACCTTTATTCCAGGCCATCTTAGTCCATTAAAAGTTTAACATTGGAAACACAGAGAATGCTTCATTGTCTCATCTCATTTTCTGAACCGCTTTATCCTCACTAGGGTTGCAGGGGGTGCTGGAGCCTATCCCAGCTGACTTCGGGCCAGAGGCGGGGGGACCACCTGAAGTGGTGGCCAGCCGATCGCAGGGCACAAGTAGAAAATTTTGAATTCAATTGAATTAAACGCTTTTAATTTTGGGGGGTGGCGGGGGGAAGATACTCCTCAGTAACCAAATGGGATGGTCTTACCCTTTCGTGCAGGGATGGGCAAATTATTCCAATTTATTGTGGGTCCAACTTATAAGAGGAAACCTTTCCACCAAACTGCTATATTACAAGTCCAATCAGTGAATTGCAGTCTGGTGCTTCTAGTTTCAGCAGAAACCTCATTGGTTAAACTGTTTGTGTTGGATCGGTTGGAACAAAAACCTGCACCCACAGCGGCCCCCGAGGACCGGTTTGCCCACCCCTAACTGAGTTTCGCGCATTCCCAGAAGCGCCAACGTTCAAGTTTCCTCCCTTCAAATAGGGTGCGGCTCTTGAAATGAGACACAGCTAATGACAAAGCTACACAAATATGACGTCTGTTGACGAGTGTAGGCGCACCCTCTTCCAGTCTAAAATGCCGGTAATATGACAATAAGAAACAATTTTGAAGAATAAGTATTTAGACCAGTGGTCCCCAAACTATTCCAGAAAGGGACGCAGTGGGTGCAGGCCTTCGTTCCAACCTGTAAGAGGAAACCTTTCCACCAATCTGGTAGCCTAGATGTGCAATCAGTGGATTTCAGTCAGGTGCTTATTTTTTCAGCAGAAACCTCATTGGTTAAATTAATTGTGTTGGATCAGTTGGAGCCAAAACCTGCACCTACAGCAGGCCTCTGGGATCAGTTTGGAGTCCTCTGATTTAGGGCCGCCTATTTTATTGGATTTGATTGGATAACTTTATTCATCCCGTATTTGGAAAATTTCATTCTGACAGTAGCAAGAGGGTGAGAATACGTATATGGTTATGATATTAATACTCAAAATACATAAAACAGAAACGTTTCAAAGACAAGAAAAAATATTAGAGATCAAGCCATTGATGCATGTTTTTGTTAGTCAAGCTTAAGTAGCATGAAATATATAAGAATTGAATCAAGATATTTTTAATTTATGATTATGATTTTAACTTTTCTAAATTGGGCGGCCTGGCGGCTGAGTGGTTAGCTCATCAGCTTCACATTGAGAGACCTGGATTCAAATCCAGTTCGGTCCATCTGTGTGGCATTTGCACGTTCTCCCTGGGCCTGTGTGGGTTTTCTCTGGGTACTCCGGTTTCCTCCCACATTCCAAAGACATGCATGGTGGGCTGATTGGACACTCTAAATTGCCCCTAGATATGAGCATGAATGGTTGTTTGTCTCCTTTGCCCTGCGATTGGCTGGCCACCAATTCAGGGTGTCCCCCGCCTCTGGCGCGAAAATCAGTTGGCGTAGGCTCCAGCACCCCCCGCGACTTTAGTGAGGATAAAGCAGTTCAGAAAATGAGATGACAATTGTTTTCTAACAATTCAATTATTTATTCAAATGACAAGCAAAAGTGGACATCCGTAGATTAAGCCCCGTTCTGTCAACACACTTGCATGTCTTTGACTAAGACAATGCATGGAACAACAGTGGCGAGCTCCATTCGAAGTGAACATCTCAGCCCAAACGCCGTATTGAACCAACTGCCGCATTACACGGTGCACTCTCTGCATTGTGTCCGGGGACTTTCCCCTGAGCACAGTGGAGAAACAAGTTCTCAGTTGGTAGCTCAGATTGCAAGTTTCACGTCTGCCCAATGTTAAACCGTTGGTCACACGGTTTAAATAGACAGGATATGAAATATACATTTTAGTAAGGGTTTGTTAACATGTTTTTTTTCCTGTTTGACTTGAGTTGGTTTGTGGTATCTTAAACACACGTAAGAAAAACTACAAGGATATATATGCCTTCGTTGGGCCAAAACTACATTTGGAGCTTTTTGAGAAACGTACTAGAACTCAAGATTCAAACCGAAATGGATTGTGGGAAAGGAGGAATCCACAGAGAGAGGAACAGAGGACAGTTAGCCAAACTTGTCGGCCATTTTATGTCAGTGCCATTCATGATCTAAACTCATTCATTCATTTTCTGAACCGCATTATCCTCACTAGTGTCGCGGGTTATCTAAAACTATAATAGACAATAGTGCGTGTACTTTAAAAAAAGCTAGTTTGAAAATATTTTCTAATGAAACCTCAAATATGCATTAAAAATAGCTATATACATAATTGTATATATACATTGTTGTGACGCAAAAATGTCGCCAAACAAGAATAAAAATGTAAAACGGTGGGAGGAGAGTAGTCTGAATTGGGTTTTGGAGGCGTGCTCCACCTCATACATCGAACTCATTTGCCAGCCGCGAGCCCTTCCAAGTCAGTTGTGAGCCACATCCACTAGTGGCGCTTGAAGGAGCGCCCTCTAGCTTCTCCTGCTACGACTGCACATAGACCAGTATTTTCTGTTGACTCGCTCACCCGAATCAGGTGACGCCCTGCTAGGACGGCAATTGGCTCTTGTCTCAGACCTTCCCCGAGGTGATAGGTGGAGTGACGAGCACTCAGCACGTGACCTCTACAATGAGCTTCCTCCCACCGGAAAGTACGTGCGTCGTCACGAGCTTATATCAAAGGGGTATCTTGACACGACTTTAAGCATCGGTGTCAAATCCATAGTGTATATTTCTGTATTCTTCATATCTGTTACACAATTTTATTTCATCGCATTTGCTTCTTGTTACATACGTTTATTTTCTAAACCAAAATGCTTAGATTTGAGTGTTACAGCAACCGCTTTGCATTGTGGGAGCTTGTTAGTTGCGAATGTAAACAAATGTGTCGCATAAATCTAAAGCAATACTACACAGATGTAAAAAATATACAAATGATCCGAGAGAGGGTGCAGAATCTTTGCATGATGCATGGATATTTGATGAGGCCAACTGCAATATGCATATAACATTGGTCTTTTAATGCTGAGCATGTTGTTACCATCATACATTATTAAGAATACTTGTTGCATTAGTAAAACGTCAATAAACAAACTTAAATTGGGGAAGTCTAGTTTGTGATTGGCTTTAAAAGTTGTCATTCTTTAATAATTCTGAAATTGTATTTCTCAAACTTCAGCATGAACTTTTTTAGGAGCCCCCAAATACGTACTGATTTTTATCATTATGTATTGTTATTATTACAGCAACATGAAGTCAGTCAGCGTCGTGTATTTAGAATTCAAGCACATGACAACTCATTTTTCTTCAATAATTCTGAAATCGTATTTCTCAAACTTCAGTGTGAACTTTTTTAGGACCCCTCAAATACGCACAGATTTTTATTATTATGTATTGTTATTATTACAGCAACATGAAGTCAGTCAGCGTCGTGTATTTAGAATTCAAGCGCATGACAACACATTTTTAATTGTATGTATATGTCTTTTTCAACCAGGCAGCCGACGAGTGGATAGCACGTCGGTTCTGACATCAAGGGGTTCGATCCTTCCTCTGTGGAGTTTGCATCGTCTCCCCGGGCTTGCGTGGGTTTTATCCGGATACTCGGGTTTCCTCGCACAGCGGTTCAGAAAATGAATGAATGACTTTTTCAACCTTTCTTTATATTTGAACAAACTGACACACACGTCAAGAAACATCTGTCCTAGAAGATAATGAAGTGAGCAGTAAACACTTTTGCGCATGTCATTAACTTTATTGCATGCCAAAAACAAATATAACACAAACACTTACCAAAGTTCACATTATTGCTACAGGAGAGGATGGAGCAATCGGTCCTTGCGTTAATTGTTTTTTATATGAAGAATACCTCATGCATGGACCATTAGAACACTTGCCACATTCAATAGGGACTAACCATAGCACTGTACATGAACTTACGTTGTCTTCAACCGTACTATAGTTACGTCTGACGACTACACGATAAGACTTTAATTCACTAGCATCGCCACAGAGAACATTTCCTGCTTCAAAAGTATGAACTCCATTTTCGTGCGTGCCCGAGCCAGCACAATTATACATTGCAAATGTAAGACACTGGCATTAGATGTTTAGTGTGGCTTAATTTGCTGATCGTCTTCTATTCAAGGGGAAAATACAATTGAAAATACATTTACATCTACAATAAATATGTATTTCTGAACAAACACAGGTATTTCCTGGTTTACTAAAGTGCAAAAGTGACACGGAGAAGTTTGGAGGCGGACCAATTTAGGAATATCAATATTTTTAATACTAGTCTACATCGGACTAGAGGAGGTTTTTATCGAGCAGCAAAAATATGCAAGCTTGTTCAGGAGACAACAGTGCACCACATCACAAAGAAGTCACAAAGAAATCAAGTTAACATGTTATATGCTCGTTTAGTTGTTGTCAGAAAAAGTGAGGAATCGTCTAGTGTTGCGGCATTGATGTTGAATCTATTTCAAATTTAAGATAACAAAGCTAAGTATAAGAAATCATGCATTTTTCCCCCTCACAAACGCTTGTGCTTCGAATAAAACTGGAGTAAGAAAAGTGCCACATCAGTATCGCCTCAGATACAGATGGCTCCATAAAATATTGCAATACATTCCATTCAAGTCTTTTTATTCCGTTTCATGTAACGAGAAGCACACCTCTTCTTGCTATCAAACCTTAAGCAAAATCGGAATTTAAATAAGAGAGCAATATACAATAACCCCCTTTTTTCATATGTGCTGATCTGACGAAGTGTTTCGCTGTCAGTTGTTGTTCATAATCCACCAGGAAGCTGATAAAGACAAAGATAATTCACAATAATTACAGGAAACATGACATTTCTCCACACTTTAAAATGTCAGTTGGATGCATTTGCTAAAGTATATTTTCCACCCAATTGTTGAAAAACGGTTCAAATTAAACTAAATGTAAATGTATTTGTTTTCTGTGCACTATAAACAATGTACAGTATATGTTCTATAGGTAAATTGTGAGATTTTTCCAATGTAAATTATTATATATAGGAATTGTTACTGGCATAGAACAGTAGGGCCAAAAGCCTGCAGGTCTTCTCTGTCCATTTAAGTGTCATTTGTTTTGAATTACCTGGGAGAAGCATGGTGGAGACAATCTCTTGCTCCTCCAGTGAGTCAATAATGCCCCGCTGGAAAGTCTTACTGATGGATGACTGCAAGAAGCTGAGAGGAAAGAAACAAATGAGACAGGTTGACCTTCCCTTTCAACAGAACCATCTTTTTTTTTTTTGCACTACCGAGTTGACATTTGAAAATGTGTGTTTTTGCACCTCACCTCATCCAGGAGAGACGATCCTGCCAAAATTCGTACATGATGAAGCACGATCTGTCAGGCAGGTTTTGGACTGAAATGCTGAAAAGGGAAAAATGACAAGAAAGACAAGCACCCATAAGAAAACACTGCCGCAATTATAAATTAGGATGGTGACGTTCATAAAGGAACAGACTGTAGGTTGCTTTGCTGTCCACTGCTGGCCTCTGTGTAGGTCTTAAGAGCATGCTGGAATTGTTCCACATCACGCTCCTTCACAGACATTTGTCTTTGAACCAGCAATATGTTCTACGTGGGAAGCAGGCAAATATTTTAATTGCATGATGCAATATGTTAGCAATACATATTAGATATAGAGAGAATTTTAGGTCTGAAGGGCAACAACACATATCTACATTACCACATTGCAAGGTAGCAATGCTCTAAAAGGAATCATCAAAATTGTTTTTGCTTCAGGCATTTCATGTAAAAACATTGAGCAGAGGCTGACTCACCGACTTGTACGTCCCTGCCAGCGTGTCCTCTTTGAGAGGTTCAAGATGTGGACTCTTTTAAGTAGGAAAAGAAAAGGAAGTATTCTAGGTGAGTCAGGCACAAGCAGCAACACAATCACGACAGCCAGATATAAATATTTTGCTCTTAGAGATTCAAATTAAAAGAAATGCTTCTTACAAAACCCTTCTCACATTGCAAAGATAAGAAAATGCCTTAATCCAAATAGCAGCAAGTATATTTCTAGTCATGGGACATGACATTGAAAATCTGGGCCTCACATGACATTACATTCGACAGGACAATTAGTCACTTGCCGTAAGATCAGTGTATCAAAGTCACTGTTTGTACATTTGTTTTTGATTTTGGAACATGTCTCGCATTATTCCCTTTATTCAACTTGGATATTAAAAAGTAATGGTGTAAATAGCATGTTAAGGTATTGTTTTAGCCAACTAACTGTTCTCAAAATGTTCCTGAATTTTTTTAGGCATCTATATGTATATAAATATATATATATATATATATATATATATATATATATATATATATATATATATATATATATATATATATATATATATATGTCGTGGGTCAGTCCTGGATGTATTATTGGTGGGATGGATGTGAGGTTTTTGAAACTATGATCTGTGTGATTTACTAAATTGCCCCTCACCAGTATCTAATTTGAGTTTCTCTTGCATTGACACAAAATATGTACACAGGGCTTGACACATTTTATACAAACCTCACAATCCAGCTTGTCTATGAGCTGTTCCAATTGATCAACCTGGGAGCCCCAGTGGTAATCAGACTCCACACTGACCCCTGTACACCACCATCAACAGTTAAACATGTAAATATGCCTGTGATCGCCAGCATCCTTCTATTGAACATTTTTAATGGTGGGACGGACCTACCCGTGGTCAGCATCCCAGAGTAAGGGTCTGTTGGCGAGAGACACATGTTCTTCTGGATTCGTCGGCCCGGCCGTTTGGTTACCTTCTGGATAGGGAGGTCCTCGGGCTTTCTCACTGACATCCTCCCTGCGCAGCCTTGGTCATGGACAGCTTCCATAGCGCAGTCTAGTGAGGACTGCAGGGACTGCAGCTGGCTGGAAGTCTCCTTAAGCAGGAAGCGAGTTACAAACTGGCCCAGCACAGACGAACCCTGATAATCCTGCATGGTAATTAGGGTCAAAAGAAATGTATAGTAGATGTTAAAAGACAAGGAACAAATGATAATAAACATTAAAGCATCACTGTACTGCATTTATCAATGAAAACAAACTTGTTCATTGATGCTGTGCTTTATAATACAATGCGTCTTAAAGTACAAAAATATGGAACATAGTTTATATTACAGCGTTTCTTCAACACTTATCTAACTGACATCTAGAACATAAATCACAAAAATCTACTTTGCAGCTGTGAGATAAAGCACACTAAACTCAAAAACGGCAGGGACAGAAAAAGCTTTAACCTTTACAGCTGTGGCAATCCATCACAGGAAGCCTTTCTTTTATTATTAAATCCTTGTTTTTCAGGTTAGAGTTGCAAAATATTATAGCCTGTTTATTTCATATCTACTATTCTCATTCTTTCACTGCAACCTTGCATGGCCTTCATTGTGTAAAATCACATCACAATGTTGGTTTTTTTTTCTTCTTCTTTTTTACCAGCACAGCTAGCGCTGCGGCTGTTTTTGAATTTGATGAGCTGTGCTCTTGAAGACTGCCCTGCAGGTCTGCTACACCTCTACAGACCAAGTGTGCGGCAATCTTCCACTGAGCAAACCAGATTCTCCCCCTGTCAAATAGAGGACTAGCATTTGAAGGAAACAGAATAAAGTCTGTGAATAGGGTACAAACCCGTCCAAAACCCTGTCTAAAATCCAACTTTGCAGGGCACACTTGCTCTGGTATAGATACCAATGTTCAATTGCGGATCTTATCTTATGCCTTTGTCTTTTCAGTAGTCAAAGTAAATTAGTCGCACACGGTGATTTCACCCACCTCTTTCGTTTTATCCATTGCTTTTAAAATAGCCACATTTAGCTTCTCAAGCGCAGACAGTACGTTGACATACTCCCCCACATGTGGACTGAAGTAATCTAGGAAAGGGACATGCATGTGCATATAACCTACTGATACTGAATGTTGAAAAACAAGTACTACAAGGTATGAGAAGAGTAAATTAAGATTTGTAGGTTTAGAAATACCAAAAAATTAACTTACCTGAGAGTTTTTCAATGTCCATGTTCCTATGAAGAAACACCATGTCAAGACAAAAAAAAGAGATGGAAACTGAGTGCACTGGCGTAATTTATTGGCTTTAACTTAGCATTGATTTTTTTTTTTTGCACAGTGGAAACTAAGTAGTATTGGAGAATGTTCACTTGTTATATTGATAATTTTTACCCCATAAAAGAAAAGTTTTGAATTTGATATAACTAGATTATGACAAGCCACAGATGTTTTAAAGTTAGGCAGGTAAATGTTCAGAGACTACTCTGAAATTGGATGTATCATCTATTCTCATGCAACCATTTTTCATCAATGGGCTCCTCAAACGTGCTTGAAATTATTATTTTTTAATTTTAATGCCAGGAGGAATGCTTGTGCATCCTGGATATAATTTTCAATTAGTGAATGTGAAAATGCTGTGCAGGTACAACTGGTGGAAGTAAGAGGAGCTCACTCTGCATTCTGTCTGTCGATGGAGCGATAAAGCTCCTGCATCTCCTCGTCTGTAAGGACCCCGTCACTGAAGTATGACTGGAATTCCTCAATGGACAGCTTTCCATCATCTGAAAGCACATATGTTTGTGACAATGTGACCGTAAGCTTCTTAGTTAATTGTGCAGCACATTCAGGAAAACTCTGTTTACTTTGGTATCTTCAATAGACGAAATTGAATGGACACAAAGTGAATAGCTAAAAGGCAGCGTAAGAGCATCGCAGTAGGTCTCTCCAGCTCCCAACTTACACTCCATAACGAGATTGGCCGACAATTCAAGTACATCGTATTTTTCTGAATATAAGTCGCACGAGCCAAAGAATACACAATTTTCCACATCGAAGGCTTAGAATCAAGTTTTCATGTCAAATTCCTGAACTGCAGACTGACTCAGCTTGCTACAGCATCTAACTTGTGTTCAGCGGGGGGAAAAAACTCCAAACAATATGCTTTGAATTTCTTCATCTTTAAGGTTAAGGTCCTTTTCTGAATTTAATGCCACAAGACGTAGGTGTAAATTGGATGTGACTCATTCTGCAGGTTTTTTCTTCTCTCCAGAATTGGCAACACAAATTGAATGTGCTGGCAGACCCATTGACCCTGGCTGTTATTGTATCCATCAATCTTGTGACTCGGAGTCACAATTCTCCATCAATTGGCTCATAAAATGTTCACTTTGGCAATTGTCTTCATTATTTTGATTGTGCTAATGTGAGCTCGAGTATGAGAATTATGCACGTTTGGGTTGGTGTCTATCAAAACACCTCCTGTTATGTAGAAAATGATGGGAAGCCCACTCAGTGGGAGCAGGCATCTCTTTCTCGACTTCTCACAGACTCTGCACACAATCTGCGCAGTGAAGATAGCTTGCACAAATAAGCTAAAGCACTTTGTTGTTTAATCTTCCCTCTGTTCCACACAGCGGGCAACCATGAAAGGAATGAAGCAATGAGTAAACAGACTTGAGGTGTCAGAAATGTGGGTAATGGATTATATATCATAGTTAGAGTGAATTCAAAATGAATTTTCCAAGCACAACTTCTATACAAATTTGAATTTGATCTAATGTATCTAATCTGTTTACGCTTACTATTTTTGCATTCTATAATCGACACAAAAATACATTTTTTATTTGTAATTGAGTACAATTCAAAGACTATACTTTGGTGGAACCCTTCATTTGGAAGAAAAAAAACTTGAGCCACCAAACTTAATACATTGTTTTAGGGCCAATTTCAAAGTCGCTTTTTAGTTTATGAAAGTGATAATGTATCATTTGAACGAACACACACACATGCACACAGAAACTGTTTATTCATGATACTCAACGCATCTGTATCCTCCCTCAAGGGTAAAATCTGTGCTGCTCAACGCATCTGTATCCTCCCTCAAGGGTAAAATCTGTGCTGCTCATCATAACAATGTGGAACCATTAACAAGAGGCCTCTTATGTAACAAAAATATCCTCCCAAGAAGACTTAAGGCACAAATCACTCGCCATTTAGCATTCTGAATGTGATTACATGGAGATGCAAGCATGAATAGAAGCTTATGGGAGACAACATTTCCCTTTTTGTCAGACCTGTTCTTTTCCCATCCTCTGCTCAATGATGCCGTCTTCCCCAGAGGAGGATTTGCTATTGTGAAGATTAAAAAGGCGCTAAAATCTAACACGTGTTTCAGCCTTCAATGAATTCAAATGAAATGAAAGCCTTTAGGTAAATTGACAATCTGGGAGTGCAGGTGTCTAAAAAAAATGAACACGTCTTTTTGGTTATTTCAATGAACTCTAACCAAATCTAAAAAAACTAATTACCGCGAAGAATGCAAACCAATTTTCGTCCATTTTTCTCCTACTCACCATTTTTGTCCGCCCGGCGAAATATCTGCAAAAAAGGAGAAGATTTTGTTCAAGATGCTGATAAGAAAAACAGTGATGTATATAAATGAGTCTTACCCTAAATTTTGTGCTACTTTTTGCTAAGTAAGCCAAAAAGACAAAGTTTACAACCACAAACAGAAGTGTTATAAAAATGTCAGAAATTAAAATAGAGATAATCTTGTCTCAATTTACCCACAATCTTACATATTAGTCACTTGAGTTAAACAAAAACACTCAACTGTGGAGGCCATTTGAATACAGCAAACTCCTTGGCATATTCAGAAAACCAGTCTGAGGTCATTTGAGCTGTACGACTTGGTGCGTTATCCATAAAAAGCCACCAAACCCCGAAATGTCCAATTAAGGTGAGGCAGTGTAGCCGCAATTTCCTGTTCTTTGCTTACAGGAATGACGTAATCGGTCTGCTGCTTTTAGAAAGTCACTCCAGTGGAAGTCATCATCCATTAATTATTTGATTACGTCAATGAAGATTGTTGTTAACAAGCCCGCCAAATTTGAAATAATGCAGAAAAATGCTGATTATTTTCAATAAGGCTTCAACATGGGGAAAAATTAGGCCGGCCCATCACGTCCCCTACACCAGAGGCACGAATCTCTGATGGATACTTCTTCAGTAAAATGAAAAAAAAGTAAGAACATAAATAAAGAAACTCATCTCATTTTCTGAAACACTTAATCCTCACTACGGTCACGGAGTGTGCTGGAGTCTATCCCAGCTGACTTCGGGTTAGAGGCGGGGGACAACCTGAATTGGTGGCCAGCCAATTGCAGGGCACGAGGAGCAAACAACCATTCATGCTCACTCTCATACCTAGGGGAAATTTAGAGTGTCCAAGCAGCCTACCATGCATGTCTTTGGAATGTGGGCGGAAACCGGAGCACTCAGAGAAAACTCATGCAGACCCAGGGAGAACATGCAAACTCCACACAGGTGGACCAACCTGGATTTGAACCCAGGTTCCCCACTATGAGACGAAACACTAACCACTCAGCCGTCGGGCCGCCCAATTTTGAAATAAGGAAAATAGCGAAACACATTTAGATGATAATGTTATGATACCTGGAGGCAGTTGCATTACTCTCACTCATTGAAACCTTGAAAAAACCAATGTAAGCTTTTATACTATAAGGAAGCCAATAGCAAGTTTTCCAATTAATTTTTGAAGACAAAGAGATAGAAATAAGCAACATCAACAACTTTAGACCGTTTTTTGTGCTTCCTATAGAGATTATGAATATCTTATAAAACACTTAAGAGTAAAAAAATAACACTGCTGTTCCCTCCATGAGACCCTGAATGCATTTTTACAGACTGAGACCAATTAAAAAACAAACAAACAAATAAGCAGGAAAGCAGAGAGTATGGCAGCATCGAAAAAGCCCAATTTGATGTCTCTATGGAGAAATGAGAGTGCAATGCACTTCTCGGAGATGGAGAGTCAAGTGTCAGGAGAGCACACACAAAGAGCAACCAAATTACTAATGAGTCTAAATCTTCAAGCAAAAGAAAGAGGAGTGTAATAAGAAAGTGCAACCTGAGACCAGGGAGACTGGAATATAGGGCTACAAGCAACAAAATAAACCTGATGTATAATGTTATTGTAAAATGTATCATTATGTTTGCATTTAAAAGGTATAAGAAAGAGTCATCGGAAATTAATTATGTGAATAATCACGATTATATATATATATATATATATATATATATATATATATATATATATATATATATATATATATATATATATATATATATATATTTAAAAGGGTTGCGGGGGTTATTGGAGCTTAACCCAGCTGTCTTTGGGCGAAAGGCAGACTACACCCTAGACTGGTCGCCAGTCAGTCGCAGGGCACAGAGAGAATCAAACGACCATCCGCACTCCTAATCATACCGCCACCAGCGGGAATTGAGCCCGCGCCTGCCCGCACCAAAGTTAGGCGAAACAAGTTATGACCCCTGAACTGATGAAAAAGGCACTATCTAAGTGAATATCTTCATATAGTGTTAGAATAGAATGTAGGCTGTATTTAAAATTCTTTTGCGGACCATATTAATTGAGATTTTCATCTTTTACTGCAGACCAAAGAAACTGGGCAGCGAGCCATAGCTTGGACACCCCGCATCATCACATAGGTACATCAACAGAAAGACAGCCACAGATTTTTTGACATACAGTAGTCAATATGCAGCCTTTCACATGCACATTTTTCATTTTGTAACAAATGGACAGGGTGGAAAGAAAAATGACAGTGCCCCCCCCAAAAAACCCAAAAAATCCAGCACAGGCCAGTAGCACAACAGACGTAGTCCAGAAGATTCTTCTTGGTTTTGCTGGTACATTCTTTGGGAATATCTTGAACCACGTTTTAGACAGTAAAAGCAGCCTATGCATGTAATGGTACTGAAATTAATAGTTTATATGTGACATTCCCTTCACATATGCAAAGCAATGTCAACGCACAGCCTTTCTTGCATAACAGGGCAGCTGTGCTTTATCTGTACTTGAATGAAATCTGATTGGATTTTCTATTTTCATAAGGTGCAGCATAAACCTCTACCTTCTTTTTATATTGTCACCTATTAATAGCGACATGCAAACTATTAAAAATTGAATAAAAATAATAATTTTTAAAAAAGCATCAATAAGCCATATGTGCGCTTACATCGTGAAAAAGCGATGCGGTCCGGTTGTGGTTGTGGTCACACTCCGGCTGCTGCTGTTTGCTGAGATGTTGCTGTTTGGCTGATTGCAAACACATCGTGATCATCTCTGTACACGACAGCATCCTTACGCTTGCCCGTTCAAGTGCACCTTGTACGCTATGAATGGAGGGATGAATGGAATGACGGGTCGCTGGGTCCTTGGATGATGAGTGGATGGAGGTCCGCTGGCAAGGCGAGATGGAAGGAGAAGATGCGCTTCACGCCTGCGCAGTTCAGACTCCGTCAAACTGAACGGAATCTGGAAACAATGCGCCCTCTGGTGGCCGCAATGGGTGATCAAAGTCTATTCATTAATCTCCCTGGATGTTATTATTTACGTGTGGAGTTAATAATGAAGAATATTATTATATTTGCTATATGTTTAGGTTTTTACATTTCTTATCAATTAATTAGCTAGTGTTTGTTAGTAAACCTCATGTTCTTTTTGGATTCACAAATGTTTTGTTCAAATAATTTAATCGACCAGTGATTGAAACAATAACTATCATTAAGAACAATGGATGCATAATAAGAAAAATAACCTAATTTTTAGAATAGATAACCTGGACTGTGACTTATATAAATGCTCAATGGGCTACACTAAAGAACACAGTAGGAAGTTTGTATTTGGTGCAGCCAAATATTCGCAAGACCTTTATCGTGTGTGATGATTTTTTATTGGATTGGATTGGATAACTTTATTCATCCCGTATTCGGGAAATTTCATTGTGACAGTAGCAAGAAAAGGCATAGTTATAAGTTAGACAGTACAGTCATAGCCCGCAGAACAACAAAGCAAAAGCAAAAAGCACAAAGTACAAAGCAAATCAAAGTCAATGGGATCATTAAGAATCACCAAATCATTAAGACAGAAAAGCAGCAAAAACACAAAACGAGCTACGAGTTTCGGTAGCAAAAACGGATAGACTCAAAAAGACGTAAAGTTGGACAAAAACTGGAACCACACACAGGAAGTCTTCCACGAGATGGGGAACTTCTGCAGACTGTGACCGAGGTAGAGAATATGCAGAGTCACTCTTCCAAGCTTATCCGCACAGTTCCTCAGTAGTCTGGAGCTGAAGAAAACAGCAGCAGTGCAGAACTCCTCGACTCCGTTGCTGGTAAGCGCCGACAGCTCTTCCATCTTATCCCACGATGGAATGGTTGGTCAGAAGCGTTGCCTCTCCTGCCGGCACGTTTGTCCAGCTCCGAAACTCCGGCGGCACTGAGGTGTTGCTTCTTCTGCTGCGTATTGTAACAGTTAGTCCCATGTGTGTGACAGCGTAGGCATGGCTGAATGGTTCCAAAAAAAGAAGTAGCCGAGAGAAGCCAGGCTAACTGAACAAGGAAAGTTGTAAAAACATTAAAGTAAAAAGTATAAAGTACAAAGTAAAGTAAAAAGGGATGTATCAAGAAATATTAAAATGTAATTTTAAAAAAAAGATAGAAGGGCTGTAAAACACAAAAATCATAAGAGTGTACAGAGCTACTCCCACTGGCTCCCGCGTGAACAGCGCCATCTCCAAACCATAACTATAATAATTAAATTTCAAATGAGAATACATAATGATAGTCAATAGTCACGCAATTGTATGTGTATATCTTGTACATTTTTTGCATAAAAATACGCTAACTTACTACCCTGTCTCCATTACTGCTCACTTCTCTGTCCAATGAAGTACATTTAGAAGTTATTGTAAATAACCAACAATTGTTTTATTTAATTTTCCTTGAGTAAAATGCATGTCTACAAGCATTACGTTGAGGTGTTTTCTTATTACTGAAATTATTCATTTCAGTTACAGTTTTATTAAACCTATTTAAAAAAACAACACTATCACGTAGGAGATAGTTTTTCATATTGTCAAATATTTCTCTCTTTTTGATGCAGATTGTTCATTAGTTGTTGAATATTTTAATATGCATCATACTAAAATTACATATAGAATTCTTTTTAAACCTATGCGTGCCTATTTTTAGTTAAATTGTAGGTGATGAGGCATGTAATTACAAACAGCCCTTGATATGTTATCCAGTGCATGTGTGTGTGAATGTATGATGTACAGCAACTGGGGTATGTCATCATCTTTAGAACCCACCCACCCACATTGACAAGTTGGACAAGTGGAGGCTGATTGCTTAATACACCAATAAATGTGCTGACTCTTCGGATCATCTGCCTACTTGCTCTTTTGAAGTTCGTCCTCAGTGCAGGTCAACAGGTGAGTCTCAACTTTTTTTTCTGGCATTTTTAGTGTGCTCTGTTGGTCTTTCGCTATCGTGTGGGTCAGAACATAGTTTATAAATTCAGGAAAAATCTTCTGCTGGCTTCATTTTTTTATAAATGTGTATGTGTTTACCTTCTTTCAGATCACAGGTGTTCTATGTCAAAATATATCAGAGTATTGACAAGTTGTAACAAGGTGAAAGAGGGCAGAATCATTATTTTTCGTGATGATAAACATTTATGAAATTTTAAGCAACATAGCAGGGCTTAACCTGGACAGGCTCGTAATGATTTTTTTTGTTATTGCAAATGTTATCAAACATTGCGGAATGTACTTTATTTTATTCTTTCATGAAAGTCTATAATGACTGTGTGGTTTGAATATGATAGTAAATTAAAATGTAATTGTTAACCACTAAAACAATGATAGGCTACATTACTAGTACTATTAATTCATATTTATGCCAAAATTGGAAGCAAGTGCAAATTATTTTAGACCCTTTTTTGTGGTAAGCCCCTCCTTTGGCAGGGAATTATCAAGATTGATATCTTACCACAGCAGGAGGCGTCAGATCCCAAGAATAACCTTATCATTTTAACCCAGGCCAGCAAATTGAATATTGAATATCTCAAGCCAATGACGATGCATCCAGATATTAAGAAAGAACAATACAATATCAAAATTTGTGTTAATAAATGAGTTAACATTATAGGGTTGTAGCCACAATATCATTATTATCAGTATTTTTTTTATATAACTTATTCACTTGGTTACACAAACAGGCAAAATATTTGTAATCATCATGCTTAAAATAGAGTGCAACATCCACAATAGTGAACACGATGTAAAAATACCTGTGTGGGATGGGAAAGTATAAGATCATTATAGTAAAATAGAGTCATGAGGGAAAAGAAGTGTTTTTTTGGTGGATTATAGGAACCAGGGCTGATGACGTGCACCACCATCACCGGAGCGGCTGCGGTGGGCAGATAAGCCCCACCCTGAAGACGCACTTTAAGTGTTCATAAAGCAGAGTTTTGCTATTTCTTGGCTATTTGACTGCAATTATACATTGATTAGGAATACAAATTCTATGTATATGTGTGTAAGGAATATAATAATATATTATTGGAGGCACTGAGTTGATATTTAACAAAAATATGTATATTTTTTTGTTCAGAGCAGGAACCGCTGTCTCACCATGGCAGCCTTCCTTCACCATTGCCCCTTTTTCAAGTCGGCCACAAAGCCAGCTTTGAGGAGGTCAGGTCCATTGCTGTCTCTGGCCAATCAATGTCCCATAATTACACGTCAGGTCTGCATTGGAGGGTCACTCACAAGGAAGGGCGAAATGAGCTCCTGCCCTGTCAGTCCTGACCGTCGCCAACTTTCGACCCTGGATCAAAGAAGGATGTTTGCGCAAACAGCTCCTCAGGTGGCGGAACTGGCAGTATCAAAGGCTTGTCCTTTCGTCACTTCCCGCATTGGGATGGTTCAAGCGTGCCCTGAAGTGCAAGAAGATGTCCGAGAGGGTAGGAAGCAGCAGAAATCTTTCAAATTGAAATTGGAAAAATATTTGTACTGAAGTAACAAGGTTACTGTGTTGGCAGGTAATATGATTTCTCTGTTGAAGGATTTAAAGGAGTCAATTTTTCCCATATCCCCTCAAGAAAACACAATTACTCACCTCCTTAGAGACAACATGGGTGTGTATTCAGGAAGTAGTTGAGTAGAAATATAATTTACACTGAAAAATTGAGGTGATGATCGTGAAATCCACCTTATGCTGCAGAATGGAGAATTCATGTACTTTTTCGTATTACTGTCCACTTGCATCATTTGGCCTTTGCTGTGCCATCGTAAAATACTGTAATCCTCTTTATATAGTTGGACCCAGCTATGATTACGACTACTTCTTCTCTGAGAAGATCGCAGAGAAGAAGAAGGACCATACTTACAGAGTCTTTAAGACAGTGAACAGGAGCGCCACATCATTTCCTTTTGCGGAAGATTACTCCGTGTCCAACCGCGAGGGCTCCCAAGTGTCTGTGTGGTGCAGCAACGACTATCTTGGGATGAGCAGGCACCCCCAGGTTCTAAGCGGCATCAGGTAAACCGAACCTCGGGCCTCAGTATGTCTCGTGTGAATTACAGCGACAGACAAACAAAAAGGTTATTCTTCTTATTAAGCCCAGCAATTGGCTGTCAAGCAATTTAGGTTGCTCATACTACGTTTCCGTTTGTAACTGCGCCTCAGTGACGCCTTGTTGAGACACGGTGCAGGAGCAGGAGGCACCAGGAACATTTCAGGCACCAGCAACTTCCACGCCTCTCTGGAGAGGGAGCTCGCTGAACTCCATCAGAAGGATGCGGCTCTGGTCTTTTCGTCTTGCTTTGTGGCAAATGACTCCACCCTCTTCACCTTGGCCAAAATGCTACCAGGTATAAGTTTGACCGGTACTTTTTCATGCACTATAGTGTAATGGTCACGCATGACCTGCAGTGCTTTCCGCGTATGCCCAATGCATTCTTACTGGCGTCTGGCCTCCTACTGCATCCTGAGGCAGGGGTGTGACTCAAGATTGTGGGCTTTGATCTTGCAGACGCAATTGTGCAAAAAACGTTATAATTCTTCTCATTTTTGTCAAAATACAAAAGCAAAAGTGAGTTGGAAGGTGTACGCCACACCAGAAGTCAGCTGGCATGAGAAAAGCTGTAGAAGTGACAGGATTGTCCAAATAACTCAAAGTGTAAAAAAAGAGAGATCTAACAGTGTGTTTGCTATCCCACTGACAGGCTGCGAAATATATTCTGATGCCGGAAACCACGCCTCGATGATTCAGGGCATCAGGAACAGCGGATCCAAGCGCTTCATTTTTAGACACAATGATAGTCAACACCTGGAGGAGCTTCTTCAGCGCTCAGACCCAAAGACACCCAAAATAGTGGCATTTGAGACAGTACATTCAATGGACGGTGAGGATTACAATCACTTCCAGCCTTGAATGCATTTTCACTTGAATTGCTGAGATAATTGCATCACGACTATGACTACAAATTGAGAAGATTCCACCTGGGCAAGAATGTCATAACTGAAACCTTTGATTTCTTATGGCTGTTATCTTTATGGCATCAATGTAGTAAAGCACCAAGTTGTCAGTTTAAATGGAAAAGAGTACTTTATTAGTACAATTTAGATTCTCCAAATTTTGCCTATGAGTATTAAATTGTTCTTTATCATCTGAACTTTGGTTTTTGAGTCTCTAATTTCCTCTTTTATTTTCCTGGCCCGTGTTTTCAGGCGGCATATGTCCCTTAGAGGAGCTGTGTGATGTATCTCACCGTTACGGAGCTCTGACTTTTGTGGATGAAGTTCACGCTGTCGGCCTGTATGGAACGCATGGAGCTGGAGTGGGAGAGAGGGACAATGTAATGCACAAGATTGATATTGTTTCTGGGACATTAGGTGAGCCCCTGTTGTGAAGATCCCCTTCACGTATATTCTCTATTTTGATTCATTTTTACTGGCAGCATTCTCCTCTGGGATAATGTTACAGTCACAACCATTTGGTCTGGCTGTCATGGTGATAGCACCAACATTGCTATGATAACTCACACATAAGGGCCTGGAGAGGAGGCGCTCTCATCACAGGAATTAGAAGGTTATCATTAGGGCACCGGCTCTGCTGCCGCTGCGGCTCTGCTGATAAAACAACATCAGAGATTGTCTTGACTTTTAAGGCAACTTCCAACTTTTAGCAAAAGGCCCGCTGGCCCTGAATTAATGATAAAAACAATTATCAAACAACATGTGTATGTACTTACATTCATATTAACAAAGGCTTGCTTCAGTGAAAACGGAAAATGCCAAAATGTGTCTCCGTACCTGATCAAGATTCTGCTGTTCCAGGCAAAGCGTACGGCTGCATGGGAGGTTACATCGCCAGCAGCGCCGCCCTGGTGGACACGGTGCGTTCTTTTGCAGCTGGCTTCATTTTCACCACTGCGCTGCCACCCATGGTCCTGGCTGGAGCGCTGGAGTCCGTGCGGGTCCTTAAGGGTCCCGAAGGGCAGTCTCTGCGCAGAGCCCACCAGAGGAATGTCAAACACATGAGGCAGCTGCTCATGGACAAGGGCTTACCTGTGGTCAACTGTCCCAGCCACATTATCCCCATACAGGTATTGAAGATGGCCGACAAAATATAAAATTATCATGTGTCACAATCACAAATCAGTGGTACCATGAACAGTATGCTTCCTGTCCACATCATTCTGATTAGCCAGGCTAGCACCATCTGTCTTTAGACAGCACGGTGTAAGTCACAGGGGTGGCCAAGTCCGGTCCTCGAGTGCCCCTATCCAGTCTGTTTTCCATGTCTCCCTCCACCAACACACCTGAATCATATAATCGGGAGCCGTATGAAGCTTCTGGACAGCTTGCAGATGAGTTGATCATTTGATTCAGGCGTGGTAGAGGAGGGAGATATGGAAAACAGACTGGATAGGGGCTCTCAAGGACCGAACTTGGCCACCCCTGGTGTAGGACGTGCCTAATTACAGTAAGTGTCAAAAAAATAATTGGTAATCATTTTTGTTTCCTTTGTTTGCCCTTTCTGGAGGTGGGCAATGCAGAGCTGAACACAAAGGTGTGCGACACTCTGCTGGAAAGACACAACATCTATGTGCAGGCCATCAATTACCCTACAGTGCCCCGTGGAGAGGAGTTACTGCGCCTGGCTCCGTCTCCTCATCACCAACCTGCCATGATGGAGTACTTTGTGGGTGAGTGCCTTTTTAAAGGTGGATTGTCCTAGTTCTTGTCCCATTTACAGACTTTTACTGTTGTTGAGGTTGTCGCGTCCATTGTTGTCTGGTCCCACCCCAAGCTCTCTACCATGTTTTCACTCTGTCTATCCTATGTCCCAATGCTCATTTTCACCCAACACGGCTAACGGTTGCCTGATCAAGCTTAGGATCTGTTCAAGATGTAGGGGGAGTTTTTCTTAATTCCTTCGTTAAGTGCTATTTCATGTGGAGCTCAGTTAATTTTCTTTTATCCATAAGTGTGGTTCTTGAGCTGCTCAATGTAGCATAAGAATGCCCTGAGATAACTTTTTCATATAAATCGGCAAGACATAAATTCAATTAACTTGATTTAGAGTATTACCACAGGCTAACCTGATGACAAGCCTCACAATGGCTACAATGGCTCATTTACAGAGAAACTGTTGGACGTGTGGAATGAGGTGGGACTCAAGATAAGAAACCCTGCAGCTGCTTCTTGCACCTTCTGTGACCGCCCTCTGCACTTTGACCTCATGAGTGAATGGGAGAAGTCCTACTTTGGTAACATGGAGCCCCAGTATATTACTGTGTCTGCATAGACAACATTGAATCTTATCGACAAACTAAAAAGTACATCAAACTAAATTTAATTACCTTTAAACACATCTTGCTTTCAGTGTATCAATTAATATCTATATATATACCGTTTAGGATTGTGTATCTGATGCATGGTGTGTGATTACTTGCTGCTTGCCAATAGTACGAATATGAACTGTCTTTTCTTGTAGCTCAAAATTGTACATCATTCATTCTGGGCAAATTTGAATTAAATAAAGTTTTGTGACCTTCATGTTGTGTTTTAGATCACAAAAACGATGTTTGGCTTCCATATCTAGAAACAAATCAATCTGCACAATTACATCAAGACTGATACTAGATGTTTTAAGTTTTTAACAAAGAAAATTTAAAACTTACAAATCCATTGATCAAGTTGTAGTTGTCTTTTGGCGTGATTATTGTTTTTTAGATTAATTTAACATGTAATAATGTTCAACAAAATGCAGAAAACAATAAAATGCTGGGGAAAATAACAATAACATTCCAACTCATACATATAATTACATTTGAGTTTGAGTTGTATGAGAAAAAGAATCCTATTCATACAATACAGAGCTGCGGGCTTTTAAGCAATGATGGTAAAAGGTTTAGTATGCCCTTTTTTATTGGCGCAACAACAAGAAAATTAATGGCAATTTTTTTACAGACCCCAAATTACAAACTTGCGAAACTGGCTCATCAATTGTTTTGTGGCCTCATTAGTTGACATTACAGGGGCTGGCTATTTCTCGTTTGACCTTTGCCCTCAGTCGGCGCAGGTCTGCATTGTTCCCATCCACAACAAGGCCACACTCGATGAATGCCCAAGCTTTGCTGAGATTCTGCTCACCGTAGTGTTGCAGCGCTCCCTTCAAAAAGCAATCAGTCAGACGAAGCCTCCCTAGACCTTCATCCACACATTGAATTGCACGCTCCTTGTGGAGCTGAAGGGCCCTACTGTAGTCCTCCAGAGCAGGTCCTTCCCTGGAACACAGCACCAGGCTGCAACCGCGGGTACAAAGCTCTTCTGCCCACACTTGGGAATCGTCAGAGCAGCTGGTGTTCGATCCATCGTGCTTCTGAATGACTCGATCCAGGTCGGCTATGGTTCGCTCATGTAAGCCAAGTCGTGCGAGGCAGGCAGCCCGCTGGCGAAGATATTGGAGATTGTATTTGTCTGTGGCCTGTACTGCCACCGTCAAGAGAGGGAGGGCCCGATTCCAGTTTCCATCGGTAGACATGTTGCTGGCATCCTCTGCTGCTGCCTACCATAGGAATATACATAGTATATATAACAATATATAACCATCACAGAAAGCCCCAATATAATGTGAAATTAAACTTGCCAAAGTTACAAACCACCATTGTTGGATTTTTATTATATTGCAAGGCTGAAAGGATTATTTTTTAAAGTGTTTAAAAAGTGTGTTTTGATCTATTCCGATTCACGCTGCTTTAAGGTAGTACCTTGAGGGACACTAATTGACTTCCCTTCCCAAACATTCTGGTAATATTTTGCAAAATTTTTACCCAATCTTAAATACATCGCCTTGGCTCTGAAAACTAGTAACTCACGTATCAATCTGAATGAACACAAATGGCGTACCTTTGCTAAGTGTTTCCTTCGATTGAGTGGGATGAGAGCCAACAGGAGGTCGAAACATGACGGCTCTTTCTCAGCGAGCTCACTGAGTCTGCCAGCTGCACTGCGATAGCTGTGCTGCCAAGCCTCCACCACTCCTAACCTAGCCTGGGCCTCAGCGTCTCTTGGCTCCTGGCCGAACACCTGGCACAGGTGGGCAGCTGCTGTCTTCACTTCACCTGAAGCAGATCAGAACATCAGCAAATCCTTGCAGGGCAGTTTAAAGTAAGACATGGCTGTTTTTTTAATGGTGAAGATTGGCTGACTCCCACCTTTGGCTAAAAGTATATCAACACAGAGGAGATGCCATCTGAGGCCTGCGCAGTCATTCCTTAGCATAGCGGCACAGATAATGGAAGCTTCCCTGAGCCGCTCCTCATGGCATGGGACAGCATTAGCAACGAGGACATCCGACAAGCTTCCCCTGCAGAACTGATGCAGCCAATCACAGAGCAGTGTGCGTGCCCTGTCCTTGAGTGACAGGAGGTCTTTGGTGACCTCATCAGTGTTTATCTGCAGTGCCGCCAAGATGTCCTGAGTGCATTCCTGTAGCAGGAAGAAAGGCTAAAATTTATGTTGGCAGAGAGGGAATCAATATTCTAGGAGAGAAAAGTTAACATTTGGAGAGGAAAAAACAATTGAGATAACTCATCATATTAATTCTATGGTAAGAAAAAAATACATGTAAACATCCAGTCATACTCTGAAGCCCCTTCATTTATTTTGGAACAGAAAATAGGTGAACGACATTGTCCATGGGTGAGTTGTACCTTTTGCTGGTTGAGCCAGAGGTATGTGAAGCCTCTTCCACAGAGTGCTTTTACATGTTTGGGGTGCTCCTTAAGAATGGCACTGAAATCGAATATGGCGGTCTTTCTTTGACCAAGCAAAGCATAACATCTCCCTCTTTCCAACAAAGAGTCTGTTGCCTCGCCACCTGGAAACGTTGAAATTCCTCAGTTCCTGCTCACATCACCAACATACACCAGGATGTCTTTTGTGTGTGTATACCAGCGATGATAATGGCAATGGAGAAGTAAGCCACCGCTTCCCTGATTGCACTTTCGTCTGCGTTGCCCTCCAGGATGCGTTTGGCAGCAGAGTGACAGCGTGCCTGCAGCAGTGCTCGGTCTTTCCGCTTTGCCACCGCCAGCAAAGGTCGCAAGCAGCTGGTGTCACCACAATGAATGAGCTTTTTCAGTAACTATAGGTGGGAGTAATTAAGGAAACTGCAGAATTACCAACAACTTGCAAAAGAACGCCCGAAAAGATAGATGACAAATAAATTGGCGAAAGGACAAGTCTTTGACAAATGAAAAGATAACATGTTTCTAGCCCTTTCACCTGATTGGTGTCATAGAGAAAGCCCCTGTGCAGCTGCAGCAGGGCAAGTCGGGCAAGGACAGGTGCCCGAGGACCGGTTGGCTCGTTGGAGAGCAGCAGCAAGCGATAGGCCTCTTCCACTCGTCCTAGCTGGTACAAGGAATCTGCTGCCAGGATCTGAGGCCCATCAGCACCTGGTTGAAGGTCAATTAGCAGTACAGCAAGGGAGTGAACACCAGAGGGAGACCTGTCAAAGTTGTGTGGGAGTCAGCAATGAGAACTATTGGTTGCCTGATTGTCCACCTGCTAAATTGTTTGCACTTTGCATGTTGTGTTTTATTGCGTTAGATTAGTTAACTTTAAGTAGCGAGCTTTTGTATATACGTACATTTATTCATTCATCTTCCATACCGCCCATCCTTGAAAGGTTTGCGGGGGTTGCTGGAGACTAACCTAGCTGTCTTCGGGCGAAAAGCAGACTACACCCTAGACTGGTCGCCAGTCAGTCGTAGGGCACACAGAGAGACAAAATCCGCACCCCCAATTATACCGCCACCAGCGGGAATTGAGCCAGCATTGTATATATGTATACAATGCAATAAAGAAAGTACGTACTGGTGACTTGATCTATCATTGAACACCAATGGGAGAGTGACGCCTTTAACTTGTGATGATAGGTTACATTAACATGCCTAATGACCTTTATAGTACCGTAAATGAACAATTTAGTAAATATTAAAGGAGTAATAAGAAAGCCTGCTCACAATGTTGTTAATTTTAACCGTGAACATGAATTTACACGAGAACAATATACCCTGCTTTGTGCTCATCCGGCTTTGATTTGGCATGCAGCATGGAGTTGTCACATGAGGCCAGATGAAGGCCTCCGGCCCCTTCTATCATGACCCGACCCTGCTCCAGTAGAACAGTCATGAGCAGACTCCGGAGGTTCCACGGCACCAAACAGCGAACAGTCAACGCCGTCTCCAATGGGTGCAACCTGGTGGCTGTCACATAGTCGAGTGCTGTGAGATAGTTGAAGCCCCCCGTCATGCGCAAAAGACCTCTGCCACAGAGAGCCCTCACACAGCTGGGTGGGTGGGGGGCATTGTGTTCGATAACAGCTTGGAAATCTTCTATCGCCCCCTTGTGGTCATCGGTGAGAAGTCGCGCATATCCACAGAGAACTTGCACAGTGTTCTGATAGCTAAATTGATCCTTGGCAGCAACCAGCTGGCTACAGATTGAGAGCGCCTCCTTATGTTCGCCCCTGAGAAGAAGGCATTCGGCAAGTCGCACCCGTAGCTCTCGGCCTCCCCCGTCAGACTCCAAATGGCAAAGGGTCCGTAATTGAGCAATCACGGGGTCCAAAAGTTCCACTCCCTCTGTGGATCTTAGGTCTGTTCGGACAAGGATGACTTCCCGGAAAGCGGCCAGACCTTTTTCAGCCTGTTGACGAAGATGATTGCGAGCAGCCCCCCCTGTACCGAGATCAGCAAAGAGCTTTTGAAAATACATGCGAGCGCAAGCGGGGTGCACATCGAAGGCTCTGCCAAGATCCAAGCAGGTCTCGGCAACCCGGCCACCCGCTGAGTAGAAGGCGGCGGCTCGACTCATTAAGATCTGCGCTTGCTTTTCAGGTGCGTGGTGGACTATGTGCAAAATAGCAGAATACGCGTCTGCGCTGTCGCAGAATCGGCCTGCAAAAAATAAATGTTCCGCCTCGAGTTCACGCACTTCTTGATCATCTGGTGAGAGCTCCAACAGGAACTCCAACAGTAAAGAAGATGCCTCACTATTAAGCAGTTCACCGTCCCTCTTGATCTTTTCACGATCACCGTCCCTCTTGATCTTTTCACGATCACCGTCCAGCATCCGGGAGGGATGCCATTGATGCATTTTCTCTGTAAAGGCCTTTATTATTTGGGGTATCTGAGAGGCTTGCCTGCTCTTTACCAGTTTGACAGTTTCACATTTGTTGCTCTTGTACGAGTTCAAGTAAAGCTTCAAACCCTTCACTCGGTGGGTCTCTGACAACAAGCAGGCCAGGGCGCGAGTTATCTCGAGCGCCACACAACATACGGGGTCCAGATTAGGCTTTTGTGTCCTTTCGAGTAGGGCAGTACAGCGAGCAAAAATCTCTTCGTAGCTATGCCCGCCAGTCTGAAGGAGGGACTCCATTTTGAAAACGGTGGCTGACAGATTATTTGGGCAGAGCGTGGACAGAAAGACTGCTACCAAACATTTACTGGGGCCTTCTGAAGGCTGGGCCTCTTGGTGACAGTCGAGCCAGCTTTCTAAAGTCGAGATGACCCCCTGGAGGTCGGACGCGTCCATTTTGCGCATGTGGGATACAGTAGTTGCAGCATGAGAACTGAAGGCACACATGTAGAGGGTTGTAGCTCGCACTAACTCGCCAGCTTCTAGGAACTTGTCTGCGTCCTCAAACACACCTAAAACCTTGATGCCAGGTCTCAACAGGGCAGTCATGATCGCTAATTAGCTCTTCCTAGTGGTAAAACGGCACATCTGTTACCTGACAACACAAAAGACCATAAATGTTATGTTGCACTGTTGTAAAAGGACAAATCTCACTTTATCTAGTGTCTTGGCCCGCATCAGTTTTGAACATATTCTGTGGTGTTTTGAATTTTACCGTGAAATGTGCTCATAACTGGTTTCCAGCAGATTTTGATTTGATTCTTTCAAAGTGTAAATGCACTCTAACAATTACGTCATTAGCCGTCACTGACTAGGAGCGATAGAGGTTCAATCCATCAGAACTGTGAAGGGCTGGCAGGGAATTTTATTTGAAGTTTATTGCTGTCAATAACATATCATTTGCAGGTACTACTTTCATATAACATTGCTTTCTTTTTCTTACTTTCTTTTTGTTTCTTAAATTTCTTACCAGTTTGGTGATGTAATCAATGCTGATACACATTTCAGTGACGTCCATCAAGCTAAAAATGTTCATGTTGAAAAACTACATTTTTCAAATTAAAAATACATATGAGTAGTAAATAAATGATACAAGATATTTTCAATTTAAATCTGACTGAAATACTAAAGTGTTTCATAGTTACTGATAATGCCAAGCAATATAATCTGTTTTTCCCTACTGTTTGTTTACAATGTTTGCCAGCAGTATTTTGAATTACATTCAGCATGGATCATAAATATTTGCAATGTTTGGAGACTAATGGGCCAAGTTCTATGCAATTGGTCTTGTGTGGATATCAGAACCACATACCTGTTTTTCTTCATGCATTTCACATGCAACTTACCTTCCGTCTCCCAGAGCAGACCAAAGAAAAACTTGCTGAAACCCTTCCCCCATATTCCATATCTTCTAAAATGACAAAGAGACGACTAAAAAAAGGAACCCCCGCCCTATAAAAAAAAAAAAAGATAGGACGTGGCTAGTGTAAGTTCATGTCGTGGACTTCGACGCTCGGTGAAAAACACTGCCGAGGGCCCCATTTGCAGTAATTCAATCTAGCCCTCTACACAGCGTTACCAAGACAACTCAGAGTGGCAGTTGAGCAACAAAAGCTGTAAATGTTAGCACAGAGACATTGAAAATACAGTTAGACCTCCTCTGTGTTTGTTTTCTCTCTCCTTAGTCTTACCGACGCGTGAGCTGTGGTCCTGGCGATCTCTGGGCCAGTTGTCATGGCAACCAGGATAGACCATTTTAAGCGATAAATCCCCATTTCAAAGCACATTTTTGGGTGGGTCGGTTAGATGAAACAATCTCGAATGCAAGTAAAATGTCAATTCATTCACACAAACAAAACAGGTTACCAGACAACCAAAATATAATACAACTGACACCCACGCCCCTTCACGCTCACATTTTTTGTTTGTTTCTTTTCGTATGCTAGCTTCAGTTTTACTTTTCTTCCTGGCATTCTATATGAACAATGACTGGGCAGAAGTGTGTACAATGTGATAAAGATATGAGATTATCATTTGAATCACTCGAAACCACCTACTATATGTTTTCAACAAATAAAAAAATCCAGTCAGAACGCATTGATATATTTAAAATAAATGTTGAAAATCTATTAAAATAACCAACAATGTAAATAAATACATACTAGTCATGCAGATTAGGGTTATGATTTTCAAACCAGATATATCTTTGAACATCTGTACAGTTTGACAACCTTTATGCACCAATAAATAAAATTGAAAACAAAACAAAATATGAAGGTACACATATTAACAACATTCTTTGTAGTCCCTGTATTCTGAGCCATTTGTTGTAGTTTGGCAAAACAAGAAACACACGCACACAGAGCCTACAATTCACGTTAAACCCACAAATGATTCTTGTTTTATCAGAAAGCCACGCATATAATAGAATCTGAAAATGATACTTGCAGGCACCACAAAAGGAAACCATGTTTCAACGCCATACAGGTAGCTTGACACTGCACACTGTGTCTTGACATTTAGCATTGTTTTTCTTTTCTTTTTTTAATCTTGTGGAAATTCCAGTTTTCCTGTTTAGCGGAGGCGTTGAACTGTTAATGCCAGACTGTCTTGTGTAAAGATAAAGTACACGTCTGTTAAAAATGGCACATTTGCCTTGAAAAGAGACCAAAATACCTTAAATTAACTTATGGATAAAAAAATGCTGCTTCTCCAAATCTGTTTTCATTGTGAAAAAACTCCAAAGTTTACATTTTGTCCCTGCCTTTCATCACAAATATCTCATCCAATAATTTAACATTATAATTGATTTTACTTCTCTCTATTTTTCCAAATGTGGTATATGGAGAACGCATTTTTTTTTTTTTAATAAAAGTGTAGAGTAAAAAGTAAATAAAACTATTCACATTTAGGGAGAGATAGTAAATACACCTACAATCATATAAAAACAGTTCCAGAAATATTACTTCTGAAAACCTAAGCATGAAATACTTGATACAAAAAAAATCCCCTTTGGTTCTGCAACAAAGTTGTGGTACTTCCCACCTTTAACAAATACATGCAGCAACAAACACGCTTGACAATTTGTACTAAGGAGATAAGCCAAAAGGTCAGTATAATACAGAAATACTGTGAAAGAGTCCAAAGTCAATTAAAGTTCAAGACTTGGAGACAAAAGACTATGGAATTCATTCCCTAAAGTTTTAGATAAAATAAACCTGACATCTGTTCCCTGTTTCTCATTGTGCAAATGCAAGTCCAAAGTAAAAACAACCTTGCCTATTGCATTACTTGACCTGAATTCTCAGCAGGTTGTGACTCCATCTTTGAGCTGATCCCTCCACTGAAGTTTTTCCAAGCGCTCCTGTAGCATCTGGGCACAGCCCGACAAATCCATGTCATGCAAGGCCGACAAGATGTGTTCCAGCCTGGCAGAAGATTGTTGGCTCCACAGACGAAGCATCTGGTACTGCTTCTCCAGGAGACATGAGCCACCTTCTACTTCGATCCGTTCTAGCTGCTGGTCTGCCACCGAGAGCATCCTCAAGAATTCCTTCCACCGACGCAGGGGAACCTCGTTAATGATAGCATAGAGGACGATGGGCGGCCAGTGCCCGCCAACCTTCTCTAGTCCACCATCTAGAGATGACCAACAGACAGCGGACAAAATGCTGAGTGGGGCAAGGTTAGGTGTAAATTTCAGTATGTATACATTTAAGTCTGGATAAATGATCAGAGGAGATTAAATAAATCATTTCATGGTCATGCCATAGAGCTTGAGCTTTCGGTTTACAGAACATGCAACACCCAGTTGTGTGTTTCTGTATATTCATTCTCCTGCCATTGTGTCATAAATACCTTTGTGTTGGGAGTCTGTCAGGAGAGCCTCCACATGGTCGACACATACTGGTGTAGTTGAACTGTGGCAGGGTATCATAATTTGGGTCCCTTCACACATGTTAGCTCTCTGTGCAAGGAGCAATAAAAAGAGGAGTCAATTCAAAAATCATTTCATGATCTTTATGGCTGTGTGATCACATCACCGAGTTTCCCCAACGATAAGTATACTGGTGGAAAATAGCACTTCAAAATCTAAAGTTTATAATTTAGAACCCCACTGTCCACACACACAAATTACTCTACTACAACAACAATGTCACATGCAAACTAGAAATACACACCAGGCACTTCCTGTTGCCCTGAACTCAGTGGCCAGACATGAGCATTAAGGTAAAAGATCTAAGAGTTTTTCATTTTCAACAGGGAGAACAAATATTGAAGGGGGAGGACCTTAAATGCGGTTGAGGTCATTTTCAGGAATGACCAGGTTGGATATTATCAAAAGTGATTTTATCAAAGAGTGAGAGAGAAATAGAGAGAACGAGTGAGTGAGGGCGGGAGGTAGAGAGTAGACATTGAATGTTTGTACATATCCAGAAATTGTGACTGTTGCGGCAAAAGAATGATGGTGACGGAGAGAAGTGTGGAAGATAGGCGAACACGGAAAAGAATGAAAGAAGTACATTTGATCAAATGGATGCCCAAGCGACTGATGTATAAGAGCAATGACCAAAAATTGAGCAAACCCTAAACTTCTTAAAGAGAACGCAATATTCCGGGTTGAGATAGAATCACTTCATGATGCAAGATGCCCATAAGTGCAAACGTACCAGTGTGGTCGGCCTGCTGTCTAGATGATTGTGAGCTCCTGCAGAGAGTGATAAAAAATATCTGTAAATCTCTTGGCGGAAATTCTGAGAGTACTACAAGCATCAAAACAACTCCAATAAGTTTCAGTGATTCTTATTTTTTGGATGTATTGCTTCTTATTTGTTTTACTCTGGGCAAATAGTATAGTTTCCTCATAAAAGCACCTTCAGTTCATCATTTGCAGGATTAAAAATGTCTTTTGTTCATTTCTTGATTATAAAAACATATTGTCATCATTTTCGTGGATGCCGAGTTACTGCCCTCTTAAACACAAGGATGTATGGAAGAGAGCCATATCTTCAACCTCCTTAAAAATGGCTCTGAGAATAGATGCCTATACATTCCTAGAATTTACCTACTAAATTCTGATCCATCCACAACTAATGGCCGACTCGCAATTTGAGCTACTTAGTCTTTTCCAAAAATAACAAAAAGGAGGACAATGTAAATGGGTTTATTCCTAATCCACACAATATAAAATAAAAATTCAGGTAGAACTTGAGCAGATGTGCTAATTGATTTGTATTTCTGTACTACCTTTTTGTGTCAGTTACAATGGTCAGTGAGACATGTGGTTTCCCCCAAAATAGCAAAATAAGACTGGACCATCATACAAACCCAATGACTTACTGTTGACGCCCTTTGTAGCATTCTTGATTCTCCAGCAGAAAGATAACCGCAAATGAAAGGCAAAGCAGGTGCAAAGCCACAGAAGACAAAAGACCACCACCACCAGGATGACGACAATTTGGCCAACATGACCTGTTTCTGTGAACACAACCACCAGCTTACAGATTTCTCAGATGATAACACACTAAACTCTCTTATCTGAAACAAATACACAGTGTCTTCACCCATTTATGGACACCCCTTTTAGAGATACCCACAATTCTTAAGGGATTTACACAATGCGAGAATGTATTGAAAAAGAACATTGTTTTATTCATTTTGAGCAATTATTAAAAACATAACAGTACCATTGAGCAATTTTAAGGTTAGTATTCTAAAAAATGCCAGATATATTTGTGGAATTTACCAAGAGGTCCCTCTGGAGGAGGGCGTTTTGTTGCTGTTGTTAATGTGGTTTTATCGGCAGCTGTAGTTGAAGTTGCACAGTTTTGTTTGCATTCTGCGTTTTCCAAACATGGTTTCCTGAAATCAACACAAGCAGAATTTGTTTTACCAAATTTTCTAGAACTGAGCAGCACATTTCTACATATATAGTCTTGCGATCATTGTACCCTGTGCAAGATGCAGAAAATAACTTTTATGGTCACAGAAGGGATGCTGTTGTTTTCTTTTGTTGGAATGATTCATTTTTGTATGTGTGATAACACTGGGTGCACATTTCTTTTAGGCAGGTGGACATTTTTGACTGTATCAGAGTTTCATACATAATTTTCATATTTTCGGGTGTAGTTCTCCTTTTACCTGAAGTTAGCTGGAATAGCCTCTAGCGCCCCATGACTCTGGTAAGGATGGGCAGTGTTTTAAAAATTAAAGAATTTTTCAGGTGTAACATTTTGCCTGTCAAAGCCTGTTTCTTGGGCTTTTTTTCTATTGGCGAATTGTAATATTTTTATGTTTGTATTATTATATTTTCAATTTCCATGAATGCACTTGATTTCTATTCTCTACATTTTATGGAAGTTATTTATGAGACCTTTGTGGGTGTTTCTTTCATCAACAGATGTCTACCAACAATTTAGTATTGCATTACAATGTCTTACTGTCTGTAGTGAAGCCTCTTGCCAGAATCTGAAAGAAAACCAAAAGACATTTGTTTATATAAAAAAGAAACATGACTTTGGAAGGAATAATATAAATGAAATTATTGTTGTCTTAAAGCTGTTACCTTTACAAGGTTCACATTGACATACACGGCAATCGAGACTGTCTTGGGACCCTGCATTGTAGTATCCCTCCTTACACGCACACACCACGTCATTTGTGAAGTTGCATGGTTGTATTTCAACTTGACTCCCTTGGTAGAGAGCAAGTTTAAAGGTTCTCTGTTAAAATTGCAGCTAATCCACATTTAAAATTTTGCATTTTAGGATATGCAATAGTAGATGATATTATCTTGGGCCAAGCAAGAAGATGAATGTTACTTACAACCACACACATCACACCTCAGGCATTCCTCCAGGCTATTTGAATACGCTGTGAATGTGTGCTTGCCACATTCTGCACATCTGTATTTTTTAAGCGGATTGTTGCAGTGCCCTATTTTATGAAAACCTGGAGGGGATAGAGACACGTTTAATAAAACACATAAATAATACTGACAGGAGATTTTTCCTAAATTAATAAACTTGCCAGGTGGACACACATCAAAACAGGAATCATTGGAATGTTTTGGAAACTCTATGTGACTTTGTCCATGTATGGAAAGCAAGGGCATTATTAGAAAAACCTGAAAGAAAAGTAAGTGACATACAAAATCTTTGAAAAATAGACTAAATACTACAGGAAATTCAATGAATCAGATAAAATAAAACTGAATATCCTCATACAGCTAATTTACCATTTTGTTTTCAAATATCAGTACAGGCACAAAAGTCCAAGGCATTGACATAATCCTTTGTAGATATGAATCTGTTTTGGACAATATTGAGTAAATACAAAGTTTTCAGCGTAACATGGCTCTGTACAGGTTAACGCTGTTAAAGGTTAAAGTAGACAATATAAGGGTTATTTTAAAATACAATGGTACCTCTACTTATGAACGCCGCTACATAAGAAATACTATTAAGATTACAGAACACCTAAAGGGGAAAATTATGCATATGGAAACAAAAGAAATTCAAATAAAGAAATCCCCCCAAAATTCAAACATCTGCTTTAACATAAATACATTTGTAGGATCCTGGAATAGCAATAATCACAATCTTTTATTCCTTCTGATTGAATTTACATAAAAATACAATTTAAAAAAACATCCGACTGACGCACAGAGATTAAAATAATTTGTTTTAATCAACATACTGTAAAATCAGGCAGTCAACTCTCTTTTATCTATTTTTCCAATGAAAGTTTCAATGAAGTTATGGTACATGGTTACCATCGGTGTTAATGCATGTCAAAATCCCACTTTGAGTTGATCCTAGATCTATTCTCACTGACATATCATCTTGAGCTATTCAGTTTACTACTGCTCAAATTAATTATTCAAAAAAAAAGATAGAGTCTCCTTACATTTAGGGGTAAATGTTGCCCGCACATTTCAGTTCACGGGGTCTTGATTTCTCATAACCAGACACTGCGACTCACAACAACATATCTATCTGGACTGTTTGTTAACTGATATTTTGAATTCAAATTGTAATGCCACAATTTAGGTGGCAGTCTGCAGCCCTGTAAAATCAGATAAGACATCCAAATCATCTGACTTTTACACTTACCAAGTTCATTTTTGAACAAGAGACCATAACGCAGAAAAAATATATCCACTTCCAATTTGATGTAGTTGGTCATCTGACATGTCAACCACATAGCATGGAATCGTCATCATCATCATCATCATCATCGTTATCGACTTCAAATCTAAAGGCCACTATCAGGATGAGTCTTTCCAAACTGCCAGAATGTTCTGTTTAAACCCTGTCAAAAACAAGTGAGACGATGTCTTGATATGAAAAGTGCAACCGCATTTCTAACTAGATTTACATCATCTTTGCAGAAGCCCAGCAAGAAACAGGAAACGCAATGACATCAAATACACCTACACACAGATGCAGACTACTGTTATCACTGTGACAAATTCCATTTCATTATTCATTTGAATTTTTGATTCCACTCATTTATTGTAAATATGTGGTTACAGTAAACAATGGGATGGGTTTCATATTTTCTCTAAATGTGTTGGTAAGAGTAGCAAAGCGACGGTAAATGTTGCCCTACATCTTGTTTTAACTAAATCCCTGAGTGTAAACATTTCTACTAATTATTGCTGTTGCAGTTTGGAGCTTTGTTATGGACCATTTTCATCACAAGCTGTTTTTGGGATTGAGAGCTAGACTACTAACAAGCCATGGTAGTGACCTATTGTACCTTTTTGAGTAAATGACGTCAAACACTCGAAATCAAGTCAAAAATCATCATCCTTAAACATCTTTTCAACTGATGGGAGAAAAAAAGGTGTCCAATATCCACCAAAACCTTTATTGAAGATGTAAGAATAACCAACAGATTCACTATATATATATATATATATATATATATATATATATATATATATATATATATATATATATATATATATATATATATATATGAATATTATAATTATATTATTAGAATATATTATAATTATAGTCCTCAGCATGTTTGTTGAACGACCATTCATTCGCCCCTCGTCCCGGTCAAAATGCATTGGACGTCTGGTGCCGTCAATGGCAGCCAATGAGTTATATGCGTAGCCTGTGAAGTTGAAAAGAAATAAATCACAATTCCTTGTTGAGGAGCTGAGTCGAAATCTATTGCAACTTATAATTTTTTTAAATTCTTTTCCAAGATTCTCTCGTTCTGTCTATTCTAAAATGACATAACGCCGTGGAAAAAAGGTCAGCGACTTTTATTATTATTTCAATCAATTTAAAAAAAAATGATTTTCTCTTGTCACTTTCCGTGCGCGCGCGTGTGCGTGCAAGTCCATCGAGGCTGCAGCAGTATAGTAGAACCCAGAAGTGAACAAAGCGACCCGGAAGCGTTGTTCAGACTGGAAGCAGGCAGAAAGAACATCCAGCCTTTTTATATATATATTTATATATATAAATATATATTTATATGAAAGCTGTACTCTCAAGACAATACCTACAGACGGGACCAAAGGTATTTACTTGTGCATGTGTTTTCGTTCGACTAATCTCCTCCAAACAGCTGCATCGTGCACAAAAACATGCACGCCGCCGTTCTTTTGATTCGCCCAAAAGTTGCAGTATTAAAATCATTTTTAAAAAAAAGAAGAGTACTGCAAGTGGGATTTAGTTAAAATGGCACGTCGCCCTATCACCGCACAATCGAGTCTTTGTGTCGGCTGAAAATAAGTGATCGTTTTGGGACCCTTGTGCTTCAGACCGCATCTTGCCTTGTTTCCGCGCTGCTTTTTTTCTTCTCCCCCCTCTCCCCCGTCTCCCCCTCGACAGGGCATGGTTGTTGTAGGAAGTGTCATTTTTTTTAAGGGGTGGGGAGGCCGGGCTATTCAAAGCTGCAAGAGGCCGTAAACAATCCATCATGCTACAATGGACGCCATAAACACAAACCGTTCGCCGGCCACAACGCGCTCACTACATTTTTTTGGCGAGGGGGGAGGGAGAAGAAGACTGCAGAATATGGCGTCCCGCCTTATAAAAATAAGGCTGCCATTTTTGTTTCTCTTTTGTCCGGGAATGTTAGAAGAGGAGCCGTCTGGTTTCTGCTCCGAAATGTGGGCGCCCCGCTGTACTGTTGGTCCCGTAGCCGTTCAAAAAGCTCCAAAAGCTGGTCAGGGGTCGGGAAGTTGTCGGCCACACGGTTGCAAAGTTGCAAATTCAATTTAAGGGAATGTTACTTTTTTTTCTTTTTTTTTTTTAAAGCCCAAAAGTCTTCCCTGTACGCAAACGCTCACATTGTTGCTAGAGGGACAAAATCGGCCTAATAAGATGGACAAACGCTGGATTTAAAAGTGAACAGCATAATGACACTGTTTAGATTTTAACTTGGGTGACATTTAGACACTTGAAATGTCATTTGTGGCGACAATATTAACAAGAAACTTTCATTGAAGCACGACAACTTCATTTAAGAGCTGTAGTTGGGATTTTATAAATGCTACAGATTATATATGTAATATTATATATGTATAATGTACTATTTTTTCAATACAAAATATAATTGATTAAGATCACCACACTGCAGAGCAATGATTCAACAAATAAAGAAAATAAAGTGGTACCTCTATTTACTCATTTTTCAGGTTACAAAAGGCTTTGATGTGTAAATTATTTCTCCAAGAAATGATAATCTGTTCAAATGACGAAACATTCAAAGAAGTATAAATGCAATGAATTACTATTGCACCATATTTCAATTTTTAGTTTGAAGTCTTAATCAAAAAAGTATATTTTTTGTATTTTAAGAATAAAATGTAATAGCCTCATGTAAAACATAACACTATTTACAATCAAAATTCGATTACATTAAGGATTCATCAAGTTTCTTGCTTCCCAAAACATTGAAGGTGTTCATTACATATGTTGAACTTGAATGGTAACATTATGTCAGGATTAACTGAATATTGTTATTGATATATAGTATTATTGCTCTGTGACCTACCCACCCCAAGTAAACTGGGATAGGCTCCAGCAACCCGTGACCCTGACAAGGTCGTTGAAAATGAATGAACAAAGCGATGTTGACAATGAATGAACAAATGAATTATTTTTCATAATGCACACCTTTTGTCATGAGCAATAAACTCCAATTAACTGATTGTCTCCTGATATATTTTGATTTTTAGGATGGCAGAGCCACGATTTAACAACCCTTATTTCTGGCCACCACCTCCATCCATGCCTAGCCAGGTAGGTCAACTGTGACATTTCTCTTATAATGCTTGCATATGTGAATTTAATGGTTGGCCAAAGACTCTTTTGCATCATACTTTACTTTGCTTAATAACAAAAAATGAAATATTTTTTGCACTTAAATGAATGTGATAAATCATAAGTTAAATATGGACCGTGTGACTAATAAAAAAAAAATGTTCGCCAGCACTAATCTATACAAAACTGCGTTTCTTAGTGATATGATGAGACTCCCTTGCCTTTCTTGTTTGATTGATATTTTTTATCGAGGACTGATTGTTTAAGATGTATAGGCGCAGTGTTTTTTTTCCTGCTTTTGAGCTTAACCCGTTAATCCTTTCAGCTGGACAACCTGGTGCTAATTAACAAGATCAAGGAGCAGCTGATGGCCGAGAAGATCCGACCCCTGCACCTACCACCTACCTCCACTCCATCTCAGCAAAGTTTGCTGGTGCCCAGCGCATCCCCAGAAGGAGGCACCTCCCAGCACGGCATGGCAGTTGCTAAGCAACAGCAGCAACAGGTGCCGGGTCACCATCCGCAGCAACAGTCGGACATCACTTTACATGCCCGTTCGGGCTCCAGCTCCGGACCAGGTATCAAACTTCACTTAATCATTTGTGATATAATTCTACAATTCTTGCGTTCATTTGATTGAATTGCCTTAGTTTTAGTTTATCTATGCTTATCGATAAAGTCAATATAAAAGCAAAAGGATGTTCACTGTATCAAAGTAGACAATCAAAGCTGTTTTGCAAGCAAACAGTTTGTTCAGGCTTGTGCTGGAAATTGTAATGGGTGCTGGTCAAAGGTGTGAGTTAATTAACATTTGGTTTCACCTCACTATTGGCAGATGGAAGTATGGACGAGAAGTTGGTTGTGAAGGCCAAAGGATTATGGGAAGACTGGCACATGAGACAACTAAATGAGCAGCAGGCCCGCGCTAACCATCGATCAGGTACTGCCGACAGGCTCTGCCTTATTTGGGAAATTGCAAAACATCCGTGCAATTCTGACATTAATGTCCTGTCACTACAGTGTATGTAGTGAATGTGTATTGGCTTTTGTAATCCGTAAACACAAATTTAAATTACTGACGGTATTTCAATGCCAGTTTGTTGCATAACATCAGTGTTTTGATAGAATAGGTCTTCCTGTCACCTCCCCAGGTCTGGCCCCGTTATCACGACCCGAAAGCCACAGTACCTCCGAAGCTCTAACCCCCACGACACCAACCTCCAGCAGCCAGAACCGCCTAGGGGGCGCCCCTTCTGTCAACATCATCTCTGGGCTGGCGAGCGGTCCTGGTATGGACCACATGAAGGTTGAAGGCTTGGCGGGACTATTGGGCCCCCCACCCAAGGCACCGCGAGGACGAAAGAAGATTAAAGCAGAAAACCCATCAGGTCCTCTACTGGTGGTCCCCTACCCTATTTTAGCAGACCAAGGCTGTGTCACAGTGGCGCCCAAAGAGGGCAAAACATACAGGTGGGGCAGTCAAAGCTGTTTGTCTTCCTAAGTTTTTTTCTTCCATAACCTACTTTTGAGACTAAAATATTTCTTCAACCCACCTTTTTAATTAGTGATCCATCCATGAAGTCAGGTTAGAGACACTGCAGTATCTAGTACCCAAGTTAAAATTCTTCCTAGTGATTAGGTTTTGAGATAAACTATATTTTTGGAATACATTTTACTTCAATCTAGCAGATTTCCACTACATAATAGTAGAAGATTGATAGATACTGGCCCATGCTACATAACTACCAAGTTTCAAGACAAAAAAATGATGACCAACAGAGGAATAGGAATTCAAAATTAGTTTCTCCAAGAAGTCTGAACCTTAGAGTTGTGTGAAAACTGAACATGATTTTTTTCAATATCTGTGACAAGACATAACGATGCTATTGAATCCAAATCTATTATTCATTTAATCAGTTTTATTGCAGTTACATTTTAAACACGTTAGTCGGTGTATTGGAGTGACTTTTTTTTATGTTCAACAAGCCAACCCTGGGTCCCCTTTCTCCCCCTCCCACACACCAGATGCAAAGTGTGCCCACTTACCTTCCTGACCAAGTCAGAGATGCAGATGCACTCCAAATCCCACACAGAGGCCAAACCACACAAGTGTCCCCACTGCTCCAAGACGTTTGCCAACGCTTCCTATCTGTCCCAGCACCTTCGGATTCATCTGGGCATTAAACCCTACCACTGCTCCTATTGTGACAACTCCTTCCGCCAGCTCTCCCATCTTCAGCAGCACACCAGGTTAGCCAGCTGTCTGGGGCCTCTAAAGAGAATAATAGCTAGCAAGTTGACATTTTGAAACTCATTTGACATGTTTTTGATCCGGGTCCTTTGTTGCAGAATCCACACTGGCGACAGGCCTTATAAATGTGCTCACCCTGGATGTGAAAAGGCTTTTACCCAGCTGTCTAATCTCCAGGTTTGTTACATTTCTGCCATTAGCTTTAATACAGCTAAGGCGACCATAAATCAAAGGACCTAATTGTGGCTGCAGCTTTTTTTTTTTAAATCATGTGCAACGTTTTTTTCCAGTCTCACCAGAGGCAGCACAACAAAGACAAGCCGTACAAATGTCCCAACTGCTACCGTGCCTACTCTGACTCCGCATCATTGCAGATCCACCTGTCTGCGCATGCCATCAAAAATGCCAAGGCCTACTGCTGTAGCATGTGTGGCCGGGCATACACCTCAGTACGTAAACTACCAGACACTTACTTATCTGTACCTAGACCTGGGCGATCTAGCCATAAGAAAGGATATATATATATATATATATATATATATATATATATATATATATATATATATATATATATATATATATATATATATATATATATATATATATATATATACATACATACATACATACATATATATATATATATATATATATATATATATATATATATATATATATATATATATATATGTATATGTATATATATATATATATATATATATATGTATGTGTGTATATATATATATATATATATATATATATATATATATATATATATGTGTGTGTATATATATATATATGTATATATATGTATGTGTATATATATATATATATATATACATATACAAGATTGTTTTTTGAAAACCTATCTATTTTGTACTTTATTTCAACTGACGTTTAACGAATCACTAGAAAATATTGGACTCTTTTTGAGGCACTTGGTTATCTGCCAAACTATAAGTAAATTTGCATCCCCACCAAGTTGGTCGATGACACAGATTAACCAATTTTTTTCCTATCTTAAAATCGCACAGCGGTGCCTGTACCCCATTGCAACTCAGATTCTAATTCTGAAATGAATTGAATTGAATGCCTCTATTGTCATTATACAAGAAGAATACAAGTACAGTGAGACTTAAAGCTTCAGCATAAAGTACACACATAATAAGTAGTCAGCATAAGTAAGTAGTGAACTTCTTAATAGCACTGCTGTGATTCTGTTTTTGTCTAGGCCTAGCAGGTCAGTGTGACTCACAATGTATTTGTGTTACTTTGCAGGAGACCTACCTTATGAAGCACATGTCCAAACACACAGTGGTGGAACACCTAGTGAGCCACCAGTCCCCTCAGAGGACTGAGTCCCCTACTATCCCCATAAGGATCTCCCTTATCTAAGTTGCCTGGCACCAAGTATAGGTTCCAACAAGAGTCAAAGTTAGGCATGAGCTTCATAGGCCCTCCATTGATGGTCATTTGCGTAAGGCTTACATTAACATGATGACAACTGGCATAAGTAAGCATTCAGCGCTGTAGTTGGAAATAGGGCACTATTTAGTGAATGTAACAATACAGCTAGATGTTGTCCAGAGGACTGAGTGGCAAAGAATGTCTTGCGTCAAATTTAGTAAGCACTTTCGTAAGCGCCGTGTTAAGAACCTGTCTCCATTTTGGTAAAGAGTCCTTTCAAAGAGCAGATGATTCTTTATGAAAATGTGCTCGGATGATTTAGCCATCAAACATTTGTTTTTTTTCTTCCAACTCAATTAAATGGGATTCCCTAAATATGCCAGACGATCAGAGGAATGAATTGATCAAGTTGCGAAATTTATGCTGGGTGTTTTCGGGAGACATCCAAAGAGAATCTTTAAGCACTTTTTAGGCCTCATTGCTTTGGCTGACAGTTTTGAAATCTTGTTCGGGAAAATGCCAAATGGCATTATTTGTGGCAGCTAGGATCTGTGACTATGTAGAAAAAAAACAGGATTTTCTGTTACTGTTGTTTTTACTCATATGGTTGTGCAAGAACACGCTAACAGGGTCATTGACATTTAAAGAGAGGCAATCGTACAAGACAATGGAAGCATTTCATGATTGTATTGTTTCAATGATGCGAAGAGGGAAGGAAGTGTAAAGGTAAGCAATGTTCTCACCCTCACCTAAATCCTTCTATCCCTAGTAAGTGGCACCTTGGTGACCATAGCAACACTGCTTATAGTATAAATGACCACACCTTGCTTCGCTTTCCTGCAAGTGCCATGTTGAAAGCCAATCTTGTAATATTAAGCTTTATTATTAAGTATTAGTTGCTGCACACTTAACTGGTCCCAGGTTTCATCAGCCATACCTACGTCTCCTAATAAAAACATTAAAAACAACAACAGCAACTTAGCTTAGCTTGGATAATCAACATTAACTGATTATTGGACCAAAATGTGAAGGAAGTGAACATCAGTCGGCAAGAATTGTATCAGATTAGAATCAACTGCAGTATAAACATTTACTTGTGTGTATTGGGAAAGTGTTGACTGTATGTCACTTATTTTACATTTTGACTACACACTCCTTTGTACTTTTAAACCTCAGATGGTACTGATAGGATTTGCTGTATTCTTTATGGCACTATGGAAAAGGTGCTACGGTGAGGCATTTTAGAAAGAACCGCAAACAATGTACAAAAATGGTTAACAAAATAGTCCAAGCTTCGACTCAAGTCACAAACTTGAGCAATTTAGGACATTTAAACCAACAACAAATCCTGCCTCTTCAACTTCATCCCTTTTGAGTTAATGGGCAGAATGATCATGTTGCTGTACTGTATAACACGACTCATTTATCATCTATTTTTAACATTTTCATCAATGTGTTTTGTTTGGAGATTAAAAAAATGTATGTTATTAATCATTTTTTATATCAATTATTTTTTATGTAAGCCTTAGCTGTTTTGTCATGCCATCACCATTACTTTGTATTGTGTTCTGCAGTATTCAGTCCTGTAAACATTGTTTTTCTTGTTCCCTCCCGCATGGAGCTGTAATCTGTATGATAACTGTTTAACCTAAGTTCTCTATGGGAAAATATTGAGTAGATTTATTAAACCTTTTCCTGTCTTGCATTGTGGCTTCATATACGGTTTCCAGACAACTAAATATGCACAACCAAGACTGAAAAGTTAACCCACGGGTTAGCAGTGTTTAAACTTAAAAAAAAGAGGAAAAAAAGCTTTGTATATTTTTTTCTGGTTTAATAAAAGAGACTGTTATACATTCAGTGCAGTCTGCTTATTTGGCCCTAAATAGACGGTGTGCATATGATTACGGAGCAAGATGCAAAAACAAATTTGTGTAGTGATCTTTATTTATGAAAATAGTTTGGAAAAATAAAAACATTTACAAGGTAAGGGTTCTCTAGAGCTTCATGCACACTGCCATTATTCACACTGTGATTTTGGCACTTCTAAGAAAAAAATGTTTCTTTTGTACCTATTGTATTTTATAAATGCAATTGTGATTGTATGAAACAAAGTGTTCAAGTGCAAAAATGTTTCTCAAAAAGTTTCCTGGGAATAAATAAATCATGCCTAGGAAACTCAAATAAAAAAGCACTCTCCGTTTTCTCGTTCAACATTTAAGCAAAAATACTGTACTGGCAACAGAAGTAAAAAAAATGCATTTCATGACTGGACACAGCATAAAGACCACGTGTACAATAAAGGGCTGCATCAAGGATTTTTTCACATTGAGTGGTATCTCTACTTACGAAGTTAATTGGTTCCAGAAGTGGTTTCATTTGATTTTTCGTATGTAGGAGCATAGTTTACATTGAATGGGCATAATTTGTTCCACCATCTGTAACACTATCACTGAAACGTTTTAAAATCTATGTATGTATGTCATAACTGTCTGGCTGGGTTGTACCTATTAGACATTATTGTGCAGGTGGTCAGAATGCTGCGGTTGGCTGGCGCAGAAAATGGCATTGATAGAAACAGGCATTTAAAAGGCAAGAGTCCACAGCACTATCTGTAAATAGAATAACACTGGCACAATAACACATAACTACAAACTAATTTTAAAAATGATGGATCGTTCAAATAAAACGGCGACATTTTCTTGAATGTACACCAACAGAAACATTTGATAAAGTGCTCAGTTTTAAATATTAGTCAGATTCCAACAATTACTGGTCTGACATATTTTGTCCTACCTTTTTTTTTTTTTTTTAAATAAAATCAAATTACAGTAATAAAAATATCATTTTTATAATCCCCGATGACTACAGTAGAAGCTGCTATATTGTTGGTTTAATTCAGCCATTGATCATCCATGCTAGAACTTATGCCGACTGTTGTTGCGCTAGACGCACCGTACATCGGAACTAGTTTCCAGGCGATTAAAATGAATTATGATAATTACTCTTATTATAGTATTTTGATTTCACATACATTTTCACGTTTGCCTTGTCCTCATCAGCATTTGGTAACTTTCACGGGCCATCACTGCTATTTGGTGTCACGAGTGTCATGTCAGGAGGAAACAGCGAGGAGGCAAGATTCAGGTAACCTTGCTCTGATGCCTGTTGCATGGTGACCGATGTCCGCGTACCCTCTGACACCTGCTCTGTCTTGGAGCGGGAGATTGCTTCTAATAACTCCCAAGGGTCATAGGAACTGGATGTGAGGCTAGTAATCACACATTTGTGAAACAAGGGAGAATGTGTTTAGTGATACTGTTTAGTGACAATAGCAACCAAATTCCACTCTCTCTTCTTGCAATCATACCTTATATTACTAGTTGTTTGCAGAATGCTGTCACAAAAACCTTTCTTGGAATTCTGTTCAATTGACATCATTGTGTTAAAATCTTTTCTGAATAGCACAGAGACACTGAAAGTACTGAGACATTCCATTTCAATTGGTCTATTGAGAGGTGGCGTTACAACATGTAGTTGATGAAATTGTGTGCAGGTGCACGCAAGCGTGTTACCTCATTGCTTTTGAAGGATTGGGCATTCCTCAAGGCACGCTCCAAGGAACTGACCTGATTGGACAGCCTCAGAGTTTGATCCTGAAGTCTGCCATTTTCCGCTTCTAAGGCATTAACCCTTGGAGAGAATTACTATTCATTGACTGTTTGACCACTGTTACTACTGCTGCTAACAAGTTGACAAGTTGAGTCATTTTAAGAGAGGCTTAGCTCTTACAAATGGACAGTTTTGTGAGCCAAAAGTCGAACTGTAACCTGTGTTGGACGGTGGACGCCACTCTCATTCCATTGCTGCCCATTTCCTCTGCTTCGCTGATCTTCAGCAACAGACTCCTCCTCTCTTCCAGAAGCTTTTCATTTTCCTCCATCACATTATGAATGCATTCCTTTGCCTATAGGTTTAGAATATTTGTCAAATCGGACACAAATTCATGACGGCTTCATATTTTACCTTTTGCGAGAGACTGGCGGCCAGGGTTAAGTCATTCTCCAGTTTTTGGATGGTGCTGTCCCGCTGTGCGGTGGCTTGGAGAAAGACCTGCTTGGCTTGATGCAATTTGGTCTTGTGTCGACTGTGTTTTTCGTTGTACTTTCTAATGGAGACGCAAAGAAACTATTACGTACTGCAATGTCAGGTCAGATGGACCTATGACTATAAGCTTATTTGTTTGAGGAAAATATGAGTGCTGAAAATTGTATATAAGATTACATTCCAGCGGACGACGTACCTAGCGTGTGTGTTCAATTGCAGGAAAACTTGTTTGAGTTCTCCCTGCATTCTGTCGCACTCGAGCTGGCTGGCTGTGAGATCATCCTTCAGTTGGCGACAAGAAACTTTGTCAACTCTTATCTGGAAGGTAAGAAGACTGTTCAGTTCTTTCCAGGGTTAGACCATTATTGTGAGGACTATAAAATGTGATTTAATGGTAACACCCGAGCATGAAGCCATTCTGTACCTCATTTTCGGCTTTGTGGAGTTCTTCATTTAGCTGTTGTGCTCGGTGGGTTAGCTCCACGTTTGTCCTGGTGAGCAAATTCTCATTTGTTCTCAGAGAACGTATTTGTTGTTGGACTTCGTCCTCACGCTGCTCTAAAAGCTTCCTGAAATTAAAAAAAAAGTCCAGCGTGGTTTTGATGATAGACTAGAGGGAGGTTAACTCGGGACATTGTCCAAACATCCATACACTTTGAAATACCTTTTAATGTGCTCCTCTTGCAGTTGGGCTTTCAGGGAGGACAAAGTGTCAGATAGAGCTCTGCTTTCCAGTTCCAGGCGGCTGCTCTCATTGTTACGAGCTTCCTCCATACGCAGCTGGTGCTGTGTCGCATTGAGTTGCTGCTGTAGCTCCACCATCTGTCATTACAATCAAAGGTAACTGAGAACAAATTGAAACAACAGCACTCACTTATTTTTTCTTAAGATTGTGAAATAACCTTTTTAGAGAACAAACCTATCTGACAGTTCAAGGCTCATGTTGTTTTTATACCATTCCATAGCACTATTTAATGTGATAGATGTTCCCCACTCAGAAATCAGTCTAATCATGCCATCCTGAAAGGGGACCCTGCATTTGTGGGCTCTTGGGATCTTCAGTTTTTCCTTGTTCTTTTGAAGGTTTAGATCAGGTTATGTCATAATTTTTGTCAACTGTGGGCCTGTACAACCCTTTGGAGACATTGTTGTCATTAAAGGCCACAATGGGGTGTGATATAAGAACTAAATGTGACTTGACTGGCCAAATGCAACAATGCAAACACTAAACTTTGCAACAAAGGGTAAAGGAAAGACTTATGTCAATTGTTTTCATTTTCTTTAAATCCAAATATAGTGATTCAACAATAGGACTGGAATGTAATGCTTGGGTTCCCTTTACACTAACCTTTTTGTCAGCAGCAATGACCCGTGCTTTCTCTGCCTGCAACTCCTCTTGAAGACCTTTGGCAGTGCTACGGTTGGCCTCGTTGCGTGCAAGGTCCAGCTCCAGGGCCCTGATTTTTTGCTGTTGAAGTTCTGAATCAGCTGTCTGAGTGTGAAGACTCTGCTTCATCTGAACAATCTTGGTCTGCCACTGCTTTAGTTCCGCAGAAAGCTAAAATTGGCAAAAAAAATATTATTAGCAATTTTTCCTTGAATGTGACACTAACTCTTACTAAAATTGACATTTTAAGGTTACAAACAAAATACCCCTAGCTCAAAATTACGAATGCAACCTTTAGTTTTTCATTGTCGAGCAGAGCATTATGCCTCTTTAGGTCCATGTTCTTCTCTTTTTCATAGCGTAGTTCTCGTTCTGCTGAGGTGAAAAGGTTCTGCACTCGTTGTAGATCTTGCTTCAAATGTTTAGCCTCTTCTGTCCTCTGATGCAGGACTATGTCCGAAGACTAATGAGAGATTGAAAAGACGTGTGCTTTGGGTTAAAAAATATATATATTAAAAAAAAAATCATACAAATGCTGCAAAATTGACCAAAATGTATTGAAGGTACACAGGGAGCCCTAATGATTAAAGAAAAGGCTTAACGTTACACTGTATGCAGAACAGGTATGAAACTATATAACTATAGGAAATCTTTCTTAGTCTAGTTCAGTGTAAATCTACTATATCACTAGTACAAATGAAATGTCATCATTGGGAAATTAATTACTAAGAATCATGTAAATAATGCGGGTCAATAATGCAAGCATTTACAAAATGATATCGATAAAACTCCTGTGGGAAATACATTCTGACTTTATTTATACAAAAATATTATTGATTACTACTTGTGTATCAAATGAACTAGAATGCAAGCTAATGCAGTTCTTTTGCAAACTAAATATATTTGCCAAAGGAAATTGAAAGAAAATACCAGATCCAAACATTTCTCTTTGGTTGACGTGAATGGAGGCAATTTAGGGTTGTTCCTAAACGCTTCATTAGCCAAATAGTGCTGTCCCTGATGATGCTTTACTTGTTCCTTGAGGTGTTGCAGCTCAAGCTCCAGTTTCTCTCTTTCTTCTTCGACAGCAAGCTTCTTCTGGACGCTGTCAGTCAGTTTGGCCTGCAGTTCAGCTGCCTGCCCACGCTCAGAGGCCATCTCTTCTCTGAAAAAGCAAACGCCAAACAAGCTTTGTTGTCCAATACTTTCACGAGTTATTACTTTGTCTCCCTTCTCAATTCCACCAACCTGAGTGTGTTGTGTTCTATCTGAAGGCAACGTAGTTCTTTGGTCAGGTGGTCCGCCTGCTCCTGCATTTGGTCCACTGGTATTCTGCTATGCCGCAAGTCCTTTTGGCTGTGGTTACAGTCTTTTAGGTGTGCCAGCTCACTTTGTAGTCGACGGTGAGCTTGCTCCATCTGAGCTAACTGAAACACATACATTATAACACATGATAATGGGATCTTGTTTTTTCATCCGACCAGTTTAGGGTGTACAAGTCTGCATTTTGCCTGAAGTCAGCTGAGGTCCAAAGGCCTGCGACCCTGACAAGGATATGCCATGTTGAAAGTGTATGGATTTTTTTTTCACCTTTCAATGCATTTGTTTCTTTGATAATGGCTTAAAATGCGTGCGACATGCTCAGTGTTTGAGGGTTAAAAACCCAGCTCTTTGACAGTTTACTCAACATAAATACAGAAAACAGTGCCTCAAAGATGAGTGCTGAAATTATATGAGAGGTTTTGTTCAAGTGTATGAGTGAACTTCAGTATGCTGAGACAATAAACTGGCAAACCTTCTCCTCCAGTACTGCCTTTTCCCCCTTGACTTGAGTGAGACCCTTGATAAGCGTTTTTCCTTGTTGACATTCAGTCTGAAGGCTGTTAATCTCAAGTTTCAATTTCTTCAGGTCTCTTTCACCGATCTGCAGAGCCTTTGACAGACAGAATACGGAAATTGCAGCAGTTTTCAGTGATTCAGTTGCCAAATTTACATGGTGAAAGAAATACAATAAAGCTGCAACATGTAATATACCTCCTTGTCTTTTTTCAAGGCAGCCTGAGCAGCACTGAGGTCTAGCTGTAGTTGTTTCCGCCAGTCTTTCTCTTCAGTCAGACGAGCTTCTAGCAAAGCCAGTCTCTCTGGGCCGCTGTCACGAAGGTGCTTGATATACAGCGACACAACGTATTTGCTTTCATTTTTCCCCCCTAGTTTTACTTTAACTTTCTGGTAATTCAGACAAATGATCACTTTTCATAACTTTATGTGAGAGCGGCAGATTGAGCTGCACTTAACAACAAAATGAAGTGCACCAACAGATTAATTAAAAATATCCTCCGGGTCATTAAATATATGCTTTAAATGATTTTAACATTTTTACATTTCTTTTTTTTTCACTACTACTATATTCTAATGCAAGCAAAAGGCAAGCCTTGAATTATATTGAGACGCATGTTATACTAACTATTTTCAAACAGAATGGAAGTTGTTCTACCAGCTGTAAGAAGGATTCTGCGGTTTTGATCTCTTCTCCATTCTTTAAGTGCTTTTCTTGAGTTTCTTGCTTCTTCAGTTGCCCCTCAAGGTTTTTGACCTGCATGATCAGTTCACATCTATTACTAGAAATGTTCCGAAGCAGCAACTTTGAAATTTAATTAAATGCTGCCATTCATGGCAATAAGAGTCCAATTCAATTTGAATAGGAGGGCTCGCAATGATGATAAAGGGATTGGACTGCCATCTCCATCAGATGGAGTTTAAGAAGGTTGAACTACTCAGTCAAAATGTTATCCATGAATCTGATAGGTTATGATATTTATCCATTTGCAGGGAATGTTTATGCTGTTGCTTACCCGTCGATATAGGCCCTCCAGTTCTCCATCATGGCGAAGCCTCTCCTCCTTGCTGGCATTCTGGGCCTCACCGAGTAATGCCTCCAGCTCCTCGTTTCTCTCTTCCATTTCCTCTTGCTCCTTGCGAAGTCTCAGAAGTTGACGCTCCAACTCTCTCACCTGAACAATTCTGTCCTCATTCACTGCATGACAGCTTAGATAGAATTAGCACAGGATGACTCGTATTAGTGCTACAAAATTACCGAGGGGCCCTTGTAATAGATTTAATTTGTATTTACTGTTTGTGAATTGGATCTGATTCTTTAGTCGAAAAGTTGTAAATGTTGTTCTGAAGTTCTGTACAATTGTTGTTTTGCCTCCCATCTGCTTTAAGGGCGGCGCTTTGGTCGATGTCCCTTGTTTCCAACTGGAGAAAAACACAATGGAAAGTTTTCCTGTAATATCAATTTAAATAGACACATAGTTTCAAATTATACTCACAAGCTCAAGAAGATTTTTCTTCTCAGATTCTAAAGACTGCACTCTCTCTCTCAGATTTCTGTTATCAGCATCCAGTCTGTCACTTTGCTCATTAGCTTGCTGTAGCTTCATCATATCTGAAAAAATAAAAAAATAAAAAAATAAAAAAATAGTACAACTGTAATTAAACTAAATTCAATGTCTTGTTGTTCTCATTTTGAAATAACACTATCAAATTATTATTTAAAAGAAAATAATTACTGACATTATCAAAGATAATTTTTTACTTCAGAACCGGTAGCGTTTTGCTTTAGGTTGATGATGCCTGTGCAGTATAAAACAATTGGGCATCAGATTAAATAAAATTAACTGAATTACTCGGGTACACATACTTCTTCCCACAATAGATGAATCTACTACAAAAAAATTACAATCTCACCACACTGTTTCAGTTTGTCCACTTCTCTTTTCAGAATTTCAAGTTCTTGGAGTGTTTCCTGAAGCTCAGACTCTGAGGGTAGAACCACATTTGTTGTAAAATGCCTGACACACTTCTTTCCAGCAATAGACTAGAGAGATTTAAAAAAAAAATGATGCAACACACCACAGGGTTCAAGACTGTTGGTTTTGGACACGTCCAGCTCATTGTTGAGCCTTCGGATTTCCTGATGAGCCATCCCCAGCCTGTTGGATGCCTCCTCCAAGTCACGCTCCAACCGCCGGCGTTCATCTTGCTCGCGGGAAAGCTCCTCGCTCTGAGCCTAGTGTTAGAGCGACACAGGAATTACTCACAGGTGGATTGAACAGAAAGCTTAGGAGTGGATACAGTAAGTGTTGTCAAAAACATGCATTTGAAAAAGGGAGTTGAACTCCTCATCACTGCAGTCTGCAAAGTAGTAGTGAAGGCTTTCAGATAGCATTCACCTGCACAAGTGCAACAACAAACAGTTCTCATGCCGGCAATTGTGATGAACCTCTGCGGCCAATCAGCTCCCATCACTTGAAAAAAATACTTCACAAATGTTAGTGGGAAAATGATTGGTAATGCGGATGTCTAGTAGCAACAAGCAGTGTCACAGTGAAAGAATCCACAGAAGCTACAGTACTGTTCACAGTGCTGTTGAAAAATCGCAAGCATGTTAGTTGAGTTAGTTTAGTCTTAAGAGAGGACCTACAGGGGTAATATTGTTTTTGTTCTGAGCAGACCTGCGGAGCCCAAACAGCTTCTTCCATGGAGTTTGTGATGAAGCCTATTAAGAGCAAAAACCAGCATGTGCAGAAATACACCAAATAATAATAATTAAAATAATAACTAATGAATAGAAAAGGCCAAAGAAAGCAGATGAAGGCTCTGTGGTGGTTTCTTACAACTAGAAGAGCATAAAAGGCACGTAGTAGGTAAATGTACTGTCTGGGACTGTGTACATTGGTCAGAGTTGAGATTTAATGCAATGAGTGTTGTGCCAAGTATAAAGAGGAAAAGAAAGAAAGAAAAATTAATTGCAAATCCAAGTTGTGGTTGAATTGATTGAAAATTTGTCATTTGTTCCAAGCAAAACGGGAGTGTCACTTGACTGTTGTTTTAGGGCATTCATTGTAAACATTTTTGTGAACTAATCGTCATTAATGGTAGTCCGAAAAATATAGATTTTTTTGTTTGTATTCATTTTAATTATTAATTTAATTTAATTAATTATTATTATTTATGGTTAATAATTATTATTTTAGAATATAGAAGCAAAAGCAATGCAAGGATTTATAATACAAAAAATACTATAATTTCGACCTTATGTCCACATATATGGACATCACATTTTAGGTCTTTGGATGCCAGGTCTTTGTGAGGTTCAGTTTTTGAGTTACGTGCGTGTGTTCTTCACCTGGATTGGGACATCTTTTACGCTCCCGGACAAGCTGTGACTGTCAAGCTTCCTTTCTGCAGCCTCTAGCCTCTCCAGCAGTGTTGCCCTTTCTACCAATAGGTATGCCACCTGCTCACTTGGGCTACTCAAACCCATCTCCCCAAGATCTTCCTGAGCCAACATTTCAGCCAACTCCTTGCTCTGAATCTCTGGAAGACAGGTTTTGTCAAGAAGAAATGAGAAATAGTCAGTAAACAAAAAGTATCATTTGTACACTCCTCACAACAAATTTAGGGTGAAATTTGAAATATGCTGTTAATCTCGCCAGTTAGCACACGCTAAAAAACACAAGTTGTGCACAAATACTAAAATGCAGTTTCTGTTCACCCAAAGAATGAGGTAAGCAACAGAGCTGCACTGGTATCACCTTGTTGCTGTCTGATGCGGAGCAATTCTTGTTGTAGCTGTTCATTGTCTCTTTCATAGCCTGCAGTCACGCACTCGCGTTGTTGCAGCAGCAAGCGGATATGTGCTACGTAGCTGTCCATCTAACAGTCAAAAGGACACAGTGGCTGATTTTGCAACATTTGAAATGGGGTGAAACAAATAAAATACCATACAGAAACATAACACAATTACAATGTCATCAAATGAGATTTTACCCACCACCAAAATGGGAATATTATGTTGTAAAATCGCAGTAGTAACATTTATGAGCAAAAGTGAATAAAATCAATATTAGAACCCGTCATACGTGACGGGTCAATGTACAAAGAGTCTCACCTCCTTCATTTCATTGGTCTGCTGTGAACGCAAAGTATCCAGCTCAGCCTCAGTGTCGAGGATCCGCTGCCAAAGATGGAGTTCACGCTTGTCTGGGGTGGCCCCTGGTGGCAAACCATCATCCTGGAGCCACGCAGAAATTTGGTCTTGCTCCGTCTGTCCCTAAAGGACAAGAGGAGGTGGCAAATTTTTCAGGAAAAAAAATGTGAGTTAAGGAGAGTTGATTGTGTGTTTTGGTTTATTGAGTGGTTATAAAAGTTTTAGATTTTTGGCAAACTAATGCTTTCAGTGAGTACATAGGGGATGACTCCAACTTTAGCAAGGTGTGCCAACACAAAATGCTTGTTGCTTAACTCAACACTGCACTTCAATGGCTGTGTAATTCTATCTGATCCTCCATGAGACCCAATGAATGACTAATGACATGTAGCTATATTGTCACAAGCTGTGTATCAGGTCTCAGGGGCTTGTTGTATTTAAACATCACATAAAAGTCATTATATTACTGCAGAAAATAACCAAAAGCCAAGATACTGTTTACAAGAGCAGTGAAAAGATAATTACTGTGACTAAAAATACAGGATTTAATTGCAAGGTCATGCATTGCAAGTGCTGATATATTCTTAAACATGATCAGGATTGCAATGAGTGGGATTGTCACAGACGCTGAATGACCCAAATGATTTAAAAATAAAAGACTACAATTGAGTAGCAGATGCAAATGTGTGTGATTTATGAAAAGCAAGCATCACAACAAGTTAAAATGTTTACCTCTTTGTGGTCCATGGTCATGCATTAAGTTGGATGTGGTGGCATCCAGCAGTGGTGGAGCTTGGCTTATGTGGCCGGGTGGGTAAACATAGAAAAAGTCAAGACAACAATTCACCCATGTAATTCGAATAGACCTTATGGAGTCTTCCAAAGTTCACTCCAGAATTTCTCTTCTCTCCCATTGCTGCTGCTGAGGACATAAAACATAATTGGCATCTGATATTCTTAACCCTCATCTGACGTCAAAATTGAAGCATATTACTGAAATGCTGAGCGAGGTAAAGATTTATACACAACCAAGAGATGTTGACGGACATCTCTTGATCCATCCATCTGAAAATGTGATCGACTGTTTAAACTGTAATGAGCATGTAGTTAAATATCAGAATTTTCCTAATGCCTGGCAATAAGTAGGAGCAAAGCATTTTTCCCCTCCAGCACCACTTGCATTCCTTTTGCCCACGCAAGTACAGCCAGGATGCGGTAAAGCCCTCAAAGGCACATTTCAAACCATCACATTGCCCGTCTTATTTTGATTCAGTAGCGTCCACGTACTCGACGACGAGTTGCGCGTTAACTAGACAACAATGTGAAAAGTCCCAAAGTTTGAGTGCTGCGCTAAGGCTAGCCCGGCTAACGCTACTGCAGCTAGCCCTTCACACTCTTCTCTGAGTCGCATTTTAGTCATCGCCAAGAAACATACACATGGATGTATATAATATATAGACACATGTTCACTGTCGCACTCCTGAGAAAGGTTTACTCACCCATCAGCGACATATATTACGCGTCCAGCAAATGCCAGACGTGGTGAACTAAGTGAACCAAGTGAAAAACTGGCTTCCACGAGCACCTTGGCAACGGAGCGAACCATTACGAACATGCAAGAGGGAGGTGGGCATCGTTTTGAAAGGACGCGCCCAAGTTTTACAAGTAGGTAATAGCGTGAAAAACTCGTCGTTTGAAATTGGTTAAGCTTTATTAAGATGGTTTTACAATTTTGATCTTTATTGATCTGATGCTTCACGAATTTTATGTACTCATTTGTTTTTATTCATCTGGATTATTATTATTATTATTATTATTATTATTATTATTATTATTATTATTATTATTATTATTATTATTATTATTATTATTATTCCAATTAATCTTACTAATTTATTCATTTATTCTTTTACCAAACTGCTTATCCTCACAAGGGTCTCGGGGGTGCTGGAGCCTATCCCAACTAACTATTGTCACCAGGCGGGGGACACCCTGAATTGCTGGCCAGTCAATCGCAGGGCCCCTCGGGGAAATTTCGAGTGTTCAACCAGCCTACGATGCATGCTTTTGGGATGTGGAAGGAGACCGGAGTGCCCGTTGAAAACCCAAGCCCGGGGGAGAACGTGCAAACACCCAACAGTGAGGACCGACCTAGGATCGAACCCTCGACCCCAGAACTGTGAGGCCAACCAGCCAAGCATACATATTTTTGTGTTGTGGGAGGAAGCCGGAGAAGAAATATGATTGATAGTCATGCACTGCTTGTATGTCACACAGTATCCTACATATGTTTTACAAACGCAATTTTAAATGGAGTTTTGGTTGTTTGTTTGTTACCTGTAATCGAATTTAGATTGACCCTGACAGACACTGGAGACTATTTCATGTCAACTCTTGTGTTTTGGTTGTTTGTTTGTTGCTTTGCTTTGCCGTTTACTTTTATTTTGTCTGTTCTACAACCGTCCACGGGTGTGTCCAGTTGGAATCATTTTTGAGGGAGGTGGAGTTGTACTGTGGTGTACGTTGAGGCAAAGAAAAGGAGCTCTGTTGTGCACAGAGGAAATAGGCGTTTGCCCTGGAAAGTTTGGATGGACTGAGTGGTCAAAGAAATGAGACGTGGCCAGCCCAGAAGGGAAAGGACCACCTATAGGACACAAGATCACATCAGTAAGGCTTCTTTGGGGTCTGTTTCAGAGTGGGAGCAATAAATCGTCTTGGTAAGGAGGCATGTTTTGTTGTATTGGACATTTTATTGAGTGTTTTTAGGTAATTTGATGACACTTTTTAAGATATTAAGAAATTGTTAGAATTCTAAAAATGTGCAATCTACATTGAAATAATTTCAAACACTCACTATATTTGCATTTTTTTATATATCTTACGATGAGTACTATTTTAATCTTTTACTGTGCTTTATTTCCAGGCATTTTAGACAAATTATCACCTTCCATTGCCCCTTTGATGGATATAATTAGTGTAATTACATAATTTTGCCCACCACCCAGTCAAATGGGCCTCTCCTATGATAATGATCTGCACAAACAATTTCATGCAGTAAGAAATTCCATATTTTTTGGTGTTTTTTTTCTCCTACATTTATCAATTCATGCGTATTTAAAATCAAAATGATTGTTGTCTTGCTTGAATTAAACCAAATGGTGGTGTTACTGGCTGTTTACTCCTTCCACTCAGGGAGGCAGTAGAGCAAACTAGGTAAATATTTTCCCTCGCAAAATTCCATTACCCTGCCACATGTTGACTTTATGAGGCTAATTCATACTCTACTCACAGAGGGGTAAGAGAAAAAATGTGTTTGGAGTTTTTTTCTGTGTAGACCCATACATAAACCTAATTAAGTTTGTCTACTCACACCTACCAGTTTGTGTTTTCCAAAACAGGAAAGTCCCCAACAATTGGCATACAGCAGAACCAGAAGGCACATTAACTTGGTCATCAGATGAGTTTCTAGTAATATGTTTAAACTGTACTTTTTTCAGAAGAGAATGGCCTATCTACTTGTGTTTGTGACTCTGCTTCATGTGGTCACCCTGGCCATGCTGTTCATCTCTACCATGGAGAAGGTAGACGACAAACATAAGACGGTCTTAATGAACAATTCAATTGAATTTAATTATTTTTTACAGTCCTGGTGGGTGTGGGATGAGATGGAAAACTCAGATCTGTGGTACAACTGTAGGTATGACAATATGTCAGCAACTTGGTTATGCGCTTCCTCCAAAGAAACTGGTAACAACATTTTTTTCTTGACTTTGTTCATGAGGAGAGGTTTGCCAGAAAATGAAAATACAAAATTGTGTTTTTCTCTTTTTCAGAGTGGCTTCACCCAGTTCAAGTCTTGATGGTTCTCTCACTGGTCTTCTCCTCAGTCTCCTTTCTGGTCTTCCTGGGTCAACTTTTCACCATGTCCAAGGGCGGACTCTTCTACTTTACTGGATTATGTCAAGTGTTTGCAGGTACATGTGGGGGATCATATGATTCTTGGACAAATTACTGGCCTACCGGGAATGCTGCACTTTACCACGCAAACAATGTGGAGAGCAATTGGAAGCATACGTATGAAAACAGAAACCATGGACCAAAGTGTACAAAAGGAGTGAAAAACAAAAAAGATAAATTAATGATGAAGCTGTGCGACTTCATGTGTTATACAAAACTGTTGACTGATTATATAAATGCTGGATAAAAACAAGTACTTGAAGAATCTAATGAAAAAAAACATAACTAAAGCATCCACAGCTGAAATAAAAATACTTTTTTTTCATTAGTGCTTTTCTATAGTGTTAGAGTGCACGCAGTAGTAGAACTAAATTCCAAACTTTATCTTCTGCCTGTGCCAAAGTCAAGTTAGTGATAACAGTGGCGCTATATCAACCTAATGTTTTAACAGGCATATTTCAGAATTCCTTTGGGAATGGGCACAGGCACTTTAAATATATATAAAAATCATTCCCATTGAGAAAGTCTCCTGGGCTGTTTTTAAGAACATATCATTTGTTGTCGATAACCAATAAAACTATGGCAACGGGTGGTGTGAGTTAATTCCTGTTATTATTTTAATATTTAAGACCATTGAAGATGCAAATAATGAACAAATGATTTTGTCTTACGTCAGGTCTGACAGCCTTGTCTGCAGTCCTCATCTACACATTACACAACAAAGAAATCCTCCAGGACAACAGAGAAGTGACTTCAGGGCACTTTGGCTACTGTTTTGTTCTAGCCTGGGTGTGTGTGCCTCTTCTGTTCTGCAGTGGTGTTATTTATGCTCACTTACGCAAGAAAGAGTGAATGCTCAAGTAAACAGAATTCAAAAAACTTTTTAAAATTATGAATATAGTCATGTCACACATTTTTTCCCTTTATTGTGCTTGAGTCATTTTGTTTCTGCTATGTAAACGCAATATTCTCCAAAAGAGCCTCTTTTATTAGCAAGAGATGAAATCCTAGTATATATCCATTTCATGCAGTGCTGTAAAAAAGGTGCATCTAAATGTTTATTTTTGTAACTGTAAATTTTTTGCTATGTAATAAATGTCAAAGAAAATAAGGTGTACAAGTGCATTCTTTGAACATTTGTAACGCTTAAAGTTCAGTTCTGAACTCTCGCCTCATGTCAAGTATGATTAAATTTGACGCACACAATAAGTATGTAAAGTACACGTTTAGCGACATAGCATGATTTTCAAACAATTATCAAGAACAGGAAAATCAGGGGTGGTGGTGCAGTATTAACTTTAGGAAAAGAACAACTACAAATAGTAGGAAAACAATTGTATTTAATTGTACACCTTTTGTGGTTTTTCCCCATGGTAAAATAATGCCGAGCATAGATCTGAATTCAGCCATTTAATTGCTTAAATATTATTGTAAATGTGCAACAACAACAAAAAGAATTTTAAAAAAGCAACCTAAAATACATATTTTATACACGGTGTGGCGCTAAATTTGATAAAATATTTCAGGAGGTGCAATTTTAAAAACGGCGACAATTATATTTTAGAGTTTCTTCTTGTAGAATCCTATTGAACTGTAGATATTAAAGACACCGTTACGTGTGGTGGGAAGTGTTGATCGTTGCTATGACGACAGCAGACAAGTTCTTGGGGGTTTTCAAGAGTCATGGAGTCTATACAGCGAGACATCCTGCCGTCGACCGAAATCATCCCTCTTGCCTTGCCCAAAGGAACCGAGAAGTTATGTGAACTGTGTCAAAAACGAGCATACTTGCAGTGCGCCAGGTGTCGAGTCACCTATTACTGGTAAGACATAATCATCATCATTGAATGATTTATTTTTTATTTTGCCGTAACAAGTAACGAACATGTTTAGGGGTGTCAAAGTATAAGTATCAGTTTACTTGAGAAAGTATTCTCAATAAAAGTCAAAAGCAATATTGTAGTTGCATAGAATGTATTCAACACACATATTACTTTTATATTATAACAATTGCAGGTTTGCTGAAATAATATTTAAGTACAAAAAAGATTCATCTTTTTTACTCCACTACTTTGGAAAATAAGTGAAGTAGTGTAAGTAAATAAATAAGAGGCACACCCAGATTTGGACTCTAGATAGCAGTGTTGTCCACGTGTAGACAATCACGTCATGTGACTTGCTAGCAGACAACAGATGGAAATTGGCTATTAATTAATGAATTATTATCATTGTTGTTATTGTTATTGTTGTTATTATTATTATTGTTGTTGTTATTGTTTTTGTTGTTATAATTATCAACATCATCCAATTTTACACATGCTTTTGGGATATGGTAGGAGAAACATGTAAACCCACACACTGAGGACCCACCTGGGATCAAACCCTCGACCCCAGAACTGTGAGGCCGATGCGCTAACCACTGCTCACCGGGCCGCCTGAAGCAAACCAGTCTATCAAATTCCAAAGTGCCTGAAGCGTGGTCTGTGCAATCAGTAAATCAGTGAATATGTGTCATAATTAGCTCTGAAGTGCATAGTCTCCCTCCTGGACTGGGAACATTTCAGGATTCCCCCGGAAAATCTAGAAAAAATTGGCTGATGAAGTGAAAGACTGTGCTTCACTGCTGTCCCCACCACCCGGCCTCAGATAAGCAGAAGGATGGACCCTCTTATGCATAGTTTGCAATAGTGTCAAAACAATTGTGCCCCATTGTCCTGTATCTATTAGTTTAAGTACTATAGAAGTCAGCTTCTAATGACACTTGTCAGTGATGCTGTATGGTTCTACACCACTATAAATACATTCGTATAGTTATACTTCAATATCAATGTGAACGGATTCAGTGAGGGTAAGAGATACTTTTGAATGTGACGTGGCAAACATATTTTGCCTGCTGGCTTCTTCTGTTTCCGGCACAGAGACCGCAGCCCATGTGCTCCAGCAGTGGAAAGAATCACCAGATGCCAAAGATAGTTGCAACAGTCTGAAGAAAATTACAGAAGCGCTTCGGGAGAAGCATACAATTTCGTATGATGAAACATCTGAAAAGGACTTTGTGACTCACAACCACCCACCATAGGCAACACTGACTTTTTAATAGATGTGGTCTAACTAGTAAGAGCTCCCATTATGTGTGAAATTAAACTAATGGTTCATAACTGTTCTTTTTTTGCAACTGAGCCTGTGTATTAGCTCTTCTGCATTTCTCACTGTTATGAAACATTCTGTTCCATGTGCCACCACCACAGCGTAGAGCATTAACAGCTGTCTTCCGAAGTGAAAAGCAAAACATTGGGCTGAGTATTAGTATTGTGACAAAATATTTGAGGGATATCTAATCCTCACGACAAGAAAGCAAACTCCTTAACTGATACAAAATTTGCCAGCAATCTGACCTGGCACACGAGACGGACTGTTCCAAATATCAGCCAGAGAAATATTTCACAGGTCCCTCAGGAAAGATCCAATTGCCCTTTTGCAAACTCCGCCCCAAAACGTCAAGTGTGATTTGTATTAAATAGCTCCAGCCTGAATATTAGTGAATTTTACTGAACAGTCAGGTGATTCAAATGCGGTTGGAAATTGGGATTAGTACGGTAAAGCCAGATACTAAAAAGTCTGCTTTTAAGATGTGCCTTGTAGCATGATTCTTTCTTTTTTTTTTACCCACTAGTGATGGAGAACACCAACAATCCGACTGGATAGGCATCCACAAGAGGATTTGCCAGTTGCTCATTCCGATTCGCACCCCATCACTTTTTAGTATGCAGCGGGCTGGTCGTATTGAAAACCTACTCAAAACGGTGAGGCCGTACCATGCACTTTGGAATGAAATATGATGCCATGAAAAAGTATTACTACATCCTGTGGCAATGAATTATATAAGGTATAGCATTACCTGCTAGTAATGGGTTTCCCATTTTGCCCTACAGGCTAAAAAAAATAGAAGTAGAATTTGAAAAAAAACACGCACAAACACGCACTTTGATGCGTGCCTGTATGCGTACACGTTCACTTCCCTCAAGTGCAGTGGAATCTATAAGTAAATGTCCCCTAAGTCCATTCCCCTGTGAAGAACAAAACGAGAACTACTTCCAATAAAACTACCATAAAATATTTAGCCCATTCCACAAAATAATCCCGCAAAATTAAAGATTAGCAGATGAGTTGGTAAGTAATTCTGCTATAGCCTAGGGGCTACCATATCCTAAAAGTGAGGGATTGACACTACACTCAATGAAATATTGTCTAAACAACCTTTTAGGAAAATAATTCCCGCCAAATCCATGATAGGAAAGAAGAAATAATCTCAAAACACTAAGATCTAAACTCTTTTTAGTTCATATTGTGCATTCTGCAATTGTCTGATGACCAGTAGGGAGCACATATATGATGTCTCGTGCCCAAATTTAGCTGAAAAATTTGTATCTGCTATGCAGAAAGAGTTGATCGAGATTTGTAGGTTGGTGGCAGAGAGCAAGCTCTCTGAGGGGAAGCATCAGGAAGCGGTACCTGCTGCTCAAGCATGCCTGCGCTGCTCTGTAGATGTGTACGGGCCAAACACAGTCCAGCTGGTGCCAGCTTACCTACTCCTGGCTGATGCCAACATGGGTGAGGACAAAAGATGTCTTCCGTGCTCGTCTGACATATTCATATTTGTATGATCGTATCATGCAGGCATGGGCAATGTAGCTTTGGTGGCGGAGCTCCTGTCTCAAGCAGAATGGGCCGTGTTGAAGAGTCCAGAATGTGGACACGCAGTCCACCATCGACTGCATAGGAGCATGGGCTGCCTCCACACAGCAACGGGAAACTTCGAGACAGCCCTTTTTCACTTCGCAAATGACGTTTGTGTTTACATATAACCAAAATCCATTCATGGACATTTTTCATAATTTCTTGTAACGTGGAATACACCAATCACACAAGGATTTCTCTCCGCTATGTTTTCAGATCTATTTTGCCAGTGAGGAGTATGGTCTTGATAGTACTGTGACATGTGGAGGTTATTTCCTCATGGCTGATGTGTTTGTCAAACAGGGGGAGCCCTCTATTGTTCATTCCTTGTACAAAGAGGTAATATTAAGGGAAGCAGATATGCTTATTATCCAGAATAAACAAATTCTGTTTGTCACTTTTTTTCTTAGGTGGCAGAGACTTGGCACTCTCACCTTGCCAAACTCCTACAGACTCACATCCAAAATATGCAAAAGAGCCCCGACACCCCAGAGCCATCCTTAGGTATATTTTGTGATATGAGCAATAAGATAAAGTATTTACTTGTGCCATGTCCAATGGTGTTTTCACATGAAAAGGAAAGACTATATGTATTAATACATTATACTATCAAGGGCTCAATCCCAGGTCGGTCCTCACTGTGTGGAGTTTGCATGATCTCCCCAGGCTTGTGTGGTTTTCCTCTGGGTACTATGATTTTATCCCACATCCCAAAAACATGCATGTAGGCTGGTTGAACACTCTAAATTGCCCCTAGGTATGAGTATGAGCGTGAATGGTTGTCTGTCTCCTTGTGCCCTGCGATTGAGTGGCTACCAATTCAGGGTGTTCCTCGCCTGGTGCTCAAAGTCAGCTGTGATAGGCTCCAGCACCACCTGTGACCTTTGTGAGGGTAAGTGGGACAGAAAATGAAAAACATTTTCTACATGCATTTTCAATTGGGAATGCATTTCATCCATCCTAAAATAGTTTGCAAATCCATGAGATGACATCAAAATTAAATGTAATTATCTCCTAGACTGCAGTGTAGCAGAAATGATGTCAAAAAGTCACTTGTTGCGATGGAGAATTTGCGGATGATGCGAATACAGTATTTTTATGTGACAAAGTAATAATTCCAAGAGAGCTATATAGTAAGACTTAGAACAATATGGCTAATGACAAAAATCAGTTTGACATCGTTTATGTATATATAATGTGAGTGCGAATGTGTGTTATCTACATTTGCCGCTAACACACAGACCTGCGATCCTTGTGACGATATGCAGTAAAACAATACAAAATCACCACAAGAATGCTAAAAGATCTTCATTGACGCATGGTTGGAAAACAAGGTCAACAGGGCTAAATTTAGCTGAGCTGTATTGCTGTACAACCGGAAGGCTAAAGCTCAGCTTTATGTCACGCATACTAGGGGACTACTGCTGACACATCTTTGGATGAGCAGCATCCGCACTACTAGTATCACAGCTGCTGGCCTACATTTGACACTAAGCTTGTTAGAGGCTATGCAATTTGCCAGGGCATGTTTCACACACTAAAGTAGGGTTTCCCAAACAGCTCAAGACCAACAAACACTCATATAGACACACACTCACCAAATCATTAATAAAGCAATCAATGAAAGCCGTAGTTATGGATCTACATATGTATACGATGGGTAAAATAATTCTGGAAAGGAATTCACTCCTTAGTTTTCAATAAGTACACAGGTGGACTGTATTTTATTACAGAGGCAGGGTACATCCTGCAACAGTCGACAGCCAATTGCAGCCATATATAGACAAATGACCATTGATACAAACAATGAGATGAATGAATTATTGTAGATTTTTCAATTAGGCTTACAAGAAGGGTGGCGGCCCTAAACCCTGGAGCTCAGGATTAAGAGTTACATATGCTTCTGTTTCACTGTTGTGCTTCAAAATGCAATCCTAATTTTATTTATTCATTCATTCATCTTCCATACCACACATCCTCGAAAGGGTTGCGGGGGTTGCTGGAGCCTAGCCCAACTGACTTTGGGCGAAAGGCAGACCACACCCTAGACTAGTCACAAGTTAGCCGCAGGGCGCATAGAGAGACAAACGACCATCTGCGGTCACAATCATACGGGAATCGAGCCTGCGCATGCCCGCACCGAAGTCAGGCAAGTGAACCACTACACCACGAGGCGGCATCATAATTTTAACATGGTATGATAATTTTCAAATTAAGGTTCGGCCAGTCTCGGGTGTGGTGTGCCTTTCACCCAAAGACAGCTGGGTTAGGCTCCAGCAACCCCCGCAACCCTTTCGAGAATAGGCGGTATGGAAGATGAATGAAATTAAGGTTAAACTTTTGGGAACAATTCCAATAACGGTTAAGTGTAAGCACAGCACATACAATGGTCAATAATATTGGATTCCTGTGCAGACATACAGTTTCCACCCACACAAGCCCAACTTCTTTATTCAAGTGTACACAAACCCCCTCCACTAAAACAGTCAAACATACCCATTATACAATAATGCTCAAGAGTATTTCTATCATCTTTTGATCAGATACGGGTCAGCAAGTGGAAGTAGACAAGATACTCAGGACCATTTTAGAGTTTGAGCAGGATGACGCATGGAAGGAACCTGCTCAGATGGCTTTGGTGGCTCACTCCCTAGCCATACTGGCCTTCTTGGGCAGAGATGCCAGCAAGGTGAGTGACCTGATAAAGTTAGTGGGAATCTCAGCAGACTACTAACGTGGTGCCCTAGTAACCTCTTGGCATACTTCCTTTAGTCAGACGTCTATATGTGGGATTATCCGTGCGTGTTAAAGCTTGGAAGGTGAAGCAGGGATTTCGTGGAAATTGCACTGTGAAAAGCACACTAGGTCTGACATCTTTGAAAACAAATTAGCTTTCTGTGCGTAAATGCAGCTGACTTATTCATTTCACAACATATTGTGGGAGAGAGTGCGATCTTTTCCTTCCCCCATTTTCCTCGGTCCAATCATCATTTCATTTTGATTCTTCAACATTGTACAACCCTAATTTTAATGAAGTTGGGATGTTGTATTAAACATAAATACAAACAATACAATAGTTTGGTCAGGATTAATAGTTTCGCATTATTGTAATTTTTTTTATTTGACATGTTTTAAAAGTTGTCTATGTTGAATTGGCCGGTTTTATGGTAAATTGTTTCCTCGGATGGCCAATAAACTGCTATGTTTTGCGGATGTATCCAGGACAGATGTTATGAACGTGGTGCGTGGCTTAAAAAAATCGCTTTTCTTCAGTATAATTGGGCTCTCAAGGAGGAATGCCGACGCCAAACGTGTACTGCAGGTTCAGTCTTCCTTCTTTTTGTATATTATTGCTTGTGTCCAAGGAAAAAATGGACAAGCACTATAATGACAAGGTTTGATTCTGTAATGTTAACTTTTGTCTGAGTGGGATTTGGGATGCCATCTGGTCACATGCTGCCTCCATTTGTGGCTTTTGGTGCAAGAACAGTCATTTCAAGAGTATAGTGCAGTATGTCAAAATGTAATGCGAGGACTGAGATTTTGATTCTAATTCTTAAAGGACAATGAAGGGCCAAAAGGAGTTTGGAAACAAATCCATTGCTTCAATTATCTGTCAGCATGAAGTGGCTCTGCTAAATAAAAACTGAAAATGAAGAGCAGTGTAAACGTATTTCGCCCTTTAGGTTGACAAACAGTATTACAAATAATAATGAGAAGCATTACAATAATTGCTACGTGGGCCACATCATCCGAAAGATCAAACGTGGGCTGGGTTAAGAGCATAGACCAGGTCAGATTGCATTTGATATTACATAAATCAGCTTTTTCGCATAGTGTGACAGCTGTCGCTGCTTGTCTTTGTTTTGGTTTTGTGTGTCAGGCAATGGGATTTGGACAAATGGCATTGGAAGCAAGCCAGCTTATACCAAACCATGACCTGACGGAGCCCATCCAATCTCTCCTTCAAATGCTGAGTAAGGAGGCACAACTAAACTATGCTTAGCCTCTACATCAGGGAGGAAAGGACCAGTACAGCACATTGCTTTTTTATTTTTATTTTTTTTAAACAGTCGGAAGATGATGAGAAAATAGAAGAGGGATAACGTTTTGCTTTTGTACTGACTTGTCTTTATTTTCATCGAAAAAGAAAAAAGAAAAAGGGATCTATTTACACTATTTGGAACATTTGTTAATCATATGTGGGAACATAACACTTTTAGAATGATGGACAGTATGTAAGGGTAAAGGTGATTGCTTCACGGCGTACCAGTGCAGTACTTCTCATCATCAAACAGCCTTTAGCTTTTATCTCAAGTCAGTATTTCTAGACACTACACACCAAGACAGGGCTCCAGCATGTCGCCAAAAGCTTAAACATTGCATTGTTGTTAATTAAACAGTTCAACACGAGTGCTATTTTTTCCTCCAAATTATTTACATGTAATTTTTTAATCAGTATTAACTCATCATTCCTCAATCATAAAGCATTTATTTGGCTTTTGGAATCATTTTAAAGGAGACAGTAAAAAAAGTATTAAAGTGTGGATGTCCTCGTATATCCTTTGTTCTTTCTTTGGGCCAAATATACACAAGCATCTAAGAATTGAATATTTACGCTTGTGTGCCGCAGTTAAAACTCCAGATGTACACTTGAGCCTTGAATGATTCATAAACTGGCCAAATTTTGGAAAAAACTGACAAAACAAATTGTCAGTAAAATACTTTTAAAAATGTATGTATATTTTTCCATTTTTAACACCGGGCCAATCCCAGCTAAATTCGGGCAAAAGGTGGACTATACCCTAGACCGGTCGCCAGTCAGTTGGAGGGCACACATGATAGACAACCATTGGCACTCACAATCAGACCGCCACCGAGTGGGAATCGATCCCATACTGCCTGCACTAAAGTCAGGCGAGTAAACCACTGCATCATCGGGTGGCCTTGTTCATGTAAATCGTCTACTAATTTAATTGTTTTGCCACATTTAACAATATCTTATATCCGGTTGATTATCATTAGAAAGGAATTGTTTGCACAAGTCTAAAAAAATGCGCATAACTTTTAGCATAATTCTAAACACAGCCATTGGGCCCAATGCTCATAATAAACAACTATAAACACATTTATCATGACATGATAATTCATGCCGTGGTGTCCTTCTGTGAAAGGTATAAAAAATATGCTGGGACCCAAATGTCAGTAAACGGGTAGGTTTGGTGAGAGGTAGTAAAAGATTACAGGGCTTTGTTTGGGGAAAAAAACATGGGTACACAGCATTTGTTACCAGGTCTGGCTCCTTTCTGGTGTCAGGAGAGCACAGTATAGGGTGACACTCCTTCCTAAAATACCATATTTCACCATATAAATAAACCAGTTTGGTTCAAACTTTGAATTTAGACTGTAGGGTGACATAAATGCTTCAGCACAACTGTACTGGCGGAGAATTTCTTTTGTACCACAGTTGTATAGCCCCAATTTATCTAAAAAAAAAGAATCAAAAAGGGCCCTATATCAAATTGTTCACTTTTTTTCAGAATAGAAAGACTACGCCTAAAACAAGTTTATATTTTCTATGATTTTTGGAAAATAAAAAAAAAACAGTAGTTATAGCTACAGTCTCTTTGAGAAATTAAAATTGGGGCCTGTTTGCTTTTGGGTCACTCTGTATTAACATTTAATATGCATAAAGACTTCCCTAAAAAGATCTGTGCCAAGATATGTTGTAAAATTGCATTATTTAAATTTGCTATATTATTTTTTTGTACATTTCATGTTCGCCCTCATTAATAGGCACTTTGAACACGTTTAAAAAATAATATATACATGTGATTAGGCTATCTTATGACAATACATATTCTTTATTAGTCTTAATCATTATTAAAAATGGTTGCTTTATGGGATTATTTTTCATGTAGGCCAAATTCAAAGTTTGATTGTATTTTTTCAAAATATGCAATGAAAACTTTGTTGATGCTCCATTCATTGCTACTGTCAATCCATCTCAACACAGTACCTTTTGCCCATTTCCAGCATTCACAAAATAAAACTGAACCTGGGGCCAGCCAATGAATCATTTTGATATGAACTGTAAAGAGAGATGGTTCACAGAATTGTTGATATGTGGTAACGCTGATGTAAACATTATGGAATGGTAACAAGGACAACAAGTGGAGAACGTTAACTTATATGTGTCGGCTACACTGGGGAGGTTGTTCGATTAAAAGACGACATGAAAATAATGTGTGTGCGTGTGTGTGTGTAGGTGTGGCCATTGTTCATCATAGGAGGTATACTGTGATTGAACAGAAAGCAGCTGGGTAGGGGCTTGTGTCATGTTGTTCTTCCTGGTGTCTTCAGTTTTTACTTTTGGCTGCACTTTACCCGCACCCCACCCCAAAAAAGGAGATTAAAATTAGGCTTCACTGTTTGTTTTCTTTTTACACATTATTAGTGCAGACAAACCACTCGTCTTTAAAAATAGCATAAATTAAGAATAAAACAAAGAACAATACAGAAGAAGCAAGTGGAAAAAGTGCACGTTAACCATGATATTTGTCACATCATATGATACTTTTTCCTCATTGTTGCTTATGTTATGTTTCGAACTGTCTTTTTTGATATGTCTGGTATTTGAAGGTTAGATCCAGGCTGCTTCCCTGAGTTATCCATAAAATGCACAACAATGTCAACACCAAGGGCTATTTTAGTGGAACAAAGTCAAAATTTGATCAGTGGTGAGATTGCCACCTGGATTGCAGCAATCAGCTCCCTTTACTTCCTCGGACTATAAATTTGTGTTTTTGTGAATGACTTTTTAAAAAAATCATAGAGAAAATTGAAAGAGACCCCTCCCAACTGCAACAACAACTACGTGTCAAAAATAACATTCACAAAAACCACGAGAGATCAAGAGAGAAGGAACAGCAGATGTGTAAGTTGCAGCATCTTGCCTGATATGTGCTGTATTTTTTCCCCAACAATTGTGTGCCATTCTGCAGCAGTGATAGGTCACTTGTGTTTGAGGTATATTTTCTCTAGCGTGGACAAAAGGAAAACAAACAAATGCATCTGTTGCTCCTAAAGTGCTAAGAATGAAGGAATTTTCAAACCTTGGCAGACTGCTGTAAATATGACACAACTTACATACAAAAATATTTTACCTGCAATTTATTAAGAGGATTTCATGTAACACGCAAAAAAAAATGTTGGTTGTGAGAATAAAATGGATCTTGCATCTTAGGCTTTATATATGATATGACCAGAATTGATAAGATATTGCGCTTTCTTGTGTGCATTTGTGTGTCCTCTAAACTAAACACAACTGGCAAGTTAGCTTGGCCTTAAATTGTCTATTAGAGTGCCCTATACATGCATGGAGGAAAACTGACACAACATAGACATAATATGCAAGTTTGTCATCAACATGAGACTTTTTTTTTCAGGGCAAGCAGAGACTTCACCATCAGAGGCACTGACCTGATGCATAATTTTTTTCTCAGGGCTGATTGATTACATAAAATCATTTTTGAATTAAAGGATTGAATTTTAATTAAATTTTAATGAATTGTTCCAATATTTGAGGACAGATAAGAATGACATTTTACATTAGTTAATTGAATTGAATTGTCAATAGAGGCAGCCTGGTTGTAGTTAATTTGCTTGCTAGCTAATTGCTCCGTAGTATTCATGTTGGATTATCTGCAAAATCTGTGTACGCATTCTACTATATTTTACACATTTCGACACCCACCATAAAAAGTGTAATAAAACCAAATTCATTTTGATTTGAAGTATTTCAAGCAAATTTAAATCAATTTCTGGTTAGAACTAAGAGGAAGGAGGAAGAATATTTGAAATAGTCCGAGGACTCGGGAGTCAGGGGAGCAGCCTCAGATCTTTTGGAGGGAGTTAGTATGAGGAAGAATGTCTTTTTTTTTGCATTCATCGACATGTGTATTGAAAAGGAATGTGTATGTGTGTGTGTGTGTGTGTGTTTGCTGGTGCAACTTGCATCTCACTCAGTCAATAGTTTGATCTCGCTGGCGAGCAACGTGTTGAAATTGTAGGCTGGGTCAGGAATACCCGGACCTGAGGCTTGGCAGGGGGGTGACTGGGAGGGTTCGGCAAGCTCGGGGTCACTTTCGCTCGAAGTGGAACCCACGCTCATGTTGCACACCGCTTCGGGCAAGGAGCTCCCCACGGTGGGAACCGGACACACTTCAGGCTCGCTGCTGGTCTCGCTGGTGCTTGACACTACTGACAGCAATGACATCTTTCGGGTGAGGCGGTTGGGGAGCATGGAAAGGGCATAGTCAGCAACGATGCCTGCCACGTCCATGCCACAAGCCTGATCGAAGGCGATGAAGCCCACATTGGCGTTGGCCTCACACACCACAAAGGAGCCGTCGTTGAGCTGCAGGAGGTCGATGCCGCACACATCCATGCCAAGGATGTTTGATACCTCCGTGGCCAACTGCTTGCCTTGCTCATTCAAAGGGCACATCATCCCCACGCCACCTTGATGACAGCAAACACATCAAGTCAATTTGGCAGTTGTGTGTTCTTGTCTTTTGGCACATTGGCTCATTTGAGTCAAATTTTGTGGATTACCGTGATCTGAAAAACTGAGGCAGATTTAGGTCAATTATAATTACCAACATTATTTCTTTTTTCCAAATGCCAGAGTAATGAGAGAAAATTTTTGAAAATATTTTTTGATTTACTTTTTTAAAAGCCAGATGTTTACAGTTCACCCAAATACTATATGACAGTCCATTACTGTTCTAACTAATCTTACAAGAGTCATACCATAAGACTAATTATGCTCATACGAATGACTACAGCCGACTTACTGCTTTAACAATATGAATACAGGCGAAAACCACAATCGATTTAAATTGATTGATCAGCTACGATTAAATACAAATAATGTATACAAAAAGTATAAGTGGTTTCTACTTTTCTTCAAACTCTAGTAAAGTGATTGGCTATTTCAAATGTAGAACTTAAGTCAAATACATTTGCAATTAATAACTTAAAGAGAAAGATAACATCTAGGGGCTGCTTATTTTGAATTTGTTTTTCATAATAGTGACTCATAAGTCTCATGAGTCATAAAAGTGACTCATGTTTTGCGACTTTTGAGGAAAAAATATCTGCAGAGTCAATTTAATCTTTAATTTTTGTAAATAATCAAGTAGTATTTTTAAATAATTTAAATAGTCTAATTTCAACACCGCACATATAGCCAACCTCGTAGATATTATATTACAAATCTTGAACAGGGCATTGTAAAAGTAAGAAGCTATTGCTTTGAGGACAATATACAGGGATATAAAAAAGACCCATCCAGTCTTGTGAGACGAGCATCCCAAAAACACTGAAAATTATTCAAAATTTGAAATAAATCAGAAGAATAAGCCAAAACCTATTATCACGACAACTAAACAAGATAAGAGCAATGGGATGAGTTAATTTCTTTCTACCTTATTCACAGGAATTCAGCCTCTCCTGCTCAACTTCAGTAAACAAGTTTGCGGAATGCTGAATGCTGAAATTCATTTTGATAAGGGGGAATTTATGGCATGTGGATAGGTCATTAGCATAGAATGCATTGCGCACTAGTCAGCAAATTGCGATACTTAAAACTCCTACACTTGTGGTAAAACACCACTGCAAAGTCCCTGAGCGCAACGCATTGTTTTGGGTCAGAGAATAGAACTCCCATCTTTGAAAGTGCTTATTCTCATTACAGCATTTGTCCTGATCACAAGTTGGTAAATTCAAAAGCACTACATATGACATATAGCATAGGTGAAATCTTCAGATAGCCAATATATGATAATTTGGGTTAGAAAAGTAAGCAGAACCTGTGGCAAGAGGGCGTGAGTCATAATCATGGCAGATTAGGTGAAAGGGTACGATTTACTGTAGATGATGATCGGGTCCTAGTTTCGACCAGTATGGACAGGCCTCTGACTTTGGAAAACCTTCCTAAAAAGGTTCATGTTGTCCAAACAGCCATTTACCTCTTAGCACCCAGGGGATAGTATTAACATGGCATAAGAGACTTGAAATATAATGTATAATGTGTATGTATAATATAATGCCTAAACGACAATAGTAAGAACAGTGGAATACCTTTAAGAACAGCTTAAGTCACATAGCTTGTGCAGCAAGAGAATATTTGGGAACCTTTTGGTAAATGCATACCTAGGGAGCAGTTGCTTTGCATACGTCCATCAGTGGAACAGCGTAGCATGGAGCCGATGACCCTGCCGCCCACCAGGACCACACGTACATCACGGCCATGTGACTCCTTGACATACTCCTGAAACAAGTAGGGCGTGTCATGACGGATCAAGTGGCACAGGTCTGTCAGGTGGTGTTTGTCCCGCGCCAAGAACACAGCCTTTCCTGGAGGGAAAAAGGGAAAAGTGTCATTTTGTCTTTTCATTGAATGCAACGAGAACTTTAGTACTGACACAAAAAGATTACAAATTTGATAAACTTCAATTGTCTTTTGTTATCATCCCTATACTTTGAGATAAATCGGTTGATAAAAAGTCTTTATTCCATTTCCATAAAAAAGCAACTAGATTACTTTTCATACAGGCCATACAAATGCTTCTCACAGAGGCAAGAAAATGAGATTTAATTAGCACTTCTTTTTGTTGAGCCTCTGTGACCCCTGACCACAAGCAGAGAAATCATGTGATTGTTTTAAGTGTGTGTGTGTTTGTACATGGTGTCTAAGTGACAACCCAAATATGATGAGGAGACTGTACGTGGCTAGCACAACTTGCAGTGAAAGGCTTGACAGCGCACTTTACGTGTGATAACAAGGCAAGCAATATCTCACATCTCCCATTTTTGCAATTCATGACAAGCCTTTTACACTTCAGATTAATGAATGAGATAAATACGATGAATCAAAATGAGCCTTTAGGAAAGTTAGGTTGTACTTGAATACATGTCAAATCATGATGTGATGAAACAGTAAATGTGCTTGGGTACAGTTGAGTATGGGTCATAGAGTAGGAACGGGGGAAAAAACATTCTCACAGTTCATAGGACTGTTGACCTCAGAAACTCTTAGATACCTTAAGATGAGCCAGACATATTTTAAGCTTTAAACTTTGCCAGTTTCCTTATTCCATCACTTCATTTCCTCATACTGGATTTTAGCCAAATGTACGTGTCATCATTAGAGCAGTGTAATTATAAATGAAAATGAGACAAGCCCAACATTTAGTACTTACAGTTTCCAACAACAAGGATGGCTTGTGTTACGGCTGTTATAAGAACACGCTTGAAATAAAGCTGTGATAATATGCGACTTAATCAATTGACAGACATTTTCCATGGAATTCACACAAACAATTTCATATTGAACTTTATCCTCACATTTCAGCAATACATCAATGGTAGACCGACTGCCAATTGATGTTGCATACAATGTCATAGTCAAGTATCAATAACTATGACTGGTAAAGTGGCTGTTTTGGACGATGTCAAAACATATCTGAAAAATTCTAGGTCAATAAGTAGATTTAGAGTGGAAATACTCACAGGTGATTTTCTGCATATAATTTAAAGTTCTCTAGAATGTTAGGTGATACTCTGACACAGATACATTACTGTCCTAGGTGATGGCAAGCCATAGTCCAGGGACATCATCAGGCCATACATGATGAACTCCAAGCCACAGCCCACCAAAATTAAAGGGGCAAAATGTACACATTTCTACAAGAGTGGCTTGACCAGGTTCCCTCTCTACATTTCAGTAATTACATTAACCATCCAGAGTGCCTACTCATTCAACACTGTAATACATTTGATCCAAGGCTGGATTGAGCTGCACTTAGCCTTTATTAAACATACATCTCATCTCGTCTCATTTTCTGAACTGCTTTATCCTCCTTAGGGTCGCGGGGGGGGTGCTGGAGCCTATCCCAGCTGACTTCGGGCCAGAGGCGGGGGGCACCCTGAATTGGTGTCCAGCCAATCGCAGGGCACAAGGAGACAAACAACCATTCACGCTTACACTCATACCTAGGGGCAATTTAGAGTGTCCAATCAGCCTACCATGCATGTCTTTGGAATGTGAATTTACAAGCTAATTACAACACATAACACACTTGTCTTACCTCTGTGTCCACGTGCATTCTTCACCACCACTGGGTAGCCCAGTGGTTCTGCCTCATCAATCATCTTTCGGAAGTTGTCATGCCCCCCTAAAGAAGACCCACACATGAGCAGGCACACACCACAAGATAACACAATACAATACGCTAAAAGGAGAATCATTTGACAGCAACATGAACCCAGCAAGCAGCTGTGGGGTGGGGGGATTTCAGTCGTTGTGTTAATAAACAAGTGGTTTTAGACAGCAGTGCTGTGCTGCTGCTAGATGTATGAGATTGGAAGTGAACGGCCGTTGGAGCATGCAGAACAAAGTCACCGTTATGCTCCACTTTCAATGCAATGGTTCATGGTTGAGGCGAAATTGTGTTAAGAAAATAAAATGTGCTAAATAAAAATAAATACGATCAAATCTACAGTTGTTTTTCATCCCCCCACTGCTTTGACAAAGGTCACTGCTCAATTCTTCAGGCAAGGAAACAGAAGTGATCCGCGTAGTCACATGGAGATTTTCAGAAATCCCAATTCACATGCTTTCCACCAGTGCGAGAAAAAGAGCAAGGGGAACAGGAGGAGGGAACCGATTGGACAACAAATGTTGGACTAACCATGTCACAGGCTGCAGAGGAGGGGAATGGCTTATTTTATTTTGAAAAGTCATGTGGGGACAGAGGGTCAAGCAGCAGGACTGTTACATAAACTCTGTATCCAATCCGCATGGATTGTCAGGACTACGCCGAAGAGAAGCCAGTGGAATGTAGGCCGGACAACACCCTCTTTCGCTCTCTCTTGGTCTCTTTCGACCTGATTATTGTTTTGCTCCCATAAAATTTTATCTTTTTATCTTTTATTTTTGGCACAAATGAATTCTGGGCCATGTGCTTTTTGCCTTATGAACATATGTGAAGGGATAAAATATAACCAGTAAAGAATGACTGCATTCATTAATGTAGAAGTTCCTGGAATGGCTTTTCTTACCCGTGGCAAGCTTCATTCAGCCTGCCATCTTTGGCCAAGTAAACCCAAATGTTTCCTTTCCCAAAAGCAAATGTTACACTGATGTAAACACTCGTGGCGTGATTTGGGTTATCAAATATAATTCTGATCTTAGTTCTTTTTCTGTAAGAGTTCTCCTTTTTTGCACATTAAGATTATTTCTGCAATTCACAATGATTGCAAAGCAATGTTTTAAACAAAGTGGTTAAAAAGCTGGATCTCAAAAATAGCCCAAAAGCAACAAAATTGTGAATAAATAATACTTGTTAAGCAAAGTTTAGTATATATATATATATATATATATATATATATATATATATATATATATATATATATATATATATATATATATATATATATATATATATATATATATATATATATATATATATATACTATTTTCTACACAGTGCTCTGCCAGCCAGATTTACACACAGCAGTAAATGTCCTTCCTATTGTAAAAAAAACTTAAAATAAATAATAGTTCTTTAAAAAAAAAATCGGGTAACGGCATAGCTCACCATATGAAAATGTGTCAGGAAGAGGCACGCCATGGCCAGCTAGCTCCTGAAAGGTCCAGAACTTGTTGACACAGTTGAGTATAGCCTGAGGACGATTGATCAGACGACAGCCCATCTTCTCCAGGTGACGCAAAACAGTGATGTCACTGTCTGACTGCACCCAAGGTGTGGGCACCCGCACCACCACCACCTGTGGATAAGATGTCACCGTTTCTTGATCCACTTGCAGGCCTGCAGGGAAAAAAAATATAAATTGGGTCATTTGTTATACAAGTCAACATGCATATTTACAAGTAAAGATAAACATTCCCCTAGTCTGATTTTTGCCCCAAAAACTTTTTTTTGGCAAGTGGGGAAGCAGACATCATTATCTCCTTTGACGCCTCTCGATGTGCAACATTTAAGACAGACAAGAAAGCTGTATAAATGGCTGGTGAAGTATTGTGGAAGTCAACAGGTCCTGGTGGAAAATGTGACTTCCTCTGGCAGAAGCAGTCTGTGTATGGACTATGTCTGGCTGCCATTTGGCAGAATTGAGGAGGAAGCAGCATTTAGTACAAGGCTGGCACTGTTAAGCTGTTTGGAGCCAGCGATTGCTAATGATATGATTTGCTACATCTTCTATTCTGTTGTACTGCCAGATACTCTGATTGCTGGGCACAGGGTAGCAACTTTTGCTTTTTGATGAAATCCTAATGGTGTATGCTTATGTTTTCATTGTTTGATTCAGGCCGGTAACAGAGTTAGGAGATTCAAACAGCTGGTTTACAGTGACAGCAATACACTGGATGCAAACACTCTTTTGTGTAACACATCACACGTCTGACTTTGAAAAATATGTTGGCAGGCACGAGGGGTGACTGTTTATGTCCGCTGTCAACAAACACGGCCCAAATAATGCAGTGTTTTCAATTACCTTTGCCAATCAATTAAGACGAATACAGAAGAACTCAATTCAGTTACATCGGTATGGTTCTAATATAGTGAATATCCCAGAGAGAAGTCACAAGGAACTTTTCGATGGAAATTTCAGATGCACTAAATTGCGTGCTAATCCATACACCAATGGGCGGCTATTGCCAGGCCAAGGGAATAATTTAGTCTTCAGTTTTTTGCCCAAGGAGACTTTGTGAGAAACATTTGTGTTCGTTATTGCTAGAACAAACTGGATACTCTGAAATATATGCCTTAAAAAGTATATATTTTTTATGCAAACATTTGCTATTAACTGCTGATATGTAATCTTCATGTTTATGATATGTGAATTGCTGCTCTACTAAAGCTCATTACCTGATGTACTGTGAATCTTCTTTTTTTTTACTTTGTGTTATGATTCCCCCAGAATAATGCTACAGCCTAGTTTGCTAATTTAACAGCATAACAGAACTGATAACGACTTATTCTAATGTTTTTGTGCCACTCCTGAAGGTTTGAATTACTAGTTTTCCCTTAGGACAATTGTGTGCACAATCAAAGTTGCCCACAATTAAAGCAGCAAGAAATAGCCTAGTACTGCAGCAAGCAGGAAAATATAAAGATATCTTGCGGTCATAACACAGGAGTAGACGACTAATGTTGCATGTGATAGTCTGTGTAGCCATAAAAAAGCCTCCACCCTCTCCTTTTTCCTCCTCCGTCTATTCCAAATCTCGTACACAAGAAAAAAGATCATGGTTGCGCAAACTCTATTCAGTATGCTCACACACTGCTTTGATTGTAGTGGCACACAGAGCAATGCGAGTGGTGCTACAGTGGGAAGTGTCTGAAAGTTGGGATCATGGTGTCGGATAGACACAGTTGTGTGTTTACTGTTATTGTCTCTATTTACAAAGGAACTGTGTGAAGACAAGGAGGAAAATCATTCAATAAGTCTTTTTTATTGAATATCATTGGTGATGGTATGTGATTAATGGAAAATGTCTGTAAACTTATAATGGAAAAAATGATTTGAGTTGCCCCATAAAAACTAGGTGCAGCTTTAATGATGGCAATGGTTATTTGTACGTCTATTTGGTTCACCAGACTCTACAGAGGTCTTGGTATAATTGCAACATAACAAGCATTCTGTGCCTTCCATTGCAGTACACCAACAATCCACAAACTCTCCTAATATATTTCCCTTTCATTTAGCTGGATCGTGGGAGACAAAAGTGGGTATTGTTTTGCCAAGAAAGCCATACATACCAAATTTGGACAAGCAGCTATTGACTCGTGCATGCTTACAAAGCGTGAACTTCACAGACTAAGTGTCACAATTGTAATTTAGATGTCGAAACCATAGAGTACCACTATCATTACGCTAATGTGTGGATAAGATGAAAAATATGGAAAATCCATGAAATATAAGTAAGTGCATTGGTGTTGTCAAAGTGAAATTAAACACATTAGGAGAAAATTTGACTGGTCACCAGTCCAATTTAGTGCTCACATAGCGATAGAAAACCATTGGAGTGGGAATCGATCCCATACTGCTCGCATCAATGTCAGATGAAAAAAAAGTGCACCACTTTTTAAGCATGTCTCAATTAAAGTGACTGCATTTAATGCAACACACACCGGTCGGTGACAAAGGACTTCTCCCAACCATGCGTAATCTACTCACAAGCTGTTAATCTTTGGTGGCAAGGCTCCAGAAACATTTCATTGGTAGGCCTAGATAGATTACAGGTACCAGTAACTGTCTTGCTCTTGTTGTGTGCATACAGGTCTAGACTCTAGAGTCTAGACAATGCGCCACATAGCTGTGAATACTGGTGGTATTACAACTAAATTGTGACACAATTAGCTTTGGCAAAAATATAGACGTTTTAGTTGTGCCAGACATTCATGGACATTCCATATAATTATTAGAAAGAAATCCATCATTGATCACGTCTGGTGAAAGTAATAGTTATCAATTATTTAACATCACTATGATGTATCCCAATATATAAAATATTAACTGATATCACTCATCTCTCAATTTCATTATGATCCATGTGTCACAGAATCACTATTTCACTAAAATGATTAAACCTTTTTGAACTAGTCACAAGTTTAGAAATGTTGTATCAAAGCCACTTAACCACCATTTATTATTATCAATTTATTAGGACACTCTGACTATTGCGCATTCTATTCAACATTTTTCCAAAGTGTCAGGCAGAGCTTACATCAATAATGTGTTAATTGAGATACACACATATCTCATCCTGTCACAATAAATCCACTTTCCACCTTGCCGAAGAATTCCATGCACATCTGTTACTGTCATTATCATATAAAAGAACATAACTTCCAAATACTGTTGAAAGAATGTATGATATGTATCCTACTGAAACTTCTCTTTAATTGTGGCAGCATGTTTTTCCTGAAATATAAAGAAGTCCTATTATTAGATTAGACAGGTGAAGTGGAAAGCTTTCGCTACATTTAAATTCATTCATTCCTCAAAGCCATCTTCTGTTTAAATGTTTTGTACTGGGCCACCCGATGGCGCAGTGGTTCTTTTGCCTGACTTTGGAGTGGGCAGTCTGAGTTCGATTCCCACTCAGTGGCAGTGTGATTGTGAGCGTGGGTGGTCGTCTGTCTCTGTGTGTCCTACGACCGACTGGCGACCAGTCTAGGGTTTATTCTGCCTTCCGCCCGAAGTCAGCTGGGACAGGCTCCAGCAGCCCATGTAGGTAACCCTTACGAGAGGAAGTATGGAAGATGAATAAATCAATGAATGGATGTTTTTTACTAGAGTGACAGACAGTATTGACGTTTGTTCATTTATAACCACAATGTTTCACTTATTTCATAGTAGAATTCTACCATAATTATTGCATTATTGAGCCTTATAAATGGTCATTTGCGTTCTTGCTTTTTTTTTTAAAACATCTTTCAAGCCACAGAAACAAGAATTGCTCTCTGCAGAATCAGATTTCTGCGGAATCAACATTTTCGCTGCTGATTCCTCAGAGACTCTTATGTCGCTGCTTAACTCGAAGTTGTTTACTGTACCGTATTGTAAGATATACAAATTTTATAAATGACTGAAATGCTAATTACATCTTATGGCATCATAGTTTTGGGGCTAGGGTCACCATATGTCTTTATGGTTAACACTATTAATCTTGGCTATTATGACCACTTTTAGGGAACATAATTATGAATTTAATAATAGCAGTCAGGCGTGACCCCATCCCCTGAAAAACAGCAGGCTTCCGTGTAGTTAAATTAAGAATGTAATTTGCACTGATATAAAAGATATGGTAACATGGCGGCTATGTCCTGAAAATAACAGATTTCCTTAAAAGACATGTGATTGGTCCAAAGACTTTATAAATGAAGGTTTCGCACAGAAAAAAAATCAAGATTGGGATTTAAATCTTAGCTCTGACATCCTTATTTAGAATCAGAGTAAAGGTAAATTGTCCCGGTGTTTGTATGGGATTAGTTTTTAGCATTCTGACTGCCTATTCTATTATTATGCATTATTTTTGTGATATTATGTATTCTAATAATTTAAAAAACAAACAAACAGTTTTAATCTATTAATCTTGGACAATACAATAAATTATTCATATATGGAAATGTAAATGTTTGTTTCCATGTTCAGTGAATAGCTGGTGACCAGAGCTCTTACTCGTCTTTATGCATCTGAAATTTCTACTTTGGAAAAGTAGTGAATTATTTGCAGGTTTGAAACCGTTAACCCAAATATGTCCCTTGAAAAAATTCCAAACATTTGACTAAAACCTGTATACTACTGCATGAAGATTAAGAAGAAAAAAACATTATGTGCACCTACTTAGTGTCAGATTTATTTTTCATGATTATATGAACATAAGAGATTTCAGATGGACCAATGAAAAACGGATCTAATATTTGTTTTAAAGGCACACTCTTCCCAATTTCTTCTATATATGCAGTTTTAGGATTGATATTCTCAAAGATGGATTGGTGGGTGTTTTTGTCAGTTGTAATGGTGGTGGTGGTGGTGGTGGTGGGCAATCTTGCCCCCGCCCCTTGTATTTCGCGCTTGCCACAGCAAAATCAGTAACGATTGTTAAAACGATCATTTCCCCCTGATTTGATTGAGAATAGCCTTTGTGGCCAAAGTACATGCTATGATCTGCAGACACCGGGCAGCCCCGTGCTGACGAGGCGCTGAGAAAAGTAGGTTAGGCGGTCACACATTTGCTTTCATTCCGCCTCCTTTCTATCAGGCGTTCTAAGCTAGCCATCGAATCAGTCAGTCCCCCCACCCCGATTTCTCAGCATCGACCATAAGTCACCGTTCGAAACAAATAGAAGTGAGCATTGTGCGTTTGGAGAGTATTTACCCAATTGTCCCTCGCTGATGGTGAGCACAATTTGATCCATGAGGAGCGATCGGAATTCCACATCCTCCTCGGCGCAGCGCTCCTTCAATGCCCGAAGGATCTGAACTTGGGGGTATTCCTGGCTGATACGTCGGTCGGTCACGAACCAAAGACGGGAGCACATTTCGGAAGGCTTGCGGTGGTCCCCCCCTCCCACCTCAAAATAAAGTGAGTCCAAAAAGAGTTGGAGCTGCTGCACGGGTGGAGCGGGAGGGGGGTACTCCGGGGGCTGGGCAGCAGTGGATAATAGCACCGAGATGCTCACACAATGGAGATCTGGCGCGACTACGATCGGGAGCTACCAGCTAGGACGCAGCCTCGTTCTCACCTTTGTTTCCCTTCATTTGCAGCCATTTAGCAACGGCCAGATGGCAAATAGCGCCCGCCTTCACTTGTCCTTTCGCCCAAGTTAAGGCCTCGTGGCACGGAAAGAGCGAGGAATTGTATCCGGAGCGTAACCCCCTTTTCGGGCGCGGGTCTCCTCGGCGCTCCGTGGCCTGCTATCCACACGATGATGGTGCTGAAAAGCGCACGCCGGTTTATTATGGACAACCCACACGCAAAATGTATACAACTCGGCTCCTCCTCGTGCACAGCCGGGGCTGGTCCCAAAATAAATATGATGGGGAGCCTGTGAACCAATCACAAGACCATGCGTAGGCGGCTGAGGGGAATTGGACCAATGGGGTGCCTTTACGTCCTCAAAGAGGCCGAGCCCAGTGGAGGGTGCGCGGCGTAAATCGTCAATCAGTGCGAGAATCCTCTGGCGCGCGCTCCTCCTCCAGAACCGGTTCAGACCAGACATTGCGGTCGGACTTTCCATCTTGGCGAATGGGCCGACGAAACGACTGCCGCTCGAGGCAGGAAATCAAATCGACACCGTGAAACGTAATGCAAATCTTCATGGCGTCGTTTTTTACCTTCAAGCGCTCAATAGCATTGCACGCAAATCATTATTTTGGAGGGGTAGCCCAAAAATTAACGTTATACGTCTAATGGATATTCGTTAGATGTTTTTTTTAGTGTGACAGATACATTGCTTTCCTACCACAAATAATCCTGCCTCTGCAGCATTCCTTCATCGTCGCCATCTAACTAAGAAACAAATAAATGCCCAGGCGTTTGTATCTGGTCTAAAAAAATGTCTTTGTTCTACTCGTAATTGTTCCGCACATCACAAATGTTAAAAAAGAAAAGAAAAACGCCTATTCATTCGTTTCTAATGGGGGAAGAAAAATCAAACGTCACATTTCAAGGAACCTCTTTTGTGAGCGTCACTAGGAGCATTCTCGTTTCAGACAACAGCGACGTCTGGTGGTCAAATCTTTTCAATTGCTCAGTAAATCATCGGCAACGCCTGGTTTGTGTTTTACCTTTAAATGACAGTAGTACTTAAAATCCATATATTTAATATATATTTACAGGAATCCGATAATTGACCCATTACTATTATCTAGAACAGTGGGCAGATAAGATTTTTACAGAACAGTACTGTAAAATTCCTTTGATATTGTAGTTGGTAATTCTTAAAAAGTTATCCTGTTGAATCTGTGAATGGGTTTGATTACGTTTTCATTTGACACTTTACTGAAGGAGGAAACAGAATGCACATTCATTAAGAAGCTTTTTTGGCAACCATCTAGGCAAGCCAAATCTTGACTCACTAGTCACTACGCACACAAACCTACCCAAACACTTTTGCTCAAGGACCCCTGGCTTGAGTTGACGTCAAAGCTTCTACCCATTGTGCTTTAATTGTTTTTAATTCATCAAAACACGCGTAATAATACTATTACTTATATATTTAAGATTATTATTTATATATTTAAGATGCAGCGTGCCATGACATTCCTGAGGATAAGCAGATTGGAAGACGAATTAAGTTGGCAACTGTGAATTTGAATTTTACACCTTTGCCCTGCAATGATAAAATAGCGATGGTTTAGTATTCTAGATTTAGCCTTTGCAACTGCATATATAATCCAGGAGAGGGCAATACACAGTCGTATTTAAAGCCATTGTTAAACTTCTGATTGACAACAAAAACGTACTCTGCTAGTTTCTAATCTAACTACTAACTATATAAACAAAACACTAAATGGGAGAATCAGAAACCCTGAATAATGCACTGAAATAAAATATTTGAATTACTTTGCATTTAGTATATATATATACTATATATATATACTATATATATATAGTATATATATATATAGTATATATATACTAAATGCAAAGTAATTCAAATATTTTATTTCAGTGCATTATTCAGCATTATATATATATATATATATATATATATATATATATATATATATATATATATATATATATATATATATATATATATATATATATATATATATATATATATATATATATATATATATATATATATATATATATATATATACACACACATACATCCATACACACACAAAATGCCTTGGTCGTCTAGCACCGTCAATTGCAGGCATTGAATTCACGAGAAAGTGAACCAAAAATAAATAACAACTAACCGAGGAAGAGGCCCATGGGAGACAAATCGCATCTTTCTGTTATGATTATGATTTCTTCACCAGAGATGTGTGACTCACCAGATGAATGCTAAGGACTAGTTACTTTGACGTGCTGTTATCTTTCCTATGGAGGTGTATAAATCCAAGAAAGCCGTGCTTCGGCTGGCGGCAAGTAGTTCCGGTAAATTCGAGGCGGAGTGAAGTCAGGAGAGCCGGTCTCCTCGGGTCGTACCAGCTGAGGAGACTCGAGTGAGTCGCGGATAGCGGGCCGAGCAGACCGGCATGACAGCCGAATGACGGAAACACCAGCGGCCACTGACACGCCTGCTGATCAGCGAGCATGCAGCCCCGGTGGTGACAGCGAGCAGGAGCCAACCGGGAGCTTTTGTCTCCGCGTCGAGGCACGTTGAGCAACACAGCTTCCAAACCGGCGTGCAAAAAAAAATACTATATCACCCGCTTTTTCTACATTCATCACGGTGAGTAGGCTGGGTTGTCATTTTGAGATGTCAGGTGACAGAGAAGTCATTTTAGGAGTTCACTGTCACCAATGTGCCCGGATTGATGATCATCCGTGTCACAATTGGCATGCATGTACTATATATTTAAGACATCAGGTCATTCTTTTCGGAAGAATCTAAACTTCTGTTGGCTTGCAGTAGTAACCTTGCGGCATTCCAATGATTGACGCCCTTGTCGGTCTGCTTATTAAAACAATCGTCCAGGTGACGAATTGAAGTGAACAGTAGACAGACAGTCTTACTACGACTGTCTTTTGCATGTGAGGACAGCCTGTATACGGGGATATCATGTGTGGTGATGGGAGACGACTGGTTCTTTACTTCATTTAGACGTGACCTTTGCAAATGTATCTAAAGCAAAGTTACAACTGAGTGGGGAAGCGGCCTGTCTGATATATTTAGTAGAATTCTCTAATGTGCTTATGAGTTAATTTGAATATAGAAGTTAGACAACATTTTCATCATACCACTATTGATGGAAATTATGTAAAACTTTAGTTTTCAAGGTAGGGCAGCAGGTGGTTTCTATTGATTTGTCAATTGTGAGTATGTTTCAAGCATCCCAGCATGAAAAAAAGTGGTCAATAATGCATCTACTGGGTCCAAAATGCTAGAGGTGTTTTTATATTTTGGCAAGTGTAGCACTCAGAATGCCTTGATAGTTACGTCAACTTTGTTGAGGAACATGACTTATACAGATTTTGAGCTTGGGAAGCAACCATGCTACAATAAATTTAATAGTAATTACTTTTACTTAAGACAATGACTGCAGCGACCTATATATTAATCCAAACAAAACACGTGTCATAATGATCCCTGTGTACTCGTGGGAACTGACCACTGGATACGGTGGTGACTTGTGTTACAGCATCACCCCAGTCCTCTTGCAATACTAGTTATAGGTTAGGACATTGTCACAATTACTTAATACTCAATCCCAGGTGGGTTCTCAGTGTAGAGTTTGCATGTTCTCCCCGGTTTCCACCCACATCCAAAAAACATATAGGGTAGGCTGGTTGAACAATCTAGGTTGCCCCTGTGTGACTGTGAATGGTTGTCTGTCTCCTTGTGCCCTGCGATTGGTTGGCTATCAATTCAGAATGTCCCCCCGCCATGTGCCCGAAGTCAGCTGGGATAAGCCCCAGCACTCCCTGTGCCCTTGTGAGGATATGAGGTTCAGAAAATGAATGAATGGATGAATAAACCAGTAGTGGGCCAACTTGTAGGTCGTACTACGACCATCGCATTGACTGTGACCTAGTGATGACCTGATTAAGGGTAAATGTGCAATAGGGTACAATGAACTACATTACATAGTAGTACTTGTGTCCTCCAAAATACCAATAAGTAATCAGCATGTGTCCTCATTGCTGAATGTGATAATGACCTTTGAATACTAGTTGATCTAATGAGGTTGATTGTAGTCCAACTGACTGGGTGATTTCGTCATAGTGTGATAATGACTAGTGTAGTTCATTATCATTCATTTGATTGGCTAGCAACTAGTTCAAGGGGCACCCAACTCCTTACTCGTAGTCAGCTGGGATAGGATTCAGCAAGCCTGCGACTTCAGTGAGGATAAGCAGTAAAATATTGGATAGATACACTCATGCAATAGTGTGGCAATATTTTTGGGGTGTTACTAAAATAGCTTGACAATTGAAGATGCCATATATTTAATCTAAAGTTGTCATTATTGATGAAACCAAACTCATTAGAAGCCCAGATCAAAATATTGCAGTTCACATGTTCCCTTTACTTTTGAGCTGCCAGATAAGTGCTTCTCAGTAGAGAATTAAGCTGCATTGCATTTCAATTAGAGAGTAGAAAATTCAATTTCTGGAGAAATTGCATGGGGGCTTTGCTGTGCTGTTCAGTGCACTTGTATTGGTGTATACATAAATTGTAGAATAGGTACAAGCAAGTACACGTTGTTGTACAAGTAGATACACACATTTTAAAGTACAAGTACACGTTTGTAATACAAGTACATACAGTAGAAGTCTACGTACTTCTATTAAAAGTACTTGTACATGTAGTGCAAGTAAAATGTACTTGTAGACTCAAGTATTTGTTTTTGCGTGTACTTGAACCACAAGTACATATACTTGCGTGTACCTGTCCTACAAGTAAGCTTAGTTGAATACAGTCCTTGTCTTATTTCTGCAACCGTAGTTTACACAGGCTGAAGACTCATCTCATCTCATTTCATTTTCTGAACCGCTTTATCCTCATTAGGGTCGCGGTAGGTGCTGGAGCCAATTCCAGCTGTCTCCGGGTCAGAGGCGGGGGACACACTGAATCGGTGGCCAGCCGATCACAGGGCACAAGGAGACGGACAACCATGCACACTCACACCCATACCTAGGGACAATTTACAGTGTCCAATAAGCCTACCATGCATGTCTTTGGAATGTGGGAGGAAACTGCAGTACCCGGAGAAAACCTTCGCAGGCCCGGGGAGAACATGCAAACTCCACATAGGTGGATCGACCTAGATTTGAACCCAGGACCCCAGAGCTGTGAGGCCGACGCGCTAACCACTCACTCCACCGGGCCGCCACAGGCTAAAGACTCATGTTTCAAAATTGTTTTAGTACATTTTGGTCTGAAAACAAGACTGCATGATGTTATGCATTTTTTTTTTACCGTTCTCTGTTCATTGGCTAACACAATTTAAGAGGATAAGATCAAATTAGTCAAAGGGAAATAAAACTTCAATCTCTGCTACGATTTAATTTATTTTTTAAATTCCCTGAAACAGCTGGCAGTATGGAAATCGTGTTTTGAAAACATCTGCAATTGAATAAATGAACAGGAATTTTTATATATTTGGAGGGGGGGGGGGGGTCTCAATAACCCCTTTTATTGTTTTTTTTCTTACCATTAGTCACAGTGCTCAATCCTCGCCAATAACCTAGAGCTACAGTGTTGCACAAAAATGACAAAATGTGGTCAAGAATGCATCGACTGGGTCCAAAATCACTGTAAGCACGCATTGACATGCAGCATAAAATAGTATTGCACTTAATTGTCTTGCAGTATTGAGATGAAGCTAATTTGTCACACGTTTGTGTCTGGCAGAAAGAAAACCAAGAAGAAAAAACGTGTTTGTACATATTTTCCTATTTTTGTGTGGCTGTTTAAGAGCGCACCACACTCCTGGTTTGGGTGCGTCTCTAATTCCTATCAAGATGAGAGCTGTCTGAACAGATCTCCCTCATCATTATTTGCTCAGAGATTTACTTGCGCTCGTAAATGGTGTTGATTGAGGGTAATTTGGCTTTTTAATTGCCGAACAGCTGCCGCACTCTCTGCTGATTGCCATTGTAGACTTTCTCAGTAGATCATTCTTCGACCTCCTAAATGCCTCATTAAAACATTATGCAGAATCGCATGAAACGTGAAGAGAAGGAACCCTTATAGTGTTTTACTGATTTGTGTTTTATCAACGGAAAGGTCGTTGTAATTATCATCAATGTCAGTAAATGCACCGTGGTAATGACTTTTCGAAAGTTGAATTAAGGGCTATTTGCGGATACACTACATACAGCTCGTATTCTTTTATGGAGATCAACTCGGGAAGAAGTTCTCAATCTGTCACGCCTGTCAAGGTACTTTTTTTGTCTCTTCACTTATTCAATGTGACTTACCAGTTCATCTTGGGTGACTTTTCTTTTAAGGAAATGCAGACATACGTGAGTTCAGAGAAGACACTATGTGTAAATGTGTTTTGTAGAGTGACTATTTCGAGGCAAACCTATTTGATCTATTTATTTCAAACTCTCATCTTTGTTTTCGATTGCACTTTGGTAGATGTTTACTTGCGTATGCATGCGATTTTTAAAATGCTTTCTTTAGATGTGGAATAATGTAGTCTTTTTTTTTTTTAAATACAGTAGTACGGCCCATGTTTTTGCGTTTCTCTCTGGTATAATGAAGCTTTTGCTTGGTATGTATCATCTTCTATTTAAAAGCCCAAAATAGATTTGTTTGATGTGGGTAGCTAGCTGCCTTAACCACAGCACTGACCTATATATATCGTACCACATATATACTGTCCGCTGCATGTCCTCATCATATTGCTACCATATTCCTGAATGTGTGTATCACATATTCATAATCTGTCAAGTGGATCACTTGAATATCCTTTTAGCATACGCCGACAATCTCAAAAGAATTGACTTTTGTAGTTTTTAATATTATCCTAGAAAAAAACACAACAGTGAGACCAGCTGTGGTGGAAAAGTACATTGTACAAATAGGTTTGCAGCTTCATAACAAATGTAAATGTTATTTAAATTTTTAGTTTTAAACACAGATGCTCAATAGGTTGTTGCTGAGTGACCGCAAACATAGTATCCGGCGTCCTTTTGACTTTTACTAGATGTCATTGGCATTGGTAGATGAAGAAAAAATACTTTAAAAAAAGTATTAAGTATTAAAAGTACTCACTCACTCGTCCGCTGGGTTGCATGATTACTTTTAAAGGGCCCATTTAGAATGAACTCAGCAGCAAAACAAGGCAAATAGTGCAAAGATTTTATCATTAGTCTGATTTAAAGCCTTTAGAGAGTATCTTAAAGACACTCGGAGCCGTCACACTGCAGAATATGTTTTATTAAGTTGAGATTGTTTGAGATTTTGCATGTAAAACAACATAATTAGAAACAACCCCAAGAATGTTGCTATACTTCAGAAATGTTAATGTCTCTCCATTATAAAGCGCAACAAAAGCCTTGGAGCCAGGGGCCTCTAGGTTTTGAATGCTTGTTTTCATTATTTATGCTATTCACAAGCCAAACTTTTTAGGTTGTTGCTGATGAGCGCTTTAATCTATTTTTGCTGTAAATTAATGAATTTTTAAAGAGGACTAGTCCTTGTTGAATTGGGCTGGATGTGGGGATGTAGTTAGAGCCATGGTGATGCAGTGCAATAGCCCCCTTTACTGCGTTGCACCATTTCACAAACATCTCTCTCTTGGGACTTTCTGTTGGGGGAATTAACTGAAATGCTGCATTCCTATGTTTTATTTATAACAAAATATGCCTTTTTAACTTGTTCATTTTTGTCAATATCTTGAATCACAATAGAGCCCCCAACCCAAAGTTTTCTGGGATACATTTTCTGGGTTGATAGCTCTTTTATGCCATGGCAGATGTTTTTCTGTGTTATGCTCTTGGTGAGCTTTTAGTAAGTTAGTCAATATGTTATTCCAGTGCAAGAGAGCTTTGCTTTCCTGCTCCTTCACTTGCCTCCAACAACAACAGTCTTGCAAAAATGACCAAGATTGTTTGATACCCACTACTTGTGTGACTTATCTAGTAAGACATATAATTAGGTGTTACAGTAACAACTCATTTAATTATGGTGGAGGTTGATTTATCACTCCAAATCCTTCATAAGTGTGAATGGTTGTTAGTTTTGTTGCAACCTGCAACTGGCTGCCAATTCAAATAAAGACCTGTAATTCAATCCAACCACTTCAGGGTGTACCAATCCTCTTAAACAATAGTTAGCTCGGATAGACTTCAGCACCCATGTAAACCTTAAGAGGTTATCAATCCTATTTTAGTATTTTAGTGCAATGTATTGAGTCACTGGTGACTACATTTACATGGACAAAAATATTTAATTTGATCAGCGTTCAGATTAACATTATGATTGGATACTTGTTTTTCATGGACACTCAACCACCACAGAAAGAAATCCATAAATAGTAGTAGGAGAAGAATAAGCCTTAGCGATGTCTTTGTCAACAAAACACCACTCCTTCCATTCCTACTTATTTCATGTATTTTTCCCAATTTCTACTGTCAGGTCTTTCAACAATTGTAAAATCTTTTAAAATCTCGGATACAGAGCAGTTCAGTTTTGAGCCTGTCCTGTTTCCACTCGTTCCACTTCTAGGTTCTGGGATTAACAGAAAGACACACGCTGACGTCACACCAGTGCGGTATAGACTGTTTGTTCCGAAATTCTCGAGTAAGGGTTTTCACGAGTGCCGATTCGATTACAAATTGATTTAAGCCACCCCTCTTGCTTGGGATAGAATCTTGCTCGGGCTGGAATTTTCCGAATGGGATGTACATGAACATTTTGATTCAGATCTGTCTTTTAATCCAAATAAATGTCTATTTAAATACATGCATTGACTGAGGCCATATTCCTCAATCAAATTCAAAAGCAGACATGCTGTGTGCTATTGAGCACTTTCATTTGAGTTGCAATTGGCTTACCTCGGCTGACAGTTTGCAGTCTTTTGAAAAAGCTATTGAAAGCATGTACCAAATTTTTAAATGTGGGTAAATGTTCTGCTCCCTTCTCTTCTTTCTTTTCTTGTTGGAGTTTTGATGTGGTCTATAACTGAAACATTACATCAATGGTCTTCTTTGAACGAAACGGCTGATAATTACTCCACCCAGCTTCACTTTACGAGATGAGTGAGCCACCATAAGGGCAGCTTGATTTGCTTTCATACACAAGCAGGGAACCTTTTCAGGCTTATGTGTTTTTGCACTGGAGCAGAAAGTAATTAAGATGTTCAATACTGTTTTTTTGGACCGCTCCTTTTTAAACACTAGCCCGTCTCCTCCCAAAGTGCTCCCTACCCAGAAATCCCTTTTGCAAGACACACTGCGGGTGGGTATTTTGTCATTTCTTCATTTTCCTCTGAAAATATTTTGATGCATACTTCCTTTATCCCTCACCCCACTCCCCCTCTCGCCCCCTGTCACTCTATTCAAAGTTCTCTATATTAAAATGCAGAACTGTAAAACCTCTCAGTCTAAAAGCCTAAGAGCAGCGGGAGACTGTTAGCTGTTAGTGATGCATGCGGCTCAGTGAGTACATCACAACTACAAAGTCTAATGGGGGAATACATTCAATCGCTCACCCACCCTAAACTCTTTTTAAAGAGACAATTTTTAGAGTCGGGAAAGCTTCAGCTACTGTATAGTTGGAAATGCAGTTAAATAGGTAATTATAAAATTGTTACTTTTTTCCTGAGAAGGGGAATCTCCGCTCATTTATGCTTGTAACTATTCCTAATAAAATTTGCGGCTATTGACACATGGGTGGCAAGATCGTACACCAAACTGATTTAAAATTGTGAAATTTTCCGGTGCTCTCTTTTTACACACACACACAAAAACCTAGCAAAAATATCTATTTCAGCAAAGTAGGCCATGTCTGTACTTATAGTGCTTTGGCAAATGAATCATATTTTTATTTTTAGACGTTTGCCTTTAAAAAGTCCTGAGCAACCATTATTAATTTTCTTTTTTTAACCTTTCAATTTGGGAGGTTATTTTAACACTCTAAATTAATGATACCTTATCTTTCTAACCTACCCCATATTCCTATTTGTGTTTAGTAAGAATTTAACGCAATTATTATTTTATTTTTTTAAATCTTCCAAATACAGTGGCGTCACCCAATGGTACAGTGGTTCATTTGCCTGACTTTTGTACAGGCAGCGTGGGTTCTGTTCCCATTCGGTGGTTGTGTAATTGTGAGTGAAAATGGTTATCTGTCTATAGGTGCCCTACTACTGACTGATGACCAGTCTAGGGTGTAGTCTGCCTTTTGCCCTAAATCAGCTGGGATATGCTCCAGAACCCTGCAACTTTGACAAGGATAGGCGGTGTTGATAAATGAATGAAAAAAGTAGAGCGGCATAAGCATTTATTCAAATGATCTTGTGTTTTGAAGAGAGGGGTCAGAAGTCGTACTTAAATGACTACAAATCAATGTAGTGTATGAAGAGGCCAAAATTATGTTTTTTGCCTCGGTTTTCATGTACCCAAAAATTGTCAACCGTTTGAAACTTTACACAAAGGAGAGAACAGTGCAGTTTGAGTGGAGGTGCACTGATATTCTTCCCCCTGAGCCTCGGGTTTTATGGGAGACACAGGATGAAACGGAGAGAAATCGAAAGAAACCACATTGAGGTCAGCTCAGTCTCTGTGAGACCAGTTGACATATTAGTTGACCGGATAATTCATTATGTCTGCCTCAATTAGTGGGGCCCCTCTCTCAACAAGACATGCCCGTCCTCCCCTTCTTTTGCTCTCAGCTATTACTCATCTACTCGACGACCCCTTAGCTACAGTGTGTAAACCCTCACCTTGCCGCCATGTAGCCAGTCTGTGTTCCCAAACCAACTTCCCAATAACAACAACTGCAAAACAGCATGTTTGCAGCTTGTGGCCGACTGATTTGCAGCTCGAGTCCCATTTTAATGAGGTAAAAAGAAATACTTGGATTATTTCTCTTTCCACACTTTAAGGATGAGCTGGAGGCTGTTGTTGTTCAGGTGGTCCCATCGGGTATTTATTGTGCTCCGTCCTTCCTTTCCATAGTTCTATGGCCTGATACCCCCCCCCCCCCCCCCCCCATTTCCAACCATGTTAACATTAGTTTTACTTGCAATTAACAAGATTTTTGGTGGAGAGAAGTATTTTCATTCTTCCTCCTCCTCGTATAATACCCCCCAAGGCAGAATGATTGAAAGAGAGAGTTTGTGTTTCTCTGCCTTGGCAAGCTTATCTTAAATTTTCAACCTTGAACATATACAGTGAATATGAATGGAAAATTTGATGGGCTTTTTGTTATGGGCAAAAACATGCAACATTTATTGTGTGGGACACAAATGAAGATTGATGAAGATTTGGTACCCTTTTATTAACCAAAATTGTAGATTCTATAGTGTCAATATGTTCATTTTTGCATTACATATCGGGCACAGTATACAACTACACTACTAATGTTTTGTTCTTGTCATATAAATCACAAACCTGTTCTCTATTCCTATCATGCAGATGTGATTCAAGGTTGCTTCATCTTACATTTTCACTGAGCCAACGAAGAGTGCATCCATAAAGCTTCGTCAGACAGCTGCATTATTCCTCTACCTTTTGACTCCCCAACACCATGATCTCTGAGCTGGAAAGTAGCCTGACGTCAATGGACTGGCTTCCACAGTTTGGGATGAGGGCTAACATCCAGAAGACTGACAGAGACATGGGGGGACTTCACCATGGTCACTACCATGGACATCACCACCACCACCATGGTCTCAATCATGGGCATCCTGGCCCAGGAAAAAAAATCACCATGCTGGATCCAGGAACAACATTGGATCAGGAGGAAAGTAATCAACACAGAGATGGTAAACCACCATACAGTTACGCAAGCCTCATCACCTTTGCAATCAATGGCTCACCTCGCAAACGCATGACCCTCAGTGAAATCTATCAATGGATCTGTGACAACTTTCCCTATTACAGAGAAGCAGGAAGCGGCTGGAAGGTAAGCAAGAAAACTTCCGTGAAGCTGGACAATTCCAAAATAAACTCTTAAATTGGTCTAATAACTGAGAAATTCAAATATGGTTACACAGATATAGTATTGGTGGACATTGGCTTCTCATGGTGCTGTTGTTTCTCTTTGACTGTGACTTTCTTGAATCCCAATTATACAAGAAAGTAGGCTAATTAGGTAGCTAATTAACATCAATTCGGCAATCTGCTTGTCACAAGACAGAAACAGTGCTTACAAAAAATATTAGGTCATTAAGGGTGACAAGAAGTTGAAAAGTTGCACTCTGTACTGTCACAGTTTCTTATCGGCATACACATTAGTGATAGGACCTCCACATTTGGAGCAATTAGCACTTGAGAAGTTGAACACAAAGAAACTGACACCAATTATCTTTTACCTCAATAAATTCCACATCATGGATCCACTTGATGCATTGCGATTGGACTATGAAAGTTAGTAGTAGCTTTAACTTTTAATCACTTGCTTAAGTGATTAAAGGATTACTTTTGTAATGTCTGCTTTTTTAACTAGTGATTTTTTTTGGCAGTGGCAGATTTGATCAAATGCAAATTACTAAACAGTTGCAGATTTGATCAAATGCAAATTACTGAACAGTTGCAGATTTGATCAAATGCAAATTACTAAACAGTTTGCTTCAGTGAAGAGTTTAAACACTTTTTTCGGTAGACCAATATTTTTACCATGGATATTACTTTCATTCATCATTAAACTTTGGACTATAATTTTGAGGATTTTTAAGTAGCCGACAAATGCCTTGCTGATACTGTACACATAGAATTAACATATGAAAGCCCTACAAAAATACCAGAGAGTTCCTTCTAAAATCAGTTCAAGTGGTTCTCAGACAGCTTGAGAAACAGTTTGTTATTGGTGGCACCATTGTCATTCATTTTATTTTCAGAACCGCTTATCCTCACAGCCAATATTTAAATTGAATATCCATGGAATAGCCTTTCTTCACAAGTTCATTTCTTGTAGTAATTATGTGGTTCAGAAATGAAGTACCATTATTTCCACACTATATACTGTAAGCCTCATTGACCAAATTTAAGAGGAAATTCCCTATATAAGCCACATCTGATCAAAAGTAGATTTATTAACCCAATTAATATTAGATGGAATGTTTTTTTTCTTCATTACTCCATCCTCTTCCACTTCCCGACCCATCTTCCTCTGAAATATTATACTATGAGTCTGTAATAGTTTATATGGATTCACCAATTGTTTCCAGTTTATAATCACACTTTTATAAACACTTTTTCCAATGTGAAGATGTATGCCAGAAGTGGCAACACGACCCAGGCTGACTTGGCACACCTTATTAGCTCCATCACAGGATTCAGACAATTTGTTTTCTACTCAACATTAGAGGATGGAGCTTATTGAGACCTTTCTGCTTTCTGTCAGTGCAGCTTACGACTTCTGCAATTGTGTCTGGTAGCCAGTGTTTTGGGATCCCATAATTACACCTCAATGATTTGCGTGTAAGACTGCATTCTAGTTGTGTCATTAGAGTCCCACACTTTTGGCGGATTTCCTTTTACACGGTCTTGCATATGCCTTTAAGATTCGAGCAGGGAATTTAATTCTAGGAATATAACCCATGGAGAGACTGATACTTTCTATTGAGGTCATTGGCATATAAATAATGCATACAATGTTTTTTTATGACAGCATGGCAATGATAAAATTTACTGCTTAAAGTAGATTTTAGAGACATGTAAAGATGACATGAAAGAGACTTTTTCCTTTTGAAAATATTTTTTCCGAATGAGGCTGTTTTTTTAAATTGAAAACCAATGTGGTGTGAAGATCCCAAAAGGAAGAAATAATATTATATATAGAAATTATAATACTGTGCATATAGCAAGTATATTCAGTGCTCCAGACTGAGATACAGTGGTACCTCGACATATGAGTGCCCCGACATACGAGCAATTTGAGATACAAGTACAATTTTGAACTAATATTTATCTTGAGATACGAGACAAATTTTGATATATGAGCAGACAGCGGACACGAGAGGCTGCTCATAAGAACATCATGGGCACTGTCCCTCTCCTCGCAACTTCCTCGTGAAATGTCTCTGTGGTCGCAACTCCCTCGTGTAATGTCTCTGCGAGCACTGGGCGGAGCGTTGCATTTTTTTTCAGTGTTTTTTTTCCCGTTAGTCAGTAAGAATGGCGTATATACTACTTCTCGTTGGCAAGTGGTCGTGCGTTATCCTATTGTGAGGACATTTGTGTGCATCATTTTGGGAATATTTTGAAGGGAATACAAAAGCAAACAACGCTCGATAGGTTCCTTTTAATTGCATGTGAAAGTCAGGAGGGGGTAAATAGAGCCAACCCGGCCGGGAGAAGAAAGGTATCAAAATTTAAAACAAAATTAGAATTAAGTTTTGTGTAAGGTTAGATTAAATTTATTTTTGAGTCTGTCTGCATCGTAATCCAAGTTCATTTAAATTTGTTTGTTATGTTACGAGCGCGTTGCCGTGCAGTCAGGGTGGAGGCAGGGCAAATGGAGCCAACCCGGCTGGGAGAAGAAAGGTATCAAAATTTAAAACAAAATTAGAATTAAGTTTAGTGTAAGGTTAGATTAAATTTATTTTTGAGTGTCTGCATCGTAATCCAAGTTCATTTAAATTTGTTTATGTTATGTTACGAGCGTGTTCCCGTGCAAAAAGTCCACCCTCTCTCCCCCCCTCTCTCTGTCCGTCTCTCTCCCCCCTGCGAAATCCGTATAATTTTAGTACTATTAAACACATTTTAGTAATATTAAACCACTAGTTATTTGTTACTTTGTTAATAGATGGCGAATTAGAACAAATAAAAATGTTTTTCCAATCCAATATCCTGTTTTGGGTGTTTTTTCAGAGGGTTGGAACGAATTAAATTGTTTTTAGTTCATTTCTATGGGAAACGTTTGTTTGAGTTACGAGAATATCGACATACGAGCTCAGTCCCGGAACGCATTAAGCTTGTATCTCGATGTACCACTGTACAGTATTTAAATAAGATCACACTAACCTCTGACCTAAAATTTGGGGGTTTTATGTAAAAGATTCATTGGTCCAGAAAATAAATGTTCGCATTTCAACTTATCGAATCATTTGATCCGAAACAGAGGTATTATTCAACAAGTATGTTAGAAAACATACGAAAGATTTTGTTGCTATGGAGTGCTGCGCTAGCGTAACACCAATGCACGGCTATAAAAAAGTACATTTTAGAGCATAAAGTATAGAATAAAATAGTCATTTTGCAAGGGAACAGTGCCAGAACATGAAAGTGGTTAGTGTAGGGCAGGGGTGTCAGACTCGGGTTGGTTCGCGGGCCGCTTTAACGTTAACTTGATTTCACGTGGGCCGGACCATTTTAGATATATTTAGATTTTTTTTAATAAATTGATTAAAAGAACTGGATTAAAAGCCCTGAATATTCATTTTTTTATAAATCTAAAACAATGTTTATTTTAGCTTTTTTAAATATATTTTTAGATTTTACAAAATGATTTTTGAACTAAAAACACAGAAAAAAATGATTTAAAAATTACAATTATTGATTTAAAAGGGGGAAAATCAGGAAATGTAATATACATCTATACTCTTCATTTTAATTTGATCCTAAAACAGAAAATCACTCATGATTTACTTTCCCGGGCCACATAAAATGATGCGGCGGGCCAGATTTGGCCCCTGGGCCGCCACTTTGACACGTGGTATAGGGTAAAATGATGCAAAGGACAGGGTGAAGTGTAAAAAGTTAAATCTTTGTGGCCAACCTTCACATGACATGTGAAAGTGTAGTAGTAGTGGTTAGTAGTACTAATATGGAATACTGATAATAGAGAGCAAATAATCATGAAAATTGAATTATCTTATTAGGATCTGTTTCCAGAGCAGAAAGTAAACACCTTTGTTTTCTGCCTAAAAACCACAAACCTCGCCGTATTTGCCACATTTACCAATTTGCCATCATTGCTAACTCGTATATCTTTGATATTTGAGTGATCGATCATGAGTAATTTTTAAATGGGATTGATTCAGTCTCTTTTAGAAATGAAGGGCTTTGTATGAATGTAAGGATCTAAGGCTGTTTCATACCAGCTATGACCATCATCTGGATCGTTACATAAGTTTGATTCATTCCAGTTCAGGTGATTGCTGTCAACTGTGTGCACAGACATGCTGGCATTTTGACCAGACATTGTGGGCTTGCAAGTGCGTGCATGTCGAAAGACATGTACAGACGTACATGTATACAGACGCTCCCCTACTTACGAACGCAATTGGTTCCGAGCGATTGTTCATAAGTTGAATTTGTTTGTAAGTTGATTCAGTGCTATATTTTGTATTATAATTTATGTTTAAGGCCGATATAAGTATATTGAAGGTTTATATAAGTGCATTTGTATGTTTAAGGCTTGTATAAGTAACACGCATTGGTTTGTACTGAAAAAAAAAACATTTAATAAAATGGAGAGAATATGTACAGTACTGTAGAGAGAGAGAGAGATTCACTTATTAGAAACTGGCCAAAAGAAGCGACCTAATGACGATTGCACAGTTTTCTTCTTTTTTTCATCATAAATGATGCGGTAGCACTGTATGGCATCATTCAATTGATTTGCAAACTTTGTGCAACGTTCAATATTTGGGTCCTGCTGCTCGATCTTTCTGTTTATAAATGGTACTGACGGTCGAACGATTCAATGCCCGTGAAATGCTCACCACTCTCACGCGCATCAAGCTTCGTTATTATTGCCACTCGTTTCAAATGAAATGGCTTGCCTCTTCCTTGCAACTCCCTCAATAGAGGCCTTTAGCTTTTTACCAAGCATATTCAATATTGGATGCATGAGATATTTAATGATACAAATGAAAAAGGTTCTTTGCACACTGGAGATACAGTCACGCACTTCCGCATTGCAACGAAGAAGAAGGTAGATGCTGGGTGAGCTGAGCTTTCACAGCGCCAGGCGTCGGTATTAGCGGCGGAAAGAAGTACTACTCCGAAAAAGGCGCGAAATACAAAATTGGACTTGCGAACATTTTTGGACTTAAACGCAATTTGCAGACATGTTCGTATGTACCGTTGTTCGTAAGTTGAATGTTCGTAAGTAGGGGAGCGTCTGTATATGCCAAATCAAGACACACTCATATTTCCTCCCCCCATACCACCATACGCTTCATATGATGTTCAATCACTGCGTCATCATCTTCCACACGTGCATTATTGTGCACCCACCCAGGTAAGCAGTGTATATGTGTGCAGTCTGCAGATTACACATGGGGAGCTCAGCAGGAGAGAGGAAAGTGGGAGGGGAGGAGAGAAGACTGTCAGTGAGTAGAGGAGACTTTTACTACCCAACACACGCACTCCGTCTGCTCTGTATGATAATGCAAGGGTGCAGGAACAGCAGAGTTTAAACCAGGACAACACACTTATACCACATTCAAATTCAAATTCATTCATTCATGCCTACTTGTATTATTATGATAATGTAAGAGATTTGATTTACAGGTGGCAATTTAATGGGAGATGTTGTTCACATTACAATGTTCACACTAGTGTGTGCCCTTTTTGCCCGTCCCTTTTTAGGTGAAAACACAGACATCTAAACAAGCAAAATGAAGATCGGTCCAAAGAACAAAAACATAAACCAATCATGTTCAACTCCTAATCAAAAAGTCATGAATTATTGTAGGTATTAAACAGGTGAAACCACTGACTTAGCAACTTTGATTGCTATCAGCTGTTTTCTGATTTTCCGGTGCCCATCCCAGCCAGCAAAACCTGTGACTTTGTGAATCCCATGTGTGGTTTTTGCTGTTGTTCTACACTACCATAGTTTATTATGTATAGTATCAATCAGGAAACACCAGTACATACATAGACAGATGGCACTCTTCAGCTACAACACCAAAAATTTGATAATTTGCCTACCCCCCCTTCTCTTTAGCCATAAAATAGCTTGCATGCAACCAGGCCTAATTGCCAGTGAATTAACATGAGCTAATGTGCTGTAGTAAAGGGCAGCCACAATGGCCTTTGGCCTTTGGCAGCGCACTTAGCATACGTCACTGCATCATCACCTGATATGATTCAGCAGCAAGGCATTAGTCTCCCTGCCATCCTCTCCGCCCTTCTCTGCAAGAGTTCTGCAACAGAGCATGGTGAAGGTTGGTGCACACTGTATACATATCATATTTATTCACATATAAGCCGAATTTGTCGGACAAAAATATGATGACTGAATCCAGGGTACGGCCTATATGCGCATATACGTATATTATATATTATTACTATACGTATTTCAGCAACACGCTTATTTATTTATATATTTATTCATGTATTTATTTATTAACTTACTTATTACATATCTAATTATGTCTAAAATGCCTTTCCTATTTCTGCATCCTCACCCTCTTGCTACTGTGACGACGGAATTTCCCGAATACGGGATGAATAAAGTTATCCGATCCAATCCAATAAAAAGACGACATGCACGAAACTGCAACGTGACAAAGACGAAACGCCATAATGCAAGACAATGCGGCCGATACGGCCATTTATTTCAAAGTAGAGAAAAGATAAACAGATAAAAATATTAGCGAATTAGCTTACCGTTACGGTGCTCGTTGATGGCGCTGGGACACCTCATCTACACAGATACTCCGGACAGAGAGTGAGACGAAGACATACAGATGATTCATCAGCTCCCTTTATATGAATTCCAAGGAATTGATAGTGCACTGCACTCTTGTCCGTGAAAGCATTACAGTCAACTTTTAGACAAGCATTGAAAACTCCGCTGAAAACTTTCGCGGTACTCCATGCAAAATTTATAACATTGTGAAATTGTAATTTCTGTCAATAAAAAGCATCAGGTTCTCATCAACATAGACTTCTTTTTTTCAAATTGAATAATTTGATATTTTGCATTTACAAAGACAGGCAGATTAACTTCCTTATGATATTGACCCTAATATAATGTGTTCAGATGCGTTCAATGTGTGTGAATAGGTTCACCAAGGTAGGTATTTCCAGGTACACCTTTAAGATAAGGGAGACACCGTTTGATTCATACAGTATCTCAGAAATACCACGTGCGATAATTTTCCTAAAGATTTTCCCTTCAAAGTAACACATTTGTACTCCTTATTAAACCATGAATATGGAGGTGGCTTATATCAGAGAAATTGTAAAATTGTAACAATTTTAAGGCAATTTTTAGGGTGCGGCTTATACGTGGGGCGGCTAATATGCGAGTAAATTCGGTACTCGTTTAATGGAGGAAGGCTGCTGGAATTCATTGTGGCACTTCACCTGCATAATGAATTTCAGGTCACTTGAGTGCAACTAAAATATCATTGTCTTGCAGTTATTCTGCAATTGAAGTTGAACAGTGTCCAGAGAACACAGTTCAATAGATCATTTATTCATTCAGTTGACGTTTGCTTAGCCTCACAAGGGTTGGGGAATATACTATGTAAAGTACATCAATGTGATAGCTGACTGTGATTCGTCAACATAAGCTTGTGTCCTAATAATGTCAGCCAAAATTTATAACGAAAAAGACAAAAAAAGCCAAGAAGTCACACACACACGGTATGAATTAAAAACTCTTGAAACAATGCTATCACCACAAACTGCATGTCATTTTGGGCATTTGCAGATACCGCTAATGGCGCACCCTCGTCTTGTCCATACTGCAGAATTTGGTCGCATTGTTTTCTATTCTATAACAGGAACGAGTACATGTCCTCAGTAAAGAAGCATTGAGTACATGCAAAAAATAATACAACCTTTAAGGCAAAAACATACTATAGTAGTTTTGATAGCTTGACCTTAGCAGGTCGCACAATTTGTGAGACTTTTTGGAGACACACTATTAAAGCCTATGCCTGAGTGTCGACAGGCACGTCCACTTGCCTTCCTTGGCATGCCCGGTTCTTGGCTACTGCAGCTGGCACTTGATGTTCGCTCAGCCGAGCTTCTCCACACACCCTCAAGTACTGGGAATTTCCCTCGCCTCTTCCTTGCCCCGTTTCACCTCCCTTCGCGGTTACATTCATTTAATTTCCACGGCTTCTTTTGGCTGCTTTTCAGATTAAATGTCCACTTTTGAAAGCCAAAGGAGGGCGGGAGAACACTCGCCGGAGAGACAGTTGAATGACTGGATTCATAAAAAATTAGCAGGGGATAAAGGTTTAAATGCCTCTACAGGGGATAAGGTGGCTCTTTCAGAGGAGCCTCATTAACACTTAGATTGAACCCTCCATTTTATTAGTGCTTTGTTTCTATAAGATTGGATTGGATAACTTTATTCATCCCGTATTTGGGAAATTTCATTGTGACAGTAGCAGAGAGTGATTAGACAGAACAACAAAGCAAAAACACAAAGTACAAAGCAAATCAAAGTAAATGGGATCATTAAGAATCACCAAATCAGATCATTAAGACAGAAAACCAGCAAAAACACAAAAAGAGCAAGACTCAAAAAGACGTAAAGTTGGACAAAACCTGGAACCACATGTGTAGTATGTTGATAAATAAACATTTTAGTAGGTCTAAATTTCATTTAATTCCAATTTATACACATCAGCAAACAGTCTTAAATATTGAGTTAAAACATAGGTAGCATTGTACTTACAATTTGCGCAAGAATAAACAGCAACTAGTGTCCTTTAGGGCAATGGTATTTCCATTTTTTTCTTTTTTTTGTGGTGCAGTGTAGAGTGAAGTAGTAATTGTAATTATCCATCCATGCAAACAGAAAACCACTGTCTACAGTATTGATGTTTTTGTTGTAAAATTGCACTGCATCATACGGCCAGAATACTACATCATATTCAGGAGGACTTGTGGTGTCGTTCGAACGGAGATGAAAATCTAAATCTGTAATGGCAGTTTTCTGCTGATTCGGTCATTTCATCTCAGTGTAAATAATAATAATTCATATTTAAAAATCTGCACATAGTATCACACTGCTCTATACACCTACATTCTCAGTCAAGTTGGCATTGTCTGCTGCCTATTTTTACCTAGTCTAGTCAAACTCAGAAAGAGATTATCTTGTGTAGTTCACAACCTCACTTTTGAATTGTCTGTGTACTTGATTCATTGCGTGTGAAAGCCCAAACCTGAAAGACATATTTTAAGGGGCTGCAGAGTAGAATCACACATCTCCGGTTCTCATTCTTCCCCTTTCCTCATTGCTGACAGAAGCTGTCACTTCTCCAGAGGGTTTTTGCTCGACACAACTATAAGCAGGAAGTTTGCCACTCTGACCTCTTGTTGCCCTACAACCCACATTGGTCCTGCTGTTATTTTGGAAAGACTTTGTTTGAATAAAGGCTCTGAGCATTTGTCTTTTCAAATCGGCTTAGCTGATGTGACACAAGCAGGATGGTTGCTACCCTGTGTACTTCCTTTCCAATATTTGGCAGCACAAGACACTGCTTAAAACTAAAAGGCTACATACACAGAGACATTTAAAATGAATTTGATGGCTTGCAAATGAGTCCAAAATATTAAGGATGAGAAGAAGGATATTTCTTGTCATAGCGCAGTGCACCACCAAATTTCGTTGCAGCTCTATATTTCTTTGTGCCAACTATGCTAGGGCTAGCGCTGACAGCCGTTAGCCCGAGAACATCTCAAGTTATGTCAAGCTTATAAGGCAAATTAAATTGGATTTTATTTCTTCTTTGCGGTGACCTGATTTTTAAAGTTAGGAGTTTTATTCATGTGTCAGACTGCCTCAGAGAATATGATTGGAAGTGTGCTGTCCGCCTCCCTGGAGTGACAGGACGCTGCATATGAATGAGGACGCAACTTGGCGTGTTGATGCTTGATTATTTGGCTAATTAAGCTATTTTTGATAAATCATATATTTCTGTATAGCATCTCTCCACGTAAATATCCCATATTAAGCCTGCAACGGGAAAAATGATTCTTCAGAGGAAAAAAAATAAAGGCACATAAAATATGAATGTGGATTAAATGATTTGCATTTAGCTGTTGCTAACCGCTTTTCCTCACAAGGGTTGTGGGGGGTTCTAGAGCCTGTCTCAGCTGACTTCAGGCTCCAGGCAGGGGACACCCTGAATTGGTGGCCAACCAATCGCAGGACACAAGGAGACGGACATCCGTTCAAGCTCACACTCACACATAGGGGCAATTTAATGTTCAACCAGCCTACATCCATGTTTTGGGATGTGAAAGGAAACCGGAGTATCCAAAAAACAACCATGCAAGCCAGGGGAGAACATGCAAAGTCCACACAGTGAGGACCCACCTGGGATGGTACCCTCGACCCTAGAACTGTATAAATAATATATATGATTACTTTGTCTAGTTGATACATGCACATACACACACATTATCCTATGTTTTCCCTCCTCCCTAAGCATGTCCTCAAAACCTTAGTTTTTGTCACACATCACATTATATCACATTGCATTTTGTCAAAAATTCAGCCATGCTTGTCAAACATGCCTTATGTAACCAACCTGGAGCCTGCACCCCTCAGCAAGTAAAAGCCACAAAGTACCCATTACTTGCTATGGCATACAGTCCACAGTCGTCATTTACTCATTGCCTGCTGACAAAGATGGATGGTAAAAAAAAAGATTTTGCGTGGGGTTGCATGTTGGTGAAATCCTAAACCCCAACCCTTTTTTAATTTATTTTATTTTTTTACTGTTACTCTCGCCTTGCATTGGACCAAACAGGCGGTGACCAGCCAGACAATGAAAGAAGTGTTGACTTTTGCATTTCCCTGTCCAACAAGTCAGATTTACTTGTTGTTTAGGATTGTTGGCCCAAGGCCAATGTCTTCGCTCTAATTTATGCTTGTACGGAGAAGTCCAACACTTGCAGTGGTCTTTGTCGAATATATATATTATGACACAGGTGGACCATTCTGTTCTCCTCTACTCGATACATTGGCTCAGAAGTGGGGAGAGGAAGTGGAGAAATTCCTCCCATTCCTCTGCTTTCTCCTGCTCCTCCCCAATGGTATTAATTAGCAACGGCCTACGAGTCGAGAAAGGGAGCCTGAACAGGTTCATGCCAGGTTAGCCTGGACTCATATGATCCTTCTTTTGCTGTATTTGATGCTACCAAAATCAATTCAATTAAATGGTACACTCATTGTGAAATCAATCATTAATTTGAACGTGAATGGTTGTTTGTTTCTATGAGTGAGGACCATTCCACGCTTTAGCTTGCCTCTCTTCTGTTCATGAACAAGATTACACTGTACAATCCTTACTTCCATAAACCTGGATGTTTTCTACCGTCTCACTAATGCCAAGGCCTCACACAAAAGACAGTGACGATTCAATGTTGAAGACATCCTTTGCAAAAATGTAATAATTTTTTTAGGTTTATAAAATTGACCAACCTTCAAAATTACGTGAAATTCCCATCTAAAAACCCGCTGTGAGGTTTAAGTTGGACATGAAAATATTGCATGGCTTTGAAAAGGTGACAGAATTCTAAGGAAAGGACAGCAAGGAAAGTGAATGAAGTTATTTTGAGAAAGTGCAAATGTAACATGGATTGTGTCAATAGTAAACACTCCCCCCTCTTTCTGTGAACTCACTTCTATTCACTCCATTATTTTCCTTCTCTCCCTCTCTCACTGCAGAATTCAATACGGCATAACCTGTCCTTGAACAAGTGTTTTCTGAAAGTGCCTCGCTCCAAAGATGACCCTGGCAAAGTAAGTCAGTCTCCCACTTGGTTGCTGTTACTTTTCACGTGTTTAGTCGCCCTCATGCCACATCAGGGGGTGTGCCATGCTGCTGGGATTTTGGGGCCATTGAAAAATGAATTAAGAAGGAAGAAGGCTTAAATAATTCAGAGTGAATTCGTGAGCTTGAGTGGAGGTCTACGAAGATACAAGGCAAGCAGGATCCCCTTGATTAGCTCGGCTAGGACCTGACCAGCACCTTAATTCATACCTCGGATCGAAGTGGTCGATAGCTCAACACGGTGGGAGCCAACTTGAATGTAACATGGACTGTTTGAAGCCATTGAGGGAGCCAAGAAGCTAAATCATGCATGTGCTTACGTTAATTGGCTGTGTACTGTTCAGTGATGTGGGACTGAGAGACAGAGGAGGAGTGAGATGGTGTGTGTGTGTGTGTGTGTGTGTGTGTGGGTGGGTGGGTGGTTGTGTTTGTTGGTGAGGGAGGGTTTATGCATGTGAGTGCATGTGTGTACGCGGCCGGAATGAGCCGCCCCAAATTTCTTGTCTGCTGCCTTGGACCTCTGTGGGAGTCAAGGAGAGAAAATGAAAGTAGGATACCGGGAGGAAATCAAGGAGCAAATTGATTTACTTCTCGTGCTCATTGTTTATTTGGGTTATATTGCTATGCTACTGGCGGAAAACCGATTGCAGTGTGGGAAGAACACCCTTTTCGTGCCTATGAACAACTGGAAACACAGCTGTCTTATATATTCAATAAGGGGATCATGTTTAACCATTTGCTTCAACTATTGTCTTGTCTGACATGCTGGATAGATTCCAGGTTTGCATGTAATGTAGAAAAAAAGTGTAGAAGTAGACAGGTTTATTACTATAAGACAGTTTAAAACTATTGAAAATATATATATATAATTTTTACTATGGGTAGCACGGTGGTGTGAGTGGTTAGCGCATCGGCTTTACAGCTCTGGGGTCCTGGGTTCAAATCCAGGTCATGTCCATCTGTGAGGAGTTTGCATGCTGCGTGGGTTTCCTCCGGGTACTCCGGTTTCCTCCGACATTCCAAAACATGCATGGAAGGCTGATTGGACGCTCTAAATTGCCCCTAGGTATGGATGGGTGTGAGTGTGCATGGTTGTCCGTCTCCTTGTGCCCTGCAATCGGCTGGCCACCGATTCAGGGTGTCCCCCACCTCCGGCCCGGAGTCAGCTGGGATAGGCTCCATCAAATTTCATACAATGTTTAACCATTATTGATCCATATATAAGGCACATCAAATTATAAGGTGCACTGCTGGCTTTTGAGAAAATTGAATTTTTTGGGATGTGCGGAAAATATGGTAATTCTAGTGATCAATCATAAAAAGCTTTTGCCATAGGCCAAATGTTTACAAAACATGTACAAATACACCTGGCCAAGTACCAATAGGCACTATGTTTTTCCTCTGCTTTTAACCCTAAATCCACAGTGTCTTCTTTGTGGATCATGTCTTTTGGTGTAAATATCACACAATACATTGTGGACGTCTGCAGCTAATAGTTCAGTGTTTCTTATACTGTATTTGAACAAATACCGTTTTCTTGTAATATTTAGTGTGTGCAGCTCATAGTTAGGTGCACTATAAAGTACACAAATTACAATATATATTTCTTAGGAAAACAAAAGAATGTGATCCTGCTGCCCCCACCTCCCTGTATTAAATTGAGGCAAACACCCAATTCATTGTCATGTTCAAATTGAACTACTGCCATTAAGTGTAACTGTTTCCTTTATTGGTGTTCACTCACAGGGTTCCTACTGGGCCATAGACACTAACCCTAAAGATGACACTGCACCCAGCAGGCCAAAAAAGAGACCACGCTCTGGGGAAAGGGTAAGTAAGCTGTGTTTCCACATGCCTATTGGTAAAAGAAATAATGCTAGGTTGATCTTCTGAAGAATACAACATCTGAAGATTAATGATTATTCAATTAGCAAATCTACTGTAAAAACTGAGCTGTTGATCAACCTTCGCAAAACTCCTACATGCTGATCCATTATCGATTATAATCACTGTGACCTCCATATGCATTATAATTAGTATTTATATTTAAGGTAGAATCTTTAAATAGCCAATGAGTTGAATTCCATGCATGTGAAACAAGTTATTACGTCAAAATAATTTGGTCCCGGGACTATTTCTCCCCGAGTTTATGTTAAACAGTGGTAACTTGCTTTTTTCCCCCTCAATCCAATTCCTGTGTTAGTCCCAGAGAGGCAATATTCAATTTTGTAGCTGTTTTGCGTAAACATGAACATGCTATGCTCACATGATCCAGAAAAAACTATGACATTTCAAGTGTAGTAAAATGCTGAACTTTACAACATGGCAATGTTTTTGATGTGTGGATACATAATTTTATCAAAGGTAATTTTATATTTCTTTTATTCAGGGTAAGTGGTAAAAAGCTGTAGTTGCTTTGTTTGGTTTGAGTGATATTGACATTCATCACTTATACAAGTCAGCCACATATCTAAAGCCGGTAGGAGCTTTTATAAACAATTCTATCGTTATACAGGCTGTAAATGCTCCTTTTCGATTGACACAGTGGGAGTGGGGGGTGGAGGGTGGGTGTGGGGGGTGGTGGGGGTGGCTGGTGGATGTGGGGTTTTTGGCTATCGCTGGCGATTCCAATGAAAAACGTTTATTGTTTTGGTTGGTGTATGCTTTCTAATATAATTGTCATATTACACACCAAGGATATCAAAATATTAGAAGCACCCCTCAACAATCAACCTACCACAATGCAGTTCTCCGATGCAAACTACCACCTCGATCATTAAAATTGTGAACTTAAATTATACACCTTCTGACTATTGTAAGGGTAGATTTTTTTAAAATAAAGCTATAATATGAAATGCCTTTAGGTTGTGCATGCAAGTAGTAAAAATATTCCGGCAGGTTTCTTATTTATGAATATAATGCACGTCCTCTAGCAAGTGTGACATCTTAAATGCACACCTTATGGTTTGCTGCATGCTATTTTGTTTCAGATCAAGCAGGGTTGACCCAGATGTAAGTGTGTGCTAATTGCAGGCTGGTAGACATGTTCCGTGCTCAAGATCCCAAAGAAAACAGCAGGTACACGCGTCTGAGTAGATGCAAGGGGGAATTAAAATGGGTTTTGGGGAACTTGATTGACAGCAGCCGAGGCTATAAATATATATAACCCTACATCAACCCGGCAGACTGCGGCTGGTTGAGTCGTGAACCTGTAAATGTGAATACAAAGAGAGGTAGTGTGAGCTCTCCATTCCAGCTGTCACCTCGTTCTCGGGGTGTTCTCTGAATTTTGTACTTTTATGGATGATCAGCATGCTCCTAAGCACACACAAAGATTTAATTTGTCTCACTTTATTTAACTACTCGTGAAGTCAATATTCATTTTTGACCACCTTTACAGAACTGTCATCACTAATTGCGCTTAGGGTCAAGTGTCCTAGTCATGAATGGTATATTTGTACGAGGGATACACAGGAATGGAAATTCTTGGCTGAAAGCAGAAACTGAATTTAATTCTTTGTTTGAATGTACAATTCTTTGGCTGAATAGTTTTGAAGACATTTTTTTAAATGTGAGTTCCCCTCTTGCAATAGTTTGAGAGTCACTGCATGCCTGCCCAGAGTGCTCACTTGCTGCCCAGTACAATTTATAAGACAAGTTTAGCTTAAAGAAAACTAAACTAAATGGTAGGAAAAATAGTTTGTCATCACAACTTTCTCTTTCAGGCATGTCATTTCGCTGATAAATGTCTTTCAGATTGAAACACAAAAAAAAGCTTTTAATCATGTTCTGGCCAAATGTTTGCACCTTAATTTTCAGTAAGGATGGGTGACATGGCACAATGAACAGAGAAAAAATTAGACTCTTAAACAAATGCAGTGTCACCCCTTTAGAGCTATAAGGGCTTGGCACATTGGTACATTGTTCTCTGTTGTCTGTAACATTTTTTAAGTCAATTCTGTCAAAACATTCATACATATAGTATAAACCTCTTGTAGGAATCATTACTACTGTTGCCTGTTGAAATGGTTACGGGCAGCGAGAAGCTCCGGATGAACAAAACCTTTCCAACTCAATGTGATGCTAGACGTGAAGGGTCGCATTGGTAAAATGTACACGATACAAATCTTCACACTACTCTGTGAAATGTGCCTGTGGTAAAGAGCGATACAAATGAAACTTTAATCGGCAAGTAGAAACTACTGCAAATCCTCATCTCCTTGTCTCCAGTTATATGTCGCCATTTAAAATGCTATCTTGAGAATTTTCCCTACACTAGCATCTCCCACACAAACAGTTACAAATGACTAAAACTAGGGTAGGAAAATTGTGAAGTACACAGTTAGTGGCGATTGTTTTCATATACTATTCTTAACTGTCATTTAATCAATTTCGTGGCACTGACAGAGGAGTATTACATTTCAGTCCTCCCAATTTAAATGCATTAATTTTTATTCATTCATTTTCTGAACGGCTCATCCTCACAAAATCTATCATGGAAGGTGTTACAACCCACAGTGCAAGAAGAACACACTCTAAATAATTGTATTGCCAGCTTGACAGGTTTTGCACAATGTCCTGGGAAAAGAAACCTATTCACTTGGCAACAACTTAAGTCGTTTACCCTTTCTGTCGGTAACTTTCTGTCCCAACACACGTGCACTGAGGCACATCATTTTATCATTTAAAGCATGACTAAAAGGCAACTTGAAAAATTTGCATGGAGTCCCATGTCTTTTGGCGAAATCCTTTTGCTTAGACACACGCAAGCACACAAACACTGAGTCATTTCAGTAATGAAAACCACCCGACTCTTTAATCATAGTTTGTCTTTTCATCATTTGTCTCTTTCTCCGCTGCTAAATCTTGATCACTATCTCTCAGTCTGTCTGTCGGTCTGTGTGTTACTGTGTCTTTGTGCGTCTGGTCCTCCAAAGCTGCTTGCTCCCAACTCCGGCAGGAGGCATGCAGGCTTCAGGGGGCTCACGATGACAGACTACACAATCAGAATGTTTGAAGGTAAAAGACAGAGGAAGCATGAAAAATGACGGCAAAGGGTGAAAGGGGAGCATCCAGAGAGAAATTAGATGATGAGACGGAGAGGAAAAAGTCACGCTGCAAGGAGAAATAGATAACAAGGAGATGAGGGAGCAGAGGGAGAGTATTTCGGTCTTATGTTCCAGTTAATTACCACGCAAGGCCTAAGGCTGCCGTTAGGCATATTTTCTTCACCGGGGATTTTTTTCCCTTTTTAAATTACAAACATTAATTAATTCACAGGCTTGTCATCTCGTCTTATACGGATGGGCCCTTCGACCCCTTTTCTTACGCCTCGCTTACACTGCTGGCAGACACTCTGCGGGCTGTCACAAGGGCTGAGGCGAGGCAGAAGGGTTTTAAGTGGTTTATCATCAGCAAAGGGAGAAAAAAGGTTTGCTAAATATGTCTGACTGCTTTTACGCTTTAAGTAGTCAGCGTGTAGGGGCTAAATAGCGGTCGGATGCGTGCATTGTCTAAAGGTGTAGACTGGGAGTCTACCTGCATCGCTGAGCTTAATCACCCTCTTTATTTGTATCTCTCTGGGCCTGTCTGCCACCACTCAATTACCTTCTTCTTCCCTTCTTCCTCTTGCTTCGGCATCCCACCACTGTCTCCTTTGTAACAGCCTCCACCATGCAGACAGCATCCTGTTTCTTTGGGAGTTTATCATAAATTAAAGATTGCATTGTTACCAACCAATCCTCTTACTGTAAGCAGTTTGGGATGGGAGCACAGAAAGCAGCCTTGAACCCAGAAAGGAGTCTAGCTATAAAAAAAATATATAATCCACCTTTTTCTTTTTTTTGGGCTGATGTCAAATTTGCCCCTCATTGATCTTAGGCGAGTTCCTTGTAGCCTCCATTTCTGTTAAACCCTTCTCAGGACGCAATGCATTGAACTCCTTCTAAATACATACGCCACGCTTGAATAATGCATGAGGACGCCCTGATGCATCTTAGTGAGCGTGATGTGTTCACTTTGTGGGTCGCTTAAGTGTCCGGCAATTTAAATGAAGCGCGCCTCAGAGTTCACACAGTTGCCGCCGCCGGCACTATGGTGATTCAAGAGGATCCCAACGTAATCATAAATTTGGAGCATTCAGACATTTCTTATAAGCAATGTCACCTTTGATTCTGTCCTCCATTTTACTCTCGCCCTACTCTTCTTATTTCTAAATAAGAAAAATCATATTTGACCCATGCTTTTGCATTGGCATCAATGGGAAAAAACACTCAATACTGTCCCTGAATTCATGCAAAGGAATAGAATGTAATCTCGTAGACTATTACGTAGTATTTAATGGATTGTGATACTTTGAACATTTAAAGAATGACTACTATTTGATCAAAAATATGTCCTTGATTTCAAAACATTTTATAGGGGTTACCAAATCAGTCATCAAGGGCTGCTGTGGGTCCTGGTTTTTGTTCCAACCCATCTAATAGATACATTTTAACCGGTGGTGCTTCTGCTAAAACAAAACAGCACAACTGCAAATAATTGATTACACTATAACTGAAAACACCAGATTGGTGAAAATTTGTCATGTTGGATTGGAATAAAATCCTGCATCCACTGGGGCCAAATTTGTAATCGTTTGGAGACCCCTGTTTTAGAGTTTCGAGCCGTATCCAGGCATTACCTTTAAGCTAACACAGGCTATTCCTAGGTGTCCCAAATCTCTCAGAACACAGATATTTATATTTTCTCCCACTTTGAGAAAAAATATAAATTTAATCTGCAATTTACATGAATGGAAATTAATTAAAGATGCTTGCTCTATCGTGATTGCTTTAAGCATTCCTCCCTTTCTTCCTATGTGATGCACTATATTCTCTTTTTTTTTGGTTTACACTTAATAACAACAACTATTTACAACACCTCATTCCCACATAAGGTGGCTAATTCCCTCGTCTTGTGTCCAGTACAGCTTTCAAGCCAAAATCTTGCTGCTCCTCTCCTTTGGAGATGTACCTGAACGCAGTATTACACATCTTCCGACATCATTGTGCGGAACGTCTTTTACTTCCTTTAAGGCATGATGTGTAGCATACTTTAATTTGTTCAAGAGTACTTGATGCAGTTCGAGCAGCTGCAGGCAATGTTTAACACTTAGAAGTGCGATTTTGATTCAACATCTCTTATGCTGTCATAGACATGTCAGTTTACATTGTCAATGCAAATGTTTACGCAGGACTAGTTTCTTGCACACAGACCTGTCCTCAGATCTGAGAAATCTAGCACAAAACTTGACTGATGGGAGGCCTTGAAAAATGACTTTTTAATCTTCCCATAAAAGATACACATTTGATAGGCCAATAACTTAAAGATAAAAGGAAGTAGAGAAATTCTGAAAGTGGATTGTGAAAGCTTGTTCCAGATTTACCATGTATGCCAAATATCAATCTTTACCTCTGTCACATGATACACAAGATATTGACCTCCAAAAAGCCTATAATGTTAAGTTCGTGAATCGCAAGGTTGGCATGGCACTAATTTAAGGGGGCTGCATCTATGAAATTAACTGGACTATGAGTCTAGAAATGGGAACATTTATATTCTTCATTTAGGTATCGCCAGAATAAATTTAAGCCAAATGTGGGTATGTCACGTTCAAACATTTTTCACACTTTTGCTTGAACTATGAATATGGAATTACACTAGTCTGGATGTGTTTCCTACTTTGGGATTCAATTGCAGTGTTAATAGAAGACACACTAAAGTGGAGAAGGTAAATAACCCTATGTGCCTGAATTTAGTGGATTCACATTTGGAACTGAAAAACCTGGGGTATGTCCAAGTACTTTTTTCCAATGTTGGCATGTTTTCCTAAGTTATGGTAGTTAGGGGTGACCAGCAACAGTAGCGCATAACTGTACTGAGGGTCATGGTAAGTTTGTTTGGGGCTCTTACATGTTTTATTAGGTAGAGCTTAGCATCATACTTTTACTCCGTTGTCCTTTACAAGTTTACAGGACCTTTTTTTTAAACAAAGCAATATAATATGGATAATTTATGACCAGTGGATTGCATGTGGGTCTGTTCCCTTTGTTTGGGAGGGAGGAGCATTGAGTATACTGTAGATTGCAAATCATGCACCAACCGCTTTGCAACAAATTATTGTTTTTATGTGTATGTTTTATTAACGAGCTTTAAAAAAATTGTTAACTTGTTAAATCACAGTACCTAGGCATTGTGCATATATTGTTTCTTTTATGCCTGACCCAGAAACTACATGATTTTTAAAAAAATGTTCCTGGCAATTGCAGTGTCAGATTAAACAACATTGTATCATGATGTCCCAGTCTGTCTTGAAACGGACAAGTTGTCAACTTGCAAAACCATAGTCTACCTGATTTTGGCCTGCTGCCAGGAAGTGCGCAGTCCAACTGCCAACGACTATGAACTAGATTCTGTTAGTTCCTATAAATATCATGGTTTCTGGCTAGATGATTAACTTTCTTTTAACTCTATAATCTTATCCTACAGGGTAAAATTAAGGCTATATTAGTGTTCCTTTACTTGATACAAGACTTCATTCACACATTCTGCACACTTGGGTGAAGATGATTGTACTGCCTATATTTGATTATGGTGATAAACTAAAAATAATCCAAATGTCAAAGATATCCTTGGGAATTTGTTTCACAGTTGACCAATGTAATGAAATGTATTGTGTTTGAACTTGGGGAATTGTCTTATCAATAACATCTCAATGTACATCCAAAATGTTAAGTTTTTACTTTAAATCAGTCAGTGTGAACTGTGAAAAATAAACACCAATTTTATCTTGCATTTACTGTAATGTTGAATACAGTGTGAATAAAAAAAAAATCTTTCTTCCCTCGTTGCAGGCCTCCACCCCTTATAGTTTGGAGTCAGAATCTCTGCGAATGGACTGTATCATGTCAGGAGGAACGTCTCCTACTCTGGCCATTAATACGGTGACAAACAAGGTAGGACTTGTGTGGCAATGGCGAACTCAAATTGCGAGAAAGCAAATCAGTACTGTATTATTCTATCAAAAATAATAATAAAAAAACACTTAATCCTGTCATATGGCACTTGCTTTTACATATTGAACCTTTACTTTAGCGTGTATTCCTCTTTTTTTGACATGCAGTTCCTTCAATTATTCTTAGTACTACTCATAAAAACAGTATTACTACTATTAATATATTTTATGGTTGCAATTTTATGTATGAATTCAAACATATTCATGATTTCATTTTAGTTGCATAAAAATAACAAGTCTATATAAAAGAGAACCCACCCAATTAAATCAACCACACACTTGTGTTTATACATGTGTGTGTCAGAGAACAAAGCATTAGCTCTGACCCTGACAAACATACACACACACCCATGTGGTACACGCATGCACAGTAATGGTGTGCGGCACATGACACTTGCCCTCGATCAAAGAGAGAATTTTACTGTAGGAGCAGCAATTTTCAACAAGTCATGTGTTTGGACCTTTAGAGGCCTGACATCTTTTCCAGCTTTATCCACATGGTTCTAGACTCACACTTTCCAGCTTTTTTCACTTAAACACATCCTTTCTCAACTCTTTTGGGTGAACCCAAAGTCGTATCACAGTGTATTTTATTTTGCAAACTATTCTGAAAGGCCGGAATGTATCAGACAAAACATCTATTACCATATGCTTTTGTACATGGTTGAGTGTTGTTGTATCTTGTGGCAACGTTATAAAATTGCATTTTTATTCCGTAATGTTGGCCCACCTTGAGTTCTTAAATGGGGAGTTTGCATTTTCAAAACAGATACATAGATTTTTTTGTACCCTATTTTTTAGTTTATTTATTTTAATGAGACCTCATTAGACCCTGCTCCCCCCCCCCCCCCCCAAGCCAATATTAGCCACGGCTGCTATGAAAATATTATTCATAATAGATTGTTACTCAGAAACTGAAATTATCTGCTTGAAGTTTTTTGTATTAGTTGTCTAGTTAATAAACAATTAAAAAAGAGGCACATCTCCGCCATCCAATAGAATATACACTATATACTACATAAAGCACGCATTTGTGTGTGAATGTTTGTGTGGATGTTAACATGCGTAAAGCGCTTTTTGGAAGGCACTCTACAACATGCTTAATTAACATAATGCACCATATACAAATAGTGAGACTTGTAATTTCATTACTCCTTTGGAAAACTTAACCTTGCCCCTCCTTGTTATTGGTTGACAACTGCTATTCATGTTACGAATTTGAGTTGAATTGCTACAAAATCAAGATATGATGAACTTAATTGCTTCTTCATTGGTTGAGCTTACTGAATAAACCGTTTTCAATTTAGTTCATCAATGCCCAAGTCAGTGATAAAATTACAATATGCAGAAGATGAGACGCAGACAAATATGTAAACATTAAAAGATTATTGCTTTCCTTGCACAGTTCAGTGTATCACACAGCTGCCAGTTTGTCATGATTTTCAAGGGCAAATGGTTATATACACTGACACACTTTGCTGTGACTGTGTCACAATGAATGGAAATGGAAGGATGATCTCCACCCACATTCCTGACAAAGAGGTGGCCACAAATGTGTCATATATTCATCAATTAGCATTTGCAGTTAAGTATATCAAAAGAATCTCTTAAATCACCTGTTATCAAATACATATCCCAGTCAATGCCTCATTTATCACAGTCTAGGGCTCACCCTTCGAGTCAGATGTATAGACCCCTCCTATGACCTTGGAAAGCATAAGCGAAAGAAAGAGGGAATGCATGGTGTTCTGTTTATATGCAAACCTCAAAATCCGCTCATAAATCACAATGCCCATAATTCAAACTACTTGACTGCGTGGCACGCTGCAGCACACTCTGATGTACTTGTACCTTCGCTTATTGCCTCAGTCAGAGGCTTTTTTTCTCATTTGTCTGAACAATTAGTTGTTGCGGCAGGGCACCGCTGATGCAGTTTCACACCTCTTGACAACACAACTGAACACGATTTGGGATTGATCACCATCCCGAGGCATTGCTTGTAAAAGCGTTGCAATTGGTCGCCATTAAATAAAATGCACGTATTAGCTACTAACATCAACAGTGGTTAAAGAGGAGATTAAACCACAGTCAATCACCACTCGGAATGGCTGTCTCTATAAGGGTGACATTGTAAAGTGATTTTAAGGTACCTGTGTGCATACATATGTGCGTGAGTGCAGGTCGCATTATACAGCCCGGAAGCTGACGACTGCGAGAGTCCCAGCAGCCTGAGCACCAGTCTCTCTGAACAGAGCATGACATCCATCAACCTGAACAATATGAACTCTACAGTGAGCAATGGCAACAGCATACATGGCTACACACCAGTAAGAGATTACACTTTATTCCCTCATGGGATCTCCTGCCAAATAACATTTCTGCTTTGGTTCAGCACAATAATATGCAAAGTATAGTAAAGTATTTGTACACTTTACTTAAGTATTTGTATACTTTACTATACTACTTTGATTGCTTGGACACAGCAACTATCTTTTCCTGCTCCCATGATGCAATGCTGGCTTTTCCCAAATTATCCAGCCCTGTAAATAAAATATAAACTGCGAGTCAGAAAATACTTTTTTCCCCTTGAAGTGGAGCAGTAAGGAAAATATCTTTTCATTACGTTTCCCTTGTAACTGTTGCTCCGTTTCTTACCATCTATCAATTTTCAGTGCTCACATTCCAACTGCATGAGCAAAGTTCAGTGCAAGCTCTTCTATCTTATTAACCTCTCATTTCATGAACCCATGGCTGATAGTGAATGTGTTAGCAAATTGGTCACCTCAAATCATGTTTGGAGAATATATTATACCCCCGCCATCTTGGAACATTTTCCCCCGTTCCGAGCAGAGGACCGTAAGTAATATGATATGAAGTACCTCCATCGGTGTGACTGATTGACAGCTATTTGCGTGTCCTGCTGAGGACGTCAGCTGTCCTACTACTCGCTTCACGGCAGCAGACGATGATCGGGCAGGCTCTGGACCACTGATCCATTCAAAGACACCATATCTTGTAATCTGACAATTTGACCATTTGAGAAGAACCACAAAAACAAATGGTGTTATCTGCGTCAGGCATTAACTGTTGCAGTATGTAGTCTTTTTTATTTTTTATTTTTTTAAAGGTAGACGGCAGAAAGACAAGCAACTCTGTTGTTTATGTGAGGTAAATAGGAGAACAGAATGCATCGAACATTCTATAAACCATTCAATTATAATTACTATACATATTATAAATATTATGACAATCATATTGTGGTGGCCTACTATCTTTGTAAAACTCGATCTATCCAACCATTAACTAGATTTTTTTCTATCCTCCATTTATCACAGGTCAGTAGTCACTCTGAGCCTTCGTCCCAGTCCTTGAGTCTCCAGCCGCCCACGCGGCCTGCACCCCCTCCTCCACAACCCCAGTACGCTCTGCCCGTGCCAGAGTCACGGGACAAACACCTTTGCTTCTCAGACTTTGAAGACCTCAGTGCATCCTTACGCAGCTTGTATAAGTGTGTTTTTGAGCAGTCGTTCTCACAGCAAGGTGGGTGTCGGCGCTTGTCTCGTTGGTAGGCTACACTTTATCTCCTCGTGTTTTTCCCTGTCGGACGTCTATGCTTACACTCATTCCCTGCAGAGGAAGAAAAAAATGGGTGAGTGGAGGGGAGAGCCGCATGTCAGGCTTCCTGCACATAATTAACTGTCAAGCTTAAGCTCTTGAAATTGATGCGCAACTTTAATATTGCTTTCAAAGCACGGGAAGCGTTGCTACATTAACCCCCCTGCACACGCTACCCTGTCTCTATTGTATTTTAATAAACAAACAATCTGCTGTTCCGCATATCTGCATTTTACGGCCCGCTCAGTCAAACGAGCAAAGGCAATTAAGAGCGAAGAATTCATCGGAAGGCGAGAAAAAGACATACACATCTGCAGCTTTGATAGAAGCTAATTAGATTGCTTCTAAAGTTTGTGAAGCATCTCGCTAATTGCTTCCTGAAGCTTTCAGGTCACCCGGCCTCCTCCCACTTGGGCCTTCCTCGCATCCCACAACTCTCTGATCAACCTTCCCTCTCGCTCCCAACATTGCCCCCAGAGGCACAAATCTTCTTACACATAGGAGATTGATGCACTCTGCTGGTTTCATTATGGGATGGGGTTTCCTCAAATTTATAGTCGGAGATTCACATTAACGAAAAAAATACATTCATGTTTTATTGAAATGAAATCAAATAAAGTTCAGAACATAAAAAACAAGAAAGCAAACTTTACAAAACAAATGTATTGACCATGACAGCTTTTACTCAAATATAAAGCTTTTGCTCATCTCAGTGTTACTAATATTTATTATATAATTATACAAATATTTAATACTGACCTTGCTTGAGATAGCAGACTGAAAGCAAGAAAATAAAAGAACACACAATGATAGTGATACTTTATTAAACCATTGTTTACTTACGTGTATATATAGTGTTGGCTTGGTGTAGACACACTTTTGTATTCTATTTTCATTCTCTTCTAAAAAAAAATTGCACATTCATTATAATTGATAGTGATACGTTTTTTTTGTCCATCTTGAACTTTCATATAGTGGTCTAGAAAAAAATAATGTGAAGAATGCATTACCTACTACACATTGTAAATCCAACTGATCATAAATGACTAATTGTACAATCAACTCTGAAGTTAAATTAAAAAGACATTCATTTGATCTTAAAAGCTGTAATATTCAAGCGTAAAATAGCCATCAGAATAAACGCAATGAAGTAAAGGGCTCATAAAAAATAGTACAATGGATGAATGGGCACTGAAGCGATGAGGAAGTTGGCAGGGAGCAAAGGAGACAAAAGACTTAATAAAACAAAAACACTTTTATAGCCAGATAAAGTGGAACAACTCCCTGTTGGCAGCAGTGAACAGTCCCACTCAAGGACTCGTCACACTCATGAACTGACGGTCACAGAAAGAGTCACCGTTCTCTTTGTTTTATTTCAGTGTTCTTTGATGAGATTTGATCTGTGCAGTTCAGACAGCTGCTGTCAGCTCTTGCGAAGGGTAGGGTACCTACCAATTGACAAGAGGTCGACAAGGTGTGCCAACATACATGCGACAAGTCAGCCACGTCTACAAAGGAGTTTTAATCATCCTTTTTAGGCAAAATCAAACGAAACATCATCCAGTAATGTCTCCATGAAAAGTATTTGCAAAATTATGAATCATACTTATTTTTTAGCTGTTTAATTAGGACCATCACAGTTTTCTGAAATACAGCCCAAGCAATATGTATTTGGATGCCAGAAATGACAAACATAGTATTTTTTTTTCCAATGAATACAAATCCTAAAATTTAATTTTTGCCTTGTATGTACAATGTTTCAAATTACTTGGCATACAGGTTTTAGATTAAAATCGAAAGATTTTTTTTTCTGTGACAGATTTTGCTTGCCGTTTCTCACAGTACACTATTGTGGGAAAATATGTTATGCTTATAAAAATAAAATAAATCAAAATTGAATAAGCTGTAAATTTGTCATGAATTATCAGGATTTTTCACAAATATAAAACGAGCTTTCAAGGTCTGTTGGCGATGACAGCGTGCTTTGCAATCTTGACAGCTTTAATGGTAATGCCCGGCGACTCGAACCATTCGACACGGACTGACTGCTCCTATCAGCACTCACCTGGCACAGGGAATGGCTGCAGTGGAGGCACGGTGGGTTGTGGCCACCATCATCATCAACAACATAATCACCACCATGCCCACCATCCTCAGCATCACCTCTCCACCCTTGGACGGCATGGATCTCTCTCTCAACAGAGCCACGGTGGACAGAGCTGTCGTACAACAGGTGAGCCTTACTGTGTATATACTTGACTATAAGTTCTTAAGAACGTGTCCATTTTAGTAAAGAATTTAAACGGCCCTCAAACTCAAAAGAGTCCCAATGGACTATAAATCCCTACATTTGACAGAAATCAACAACATGCCCTGAGATAAAATACCCCTCAGTCTGGTAGCTTGGAAAAAAATGAAGTCACTTTCAGTAGGAACCACTGATGGAAGTTAACTGTCTCCATACTTAACAGGCGGAAATGCAGTTGTGCACGACACCTCTTTTTCAATGTTGTTTGATATTACATTTTTCAGAGCTATAAATTAAGCTAAACTGGATCTGCATTGTCGATCTCATTACTTCCTTTCATGTGTTTTTGTTTTATTTTTTTATTTTTTTTACTGATTCTGGTTAAAGCAATACAATTTTCCTGTTAAAATTATATGTTATGTTTCATATTTAATAGATATTGCTGGTGCTCAATGCCAAGCAGTGTCAAGCGGTCCTACGTGTCTTTCCCTACACTTTTCATTGCTTTTTAGACTGCATTCCACCCTTGTTCATGGCTCACAGAGGTTCATATAACAACTACGACATCTACGATTGAAGAGGATTTCACCACCATGTGTCATAATGTGATTCCAGCTCTTTTTGTCCCCTCATTTTGTTTGTGTTTTAGCACTAAAGTTATTTAACCGCCGTAGCAGTGACATCTATTCAGATATTAATTAGAAATTTTAAGAAACTAGCGATCACTTGTTTTTGTTATGAGGCATAAACATATGTTGTTTTGTTTGTAGTGTTGGAAAGTAGCTTTACATTTTAGATTTGCACAAAGGCAACGCTAAGACTTGAGTAATATATTTTTCTGTACAGCTGCACCTCCTTGTGGTGCACTGTAGAACTGATTTCCAAGCGGAACATAAATCATCATCATCGCTGTTCTCCACAAATATTTCTGTAAGGTCTTTTTTCTCAAAAAGTTCCTCAAATGAATTTAACAAAGTCCAATGAGTTATTACCCACCTCTGGAAATAAAGTTTAGAATCATTTTTATATCAAACTGTGAATTATTTTGAAAGGTTATATATATTATACATGAGTTAATATGATTAAAATAAAGCATATACAACCAACATTACATTCAAAGTTCCCTGCGGTACTAAGCTCCTGCACACTGCAACTATATTTTTTGAGCATTTAATACACTTCTTATTCACCTTCACCTTTCTTACAGGCATGACTTCAGACTGGTACCCAAACCTGAACTGGTTAAAGGAGAGCTGCCACATCGCAACAAGCTACAATTGGGCTGATGTAGACCTCTCTCCTTTTCAAAGTAAACACACTTGCACCAATGGCAAATTTTCTCTTAATCTTATCTAATCTTTTTGTTTGTATGTTTGCTTTTATTTTTCACATTTTACCAACAAAACTTCAATTGACCCCTTATTTGTGATTCTAATCATACTATATAATGAGAACTATAAACTATGATTTTTATATATAGGTCTGCCCTTGAGGCGTACTATTATAACAATGTAATGGTACTGGCCTATTAAAGGTTTATTAGCGTTGGTCTTAGGTTGCTACTTGTTACTTTTTATCTATTTCCACTTTGCTCTCTCTCTCTCTCTCTCTCTCTCTCTCTCTCTCTCTCTCTCTATCTCTCTCTCATTCTCACTCACTCATCCACTCTTAATTTTGTGATGTAAATAATCTAATGAAGGCCGTCTCAATAACAGCCTCTTATCCCGGTCAGTGCACAAAGCCGACAACATCCAGGCATGACGAATGATGACAGCTGGTCCCATAACACCCAGCCCGACTCCATAATTTTCTGTCCCCCTATCATACTGTTGCACTTGACCCTTCTGACACTGCCATCACACCATCCAGCAAGGCTGGATAAACCACATAGAGCAGGCAGCTCAATTGAGACCCACGCAGAATACAATAAATATGTGGACAAAAAAAGAAATCACCACAGAGAGGGGTTGTCTAAGTTGAGTGAATATGAGCTGCTCCATTAAATTGAATAGCAAAGCAGTGTGTTCAACTTGAGTGCAATTTTTCCAGAATTACCAAGATGTATTAAATCTGCCATAATTCACCTATGTCCACATGCTATTCAATTTTAGACATACATCGACCGCTTACTGACCATGATGATTGAGTTGAAATAGTATAATGAAACTTTTCACTCTGATGTTTAACCGCTTTTTATTTATGCCATTTATCCTCACTTTGGTTGTGGATGTGCTAAAGACAAGCATAAATGCGCGTATATTTTGTCAAAAATGTTACTGCCTAATTCTGTATTTTCTTATGAAAAGTGGGCCAAAATACTTTGTGATAATCTCGTTGGGTTAAGAAATTCGCTGTAATGATACCTACAAAAAAACGTCAACTATACTTTTTGTCAGGTGCAGTGTCATTGCTTGTTTTTATTTTATTTTATTTTTTTATAAATATAATTATGTTGGAACAATGCCAAATGTTAATATCAACATTTTTTGGGGCAGTTTGAAGTTGTGTACCAACAATATTGCCCATGTGTGTCCTTCTGAGGCAGGCCTGAAGGAGAGCATGCAAGAGGCTGAGCTCAACAACTGGTCCATAGATGCCACTCAGATAGCCGACCTCTGTTCTTCCATCAACCAGTTCTTTACGGCCACGGGTGTGATCCCGCTTCAGGGCGCTGCCCTATCGCAGCTTCACGTCACGCAGCCAGCCGCAGCGAGGCCACCACAACACCCGTCTCAGCCACACGGTGCCATGCACCCCAAGGCCATTCAGCACAATCAGCACGGCCAACTCATTCGGGCAGGTCAGTACATATGCTGTCGTATTGCAATCAATTGACATAAAGTATTTTTTTTGTATCACTAATTGACTGCAAATTAATATAATGAATGCTTTGGTCAATAAGAAAAGGGCTTTGTGATGAAAGGAAGATGGTTATTATGTGTTGGTGCTTGGTGGTTTAAATTCAAGGTGCAGGACAGACAAACAGTTATTCGCACTCAATATATTGTATAGAGGAGAGAAAAAACAGACACAAAATGGAATAACATAGTCTAGATCAGTGGTTCTTAACCTGGGTTCGATCGAACCCTAGGGGTTAGGTGAATTGGTCTCAGGAGTTTGGTCGAGAACCAGTGGTTTAGAGTCTTTAGTCGAATATAATATGCTGCACAAGCTTAAAAAGGTGTGCTTACACGTTGGTCAGTGTCATTGGAGTGGAAGTATTGGAGCTGAAGTACACCCACGTCTGACTGTGCCATTGTGGCTGTCTCACACATTCATCACAGAATGGTTGCTGCAATTTGCTGGGAAACAAGCAGCAGAATGCTTACAAAATAAACACAGTAAACGTGTGTGTCAAAGCAGTTTGCTAAAGGAAGTCTTAGTCATTAGCCCATTTTGTTTGCCCTCCCACAGGGAACATGTACATGGACTCCAGGCGGAATATTTCTTCTCTGATGGGCCCACCCGGATACCCCCACATGCCTCCCATTAGCAACACAGCTCCTACCATGACAGGAGACTCTTCCATCACACTCATACCAGGTGTGCATGTCTGCGTATGTTTTGCTAGTGTTACTTTGTTATGAAGAAAAGGGTAACTTCATTAGTGACTATGATTAAGTCAAACTAGGAAAGACAGCCTTTACATGATCAATATAGATATAATTTAAATTTGTAATTAATATATTAATATTGAAAGGTGGCCCAGTGGTAACATGGTTACCACTTCAGCCTTACAGTTCTGAGATCGATGGTTCAATCCCATGTTCCGACCTTCCTGAATTGAGTTGGCGTTGGCATGTTCTCCCTGGGCTTGCGTGGGTTCTCTCCAACTATTCCGGTTTCCTCCCACATCCCAAAATCATGCATTGTACGCTGGTTTTAAACTCTAAATTACCCCTAGGTGTGTAAGTGCGAGCGGGATAGGTTGTTCGTCTCCTTGTGCCCTGCGATTGGCTTGCTGCCAATTTAGGGTGTCCCCCGCCTGGTGCCCATAGTTGGCCGGGATATGCTCCTGGACCCCCGTGACCCTTGTGAGGATAACCGGTATGGAAAATGAATGAGTGAATATCACGTTTAGGGTGTTACACTTTGCCTGTATCAAGTTGTTAACATGATAAAGACGCAAACAAAATGTTGCGGCATCGTCGAGTATAAATAATCTCACTTTACTGGTTAGGATTGTATGCAAAATGAACAAAAGATCTTTGCTTCTGCCTCATTCCCAGGTCATCACAACCAACTGAGCCAGCAGCAACAACACATGTTAGCTCCTGGACACTTCCAGGTAAGACGCATGCTTGCCACCGATGACATCCAGGATGACTTCGACTGGGACTCCATTGTGTGAACATGAATTAATAGAGAAGAGAGAAGGTGAGATGATGACAATAGTGACATGAGATCAAAAGCATTGAAGACAATCCATAATAGGGAGTCTTTTTTTGGAGGAGAATAGAACTGGAGACAATCAGTTAGCAAGTGGACCAAGTTGTAAAGCGTTGCCCCGGGATCGAGCCACTGCGGGTGACGAGTTACTGAAACCGTCAAAACATTTGTGAAATGTTTCTTTGTTTGTTTTCATCTGTTTCTTACCCAGAACTATATGGGTCACGTTAAAAACTAAAGCAAAAAAGAAATGCTCAACAAGTGGGAAGAAAATAGTCATTTTTTTCAAGAAATTATTATCTTGTGAGCATACAGTTTTCTTTCAAATATTTGAATAGTTTAAATCTTCTGTGTTCTTGCTAAAATCTCACATATTGCCGATTTTTTTGTGCTCATGCCAAAGACCTGTCTAAGTAAAAAGAAGTACCGTAGCTTCGTGCCATCTTGTTGCAATCTTGTGCCAAGGAATTGAGGATCTTAATTTATATAAAGAATAAGTAAACAACAATGGAATTCCACTATTCAAAATACACAGTTCAAATCACAAGATAAGTGTTATTAGAAAAGATTACAAAAATACAGCATTATTCTAAACCCCCTTCCCCAACATGGCACTTTTTCCATTTGGAAAATTATCGAAACTTGACTTTATTGTTGAAGAAATACACTGTTGTTTCCCTAAGGCTAGATTTTATTCCTGGAAATATGTAAATTTGCTGGATTTATACTTGAACATATACAGCTTTTTGGAGGGTGTTTTTCCCCATAAGGAATAAGACTGAAGACTTCATACTGAGTAAATAGTACATATTTTTCACTGAAAATGTTCTTCCATAGTGGCCCTTCACATTTTGTTTCTAGCTAGCTGCAGCACATGAGCATATTTTCATAACAAACATGTATTTATTTCTTCTCACTTTCAACTGCAACTACTTGAGATTTTTTTCTCCAATGGTTCGATTTGCTGGTACAGTGGTACCTTGAGATGCAACCTTAATGCGTTCCGGGACTGAGCTCTTATGAATTGAAATGCGAACATTTATTTTCTGGACCAATGAATCTTTTACATAAAACCCCCAAATTTTAGGTCAGAGGTTAGTGTGCTCTTATTTAAATACTGTACAGTGGTACCTCGAGATACAAGCTTAATGCGTTCCGGGACTGAGCTCTTATGTCGATTTACTCGTATCTCAAATCAACGTTTCCCATTGAAATGAACTAAAAACAAATACATTTGTTCCAACCCTCTGAAAAAAACACCAAAAAACAAGATATTGGATTGGAAAAACATTTTTCTTTGTTCTAATTCGCCATCTATTAGCAGAGTAACAAATAACTAGTGGTTATGATGTTTAATAGTAGTACTAAAATTAGACGGATTTCGCGGATGGGAGAGAGAGAGAGACGGACAGAGAGAGAGAGAGAAATAGAGAGACTTTTTGCATGGCAACGCGCTCGTAACATACCATAAACAAATTTAAATGAACTTGGATTACGATACAGACACACTCAAAAATAAGTTTAATCTAACTTTACACTAAACTTCTAATTTTGTTTTGAATTTTTATACCTTTCTTCTCCCGGGTTGACTCTATTTGCCCCGCCTCCACCCTGACTTTCAGCTACAGCTAAAAGGAACCTATCGAGGGTTGTTTTCTTTTGTCTTCCCTTCAAAATATTCCGAAAATGATGCACACAAATGTCCTCACAATAGGATAACGCATGACCACTTACCAACGGGAAGTAGTATACTTCTCTCATATTAGAAAGTCATCTCCGCCACGCGTACACATTCTAACGCAGGAAAAAACACTGAACTGAAAAAATGCAACGCTCCGCCCAGTGCTCGTAGAGGCATTTAAACGAGGGAGTTGCGGCGAGATGATGATCTCGTAAGCAGCCTCTCTGTATGCTCGTCTATCAAAATTTGTCTCGTATCTCAAGGTAAATATTGGCTCGAAATTTTACTCGTATCTCAAATTGCTCGTATGTTGGGGGCACTCGTATGTCAAGGTATTACTGTACTATATTCGCATGAAGAGAGATTGACAACCATCATTGCAACACATTTCAACACAAACCTATGCACAGCAAGTTCTTTGTTCTGAAACCATCGTTTTATATTACTTTAATCATTTTTCGTTGTAGCTGTGTCTGTCCTCTGCGTAGCTCAATGGTTGATGAAGTCGAGCCATTTGTGTTGTAATGTAACTACCATGTTCAGTTTCTGGTGAGGCCCTGTTGACTGTGACATTAGTCATCTAAAAAACAAAGCAGATGCCGTGAAAATAGGATCCTTCAACATTCGGGGGCATTAAGGTATTTCTCTTTTTGTCATTTTTTCTTAAACAATACATAGAGAATTTTATGAATCACAACAGGCCAGTCATGACTCCGTCTGCACAAGTACTGTAGAATATTAACTCATTCATTGTCATTGAGCGATGTCCAATTTATTTCAACTAAGAGGCTTGGCAGTGAACCCCGGAAATCTCTCAAATGTTCAGGTAGCCAATTAATTATGCATATAGCTCAATACCCAATAACAACAAAAGATGCTGCTTCGGGTTTGAGGAAAATGTGATCAAGCTACAAAATACACGATTGTTAGTTTTGTTTTGTTTTTTCTTCTTCCATTGTGAATTTGTCTGTATGAAAAAAAAGTCTTTTGTATACAACTTCACATTTGGCAAAAAACATATGCATATGAATATGGATGCACTAGTATGTGAAGTAGAAAGTCATAGTGGTCTTGGGAAGTTCTCTTTGGGGCTTAATCATTAATATTATCATCTTTGCCACTAATGCTGTATGACAGTGACCAGCATTATCTAATTTGTGGGTGTATTGTTGTCCTTATGTAAATAGCACTGTTTTTCCCTTTTTTTTCCGTACAAAGAGAAAACAAACAACATAGTGAAAAGAACAAAGTATTTTTATTTGTCCTCCAAAGAGACAGTGTGTAAATACTACTCATTATTTTGTACATATGTGATTTATGTGTGTCATGGATAATAATCTGTATGAGTCAACTGTTTCAAAGCTGTTTTAGTGTTTATTAAAACCTAATTGACCATTTTTACTCTCCTAACTTGCCATTGCTGCTATTACTTTACAACCTTTGATTTTTTGTGGTAATGTTACAAAATTCCAAACTCTTGCTTCATATAGTACAAATCAAATCGTCCATGCAGGTTTTTTAAAAATGTTTAGAAAGTGCTAATAACACATTTAAAAATAACTACATTTCGTGGTCATGTCAGACAGTCTTGAATGTTTTTAGGGTAAACTTTAAAGGTCACAACATTAGGTCATAACTAACAAGTAACGACTACAATGGTGTAACGATGTAAACACAGCATATCACAACATTTTGTTCCTCCTAACTTAGATAAATTTTTCAATGTTTTTTAGTCAATATCATGAATATTTTGGCTATTTTTCCTGTAAAATTAACTCGCACTAAATAAAGCACACATTGTCAGACAAAACCCAATACTATGAGACTACCATGTTGCCCAATAGGTGTCAGTCTAATGCCAAGCAAAACTTTTGCTTGCCCACCCCTGGCCCTAGCATAGGGTTCAGACCACCCGTGCTTTTCTGTTGTTGTTATTTTTCCTGTTACAAAGGTAACACAATGTTTACCTTTACTTCAGCGTTTTTCTGTAAGCTATTTTTTTCTTTTTGATTATGTATTCATTTATTTTTGCCAACCTACCTTCTGTTGATTAGCTGAAAGCTGACGTATTTGCTTTTTATTTTAAAACCTTTTCTAATACCTATCTTATTTTTGCATACATACATACATTTGCATACACATTTCATACAAAATTGGTATACTTTTATTATTTTGAAAGTGCTTAGGGTTAATATTAAAGTTTGTGGATCGAATTATGCTAAATAAATGTGAAATATGATTCTACTTCCAAGTTACAACCCAGTTTCATAGGGGAAATACCACTCTATAATCCAAAGACAGCTTATGATTTTAAGTCATTGTACAACCCCTACACACAAGAATGTAAGCTAGGCATAGCTTTTCCTCAACATAAAAGGATCATATTTTTATAAAAATATGTCGAATCAACACACTGTACATCTTGCCCTGAATTACAAATTTCCTATTCTGTCAAATAATTGGTGCCATTGGGTTGTCTCTTCATGTTACAGAAATTGAAATTTGGCTGAGGATACCATGTACCATGAATTTGAAAATAGTAAATCACAAATATTACAGGTGGGTTTACACAATATACACATCGATGGTCTAGTTGGTATATTTTGCCTCCACATTCATTCAGAAACATTACAAAAAAAGTGTGTGCTTATTTTGCAGCGCTGGAAGCAGTTCTTAACAGTCTGCCTCCTCCCAACACAAACCTGCCCCCTGACAAAAACCCACCCAGTTCACATCCAGTGCCCACACCCCTCCTCCATTTACAGCCCACAGTCTGCCTCTTTCTCTCTCTCTTTCTGTCTGCTGTGGACCAGACTCTCCTCACACTCCTCCACTTCCACACTGCACTTCTATTATTCCCACTTAAAGGGCTTCCACCTGGATCCAAACTTTCATTTTAATTATTATTATTTTTTTTTTAGAAGAGGGGTCCCTCTCAAAAAGCGGCGTGTGTGTTTGGCACTGTGTGGACATCCATTTATCGTGCTGTCATCATTAAACCAAGGAACCACACTGACCACCATGAATGTTCAGCTGCTGCTCCTGTTGGCCTTCTGTGCCTTCACACATGCAAGTGAGTAAACCTGTCTTCTCTTTCTCTGCAAAAAGTTGTGTGGCCATCGTGCTGTGAGCACGCCATGTGCACTCACTTGCTGCCTCCATGTGCCCATGCTGCCCCTTTGTCTGCTTGAATCCCTCATTTTGCCAGTCATGCTTGGTACCACTTCGCAATAGGGTTTCCCCTTAAAGTATACGCCGCTTCAAATTGGAAACTACTCTTTCATGACATGTAATTTGGGTCAGAATCGTGACAAAAAAACAACCGTGTTAAGATTTGTTTATGTCTGCTTAGCTGAGTAAATAAATCCACAACGATGAAATAAATAATGAACAAATAATGAACCGCTACCCAAAGGTGAACAAGGTTACGTCTTATGCATAGATGATTAATTAGTGATAAAAGAGTTCATTGTTTGGCAATAAAGGATATATTTCTAAACACAGGCAGCACTGTTATACTCTAATGATTAACATTTCTGCCTCACAGTTAAAAGATCCTGGGTTCGAGTTTTAAGACACCGATCAAAGTTTTCATGTTCTCCTCAGCAATATGTAGATTGAGCAAAGACCCTAAATTGCCCTTTTTTAAACTGTGAATGTGAATGATTGCTTGTAAGCCTGCCATATGATTGACTGGTGACCAGTCCGGTATGAACCCCGCCTTTTGCCCAAAGACAGCGCAGGTAATGCAGATTCCCTGCAGCCAAATAATGAGGCAGTGCTATTAAAAATAAATAAGTAAATAAATTGTATATATTTGAGGTGACCCTTTGATCTGCTTATTATTGTATAAATCTGACATTTATTTATAAAGGTAGAGAGAGAGAGAAGTAAAGATAGGAGCTCTGCAGCCTCAGTTATTCAAGGCTTCTCTATTAATAGAGGGTCCCATACTGTATATACAGTATAGGCATACAGTGTGTATGGGTATGGAGGGAGTGCATATGATCCTCGACAGCTTCTCAAGTGGCACCCCACCCACTTTTGATCACTAACTCTTCTTTGGTCCTTTGTGCACACTATATGACAATTTTAATATTTGCACTTAAAATACATGTTGAATCTAAATCAAGTGTTGATTTTGCTCTCTTAAACTTAAAATAGAAAACAGCTAATCTGCACTTTTTTACATGGCCCGTGTGTGCCATAAAAGCTCCCCGCTGTTTGGCCTTCCTCCAGTCTCCTTCCTAATGAGTTTTGTCTGCCTCTGTAGACTAATAACTTTGCCGTCACATCTGGCTGCTGAAGGCAGAGGTCAGCGGCCCCTTTGGTCATCAAGCCAGTTTTAGAAATGACTCAAATGTGACGCTCATACTCCAAAGATGAGGCTGTTATAGAAGCTGCATGGGAGAGAAAACATTCACACAACCTTTTGACTGGGCGAACACAACTTGCTGATGTAGTAACATGATTGAAGTATCCGACCATAGGGACGGGACGTGTCATGAATTTAGGCACCTATGCTTATCACGGCTGGAAATTCATTTTCACTTAAGCCTTTTGGTGATGAATTTAAAATGTTCTTTCCTGTGGGATAGTAAACGTAAACTTACTGAGTATTTTCAAATACATTTGTAAAGAACCAACACAATTTGAAACACAACCAAACTTAAAAAAAAATAGCCCAATTACTTATATACGTAAATAGTTAAACCATAGATATATCAACAACTCTAATCCAAACATAAGTTTGTATCCTTCCAAATTCATCTGACAACTACCCTTACAAACATGCTTTAACATGAAAAATTGTGTATTCAGTGTGTTCAACACTCGACTTGAAAACATTCTAAAAAGGCTCAGTTTGCCAGTTTTTAGGACCAAACAAGGAGAATTGACTAGATTTACACAACTGACCACAGTTGTGTGTCTCATGTGTTTGGCACGTCCTGTGCGTGTGCTGCAGGGCGAGGCATGGAGTAAGACAAAAAAAAGAGGGGGGGGGGGGGGGGGGGGGCGCTGACTCAGGAACATGTAGCCCAATTAGTTGGGCGGGCATATGCTCATCATGAAGGGTTTAGCATTTTTGGATGAGGGAGAACATTGTGGTAACCATTTTATTTTTTTCCTTTTAATTATTCAAGAATTTTCAGACAATAGATGAGCTTTGTAGCAACTGTTGCTTTGTGAGTTAGTACATGCAGCATTAAGGATTGTGGTGGCCACTTTAGCTTGGGATCAGAAATTGAAAAAGAGGACACCTTGGAACATTCTTCCGATAGTTAAATATTGCTATAAAGATGAAAGCCCCATATGTACGACATGATATCTAACATAAGAAAATGTGAATTAAATTATCTAATTGTAAATGTTTTTCTCTTGTTTATCGTGAAATTAATATCCAGTGAGTTCCAAAGTGAATGTAGTTTATAAGTAACATGATGGAGTCTGGAGTTTATTGCATTTTTTTAGGGCACGTCAAGAGTACACCAGTCCACAGTCTACAGTTTGACTCAATTTACAAGTCTCATTTTGCTCGAGTTGCCACTGTAATTGGTATTCACTGTTCTTTCACTCAAAGTTAAATAGAATAGAGAAGGGATTTGCATCAATGTTTTTTGTTTTTTTATATCTAAAAAAATAGAAGTTATTACTGTTTGATTTCATGAGAAAGTACTAATGTTCAATGCAAGAAAGACCAATCTGTTTCCTCTGCAAGATGCCATTTTGGCGTTATCTTGTTTGAATGCCACTAGGATGGTAAAATAACAAAGAAGTAATGTAATGCATTTCAATTTAGAGACAGTCCTTTTGGAATGTAACAAATGACTTCTAAACGGCAGGATACACAGTCGGCTGATTGGGTAACACATTTGCCACACAAGACGGACTGTTCAGGTTTTAGGCCTCGGCTCTGGCTTTCCTGAGAGGAGTTTGCTCATTGTCTCTGTGCATGTGTTCGTTTTCTCTGGGTGCTCGTGCTTCGTCGTGTCTGCTACAGTTGGAGATGGTCTCTTCCAGATGTGATGTCTCCTGATTGTGATGACACCAAGGTTAAGGATGTTCCACCCATCCACTCTAATCAGTCGTGTGGTACAGGCCTCCACTCTGTATTGCAAACGCCTACCATTTTGGGAGGGGAGTATAGTACATATGTGCATGTGGGGGTACTCTGAGATGGGCTGGGTGTCTATCTCGACTACTAACCTAAAACATTCTAAAATGAGTTACACCTCTTGGACAGCACTGCGCACATGTAAACACTTGGTAGGGGCCTCCATGACAACTGAGTTTACAACTCATTGATGCAGCCCCTCGTACTCCTGCCTCTCATGTCTCAAATGGCATAATAAGGTGTTCTTATATTGAAATCTTTAATCCTAAAACTTTATGCACCAACTTTACGTCATCAGTAAATGGCGTCTTCTTCCATTGCTGACATCACGTGAGTCTTTTGAAGTAAAATAGGGTTTTATCCCCCATTTCGTTCTTACTTTTTACGTCCCAAAGGGCTTCAGTTGTTAAGATGGGCTCCTCAGGGGAGTAGCAGGAGAACAGTGTCAACATTACAGGATTACAAGGCATAAATAGCAGAAGGGATGTATGCACCATTGATTATAGCCAGTGTGGGCATCCACCGTAGAGAGGAAATAGTACTCAGAGCTAATTGTGGGAACTGAACACGAAATGAAGCGATTGTAAGTGGGCTGGATGATTACACATAGCGTAAGCCCCTTTTATCATTGGTTACAGGCATTCCAAACAAACTGTTTGAGGCTCCATTGGAACCCCGCCTTTCTCTTCAATGGGAACAAATGTTTCTGCTATTTATCCCACCTCTTGCTAATGACCACAGTCGCCGGATGGCACATGACTAGAAATAGCTGCACTCTTTATCAAGGCATACCCGGGGGCCCAAACTTTTGTATTACACTGTAGTATATTTAAAGACTATTGAAAACACATTTATTTATTATTATTATTTTCAACCTCCAAATGCTTTTATAAGCACTGAGAGAGCACCACTTGCTTTTATAGTTACATTTCTACTAACTTTGTTGTTCTTGTTCTTTGTTAATTAATTAATTACATAATTATATTTAGGAGTTAGCTAGTTGAGGGCACATTTCTGTTGTTAGGACATGTATAGGTCACACAAATTTCCCAGCAGCCTTAAATGCTATGCTTTTTTTTTCTATAAAATTTTAGTATTCTTTTTTTTTTAAGTTCGGTACCCCGCAACAGAGGATAAAAATGAAAAAAAAAATGTAATTTTCACAATTACATATTAACACAGGTAACTACATAAGTGCATGCACAATCTATATGCAATGAATTAATCAGCTATGGGATGTAAACATCCCTAGAATATACCTACAAGATTTCATTCTGATCTGTCCACAAATAACAGATGAGTCACTATTTTAGTTAGTGTCCTCCTCAAGAAGGAGGGAAGCAAGTTATCTTTTGAGCCCTCTCACCAGGTGGTCTAAAAATTACATTCAAATGTTTATTTGTTGATATTAAATATTAGCCTCCTTAATTTTAACCAATTCTGCATGTGTAGTGCAGCAAGGGAGTTTAAAAGCATGTTGTTTTTTCTTCGTCTCCATTGAGGAAAAAGTCATTTCAGGCCAGCGGAAAGTTGAGTCTAGTCCGTAATTTTGGTGCAGCTGAAATGTACCCTCCTTCATCTGCATGCGACGCAGTCCAGGCCGAGCCTTCAGTTGTGGTCGTGAGGATGTTGAACATGGCGGGACAGAGCTCAGTTTATTGAGGGGTAATGATCACGTTGAGCTCGGCGGCTTCACAGTACAGACCTTGATGAAAGACACTAAATGCTGTCTTCACCCAGCTGCAAAACTCATCATGGAAGATTCCCTTTCTATCCAAAGCATGGCCATCCTCAAAGCACTGACAAGAAACAGATAGCTTCCAAATGGAATGATAATGTACAGCTTTTTGGCCTTATTCAATATCTCTTGAATCTCTCCTATGAAAAACAAAGACTCCAACAGAACACAGGTTTTCATTTGTGGCCTCCACTGAAAAGAGAAAACCAAGTACTCAGTAGCCAAGAATTAAGTCTTAATATTTCGAGTAATAACGGGATCGTCTTAATATTTCAAGTAATATTCGGATCATATGATTTGTCAATTGTTGATAGACTAAAACTCTTTTAAACCTGACTTAGTTGCAAGCAGTGCAAATTCAGTTGCTAATCTGTGTGAAAGTCGTCTTCATTTACCAGTCACATGCCAATATTCTCACATTTCTTTTCTCCATCTATACACAAGTAATATTAATTCCTAAATTATCATCTTAAATCATTGCAGTCAAATGTAAAACAAGGATGAGAAAGAAACAAGTTATCCCCTTGTTTTTTTTACCCCCCACACATAGTCGCCACTGCTAATTATTTTTACAACTTTAAATAATTTCTCTGAAATTCTCTCTTTCTCTCTCCAAATTTACAACGGCACGTTCCAACTGCAGAATCTAAACCTGGATTGAAGCACTCTCCACACTCATTATATTCTGCAGTGGTTGTTCCCGCCACAGGAAATGAGGCAGAGGATGTGGCGTGTTAGGCTGCACAGAGCAACAAAGAAAGGAAAAAGGGATTGCTTAAAGATGTGCACGCTATTGCGTCACTGGGTGAAGGACTGCCATGTGGCGATACCTTAGCATGGTTATGCCACTTCATTACAATATGCTCTAAATGATTTAACATATGCCAAATCTTCTGTTTGTCTTCTATAAGACAACAGTTACTCTTTCATCAAAAACTACATTGATAGTTTGCCCCTTTACACAAATGCTGTTTGAGGATTCACTGGCATTCCCCCTCATGCATCTCCCTTTTCACACTTTATAGGGCAAGTGAATATGTTTTATAACATAAAGTAACCTCATGAAAGACTTGGCGTCCGAACACTGGGGTTATGTCAGTTACAACATTAACATTTGTTAATGTAATGTGTGGTTGACATGAGACAAAATATAATGTCCACCTATGCCAGTTCTTAATTATAATCTTACATTTTATTATTAATATATATATATATATATATATTGGGCAATATATATATATATATATATATATATTAATAATAAAATGTAAGATTATAATTAAGAACTGGATATTGAATATATATATATATATATATATATATATATATATATATATATATATATATATATAAAATACCACATTTGTAAAACTACAAATTAATTAAATTATGTTTTGTTGAAACTCCTGATAAACCTCTAAAGTTGATTCTACTTTATTATTCATATTTTAAATGTCATAGTACTTATATGTAGCCTGCCATTGACAGCATGCCAATATGTCCAATTCATTTTAATTAGGAAGGTTGAAAGTGATTATTCTGCTGTCAGTGGCAGCCAATGAGTTAGGCAATAGTCCGGGTTTGGGTCAAGAGCTATTAATGGCCAAATCATGTGTTTTTTTATTATTATACTCTGGCAGCTAAATCTTCAAGTGTATGTTTTGAGGTGGGGAGTAGTGTATCATCTTGCATTCAGATTCATTGCACGATGCAGGTTTTAGTTTTGATGCCATGGCAGGAAGTGGCCTTTCAGACTTCCTCAATAGGCCTACCAGTTCGCTTCCAATTATTCCACCTCAAAACACCACTCCACCTTCTCGCTGATGTTGCAGCTTTGTTGGGACATAATGGTGGCGTCGATTGAGAAGGATCACTTTGGTGTGAGTCGGGCTTGTCGGAACACAGGCCAACACATGAGGCAGGCAGCCATCATGGCGACTCTAGTCCAACAATGAGTACATTGACACACAAGGTTTAAGTTGTCTAAGAGGGCAGTAAGTGGAGAAGAGTGGTATGTAAGGCCTGCAGCTCCAAAGTGAGCACCAGTGCTCAGGTTACCCAATGATTTGCCAGGCCCACAGAGACTTGCTTTACTTGAGACAAAGTTGATTTGAGAGCAATAAGCAATGCGCTCTTCACCTACGATACATTCGAAGGGCTTTACTTGTCATATTGGGCAAATACAAATCCAGTATTTAAATGATGCTTAACTTGAATTGTTCTTCTCTAAATGGACGTAGCCACCCGATTGTGCAGCGGTTCTTCCGCCTTACTTTGGTACAGTCAGCATGCGTTCGATTCCCACTCGGTTGTGATGTGATTAAGAGCACGAAGAGTTTTTTTTTTTTATCTCTCTGTGTTCCCCACGACGGACTGGCGACTAGTTTAGTGTGGTATGAAGTCAGCTGGAATAGATATATTCAAAAGGGAATCACACATTTGTATTAAATAAATACATATTAAATTCATACTAGTATATTAAAAAATGAAAACCAATGCTAACGCCCCCCCCCTAGCCCCCCCCCCCCCCCCATCTTAATTCCCAACCACAGCTGTTTGCTTTGTTACTACTTTGGGGAGTGGTAATTTTTGCCAGGTTTAAAAAAAAAATACATTTTGTATATTCACAACAGTCATTCAATGCAAATGTTTGACGTCTCCAAATGGTTGTTGTTCAGTCCCCACAGCCCTTCTTCCTACAGACTATGATGTTGCAGCTACTGACTCCACAGCAGCCACAGTGGCCAACCAAGAGCTTGACGTGATCACCGGACCGCCATCAACCCATCCAATGACAGCTGAACAAGATGTAGTGGCTGTTACCACTGCGGTGCCCTTTCCTCTGACGACGGCTGATACTGAGGAGCCTGAAGTAGGGGCCGAAACTCTTGCTCCAGTTGTTACTGATGCTCCAGAACCCCTTATCACTGACCCCCCTGCTGTGGAGACCGCTCCCACGGCAACCCCTGAAGAGGCTGAGGTCATCCCTCAGTGGACAGAGGCTGTAAAGGCCGACACGCACGATGAGGTAGTCGTTGAAGACGACGTAGAGGGTGAGCAATCATGGAACTTGACTGACTAGTCGTGGTAATGAAAATACAGTAACTACTGACAGTACAAGTAAAAGTACATACACATTAAATCTTTTTTTTTGAACTTCTTAAACTTCAAGACTTGCTTATTTGTCTGTTAAACATTTAGTACAATTCTTACCCATCATTGTATCTAATAAATTTCAATTAAATCTTTTTAGGAATATATTTTTTGTATTCCTATATTTAGGTGTATTTTTTTCCAAATGGCAATGGAGAACCACTGGCCTAACACTTTTTCTTTGTTCCTGCAGAAAGCCTTAGCTCGGGCCAGGTCGTGGGAATCGTGATTGGCGCACTGTTGGCGGTGATTATCGTCATTGCTGTGGTGATTGCTGCCGTGAGGAGGATGGGAAAATACTCGTAAGTACTTTGCCTCAACTTCAACTCAATATACCATGTTGACTGGCTAAAGGCATGGGTCAATCTGTGCCAGAACAGCATCTGTACCTTTTTGGGGCCGATTGGGACCTTCTTAATGGCTCTGTCATAATCAACTTGGAGACTTGACCACAGTTGTGGAGTAATAAAGTTACCAGCAAGTGTTATTACCTGTGACCACTGGGCAGGTTTGTTGTATTAAGTGGAGAGTTATGTAATGTCATATCTTTAAATATTTGTGTTGCCGTTAAGGCAAAGGTTGCGATTATTGATGTATGCAGAAGAAGTCAGTTTGCAGCTGTGGTGGCTAAATTCAAATTTATGTTGAATTTCTGTTTTCTTTTTTTTTTACCAAGCAGCCATAGATAGTCCAAGGATTTTATGCATTGGAAGTGGTGTCAAGGAAGTGCGTGATCAAGTGATACATGGCCACTAGTAGTCAGGTTTTGTATGACAGGGAGGAGCTAAATTTATCCTGGGTTGAAAGCACATGTTGTGAAGTGACATTTAAGTGACTTTCAAAATCAATCGTCTTTAAGTCTTCAACTCTTTTACTTTATTTCTACTCTGTTTCAGGGAGATATTTTTAAAGTGCTTCTTGAGTTGAATTGAGCAACAGCACCGTTGCCTTAACACAGCGAATTCGTGTGCAGCATGATGATGCAGTCCAATTTGTATGTGTGTGTGTGTGTGTGTGTGTGTGTCTCACAGGTCGGCCAGAAGCAAAAAGACAACAAAAAAAGAGAGTGTAATGGCTTCTATGATACGGATACTTTCAGTAAATAATTTACAGTATTACCACAGTCCCACCTTGTATATAATTATATATCTGTATATCAGTGTTACAAAATAGTTATTCAAGAGATTGCATGTGACCCCCCGCCCCTTTTGTTTTTTTTAACTGCTCTATTTTTTTAACAAGGAATCACTGAGTATTAGATTTTGAACGTATTGTTACTCACTACATTTCTTCATTATACCCTCTACCAGCACTGCTATGTCGTAATTATAATGCATTATATACTGCCAGTCAAATCTAACAATGCAAAGCAAGACTTGTTACAAGAACCAGCAGGTCATTTTATGGAACAATTCAGCTGTACAGTTGTTTTCCAATTTGTGTCTTGGATAATTTGCAAAAGAATAATTACTCTTCTCTAGAGACCGCTAAATATGGTGGCCAAAATTAAATGTGCGGATTGCGCCCTGGGCAGTTGGCCACATTGCTAATAGCAAAAACCCTCCCTGCTCATAACAGTAATGACATTAACCAAACACACCTCAACTCTATGCTCTAAATTCAGGGGTGGGCAATCCGGTCCCCAAGGCCCGCTGTGGGTGCAGGTTTTTGTTCCAACCGATCCAACACAAACCATTCAACCAATTAGATTTCTATTGAAATTAGACTGCATTCTACTGATTGTATATCTAACATACCAGATTGGTCAAAAGGTTTCCTCTTATGGGTTGGAATGAAAAACCGCACCCACTTGTTTGTTGAATTATTTGCCCACCCTAATTGCTCTCATAAAAAAAATGAAGTGTTGAAATGTAATTCTCTGAGTGACTAGATCTCCTTCTCTTCCTTAGCCCCTGAAGAAGAAGAAGACCATGGGCGCCAAGCAGCGGGAGCCCTCTAAGTTCTGGAAAGTCTGAACAACTAAACTGTGATGTCAATTCCAATCAGTAAAACAAAGCAAAAAAAACAAAAAACAATTGTAACACCAGAACTTAACGATTCTAAGCAGGACTCAGAACTGTTGCCTTACAAAAGGTAGGAAGGTCTGTGCAAAGTACTGTATCTATGATACAATATGTATGTAAAGATAACACAGACATCCCGCTAATTTACCTACATGACTACAAAGCGAAAGGAGTGATTCATATAAACACAATGGAAAAATAAATTTTATTAAAAAAAGACGTGATCTGGAATCAACGCTATAGTGATAAATTGATTAGATTTTGTTGTTTTTTATGCTTTTGAGGATACTTAGGGAAATTTACATTGAGACACTTCAGTTTGTTAGTTATTTTACGTTGTAGTTCTGGAAAAATTACTTCGTTGACTAGGACTCTACCAATTTGCATTATGTGGTAGGAGGCATTTCAGTTTTTTTGTAATTAACACTGTGGAAGAAGAATTGCTTTTCTTTCATAAAAGTGGGAAACACCTGGAGCGCCATATTTGTATTTCTTTGGTAGCAGGCTTCTTCCTGATTAAGGAAGACTGACAGCCTTACACTAAATGGATTCGACAATTTTATTTCTTGTGCAGGATATATTATGCACAAAGCAAAAGATAAATATCTTTGATAAAAGTGTGAGTGAGTGAACGAGTGAGAACATTTTGGAACGCTACTCTTTATAATAGTTTGTTCATTTAACAGGCAAGTTCGTGGTTCAATATAGCACAAATTCTAGTCTTAGTCAAAATGGACTCTACCAATTCTAAGGTGAACCAGACTTTTATGTAATTGACTCGTGGCAAACAGAAAAATTGTGGATAGCTGGATAAGTGTTTATCCGTTAGTTATTTAGCAGCCTACAATCTGGCTTTGTTAAAAATAAACAAAAACACTTATATTGTGATTAACACTGCAGAAAGTGAAATACATTTCTTTGACAAAGTCAAAATTGATACAAAGTGCCTTATTTTCTTACTGTTGTTATTTAGTGTAGTACTCCCTGTTTCAAGAAGACTGGTTTAGTCAAATCGAGTCGCTGGCATGTGAAAATATTTTCATTGTGATTTAAATGGTAAAAAGAGAAAATACTATTGGAAACATGCTTATATGTCCATTTGTAATGTCACAATCTAACTAAAAAACAACATCAAAGTGAAGCAAAACAATATTATGACGCGCTCTACTCATTCTGAATTACTGGTAACTTCGCTATCTTGATTGATATAGCAATAAGAAAACATTTATTTCCCTAACAGACTGAAAGCAACGTGGAATGCCATTTTTGTGTTTGTCAGTTTATTCATAGTAAGGCTACATTGTCATTCCAGAAGAATCATTTCAGTCTTTCTGAAAAGAGCAAACTCCTTTTAAAAAATTCTAGTTACGAGAATTTTTTCACTCCTGCCTGGAAAAAAAAAGAAAACCTACCCAAGTTTATCAAGGTTTGCACTAAACTTTAATGTGTTTTTCCTCAGTATTTGTGAGGGGATAGAAATAGTTCTGCGCAATCCTAGTAGCTAACAAATCAATCAACAAAAGGTAATCATTGTCAATTGAGATTATAAAATCTGCATGCATGATGAAGGATGGCAATACATAACTAAGTTAATACCACAATGATGTTGCATTTGCATGAGTTAGTGTTAGTCAGAAAGAGACGTGGCACATTCAGACCAGTGAGCAAGATTTCCTCATTAGACGGAGCTCCTGACATTTTACTGGCCGACTATATGAAGCTTTGTGCGCAGACTTGGCCTGGAATGGACTAGAGAATGGAATGAAGCATTAAAATAAAGGAAATAACGAGTGACAGAGGAGCACAATGGAGACTTAACATTCTGCCTCCTTCAACACTGACATTGAAAAAAACTTCATACATATCTGTGACATTTAGCAGAAGGGTTTGCGCCAGTGACACTGGTAGATCAGACCCAGGTTAGAGTGTGTCATCAATGTGAAGTGACTGTACTTATTTCAATTGACACCTCTTCTTGAAAAGCAGTAACTGTACTGTTCAAGTCTCACATGTATCCATTATAAGAGTTGATGAACAGGATGGCCGTTCAGTTTTCAAACCATGTTGAAGTGTAACAGGCCTGCTTTGTTCCTATTTTTAAGCACAAAAGGGTGTACAAATAATCAAGCCCCCACTTGGCTTTGCCTGCATTAAAAAAAACTTGCGTAATATGCACTGAATGTGTGATGTAATCTTTAATGAATAGGCTTTAAGACACAGCAAATGTTTGCAACGACGTGTTTTGTTTTTTCTTCCTCCTGCTTTGCCGTGTGCCGCTTTTACCAACAGGTCTCTCATGTGTGCTCTCTGACTGCTTTGAATCCTGTTATTTAATTTCTTTTGTCCATACTGTTTCAATAAAACAAACACATAAAAACAGACAGGAGTCTTCTTTTCTGTATTTAAGTTGCTGATCTGAGAACAACTATAGCATGCTTTGGACAACTAGGGGCCTGCCTATTAATTGTGACATTCAACAACCAAGTGTAACTGTTTAATTATCAGCTATCTATTTCTGAAGATATGAGGGTGGGGATAAGCTATTTTGCACATCCACTTGAAAAAAAAAAACATACAAAAGAACTACTTTTTCTGCCGCTAACCTTGGCAGCTAAACTGGTCAGCGACTGGACTGCATGAAGAACTGTCACGTTAAGGAAGAAAGCAAAATAGCTGCGCTATTTATTTGTGATGACACGATATGATATTGCTGAGCTGCCAAATTCTCTGGAATTTCAGGAATTTACTCTGGACAAACAAGGCAAACTCCGGGACTCCTGATCACCTCCCTAAACTCCGGAAATCCCAAAAATTGTCACCCACATTTTTTTAAGCAACCATTTCAGAAAAGTGCCGAATTTCCAATTTAAATGCCGCCAAATTCACACCATCATTACGGCTTCCACCATCTTACTTATGCATTTGATTCAACTGCACTATAAACCGGATGAATTTGGTAACACGAGTGCATTGTGAATCATCCGAGCATGATAACAGCTTGATTTAAATTGTTCTACGTTGTTATTTTTTTTAAATATTTCATATCGATTGTGTGCAAATCGCATTCACTCCTGATGAAAACATAAAACTCCTGAAATGGGGTCGACAGAGGTTTTCACTTGGGGCCAGCCCCCATTAGGGCTCAGAACTGGTCTGAAGTGGGCGACGAAATGCACAATGTTCTGGTAGACGGTCTTTTGGTCGCCGATCTTTTGGTCGCCGGTCTTTTGGTCGCCCGGGAGGTTATTGATAATTACCATTTAAATCGTTGCTCAAATTTCCTAGATACAAACTGCGAATTACTATTTAGTCATACTTAATGCCCTATTAATTATTACGCTAAAGAAAAGCTCCAAATTTCCTGGACCTTTATTGTTTTTTGTTGGAGAACTTGTTAAGACCCTGACTGACGTACCTTTCTAAGGGGACAACTCATGTACATACAAACTCTTATACACTCACACGTCGGCTCAGTAAAACTGCACAGGGCCATTGTTGGCTTTTATTGATGCGTAGACCGTGTTGTTTTACCTTGTTTTGTCGCCGGTCTTTTGGTCGTCGGTCTTTTGGTCACCGGTCTTTTGGTCGCCCGTTGCCGCGGTCCGGGCGACCAAAAGACCGCAACCAAAAGACCGGCGACCAAAAGACCGGCGACCAATCGACCGCACACGAATGTTCTTTGCCCTTTAGAAACAACAATGATGAAGTAATGAGTAATTACAGGAATGTTCCAGTTTTTCCAATTTTCCAATGTTCCAATTTTTATAATATGCCAACTTCCAAGCAAAAAGTTGCTCTATTTTGGTGAGTCATTGATGATTTTGAATTCTCGTAGATGTGAGCTCCCACACCAAAATTGCGGACTCCCCTGTCTATTTTGATTTTTAAAAAATTCAAGAGGCTCCAGCCCTGCAACTAACCCTCAGACCTAATAAAGCCCCTAACTTCAGAATGCCACCACTAATGGCCGAACAAGCAGCCGGTGAGTCAGTTGAACCTGCTCCGTTGCGTTGACTGTTAAGTGTTTATCCTTCTTTTTTTAATGCCATGTTGTGAAGTTTTTTCATACATTGCCGTTGGTCGGAGGCAGGCCTCCAACTGTCGGCTGTGAGTGGCACAGTGATGCTCTGTGTCTGCAGGCTCTCCTGTGTGATTTCAGGCAGCCGCCCAACTCCTTGAGCCTCAGCCTCTGCCACACGGGCCAGCGTCATCATGACTTGCCTTGAGCTTAGCCTCCGTCCACACACCGAGAGGAACAATGGAGGCTTTTCACCGGAGTAGATGTGAAGGCGAAGCACTTATGCTTAAAAAAAATCGTGGAAGGGGGAGCTCTGTGCATCACGGCAGGGTGGAGTCACTTCCTGGGTGGGCCCGATGTCAAACGTTTACACAAATGCCCTCATAGACCCATTTCATGTAAAAACAAATAACAGCTCCATCATAAGGTTAGCAAACGTGTGCGTGTCAGGGTTTTATCACTTGTTTATGTGTGGACAAGTCAGTTGAATTACAAAATATAGTGTTTTTGTGGCATGGACATGGAAATGTGCAGGAGCTCACCACATCTTTGTGGGGTGGGCTTCACCATATTTGTGGCCAGTGCACTGTGCATGCTTTCTATGCACATGTGCCAACGTGTGTGTAGTCAGTCAGTATGTGTGCACAACATGGCCGTTATTTCAGGGGAGAAATACAGTGATTCTGCCTCGGTCATTTGAATTGGGTAATTAGTAGTAGTTTATATTAAATGTGTTTTTATTTTTGGGGTTCCAAAAGCAAATGATGATCTTTCCGATCGTGAGTTCACTGATATTTCGGACTTTTCACAGAATATAATTCTGAGTGATGAGGCAGTTTTTGGAGAAGTGAGTGCCGTTCGGGAGGAGTTTGTGGTCGAACCGTATAGCTTTGAACCAACGTACAACTTCGGATCAAACACCGGGCGGAAACCGAGATGGTTAAAGACCCCCAAAAATTGTGCGACAACCATAGACGTGGGTTGGTAAGAAATTAGAGGCCATAAGTAACTGCATCATGGCGAAGTGATGGAGTGATAATGGTGCAAGTTTGGAATGCAGAGAGATCCTGTACTGTGAAATGTACTGCACGCTTAGTGAGATTTATGTGCATTGAGCCTTGTGAGTTTTCCAGTGTTGTCATCATTGTAGAAACATGCGTACAGAAGTCTTTGTGTCTGTGATGCACACATCACCATTGTACTCACACTCATTTGCATTGACATGTTTTTCTGCACATCTGGCCAACTGTGTGTAGCAGTAAGATGTCATGGCATGTTGTCCTTTCAGAATAAGCTTGCTTTGCTCTGCTTCCTTTATGACACGTCCTTATTGTTTCCTGATTTGTGGATGAGCACATACAGTATTTGTGTAAACCTCCTTCTTTGTCGGACTTTGTCCTTTATGTTTATACAGATGTTGAATGTTTCATTGTGTTCACAGGCAGGTACATGCTGCCACATGATAGGCAATCGCCTGAGTTGAGGAATATTGAATAGATTCTCATAGGAACACAGCTATTGTGAATGATTTTGATTTTACGTTGGAATGAATTTCTCACAAAATGTTTGAAATATAGCATTTTCCAAAATAACTTCAGGATGAAGCCTAAAATGGATTGTAAACAACTACACAGGTGAATTTGATTGGACCTTCTTAAATGTTTGTCTGTTCAAATTTTTAATAATATTTCTTTTGCATATGTTGCCATTCTCTACCATGGTAAAAGACCATTTAAAACAGATTTGTTGTTATTTAGTTTAGTATTTAATTTCCGGAAGACGTCCTCTTTTATGCCTGTTTGTGATGCTTCCAGTGTCTCTGTATTTTTGTTGCAACCTGCTGATGGCCCTCTGTGGCATTTATAGCTCATTGGCCACTTAATCTTAGAACAACTTGTTGAAGCCTTGCAATGGCAAGGTACTGTTACTAATTTTTTTGTTTTTGTCTTGGTCTAATAAATTTCACAGTAATATGAAGTGGACTCTCTGAATCTGGCTAGGAAATGTTTTGGTTTGTAGTTGGATCAAACCCTCAGAACAGAAAACTGAGAGAGATTATTCCTGCATTACAATCCTAACTAGTACTCACTCTCCAGCAGGTATATTAAGCAAGTCAGCGGGTACATCCTCTGAAGTAACTCAGTCTGAAGAGAAAAAAGATCCCAAGCGCATAAAGATGACACCAGCTTTTATTTTTACTTTAGACGCTGTGCCACATCATTACCAAGATCTGAATTGATATTTCAGGTTGTGTGCAGATGTTGACATGTGGCATACATCGCAATCATATCTCTAAAAACTAATATACAATTACCACGCCGCTGTGTCGACAACTATGCCTAATCTAATGGTGCTTTATTGCCATCTTTGAGTTGGTATATTGGTTGTATTCCTATGATATCAAATTTGGAATGGCTTTGAGTGGGGTTGGGGGGGGGGCATTGATACACTCTGCAAAGGGCATTTGATATGGCAAGTGATCTGCATCCGAAATATCATAAAAAAATGTTAACACTTTGAGTATACGTATACTATCTTTCTTGTTTACAACCAATATTTACAATCAGCATGCATTCAAATTCTTCCATTTATAAAATTCAAGCTTCCAGGTCAGTTTTCACTTTCTTGGAAGACATGATTGTTGAACCAGCAGATCCAATACTTTCACATCATAACACCACAGATGCAATTCCCATTAAATATGAATGGTAACACCAGTAGATAATTTAAGAGTTGTTTTAAAATATGAGAAAACCAAAGTACCTGCATAAAAAACAGGCCAAGCCTCCATGATCTAAATAGAAACATAGAACTGTGAGGTAAAGATGTAAATCACTAGTCATAGAAGGCTCTTCTGATTACACTCCAGTTCTCTCAGCCCCCTCCACCCACGCCTTAAGTTTTTGCTGAAGGTTTAGATTCATCCATCTCTCTATTTTCAGTCATGCTTGCTTTGCGCGGCACTTAAAGTCACACCAATTTAGTCTTCAATGAATACAACGTCCATATTTTTAGAATGTGATAGTAGTCAGGTTTGTAAATTTCAAATGTTACCAAAATGCCATCATCGATGACAACTAAAATAAGCACTACTGTATAGTACTGTACTATTGCGTCATCTGCAGGTCAAAGATGTTACCTGCAATAAGAGTGACAATTATAAATTCACGTTTAAAAAATAAACTAATTAATACTCAAAGAAATGTAGCACTAATGCGTACATGGAGTACACTTAATTTTTGAAATATGAACTTAGGTAAAAAGAGCTGCCTTTTGCGGGGTTGTTTTCTTCCTGTATGATAGCAAACCCACATCCAATTGGTTCAGATTTGCCATGATCTCTTTTCACCCAATCAGAATACACGTATTTCGATGGTTCACTGGAGAACACCCAGCTGTTTACAACCTGCACAACAAGGATATGAAACTACTGAACGACAATGTGGTCGCAAATCAAGTACGTAATTTATAGATAAAACCATAAACGAACTGTTTTTTGCAGACAAAAATTATACTCGAGTCAGTGTCTTAATTTTTACATCTAGAATGTAGCTTGTAGCTAAGGTTCTTGAGCTAACCGTAAAATGTCTGAAAACTGTATTTATACAGGAGCCTGCACGATAGTACTTCGCTATGCACATTTTGCTGCCCAAAGCGTGTTGCCGGACCGTAGCTGGTGCGTTGTAAGTCTTTTATTTGGGAGATAACGGTAATAGATTGAGGAATTGGTGGGTAAAATCCGTATGCTAAAGAGCAGCCTCTGTCGTCAGAGCTGAAAACGAGACGTGTCTTGAGAGCAACCAGCAATGGTGCAAAAGGACACCCAGCGTCATCACGCCAAGTGAGGCCAGAAGTTCTTGAACGCACCACTCCTGCAAATTTGGCCTTAAATTATTTTATTATGTATTGGATACAGATTCCATCTCAATGTTATTGACTTATTTGAACTGACGGTTTTCGAGGTACATCGAGGCCTTGATCTGGGACATTTATCTCACTTTTCAAATAGTCCATATTGTGACTTTTAACTGTTTATAAAATACATTGCACGTCTCTGGTCCTCTTGCACTGTACACTATGTATTTGAAACAAAATGTCACAATGTCTATCTATTGCCTCAGTGCCACATTTTTTTCTCCTTCCTAAATCCACTACATTATATCTCATTCCTACTTACGTCTTACCCCTTTTTTTTATAATTTCGTAATTATTACAAAAAAGCAGACGTAAAATTCAACCACTCAGCAATTTGGTGCTTTATGTGTTTGATGAGTGTAATTATAATGTATCAAAGACAAAGCTTATGATGACAACCGCAAAATCGGCAGGTGATGACCTAAACAGCCAATTATTGTGACCCTGTTTTGTGCGATTAAATAGAACATAGCCCATATTGATATATCTCTTCATCTGTGTCTTCTTTTAACAGTAAGAAAGGTCTTCATTTAAGGCATGCCTCTGCTTTTGGACAAAATTAAAAATGGTAAGTCAAAGTCGTTATGATGTTGACTGTCCTGTTATTTATTTCACTGTTTGAGTTTTTGTCTTAGGTTTTCTCATTTTCAGTTTTGGCCCATAATTTCTCCTTTGGGTGCCTCCTTAGTAAATATGTCTAGCGGCAAATGTTTTAGAATATGCTGAACAGCTTTATTAATTCTAGTGTTGTATTCAGCAGACTAACCATTCCTTCATCTTCCATACCGGACATCCGCTTAAGGGTTCCGGGGGTTGCTGGAGCCTATCCCAGCTGACTTCGGACGAAAGGCAAACTCCACCCTAAACTGGTCGCCAGTCAGCTATAGGGCACACAGGGAGACAGACGGCAGTTCACACTCATAATCATATCGGCACCAGCGGGAATCGTTGCCTGCCCGCATCGAATTCAGGCACGTGAACCACTACACCATTAGGGGGCCAGATTAATCATTACTACAGAAAATTAAACAATGAAATGAAAAACTAAATATCAAGGTTTACTAAGTGCTGTAGAGTTTAATAGCGTTGTCTTACCCCACTGCAAAATCGATTGAATTGTTCATTGTGTCGTGCAAAACACTCAATGTTTGTAAAACGAGAGCACAAGTGGAGTTGAATCAACAGCCCCTCTAATAGTTGGATTCAATTAGCATGCTATTTTTTTACCCTCACTAGTTGCAATTTATAATGAAATTATTACGTTTATATAATGATGACCATTTTTATTATGACATTCTTTGGTTTTCTAAAAGAGATGTTTATTCATTTCAGCAGGCGTGACAACTATTGTGGGTATTTTTTCCCAGAACTGGATATAAACATTTGGAGAAATGGAACATTCCCCTCACCAATCTGAATATAGAGATGGTGAGGATCTACAGCAGGAAGATGAGGACATTTGTCAAGACAAGGCTGTTATGGAACATGACATGCCTGACATTCAGGGCCACTTTGTTCGCAATGTCAGCAGAGGAGAGGCTTTTGCCTGTCAGCACTGTGAGACGTGTTTTACTAGCCAACAAGCCTTGGAACGACACATCCATAGCCATTTTTTGATAACAAGTGTGCCACAAACATTTACAAGGAAGAAGGGGAAAATGGCTTCCGGTTTGGAGTTTGGTCTGCTGCAGTGTGATAACATCGAGCCTTCATATTTATTAAACCCAGATGCACATCTTGAGAACAGTAATGCTCGTGCATGCAACACAGTGCCACTGGATGAACAGGTGTACGAGCATCACCCTTGCAGCTACTGTGAAAAGATATTCACTACAAATGCCAACAAGCAGCAGCACGAGAGCACAGTCCACAAGCAGCATTTGCAAATTCCTCTTGTGGAACAAAGTGATGCGCCCCATGAGGAACACCTTAAGCAGATAATCATTGCAACGTCAAATCATGGAGCTGAAATTTCAGCAGAGGTTTTGGAGAATGAAGTAGACCATACTGGAAACTACACGGTCGACGTCTCCAGTAGCATCTCTGAGAATCTTAGCCTTTGCCTCGGTGGAAAAATTGTGTCAGCAAGCACAGTGAGTGGCTACCAAGCAGCGGAGGTTCATGCTGCTTGTTCAACTTTGATTGGACTAGATGCTCTGATTCTAGATCCCACCCATTTGAACCTTGGATTAGGCATCGATTCCATTCTGAGCAGCCAAGAGCTGTTGGGTCAAGCCCTTGCCAAGAGAAGAACAGCAGCACCTCCTCTGTTACCCCAAATTCAAACAGAACTAGGATCTGAGATGCTGGTGTCATCCTCTTCCTCAGAAATCGTAGCTTCGTTTATAGACAGTCTACTCCCAACGAATACAGGATCCTCATTTGAAGCACCGAATTCAAGCGCTGTGTTTCTGTCTCCTAATTTGGATCAGCTACAAGAGATGCAGGAAACGCTGCTTCCAGATGGCCAAACAGCGTGCTCATCTGTATCTACTGTGTTAGGAAGGTTCAAAAGAAGGACTGGATCTCCACAAAGTTCTTCTCACCATGCCGTCACATCTGATGAGGAAACAGTGACGGCAAAAACGGATGTTGATGCTGCTACTTTACCGTATATAGACACACAGTTTAACCCGACTGTGCCCCAGCTTGCCAATGAAAAGGGAAACAGAATCCAAAGGATTGAGGAAAGTCACGCAGCTCCTGTTCCAGCAGAGAACTGGGATCCTGTAACTGCTGACAAAAGCTGTAGTCAGCAACCACTGGATCTGTCCACTACAATGTTACAAAATGAAGTTGAATCGTCCTATGATGCTGCGCTGGATTTAAGTTTCCAAAAAAGGACCCTTGAAGAATCCCAGCTGACATCAAATTTACTTTTCTCCTCAGAAGACAATACTAATATGTGCATGCAGGAGACGGCGGTCCTGAGTGTTGGAGAGCAAAATATTAGTCTGGCAACCTGTGAGGCACCTCATCTTTCAGACCTCACCATTGTTACAAGTTCAAATATGGTGGACTCCGTCACAGAGGGAATTGTTTATGGACTTTCTCTCCCCTCCGGTCCTCAAAATTCTTCACCTGCCACCCTCACACCTCTCGGTTTCCCGCCAACTTCACCATGCACCATAACATTTGCTCCTCCAACTACTCACACAGTACTACCAAATGCTCCATCATTAATCACTGTTCTGGCCTCACCGCTATCTATTCCTAGCCCTTCAAACCAACCAATCCAAGTGTTGGCTCCAAATATATCTCCCGAGCCACTGGTACTCTGCACAGAGAATGCTACAAATTCTTCGCATCGTAATTTAACCCCTGCATTTGCAGCTACAAATGCTGCAAACCTTGTCACACTAGCTCACCCACTTGACCCCTTACTGAATCTACCTGGTCAAGTGTTTCTCACAGATCACATTTCCCTTAACCCACCAATAGATGAAGACCATAACATGCCTGAGATACCATTCACAGCCACTGCCGCATTAAACGAACCACTCATAAATTCGTACAACATCACAAGTAACACGGTGCTGATAGAATGCACAATATCCCTTGAGTCCCCGGGGAACGTCCCAGCTGCTGTAACAATACAAGACGATACTGAGCTACCACTATCCACGCAGATGCTTGTCAATCACGTAGAACAGCAACAGATTGTGTCATTACACAACACAACTGTGGATCCCACCCATATAATGTCCTCCGTTGACGAGTCTGTTACTTTGTCTGCAAGCACATCAGTGATGACAGATTGTCCTGCCGAGGCTGAAAAGCCTGAACCTCAAAGCCTCAAAGAAGATAATTTGTCTTCAAGCACGTCAGTGATGACAGACTGTCCCGTCAAGGCTGGAGAAATAGAACAATGCCTCGAAAAAGACACTTTGTCTTCAAGCACCTTGCTCATACCCGATTGTCCTGCCAAGGCTGAAGAGCCAAAGCAAGGCCTTGAAGATAGGTCTGAAAATGCAGATGAGGAGGAACCTGACAGTCCTGAGTCGGCGGTGGAAATCAATTCTGCCAACGCAAACTCCGATGAGAATGTTGAAGAAACAAAACCGGCAAGTACCACCCATAGTGACATAGAGCCCCAGACTTTTACCAAGAACTTTATTTGCAATGTCTGCAATGTACTGTTCCATTCAATGAAGGAACTCGGTCATCATGTCGGCGAGCATGCTGAAGAATGGCCCTACAAATGTGAGTTCTGCGTTCTGCTCTTTGACAAGTCCTCGACTTTGCTCGACCATCGGTCAAGCCTACATGGTGTTGACAAGACGTACATGTGCAGTGCATGTCCCAAAGCCTTTGTCTATCTTTGCAATCTGAAACAGCATCAGGAGGAATTGCATCCTGCCCAGCAATGTACATTCACTGAAGAAGAAAAGGGGAAAATCAGACATCAGAATTACAACTATTCTACAAAAGTCAGCAAAGAGCCTTCATTGCCTGATGCCTCTGAAAAACGGATAAAAAAAGAAGTTAATGAAGGAGATATGACCTCTGACGAATTATTTACAACCATTAAAATCATGGCTTCAGAAGGAGGCAAACTCAAAGTGCCTGACGTACGTCTTGGCATTAATCAGCACTACCCCAGCTTTAAGCCTCCGCCTTTTCCTTACCATAACAGGTCACCGGCTGGATCGCTAGCGTCAGCTACAAATTTTACCACCCACAACATTCCACAAACCTTCAGCACTGCCATTCGGTGCACCAAGTGTGGAAAAAGCTTTGATAACATGCCAGAACTACACAAGCACATCTTGGCTTGTGCCAGTGCCAGTGATAAGAGGCGGTACACACCCAAGAAAAATCCAATCCCACTACGCCACTTTGTAAAAAAACAAAACGGAGTCCTGTCTCTTACCAATTCGGAAAATGAATCTAATAGCTCAAATAGAGCGAGCCAGTCAAACGGGTCTACCACAGAGTCGTCTTCTGTCAAGGTCCGGTTGAAATTACTGAACAAAAGGAAACAAAAACTGGGCCAAAGAGTCATGCCGCAGAGGAACAAGTCCTTGTCAAATAAAGTATCCCCTTCACACAAAGATGAGGAGTTATTTGTTTGCCCTCACTGCAGCAGGGAGTTCACAATGCAACGCAGCCGAACCAAACACATGGCAGTTTGTCTCAAAAAACCCAGGGACGTGAGGACAAGGAAAGACGGAGGGCTCTCTGTGACAAAGGAAAACGCTGGCCGATTTCATAGTGGCCTCCCCCACGTTACCGAGCAACAACTCTCAGCACAACCGAGGACAAGACTCCAGACATCAGCGACGGTTAAAAGGCCCGCCACACCACCTTCACCAAAAAGTTTTTCAAGCAAAAGACCTAAATTCGACAATTCCAACTCTGACATTTCCACTTTAAATGAACTCCCTGTGGTCCGTTCTTTCAACCGTCCCCTTCGTCAGTACACACGGCTGCATCACGGCATGAAACAAATTCCATCAAAACAACAAACTGAGACCAACTCACCGAGCCGAGAAGGAGCCACTGGCAGCGGAAGCTCCTGAGCAGAGCGCGACAGCATGAAGACCTTTTTGTTTGTTCAGGTAAATAACATTTATCTACTTTGCTGCTCATCCACACAAGTCTCTGGACCTGTTCTATTTTACCACATTTTATGAGATGGCATTTAAGTAATTCCTGCAACTTAACTGAATTTGTGTAAAATCTCTTGTTTTGCCTACTTTAATTTGTCAAGGTGGCCTTTTTCATAAACGGTGTCAATTCACCGTTGGATACGATGTTTGACTACAGCTCACAAGAATCTTGGTTTGACACTTGACACAAGCAAATGTTGAGAAACCTTGCCCAAGGGTCTAACACTTTTGCAGTCATTTAACTAGTAATTGGCTGCCACTGGCGGTGCTGTAATAACAATAAAAATGACTAGAGTTTGGGGTTATTTACCATACTTGAGCACTGGTACAGGGCACCTGCACTTCTCTGTTGCGCTTGGACAAAAACAGTATGGACTGTAATAATATACTTTTTTTCCAGCCTGAAGTTGTTGAAGTAAATGTTTTAACATGATGTGTCACTTTTTAGGACTATGAACACCCTTGACCCCTCTTCAGCCATCAAAGACTAAGTTTATTATACAACAAGGAAGGATTGAACTAAGGATAAATGGAAAAAAATACTCATTCAATTCAGCTGAACTACTACGAGTACGCAGTATCAAAGATTGGAGGTTGGTACTGTCCTCTATTTCATCAACTTTCCCTCAACAGCTTGGGTTTGCACTTTGAAGTTAATCTGACAGCGACGTGTTGTCGAGGAAATGAGAAGCAGCGGAGCTGAAAGGCTTCTCTCATTTCTCGCTTGGAGAGCTACTCGGCGAGGATGGCAAGCGGCAATCACTGTCAGCATGGATTTGCACTACTTTCTCCTTATCAGTACTTTGTTGCCTTTTGGGTTTAAATTCTCTATTGCATGTCCTTTGCTTGTTCTACAGTCGCGTGGTATGGAGGCAATCAGGCCTTAAACAATGCGTATAGCTGGCCATTAACCTTAAAACTTTCGACAGATCCTTGAACATTGCCCAAAATTATTACCTAAAGCTTTCTTTCCATGTTGTTCAGGATACAAGCACTGGTGTTACAAATAGAAGTGAGTTTTAGCAATGTATTATTTAACAGGGTTGACTTTCCAGAGAAAATATTGAGTAACTGCATTTGCTCTACTTTCTGTGGATTCATTTGATGTTTTCAACAATTAATTGAATCTATCATGATGTGTGGCGTACAAATCATGGATACAAGTGGAATGAAATGAATGGAATGTTTCTTCAGTTGGCTGTTGTGCTAAAACTACAACAAAAGAACCCAGTAACGTTCATCACTTTCAACATGTTAAGCCTATTCTGTAGGTCACAATAATTCTCAAAAGTGCTGAAAAGCAGCACTAAAACGCAATCAGATCATATACTAGAGTATATGTTGTTTTTTGTCTTTTCTAAAAGTATGTATCAACTTTAGAATACAAGCACTTGATACAGACTTGCTTTCTGTGTAACATTTTATTGTTCATTATGTACATTTAGCTATAATGTGAGTTCTAAAATGCAAATGTACACTTGGTTAATTCTCAAAATGACTGTAAACTGTTGCGACTAATTTCATTTGCAGAAAGATTCATAAGCTACTAGTTTAAACAGGGTACTTAAGTAATGATGCTGTAATATCTCTATCAAATATATATTTAATTTGCGGGAACTAATACGTGTGTGAGAGAATAATGTTTTGGGATTTTTTTTCATTCGGGGGTGTGAGGGCAGAAGTACATATAAATTTATTGCCTCTGTAATTCTTATACCTCTCCCACTGACTATATAATGTTGGATGTACAGAGTGGTCGTGGGACTCATGACTGACTGTGAACGTTTGTGTAGCATTTCAAAATGTAAATGAAGTCCTGTATATTTATTATTAATTTAAAAGAATTGATGATTCTGAAGATGTTTGATTTGCACTTCCCCCCCCCCCCCCCCCCCCCCCCCCCCCCCATAGTGTGTGGTCAAAATAAATATCAACTGTTAGTGTAAAGTGTGTATTTGTAGAAATGTGTTGTACAACAGATAATATAATTGATGGGTAGCAGTTGAAGAGGTTATTAGGGAAAGCAACAATGCAGATGCAGAATGTCCAGAAGGTGGTGCAATTGACCTAATCCAACTACTGCAGATTATTCAACTCTGTTGAATAACTCTGTTCAATAAAATGATTTCCTAACCAACTTTAGACCTTTTGCACTCAACCATTCTCTATGAACAAATGTATCCTTGCAGATTAAAAAGTTGAAGTTATAAACATATAACATATTGAAATGCAAGTGGTGCGTTCAAAAACTGGAAATGCTAAATATCCCCTATAATTGAAACTAAAATGATGGCAATATTTTTAAATGTGTTGAGGAAGATTCGGCTTGCTCACAATTTCTATAATGTAATGCAATTCAGTCCTATGAAAACATGTTCCTAGGCAGTAATGGCAGTAAGGGATTGTCCTTGAGTGTCGAACTGGCACTGCGCTTGCTGTTCATGCGACTGAACAGACACATTAATAAAGGAGGAGAATCTGCTTTTAATCATATGCTGGCCTTTTTGGTTAGAAAATGATTTTTGTATGTAGATGTGGCAAACTGCTTCCATTCTACATAAAATAGTAGCTTTAATGATGTGTTCTGGGGTGCCGTGACGTGGCCAGATGATTCGCCTAAAGACGTTTCGCCGACGGACGTTTGACAGACAGACAGGTCGCCGAATGGACGTTCCACCGAACGGTCAATCGGCCGAACGGCTGCGGAGGTTTCGCCGGCGCGCTCGCCCGTGGAACGTCCATTCGGCGACCTGTCCGTCTGTCAAACGTCCGTCGGCGAAACGTCTTTAGGCGAATCATCCGAGCACCGTGCCGTGAATAATAGGAAGGGGGTGTAAATTTGGAGGATCATTAAAGGTTTGTCGCTTCTGTACATCCACCATTGAACTACTACTAGTCCATGGAGAAAATTCACAGTTGCAAGGAAAAGTTTGTGAGTTCTTTGGATTGACATGGATTTTAAGAAAAAGATTTTAAAGACCTGCACAATTTTTGGAGCATTTTTTTATTGTTTGATGTTTTAGCATACCTGAAAACTGCTTTGGTGAAAGCCGCAAAACGACACTTGTCACTAAACGTTGAAACGAAGCTCATCACTCGAGCAATTAAACCATAGTAGTTTTGACGAAAACACTGTCGGCCTATGACTGCTATGTCAATAGAACATGATTTTCTTTGCTGTTAGAAAAACACAAACTAAACAGTATTTTGTAGCTTTGTAACTACCTCGTGAAAACTGCTGCTTAAAGGCAGTTCCCTTGCAAAAATTGCTTTTTTGTGTGTGCCAATTGTTGCTCTATAAGTGGTGCAAAAATCCTTTTTACTTGTGGATTATCAACAGGCGCTGAATCCAACAGAGACATTTTGAAATCTAAAGAGCTCATTGGTGTCACGTTTTGTTGGGGTTTTGGGTTGATGTGTGCGTGTTTTTTCCTTGTGTGTGCTGTCCGAGTGATTGTGTGCGTTTCCTCTCTTGTGTCCCTCCGGGCTCCCCTTCCCTTATTTGGCCAGGTGTGTGTGATTCGTAATCGGCCTCGCCGTGTGTATCTAAACCCCTGTGTTTTCTTCCTTCACAAAGTCATGTTTTTGCCTTTTCGTTGTTCGTTCTCCCAATTTAGTTGCCATTTTGTCCGTGTTAATTTTGTATGTTTATTTCGTCATTAAAAGTCCTAAGTTGTGCACCAGCACTTCCCTCGCCTTTTCCTGCGTCCCGCATGCTGGTTTCTGTCTCGCTATGCACACGAGGGGAATCATGACAATTGTTCTCAAACCCGTAAACTGTGTGCCACAAAAAATATATATATATATTCCTTCGTTTTTTTCCCCATTTTTAGCAAATGGATATTTAATTGTATCTTTATCAGCTATTGCCTTCAGGGACAATCCGAAGGTGTAATAGTTCCAGGTTTTTGCCTCAGGGATAGTTGGATGTCATTTCACAGACTACCTTTTCAGTTAAACAGAATTATCAATAATACAATGGGATGTGCTGTCTGAAGAGCCAGTCAGAAATAAAAATGTCATTGACACAATAGTCTTTCAGTAAAATTTTCTCTTGTGACTGACTTGGATTTATAGTTCAAAGTGCAAGTGTGATGGCGGGGCACAGGGTTAACATTTTCCATTGAAGTTGAGTTTTGAGAAGTCAATTAGCCATGTGTTGCCGTCAAAGCCAGCTGGTGAGTTAATGGTGAAAGATGGACAGGTTAGTAAGGTCAATTGTTACTTCTGTGATGTAGTTGAGGAGAACAGTGTTTATTTGTCACACCCATGTCTACATTGCTGACATTTTCTGGATCAGTAAACTGAAACCACCTGAATCTCCTCACAGAACACATGTTTCTGAATGCTACTATGCACAAACATCAGAGCACTTTACCATAAGTGTCTCTTGAAACATGTCCAACAATAGCCCATAGCACCAAGTCACAGAGAGTACAAGCATCAGTTATATTATGACGTTACATCTGGCAACAGTCGTCTTGGTCTGCATCGTCTCGGGAGAGTCTGTCTGCCTTGCTGCAGTCTTCTCTCCACCATAGCGGTAGCTCTCTGTCTCTATCTTTCTCTCTCCCTCTCTTCCACATGCATACATACACTGTCACACTAATGAGCGAGGCAAAAGCTACCCAGCAGCACTGATCTCTCGTCAGCACGGATACACAGAAACATCAGAAGCAACGGACGAGGCTGATTTCAAGGCAAATGTAGGACAAAAAGGGAGCGTCCGCGAGACAAATTAGTCAGTGTGAGAGAGGAAGAGTTGATCCGTCGAGACCTGCTAACCTACTCTTGCGTCTTTTGCAAGCCTGCACATTGTTTTATTTTTCCCAGGACTGTTTTTTCTCTTCTCATCTAGTCATGGAAGAGATGCTCACCTGCAGGCGAAGCCCGTTCTCCCAGGTGTTTGGGCGCCAGGGTCAGCTCATGCAAGCAAGTGAGTGTTTACACGCACAACACATTGGTTGATTGGGAACAAGTTTGCAGATGAATTTGTTTTTGATTGTGAGCTGCCCAAAGTAAACCAAGCTCTGATTCCTTTCACTTTTATTAACCATCTCTTGTGAGCTTGTTGCCAGACCTTACATTTGATGAAAGCGTGTCATGTGCCAAGCCTTGATGTTGCAGCATGACACAAGATACAAGTATTTGTGTTGATAGACTGAGATGATGCCAGCAATCTCATGAGCGTGGAAAGATTATATTCAAGTGAATTTGCATCCAAACGAGACATACGTGTGTGATAATGTCATCTATGGCCAGCAAACTGGAATGGAACTCAACAGCAAGGGTAAAATTCCATTTAATATTCACGGCTTTAAAGAAGGATGTGGCATTTATAATCCTACATTAGATTCTTTTAGTGGTTCTGTGATGTTTGGATTTTGCAACAAATTTGTTATTTCACTGTGGTTTTATGAGCTCCATAATTTCTTTCAAACAACAATGCAAGACTTAAAATACAATATAGCGACAATGAAAAACACATGAGACAGGTGTAAGCTAAGGTAGAGAATTTTTTTTAACCACCAAGACTTTTAAATCAACTTTCCCTAAATTATGTGTGTGTATAAAATGCATAGACATGAGGTGAAATCAATTTTAGAAATAATCTAGTGCATTTCTTACTATTTGGCAAAAAACAAAAGGATGAATCATTTTATGTTTACACATCAAACCTCCTTACCGTATAACAGAAAAGTGCCAAATCCCATGAAAACGGAAATAACACCTTTGGGGCAAGACTCTAGGGCAGATTTATAATGCACGTGAAACGTTCATGTTTTCTTTATTCTCCTCAATAAATGGCTATCGTCAAACTGCATCTTAGCCTAAAGGAGAATTGTATATAGGACGATAAATTTTAATGGCTAAAATACTACAACTGAACAGCTCCTCCAAATATAAAAATAACAATAATAAATAACAAAATAATTGCTTCAGTCACCATCACAAAACAAACCGTGGTCAATATGATTATTGTCATACTTTCTTGTCTTATCATATATTCTTATTATTAATTTATGTTTGTTGCCTTTTTTATACATTTTTTTTGTTTTTAAGATTATGATAGATTATAGATTGAAGATAAGATTAAGAAAATTAATGAGTGTAACAGTAACGTTATGAGCACCATTTGAACTGATCTTCATGAACAAATATAATATATTTGCAGTTGGAACTAGGGGTACTAACACACATTACATTGATATCCATTCACGGTCACACACATACCAATATAGAGTGTCCAACCAGCCTACCATGCATGTTTATGTGGGAGGAAACCAGAGTACCCTAAGAAAACCCACCCAGACATGGAAACATGAAAAAGCCACACAGGAGGACCGACCTGGATTCGAACCCAGGACCACGGAGCTGTGAGGCCGACGCGCTAACCACTCACGTGCTGGACTGCCCCTTTTGCAAAGACAGTGAAAGGATTAATCATAATCTTGATGTGAAAATTTGTGCATAACAAATTTAGTCATGGCTGCCTCGCGACTTCGGTGAGGGCAGGCGGGGGCTCAATTCCCGTTGGTGGCGGTATGGTTGGTAGTGCGGATGGTCGTTTGTATCTCTGTGTTTCCTGCGACTGACTGGCGATCAGTCTAGGGTGTAGTTTGCTCGAAGACAGCTAGGTTAGGCTCCAGCAACCCCCGCAACCCTTTCAAGGATGGGGAGTATGGAAATGGAAGATGAATGAAAAAAAAATAGTCTTGGCGCAGATGTAGTCAATCATGTGTTTTCTCTTTCACGTCTGCCTTTAGAATTAGAAAGGTAGAGAACCCTCCACCCCAACAGATGCTAAAAGATGCCCCCTTATGCAATAAACTAAAATGCCACCTAAAATGAATGAGAAAATGATGTCATTGCACAAGTTGTTCCAAATTTCTGTCTAACTCTAGTCTATGCCCCTTCAAGTTATCTATGCTTTTTGAAGCTGAGGCTTCATGTCTCTGATTTGGGGAAAAAGCAGAGAGGGTGGAAGGTGGGAGGAGGTATGGGGCGAGAAAGTGTGAGAATAAGATATGGGTAATATTTTATATACAACCTAACACTGTTGCGCAGTTAGTGGAATTCTAATCCGCTGTAGCGCTGGCTGGCAACATCTGAACAGTAATTATAGTGGGATTTTTGTTATCTTTGGCTGTCACCCACCACTGCCTCACAAGTCCCTTAAGCAAAGACCTGCCTCAGGGAAAATTCCACTGAGTTGCATATATCTAAAGAATATTAACAGCCTTCTGCTGAGATTCTGCGAGGATACTATATATACTGAGACTTGTGTGTGGCATGTCTTAGTGCCAGGTGGATGAATCCTGTAACAATTCTCTTGCTATCTGCTGGTGCTGTGATCTGTTTTCTGCTCTCTATACTAATGTGACTTCAAAATTCCCCTGGCACCCGCTGCTCCCATTTGTCATCTGAGTATGACAACTCGCCCCCTTGGCTTTTAAATACTTACAAACACTCAGGGAAAGTTCTGCTCTTACATTTGACATTTCAAGATATATTCACATCCTCATATTGAATAGGAAGTACTCTAGTCGTACAATTTAGATCCTGCTCCTACTCTGTGTTTTGCAGACAGATGTAGTCTTTGGTCATATGCAAAAAGGGATCTGACTCCTAATGATGTTTAAAGAGGTTAATTCAAATGATTTCATCAATTCAAAATTTTAGAATTAAAATTGTCCGACCCCTTTAGCCTATTTCCTCCCTGGCGTTCTGTCATTTTTTTCCCATTTTTTTAACATTCATGAAAGCAAGTCAGAGTTGTTGTTTTTCACAACCTTGTCAACCTTGTCTGCTACTGCTAAACATCAATGTCCTCAAATAAATTCCTCAGCAAGGGTAAAATACAAGACTGTGTGCTGAATAAAGTAAAAGTTCAGCAAACCTAACAATTTCATGTGAACTAGTAGTGGTTTTTATTCTGTATATAAGGTCAAATTTGGCCACTTTCAGACTTTTCATAATGCTGTGACACTTGACCAGTTAGTGGAAGCTGGCACGGGTAAAATCAAACATAAAGCAGTCAATGTCATTTTAGAGGGCTGAGTTTTTTCAGTAAACAAAAAGAAAAAACAACAACAACAAGGTTTCATTCCAAGTAGGATCTGATCGAGTGACCGTAATAATTAACCACTGTCACAAAACTAGAACTTAAACTTTTCAAGCCAAAACTAGTTTTCCTAGGATATTCAAGGACTGTTTCTTTTCTTGATATATTAACACACCATGTTAATACTAAATGGATTGGTAAAGCACTTGAATGGTGGACCTGATGTGAATGTTTAACTGAGACCAATGCAAGTGTATTTTAGGATTTCTTTGAAGAGATTAATTCTTCCTGGTCTTCCACATGCTTGTGCATAGATTTATCCCACCTCTTTGCCTGACGGGCTCTCCTGCAGTGAGAGATTAGCTACCAGTGCTGCTAATCATCTGGAAGGGTCATGCTGAAAATGTTTGGCCTCCCCAGACAGAACTTGTTTCTAAAGGGGCTTTAAGTTGTTGTTTTCCACCATATTTTTATTTTCTAGTTTTTACAGTTCAGCTACAGGCTTAGCCAGAGCAATGCCATTCTATCTTCAATCATTAGAACAGTATGTGATGCAGAGAAGTTAATCAAGTTACGGAGATACAGAAGGGAACCATTTAACGCCAACAAATAGCACTTCAGAGTCAGATACAAATGCACTGTAGCGACCACAAGTGTTTATTTACACAGTTGTGGCAAGTGCATGGCAGTTTATGTTTAAATGGATGTAGTAGGTACCTGGAGAAAACCCACACAGGCATGGGAGGTGGACGTGCTAATACTATTTCATACGTTTTATATAATCTATTTTTGGTACACTTTCCATCTCTACTTGATAATAGTTTATATCCTGACAGTCTACAAAGAGAATAGATAACTTTCCCATCAAAAAAAGCTCATCTTTTTCTTATCAGCAACCTGCAAGTGATGCTGTTTTTCACTGCAGATTCTCTGCTGTGTTTTGTTGTTGTTATTGTGGCTCAAATCAGATAGCATTATCGTGGCAACATCTTAGTTTGAGTATGCTGCTTTAGATGAAGAAATGCTTTCAATGCTTTCCTATTTAAAATATTAAAACATATATAGCAAGCACCTATGAAGCTTTTAACTTGCAAACTACAACAGAAACGTTTTTCCATGCCTGAAGAACACTTTCTGAATGCTCCATGAACACAAGTAATTTTTTTTCTGCATCAGTGGCCCATTCCATAAAGATGGATGCTAGTATGAAGGAGCAAAACATCAAATGGAACATACGGCATGTGCATAGACCTGTTACTGAGCTCATCCACAGATGAAAGCGCATCATTCTTCTGCACCAAAGAACGTCTATCCCTTGTAGTGTGCACTTGTTATACCCTGCATTTATGCTGGAAACACAGGGAGAAATAATCACAATAGTGATTCGGTAAATTGTTCAGATAAGAAAAAAGGCGTTGGTTTAATACACTCCCTCTGAATGTAGATAATATCCGCCAGACTTGGATGAATATAATGTTTTTCTGAGATTTTTTGATTATTTTTAGTATCCAGAAGCCCTCACTTTTTCCACAATAAAACAGTATTTTTACCCTCCATATTCCACACAAGGTAACACACAGATATGCTGTTTTGTTCCAAAAACATGCATGAATGAATAATTGTACGTTATGTTTATCTTTCCGTTTCTAAGGAAGAGTGCTATTTTTGCATGTAATTAGAAGCTCACGCTGATTAGAGAGTTTGTCCATGTAAACTTTTGCTACAAAATTGAAATGCTAAAAAAGAACGTCAATTTTAGTGTAATCTTACAGATTAACTATATTATTGGACCAAATGATTTCTGGCTTCTTAACCTCCTAAAACCCAAACTCTTGCAAGATATTTAGGCTAATTTGGACCCGATGAGTGTAAAAACAAAGAATTATCTCTTAACATGATGTATTTTCTCAGAAAAATTATGTCCACATCATAAACGGACGCCAGGCCCTTGTAGTCCAAAATTTAACATTGTAGTCTTTGACAAGCAAAAATGTGATGTCCACACATATGGACGACAGGGCATAGGATCTTAACTAGACATCTGTAATCCTCTTTAATCATTGATTGTAACAGTTTCACAGCGCTCTTCATTTTCTTTGCTAAACAAATGAGACATTCTTTTTCTCGGCGTACATTTATCGCTGGCGCAAGGTGGACGATACATCAACAGTGGCATGCAATCCCTTCACCAAACACATCAATCCTCGTCTCTAATCCTCCACTTTTCCCTTTCTAAATCCTTACTGGAGGCGTCTGTAGGCTCCCATCAAGAGAATCCATCTGTGGCTAGGTTTGAGAGACCATTGATTGGCAATAAATGCTGAGTTTAATCCTCAAAATATAGAGCATTTTGAAGACCAGTGCAACTATTAAATGTTATGTGACTGAGAGCACTAGGGTCAAAATTTAGAACTTTTTTTGTTTGCTTTTAGTACTGGGTAATTGAGTTGCGGACATGTACCTAAATATATTTAGCAACCTCCATAAAGGTTAATGAGTCCTTTTATTTTAGAGGTGGTGAGATTACAATTAGTTTCACAATAACTACATTTATCTCGACGCATATTCTCTTTCTCAGTAGATATTAAACAGCAATTCAGTTGCTCATGTTGAAAATGAAATCAAAGCGAGCTTGTGGCAGAAATGATGCCTCTCGTTATTGAAAAAGCCTATCATGCAATAATTCTGACCTCGAGACGTCTCCTGTCACATTCTCAAAGAGGAGAAATATATTATCCTCAATTTCATTGGGCACAAACCGTTATATAAATGAAATGAATATAATGTAATTAAACAGGATAATTCAGAGTCAAATCTGAGTAAAAGGTGACATTTGTAATGATGAGGCTGTAAAAATCACACGTTAAGTTTGAGAAGAAGCGAAATTAAAGATGGAGTGTAACAACTTTCAAGGTGTGCCCCCATCATAATTTCTCATATCACCCCATCCATTACAGGAAAACCAAAAAGGTCATAAAAAAAAACCCCAGAATATTTCATTAAGTGAAATTAAGGATTGCTAATGACTGTTCTAAAATGCAAGTTTCCATGTCAGTGTTAAACTGAGTATAATAATGCTACCATATTGAGTTTCAATAGCTGATGTCTACATAGAGGAAGCTATTTTTTTTCTTGGCTATTATTATATAATATTTCTTGGGGCAGAAAACTAGTTGAGACTGATACAACAAGACTTCATCTTTTTGCAGTATGGTATCATATTCTATTCTTGCCCTGCAGTTTATTTGGAGTTTAATACTTGCATGCTTGCAGACATTAAAAGTCACACCTTTCACTGTAGTTTAATCATCCAGTGCAAAGCAATTGTGTTTGCATCACATGATGCAGCTAGCATGGAGCTTGTGAGAGGCTATTGACCCCAAACTGCTCTTGAATGGAGTGAATTGAGCAGTCAGTGGGACATTTAACGTGATAGAAAACGCCTAGTGTAAAAGACCATGTTAAATACGGTTGCAAAAAGAATGTAAGTCTAAAAAATGCTTTTTTGCAGACCTCTGATGATGGAGCAAATCATGTTTAAAAACAAAAATGACACCTCTTGGAAGTGCAACCAATGTGTGAAAAATGTGATTTCAGGCCTGCCTTGCGCTTACAGCTCGTAAACGCTGAAACACAAAATTTAGAAGACTACAATTGTTTTTTATTTTATTTCATTTTTCTCCATCTAAGATTGATACAAAGCCTGCTTCACTTCCTGGCTTCATTAAAGCAATGATGATTAAATGAAAATGTTGCGATTTAATGGATGTCTACCTCACAGTAAGAATGTCTTGGCTCAGGTCTTGTATGTATAATTTGGATTTTCTCCTCATGCTTGCGTAGGCTTTGTTCTGATATTCCACTTTTCTTTTAAACAACAAATAATTGCATGCTATGTTGAGTGGACTCTAAATTGTCCGCAGTGTGATGTAAGAATGGATGATTGTCTGTGTATGAACTAAATATAGAATGACATGTTTGTATACATGTACGGCCATAATGTCAAATTTTGTTTTCTATCATGAACCAGACTTAATTCATCTCCTCTAATAAACCAGTTCAGGGTGTACCGTATCAAATGAAGGAATTTTCTCTAATGGGTCATGTTTTTTTGTCTTTACATTTTGCTCCGCAGCTATTCAATTGTAATGCAGTTGGATATCCGGTGCAGCAAAAGCGCTTTAGTTTTTTATTTTTACAGAAGCGTCTTTATGAAAAGCAAACACTTTACTTGACAGGGGACAGCTGTTATGCATATAAGCCCATTTTGTTTGGGTGATAAAAGTGCGGACAGCAGTTTACACCTTCCTTTGCCTCATCAATGGTGATGACATGGGGAGAAAATGGTTTCAGGTGTAAAGACAGCTCCGCAGTTGTTCCTTAGGGAAATTACAAGGGATAAACATTGAAATCATTTAATTCCCAATTATGTTGTTGATGAGGAGACACTGAGTGCACTACTTTGTTGCACAACAATCAGAGAACATGATTTTTTAAATCCTCGCTTGGTGAAGGTCTGAAGCTGGGATTCTCAAATTACAAACCACATTTGGGGACCGAGGAATCCCTGCGTGTGGGATCCCCTCATTGATTTAACAACAATAATCAATTAACATAACGTTACATTCTGTTTATAATCCGGGCTCTGGCACTTAGTACCTTTTTAAAAAATAATATTTGTTCATAAAGGCTTGAGTCAAGTGGTTAGCATGTCTTTTTCAGAGTTCTGAGATCCTGGGGGGTTCTGACCTTCTTGTGTGGTGTTTGAATGTTCTCCTCCTTCCTGCGTGGGTTTTCTCCTGTTTGCTCACACATCCCAAAAACATGCATGGAAGGCTGGTTGAACACTCGAAATTGTCCCCAGGTATGAGTGTGATATGTATATGGAGAAGAGGGTGGAAGAAGGGAAGCTTGGCGGCCAAAAAATGCTACAAAATGATGGTAATATAAGTTGAAAATCTACGGAAACTACTGTTGTGAATGTAGGTCAGTGAATGTTATAATGTTGAGGACAGCAGAGAAGCCTTGAAGGCTCCGACTGCACACCACTGATAGATTCGCATTAGCTTATATCTTATAGAAAGATTAACTACAGCATTTACCAGGCAACATTATTCTCCTTTTTCTGATACCAATATCTAAAATAGGAGTACAGAATATTCTGATATTTTTCCATCCCAATAAATATAATAATTCATTCATTCATTCATTTTTCATCCGCTTATCCTCACAAGTGTTACGGTGGGCGACAGATCCTAGCCCAGCTCACTATGGTCAATAGGCGGGGTACACAAACAAATGAGTAATGAAGGAAATTTAGTCAGAAGCTTATCCAGAACAACTATTGTACTATTATTAAACTTTGATACCACGAGAGTGTGATTATGCATTTGCTTCCTAGATATTTAAAACATGAGCTTATTTAGGGCAACTCCCCATCAGTCTAAATGTTTTCATTAGCTGCTCATTTTTTCAAATTACTCACCCAGTGTCGGACAAATACTTTTCATCTCTGGGTGCAGGCAGAATACTTAAACATCTCTTTAGTGAGGAATCATTTCACACCAAGAGCCGTGTCTGTGCAAGTAAAGCGTACATAGTCCTTTCTCATGTGATGTTAAACCTCTGAACTATTTCATTAGGGGTGTTGAATGCATTTTAGCTGTTTGAACAAGAAAAATTAAAGCATGCCGTCACGCCAAAGACAAGCCAACAATCCTTTGTCTCCCGACTCTTGGCCCACTTGCAAACTTTGGCAGTGTTTACAAAGACTTACCATCTTGTACATTGTAATTTGTTCTTGGGCTAATGTCTGGTTGGTCGGTAAAATTGGAAAAAAAAGTCCTAACAATACACACTACATTGCATATAACCTGAACGATACATTTGAAGGTTTTAAAGATCATTTTAGCACATTTATTAAGATCAAATATATTTGGATTTACAAAATCAAAAGGAAAACCCCTACTAAAGATAGTAAAAAATAATCTGTTCAAGCCATACTTTCAATAAGTAGTAAGCATCCGTTTCGATCTTCTCACTGAAGACGACTGTTCCCTCTTTTGCAACACATGGTCAGAAAATAAAAGATGAATGTGCAATTGTAATATTTTGATGGTCGGCTCTTGTTAAGTTGGTCAATTCCCAGTCATTTGGGCAGCTTCGGACCTCAGCAATAACAGGGGGTTTTGACTTTTAGAGACTTGATTCCATTCAACTAAACAACGTTTAGTCAAGATTTGTCATAATCCATTTAGATTAGATGTTTTCATAAACATCCATTTGTGATATATTTTGAAATCAATGCATTGCCATGCAGCAGGAGAAAATGGGAGGGGTGGGGGCTGACTCATGATGCAAATGAAGCAAACAAACAAACTGCCTAATGAAAACACAAGCTCCCAAATGGAAGTAGCTTGAGGCTAAAACTCATTAAGCATTCCATTAAACTTTGGTGCCTGGAGTCTTTTTTATGAGACTCCAATGTTTATAAGGTCACATTATGATAAGATGAAGTCGGTGCGCAAACATTAATCCGACTTTGTTGCAACTGTGCCTTTTGTTGCTAGACATCAGATACTATAGTTATTATTCTATTTATTGCACTAAAATGGGGCACAAAATCAAGCTGCTAGTAATCCCTCCAACAATTGGGGATGTTGTTTCAACTGCAGCAAAAAAACAGAAGAATGAGGACAGTGAGATGAGCTGGTGTGCAAAGCTCAGCAGATAACTGATCAAAAATATATATTTATATCAAGAGGGACTCGTCATATATGCTGGAGGGGCATTTTTCCCTCTTTGTTTTTCTTCCTTCACACACACACACACACACACACACACACACACACACACACACACACACACACACACACACACAGACACACACACACAGACACACACACACAGACAGACGCACACACACAGACACACGCACACACACACAGACACACACACACACACACACACACACACACAAAATGACATACATAGCGTTTTGTAGCAAATCACCTTACAAAGCCTTGCCGTGCATCCCTGTTCTCTCTTTTTGTTCAGCCCCTTCCGGTGTATAATAGCCATGATTAGTCGAGCCTAATGAGCTCTGTAGAGAGCAAAGTAGTGACAGCTTTGCAGCCACAGAACCCCTTGGGTACCGCTACACTGAGCAAATGAGGTGGATTCTGAGGGTTGGAAACTTTTTCCCCACCAAATTCTGCTGATAATTCCTGTTGAGGTATAGAAAAATTGATGTCAAAATAATGAAGTGCATTCTTCAGCCTTCTAAGTGGGTCAGACATGTATGGTGACTGACACGTGTGTGCATGGGGCGTCCCAAGAATAAGACCATTTCAAAAAATGCACCAAGGGCTGTAGAACATTTAAGGAATTTTCATAGTTTCAGTAGTTAGGACCTGAAAAGAAACAGATATTTCACCACAAATGGTGGAGCTCCATATATATTGAGACAATATAACAATAGTCAGAGGTGAGTATTTTTTAGTACAGATTCTCCACCCAAAAGTATTGTGGAAAATTATATTTTGATTGATCTTTGCTAGAATTATTACAACACAGCAATTAGCTTTAGCCATTTATACATTAAAAATTAAATAAAACGCCAATTCAAATGAATGTGGGTTGTTGTGTTCAACAACACAAACAGAATACAATGATTTGCAAATTACGTTGAACCTATATTTTTGAATTCACTACAAAGACAAAGCATTTAATATTCAAACTGATGAATGTTTTTTGTCTGTGCCAATCATTAAATTAAAACATTTTAAATAATTATTAACTGAAATTGTATGCAACCTGTGTTTAACACAAGGTCCCATCACCATTTTAAGTTGTATTAGTATATTTTTAAATAAACATTTGACAGATCGTCAGCCTTGTCACACCTTTTAGATCATGCCTCACTTGGGGGGCTCACCAGCTCCTCAGCACCAAGGTTTGGGTGGACTTAATGATGCCTTTGTAGTAGTATCTTCGTCATATCCATATTGGCAATTATGGCCCCATATCACTCTGACTAGATCAATGGCAAAATGCATTTTGTATATTCACGATTACAAAACTGCATGTTGATGCCTAAAACTCCCCAAAGACTTGATTTTGGCATACATCAGGTGGTGAGCTTGTAAAACATGTTGCATTTCCCCTGGTAGGTAATGAATAGTAGTCTCTCTTGAGAGGAAAACATAGTATAAAAAGGAATATGAAAGCACCACAGTCATGTTTTCACGCCCACAGATAGACTTTTATTTGGATCTTTCCATCATTTATGAGGTTAAAGACTGTGAATCCTAACCCCCATGGATCTGCCTGATTTGCATTCATTTTACGGTTTGATTAAATGGAGCGGGGGTGCAGATTTGCAACAAAATGATACAACAGAGTCTGGCCAATTGGGGGCAATGTTGCACAGCAATATGAATTCCTTTTTATGATGCATTTGCTTGAGTGACTGCTTCCTAGATTAAAAACTGAGTTGCTTGTTCTCTTATCACATTGCTTTCCCGAGCAATTGTTTTACAAATCAAATAGATACATCGAAATCCCTCCTATTGCTTTGCTCCTTACCTAAAATAGGAAAATACCTGATAAGAGTTTACCTCAAGAAGCTGCCAAATGAGATTTATCAACTGAGCTAATATGTTAGGAAGGGCGTATACGTACTTCTACTACCTCAATACTGCTCAGCCAAGAACAGCAAATGTAGATGTTGACATCATGGCGAGACGATTTAGATTTGTGCGTGCTATGAACGATAACTTTGAAGTGGATTTCTTTTTTGAGACTCCGACCAGGGATAGTGCATCATGTCACATGAGATGTACAGTGGGCATTCTTTCCAGCATTTTTCATCTGTATTAATCCTGGCACCCACTGTCTCCTTGGGTAAAGATAATACAGGCAAGGCGCTGCTGTAGCCTGTTTTTCAGCTCCGCTTGCTCGATAGGAGAACAAGCAAAGCACTTTGACAATTTGGTAAAGGGAGAGACAGTAGGCGGCAAAGAGTGAGCCAGTGTGTCTGAAGTGACGTGACACTTTTAGCCATAATTGAGGAACCCAAATGTGAGCGTGTCGGCCTCACAGTTCGGGGTCAAGCGTTTGATCCGAGGTCAGTCCTCACTGTGGGGAGTTTGCATGTTCTCCCCAAGCTTGCGTGGGTTTTCTCCGGGTACTCTGGTTTCCTCCCACATCCCAAAACATGCATTTTAGGTTGGTTGAACACTGTAAATCGGGGTCGGGAGCCTTTTTGACGAAGAGAGCCATAAACAATTCATATTTTCTAATCTTATTCCTTGAGAGCTATACTCCGAATTTAAAAGTCAAAATACATGTAAATGGGTGTCTTTTATTTTAGTAATTTCACCACTTTTAAAGTGGAAAAAATAATAATATTTTTGACAACATTCTTATGCAGTTGCTAATCAATGAGAGTATGCATTCTAGCAGAGTCTAATGCAAAAAAGAAGACTAAAGCAGTACTGGACATAGTATCTCAGTTCTGTCACCAGCGGGTTCCATATTTTAGCTCACAGGTTAGTGAAGAGCATGCACCCATCGAAAGATCCACATGTGGCTCCCGAGCCATAGGTTCCCTACCCCTGCTCTAAATTGTCCCTAGGTATGAGTGTGAGCATGAATGGTTTTCCGTCTCCTTGTGCCCTGCGATTGGCTGGCCATCAATTCAGGGTGTCCCTCGTCTGGTGCATGAAGTCAGCTGGGATAGGATCCAGCACCCCCCTATGTCATTTGTGAGGATAAACGGTTCAGAAAATGGATGAGTATTTAACAACTAAAATATGTGTGTACAATGCCATGCCACTAGATGGTAGTATGTAAAAGGAACTTTTCATACGAGATTGGTGGCCTTTTACCTCTGAGCTCGCCATGAAATAAGTTAGACTGGACTCAGTGTTTGGTTCTCAACCACAAAAAAAGCATGAGCCCCTACGACTCGTACGGTGTTTGTAAGTTTTTTGGGGGGTTTGTAAGGGGAATCATAATCATTTATAAGGGCAGTTATCGGCAGAGGTTGACAGGTATGCAATTCAAACATTTGAGCTCTGCTTCGCCCTCACCTCGAGAGGACAAAGCCCTCATCAGCCCCCTCTTATCACTGCTGCCAAAGCTTGTTTGCTTGGAAATGTCGACCATGGTAAAAGAATGTCGGTTATGTAACATACAGTTGTGATGTCTTGCTTTGCTTTTTTTGTTTTGTTTTTGTATTTTGTTTTAAAGTGTGGGATTGTGTGTGTGTTTTAGGGGTTATATTTGCAAACCCTGCTCAAAATCTTGAGAGAAATGCATCCCACTCAGTGCAGATTTAGCCAGTTGTATTTCTATATTTAGAAATATAACTGTTGTCAGTCCAACTCGATACAAAAGATGCAGTGGTTCTGGTTCTACATGACTTTGGAACAGATTTTCTAGGTGGTAACTTGGTCAATTTAAAGATTTCAATGCTGGAGGAAACATTATTAATGAGGGCATTAAGGGAAAATTAAAGCAGCTTATAATAATAAAATGAACAGTCTACGGCAGGGGTGGGCAAACGATTCCACAAAGGGCCGGAGTGGGTGCAGGTTTTCATTCCATTAAAGAGGACACATTTTCACCAATTTGGTGTCTTACAAGGGCAATCAGTGGATTGCAGCCAGGTGCTCATTGTTTTCTGCAGAAATCTTATTGGTTAAAGTGTCTTTGCTGGATCAATTGCAACAACAAAAATGCACCCACATCAGCCTTCGAGGACCGTTCTGCCCACCCCTGGTGGTCTAAGGGAGAAATTAAGAAAATGAGTTATTTTTGTGTAGGCCATCTCTGAAATATTTTCAGTGACCTCTAAAAAACTAAAGATGGATTATTGGTGCAAGGATGAGGGTTGAGGAAGTGTTTGTGCTGGAAGAAGGAAATCCAGTTGGGCTCACTACTTCACTATGGGAAGCAAGCTGGGAAGGAAATCTGAGTGGACACACCAGGGAAAATCTTTGGAACAAAAACAGGATGAGTATCAGGAACATTCTAGATGCGATTGACTGTTGATAGCCAAGATCGTTAGGAAACCATGCTCTTCAACTCTGGTACTCCACTGTACTGCTATGATGTTCTTGGTCAGTAAGGTCAAGATCAAAGATGAGTTGGTTTGCTTACAAGGAGTGTGTCAATGTTAAAACAGCTGAGCATTAGTGAGTTTATAGCACTTAAATTGATGATCATATTCTCTTGTTTATGTTATTCATGCCAAAGGTGTAGTTGTCTTTAAGGCTCTGTGTTCCTTTTGCACACTAAGCTCATCCAAGCATGCCTATTTGGCTGTTCCCAGTGAGTTGAAATTATACAAATGAGTCAAGTGTTTTGTTTTTATTTTGTGCAAGATAATTAGCTCACTACAGCACTTTTGAGACTTTTGTGTATTTCTCCCACTAGCGGTCCAGTCACTGAACAGCCTGAATGATCAGATCGCAAGTTTCATAGTGGCGGCACCAAAGTCACGTGAGCAAGAGGAACACACTTATTGTCCCCCGGAGAAGGAAACGCTGCAGAAGTCAATGACCTTGATGAGACACCTTCTTGTAGATGCTCAGGTAAATTTCTGTCTTTTCAAAAAAATATATATATAGAGGAGGAGGGAGCAAAATGTTAAGGTTGAAAGTATTATAAGTGACTTTTTTGTGTGTAAATTTAGCAGTTCTATTACATATATACACTTGTGATGTTGAGACAAGGCACATTGGTATGAGTCAACAAAATCTTGTACAGTGGTACCGCTACATAGGAGCACCTCTACAGACGAGCATTTCGAGATACGAGGAAAATTTCGAGCAAATAATTATCTCTAGATGCGAGAAAAAATTTGAGATGCGAGAAAGCCAGGTGGCCAAGTGTAGTATATTACTTCTCGTTGGCAAGTGGTCATACGTTATCCTATTGTGAGGATATTTGTTTGCATCATTTTTGGAATATTTTGAAGGGAATACAACTGCAAAGAGCCCATCGATAGCGAATGTGAGGATGGAGGCGTGGCAAACAGGAGAAGGTATAAAAATGTAAAACAAAATTAGAATTCAGTTTTGTGTAAAGTTACATTAAATGTATGTTTGAGTGTGTCTGTATATATTAATCCAAGTTAATTTAAATTTGTTTTTTCTGTTACGAGTGCGTTGCCGTGGAACGTCCCCCCGCGTCCCTCTATGTCCCTCGCTCTACCCTCCGCGAAATCCGTCTAATTGTAGTTCTATTAAAGATATTTTAGTAATATTAAACCACTAGTTATGTGTTACTTTGTTAATAGATGGCGATTAGAAGAAATAAAACATTTTTTTCCAATCCAATATCCTGTTTTTGGTGTTTTTTCAGAGGGTTGGAACGAATTAATTGGTTTTTAGTTCATTTCAATGGGAAACCTTCGTCCGAGATATGAGAATATCGACATACGAGCTCAGTCCAGGAACAAATTAAGCTCGTATGTAGAGGTACCAATGTATTCTTTTTTCATCTTACATGGAAAGCGAGCTACCACTTGAGCTAATTCCCCCCCAAAATCAAATTCAAACACAATCTATGAATAATGTTTTTCTTAATTACTACGTTTATAGAACTGCGTTAACATTTTGGGAACAGAGAGTATGCAAGATTACTGGAACATCTGTTGTTTTTTTATTTTATTTTTAATCATGTGTTCTCTTGCATTGAGAATTTTACACAATCTTTGTGTGGGAAGAAAATGAAGAGCCTGAGATAGAAGGCTGTGGGCTCTAACTAAGCGCCTTCTCCAATGTCAAGAACGTATTTGAGCTGTTTAGTCAAATTTATTCAAATGAGCCTGATGAGCTGATTCACAGCTTAGTGCAAACAAATGTCATCATTTTTGCACAGCAAAATTTTAAAGGTTCCAAGTCTTGTTTGCGTACTTTAACTTTTGGTTGATTCATTTGTACAGATTCATTCTTCCTTTGAATTTCATTTTTTTGTCAAAATCTGCATCATTCCCCCCCCCTCATTTTTCTATGCTTATTTCATATTTTTGTCGGTAGAGCAAGAAAAATTTATAATATGGTATTTAGTCGGGTAGATACCTTTGTCCCTGGTAGGGAGAAATTTACAATGTGGTTAAAAAAAGATCCAATAACGCTGCAATGGAAAATGTTATACTGCTGCTTAAAATTAATTAATGGCACGGGTATAATTCACAAGCCGCTTTACACACCATTGTTGCCATTAAAAAAAAACACCGACATTTAATGAACCAAATAGTATTCCGATTTAGGCTTAAACTAAATGAATGACTGACCGTTTGGCTGCTGGCCATTAATGAAGTGAGTGCACCCTGAAAAGACCTTGGAAGGTGTGCCAAGTTTACTAATCTAATGAGTCATAAACCTTGTCGAGACATAAAATAATCCAATTAACCTACACCCCTTTACACAGAGTACATTCAGGTTTGTAAGTTTCATGAGTTTATAATGAGCCCCTGCAATTCATAAAGAGATATTCAAATTGCCTCTCCTCGTGCCCCATTCTCTCAATATTGCGCGTTCGGTCTTGAAAGAAATTTGCTGCTGAGGCTCTGCCACTGACCTTACCTCTGACTCTCCTACCTCATGCTGGAAAGAGCTCTGACTATATTAAATAGATGTGTCAATCATGTGCAGATGAAAATGGTGGTAGAGAAGGGGCATTTGGGGCACAGACTCAGGAGGATGTGGATGCATCTAAACAAGGTCCCGAGGTGACCTATGTCCACAAGATGCTTCTAAATAAGATCAATGTGACTCTCTATGACCCCCACGTTGATGTATTCATCAGTCAAAGGCTGCTGACGAGTCACTCACTCTTTGAGAAGCAACATACCGTGCATCAGCAGAAAAAGCCATGGCCACAGTGATTTTGATCTTGTTTTTCTTCATTTTAAAATTGGGTTTCAGCCAAGGAGGAGTGAGTGAATGACTGGTGGGGAGTTTTAAATTGAGATCAACTCACAACCAAAAGTTAAAGAAAAAAAATCCGATGAATCTCAGGAGTCGTGTCGTATTTCATCATTGATTACAGTATATATCCTAATCCGTTTGTTTATTTTACATTTCTACTGTTACCTTTTTAGTTTCAATTTCTGCTTTCTTTTTAATTACAACTTAAAGGACTATTAAACTTTATCATTTGCAAAGGAATACCTTATTTAAGGTTGCTGTCACTTATGCCAATTGGTTACGTGACAGCGTGCTTTAATATATCATCTAAATGTGCTTCTCTACAGCATCTAATCAGCTTTTCCATTTTGTTTTATCGCTGGGTTCTAATGTGTAGATTAATTATCTCTGCTGCCACAACCTCGTTTACAAATGCCAGAGTATGTTTTCATCAGTAAAACTCCGTTAAATATGATTATATAGTGCAAGAGAATAATTGTCTCGGAGGATAAAAGCGCACATCTACAAGAATACAACCTTTGCATTCAAGTTTTGTTCATGCTATCAAACCCATCAACATTGGTGGCATTTTATATTCAATTCAATACACATTTCAACCAGCCCTTTTGTATTGTCTAACTTATAATAACTTTAGAAAACTCAGCAGGAAAACGGCAGCCAGATCTGATTCGCAACCATTATTATCAATGTGTAGTTCAAAAGGCCACAGTGCATCTACCTTTCTTTGCTGCTCCAATGATCGAAGAATATTCAATTGGCTTCTATTTTTGCTGGATGCCGCAAGCAAAATGCCACAACCCGGCATAGCGCGGCACGAGCAGCAACAGAAGTTCTATCTGGCACCAGAATAAAATATCTGGTCAATTTTAAAAATTAAATCAAGTCAATATGTTGAGCTGTTCTTCACGGTTCAACTTGAGATTTAAAATGTCTTTTATATTTACACGCTAGACAATATGGATGATGAATGAAGTCCGTCTAAATCAAGGGTGTCAGACTCGGATTGGTTCGCGGGCCGCATTAACGTCAACTCAATTTCATGTGGGCCGGGCCATTTTAGATATAATATTTAGTTATTTTTTTTATAAATGGACTAAAGGAACTGAATTAAAAACCCTAAATATTCCATTTTCTTATAGATTATTTGAGCTTTTTTTCTTAGTAAGAGAAAATCATTTATTTAATAATTGGTTTTCATTTCAAAAGGAAACTATTTTTTATTATGTTCCATATTAAAGTGGAAAACAGAAAATATTTTTATATATTTTTAGATTTTGCAAGATGATTTTTGACCTAAAAACAAAAAAATGGCAATTATTGATTTAAAAGGGGGAAAATCAGGCAATATAATAAACATCTATATCTATCATTTCAATTTGATCCTAAAACAGAAAGTTGGCACTCATGATTTACTTTCCCGGGCCACACAAAATGATGCAGCGGGCCAGATTTGGCCCCCGGGCTGCCACTTTGACACCTGTGGTCTAAATGGAAAATCTTAATTGCAAACCTTCCATCCATGTGATGATTAACTTGAATTATGTTGTACATGACCATAATATAGTGTACATTGTCATAATTATCTTGCCCTCGCCTCCATGCGTTTCATTTCAAGTCAATCATCCCTCAACCTCGCCCACAACTTTGTGTTCTGAAAAGAAATAATTGGATTGTGCTTGCGATGGCGTTGTCTTGTTTCGTGGGTGCCTGTTCTTTTATCTTTGTTTTTTTGCAGAAAATGTAACCTTTTATCAAACAATAACATCAGTAGTGAGGCTGACACAGTGGGCGTATGCGCTCGTTTTTTTGTGTGCAAATATTCAAAAAGTCAATAAACCAACACCAGCTAAATGTATGTATGCATGAATGTATCTTTTATGCCATAATTCTTCTCCAAGCAACTTAGTGTTTGCCCGTAGCTTATTCCTGCAGCTCTTTGTTTATTTTGTCCGTCGTCCTATAACAATAGAACACCAGTATGCCGGCAGCCTGCCAGCTACCGCCTATCAAAGCCGACAAGACAAACACTTTCTTCAAAAATGTTGTTATAAAACATGCTTGCATTGCTTTTGGGAGGGTAAAAATTAAGAAGAGTTAAAGCCCATCTGTTAATTCTGGTACATTATATTAGGGCTGAACTGATAAATGTGCTTAATCATAGATCTGGAAGTATCCTATAAATGTTACTTCTACTATAATATACTATTCCTATTACATATCGAATTGGTGTTTTATACATGTAGAGTTTGAGCGCATACTGTATGTCATTGTTCTCATAGCAATGAGTCGTGTAGGAAAAACAACTGCCAGTGGTGATTAACAATACAGTGAGATGTGTAGGTAATACATTTGAACATTGAAATGATAAGGAAAATTGTGCTTCATGCAGAAAATTACGGTAATTAGTAGCATGTATCCATCAGAGATATGCAATGAAATTAAGTTCACCTTAAATGTATCAAAATTAAGAACATTCTTAGGGCAAATTGGTGTTGTCCACAAAGCAAAAGTATCCAAAACATAACATTGAGAATAATAAGCCATTATTTGGCCTACTTACAATTATTTTACTGTCATTTTTTTCCATTTTAGAAGAAAAAAATGAAGGTAAAAGTCATGGAATTTTACATGGTAAACTACTCCTCTTTAATTGAATATCATTTGGCAAAGAATGAAAACACGAGAGTGAATTTTGTCTATTCACAAATCGTAGGCAGTTTTTTTTATTAAAAAATTCCGGTCGTAAAAAACAGCAACAATGCACTCAACATTTGTCTTAAATTCACTGACCATTATTAGACCAAAGGTATAAATTATGACAGAATTCTTCTGCAAAAATTACATCATACACTAAATGTGCACATACTCGATACAGAATGTGTCAAATGTCCCATATTCATAGCAGAGAAGAGCCACTTTGTCGTCCCAAGAGTATTGGATGCCCAGGGGGGGACTCTAAAAGAGAGATTGAGTATGTCATGGGTTTTGCCCGGTCAATCTGCGCCTCTCTGAATGGGACCTAGCTCAGCTGGCCTCCAGAACATGCTTTATGTCCATGCATTATGCATAACCGTGGTCCCGTCTGGCTGGTGCTCTCCGCCATCCACTGACCCCAACAGACCTCTGTGATGCACCAATGAAATCTTGCTACTCTCTTAGAGTGATTGTGTAGATCAAATGTTTTTTTAAAAATTATTTTTCTTCAGGGAATTAATTAACAAATTAGCTTAATAAAATCCATAGAGGGAATGAAACACATTTTGCAAAATAAAGTGGCATGAAAAATCAATGTACTAATTGATCAATTAGAAAAACAACAGAAAAAAACATGAAAATTCTCTATTTTTAATCATAATGAAAGAAAATTACACATTTGTAGCCCTGCAAACAAGTTTGGCAAATGGTGAATATTTCTTAATAAATGGTACTTCAAACTATGTTTTGCCACACACAGTTGAAATTCATTCATTCCTTTTCTGAGCCGCCTATCCTCATAAAGGTCGTGGGGGTGCTGGAGCCTATCCACCCTAACTAAGGGCAGTAAACAGGGGACAGCCTGAATGGGTTGCCAGCCAATCGCAGGGCAAAACGAGACTCAAACCTATGGACATTTTTGAGTGTTCAATCAGCTTACCTGGTACCTGGTGAAAAACCACGTAAGCCCAGGGAGAAAATGCCCAGTTAAATTTACTGTCAAATTAAATGTAAAACTAAGATAATTATTGTACATCTGTATTGATAACAACCACACATTTTTCTCTGAAGTCTGCTACTAAATTCTAACACATAATGGCAAAAGGCAATAGGCAGGCAAGGGAATGGCACTGTTGCCACAGTTTTCAACACTTTAAGTAAGGCATATTTAATCACAAACCATCGAATGTGTCATGTAAACAGCTATAACAATGCTCACAAGTATTCATTCTTTATCATCTGTGAAAATTGACAAATATTACTTTGACATATGAGTAGTATATTATATCTGTTTGTGTGTAATTTATTGACCACCGGTGGATAAAACGTGGGTAAAAAAGGAGCACTACATTGAAACCAATGTTGTTGTTTTTTATTATTACTGTATGTATTCATGTAGATCAGTATGATAGAAAAAAAACTTTTTTGTGCCAGTGACTGGTGCATAAAAACAGAGATTCCCATTCATTCCAACTTAAAAAGATGATTTGAGGTACGATTTTCGTATGGATGTAATAAAACTCTTGACTCAAGACACATAAACAATATTATACAATCTTGGTTGTTGGAATAAGCTTGAACAAATCCATATCGTGGAAGGATATGTAAATATTTCAAAAGCTTAGTCTAAACTTCATGTGTATGAATAATATAAATAATTAAGAAGAACATGCTTAGCAGAGATTATCCTACCACTTCAAATCTAAAATCAATAAATGCATTAGTCTGTTGCAAGTCTTATTGCATGACAATATTGCTCTAGTTTCACAACAATTAACCTTGGGCTACAAACCCATCTGAAGCAATAAAAATTTGACAATAAAAATTGACAAGTATCTTGCTTGACAAGAAAACATTCTAAAACTTTAAAGTATTTTTTTTCGCTGATATTGACGTTAATGGAGGTTACGCATTAATCCTTTGTCGTTGCAAGAATACACTAAAGCAAAGATTCTTTGTCAGGCTATAATGTATTAAATATAGCACAATGAATAGCAATTTTATAATTACCAGAAAAAAAAGTTACTTACAGTATTATGGATTCTTAAGATACTATTTCATGCTAGCTGCCTCCATTCATTTGGAATGGAATGATTAATTTGCCCCCCTCCGACGGATAATTTTACTGTTTTTATTTTAAATAACTCAGAAATTTTATTTTTTTTAATTAATTAAAGATTAAAAAGTAATCTTTGGGGACTTCAATAAGTATTTTCAAAACATGCCATGACAAATAGTTGCTTGGCAACCCATTTTTCTATGATAGATAGACTGAAAGCTGGATTTGTTTTTCTGAATTTCTTCTCAACTCAACTCATTTCCTGAACCGCTATATCCTCACTAGAGTCGCGGGGGGTGCTGGAGCCTATCCCAGCTGAGGCGGGGAAACACCCTGAATCGGTGGCCAGCCGATCACAGGGCGACCGACAACCATGCTCACTCACACCCATACTTTGGGGCAATTTAGAGTGTCCAATCAGCCTACCATGCATGTTTTTGGAATGTCTGAGGAAACCAGAGTACCCGGAGGAAACCCACGCAGGCCCGGGGAGAACATGCAAACTCCACACAGGTAGACAATCTTGGCTAAGGTATTTTGGTGTTTATAGTAGCATCCATTTTTCAGAGGCACATACTCAGTTTAATCGCAAACAGTTGTACTTGAAATTTCACAATTTTGAGTTCTCATTTTATATGCCGGCAGGAGAGTGGTTAGCGCGTCGGCCTCATAGTGGGGGTCCTGGGTTTAAATCCAGGTCAGTCCACCTGCTTGGAGTTTTCATGTTCTCCCCGGGCCTGCGTGGGTTTCCCCTGGGTACTCCGGTTTCCTCCCACCTTCCAAAAACATGCATTGTAGGCTAATTGGACACTCTAAATTGCCCCTAGGTACGGGCGTGAGTGTGCATAGTTGTCCGTCTCCTTGTGCCCTGCGATCGACTGGCCATCGATTCAGGGTGTCCCCCGCCTCTGGCCCGAAGTCAGCTGGGATAGGCTCCAGCACCCCCCGCGACACTAATGAGGATAAGGCAGTTCAGAAAATGAGATGAGAGGAGATGAGATTAATTAAAGGCATAACCCTTATTTCAGAAGTTATCTCTGTCGTATAGCAGTGGTAAAACAATTTCGTGAAAGCCTCATGATAAAAATATTGCATCCCCTTCACATTGGCAATTGTATTCCACTCTTTGGGACAAATTAAATAAGTCTCTTAATCTCCAGGGTCCAATATGTCATGAAAAGCGTACTTTAAAAAGTAAAAGTACACCTTGGGGCAATATCGTGATTTTAATCAAACTGTATATTGAAAATAGTGCTGCTAACTGCTAACATTCAAGAACTTTATATTATTAACATTATTATTATTATTATTATTATTATTATTATTATTATTATTATTATTATTATTATTATTATTATTATTATTATTTTTAGTGGCACTCCAGGAGTTGAGTTTGAGAAAGGGAAAGGCATAAGGGTCACTTTTTTGGCAATTATCTATGCTAAATAATGTACAAGCAATATTTGTGTCTAATTTTTAAACTTTTGATTATCCATGGTGAACGTTGTGAAATTGATAAGGGTTTTTCAGGCCTGTATTTTTGAATGCTCTACAGCAGGGGTCCCCAAACTTTTTCTTGTGAGGGCCACATAACTTTTCCCTTCTCTGATGGGGGGCCGGTGTCAGTTTGTAACAGAAAAAGTGTGACGATCGTAGGGGAGCTTAATTTTTTTTTATTCTTTTCCAGAAAGCCACACACAACCAAATAACCCTTTCCAGGTTCTTTACAGAAAAAAAGTCAGGAAACATATAATAGCACTATTAATGAAATAAATAATAACTAAATAACCCTCTCTGAGTTCTTCACAGAAAAAACAGGAAATAAATAACACTATTTATGAAATAAATAATAACTAAATAACTCTCTCTGGGTTCTTCATAGAAAAAAAAGCCATGGAACATTAACTTTCTGTTGTGCCATGCACAATCTTCTCCCTTTGCTCTGAAGTTTATGCACGACACCACAACCGTCATTACAGAATCGTCAACATTTTGCAGCACAGTGCTTGGTGGTGAATTTGGCAGTGGACTCGTAGCGGGGCGGTGAGACCCCTTTTTCCTGGTTCATGCGTCCCATTATTAGACCGCGAGTTTCGGCCACCATGCTAGGAGCCCCGTCAGTCGTGATGCTAGCTAGCTTTGACCAGTCCAGGTCCAACTTCTCCATGGTTTGGCACACTTTGTCAAAAATATCCTCTCCCGTTGTAGTCCCTTTGAGACTTTGGAGGGCTGCCAGATCCTCGCAAATCTCAAAGTTTGCGCTAACTCCACGAATAAAAATGAGCAGTTGCGCTGTGTCTTGCACGTCCGTGCTTTCATCCAGTGCTAATGAAAAAAAGTCAAATTATTTCGTCTTCTGCTGCAGCTGGGCATATACATTACTCCCGATTTCTTCAACGCGTGTGGTCATTGTACTCACCGACAGACTTACGGCATTAAATGCATCTTTCTTCTCGGGACACACCTCCTCCGCGACAGTATCCATACATTTCTTAAAAAACTCTCCGTCAGTGAAAGGCTTACCGCTGCTTGCTATCAATTTAGCAACCCAAAAGCTGGCCCGAGCGGATGCCTGGTTCTGCTGAGATAGTGGTCCACTTTTTCGCTTTGAGAGTTTGTCTGCTCGTATTTGGCCTTGCAATCTATCGTACTTGTCTTTGTGACGGGATTCATAGTGTCGGCAAAGATTGTATTCTTTGAATACCGCCACCGTCTCTTGACAAATGAGACAAACAGCCTTTTCTTTGCATTGAACAAAAAAATAATCGTTTGTCCACTCCAGGTTAAATACCCTGCATTCTGAATCAATTTTTCTCTCACCTAACTTTTTCGCCATTATTCCGTTCTCAAACAGGTTGCAGTTTTAATATGCTTGAATAGTCCGCGATGGTCCCAGGGCTCCGCCCTCACCTGCGATCGTCCAGATGTCTCGGTAACACTGCTCATGCATGCAACGGCGGACGTGCCCGCATGCATCAAAGGGAAACACTCTCCCCGCGCGTGTCACCAAAGAAGCAATGCGAAGCCCCGCTTCACTGGGATGATTTGTGGGCTCAGCAGGGGTGCAATGAACCAAACACAAGATTAAAACGTCCCAGTCTTCAAGGCCAAATAGGAAAAAAAATCCGATAGCATCTCTGGTATTGTTCAGAGGGCCGGTCCAAATGTGCCGGCGGGCCGCATCCCAAAAAAAAAAAAAAAAAATGTAAAAAAAAAAAAAAAAAAATCCGATAGCGACTCTGGTATTGTTCAGAGGGCCGGTCCAAATGTGCCGGGGGGCCGTAGTTTGGTGACCCCAAACTATCTCTTAAAGCCAGCTCCTGCGTTAAAATTTTTGACTGTAGAGTCTACAGTCAAAAATTTTAACACAGGAGCAGGCTTTAAGAGATAGTCATAATCAAGGAGCCAGCAAGTGTATACTATCATTGTTTATTGCATCAAGTTACTGATGTTCAATTTGGTGGTGCTTTTTTAGAGGAACACATTTGGAGTTAAGTATTATTGCAAAGGATCCGTCTATCTGCCACGAAAATATGGTTGGTGTGATTGGGGGCAAGTCACCTTGCTGAAAGCAGCTGGAGTTCTCCTATCTGTGGTGCTACAGCCATTCTTAACACAGGGAATGTAGCTCTAATGTCCTGGGGGATTTAAAAGTGTGTTGTATCATCAATCAGTTTTACATACTAAATTGAAATACTGTATCTCATTGTCTCTAAGACTTTCGTGCCCATTTACATGTTCTCTGCTTCATTTACCATATTCTTCTCTTTCTCCATTATTGCATTGTCTTGCTAACTCAATTCCAATCACCTTATAATAATTAAGTACTACTATTTTTTTACCATACTAAAAGTATAACTAGAAATACAGTCTCTCCTAAATATAAATATTACTACCAATTTACCTCATATCTGTTTCGTAATAAGTGACATTCATTGTCAATGGATCACATGACAATAACAGTTATAACGAGTTCATAGGGCTCGCATTGCATTGCATTCTTTCCAAAATAACTGTGCTTTTTGGATTTCATATTTTGTTTTGTTTCACATGAAACAGTAATACAATGAATATGATAAATAAGTATGAATCCTTACTGTCTTTATTTCCCTTCACCCCTATAAATTTAATGCATTGGATTGTAACCTATTTAGAATAGAATTATTCCGGCATTTCTTATGCAGTCATATAGTATTTCAGTACAAATATCCGATCATTTTATATCAGTCACATCTAATTTCAAGTGATCGGCATTCGCTAGACACAAAGAGGTATAGACCAATATATCTCAACACATCTTATCCTATTCAGTGTTATGAGTAGCTGAAATCTTTTGTAGCCGATTTTGGTTGAAAGAAGACTTATTGTACACCCTGGAGTGGTCTCAAGACTATTACAAAACAAGTAGACAAACATACAGTAATTTGTTTTCATTTTGCCGGCACTGCTACTTTCTTCAATTGTTTTAAAATGCAGTCAATAATTCAAAGCTGGACTCGGCAATAGTTTTCCCCATTTAATGGTCTTTGCACCTCTAATGTACCATATTCAATGGTCTGTGGGCTGCTCACTGTACCTTTGATGTACTACAGACGGTTGTTGCCAGAGTCGGTCGGCATTTGTGACTGTGTCAATTAATCAAATTTTTCCAACGCAGAATCCAATCTGTCAGCTTGCAATGCATTCTCATTGCAGCTATTTTGGGTATATCTCATTTTATTTGCACTTATTGAAGCCTAACTCAGATCATCAGCTATATAATGCATTTCCAAGTGAGTTGACCCATTACATATTTATGAATTCAGTCACATAGATGAAAAAACTGGAAATTGTGTTGGCTCGTACCTTCATATTTATCTGACATCAAAGTCAATTCTTTGATTGGATTGATGTAGATTCAGCTAAAATGACAAGGAAGGCCCGCAGCATGAAAACATGCATAACAATGTATTGGCATAGATTGAGCGAATGACAATTTTTCACTGCGGGGTCCACATCTGCAATGCGGTTAAAATATACTGACTGGGCATCCCAAAAACACAATGTCTGTTTATTTTTTTGTGCCAATATGCTAATATCAGTCTGACTTGAGTGGGGGCCATTTTAAGGATGAGTAAGGGGCCCTGTAACACAGTTTTGCAAAATCTCCCCGCAGCTGTTTAGCTGCAGGGTGACCTATCTTTGAAGGCAAAAAAGGGGGGGTGCGTTGTTTATTTTACGCGAGCAGTCTCCTATAGTGTGAAGAAAATTTTAACATTTTGATTTACATTGAAATTCAAGACACTATATCTGAAATGGGCCGTGGACCCAGCACATGATGATTTGTGCAGGATTATGATTGACATTTTTCAATTAACACAGCAAGATGAATTTGATATATGTTTTGCATGAATTAACTTGAGGAAATGGAAGTCAGTGGAAAAATTTGCATAGTCTATGTATAAGCTTCATTGCAAAATTATCACCGTGGAGTGGAAATTCAGTCATTTTTGGGGGAAATTATTATTATTAATGTCAAAGGTCATTCAATAGATGAAGGCTAAAAATGTTACTATCTCACTCATCTCTTATGGAATTATAAAAAGAATGTGTAATCATAATTCTTGTCATTGATGTCTCCCTTTTTTCCTTCTTACGCCACTTGCCTCACTCCCATTTACCCACTCATCCACTCTCTCCACTCACAAAACTGCCCACATAAACAATGTCATTGTTTGTGTTGTATAATTAAGGAAAATAACTACAATATACTTTTTACTTATTATGTACTTTAATTCACCGTATGCATGCATGCCTAGGGTAGTAGTAGTTCTTACCATAAAAGCCAGAAAATCTGATCAAAAGTAGTTCCAGTAAAACTACTGGTAACTTACACTTCTGTTCTCTTCTGGACAGTAACGCAGTAATCCATACATCCATTTTTTTATGCTTATGTCGGAAGATTCATGCATCCACTATATTGTTGGAGATAATTCTCCATTTTCCTTATATTCCTCAGGGTTTCTTTCACTTGAAGACATTTTTGATTTTTTTATGCATTGCACCTTGCCATGATTACTGGCTTTGAAAATGACTTTTTTCATACACAGCTGGCTGACAGTATAGGCCTCTGGACTGTTAAGAGCTACAAGGCAACCTCAAACACTGGCACTTTATCTTCCAGTTGGCACAAATTGGATATTCCTCTGCACGACTGTTTTCATGTCTTTCTTTTCTTTTTTTCTTTATCACACCTTTCGGCTCATCTTCTCTAACGAAAATCCAGTATTTTCCCTCATTTGCATGCCAAGCTCGACAATGTTGTGTTTGCCATTTTGGCATTTGGGAAGGCATCAGAAAAAAACTATTGGACTGTGGATTTTTAGATTCATTACATTTGTTGGTTTAAATTAATTTTGGCTAAAATTAGCTACTTATTATTGTCACTTGGTTGAGATGTATCACTTCCTTAACATCATTTGGTGAACTAATTTTCCTATTGAGAAAAAGCTGTGTTTGGCTTTTGTGTTGTCTCATTAGAGTATTATATAGAGAAGAAAGAACACAAATCGGTAAATTGGGGGGATAGGGGCATGGGAGATGTGTTCCAAAAGGCAAAAAAAGAAATACTAGTTGACCTTTAAATAAGTGGGCATTGTCTTGCAATATACTATTTATACCAGCCATGCTTTTCAATCTTTTAATATAAGGTCGTGCGTGGTCGATAGTAATCTCCTTTCATAAACTTATTTGTTAAAACTATCTCAAATGTTGTGCCTTTTGGACCCTGTATTGGAGAGAGAATGTCATAAACATGACAGTGGCTTTTTGAAGCAAATTGGTTTGGAATAGCTACATCAAGCAGCCAGTTTCAGCCCCTCCTACAGCCCCAAAACAGAGCATATCTCAGTCTTTGTCACTAAAATGACAGCTGCTGAATACTGTGCAGGGAAGACAAGAGCTGCCCCCAACCTGAAACATACTGACAGCCTCCTCTTCCTCTTTCCTTTAACACGCAAACCTACAGAAGAAGACATACATACAGATGCACACACACAATTCAAAAGAAAGAAACAACGTGCAATAGCGTCCCTAACACCTACCAATGTTTGATTTAGCACAACGTCATCAGGAGCGGCACCACTCATTCTTTCTCTTTTCATCAAGAAAAATGATTCATCTGTAGGCAGCTGAGACCACCAGTCAATCATTGATTTCGAAATGTATTTGTCAACAATTTATTCAAATGGAAGTCATAGACTGCATTTAGCACTTTGTTCAACAGAGTATTTTAATTTTGTTTTTTTATTTTTTTTATTTTGCTGAACTACCAGTACAAGTTGAAGGTCATGAACATTGGTAACTAACCCCTGATTAGACAGGAATCCATGGGTATGAATAGCACAATTTCCTGACATTCAGCAGCAAAGATATAGAGCATTTCGTCATAGTCCTTTAGCAGTTGGGGATTAATGCCCATGGTGCCTAACGCCCTTGCTGCCCTATGTGGTTAGTGATTTGCAATCAGTTTTGTAAGTCAAACCGCTCTGGCATCGAGCAGATTTTAAATCGGTGATGGTGTGATGTCAAACTTTCTAATGCACATACATCAGTCAGCCACATATTTATGTCAATTCCAGCCTACTAAACTCAATTCTGGGCATTTTCCATGCAAAGGCAAGTTGTGCAAATCTAATAAAAAATGACATCAATACTTATGATTCAGAATATTAATAAGAATGCAAGATCACCTTGAGCATTGATGAGTCACAGCAGACTTTGGAGATGCAATGGAAAATAAATGCTCTAAATATTTACAATTTGGCTAGAAATATGAAAGTCATGTTTTGTATCTGTTGGTCACAGGAAGCGCGTACATCTCATGACATGCGCAGTGGGTAGACAATATGTGAAGAGCATCTAAAATACTCACAACTGATTGGCTGTAATAGTACTGGCATTTAAAAGACATTTTTCCTACTTTTCTGGAAATGCTGGCTTTTATTGATGATTGTGATCAATAACACTGCATTAACTAAATTCTACTGGTCATTTTGCTGAAGTATTATTATGTGTTGCTATGGGGGTTGGTCCCAAATTTCTTTCATTACTAGTTTTATGTTTTTTACAATCACTAGGAACAGAAGGCCAAGCTGAGAGGTGAAAAATGTGTCATTTAATGGAAAATTGTCATGTAAACTTCCAGTATCACTTCCCCGCCTGTATCCTCTCCACCCTTGCGTAACCAAAGTTTTTTTTTTTTCCATATTCTAGTTTGATGCAAGTTCTGTAGAAGATAGTAAATGTATCACTTTGTTCAGGTGCTGTGGAATGTTGCTATAGCTTTTAACTGAGCACCTTTTGTTATTAACCCATTAGACATGCATAGAAAAATAAACTACACATTGTTTTGTTGGATTGTTGCCAGGGAGCAAATTCTCTCACTCTGTGCATTCAGCCTTAATGTTATTGCTTAGCAACACATTTTAGCTATGGTAAGATCAAAGGGTAAATTATAAAGAATCACTGTGATTTTTTTATATGAAAATCCTTCTTGCCCTTTACTTTCATGACCTAAACTACGGTTTCTGCCTTGCTTGACTGAAAAGGGTGCTATGCCTGGATGGACAGATCCTTGACTGCTGCGCAATGAAGGATGGCCACAGACCACTGAGTCCACTTGCCACTGGCTTCATTCACATGCTAATCCAAACTGCCGCTACACTTACTAATTACCACCCCTCTGCCACTAGGCACTGATTCAGTCCACTGAGCAGCACACACATCCAAGACCACATCCAACTTAATCTAAAAGACATGAATAGGAGGAGCTTTGCTATGAAATAAAGCACGATTCATTGGAGGTTTAATTAGAGCTTGCAGAGATGGTGATCTAAAATAAGCCTCAAAACATTTTCTAATTGCACATTTATAATTATGCACCTGGGGCGATTTGAAGAAAGATTTGATAATTAACATAATAACATGTGATTATAAACACATTCGGTGACCACAGTCCGAACTGATCAACAACATCTAGTAAAATGTCATATCTAAATTCATAAAGAGTTATAGAATAATGTCATTTAAGGGCCAGGGGTTTTTGATGACTATAAACAAACATCAATAATCGAAGATACCTGTACGGTAGCTGCACATTGCAGTTTTTTCAAACCCATATATATATATATATATATATATATATATATATATATATATATATATATATATATATATATATACACATATATATATATATATATATATATATATATATACATATATATATATATATATATATATATATATATATATATATATATATACATATATATATATATGTATATATATACATATATATGTATAAATATACATATATATACACATATATATATATATATATATATATATATACCTGTAAAGAAAGCCATAATGATAAATACATGATGAGAAGTTACAACAAAAGAGCAATAAAATGACTTTAATTGCTATTTATTGTGTATCTGTGTGCAGTAGAAATTGTTTGCATTATATAATATAGTATATCATTTAAATCATTGGCCTCTATTTTCGTGCCTAATACAGAATGATCTGGTGTGAATCACAACATGAGTTTATTTTAACCTCAGCTCAATGTGTTTTGGAATTTGGCAGACTCCTCTGCACAATAGTAAACACTAGTGTAGTAAGGTAATTTGATAAGGTGAAAGTGATAATTTAGCAGATGAAAATCTCTTTTTTTGCACCACTGAAGAAATGGTCTTAGTTCTAACATAGTTTAAACCACTGGTCTCAGGGAAATTTCACAAGCCTGCATCTGCAGACAGATATTTGTGCTTTTTAAGTGAATTGTTTGTGTGTGGGGCTGTGTATGCTGTTGTGTTCTCTAAGTTTTGTTCAGGGCATGCATATGTTCTTTTACGGCCTAGAAGTTTGGTATCAGCTCCCAGGTTTTACAGTTTGCTATTCAGGCTGGTTCACTCTATTGACATATGCAGAATGTTGGATGAAAAAGTATGCAACCTTTAGAAACATTGCACTCTTTCTATTTGGATAGCTTTTGCAGCTTAAAGTTGATTTAAAGCTTAGGCGATGAATCGGAAATGTACTCTGAAAAAAAGTTTGGGTAAATCAGTAGTCTGGTGGGGTGGAGCAGGTGACTGTAAGACACACTTTAATTTATTTAATTTATCAAATTTATTAGGAGCGTAAAAAGTAGCGAGTCATTTAAGTCATATGATTGAAGAGACTGAATAGTACACGAGGGCATGACATCAACTTCATTTTCACACACATTAAATCTTCTTTATCTGTGTAGCAGAAGGCTTATTGTCATGAGAAAATAACTCACACAAAATAATGTTTGATGTAGCTCATGGTCTTTGTGAGTTCCAGTTCAAGATCTAGTTCTTTAAAAGGAGCAAGATCTTCCTAATTTGGGATAGGTTCTGTAATGACACAGGTATCTACAGTTTTGTTTTATGGTTATCAACAATACCGTTTTGAATGATGACAACCCTGTTTGTATTGTTCATCTTTTTAATACTGTTTGGGGGTGGCAACAGAGATGATTGTTGTATGTTACAAATTATAATACTACTAAAAACAAGGTTGGACTAGAACACCTCTTTAAAAAAATGATTGAATGTTGAGATATGAAATGAACTGCATCACTGGGGGTCATTGCTGATTATGTATTTGCATTAATTTATTATCTTACAACAATATGTTGTGATTATTATTTTTGCCAGATTATTTGCCCCACTGGATTTATTAAAACACTTTAATTTCTCTAAAATTAATTTATTTTCTTACTTGAAATACAGTGTACCAGCGCACACGCACGCACACGCACACACGCACGCACGCGCACACGCACACGCGCACACGCGCACGCACACACGCACACACGCACACACGCACACACGCACACACACGAATCTGTCAGTATCACAACAGGAGCGACAACTGCCTTTGATACTGTGACGGAAGCTTTGTTTGTCAAAATATAATTATTCTCACCCTGTTTGTGCTTATTTGTCAAGCTGATGAGTTCCTTTCCTTTAACCACTAAGCAAAAGACACTGTGGGGTCGGGGCAGTAATTGTTTTCACTTAAATTGCTTCCCCCCCACACACTGCTGAACTACTGGCATGTATTATTTCAAACACTAATTGCCAGAGCCTGACAACAATATCTTTCTAAAACAGCTGTGCAAGAGACTTGTGACTTGCCTACTCTCACGTGGGTGTCCAAATCCCCCCTCTAATTTCCTGTGCAAGTGGTACGGTCCATTTAAAAAAAGGTGCCTGTCATCTCTGAAATGCGCCTTGTCCGTTCTACAATCAGCTGCAGGGAGCGCATTTCACACAGGGGCAGTGCATACAACACACACACTCTCTCACACACGTGCTTGCAGAAATCACGTACGCAGTCGCACTGCCAATCTCATGCAGTCCCTCCAGTAATTTAACATTTTCCCTCAGGCGGATGACTCTGCAAGCGAAAGGACAAACTGCTATGAGGATTTAACTTGGTTTCGTGCTCATCACCAGAGGGATTTATTTGCGGACACTTTTGTCTTGATCCTATGTCAGCATGACATCTTTGCCGGATTTCCCTCTTCACAGGCAAAAATTGTAAAAATGATGGATGACAACAAGCAGCTGGCTCAGCGCATAGACGGGGCCATTCAGTCGGCCAGCCAGGAGGTGACCAACTTGCGCTCGGAACTGAGCGCCACCAGTCGCAGGCTGAATGAGCTGGGGGCTGCTGACCTTTCCGGCAACATGCCCGAGACCCTGCAGCACAACCACAACGGTAAGACACCACCATCGGGATGCGGTGCAAAGTGTGGGAGTGTGTGCCGGAAGAGTTGTGAGCGTGCCAAGATGCAATCTGATGTGTACGATCTGACAACCGAGCACGTGCTGCGAACTCTTTGAAAACCCGCAGTTAATATGTGTGTGTCTGACAGAGAAAGGGGGAAAAAGGACAGAGAGCTGTTTTACTCCGTTTGTGTCCACTCTCACCCCTTACTTCCCTCCCTCCCCATGTTGAATAATTAACCCTATGAACCTTTAAGAGGGGGTTGTGCTGCACTTTGGTCAGGCTAGAGTGGGTAAAGTTACAGCCTCTTTTTTGTCTCTTGGCACTATGGCCAACCAGTTCATTCATTTTGTCCTCCACTGGCTAATGGATCCGTGTGTCCTAAACAGGGTTGCTGTGGGTTACTGTTACCGAGAGATATTGAATAGGTGTCCGCTATGTAGAATGTATTCCAGAGCGTGTCTTCGAACACTGTATGTATTAGATGTTTTATGCCCTTTCCTACCATCGTGTGCCAACCAAAGTTGGAATGTTGACAGATGTGTCTACACATGGTTGGTGACATAAGCACCCACGGCTTACCACATTGTATTCAATCCAGCCACACACACAAACAAATGTTCTTACTCTTGCTGTTTCCATAGCAGTCAGCTGCTCCTTCAACCAGCTGTCTGTGTGTTCTATGTTCCCTCCCAACATATTTGAGACACCTCAGAGGTCAAGCTACACCCATTCCATAGAAGTCTGCAATACTTCCTCTTTTCACGATGACAGGGGGGAGACGTCGGTCCGCACTGCCCGCGTTGTGACGAAAAGTAATGTAGTTCTTGTTGACCTCTGTTGTAGGAAAGGTGGAACACGGCGGCATGACACAGCTGGCGACTTTCAAATTGCTCTTCTGGCTATTGCTTCGGGTTCTAACGTTGGCTTAATTTCTTTATGTTGCTTCTCAACGTTTCCACCAACCAACCCTTTATACGTGCTGTTACCATAGTATTGGGTGTGTGTGTGCCAAAGTAAGTGACGACAAGAGTTCTTCTGAGAGTGCTGATGTCATTGTTCCTCATACAGTCCTGCTTGGCTGCTTAGAGAAAATGTTGCCTGCAAGGTTCACGTTTAATTGTGTGATTTTGTGGATGCATTATAATAATCACCCTAATTCTCTTGACTTACTTTCATGACCAAAAAAAGCTTTTCTTTGTGTTTTAGAAAGCAGATCTTTGTAAACATTGAGTCCGGAACAAGGTGCTCTATATATCCTCTGTTCAAAATGTCCCTGCCTTCTTTTACGATTTGAGTTGCAATGGTGAACTGGTGCATTGTCAATCCAATATTAAATTAATCAAAAACTCATTAGTGAATTGATTGATCAAGACGGTTAATTTACATTTTTAAAAATCATTTCAATCGTCTCAACATGAAATATTCTCAGAAATATGTCGTTCTCCTCCATTACAAATAAACATAGCGCATTTGAGAATGTGTTTCTACTTCATTTTATTCTTATTTTCAAAACAGTAAATCAAAGAGACTCAAGTGATTTCTACTCTGCCATTTTCATTTAAAATCCTGTTTATGATTAAGAGGATTCATAATGATAGAAAAAAAGAACACATTATTAAATTATGAATATAATTCTTCGTTGCAACCCTACCTTCCAAAGTGCATTTATTTTTACTTGCTGTCGACCTTTAACTTTTTATCTTTTCCTCCCCGACACTGTCCTTTACCACCTGAGGTTTATACGAGTAACGGCTGGGTCTTTGTGGATTAGGTAATTTATCATCAGTGGCTACATTTGGAAGGGAAGTGTGTGCTAAGGGTCACCGGTTCATTGCACAGCCGGCACAGTGCGAGTCCTGAGGGAAGAGCAGTTGCTGAAGCTACCTGGCACCACAACAACAGAAGCAGCAGTAACCTCACTTGCATGATCTCTTACTGCATTTCCATTGCTTCTATCTAAAGGATGCTATTGTTCCACGCTGCACAAATAGTCACTACATCCAGCATCCTTTTCATATATGCATATCTATTAAAGACAATTATTAGTATTTGCATTTGTCACCAAATGGTATTATTCTGGCATAAAATGGTAGAATGCTGCCATGAGTTAGGTTGCAGTTCTCTTCCCTAGTACAAAAAAGTAACATGATAGGTCATTGTCATTACTGTAGTCACAGTGATTACGCTGTCTGATCATATTAAGATAATTTCCATGAGCATTGGTCCTTTTGTAATTTACATCAATTTTATGTTTATGCCTTTATGTTGCAAATTCAGATGTGATAGGGATTGGCGCGCTTCATACAAAGTAAAGCTATTTCAGAGCCAACCTTTCAAATTTCCTATCAAAATTCAGAATACGGACACATTTCGAATGCACTAGTGCATAACCAAAATTATAGGTGTCCAATTTTAAGTTTAATAGTTGGCGGCTGATATCCAGCTGTGGTAAAATTGATTGCAACAGAATGTAGAGCCAAACAAGAGCAGCAGTGTTCCAAATTCATGTGAAATTGTCTCTCTTTCCTAGGAATGATTATAATTGTTGTGGCAATCTTTGATCATTCAAATTTAAAATGCCTTTAAAATTCAACACAACCTACCAAAGAGTTGTCAACAAGCCTCCCAAAGCAATATAACTTTAATACAAACCTCGCTAGTTTTTTTTTAGATACAAATACATCCACTTAGACCAGTGGCTCTTATTTAACCTTGTTGGAGCTGCCTAACCCCACCAGTTTCATATGCGCATTTACCAAACCCTACTTTAGTGTAAAATAATGTATGATTCTTTTTCAAATTCAAGATATATAAATTCCTCGCAGGAATAATTGGCCAAGCAATGTCACGTGATCATCTGCAGCCAGTGATGGTCAAGCGGGACATGTTAGTCTGTGTCTTGACCTCCGCGGCAGACGCTCCACCGAACCCAAAAGATCGACTCACCGAACCCCTTGGGTTCGATCAAACCCGGGTTAAGAACCACTGGTTTAGACCCTTTAAGTGGCTTGTACTCTATGTATTATTTCACTCGGGGCTCTTTAGGAGAGTCGCTAGCTGATAGCTAGCTCACAAGCCGTAGTCTTCGAAATACAGACCCCTAAGAAAAAATGAAATATTTATGAATGCGATGGCATAGATTATTCCCCCTTTTACCCATATTATATAACAGATCTGAGCAAATACATCCTGCAAGTCAGGGCTCACAATTCGTTGCCTGTTTGCATGATATCTTAGTCTGAATATTACAAAATACTCAAATTTGGGGAATTTAAATAAGGATAATACACTGTTATGTCAATTGTGGTATGCTGTGAAGACATATTTTTCAAGCATAGATAGCTAGCCTACTGCATACTGCATTTGTAGAAGTTTTTATATAGTGGGTGAATGGGGGGTTCTAAGGGCCAATTGCATCACTGACCCCCACTTCCCCTTAACTTGCGTCATAAGCAAATTTCCTTATTGTGTACTAAGCTGGTTCTTTAGGTTAAACATCTGCTTAGTTGCTCATTGTAGTTGATGATCTACATCTGAAATGTTTATCTTAATACGAAGGTTAGGCAGAACATCAGAGCTGAATTAGCCCCATTATATTATTTAGCACAGGGGATTTACTATCTACATACATAATTAATGAGCAGCCAGATTGGAAAATTAAAATGTTGCTAAAACAACTGTCCTGTATTTCTTTTCATGACGTGTGCCTGACATTGAATTTAACGTAAGATATTATTGTTATGCAAGGAGCCTGTCTCCTTGAAAATAGTTTTGAATAATAAGTCCATTAGACTAACACATCTTGAGTTTTTTGCAATTCTCGATGGGAATGAGTAATTGCATAATTTATTCAATATTCACAGTGTGAGCCTTACAATTCACACCCCATTAAATTAATTAACCATTTGGGGATTGGGATATTCCATGGTCTCAGTTTTGTATAATCCTTAAAAGATACATTGACCAATTGAGCAATAGTAATTACATCCTACTATGACAAGTGTTGTGTTTCATACACAATATACTTAATTTTGTTTATACAACATGTAATGACTATTGCTACAAACAAGCTTTGCTTTTGTTTTTTGTTTTTTCCTGGGAGGTGGGGGGACTAATTATAGGAGCTGCCAGATACCAACTCTTGGGATTTTAAGTTATTTCAGGAAAGCCAGCTATTGATACAGTGTTTGCCTGATGTCCCAGCACTTTTGTTCGCTTATTGTATTTTGCAATTCTGAAACATTGTGGGTTAATGCATGATATATGCTCCAGTCATATCACCCTACTGCTTACAATTGACTGGCAGATTTCTTAAGTTTATGATTTCTTCAATTTTAGATGCTAATTTTACTTAAACAGCATTTCCTGCTGATATTATGTCATATTCGATTTCTTTCATTCTTTTTTTTACCTGTAAAAAGACAATTTTGTGTAGCACTTTGTTTGAAACAACCATGGTCAACAGGAGTGTGTTAGCTCAAGATATAAAAATATCATAAAATCTCAATCTGTGGTTATTATATTTTTTTATTTTTTCATTTGTATTTATAACAATTGCATTGGATATACACATTACAACGTGAAACTAGACAAATAAAAATCCATAGTCCTTTTCAGGTTTCCTGTTAATGGCAGGATTAATAAACCTTTTTTTGATGGTTACTGTCCATCTGGCTACTCATCAAAGCAGGAAAATGCCTGGGTGTCGTTTCACTGACTTAATTTATCACATTTTCTGGTGCAGTAACTTTTTTAATGATTCTTACATGAAGAAAGAATTGCCACCCACCGGAGGCTGTTTTTCAGATGGAATGACTCATGTTGCCATAATTAATAAGACCAGTCAAAAACCTAAACATGTGACTGAGGGGTGCAATTAGTTTCCTGTAATGCATGTTAATGAGAAATAATGGTAGTGTGGGAGCATAGCATATGCTTAAAAGCCATTTACTTTGCTTTACTGACAACTTAGGAATCATTGGAGGGAAAGAGACACAAGACCTTGTCATTTAGATTTACAAGCAAAAACTCAAACTTGCCCAATGACTGACTGTCAACCGGTCTAGGGTTTAGTCCTTACTACCATACGTTCACCTGAAGTCAGCTGGGGTAGGCTCCATTATCCCGCGACCCTGGAAAGGATAAGATGTGTTGAAAATGAATGAATGAACTCTTACTTAGTATTCACCCCATTTTGAGTGTGTCTTAAAAGCAGTTTTTCCACACACCTATGTGATCTTATAATGTATTCATAAAAAATAAGTCATCCGGTGAGCCCACTCACATTGTTATACTAAGGCCGCATTTAAATGACAGCATTCTTGAGCAAAAACGCAAAAGTGGCATTTTGCTGTTAATTTAATTCCACGTTCACACTGCCATTTTCTGCGGGGAAATCTGTGTACGCACGGAAACGCAGATGTGCATGAAACCTCCATAAGTGTGGTCCTCCAGGTCTTGTCTATGTATATTTTTTTCTTCCTGCCGCGTCTCCGGTGCCCCAGAAATTTCTCGGGTGCACTGAGTTGTTCTTCTCTTCTCTAAATGACAGTTGATTTGAGTCTTGTTAAGGATATTGGGCACATTTCTGCATTCAAAATCTGTTATTCATTAAAAGTTTGTTCGATTTTATATAGTACATTTTCTGAGAAGAAAATTAAAGTAACAGTAATGAAAGAAAATTGTGTTATTTCTTTAGTTGAAATTGAAGCAAGTTAATGCTTGAGGGAGAAAAGAAATCATAGTAGGAGAAATAAAGCAAATCTCATAAGGATGGATTCAAAATGTAAAACGTAAATCTTTTTTTAAAATATTGTAGTCATTGCATTTTTCTTCCACAGAAGGAGGTAAACCTAGTAAAAAAAACTGACATTAAGGCCATATAATTCAGGCCTAATTTACAATATTATGCTTTTCAGTTTGGCTCACTTTCAGCTTCTCACCCATGAAGCCAAACGTTACTTGTTGCAAGCTCGCCTGCTTGCCAAGGAGTGTACATCATTTGACTTTGACATTTATTGACCTAATTTAGAAGTCCCATTTTACTTGACCCATTTAGCAAAGACTGGTTTGGATAAATATGTCGCGTATATCCCCTTCAAATGAAATATTATGATACTGTGACCTAAGAACATCATTGACTTCTCTTATCCTGTGATTATAGTCATTTCTAAATGCCTCCTTAATGCCCATTTAAAATGTGCATAATCATTTTCTTTATTTGGGGAAACCATTTAAAGAACATACACAGATTACACTTAGTGACTCAGTGACTGCATATTTAAGTGTGAGGTGTGGTAGCTGTGAATCAGTCGGCTGTAAATTGTTCATTTATCAGCATGCAGACTGTCCAACCAGCTGGTGCCTGCTGGGTTGAAGAAGCAGATTGAACACGCCTGGATGTCACAGTGGGTGCAGGTGGGCGGTGCCATAAGATACCAAGATGCTCACTGGGACAGAATGGCCCCACTCAGAGCTGTTCCACAAATTCGTTGTGGAAGAAAGAAGTGCCAAGCCTGAGAAATTGGATGTAGCTTGTGGGGACAGGGGGGAAAGTGCCATCTGAGGTTGGCATAATATCTAGAACCACCTGTATGTGTAGTACATGTACATAGCGTATATGTGTCATCACAGCAGTTATATCATGTTCATGGTAGCAGGTTATTATTTATGATCATCCACTTTAAAAATATGCACATGCATCTAATGTGTGCGTGAAAATGTGAGGCGAGGTGTTGCCCTTCAACAAGACTCAAAACACCAGTGGAGCAATTTTCACAAGTACACAATGTGAGATGTACTGTTGTTAATAGCTATTCTATGCATCACTGCCCACAATAGTAGGTTTGCTCCAAAACAGCATGGATGAAAATCACTTTTAAATGCTGATGAGTTGCTTTTATACCTATTATGGGTGACAAAGAACATACAATTACATTTTCACTTACATAATTATGACCCAAAAAATTGTATTTTTTTCCCTCTAAAATTGTGAATTGGATTGGATAACTTTATTCATCCCGTATTCGGGAAATTTCATTGATTTTGAATGCCTATTGATTCCCTGAGTGGGGCCATGAGTAACTAACTATAATGTGTTTTGGCTCGATGTGTCAGATGGAAGCACAAATCTAAAACGAGACAGGACACAAAGATCATTTATATTGTTTTACTGTCAAATCATAGGGACACTTTTAACAAACTTAAGCAATATTTTATACAATTGCAAATTCACCTTTTGATGGTCTTTGCTCTTGCTGGAGTTTGCAAGGGTGGAAGATTTTTCATTCAATTCCCAGATAGTATCTCCATACACAGCCACTGACAGTCCAAACCTGGATTAACAAAAGGGGTTTATTATGTCAGAAGAACATCCAACAAAAGCATAGGAAAAGAAATTATGTGATGAACTTGTGACAAGCTGAAAGTTGCAGCTATTTAACAGGCGATTAGATTTTAGCAGGTGTTTTGTTTATGCAGTAAATTATGTGCACAAATGAGATGATCTCAGTCATGTAAATCTCACATTAGCAGCAAGCATTTTCTTTGGCAGCTACATGAGGATTTTCTTTTCCACGTTCGGATCTGGCCTCATTCCTGATTCTTTTGGTGTCTGTGCAAGCTTCTCAACTTACGCATTTCAGGGCATTCTCAGGCACAAAACATTTAACTCAAGAGATTTGGTTCAAAATGGGCCGCTTTGGAGCAAAATTACCTTATGGGCATTCAAACTCAATAGTTTTAAACCAGCCTGACTTATGTTCTATACTTTGCGTGACCTTTTAATGCCCCTTAACTCTGGTCACAGACAAAATGCGCTACTGTTATCTTCAATAAAAACATAATGGCTTATTTTTAAAGTTTGTACTTATCTGAGCAGTAACACAAAGCACAAGTATTGCCGGCTTCTCTGTCGCTCTCCAAGAAGTCATGACATGACGCTCTTGTGCAAAGTGACTTGATCTTGTTTCTCTCATTCAAACAATTTGGGTTCAGCCAGAGTTCAAAAGCAAGTTTGGAGAGTCTCTCAAACTTTTGGGACATAGTTCTGCTGGAGGAATGGTTGGTTTGACAGCTGAAAGTTTACAGATGTGTGAAAACGGTAATTCCTTTTCAACTAGCGTCTTGAAACTCGAAATGTTTCAGAAGGTAAGACTGACCCATGTCAATTTTAGCAGAACATCCAAAGTTTTTTTTGGTAATGACATTCCTTCATAACATTACATATACTATGTATACATTTCTTAATATGTTTCCCAGTCATCTGTTCAAATCAAATCAGAAAACAATGTGAACAATATAGTGTACATTTCATCACATGTAAATCACTTTCAAATTTGATTAATACTCATCGCATGCTGAGTTGTGGAGAAAGTTGTGAAGGCCGGCTAACTACCAATAATTAGACCACAAAAGGCCCTGTGAGGTTAAAGGGACTAGTCACGTGATCATGAAAGATAGACCTGACATTAACAGTGAATTAAATGTGTGTTTGGGGGTGCAATAAAAAGTGTAAAATGGCATTACCTATGGGTCTTTTCTTCTGTTGACATTGCTGACAAAGGTAAATGTCAGCGTGACATGCATGGAAAAAATCCTATCAAATGTATTGTATGCTTAAAATGTCAACCCTTTCAAATTTTTAGGATGGTAGTCTTATGAACGATGAAAAGCTGGATGGCATTGTGCAAAGGTGGTGGTGATATCAGTATAATGTCCTCATTTTTAAGATGTTTTTTGAATTTCTGGTATTAGTTCACTATTGCAACAAGCCCTGACATTAATAACCACCAAATCCAAGTAAATCCACCCTTGCAAAGTTTATAATATGTTATTAATACCATAACATGACGAGACTAGTACTTGCATTAATCTCTAAAATTCACTTTAGTTGTATATTGGCACCAGTTAATCATTATTGGAAGAAATTTTCAACAATTAGCAGATAATGCCCTACTTCCAAACTATATCTGTTCTGAATGTATTTCACACATCATTATTGAATTGAATGCTTTAACATCTGCTTAAGTTGGTAACCACCTATATCTGCATTTCTTTTTGACTGGCGTCCATTGTTGCTTATGTCAGTAACAAAAAAATAGTCCAGATATAATCAGCAGCACCTCAGTTGGTTTTATTCAGGTATTTCACTCTATTTTGCGTTTACTACTTGAAGATTTGATATATCAATTACATACAAATGACAGATTTTTTTTGCGATCTGATAAATTAATCACCACAAGCTTAATCACCTGACTTAACCCCGTTGCTAGAGCGTTTCCACCTCCACCTGAGCTCTGGAAAGTTATCACAGCATCTTGATCCTGCTATCAAAGCACCCACATTGACTCATGAGACAGCATAGGGGCTTTTAAGATTCAAAGAGTGTAATGAAACTGGCGGAAGAAAAGTTCATTTGTGCCATGTGAGTTGTGTCTGGTGGTCTATTCACTGCAAGAGCTCAGAGTCCGTGTGCGATAAGCGCGTATGGCGGCATGCTCGCCAAAGGGCTCAGAGAGCAGGCACGTGTGCCGACTGCTCATTAAGATTCCGTACTGGCTGTTGAGACTTAGATGAGAAGAGCTGATGAGAGGACAAGCAACGGACACCCAGAAATAGAAACATATTCGAACTAAAAGTGGGCATGGGGAGGGAACGAATGTTTTCTCTGTAACGATAGACGTACGAGATGAAGCGTTTCACAAGAGACAATAAGAAGATATACTTACTAGACAAAAAAAAAGTAAATAAAGGCAAATGAAGCAATACTGACAAAGTGTAAAATATATGGGTTTACCGATATAGCAACCCTCAAGCTTTTCTTATCTGCCATTTTCTCTTTCTATTCCACTTTAGTCATTCTTACTGTGAGAGACAAGAGGCCCATAATTCTTCCATTTTCTGCTCCATTACTTGGCCTACTTGATCTAGTCAGCCAGTTTCAATGTCCAGAGACCCTCATCTTTCTTACGTTTACCCTACACTCATCTTTCTTCTGTTCACCTCACAGACCCACATTCTTCTACTTCAACTTTGTAAATGGTACAAACAATATCATGAAGACAATTTACTATACTGCATAGAGTGTATACTGTGTTCTATAGTATCGGAATAAACATGGCCACAGTGAATGAGCATCAACATTCAAACCGCTATTATGATCATTAATGTTTCTTTTAATTATTTTTTTTCCAGCAGAGTACCTGTTAAATCATTCTTTGGAAAATGTATCCCATCCTTTTGTATGGTTCTTTTTGTGTGTGTCAAAATAGACCATTAAAACAGATGGCTTTTTGGGAGATTGGTTGACATTTAAGAGACATCTCTATCCCTTTCACTTAATCTTCCTTTTCTCTCTTGTCCTCCTCCTGCAGTCTTTCTGTTATCCACCTTCTTGCAATTTCATTTGTCCCTTTTTTGAGCTTCCACTCTCTATATTCCTCTGTCTCTGGATCCATGAGCAGAATGAGAGCAAATGGAGTAGGGCAGTGAGGTGGAACCTCCCGCCTCATCTGGTAATGAGTCTGGAGAGTTCCCAGTCCAAAGCACACCGTCACCATGGAGATTGAGGTAAAGTTGTTGGCGCTGCCTCCTTGAACGCTGTGGCGAGAGCAAACAAATGCCAAGGTCAACGCTCCTAGGGGTCTGTTTTACCATCTGTAACCAGAAAGCCACCCCACATTCTTTAAAGATTTGTTTCCCCCACAGAGCACACTAGACCACCTTTGCTCTCAAATACCAACGGTTTGCCTTTTGAATGGTCACAAACTGGCTTTCTCTCTCTCTTATGATTTGTCTTTCACAGAACAAACGTTGTAAACATGCCCTCTAAGCGGTCAATTGTGTTACCACACACCCAATTTTACAATAAAACTGCTTCTTCATACCGTAAAAGCAGGAGGGGTCCACAATGTATTATTGGGTATTTACCCCAAAAGATATGCTGATCATTATCTTCTAATTTTTTTTTATTGATAAGCCACATTGCACTATAAAACGTAAGGTTCAAAACTATTTCTGGAGTCTTTTAGGCTACTTTTAGGCTATCGCAGGGCTTGATGCCGAATTCCGATTTTGTTGTTGTTGTTGTTGTTGATTACTATATTTTTGCTCTTAGGGTGAATGATACATTTTCATGACGACACCTGTATGGCGCTGTGACATGTTTGGTCTGTTGTCACGTCATAGTGTTTATTGAAGTAAATATGGTCCCTTTGGGAAGTCTGAGCCGTCATTTGTGGAAGTGTTAAGGGGAATTACTGTTGTTCTTCATTCAGTGTTATTATTATTATTTATCGGGTCCCGCCGTTTTTTGTCATATGACCTTAATCTCATTTAAAAATCTTGAAGAAAACAACTAACTTGTCATATTTTCTGTTTCTTGGTCTTCTTGACTGCCGTTGTACATCCGACATTTGCAAGCCACTGCTGCCTTGTAAGACAATTGTACACAATGGCATCAGCCCACATATTGAACACAGGAGGATGAGATTTCCACAATATTTCATCACAAGATTGTTCATTGTCTGCACCAAATTTGTCTATTTTAACACATTTAGTTATACATGCCAATTTGAACATGTTAGACACATACTTTGATTAAATGCTTTTTAAAATGCTATACCTCTTAGAAAGCGCCAGACACTGCTATCTCCCACTAGAGGATTTTATGGATTTTTGTTAGAGTGTGATTGGAATTTAATTGATTGTGCTTGGGAATCAGGTCACTATTTCATTTGGCTTCTTCCCAATGGTGTATTTGTGAAGGTACCGTTGAGCATTATCCCAAAAATAGCTTAATCAACAGTTTGAAGAATTTGACATTTTTCCCTTATTTATTTATGTCACCTCAACATGCTCAATTTTATTGGTTTCATTTGCAGCTTTGTTTTATTGTTATTATCAAAAGCTATCAAAGCATTATTTTTAATGTAAGTGATCTGTATTGTCAAAATAAAATTTTAACGCAAATACGAGAATGTAGTTGAGACAATACAAAGTCATTATTGTTTTACAATATTTATGTATGTTGTATAGTGTGTATATATAAGACTCTTTATGTGACTTTTCCAAATGTGAGGTCATGCATCAGCCTTAATTGGGAGTGAGGGCAGACCCAATACAGCTGGTATTTGCACTGCGCGATGAAAAGGATTTTCTGGGTTTACCACTCTGTGCAGTAAGGGGAGGAGAGATGAGACAGGAAATTGGAAAAGAGAAATTGCCAAGATTGAAGGCTGAGAGTAAGCCGAGAAACAAAGTGACAAATATTCAGCGAAGGGATTGAAGGCAGGATAGGAAAGAGGAGGAAAAATGGGAGAAATAGATTACTTTGATACACAGAGACTGTCAGCGCATGTAAAAACCTTTACCCGGTCATTAGTTGCACCGGACTTTGTCTGATGAAATACTTCTTTTGTCAACTCTTGAAAATTAATTCAGTTACATTGGCAATCTGTTAATGCTTGCATGATACAGTAACATAATTTTTAATAGTGGTATAGCTCCACAACATAAAATCGCAAATGCACTTGACTGAAAGGACTCACAATTTCAAGCTTAACTAAGAACTTTGAAGAAAATTGAAATACCACTGAAGGACAGAGTCTCCTTCTAAATTGTAAGATATTTTTTCTCCGTTAAAGTGCTGCTCAACATATTTGATCATCTCAAATAGGATCTCCTGAAGTCTCTCTCATGGTCCTTATGTGCAAAGTTAACTTAATGAACGGTGAGCAATCATAAATCTCCGTCTACAATCAGTCACAATTATCAGTGATTGGCTATTGCATCTCAAATAATTGCAGCATCACTAGGTGTTGCCTCTCAATATGAGGGAGGACTCCTAGCACGAAACTAGAAAATAGTTTGCCGTGCAGCAGCTCTATCAATCAATTTCTCTCTGATCGAGCATTACTTTGAATTCTGTTGAGTCAACGGTCGGTATAAAAGTAGAACACTATTTTGTGTAATACCGTTATAAGGGGACTGACTGAATGCTCTTGAGGGGATGCTTTTTAAATGCAGAACTAGTCCACAGAGCATTTACAAGACACTTTATTAACAGTAACGGTATAACGCACTAAGGGTTAAGTTGCACCGATTATGCCTGTTTGCAGTAACAAAAGAACTTTGAAAAGGTTTTGTTGAGGTATTGGAAGATATTTTTTGGTGTGTGACATTTTATAGTTTTGAGCTTAGACAGCATTGGAAAATACGTTACACAAAACGCTGTGTGAAAGGCAGCAATGTGTCCCACAATACTGCAAATGAGTTATAACAGTAAACATGTTAAAGACCAGAGTGTGGTACACAAGCCTTTCACCTCTAACTTTGAAAACATTTCTATATATGCTTGGTCTAACATTACCTCGGTATGTGTAAGCTTTTAGCCCAGTTTCAGATAATTCTAATGATTTTTTTCTCTATACTTGGACAAAGTGAAAATACATATATTTAAATGAAGGTGAAAAGTGCATCCGCTGGAGCTGAAAATGTTTCCACTCGGCAGTTATCCTCAGATGAATAAATGAATACATTTGTTCACTTAACTCTGGATGCCAGTTTGGGAGCCCCAGACAGATATACGGGATATTATTTACAGAGTTTCCTCACCCTTTTTTCCTTGTAGAGAATATTTCCATCAGAAGTCTTGTTTCTTTTGCCTTCATGATTTTGCCTTTGTACATAACCCAGTGGGATTTGGCTTTCAGGGATTTCATTGAAATGTGTCCCTTAATATTTAGAAATGATTGCCAATTTTATGTAGAATCTGTATTTTATTCACACAAAAAGTTACTCGCTGATCAGTGGTTAATGCACTGGTGACTTTAAGCCTGTTTTACGTCTCTATTACTAATACTAACGGAGCTGAGTCTTTTGCTTGTTACAATTATTCATGGGATGCCATAACAATGCCTCCACCATGTTTGAGACATAATGCGGTATTTGGGGGGATTGTGAGTAGTTCCTCCCTTTCTGCATTTTTCTCTCCTGCCATCATTATGAGACAAGCTGACCTGTGCTTTATCTGTCTAAATAACCTAATTCCTGAACATGACAAGCATTTATGTGGATGTTTTATAGCCTGAAAGTTCTGGTTGTGAATGTTATAAGTGGTTTATTATGCTATACACCTATTCTCTTCAAATTATTATTGGTATCCAACCATCATTTGAAATGCTCATGGGTTGTAGGGTTGTTTGAATCTCTCCCAGCTAACAACAGGAAGAAGGGCACAAAAAGACAAAACACCATTTGCGCACACTCATACCTAGGGGCAATTTTGGTGTTCAACTAGCCTAGCAAGAATGCTAAATAAATTGATCTTAGTAGAGTGTCCCATATGGGAAGCGAATGAAGTGCAAACAAAAACAAGTTGCACGTGTTCATAGATAATCGCTTATATCGCTTTGCACATGTGCAAATGATCGTGCTCTTGTGTTTATTCACACTTGCACACAATCACTTACACTCAAGTGAGACAATCCAAGATTGTGTGTGCATGCGACAGCACACTGTCTCGCATCATCACCTCAGCAGATTGGAGCAGCAGCTTTTAGAGGTTATCAAATCCCCGCTAGTTCACCGTCAGGCTCTTTCCATTCTTGTCCTGCCATCATCTCAGGGGGTTCTTCCTAAAAGCAGGGGGAAATCAAATCACTCCGATTAGACCTTGCCAAATTGTTAATCATTCAGAGAACTGGCGAAAAATGTGCATAGCATGTATCAAAATGAAAATTTGCAAGCGAGGAATGTGCCTCATTCACCCTATTTCACTCTAGAATGTGGTGTGGTTGATTACGAAGAAAAAAGTACCTAATGCTACGACAGCAAAGTCTCATCTCATTTTCTGAACCGCTTTATCCTCATTAGGGTCGTGGGGGTGCTGGAGCCTATCCCAACTGACTCCGGGCCAGAGGCGGGGGACACCCAGAATCGGTGGCCAGCCGATCGCAGGGCACATGACCTGGATTTGAACCCAGGACCCCAGAGCTGTGAGGGTGACGCGCTAACCACAGCAAAGTATACTCTAAAATTAGATCCAACGATGTGTTTCAACAGCGGCCCGGTAGAGCGTGTGGTTAGTGCGTCGGCCACATTGTTCTGGGGTTCTGGGTTCAAATCCAGGTCGGTCCACCTGTGTGGGTTTCCCCCGGGTACTCCCATTTCCTCCCACATTCCAAAAACATGCATTGTAGGGTGATTGGACACTCTACATTGCCCCTAGGCATGGGCGTGAGTGTGCAGAACCGGTTGTCAGTCTCCTTGTGGCCTGCGACTGGCTGGCTACCGATTCAGGGTGTCCCCTGCCTCTGGCTCAGAGTCATGCCAATTGGCCTTGTAGCTTTCGGACAACCTAAATGTTCTGAAATGTTTCCAAAACTTGCCAGGACTCCTTTTTCTCGTGTTTCTGTATTATCTCTAATAATTTTGGTCTCACAGGGTCACTTTATCAGACTCTTTCAGGATAAGGTTCCCCTGAAGAAGGTACTGTGTGTGGAAAATGTCTTCTGCAGTCTAGCTGTGCCTTGCCAGTGATTCTTCTATCAGGAAATTCCCCTGAGGACTTGAAGAGAGCATTGGGTCACTGTGACTTTGGATTCAGCAGAAATGTGTCTGCACAGCAAATGTTTCATTATGTGGTAGAACACTTCCATTGGGTTTCAGTATCAGGCGGAAGTCTATGTGGCTACTGAATTGTGTATTGTAGCAGTCCACACATGCCATTCAAAGCTTACCCTTAGGCTCATTGTAGCTTAATCCACTATCTCTCAGTTGTGAGAGAGGAAACAAGGAGCACTGGACATGGGAAGAGCACACGTGAACACAAAACGATCCGACAGAGACGGACAAATACACTGGGTTTAAATTGACAGACATGGGTTGACGAGACATTCAGACCCGGGTCACATGAGAGGTAGCAAGCAGGAGATACACCAGGGTTGGGGAAACAACAGGTGAACTCAATGGGCAATCACAAGGACAGGTCACATAGGGGAGACAACCCAACAAAACCTGACGAATCCAATACATAACAATTGTCCCTTAACCGATCCCGTTTTAGGAAATAAAATGACATCTGGACTTCTCTACTTCTCGACTCAAAATGTAATAGTGTCAGGTTCTAACTGTATGTGGCCTGGAGAAGGATCTGAGTTAAATAATTTCACATTATTACATTGTTATACAATAGAGAGGTGAAGTCATCTGCCACTGACTGTAATGCAGTATGTTTTTGGCCAGAAAAAATCAATTAAGACTTGAACTTAAAATCTAATGTTGCTAATTACAGTCATGAGCATGAGAGTGATAGAGTAACTTGGGAATTTAGACAGAGCTGTGTTGTTTTGTCTTTTCCAAAGTGGTGTACTGGCACATTCATTATAGAGTCTTGGCTGAGGTTACTGGGATGTTTTAATTAGCCAATTGGATAGAGCTTGTACCCTCATGAGTATTTCCTTTGTGTGCTGCCCTTTTCTCTGTACAACTTTAGGTTAGCCAGTGCCCAAGTCTGAATGTGTGTACACTTCAAAAACCTGGTCTGTAGCTAATGATCCAGTCATTTGGTAAATTTAATTACCCACAAGTTTGTGTCCCCCTGGCAAGGGAGCCAGTCATTTAAGAAAAAAAAGGTGTGCTTGAAACTCATTTACACATCATTCCCCACCTCTGATTCGCTTCACAGTGACTCCCTCATCACATGCTATATGCGATCATACAGGCTGCCAACGTACCAGCCGGCCAACACTGAAGTCATTCGCGTTAATGACGTGCACAGCTCTAGTCATCACATTTTGTATCCCTGTTGTAGGTTTAACTCACTTCTTGCTGTCAAATAAAATGTCAGAGGTTACATGATAGGAATAAAACCAAAAATGGTTTATTCATTTGTATCACTTTAGAAAAAGAAAAACATCGTTTCCAAAACAAAACTACTTGTAAATTATTCTGTGGTCTAGACTGGCTGTTTATTTTGAAATCTCAACCAAAAGCCATTTCTTTCTCCACATTTTTCGAGGTTTTGTACCATTGATTCAGTGACATATCTGAGTACTGTTGTGTCCTGTTTTATCTCCTACAGTTTGTCGAACGCCAAACATTTGCAAACTTAATATTTGGCATAATACTTTTTTCGGACATTTCTTCTAGTCTAAGAAAGTGTAGAGATACATTGTAAGCAAATTGTCTTTATTTTGGGATTCTTCTAGAAAAATTGTAGCAGCAGGCACTTGAAAAGTGCCAAATATATTTTTCTTGTTGTCCTTGATCGTTCAGAAATAGGTTTTGGTTAAGCTTTTAATTTTTTTTTCTTTGCGGATACTGCAGTCGAGAAGTGAACAAAGTTTGTGCTACAACGTCGAGAAGTGAACAAAGTTTGTGCTACAACGTCAAGCACTTCATCAAGCTGTCACGTTAAGCACAGAGAAAGAAAGGCAAGTGAAAAGAACTGCCAAGAAACTCATGCAGTTGGATGGCAATTATATTTTTGTAATTGGAGTGTTTATTAATGCAGAGTGCCTGTCGGCCAGCTGAGTCATCCTCTCGAGGCCTACTTTTATGTCTCTGAGGGTCAAATCAATTCCTCAGACCTGGACAGCAGCTGCCTTTTCGCCCTGACTACGGGATATGTCAGGGGTCTCCCCCACCCACCTCTATATAAAGGACGTAAGCGTTCACACAAAAGAAAACCCATGTCCATCTCATAAGAAATGTAATTCATCAGTTAAAGGTTATATTTAAATTATTTATTTGTCTTCTTTATTAGTACTTAATGGATTTGGTTTATTATTTTAGCACATTATTATTACTTTACCTCCCTCAGCTCAAAAGCGTGAAGAATAGAGGTAAATACTGTATGTATCATGAAAAAATGTATTTTCCGCATTATAATGCACAACTACAAGACTTGGATTTTATCAAAAGCTGGCTGCAGGCCTTACAATTCGATGCATCTTTCTCAATTTTGGTTAATCGTTATATGAAATTCCTTTTACCATCCATCCCATTCAAAATGCCTTGATGGACGAGAGCATATTTTAACTTGTGACTGAGTGGTGCCAGTTTATATGTTGGAGAGTGACCATTAAAAGGCAATTTGCATTCTTGCAGTACCCTTCTAAACATTTCTTCATCCTCTTCCGATTTACACATTTGTGTATTCTTCCTCCTTTCAATACAATATGAATTTGGATAAAAGAAAGTTGAGAGCAAATCTTGACCACCAGACACCAGCCCCAGCCCCAGACACATTACAGGACCATTATTATGTGCTGTATATTTAGAGAAACCCTTAAATTGGGGTCTCGAAGCAGGTGGGTGTGATGAATGCATTCAATGGCTTTCTTTATCTCAAGTCCGGCAGCTTGGGGTCTCAAGTGATGTCGGTGCAATTAAAGGCACGTGGAAGGCGTAAGAAAAGCAGTGCCTATCTGCAGATTGCAGACTGACTTGGAAAAACACAGGCAGCATAGTGCAGGGCCCAGTAATAGTGCCTATTCAGTCCTTAATCACATCCCCTAGTCATTAGGGCCTTTTTTTGTTCAACCCGTCATTTTCTTCAGCAGTTTGCCTGGCATAGTTGTGTGAAACCATTGGGGAACGACATTTTAAAAAATGTCAATGACCAAATGAGGAAGCAGGAAAGGTGATGGAGTCCGAGAGGATTTAATGGGACAGAGTGACCATGAGTACTGCAATAGTTTATTTCAATTATTCCCTTTAGGAGCATAAAATGGTTTAGATTTTATCATTGAATCATGTCAAGTTCAGCTCAGTGCAGTCTTGACTACTTGGTTTACCTTTAAATTAATGTTCTGACTTTGAACTCTGTGAGTATGGTGCACTGGGAACTAGTGCCGTAAGGTCCATTAAAAGTAAAGGCACTGCTTTAATTGAATAATTCAATAATTGAATTGGACATCATATTCCACTTGCTGAACTCGGTGTGAGATTGTGTTCATGTAAACGAAACCATCATTTATAAGCTGTTTTTTATTATAATGGGAATTTGTAACTGAGCGAGTGAATTCATTCCAAATGTTCTCAGGTAACATCATTTTTGCTTTTGCTGTGGAATTTTAAAAAATATGCTTATACTTGTTTTTAAAGGTTGTTGAGGAACAAGAAATACGTACACATCTGCCATTACGCTACGTCATGTGTTTCTTGTGTGTAGTGTCTTTAGATAACACTTAGCTCGTGTCCAGATAACAGGTGGAAGGAAAAAATGCAAATGGGACTTTTTTTCAAGTGAAAATTAAACATACAAAAAATGAATTAATAATGTACCCATTATTAATTTGAAGGTAATAATAACTTTTATTGTGTATATCAAAAACTGTATTTAACCAATAATGGAAAAAATTAGGTCCTTGAAGAAGATCGATCAATGCCCATCAATATTGTGTACATCAACATTGGCAGCACCAAAATGTACCATATATTCGTTGAGAATTATAAATTTATTTCCAAATTGTATGAGCACCTGATGGTCACTTAATGCTGGACAGAAAGCAAGGCTGTATATTTGTTGCCTGATAAAGTCCATTATTGCAAACATAATGACTAATGGCGCGATGGGTACAGCACCCCCCTTGACCTTATACACCCCCCCCCCCCCCCCCGACACACCGGCTTGTAATTACTGCACATAGTTCAACAACTAATGGCTGCCTAATAGCTGGAAAATGGGTGTTAATAGTGGGGAGATGAGGAGGCTCAAAGGGGGTTGATGTTTTTAAGATGCATATTGCTTGGGAATAGATTACTAATACTATATCAGTATTAATTTATTACCTCATCGCCATACAGCAAACAATTACGGATTCATGTAAAAGATTCCTTCCATTGCTAAACCTTTCAGTTGTTGTTGTGAATCCAGTATGTGATTATCTTACAATAAGAATGATCTTGCACATTTTTATTTAGATGAAAAACAAACGCTGACTGCACTCATTGCAGTTCTGTGGACATATAAGGGAGCCTGGAGAAATGCATTTGTTATGCTATCACTATATGCCACTGGTGGTTACCAAAAACTATATTAAAACCACTGAACCTCACCAGAAGCAAATCAAACTCAAAAGTCATAAAAATGCTAATATTTTGGTGAGTGTGCTGAATTTAGGCTGTTTTCCATGGTGTTGCACACGTGCCTCGAGCAAATGCTGAGTAATCTTCTTGAAGGACAGCATAACATTTGTATTGAGGAATGCAGTATAAACAATGCCCTATTACACTACAATGTTGGTATGAGCTCTTATGAACAACTTTGATGTTTGTGATTTTTTTAAGCTTGTATACATTGTGTATTATTTGTATTTATTGCAGATAGTTCTCCACATGCGAAGAAGAAGACACAATCCACTGAGCTGTGCTACACAAGTGAAATCAGCAGTCTGATGGACTTCAACTCTCCCGATGCCTCACTGGACAAAGGTAACACTTTGCATATGTCTGGCCCAAGATTCAATTATTATACATAAAATAGTCAAAATAAGCTCTTCCGTTCGAGGTAATAAAAGAAGGGAGAATGCACATGGATTTTCTAAAACACCTGCAGCACAACAGCCCCCTCAGTCACAAAGAGTGCACTTTACTGTCATTTCCATGCATTAGTAATAGCTCTTCCAATAGCCTTATGGATAATGGCCTGGTTAGCCATTCTGCTGTATGCGATTTTTACCTTGTAATTATGAACCGCTGCACTTCCAAGAAAAACATTGCATTGCATTTGATGTCCATGGTTACCTGCAGTGTGTCGTCTATGCTTGTTTTTTTTATTCTCAATGAATTTTAGAGGCATTGTGGTGTCAAATGTTGAAGTGACCACCTGGATGTTTGTTTATACATAATTGCACCAAATAGCAATGGAACCTGTGACTTGTAAATGTAAAACAGGCCTGTAAATATAAAGTCACAGGAATGGAAAATATTGCAAAATAAGCAAAGACGCTATGCATATTCAATGTAAGGCTGTACATCTTCAAATGAATATTTATTGCTGACCTTCAATGTCAGTGTATGTGCATTGCCCAATGTAAGAGAGAATAAGGCTATAAAGAGCTTTTGGACAGGAGAAGAACTGGTCATGGGACTGTTGATCATTTGCCAAAGGGAAGTACAAGTACCAGTCCTCAGACAAAAGAAACACTATACTATTTATAGGACAGTAGAAACACAAGTCATATAGAGCTGTAAAAATTCCAGCGAGATGGAGGCTGTGAATAGGACTATGAGTGAACTCCCTCCACCAGACACCATAACCAGCACATTAGTTAAGAAGCTTTCCATCCCACAGGGAAATGTGATGAATCGTGCTATTACTGCTTTTCTCCAGGTTCTTTTTGCAGATATTGAGTACAGGCACTTCAGGCCCTTCAGAAATAATTTCTTGCTGACGTTAACACTGTATCCCTTAAACCTTCTAATATTGTTTTAACAGCCTTTCACGAGAAAACAACATCAGATAACGGATGGGTTTTATTTCATGTCCCATGTTCACTATTAATACATGACCATGACACTAAGTCTCACATTCATCATCCCATTCAGTCTCAGGAGAATCTATCTATAGTATTTATTTTGTGCCTGTATAATTACATTTGCAGATTTACATCACTCACCCATATTTTTAATGGGAAGACGTCAGTATCATGCTTCAACACATTAGAAACATGAGATTTTTGAGGAAAGTGATATAAGTGAATAATGAAAAGAAACATTCGGAGATTTGGCAGTAAAACGAACTTTTGAAAACGTTCATATGCGTATGGTCCATGATCATCACTTTGACATTAATGAATTCAGAAATGAATTCCTCAAATTACTGTTTCACTGATAGTAATACCCAATACAACACTAAAATGCTGACATCGGTATCGGTAAGTACAAAAAAAATCGACAAGTCATTGCACACCAATATGGTACCATGAAAATAATGCCTTGTGTTTGGATTTTTATAGGCTAATGAGCTGCATGTCTTTTGGGGTATGTCTCCAATAATACAATTTGCGGCTTGAATTCTATTGAGGCATGTCGCTAGCATATTATTAAAATTATTTTTCCCCACATGCTTACTCAAACATTTGAGAATATAACGGTAACAAAGTTAGAATTGGTGACAACTATTTTATTCTCAGCACAGGAAGTTAATGTTTTCTAATCGATCGTTCTGTTTACCAAATTGTATTTAAAATCCAGTCATTAACTTAACATTTGCATAGAACCTGAGGCAACAATTGGGTGTCAGGTGCTTTACTGTGCTAAGCATGAATTCACTCACCTGAATGTAAACCAACACCATGACTTGGCACCACACCTCGTCAGTATTTGTATTAGTTTGCGTAATGTTGTGAAATTGTGAGTCCTACTGAGCTCTGTCCACTGCATGTGTAGAGTCACACTAAACCGGTACACGCTCTGAGCGGAAATGTAGCGACAGAATCTGAATACTGGATATTTTCTGGAGTTATGCCTAAACATAGCTACTGTTGTAAATTGAGTGTGGGCTCGGTGAAGAACTTTTTGAAAGGGATTTTGTGGAACGTTAAAGGCTTTGGAAGACGACTGACAAATACTGGAATCCTTTGGAGAACTCCCCTCTCTGAAGGGGATGAAGTTAGATGGTGAACAGGCAAAGTTTGGTGAGTGGAAATGACTGGTGTAGCTGCCTCACTATGCTGGAGGATGAAGTGGCTTTTGCCCAAGAGTTTGAAATGGAAAGGCAGCAGTGGTCCATTTAGTTTCAGAAGTATTATTCTACCTGCTTTCTTGCACAAGACGCTTGTGTGTATGCATGATTTTTTTTCTTTAATGGGAAGTCTTTGGTTGAGTCACTTGCCTATTGGTTTCACCGTTGGGAGACTTTAACCTGTCCTCACCTCAGTGGAGTTATTTGTTGATGTGGCGTACTGCCCTTTAACCTACAAAGTAAAATGACTAAACACCATGGACAAACGTGGAGTTTGATCACTTGCGTTCAAGGTTGTTGACGAGGGCACTCTGGAATTGTATAAAATCAGTGTGTCACCCAACAGGTTTTTTTTCTGGTTTCACGGGAATGGTGAATTCACTACTGTGTGATTACTGTTAACATTATGAGCTGCTTGTTCTGATTGGACATTTTTATTTAATTTGTTGGTTATATTTGTTATTTAGTTTTTTCAGAATGTAGGTTATTCTTCTTCTTCATGGGGAATTATTAACTGGCTCTTTCATTTTGCATATGTTGCACTGGTCATTTAACCATTCTTCAGTCTTTGGCGAAAAATATATAAAAAATGAAAATGATATTTCATAGACAAATGCAGATACCCTTGTCACACTTACTGTATGTATCTGTTTCTAGTCGCATCATAAAGTGTTAAACTGAACTAAGTAGTATGGTTGTCTGTCAGAAAGACCGCCAAACAACATAGAATGCTATCTTTGCCTAACCACTCTGAGTGTGGCAATGCATTTGCAATTGTGCTTGATGACTTACTTGTGCTTCTCAGATTTCTGTGATGCCATCATATGTGAATTCTACTTAGGTCAGCTTTTTGTCTTTACAAAACCAGCTTAAACAACACAACATACTGGGTCATTATTGCCTGAAGCAATAGCAGCATTCTCTATGAAGTACAGTGTGGGTGTCCAAACCGGTCTTTAAGGGATGCAGTAAGTGCTGGTTTTCAATCTACCCGATGAAGAGGATACATTTTCACCAATCTGATGTCTTTAATGTATAATCTGTTGACTGCAGTCAGATTTTGCTCGTTTCATCATAAATAGCCCATGCTGAATCAATTTGAACAAAAACTTGAACCTCCTGTGGTCCTTTGTGTAATACTTTGGACACCCCTTAAGTACAGTTTAAAATAAATAATGTAGAAGATTGACATTTAAACACCTTTTAGTTCAACCCCACGTTTTCCACCATCTCTGAGACATTCAATAACGCACAGAAAAATTGACAGCATGAGTTTTGTCACGTTACCATCTGAAGAAGGTTGTCATATAGGTGCCTTCTCCCCACCCCCTTCATTGTGCCGCAGGTGATGGCAGCATGATGTTACCTCAGGTGTTGATTATCTTCCACACAATATGGCTTGCTTAATAAGATTTGTACGCAAGCTCATCACCTGTCATGGAATGCACATTTTTCTTGAAGAAGGGCATTTTTTTTCACTTGAAGCTTCCAGATCATTTTATCAGCATGGAATATAAATGAGTGACAACCTGCAAGAGGTCCAAATGGAATATAGCATGCTCTGCATGTGATCTGAAACTGCAAAGAGGCTGAGCACATTCATTTTGGAACCAGCTTATCTTTTCTAATAAGGTGATCTAGAATTGGTGAAATAGGTGTAACAACATTAGCGACAGCATTAGCCGTTAACAGGATTTTATGATGCGTTATGGATGGGCTCTCACCACTCTAAAATCATGATGGTGATGTACATTCAGTCCTTATGTCAACCTACCCAATCATCAGATTTGTGTCTCTACTCTATGTATGATTGCAGCACATGCTGTAAATGATGATGAATATAAAGTATAGATGTGCTTTTAAAGGGCTATTATCTACAGTTTGTTTTACAATGCTAGTACAGGCCAACCTAATTTGCAAAAAGACCATCCTATGCCTTTTTTTTGCTAAATATGTTTGTGTGCTATTTTTTTTCTTTGCTTTTGGGCAAATGCCTCCATTTCACATTTTAATGATGATTTAATTTGGTTGGTCGTATCACATTTTAGTATCCTTTATATTTTTGCATGCAGACTTGATCTAGGTATTGTTTGCAAACTTATTAAATACAAGGCATATTTTTAAAAATGCAATAATTATTATCTTAATGGATGTGAGGATATTTTGGGTAATTTATTGGATTAAAAAAGGTTTTATCATGAACTCCATAACTAGACCGATATAGATCAGATTTTTTATTCTTTTTTTCACATAGTTATGTATGTTTATTATTTGATAATCATCCTCCTCGAGCTAGGTTGTGACAGGAGTACACTGTTATCCTATGCTGCAAAGGTTAGTTGTCAGAGATACAGAATGCACGTATAATACCCACACTCAGACAAAGTATATGAATTCCTTTGAGATCAGTTTTAAATAACCTACCTGTATTCACCAATCTATTTGCATGTATGCACGCTGCATAATTGACAACAGCTACAATAAAAAATAATAGATACTGCACGTTAAAAAGCCCACAAAAAGATCAGTTTCTTTTGTGTTTTTATATCACCTGAAACAGTAGAGTAGAGACAGGCAGGGATGGCCTCAAGTATGTGGTACCTAACAATTCTACCCACATGTCATAACTACGACCTCATTCCAGTTTCTTGGAATCATTGCTTAATCTTTCCGAAGCAAATTTTATCAAAGGATTACTTTTAATCCCCAATGCACACTAGTGCTGAGCCCTCAAAAGAATTGTCCTTGGGGAAAATTGACTACCAGCTATTGACTTGCATGTTTTTAAAAATATATATATATATATATATTTTTAAAAAGGTTAAGTTTAATTTCCACAGAGATTTTTTTTCTACAACAAATAACATTTGGAATATCTATTCAAATAGCTAGCTGATATACCTTTTGCTGTTTAAAGAAAAACAACCAAAAAGCTAAAGTAGAAAGAATAAAAGAAAAGCAATAAAAGTGCAAGATGGTAAGCCGAAGGCCAAGGGATTAATCTTTTTCACCCTCAAATCCATCTTCAAAATGTGGAATTGTACTCTGCTGTGGTTTGCTCTTAAATTGTAAAACAAACCTGCTGCTCAGGGATGTGCACATTTCCATGTTCCTTTAGTGATGTCGTTTTGACAAAAAGTACAAGTGAAAATGTAGGGCTGTGTGTCCTGTATTTAAAATCAGTCATAAAATTGAAGTTTGGACACGCGTGTTTACATAAATCATTTTTATATTTACCCTTGCAGTGAGTATTCATCAGGTAGACTTTGAGCATGATCGTTCATCAATTAAAGAGTGGAATGGAAAAAAAAAACAGCATGAGTTGAGTAGGCGGATTTGTTCTTCCCCTTCCTTTAGATCCTCTAAATTCCAAAGATATTTCCAATTGCGATATCGTCTATCTCACACAGTGAGTTGTAGACACTGTAGATGATAGCATCTGCAGCCATGAGCCAACACACAGAGATTGTTGTGGAATGTGAAGATATACCCTATCTTTCTCTCTGATCAGTTGTCTCCACACAGCTACGTCAAGTGTCACTTTAACCCTGCTCTCTCTCAAGTTCGTTTGTCATTGCTGCAGGGTCTTGAAGCATGTAATTGCCTCACTTCCAGGCATGTAGTGTAAAAGTCAGTTGGGTGGATGTGGATCCCTTGGTATATCAATGTCTGATGGCAGGGAGCGATTCATGTACTGATCAGCATGGTTAGATTAAAGTGTTACATAGAGTCAGGTGTTTGACGTATTTGATGTCATGCTCTGGTGGAGCCCAGAATATCCTTAAATAACAAATATAATGATATATCATAATGAATTAATATTTATTATTATAGATAGAATAGTAATGAATATGATTTTAGTGGCTTGCAGATTTTGATCTATATGTAGAATACAAGCCTCCATTATAATTTTTGTTTTATCTGTAATGCCGATGAGCTTTTCTATTTTCAACCAAACGATACATTACAATGCAGTATATAACTGTCATAGACCACCAGTCTTGATGGAAAATCCAGATAAGACCAATACCATAAAAATGTTTTGTCTGTGGTGTTTCTATGTTCTCCCTGTGCCTGTGCGGGTTTTTTTTTTTTTGCCCGGGTACTCCCGTTTCCTCCTACAGTCCAAAAACATGCTAATTGAACACTTGAAATTGTCCTTAAGTATGAGTGTGTGTGCTTGTGTGTGTGTGAATTGGTGTCACTATGCCCTGCGATTGGCTGGCAATGAATCAGCAGCCCCACGACCCTCTGGGGATAAGTATGGAGAATGAATGGATGAATAATAGAGATTGGCATGGTCTGACTTCTAAAGCGCATGAAAGATATACTGCCTTTGAAGTTGGACAGAGGAAATCATTATTCACCGGATGAAAACTTGATTTGAAAGGAATACTCATTGTTAATTCAAAAAATTGAGTTTGACTTCAGAAAGGCCACATTATTTTAATGTGTATTTTTTTGCCCTCCAGTTCTCCTTATATGTTCTGCACTGTGATTGTTGTTTTATCAGATCAGAGGGTCATAAATGACCATCTTGACATGTGCAGCACTCACATGTAGTGTTAAAACGGTTGCTTTTGGAAAAAAGAATGCATAGCTACCACTGTATTTCCATTTAAACTATTTCCTTTGCAACTGCTTTTTTGTTTCTTCTGAAAGGCATACATGACTTCAGCAAGACAAATATTTCTCCCAGGTGTAAAACAATAAATGGGATGTTGCTGAATCTTGTTTAAAAAAAAAATAGATTTTCTTTCTTTTATTTCCTATAACTAATATATCACTTTTTAATGTGACTTATTGAGGAAGGTTGAAATTAGCTACTAAACAGGAGTTGTCATGCATGAAAGGTGTTGTCCCCTTGAGAATACATTTCAGTGCATCACTAGTCAAACAAAACACGGTTCTCGATGAATGCAGCGTTTTTTGGAAAGAGAAATAAAAGGTTATAATTTGATGACAACTGCCCCATAAGTACTAGAGTGGTGGCTCACATCGACATTAAATTAAAATGCATTATTCCATGTTGTGACAACAATGGAGCACACTTATCAGCTATGACTGATTTTGTCACAAATTCCAATAGACTACAATACAACAATAGATGTTTTTTTAGAACAAACAAATCTATTCAAATGATTCAAATAGAAATATACATACAATATGACTCTTTCTAAGTCAGTTTTACTATGTATATAGTTTTGTTCAAACAATCCTAAGAAGTTATAGTGTGTATTTCTTTATTAGGAGAAATGCTACGGCATTAAAGCTCCATTTTTGTTGTATTCACCATTTGTCATCGGTGTGTGCCATTAGATAATAGGCCTTATTCACACAACATTGTCCCTAAGAGCTATAATGTCTTTTAGTTGACAAAAATGATGCCATTCACTGTTCTAAATCTTTAAAAGGGGCATGGGAAAAAACTCCAAACCCAATATGAGGGGAAAATTAAGAGGTGCTCTAGTTGGGGTAATTATGTTGCTATGTAACTGCACTCATCATCATAGCAATGTGCACTGCAGCAGAATGTATAAATTAAGCCTACACTAATATAATGAGTCTAAACTACATTAGATGTAACCTCTGGAGGTCCTGTGTTAGTGTTGCTGCTCCATCATGTCAAGGCTGTTCACGCCTTCTGTGCAGACAGGCTGTAGTCATGGCAGTGCCACCACAGCAGATCTAACAAATGCACCCACAAGCACATGCACGGTGTCATTTACTGTCGAATTTTTACCTCTTACGTTAGCCAAGTCAAATTTCAAATACCTAATGGCCATTGCCACCCTGTGTAAAACTGTTTTTTTTTTATTTATTTAAAGATTTGCTCTCTAATTTTTTTTTTTTTTAATGGGAGAAAAGGAAGGGGAATCTGACAGAGACAGACTGAGGATTTTTATTCATGTACCATCTAAAAACAACTTTTTAATATAAATTAGGATGAAATTTAAAGGTTAGTGCCGGTGTTATTAAACCACCCAACTGGTATCTACGGTACACTATATGCACAGGTCTAGCATTGCGTTTAATGTCATTTGATGTTGAATTGAGGCATTGCACTTCCTGCCTTTGCATCAGAACAAAAGTTTTAAAAAAGCGAACTGGAATGCCGCGTGAATAGCAGAAATTGCTGAACTATGGCAGCAAGTGGAAACTGCTAGGCGCCACAGTATGTCTGCTACAAGTTTTCCGAGTTGGCTTGTTGAGTCATTGCCTCCCATGTCGAGTCAAATTGAGGACTCGGCAGGCATTAACAAGTGAAGTCCAAGTTTTTGGTTTTTACTTCAATTCCAAGTTGAGTCAATAAAGTTGCTATGTTTTAAGTTCAATTGTATCCTCTACAAATCCACCATCACTCTCAAATTTGTCTTAATTTGCAGAACAAAAAAGGAAAGTAACGCTGATGAAGTCAGAAAAACGGGTTTCAAAATAGATGACAAGGTCTTAAATCTGAAAACTAGGATACAGGAACAGATGGGTTGCTTTTATGATTTGGCAATGCTGATATTTTTGAGCAACAATTTTTTAAAGACAGATCATATATCCTAAGAGATGCATTGAAATCGGTTTATCACTTGGTATCACTTTGCTTTCTGCTTCCACAATGCTGCCCCGCGAAGTCTGCTGTATTATTGAAAAGGTCAATTTAATCCATTGTACCTCAACCTTAGAAGTAGGAAATGACATTCACTGATACCAATTGCAAGTCTGTCTTCAAGTTACTGTGCAAATGCACTGATTTTGTTTGGCAGTCATTCACTACACGAATGGCCAACACTGAAGTTTCAATTTGCTGTTTCAGTGAACTTTAATCACAATGGGACAAAGCATGTTTAGGACAGTCAGATGAAATTGAAGTGGAGATGGATGATGGTGAGCCCACATTTTTTTAGGTCCATGCCCACACATCAGATGCCATTAGCATCCATTTAGCCAACTTGTCACTAACAAATCCATATAAATTCAGCTTTTTTGAAATTTTTATGATATTTGAATTGGACTAATAGCAGTTTAAATGAAAACCCAACTAGTGTAATTCTCCGACACAACTTTATTCTCAAACACTTTGGCTGGTACTTTTGTGAGTATCTATTTTATGGATTTTGACAGGCTAATGAGAAGCATGTCTTTTGAAATTTGTGACTGGACATTTCGTCGGCGGACACTTCGTCGCCGGACGCTTTGTCCCTGGACGGTTTGTCGAACGGATGCTTCGTCGCCGGACAGTTCGTCGACCGGACAGTTCGTCGACGGACAATTCATCGCCAGACACTTCATCGCCAGACCTAACCTTAACCACTATTAAAGAAGAGAAAGGAAATTCACATATTCTTTATGAAAGAAAATAAAACAGCAAAAACTCGCTCGACAACACAAACACATTAACATTCAGGCGAGTGCGTACTAAATGGGCTCGTCTCTAAACACTATGCACGAAACGGTTCCTACGTTAAACGGTTCCTACGTTAAACGGTTCCTACATTGAGCGCTCCATTTTCAAAATAAAAGGCAAAAAATTAAAATATTTTATTAAAATTTGGATTAAAAAGAAGATCAAGGAAATTCACGTATTCTTCGTCGTTTTCATTCTTTTTCTTTTTGCTTGGTATTCCCATAGGTATCGTGTATACAGACTAGATTTCCGATGCGCGTTGTGAGGCAACGGAGCTAGACGTCGTCGCTTGTCGGCCATTTTAAGAACAGGCCCATTCGCTCCTATTAATAGAGTCAATAGAATTTGTTCTTTGAAAGGACAATAGATTGCTTGATTTAAAATCAAACATGTGCGTCAATATCAAAGTCAGAGATGCAGTATTTTTGGCATACTTCATAACAAATATCAGCATCCAGTCAGAATCGTAGACACATCAATTCGCGATTAAAAACCAAACAGTTAGTAGTAATTTAGTGGAGTCACTCAGTGCCCCCCGAGGAACCGTTTCGTGCGTAGTCTGTTTAGACACGAGCACATTTAGCACTTGCACACGCCCAAATGTTTGTGTTTGTGTTGTCGAGCGGGTTTTTGCTGTTTTATTTTCTTTAATAAAGAATATGTGAATTTCCTTTGTCTTCTTTAATAGTGGTTAAGGTTAGTGGTTAAGGTTAGGCGAACGAAGTGTCCGGCGACGAATTGTCCGTTCGACGAACCGTCTGGGTACCTTGAAATTAAGACATCGTCAAAGAATGCAGCTTGTAGTGCGATTGACAGAATATATGAACAGATACAATTTTCTTGTCAAATTTGGTGGGTGTGACTTGTAGTCAGGTGTCCTTATTGGCTGAAAATTACAGTACTCAGTCAAGCAATCAGTCAGTAAAATATACACGGATATTTTGGGCCTCGGCAATTGCTAACTGTATATGGCTCTTGGGCAGTTGTTTGGACACCCGTTGACTAACTTTCTATTTTTCGTACAGTTCTTCTTCGTGAGGAGGTAGCCCAACTGCAGGAAGAGGTGCAGCTGCTGCGCCAGATGAAAGATATGTGGGGTAAGGACCTGGAGGAGAGCCAAGGAGGATGCTCGGCCGACGTGCTCTCAGCCTCCGAGCTCCGCATGCAGCTGGCCCAAAAGGAGCAAGAGCTAAACCGAGCCAAGGAGGCTTTGCAAGGTCAGAACTTGAGCACGGCAACAAATAACTGCATTTAATCTTTAAAACACAACCACTTTTATAACTTAAAAGCATACAGTGGCGGTTGTGTCAAGTTTAAGAGAGCCTGCTCAATGGCATTTGAGCAAGGCAGTGTTTTGGAGTGTATTCAGCCTGAAGCATTAAAGATACGACTGCTAGTATGTGGAAATAAAATACAAACTACTGGAATATCTCTTGAAATCTGTATTTTCTCAGAATTCAAACTAAGCAATAATAAATCCTTGCACTCGTAAGGAATGTATCAAAACAGACAAAGAACCTAATGCATGTTATGACAGTATTCATCTGCCTATATACAGGCTTTAAGAGGGGAATTTGACTTGACTTGCATGGTACGGAAACGTTAAGCAAGGGGAATCTAGTTTACCACTAAGACAGCGTGTGAAATAGGAAAAGAGGAAATTGGCATTTATACTGTTAGCTGGGGGTAAATTGAAAAGGCAATGTAAGAAAACAGTCACCTTGAGCAGAGTGTAGACTTTAAGTGCATATGTGATCTTATAGAGTAGGTTCGACTTACCAAATAATTAGTTAATCAATCCCATGCTTGATTACTTTTACCCACATGAAAAATCATCTGAGTGGTGTCTTACGACCTCAATTCTGACTCTGTTTTTATTCATATTTCACAAAATGTCCATTGGAACTGGGCTTGATGTTTTTTAATGAAAAACAAGTGACTACTTTAGGTGAATTGGACTCACAAAATACTGAACAACTTTTACTTTAAAAATATTCCTGCTCTACAGTAGGTATACTGCAGGTGTGTAGGTTTGCCAAACGTCCGCATGTGATGGAGGTAATGCCAGTGTCAATTATTGCTTTGACATCTTGGTTCACGAGCACAAGATGATCAACCAATTCATCTCTGTTCATTAAACATTCAAAGGTTGTAGATGCCCTGACCGTCAATGGTCTCTTATACCGGTCACAGTGGGCATCTTGTCTTGGCAGATGGCTGTTGCCCAACAATCCCAGTTGCAGTTTATGAAGTAGTCACAGTTGTCGGCTCAACAGCATCTTTGAGTTCACTGAGGCAGGTGCACAGAGATTTTATCTCTGCCTCGTCTTTTTCCTAACCTAAGAAGGGGAAGATGTATCCTTCCGTTGGAGGGCAAATAAATTTGTTTTGATTGAATACCATTCTCCCCCACTGTTTCATACTTAAGAGGTCAAAATGAGTGTGTAACCTAGTTGAAGTTTGTCATCTCTGTAGTTTGTATTTTTGATGCAATTGCTTTTGTATGTCAAAACCCTCTGCAAACACTCACTTAGAAATCCGATACGTGTTATGTCGTACCATCCCTTATTGTCCCATTACCTGCCCAATTTGCCCAATTTGTATGTCGTGCACACCAACTCACTAATGGTCAATCTCCATCTTATTACAACACAAACACACACACTCGCCAATGACGAATCAGAGCAGAGTTTAAATATCATCATAAAATATTTAAATTTTACCCGGTCAACGGCATATTAATGAGAGAAAACTGTTTGTCGAGCTTGAAATGAGCATTGTGGGTATTTTCCCTCCAAATTGTCTTGATAAGCATGATCAAATGACCTCAAAGATTATTTAAAACAAAACAACAACCTTAAGGTTACCTTTAAACACTGGGCCAACCAATTACGAGACTACGCCAAGTAAGAAACGAATAACATCTTGTGTCAATTTATTTTATTCATTCAAAAGCTGGTTAATGTACTTTGGTTTTGATGATTAGGGTTTGATTCATTTGTGTATTAGGTGGGTGAAGACTTGGAGATAAGTGGAGTTAGACCAGAGACTGCAATGGGCAGGGAGAGACAGAAAAGGTTGAGTTACTAAGGCAACCTTTCAATGCGTTTATGAAAGCAACAGAGGAAGAAAAATCATTATTTTTCAAGTGGTCCTCCAAAAATACATAATCACACTGTGTTAGAATGTGAGAGACATCTTTATTCGTTGTCTTGGGTTTTAGAGCAGCCACACCAGATGAAACTTGGAGAAGTTTGAAAAGTTCATTTGCAGGCACGCAGTTGGCTGAAAAGGAAAATGAGGTATACTAAGGAAAAATGACATGATCATATATTGCTCGTTGTGGCACGGTGTTGAGGGTGTGGCACGTCCGCCTCGCAGTTCTGAGATCGAAGATTCAATCCCTGGTATGTTCTCACCTTCCTGTGTTGAGTTAGAATGTTCTCCCAGTGCCTGTGTGGGTTTTCTCCGGGTACTCCGTTTTCCCCCATCCTGCCAAAAATGATGGTTTATTGCATGTGAAAATGTAAAAAAAATAGCCTTGGGAATTGGGAATGATGTTGCGGAGGATACTTCGTCATTCTAATGAGTTTGTGCTTACCCACAATGCAGTGCCCATCCGCTTTTTCACTCCTTTTTTCAGCCATGAAGTCTGACCGCAAGCGTCTTAAGGCCGAAAAGGCAGACCTAGTGAACCAGATGCAGCAACTTTATTCTACACTGGAGAGCCGGGAGGATCAGCTCCGTGATTTCATCCGAAACTACGACCAACATAGAAAAGTACAACATGATATGCCTCATCATTTCTTTTAATTTATCACCATGTAGGTACAATGCATTATTGTTTGAGTGGGCACAGTTATCTTTTGTTAGCTTTTTGGAGTTTGGAGTAAATACAGAGACTGGTTCCAAAACATGGGCACTAATGTTTCCCCAATGTTTATTGGGCCATAGTTTTAGGTACCTATTGGGTTTAAAAATATAACTCATAGGCTGCATTGACAGTGTTAATTATGTGCTAATTTAATTGAACACAAACCTATTACTCTGTGATAATCAGGTGGACACACGGGGCAGATACCTTCTTTCTCCTAGTGCAGTGGTCTCAAACCGGTCCTCAAAGGGCCGCAGTGGGTGCAGGTTTCTATTCCAACTCAACAAGAGGATACCTTTTGCAAGTGTAATCAGTTAATCAGTTGATTGCAGCCAGGTGCTACTTATTTTAGAAGACACCTGATTGGTTAAAATGTCGGCACTGGATCGGTTGGAACAAAAACCAGGACCCACTGCGGCCCTCGGCGGAATCGGTTTGAGACACCTATCCTAGTGGAAGAGCATTGTTTTCTGCTGGCCACTAGATCAACAAGGACTAATTGGGTGGCTTGCTTCAGTGATAGAGTAGTCGTTCCCCAACCTAGTGGTTGGGGGCTCGTTTCCCTACTGTGCTGACTTTTTCCAAGCATACTTGTGCAAGATACTGAACCCTACTAAGGTCCTGACACTGTGTTATCCGTTGTTAAACGAGGATTATCTAGTGTGCCTTGAAAAATCTTTTGAAGTATAAGTGCATATAATTATATGAAATAGACTAGAGTAGATTAGTGTGATGTTAGGAAAGTACTGTTCATGGTGCCCGGGTGGAATATTTTAATTTTACATTATACATACTTAAAAAATTAATAATAATAAAATAGGGGGAGCAGAACTTGGAATTTGAGATCCACCTATTTCACTTGCCTTGTCAGGTTTTGATAGAAAAGTAAAATGATTATTGCCATAGATCTCTCTGTCAGTAAAATGTGTATTTTTTTTGTCAGCCAATTGCATGTTCTTGTTATTATGATACATACGCACCGACTACACTCTGTGGTTTTCCAACAGGAAAGCGAGGATGCAGTAAAGGCCCTTGCCAAAGAGAAGGACATGTTGGAGAGAGAAAAGTGGGACCTGCGACGGCAGACCAAGGAAGCCACCGAGCACATGGGAATGCTGCGGACACAGCTGGATCTCAAGGAAAACCGTATTAAGGAGCTGGAGGCTGAACTCGCTATGGTAAGAAGGGGCATGTAGAAATCAAACATTTCTGAATTGGAGTTTAAGTACTTGGTCTCACACACACACACACACACTCACCTCAATCCATTGTTGTTTTTGTGTCACAGTTCTTTAATCCTATTTTTAATCTGGATCTGAATTTTAAAAAAGTAGTAAATTAAAATACACAGTACTGTTATTTCCAGTGTATGACATGCTCTCTGGATGGTCTATCATAAGTGAAATATGTTGCAGTGTGTTTTAAATGTGTAGGAGAATTAACGTGTAGTACACTTTATTTAAAATAGTTGCTATTGAATCGATACTACCTGTGGCACTTGTAACAAAATGCTGGAATCCATTCACCTCAAATGCCTCACAATTAACAATCCCACAAAACATCTCATTTATATTTATCCACTATTCATTATTATGCCCCTTCGTTTCATGAATAACAAGGTTGATGAGATTGTAGAATTTGTTTTATCCTTCCTACAAACAAGCACGATACAAAAGACCCCTTTCTATAATCGTACCATGGGTTAATCCAGGTTATTAATACTAAATCCAGTAAATCATTTGAATGTGCAGTATAGTCCTCCCACGTGTTTCCATCCCATTTAGATGAGTAACTGTGTCAATCAAAGAATGGAGTTCCGGGTGTTTGAGCGGCTCGGGGACAGGGACTTCTCCCCGAGGGTCATGGCGGTAAGATGTACCCGTTTTTTCGAGCTTTGACGTTGACCTCCGTTAACCCCTTCTTGATCCTTGGAAATATGCCCTAATTATTGTTGTGGAAATGTATTTGATCAATCCCCAGCTCACCCTAAATCAACCCTGTCATTTAACCAACTCTGATCCCGAGGATTCCCCTTTGTGATTGATATGAATGTGATTTAGCAGAAAAAAGACACTAGTAGTGTGACCACTAATACATGGTTGTGATTCTAATGTTTTGCTCTGCATGTCAGCTCCTTGTGATTAGTGATTGATCGTTGTAATGAAGTATGGCGATTGATTGCAAGGGATTTTGGCTGTGTTGATTTGTAAAGACGAACACATTTAAGGCCTACTTTAAAAACTGAGGTTTACTTAGCAGATCATACCACAGAAAGAGTCTGGGACATTCATCCTACGTAAGAGGAAATGAGTACTACTTTCTCCAGGAAAAGGGGAAAAAAAAGAAAATTACAGTATTCTCTCTCTCGTGCTTCTCTTGAACCTCTCCCAGTGTCCAGTTGGAATATATGTTATTAATAAATAGTGCATACTGAAGTGAAATTATATTTAGTGTCTTCTAGCACCACAAAAATATGTAAATTAGATTTCTTTTTCTTGCCCACATTGAATTGAATTGAATGTTTTTATTTTCATTACACAGGTATGATGAGATTTAAAGCTTTCACCGTGTAGTGCACAAATAACAACAAACTTGCAAATAACTCATTAATAAATAAGAAATGAAGAAATAAGTAGTTCAAGTGAGGTCAGCATAGCGGAGCGGGCTTGTTCCGTCTGAAGTCCAGGATGAGTTCCATGGTTTTGGAGACGTCTCCAAAACCATAGAAGAAGCCCGCTCTGCTGTGCTGACCTCACTTGGACTACTTATCTATTGATTATTTATTTGTTTTGTCTGTTTGTTGTTATTTGTGCACTACGTGGTGAAAGCTTTAAAACTCATTTTACTTGTATAATGACAATAACAGCATTCAATTCATTCATCCATCTCTTGTTAATCGGCGGAAATCTCACTATACTACTTCAAATCATTTCAAATGTGTGTCATCTTTATGCCACGAGAGAACACACCCGCACACGTGTGAGTAACCCTTCATAAAACATGCACCTAAATCTAATTTCTCTGTTTTCCCTACCTCTAAGGCCAAACAGTCACTAGCCACCCTGACCAAGGACGTGCCGAAACGTCATTCCCTGGCAATGCCAACAGAGACCGTTGTCAACGGCAACAACCAGGAGTGGGTGATGCAGGCTGACCTTCCCCTCACTGCTGCCATCAGACAGAGTCAGCAGACCCTCTATGTGCACACGGGCCATCCCACCGACAGACAAGGTAAATGGAGACTGGTTGATCTGCTGCATGCATGTGACTGTGCTGTTGTTATCCATCATGTCATGCCCTTTTTGGATAAAGCAGTAGGGTTAAATATGTACACCTTTCCTCGCGCTTTCCAGATGTCTTTCTATTAGTTTGATGTTCAAATCAAACCAAGTGAGGTGGTCGATCCACTTACGTCGAACATGAAAGGAAGATAGGAAACTTTTTTTTAATTATTTCTTTTTTTGTGCTAGTGACTCTGCTATTGCATTCAACTGATCACACTAGAAAAGGTGTCCTCTTGTTCAGTTTGAATGAAAACCTGCACCCGCTGCAGCCTTGTAAACTTGGTCAAAACCACAGGAACCATTTGACCTCTGTCATTGCCTACCAAGGATACATTACAAAGTGCTGAAAGTAAGTTTTTCTGGCTACCCAAGTCTTATTGGCCACCAAGTTTCACCGATAAATTGTTTAAAAATCAGTGTTTATTTCCTCGATTTATTTTTTTATTTCTTATTTTTATTCACACTTGGTGTGTTCATGGGGTGAAAATTACGAAGTTCACATACCTTTTTAAATGGGTCAACATTTCCAAGTAGTGTATTCTCTCTATTGCATATCATGGCACTGATCTATCCATTTTAGGAGAGAGCAGCAATGATAGTGTCTTGTCTTCACACTTCAAACGTATACACAAGAAAAGAAAACATCTGGGGACTGATATGCGGTACTTCAAACCGTCAATAATGGCACCAAATACTTTATTAATAGTCGACATTCATTTCCTCAACTACCAAAAATAAATCTTCAGTTGAGCAACTCCTACATGAGTAGAAATCATGAAATAGATGTCACTAAGGTGCGTATGTCAGTCTCATTGTTGCTTGGCAACTACACGATGCATGAATGTTTTGGCTTTTGATTTGGTAATATATCTTCATGCGTATGAGTGTAAAGAATCACAATCACTTTTAGCCAGTTTGTTGCATCAAATACCACAGCCCACCTGCAGGCAAACAAAATCAAGCTTTCCCCCCTCCTGCCCTCGATGTCATCCCATCTAGTGGCCTCTGTGCGGGTGAGCCCGTGCCACTCGCGTCAACCCTCCTTCATCTCTGACGCCTCAGCTGTGGAGGGAGACAGGTCATCTACACCTAGTGACATCAACTCCCCACGCCATCGGACTCACTCACTCTGCAATGTAAGAGATGCCCACCATTGTTTTTAGCACAAAAGAACTAGACTCTAGAAAATGTCTGAAAACTGAAAAATAACTGTTCATTTCCATTGCCTCAAAATAGGTATTTACTTTTTATTTATTTTTTTAATTTTATTTTATTTTTTTACATTTTTTAATAGAAACTCAGAACTGTTTTAGTCAGAAGGATTATATCAAAGAACTAAAAATTGAATAAAAAATGCAAGTAAATTAATACTATGGTTTCAATTGCAGTAGTTTATGGTGGTCAAATCTTCATACCTTGTTCTTAAACCAATGATTCCCAACCCAAGTGGATCCTAGTGAAGAATTTTATTTGCACTTGTGTGACATTTCCCTACTTGCATTAGCACTTTATGTACCTTGGATCCATAAAGGAGTATGCTAGTCTGAACACGCAGTAGATCCAAGTGAGTGAAACTGTTGTGCTTTGTGTAAACAGGCTTCTGCTGCATTTGTATGCGCTCGCCTGGCAGCATGACAAATGTCACTTCACGTCTTGTCTTGTCTTGCCATTTATCACAAGCATCTTTTTTTTTCTCCATCTTTCATCGCGCCTTCTTTTTCTTGTCCCTTCAGTCTCTAGAAGATCTGGAGGTGGCCAAGTGTAAGAAGAAGAAAGACAAGATGGGCCTGGGTTCATTGTCGCGAGTCTTTGCCCGAGGAAAGCAGCGCAAGTCTCTGGACCCGGGTCTGTTTGATGGTACTGCAACACCTGATTATTACATAGAGGAGGATGCAGACTGGTAAAGCGCCTTTGTGGAAATTATCAGAGGACGGCATCGTGTTAATGTGTGCGAGACAGAGCGCATGTAGTATATCAGTACGTGGAAGTGGGTGTGACTGAGCACATTGCACCATGTATGTGATATACATTCTTGTAAATAGAGCGCGACAACATGGTGTAGTATAGTAGTTTCAATGCTCTATTTTGATTTTCACTCAACTGCAAACTTGAAGGACTGCTGTACGTGTAAATAACAACATTTGATGTGCACTTTGTGTGTGTGCGTGTGTTGGTGTGTGTGAACATCTCCTTGTCCTGAATGCCTTTTCTTATTTTTGATATGTAATCCTGACTACCGTTTAATCCCCTTCCGCATTTACTGTCCTGCTTGGATACCACCACCACCCCCCCCCCCCCTTCCTCCTTCCACAATTCCATGATAAGAACGGCTTTCCTGAGGGCGACATGCAGACCCCCTTAAATCCATTCCATTCTCTCTACAGTCAGAAAAAATGCGCAGGCGCCTCTTTTAGCAGGATGAATCTTTCACTCAAGGCACTTTGTTCCCTAGCAACACAAGGCCCAGCAGGAATTGTGGGAAATGTGATTTCTATCTGTTCAGATAGAAGCTTTATACGTGCCATACTGTGCCATGCATGCACATAATGTAACTGCTACCCTACAATGCATGCGACACTGACTCCACTGTCAAGTAGGTGAACTAACAACTGGGTGCTGTAAGAGAGGTCAGTTAACTCTCAACACATTATTGACTCCATTTGTCAAATGGTTAGATAATTGTCATGCATAGTAACAAACAAAACACGTGAAAGGATTCTCTTTAAATACACAGAGTGCGAAATATGAAATAATGCTAAGCAGAGGTAAACCTTTTAAAAAAAAATAACAGCCTTGACAAATTCAGACAATATTGCTTTGCTGCAGAAAATTTCTGCAAATACATTTGGGAATAGCCTGAAATCAATATTGCGATATAAAATTAACTGTAGAAAATAAACAACATATTGCTGTGTACATTTTAATACTGTATAGATACCACATAAAAATATATGTTCTTTGGGGACATCGCATTGCCTACGAACACAACAGAGTACTAAATGCTAGTGCCAAAGGTTTATTTTGCAAAATTGCAATTTAACAAATATTGAAAGGCTTTCATTTTAAATTATAAAATAAAACTTTGCTAAAATGCAGAAAACTTTTGGCATTCAGTCCTCGCTATTTTATACTATGCCAAATAGGATAGAATAAAGAATTCTATATTTTAAAAAAAAATCTGTTATGTACATAAGCAATTAAATGAATAATATGGAAAACTGCTTGCAAAATCACAACCAAAATGGATGCAAATGGCAGGTTTAAAAAAAAATGTGAAGCCAGCTTTGTCGAATATGTATTTATTGATGCTACAAAATACTGACCAATGTTGCTTAAGAATCTCATATCACTTTATTTCTCTGGGATTCCACCAGTAAACAACCCTGAATCAACACAAACATAGACTGCCCAATGAATGCAATGAGAAGCATTGGAGACCATCGTTTCCTTATTGCTCTTGCTAGATCACGAGGAATGGGAGTCGGCAATGTCAAGCTTTAGTAAATGTGCAGCAATCCCCAAAAATGTAAAAACATTACAAGTTGCTGTCAACATCAATCTCGTGCTCTGTTCCTCTTTGATAAGCCCCCAAGCCACTCATCTCTTCGAAGGTGGATGGCCAAATGTACAGACATTTCAATACTGTCTGCAGTATAAATACTGCCAAGTGGCCGCAGCATGCATTTGGTCTCACTTAATTTATGATTGTACAATTAAATAAATGGCCTGACCATTCACTCACTCCCAGTGCTTCAAGTTATGGTGGCTGAAACTCTTTTATTGCGATATCCCATTAATTAGTCAAAACTATACAGTTTTGGACCTCAAAAATCAATTGTTTTGTCTTCAATGTCAATTGCTGTGTGAAATCAGCAAAAATAGCTTAACATCTTGACTCCTTTTTTTGAAAATGGCTTTTTTTTAAAACTTTGTAACCACACTGAACATTGCTCGTGCTGCACTTTGCTGAATTGATGCATTGTTGCTGTACCATCCATCAAAACTAGAAAGCTGGCGTATCTGATCTAACCGTTAGAGTGCTGCCTCTGACGAGCAGAACGGCGAGTGCCTTGTGTGAAGTCAGGTACCTATATTACAAGGCTTGCGTATTTAATCTGGTCACATTTTTAATAAATTTAAGCTGAGGCTGAAGCCTAAAAAATGCTAATATTAATACTATATACAATTAGGTCATGTGGGATCAATTGATGTTTTTAAGATAATCTTTTTTTGTAAGTAATGCATCAATCATTATTAGGGCACGTCATTTACAAGAGGGAGTAGGTCACTATTTGTTCAAACAAAAGTCTAGTTATTAAAAAACAGGCACCAGTTAGATGTGCGTGTCAAATCACTACATATGCCCCTTACCGCCTCCTCAAAATTTAAAGCTATTATAATTGTGGTGAAGGCCAAAATTGGATTTGCACAAATAAAAAGGATACTATGGTCAGATTATTTACTTGCTTTTACTGGGTTGATCTGGAGCCTGCACTCCCTCGCCCCCAGGAAATCTTTTCTCCTGATGTTAATCTAACTTCACTTTCCCCTGCAACACTACTGCACGCATTATTGGGTGTGTGCAGCAGTGGCAACATTTAAAAAAAAAAAAAGAAACTTAAACTATAAAAGCAAATATGCAAAGGATTGTATGGGTAAGCGCTCCCAACTGTTTATTTCATGAAACATTTGAGGCATTCATTTTATTCTCTTCAAACTTTCAAAGTAGTCCAAGGTTTTGTTTTGTTTTTCCCGTTTTTAATGCCATTGGTGTTTTTTTTAATTGTTGTAAATGGGCCAACATTATAGAAAATTAATATGATTAAATAATTTTATTTAGAAATAGTTCTAGTCCAACAGAGTATGGACGTTTGTGAATTCCTCAGATGTATACATGTGACATTTTGAAAGCTCTGGTTAAGAAAAAAAAACACAAAATAAGTTGAGGGAAGAGTTCAGATCTAAATAAAATAAGTAAGATTATTTTAAAATAAAAATGAATTATGTTGAAATGTCATGTGGCTGTCCTCTCTGTCCCCGTGTGTTAATATATTAGAGTGTGTTCATTTGTCCTGGCTCTAATCCTTTGTGTGTGCATGTGTAGGAGGATGCTTTCAAATGGCCTCCTTTCCTCTCCGTCTGAAAGTGAGCACATATCTTTGACTTTTTGCTCTACGGATTTTTAATCAAAGGTGACATTGAGAAGGAAAGGACACCATGCTGGAAACATATGACGTACTGTAACTCATTTGTATTAACACATTGGTTCTCGACATGTGTTATCCCACAGGAGTTTCTTAGTGTTGCTTATTTGCTACCCAGATCTAAAGATATTAAATACAATGTTTTTTTAAATGTAAAATTTAAACAAGAGAAGGTATATGGATAATTTGTCTAAATTATATTTTATCATCAACCTTAAAAGCACTATAACTGTCCATGTTCTGTAATTAAACATTGCACTTCAGGTAATTTGATGCTCAAGAAAATGAAAGAAATTATTTTGACAATATTTTAAATTTTCTGGAAAATCAAACTTTAGCTTAAATAATAATACTACAATAATAATCAATTGCAATAACATCAATCTCTTTTTGAGTATTGAAACTAAATTAAAATGAACAATTACTGCCTGGCTCTCTAATGGCTAATTTCGAAACGGCAGGCAACAATTACTCCACAATTATTTAATGTCATCATCCACCCTGAGATATACATTTTGAGAATGTCAAATTGATTGCAATCAAGAGAGTGCAAAAGAGGTATCGAGCAAGTGATAGTCATAAAAGTTAGAAAAATGTTGTCCATTTCGTGATCAATTAGTTTGGGAGAATTTTGCCTACAGAAAATGGTTATTTGTATAAAAAGTCCTGAACATTGTAAAGAAGCTGACACTTTTAAAGCAGCCAACCTAGGCTTGTGTTGGAAAAACTGAGGATTCATTTACATATACATAATTAATTATGCTAAAATAAAGGCAACAAATGACAAATTTTACTTGCAGTATACCTTGGGTCCAACTTGTTCTTTTCAAGGAATTCCCTTAACAAGCACAAGTGTGACTGCTGGTCGTGCTGTCCTCTACTGGCTAACTTGTAAACTCTGCAAATAAGCCCTGATACAAAAATAAAAGGCAATAATTGGGCTCCGAGGGCCGATCAATATGGCCAGTGTAGCCATAGCTACAAAGTTTTAAGACAATCCATTCTCGAGTAATGGGTTAGGTCTTCAGTTAGTGCCATCAAGATGAAGTTCTACTACTTGACAGTTCATCAGCCTGTCAAAATGTTACATGAAGGAGGAGGTCCTACCCCTGAGACCCCAAACAACAGTTAAGAAGCACTGCTCTAATATACTAAAATCTTATCAAAGAATGCAATGTCAATAAGCCCGATTTCACGCAAAGAAGATGGGTCACACATTTTATTGGATCCATTTCCAATATATTGTATGTCGGTAAGCAATTGTAAATCGGTCAAAATTTCAGGTTTCTTCAGTTTTGATGATGCAGGTGCTTCTAATATTTTAGTTTGAATTAACCACAAAAGAATGATTAGGAAACAGCCCTTGGGCATTTTAAGTATATGCATAAGCATCCACCTCTCTGATCCCCACCTTGACTTTTTCTCTCTATCAGGCTACCAAGAAGATAAGAAAAATATTCGTTTAAACCAGTCTTGGACAAAATAGCAACTTTGTTTCTTGACTATGTTCAGGTGGCTATGTCTGCTCAAGTCATCTACCTAATCTATTAAAATTAATACATATATGCACTATGAAAAATAGATATATGGTTAATAACTACCGCTAGAATTTTTAGGACTTAGTCCAGGGTGTTTCCAGATGATAGCAGGGGTTCAATACCTCTGAAACTTGGCTACTACACTTCACTTTTTCCTCATTTGGGGATGTTTTAGAACTTTTTTCCTTAAAAACATACAACATAAGAAAAAAAAGTGGTTTTCATTGGACAAAGTATCTAAGTATTTGAGAATGAAAGATTTTTAAAAAGGAGTATTCCAGTAATGACATTTGTCATATTGGACTCTGACAATAACCAGGCCGCTTATTTAAATCCATGCATAACTGCACTTTTTATAGAAAAGGATGTGCTATTATATACCAGGCAATGTCCATACAGTATATAATGATGGATAGAGCTTCTGATATGTGAAGCAATTAATATTGATTCTTCCCTCCTATCCCATATGGTGAAAATTCAGAAGTCGAATCAATAAACCTGCAAGTATTTTCCTGTCATTTTGAGGAATATTGTGTCGTTTACCTTAGCTTCGCTTTCAAATGGATGACACTGACAGGAACAAGTGCATACGTATTGGTTTAAAAAGAAACGCCCAAAAAATCTTCGTCATTGGAAGCAATTGTGGCTTGACAATTATTAGCTCCACATTGTCCTCTACTGGTGAAACTGTTAGATCTCTCTGTCAATATTAGGAAACGTGATGCTACTCCTCACTTGGACCAAAATGTCACCTTTGCCCTCACTCACACAATGCCAACCACAAAACCCACTTGTCCTCCCCCCGTCTCCTCTCCTCTCATTCACCACCCACCCAGACTCAGACAGCCTGACCAGCCCAACACGCCTCAGCCTCATTTTACCGGATGGCCCTGAGGATCAGCTAGACCGCCTGCAGCAAGTGGAGCTGGCCAGGAGCACCCCCATGTCACAGTGGAGGGCGGGCACCGTGCAGGCCTGGCTTGAGGTCGTCATGGCGATGCCTATGTACATCCGCACCTGCTCGGAGAATGTCAAGAGCGGCAAGGTAAGAATTAAACTGATGTATACTAATACAAATATTTTTTTCATTAAACAAACTGCATACTACTAACTCCTCTCTCTCTTATTTACCTTAAAATGATTGTGACTTATGAATCAAACATAGCAGCATTCACGTAATCCTTGCTTTTGCAATGTATGTTTTTCTCCCATATAGGAGATGATGTATGTATGCAATGGCAAAAAGGCATGCATTCAATCAGTCAGATTTTGTTGATTTGTTTATGTTGAAGGTTTTATTGGCACTAACAGATGAAGACCTGGAGCTTGGTTTGGGCGTGAACAGTTTGATGCATCGTCGTAAACTCCGCCTTGCCATCGAAGACTACCGCGAGGCTGAGGATGGACGAGGGTGAGAAAAGTCTCACAAATTGCAAGTTTGAGGCTAAGGCTACCCCAATTGAGTCTAGTCAAAATCAACAGAAACTGTAATGCTTCAACATCAATTGCAAATGTATCAATAATATTTTTTAACAGATGCCTAGTTTAGCAATATAAAATACATTGTAACCACAAATCCTGGTCTGTTCAAGTGATGCTAATATTTGCCTGACCAGTCACATCTTATAGAAGAGTGGTCCCCAACCACCGGTCCGTGGACCGGTAACGGTCCGTGAGCCACCTAGTGCCGGTCCGTCACAGTAAAAAATATTAATGTTTTCAATCTCGCCCTCCAACTTGTATTGAGAACAGTTGTTATAGCAATAAGAAATCTTTGCTATTATGCTTGGGCCTTTTTTTGCCATCATGGGTGTCTTTCGTGCACCGACCCCACCCCAACACAATTTTGTCTTAAATTGTCACCCTCCCCATTAGCCAGTCCGCGAGAAAATAGAAAGAGCTTTACCGGTCCGCGGTTAGAAAAAGTTTGGGGACCGGTGTTATAGACAAACGATGTAAGGATGTGGTTTTTGGAGAAGAAAAAAATGTGTTTATGTCAAATTATTTTAAAATCTGTCTGGCTGTTCCCCTTAATCTGAAGAATTTGAGTGATTTGTTTATCAATACATTAAATATATTAAGGCTAAAACCAATTTAAAATCAAATGCGCCTATTCCCATTCAAAAATCATATGAATTCTCAGTGTCCATTTCCATACTATACACTCAGTAACCGAGTTAAAAAGTTAGCTGGGGGATTTGCCTGCAGCCACTTCTATCTAACACGCATCACAAACCCTAAACCCTGCACAGGTTGTCCAAGGCTGCAGACATGGACCACCACTGGGTGGCTAAGGCCTGGCTCAGTGATGTGGGCTTGCCTCAGTACTCGCAGGCATTCCACACCCACCTAGTTGATGGACGTGTGCTCCACTCGGTGACACGCCGTGACCTTGAACGCCACCTCAACGTCACCAAAAAGTTCCACTTGGTCAGCTTGCTACTGGGCATTGAGCTGCTGCACTTGCTTAATTTTGACAAAGACGTAAGTGACAGCACAACGTGAGACTTTTACAACTAGAAATATCTTGCTTGGGTGAAAAGTGCTCATTGAAATGCTTGGTAGGCATTGCAGGCCCGCCGGATACAGTGTGAGCACCAGAACGTAGATCCTTTGGTTTGGACCTCTCACCGTGTCATCAAATGGCTTAAAGATATTGACCTTAAGGTAGGAAGAGAGAGAGTAAAATTATGCTTAATCAAACATCATTATGACGTAGAGTACTTGTATTCAAAACCAATGAAGTGATCCTAATGTACAGTGCAGAATTTAGGAACGTTTTATCTACTACAATTAAACCTACATGTAAATTCCACATGGTAATGTGCACCTGTCACACCAGTCAAATTTAGGAACAAAACAATACATATAGAGCAAAATGTCTTCTACCAAAGAGCCATTCAAAGTGTGTTGTGGAAAGAAAATGCTGGGTTTTGCGACTTAGATTCAGCAACCCACAGTGCACTTATATGTGAAAATAGATAAATCAGAGGCCAGTATCGTCAAATAGAAGCAGAATAACCCGAAAGCAGAATAAATCAAACATTGATTGCAAGTACTAAACCTCTCTGTCCATCTGTGTAGGAATTCGCAGAGGGAGTCGCTAGCAGCGGAATCCACGGAGCTGTTATGGTACTGGAACCCAGTTTTTCCAGTGACACCTTGGCCACAATAATGGGAATTCCCAGCTCCAAGCACATGGTTCGTAGACACCTTGAAGAGGAGTTGTCAAATTTGATTGGCCTGGCCAGGTAATTTGGATTTTTGCCTCCAATATACTTTCATTCTCTCGCACCAATGACTTCTGTGGGAATATTGTTCTAGTAGAGTTAACTAAGCAATGTTGAATTAAACCTATTATTATTAATAGGACAGATGCTAAGCAAGACTTTGAACATTGCATTTTGGGAACACCCCCAACTCCCCGTCGCCAAAACTCCCCAACCAGGTCGCCCTCTGCCAGTCGGCACACAGATGATGAGGGCTCTCTAAGGAGAAGGGCTGTCAAGGTGGGGAATAGTATTGAACTAATCTTGTCTTTAACAACAAAAACAGTAAATATTCTTTTCAATATTTATTAATATTTCTGTTTGTATTGATAATTGTTGCTTTGCAAGTGATGAGTGAGTGTTTATTTGGGGAACAAGATGACCAGACAGTGAAGAGGTTACGCTGTTATTATCCTGAATATAGCTTTTCATTTTTGGTTCATTATTTTATTATTCCAATGCATTTTGGCATTGAAACTATTGCCAGAAGGCAAAGTTAGCCGGTGTATCAGTTTCATTTTCACAGAACTGCTTAACAACTTTGATCATTGAAACAGATTCAGAATTCTTATTGTTTAAGTAAAACTGTCTTCAGTATACCAATATAAATATTCATTATTTATTTATTTATATTTGCCAATCTAAAATATGGCTACCCGGACATTACATCGACGGACAGTTCGTTGCGGACATTTCATCCCCGGACGGTTCGTCGAATGGACGCTTCGTCGAATGGACGCTTCGTCGAATGGACGCTTCGTCGCTGGACATTTCGTCGACGGACAATTTTCGTTTTATTTATTGCCTTTTATTTTAATGTCAAAGTTCCTTTAAAAAATCTGAAGTAAAAACTCTCCCATGATTATAATTTTGAGAGAGAGAGATTACCTCGTTGATAATAATTATTTATGCAACAAAACAATCGTTCGCGAGGTTGAGGTTAGGTTAACCCTAACCCTAACCTTAACCACTATCCCCTAAACACTAACCTTAACCACTATCCCCTAACCCTAATTCTAACCACTAACCTTACGATTTGTCCATCGACGAAATGTCTGGCGACGAAACGCCGGCGACTAAATGTCCGGCGACGAAACGCGGCGACAAAATGTCCGGTCGATGAACTGTCCGGCGACGAAGTGTCTGTCGACGAAATGTCCGGTCACGAAAATATGGCTTGGCTACGCAAAGTTTCGAAAACAAATTCTTGATTTACAGCTGCTAAATAGTATACTCTATACTACTATCTTTTTAAACATATTTCTGCATATGGCACTCTTTTATTTTTATTTTTTGTTGCAGCCGCCAACGGGTTTCAGCCCAAAGGCACGCAATGGGCGGGATTTGATCTACCACAACAACTTTGGCTCCCTGCCCCGTGAGGCCAGGGAGCAAACGCCTCCCAGGACACAAGGGAGCCCCGTCCGAGCTTATGTCAACATTGGGGTCACCAATGTGTGAGGGTGTCAAAGTATGACACGGCTACTCTGACTGAGCCTGTCATGCAATATGTAGCATCATTGATCTCACTCAAAAACTACAGCGTTGTCATTATTTTTGTAATTGCTCTTTAGTCTGGACTAATTTGTACATTTGTATTAAAATAGGGTACTTGATGATTTAAAAAAAAATCACTGTAAGATGATCCTCATCAGCCTGCTTTAGAGCGTTGCTGTTTGTAACTTCAATGTAGCAAATCTTAATGAACAAATATGTTTTTGAGGATAATGTATTTCCACTGTGATCTTTCATTACACAAACAACCAATCGCGGGTCACACACAAAGTTGTTGACAAATGTTTCCATGTGAATTTAAAATGGATACCAGCTCTTTTTGACAGGTAACTGTATTTTTTGTCTTCATTATGAAGGAAAAGATAGCTGTTACATGTACTGTGGTATTGGAAGTCGAGCATAGGCGCAGGTGGTCAACTTGACACTAAATTTGAATGATGCAGCTTCCTAAATAGGGGGTCACAAAGGGGCATTAGAATAAAAGGACGAAAGGATATTAAAGATAACCGACTTGGCATCCGCAACTGCACGTTTGTATTATCTTCTCTATTCTTTTATCAGGTGATTGGCTGAGGTCATTATTTCAGCAAACAGAATAGGTTTCTTCTTTCTTTCTTCTTCGTAAAATCAGGCTGCACCTCAATTGACCATTTTCACAATGCTGTCTTATTATGCTCTTATTTACTTTCATTACCCAACTGTGAACTCTTTCCAAACTTTGTGTTAACACTGTACAGTTTGAAAAGAAAAAAAGAAAACTATACTGGAGTAAAATGATGACCGTGGAGGAGGAAAATAAATGGACTGTGACATTGAAATGTAGTATGTCTCCATCAATATAACTTGCATTTCGCAATGGCAGCTGTGTTCATACACACCAGATGCATTGCATTTCCTTATATATTTTAGTATTGCATCAGAGCTGGGATTTTTTTTTTTTTGCCCCTGTGCCTTTCAAAGAGAATTTACAGAAGCGGCACACACAACTTTATGCATTCACACAAAAAATTCTGCTGGGCATTGAGAAATAATCAAATTAATAACAACGCCAGGGCATAGAATGCATTTAAAAAAAATAATAAAATAGGTACGAACAATACGTTGTCGAATCACCGTCGCTCAATATCACACGCTGTGGTAAGTACTGCAATTTTTTAAAAGTTTTATTTCAAACTTTGGATTTTTATTACAAAAAAAAACATGAAATTGACTCTCCAAAATCCACCTCATGCACATAATTTTAAATTTGTTATATATTTTATTTAATTTCTTTGCAAGATGTTTGAATGGTTGGCACCATGTGCAAATAACATTAATCAGGAAGAGAATGTGCTCTCCATAATTTCTATTGTGATACCCTGGAATTACAGGAAAACAGACATATTATACCGGCCAGCATGCACAACAATATATAACATCACAAGGAAAATTTGGATAAAAGCTACCCCACCGTACACAGATTCTCATATAGTGTCCTCGTGATGATGAGTTCTAGTGCATGGTTGTGTGTATTTTGGGACTAGTTGTAAGTTAATTTCACTTTTCTGTTACTTTGAAAGAAAAAGAGGATACTTTTTATGGATTTTCTTATTTTAGATTCTGCGCCATGCAATTTTCTTGTCCTGAGACCAAATCTTAAAGAGAGAAAGAAAGGAATGCTTATGCCTAACCCGCAACAAAATTGAATCTCAAATAAAATATTTTAGAACTGATTTAGATGTCTTTTTATATACACATATAATTGCTTGTGGGAACATTCAATCATGAGTTAGCTATTAATGAATATGTGGCAGAATACTGGAGAAGTGGAAACTTATTCTTCTAGAATTGTGCACATATGCCATAGACATGTTAGTTTCTAAACAGTTAATAGTTGTTTTATATGATGAAATATTGGTATATAAAAACTGTTTGGAAACAATAAATATAGGGAGTCATTTACCATATCCTGGGGAATTCTATTTACACAATCTGGGCGGTATTCTGATGAGTCACTACCAAATTGAATCGGATTTGCTAGTTAATGCAATTCAGCCTTTGCATGTTGCAACAACAGTCACCAATCATCTTGTGACTTTCACATAGTGACGCAAACTGAACAGAGATATTTGACACTTGACTGGCTGGCGGGGTGACAACTGGTCTGGAAAGCTTCCACAGGCTGAGAGTTGTTATTGTCAACTATTGTTGATTTCAGAATCGATTTTTGAATTGTATTATATATTGTAATACATTTAAATACTAATATTTATAACAAAAAAAACATTTTTTATTTCATTTGGAGTTATTTGGGTCTCTGGATCTGAGCTGTTCCACTATTCACAAAAGTGTTTAATGAAAAGCAACACATTAATGAATATTTTAGTATAACAAGAACATAGCAGAACTCTGAATGTATATAGAGCATCAGAATCCCTCATTACACATGTACATCCCTTTTGGATGGCTTAATGATGAACATTAAAATAGACATTATGGTCTCTGTTCATGATTTAATGATTTGCTTCAAGGAAAGTGTCAAATGCAATCAAAGCTGTTCCCTTTGCTTTCCTGTCTGTTACTGCATGTGACCTCAAACAGAGAAGGAACATAACAGTGTTAAGAAGAGGAAAACCCCCAACCTGAACAATGTATTCTAGTAGCCTAGGTACAGGCTGCTTTTGTCATTATTGTCCAAACTCTCCTTTCCTCATGTCTTGGAGAGCAAAAGAACTGAAATGGGACCCCTTTGTTTGTGCAAGGCTCCGACGTCTAAACAAGTAGGGTTTGCTGAAAAAAAAGAAGGATCAGATTGTAAGTTTAGTTCTTGTGGTTGGTTGATTACTAAACAGCAAACATTCATTACTTCCTCAATTGAGGAGGTTGTGTTTTCAGTCCATCAGTGACAGTCATTTTGCCTCCTATGTCACCAGCGCGTGTCCCAACATATTTGCTTGCTTTTAGCGTGTAGGCTCTTTTGGTGTGTAAATTCTCCTGGACTCTACTTACATTAAACTGTTTGTGTATGCATATGTGTTTGCATAAGCACAAATGTTTGAACATTAACCTCACATGAGGTTTGCTGCTTCAGCAAAATTATTATGTATATTCATTGAAACCAACATTCTGTATGTATATTTTAAAACTTTAATAATCAGTAATGTTCATTCATTCATTGGTGCACAAACCTAGATTTGAAGTCAGGACCCCAGAGCTGTGTGGAGTTTGCATGTTCTCCCTAGGCCTGCGTGGGTTTCCTCCGGGTACTCCGGTTTCCTCCGACATTCCAAAGACATGCATGGTAGGCTGATTGGACAATCTAAATTGCCCTAGGTATGAGTTTGAGCATGAATGGTTGTTTGTCTCCTCCGAAGTCAACTGGGATAGGCTCCCCCCCCCAGTGAGGATAAAGGGGTTCATAAAAAGGATGAATGAATGAACTGTCAATGGCATTGAAAGAGTTAAAGACAACAACCATCAAATTCATGGTAAATAGCAATAATATTACTAAAACAAACTGCACAACAAAGAAAATATCCAGCGAGAGCAACAACACAAAAAAATAAACAAAATCACAACCAAGATATCTCAATTTATTTACATTGTAAAGCAAAACATGGGCACTGTTTCAATGACTAGATCAATCTAGTGTTAAAATAGAGAAGTTTAATAGAATGTAGGCTGGATTTCGTGTGCAGTCCAATAATAATTTCAAACTAAAGTTTAGTGAGGAGCTGACTGGGGTAAAGGTGTTGTCAGTAAAGGGTTAAGCCCTGAAGTGGAAGTAGTAACTGGCTTCCCTCTCTTTCTCTTTCTCGTTCTCCCCGCCCGACTCTGTCTGGATCGCTCGATTTTACAGCGAAGTCATGCTTCTTCATTTTAGCTCGATTTGTCAATAAAAATATGCCAACGTCGACTAGTTTCAGCGCCGCGTTCATTCGATGATCCAAAGCGGCCAAAGTGAGGGCGTTGAGGACAATTTGGGGGGAGGTGAGTGCGCAAAACACACACAAAAACCACGCCACTTTCTTCGGCCGCGTTTTATTCAACAAGTAACAGAAGTTAGACGCAACAACGAGCCATCTTCTTATCCTGGAAAGTTTCACAACAAGTTCTGGGTGTGTCGTTGATGTAATGTGCGTGATTTCGTTAGCCTGTTTTGTTCAACTGAAGAATTGCGTTTTTTCCAGCTAGATTTTGTGTATATAGTCATGTTGGCTCTCGGACAATAAAATGAGACCACTTCACATGATGGGGGGGTTGGGACATTACTACTCGTATATTAGTTTACTCAGCTGTCAACGTCATAATTTTGTCTCATACCAAACATTCTTTTGTGGTCTGCTGTGTGTGCGTATGTGTGTGTGCGTGTGTGCGTGCGCGCGCGCGTGCGTGTGTCCGTGTGTTTCAGTAAGGACCGTCACTTCTACGAGGTCAAAAACAGTCATGGCTTTCTTCTTGTCTATTTTGCTAAAACACATCCAGGAAACAGAGACCGGTCAATCACAGAGCAGCACAGAACATATGTTTAAAGTTTTAGGTATCATATCACTACCAATCATAATTTCCCAGGTATGAACCATAGATAGGGTCCCAGCATTCTGATTGTGGTAATTCCCATATGGCATTTACTAAATCTAAATACAGAATTCACAATATTTCCCAAGATATGTTTTACTGATGCCCATATTTTTAGGCTAGTAACAATCCGCTCATCTCATTTTCTGAACCACTTTATCCACACTTGGGTCGCAGGGGTTGTTGGAGCCTATCTCAGCTGACTTTGGGCCAGAGGCGGGGGACACCCTGAATTAGTGCCCAGCCAATCACAGGGCACAAGGAGACAAACAATCATCCATGCTCACACTCATACCTAGGGGCAATTTAGAGTTTCAAATCACCCTACCATGCATGTCTTTGGAACGTGGGAGGAGTGCCCGTAGAAAACCCACGCAAGCCCAGGGAGAACATGCGAACTCCACACAGGTGGACCGACCTGGATTTGAACCCAGGTCCACCACTGTGAGGCCGACGCGCTAACCAATGCGAAATATAATTCATTCATTCATTCATCATCTGTACCGCACATCTCCGTAAGGCACGTCTCAAACCGATTCCACAGAGGGCTGCATGGGGTCCTGGTCTTTGTTCCAACCGATCCAGTGCCGACATTTTAACCAATCAGGTTTCTTCTAAAATAAGTAGCACCTGACTTTAATTAACTGATTACACTTGCAAAAGGTATCCTCTTGTTGAGTTGGAATGAAAACCTGCACCCACTGCGGCCCTTTGAGGACCGGTTTGACACCCCTGCCGTAAGGGTTGTCGGAGCCTATCCCAGCTGACTTCAATCGAAAGCCAGACTACACCCTAGACTGGTCGCCAGTCAGCCGTAGGGAACACAGACGAACCACCATCCGCACTCACAATCATCACTCCACTGATCAGGAATCGATCCCATGCTTTCCCAGTCAGGCTAATGAACGACTACACTATCAGATGGTTGCAAAATATAATGTGACCAATAAACAATCTTGATATTAGTTGTCAATGTGTTTCTGGCTCCGTCGTCACATACAGGTATTGAGTATTTGCATAAAAGCACAATATCGTGGCTAACTGCACTCAAATCTGGCTAGAAGATTTCAATTCGCTTTAGTTGCGTTGGCTGTGGGATTGCATGAACAGTGACAACCCTGCGTAAATTGATATACACTATGTACTGTACATTTTTGAAAATTTCTGTCTGACTTGCTTTTAATCTTTTGTAAAGGTTGGCACAAGTCCCAGCCCCTACCTTAGATGAGGCAAGATTTACGAGCTATGACACAAGTATCAGCAGCCAAGAGGGGAAGAAGCTTTATTGGTAAGAGTTGATTATTTCTATTTTGGCGATGTGTCTTTGATTTCCATACATTTAAGCCTGTGGAGTGCCTGCCCACCCATTCAGTGTGAAATGAGACAACCAGCAGTGGCTGCTAAGTCCCTTGACAAAATAATGATAAATTTAAATGTTATCGTATGCCATTTCTGTTTCTTTTTACAGCTGCTGTGGTTGCACCTAATATTTTGCTTTTATTTTCATGGTGGGAAATATGTGACTCACCTGTAAATGTTTGACAGTTCAATACAACCTTAGTTTTTGACGTCACTCTTTAATGCCCCTTCATCTAAAAACGGTGTGAATTCCTATGAGCTGAATGCCAGGAAATGTTGGTGGAGGTATTTCATTTCCTCATAGATTAATAAATGGCATGATTATTTTGAGTGATTAGTATATCCTCCCCATTTAGCAGCAAGCATTTTTTTCCAAATCATTTTTAATGCTTCTTTTTTCCCCCATAGTTTTTGACCTCGTTGCACATGATCAACTAAATTGGAGCAACTCTCAAGATGCGTTCCAGTGCAGATGGACAATCCAACGTCAACGGTCGAGGCCACACAAATGACAATAATAACAACAACAACAACGTAATCAATGAGAACAGTGGAAATTCTGGTTCCCAGTATGCACTCTGCGCCCTGGGCGTTGGACTTGTGGCCCTTGGCATTGTGATGATCGTCTGGAGCGTGGTGCCTGCAAGCCCGACTGGTAACAACAGCAGTAGTGCAGGTGGTGGAGGAGGTGAAGCGGATTCTTCTGAAAACAGGAAAAGCAAAGCTTCCTCTGTGGCCTTTGTCCTGGTGGGCTCAGGGGTGGTCATGCTGCTGCTGTCCTTGTGCCTGGGAATGAGGAACAAGCAGAGGGAGCAGCGGAGGCTACAGGAAGCGCAAAACCACAGAGGTGTGACAGCCAGGGAGAATGGGGATGTAGAAATGTAAGTATAAAACCTTTCATTGGGCCCAAATCATATCAGGAACTTTTGCAGATATATTACATTGCGGCTGTATTGGAATTACTGATCTAAAATGAAATATTTTGAAAAATCAGGGTAAATAAGAATATAAAAAAATTACTGAACAATATATACTGTACATAGGTACATATTATTGCCCTGCTTAGTCAGCTCATCATTTTTCACGTATTGTTCTAAAACTGCTGAAAAAAGATAGTAATATACCATTGTAAAACATGAACTAAAATAATTGTGATGTAAAGTAAAATACCAACATAAATGAAGTCGATGGTTGGTAACTCAAACAAGGAGAAATAGTCATTCTGGAGATCTGAGGATTGCGCCTGACCGGCACATTATGCGAACCTGTTGAAAACTGAATGTGAGCTATGCAGAAAGAACCATTGTTCAAAAGAGCCCCACCACCAGACAGAGCAAATGGAGTTGCTGACATTCACTTTATAATGTGCTCAACCTCCAGTCCTGGAATGAAATAGTCGCACAGCACATCATTAACTTTCAATGGAACAAGACAGACTGAACTTTGGACAATGGCGGTTGGTCTTGACTCGGTCATTTTGCATCTCAATCGATAAAAGCAATGCACTGCTGACAAAAGACCTTAAATGCTGTCTTGGTGTTTTGCGTCATTATTATTGCTTAGATGGCACGGTGGACGAGTGCTTAGCACGACCTCCTCAAGGATTGTAAACTCCATCCCTGGTAGGTTCTGACCTTCCTATAGGGAGTTTGCGTGTTCTCTCTGGGCTTGCATGGGTTTTCAGCACCCTCGCGACCTTGTGAAATGAATGAATGAAGATTCTATGTTCAGTCGTACTTGCTGCATTTCAGAGTATGTCTCTATTTCTATTTCCAGTGCCGAGCAAGACACCCAGCGTTATGCTGTCCCCACCTATGAGGAGGTAGTGGGCAGTGGGCAGTACCCTGTCCGCCAGAGCAACCTTCAGTCCAGCTCGTCCCAGCTGCCCTCCTACGACGACTTGGTCCAAGTTGATGGGGTGCAGTATGAATTTGAAAGTTCAGAGGTGGCGGATCCCGGATCACAGCCTGGTTCTGCCTCCGGTTCCACACTTGCTTCGGCTTCAAATCGAAAACCTGGTAAAAGTGGCCGCAAGCTCCTACCCATAAAAATCCGCAGGATTAAATCAGAGAAGGTGCCCAATTCTCAACCATCTGCTGGGATAAGTATAGAACCTCTCACCCCACCACCACAGTATGATGACAAGGTGCCACCCCTTTGATAATGACTTTCAATCATGCATAGTTGCGTCCAACTTCCATCAGGTTTGGTCTTAGTGAACTCATGAACAACAGACCCCATAACCGCTTGTCAATTTCATTTCATGCTTCATCATTCCAAGGAACAATGACTTTTAATTAGAAATCCTGCAATTTTTCATTTTTTAGGGTGGACAAGCAATCCCCAAATGTAGTTTTCCATGATGCCAAAGTGGATACATCAGCAAATTGATCATGAGACTTCACTCGTTATTATTTGCATGCACACACAGCTCTGAGCAGCTGTTTAAGCAACTCTCATTGACATAAGCCAGGAAAGTGGATGACTTTGGTCTCTTCAGGCCTGACCCCATCTAGGAACTATTGTTACTGCACATGAACATCCTGAGTGGCTATGATATCATTGCTTTTAGATTTTGGTAAAATGAATGAGACGGCTTTGATAAGTCTTGGCTCCTGCTCAAGGATGAGCTTAACTTCTTCATCCTTTCATAACCTAAGACCAACATCTTTGATTTTTACATGTTGAAATTTAACTTAGTAGGAAGTTGTACCAAAATTAGTGACAGTATTGAACTGCAACTGTATTTTTTATTCTGTCCAATGAGAGTATCGCCACTACACTTGTGACCTGCAGCATTGCAGTCCACAAAGATACCACACTTTCCCACATAAGTATACTCCATTTACATCACTGATAGGAATGATTTAACAAATAAAATAACTAGTTATTGGATGATGCCCGGTGGGACACTTTGTGGTCTTATATGGTTGTGCCTGTTTTCCTACTTTTCTCAACTTTTGTAAAAACAGGGGGAAAAAAACAAGCAAACTTTTCACCAGTAACACTTTACAATAGACTCTTACACAGTTCAGTATTTTTTCATATAGATGTGACTGCATTCTACAGCCTTTTTGATACTACAATTCCTATCGACCACATGTATTCAATAAGTGCTGAATTTTAAATGTGTATTCAATTTCAATTCATGTTGATAATTTTTTTAACATGAGGGTTAGGAATTGTTGCAGAATGCTGTTTTCACTGGGTGGTGTAGTTAAAGCTATATGAAGAACTTACACTTAATGTGCCACCATGCCATGAAAAAAGGGCAACTTGTTACAAAAACATGATGGAACATTTTATCCACTCTTTTATCTCCAAGTTAATCCGTTCCTGACTACCCCTTCCTCGATAGTCACTCGGCCCGAACTGACTTCTACTCTTCCAATTCCGTGTCAGTTGATCTTTTGCATACATTATGTAGGAAATAAGGTAAACAAGGGGAACAATAGAAGAAGCCAAGGGCCTTGACGTGCTTGTCATGGCAAGAGCAGTCGAGCTCTGCAAGTCGAAGCCTAGACTACGCTCATCTGTTAGCCTTTTTTTTCTTCATTCTATTCAAGATGACCAACAGAGGGTGTCTTTGAGTGTGCAGCTGCACTGTTCTAACAGCAAGACTTGGTCATCAACTACAGCTTGACTCACAGCCCTGTTTTCACCTCCAAGTACAGTGGCAAAGTGCCACAGAGCACAAGGACCCATTCAGAGAAAAATGTTGCCATTAGCATGCACTCTTTAATCAATACCTGCTTTAGGTCAAATGAAACAAGGGCATAGAGTGGCTCAAATATTAGAAGAGTCCTTTGCCTGGGGTTTGAATGAAATCAAGTAGTTGTGAGTAAATGTGGGAAAAGGAATAAAATGATGTACTTCATGTGTTTGTATCAAGCAACAAAACATTTTTTCTGTATTAGATCAACACTGTTTCTGGTCATGGAGTACCTCATTTGCTCGCAAAATTAAATTTTCCATGAATGATTTTAGGCTGGCAATATTGCTTTTCTGTGAAGAATGTCGATTGCAGAAAAGTTGCAGTTTTTTTTCTCCGCTCTTTGTATTTTTTTTGCTCATATTTAAATATATGTGTAAAATGACGTCCCTCTGTTAATGGAACACAGTGTTTAAAGAGTATTACATAGGAATAAAAAGAGTTCTGTGAAGCATGTATTTTTTTATCTTAGTGTAAATTATTGAGGACACCAGTACAATTTTTTTTTAACTTAACTTAAACTGGATGTTTTTGTTGATGTGGTAAAATGAGAGTGGCGCAAATGCAAAACATTGGAAGGTAGACCTGAGTGTTTGATGTAACACAAACTGATGCAAAAAAGTGAATTAGTACTTGAAAGACTTCACCTTGAGTATTTTCATTGTTGCAAATTTTACATTGGTTTATTTTGTACTCGTCCTGATGATAAACTCAAATTGTAACAGCTGAATCAGTCCTTGCTCATTACCTGCAGGTACAAGAGCAAGCATAATACACAAAATCCTGTTTTTCCAAAGCCATGGGTTAAAAAAAACATTTTGCTTACTTTTTCTATCCAGTCCAGGTAGGAGCTGACTTGGGTAAATACAGTTGGCTTCATGAACACATTGCAGCCCTGACCTGACCCAAAGCTCACCACGCCATAGACGGTCCAGGATGCATCGGGATTCTGGCAATTCAGAGGACCACCAGAGTCCCCCTGTCAGGCACACATAAATACTATATTATACCTTTTTGTGTACCATGATAATGACTTGGCTTTCGTAATTCTTTTGAGCTCACGTTACAGCCTGCTGCGACACCATCTCCACCAGCACAAAGCATCTTGTTGGTCACCAAAACACCCCACCAATTAGGCTGCGAGCAGGTGTTGTGGTCAATCACAGGCAGGAGAGCCTGCTGCAGGATGTCAGCAGGAATACCATCAGCTGGGAGAAACAAAACAGACTTATAAATTAAGAGAATCTTGGCTAAGGTATTTTGGTGTTTATAGTAGCATCCATCTTTCAGAGGCACTACTTTAATTGCCAACACAATTGTACTTGAAATTTCACAATTTTGAGTTCTCATTTTATATGCTGGCAGCTGAGTGGTTAGTGCAGGGGTCGGGAACCTTTTGGACGAAGACAGCCATAAACACTTCATATTTTCAAACATTATTCCTTGAGAGCCATACTCAGAATTTAAAAGTAAAAATACATGAATGTGTGCATTTATTAATCATTTCACCACTTTGAAAGTAAAAAAAAGTCTCTGAATTATTTTAAGAATATTTTTTCACTGTTGCTAATCAATGAGAATCAATGAGAGTAAGCATGCAGAATAGTATAATGAAGAAAAATTATGATTAAAAAGGCGCTAGAGATAATGTCGGCGCCACAGTGTGATGCTCCCATTGGTACGTTCAGGACTTAGGTGGTCTCTCACCAGCGGTTCCCATATTTTATCACACAGGTTAGCAGAGAGCCATATACACCCATCAAAAGAGCCACATATGGCTCCCGAGCCATAGGTTCCCTACCCCTGGGTTAGTGCGTTGGCCTCATAGTGGGGGTCCTGGGTTCAAATCCAGGTCAGTCCACCTGCTTGGAGTTTGCATGTTCTCCCTGGGCTGCGTGGGTTTTCTCTGGGAATGCCGGTTTCCTCCCACATTTCAAATACATGCATGGTAGGCTAATTAACACTCACTGGACAGTCGACCCCAGCCAGTTATGTAGCATGCCATGCCATTAGGGAGGATAGAATTGCGTTGTGGAAGGCAGGAGGACATCATGGTGTCCGAAAAGACCACAGGGGTAGAGAGCTTGACCAGGGCAATGTCATTACTGCGAAAGCAACATGCATAAGGACATACAGAAACATTATGGAGTATTAAACATGACATATTTGGTAGTTAAAAGAGCCCACTTTCAAATGAGGCCCTGATGATGTCAAATAGTGTGGATGGCTGTGGGTGCTGTTACCGGCTCAGCATCATGTTGTAGTCTTCATGGGTGATGATTTGGGCTGCTTTACAAGATACCAAGCTTTCCTCACTAGCTTTCAAACTGTGCATGCCAATTTTCACTGTATAGTTGCTGCGACCACTGGAATTGCACATGACACATTTCTGTCACTATATTAGACTCAAGTGTGAGACCTTTAATTTCAATACTAGGGTCGTTTGCTGCCACCCACCGATCATACATTGCCACTACGCAGATGTGTCAAATAGTAGTGTATATCCAAAGTGTATATATATTTAATGTCAGTATAGTGCAAGATTACAGCAAATAATCAACTGAAAATATAGGAAAACAGTGATGACCTCATCCAATGTATGACCCATTTATATAAAACAACAGTTATCTATTAATAAAGTGCGATTTGTCTTGCAAAATTTACGCACACAAACAAATATTTCACGGTCATTTATATGTAGTTTTATTTACCATTAGAACTAGTTTGTTTTGGAAAAACAACTTCCCCCTTCGCCTTACTGCAGTATACTTGACGCTGTTGCGCTGATTGCGGTCCGGTGTTTTAACGAGTTGTGCTACCTAGTCAAAGTATGCTCCCCAAGCGCTACTGAATATGCGCATTGCCACCATGGCGCCCCCTCGCGAAATGTTATCAGCATTGATTTCTGCTTTATAATGTATTATTATGTCATTTTGTAATGTGTGAAATGGTTCAAATAATTTAAAAATATGAACTACCATTTTACTCTAACGTCGTTGCTCTAGTCGTTGGTTCCCACTGAGTAGTGTTGTGAAAGTGTATTTATTTTAGAGAGCTTTTTGACCAGCTACTAGAACAAGATGTATTATGCATAATAATAATAAGATCAATAATGGAATATGTATAATATAATGACAATGCAAGATATTAGCTGCGCTCGAACGGGAAGCAAAATTCGACGTGGTAGCACAACTCGTCAGAACACTGGCACACGTCAAGAAAAAAAATCAAAAACAAAATTGAATCTTTTCTTTTTTTAGCGATGAAAGGCGATCGCAGAGGTGTTGCACAGTGTTAGAAACAAATAAGAAGTTTATTTTAAAAAAAGATTCCTAGTAAATTATGCATTCATCGCAACAGGTGATGCACATGATGCAATTAACCCCTAAAACTTCTTTGCCACATTTGGACAAAACACTCCGAGTTAAAAGACAAGCTAATGCCATAAAAAAACCAACCACAACTTAACTGGATGGACATCAACACATATTAAGGTGACCAATCCGACAAGCGCGTTTGCCCTGAAAGCATCGTTTTTCGTTGCAGCCTTTACTATTTGGGGAAAAAAGTAATTCTGCTTGCTACGAGGGACATATGCTGCAAACATTTCGGAGAGAATGGGGCGAAAACAGTAGCAAATTGTCCCCTTTCAGTTACTAACAACAAAATTTGATGAAATGGTGAATTACAATGCGGCACAGATGAGAAATGATTCACCGTGCGACGCAATTCAGGTGGATGAATCGACTGATTGACAACGAGGCAATTTTCTGCGGTATGTCTTCCAAGAAGAAGTGCACGAGGATTTAAATGCATTCATTTCTCCAATTCACACCACAGCTGCTAGAAGCAGGAAAACAAGCATTCTGACTCGACATTATGGTAAGTCCATGTTATCATGCAAAGTTGTTTTAATTGCTTAATATGAAGTGCAACAGTTGTGTGTTTGCTGTTCAATTTAAATACTGTGAATTGACAAAGGGACTTTTAATTGAAATACCTGTGTTTCAAACCGGTTTGTCGAAACAAAATGATGGCCACCACTACATTACAGAGCTGCTTGTGTTTGGAACTACTATTGGGGCCCTCCCTGAGCCACGTGACCCCACGATGGCAACAAAAGTGTTGAAAATTCTCTTTCTACATGCCTATGGTATAGCTAGATATTATTTGTTTTCGCAGCAATGCTATTCACTGCGATCGGCTGGCCACTGATTCAGGGTGTGCCCTGCCTCTGGCCTGGAGACAGCTGGGATTGGCTCCAGCACCCTGCATGGCCCTAATGAGGATAAAGTGGTTTAGAAAATGAGATGAGAATGCTATTTTGTGTTCAAATGTTTCCTCTGCCTCCAATGCTATTTAGTGTGAGATTTTCTGGCTATAATTCATTTTCAGGACTCAATTGTTCTGTCCCCATGTTTAAGATGTACCTTCAAACATACTACTCCATGCATTTAGAGGAAAATAATGAACATGAATTGAGTTTGAGCCAACATTTGTAAAGAATGAAGAGAAATATTTCTTCGACGCCCTGACTACAAGATAGCTAAAAACCTACCTATAGATACACATTATTTGAAACCAATGAAGGAATACATGTGATAATAAGAAATATTTCTCTTCAAGAACCAATGGACACCCTTCCCTTATTTTCAGTCTTACTTGAAGCAGTGTGCAGCAGTTAGGACCCACTCAGATGAAATAAGCGTTCCCCCACACACATGGTTCCAGTGCCCTGTTTTGTCTGACTGGAGGGATACCTGTGTGACCCCAAAGAAAACTTTTTCTTTAATGTTGTGACATACTATGTAGACATTGTTAAAGAAGTGTGCTCTATAAAGTCAGTAGAAGAAGATTACAGATATAATGGATATAAATCAATGAATCCCATGTAGACTCCCACCTGCCAAGGCCAACTGTGTGGCTTTACGTCCACACCTGCTACCACTCGATCCAAAACAGGAGGGTAGGCTGGATGGCCGCATCCACAGACTAAAAAGAATTTCATTTTATGATAGTCCTTTATCAGCTCACAATTGGTCAAAGGTTCATCATCAAACTCTCAATTGCATTCAATAAATGACAACATTCTTACCGTACACTACCATAAAAGTCAGAAGCAATAGCTCCTTCATTTCTGCTTTTGTGGATTATGTCCCAGTGGCTGTACTGCGAAAAAGAGTTTGTTTGAGCCAAATAAGTTGGAGGCTGTAGCAGGGGGCACTGACTAAGCATGTGGTCTGAGAAGGAATTTTCCCAGCAAAATTTGATTATTTGGATTTACTAATTGCATGTCATGAGTAAGACAAGGGTACATGTCGATATCGATATAGGTATATATTTACATACTTTGTTGAAAGGCATTTTTAAAAATGTACTTTCCACATGGAACATTGATATTTTATTTTTTTCATTATTTTATTACATTTTTCATGCAATAGTTTTACATTTTTGAGGTATTGAATTTCTTTTGCTCTTTAACTATTAATATGTGAAAAAATATATCCTGTGAGCAGTAATTCTAGTAAAAACATTTCAAGTTTGAATTGGAAATTGAAAATTAAGTTTTACCTTTAAATCTAATATGGGATGTGTTTGTTTGACCAAAAAGTCCGCCTTTTCTGAAAATTTTCTGTATATTGTGAAATACTGTTATTCTTCCTCTTTGCCATATGTGACGTTCCCAAAAAGGTTAGTGTTGGCAGATAAGCTTTCAATAGTGACGTCTAAACTGTAATCTTCAAAGTAGACCCCGCAGCACGCTACCCTCAAAATTATCATTTGTTTAAAACAAAGAAAAAAAAAGTACATTGCTCAAATGCATCATTGCACTTCTCAGCCCTGAAAAGAAAACCAAAACATACTATTCCACACAAAAAAATCCCTGACCTATTACTCTTCTGACACTGTAGTGTCTGGTGTTCGTATAATGCCAAGTAGTTTATCATTATTATTATTTTTTGTACTTCCAAGAGAACTCACAGAAGCCATTTCAGTTGGCCCTTTGGTGAGTACTGAAGTGTGCCACAAGATGGTGACAAATAGCTACATTAGCCCTTGTTGAGAAGTTTAATTCAAGAGTTGCAGTAATTTAATTCACTCTTCTCAACATTACTATACTATGTGTAGTTAAATGACAAATTACTTTGAAGAAAATATTATTTAAACAATTTTAAATGAGCCTTACTTAACTCAGTTCATTAACTATCTTGAATTCACCTCTACATAAGCAAACAATGTACTGAAATATAATTAAAAGGACACGCAAATGTAAAAGTTTAGTTGGGAAAAATAGGCATGAATACTACTAGAATTGGATTGGGATCATGTACTTTGCGTAGGTATTGGCCATTACTCAAGGCTGCAATATTGGCAATGGCAGTGGAATTGTTGTATCAAGGCATGCATATTCATTAATACAAGTATTCTGTAAAAAGGTCGATTTTATGTTCTTTTTTTTCTCAAACTGCACCGCACCACATATTTAAATTGTGCTGGTCAAACAGTGGAACTGACACCCAAATCGTTATGGCTTTTTTTACCTGATAGCTTCATACGTCATCACCAAAAGTTTGTGTGTCGACGCTCCTGTGTGAGCATAGGACAAAGTAGCCTTTATGCGGTCCACTGAGCTCCAGGGCAGGAATATTGTTGAGCATTACAGCAGTTTAAAAAAAAAAAAAAAACGAAAACCACATGTTCCAAAGAGGAGGACAGACAAACTGAGACTGATTCCACTACTCGATGTCAAAACCCGAGAATCAAGCATGAGATAAATAGTTTTGATGGGCACAATTGCCAACGACCTTTCCTGTTGATATTCATTGAAAAAAAATCAATATAAACACTTTTTGTTTGCAAATGATCATGGCATCATTAGTATAAATAGCACAGCAAATTATTAGGGACTATTTCCATGTATTATATTAACAATTTTTATTAGTAAGTATTTGGTATTATACCTTGTTAACCATAAAAAAGCTTGTTTGTTGAATTTAAATGACTTGAGTTATGAGTTGAAAAACTTGCTTTGTCAGGTTCTGTTTATGGGGATGCATATGTTGGTGTTTCCAATGAACCTATCAAAAAATGCACCCAGTACGTAATTTGTTTATAGATCGATGATGTTCACGTCAGTATTCCTGTGACAGTAATCACAGCTACATTTGAGGCATTTTTAATTGTTACTGTTTGGCAGAAACATATTTTGACTTTTCAGATAAATCGTGTTGAGTGCTCTAGTCACTGATGTTGGAGAGATTCTAGACAAAGGGAGCAATAGTTATGAGCATAACACAAACGACATAAGTGTACATGCGTAGAACTGCAATGTAGCAATTTCTGATAGGTAGTGAAATATGGCAGAATACTGGCCCATACCCATTGTCCTTATGTCATGTGATTGTGTCTCACCCGGTCTTATTGTTTTGATCTAACGTTAACATTGGCTTTGTAATGTTTAATGGAATTTTATTAGATGCCGGAATCCTTCGAAGGGGAAGAATGACGATTTTATCCCTGATCCCATTATTTAAGGACCTCACAGTTTCCATTTAATAACATTTGGTTATACATGTCTCAGCGCAAGATGCTCTCACGATATCTAGGAAGATGTGTAAATACATCTTTGTTTAATCTTCAGAGAAAGGTATATGCATAATTATGGCCACACACAACCCTCATGACCACCTTCAGTGACACCACCAGCCCAAATAGAGCTCCCACTAACTTTCTTTTCACAGATAATCAACTTTTTTCCATTTTGAACTGGATTTAGTTTGCCTTAAGACCAAAGCTTTTGATCCCACTCACCTTCACCTTTCTAATGACCTCACAGTGCTTCTTCATCCAGAATAAACACCAGAAGATCCTCATGGTCTGTTACATTGCTTCCTAGATTTTCAACACGCGCCCACACCCTCCCATCCTCAACCAAATCTGGCCACCTCTGATATGATATGCCAATCTCAATCTAATTTTTGAAATATTTTGAGGTAACTGTATACGACAGCATGGAAGATAACATCTCCAGGCTCCTGTGAAAGACAGGAACTCCACACTATAGTTAATAACGCAAACTGCTGAAAAGGGACCTCGGCCTGTCCTTTCGCAGAGGAGCATGCCAGCGAGATGGATACAGAGGGGGGACCCAGTGTTCTGGGGGGGTAATTGAGACCATGTGAGCCCCCGACCCTCCACGTCCACTGGACTGGATTAGAGAAGAAATGGAACCCTCTCAACCCGAGATCACTTTCCATTAGATGCGCCCAGAGCAAAGATACATAGCAGACAGAGAGGGTGAAAAAAGAGAAAAAAAGAGCAGGTCTCTTTGTTCGCTTCAAAAAGTGAATACTGTAATATTTGGACCATTAGCAGCACATATACATTTTTTTCACGAAGAAACTGCATTTGTTGATATCAACGTTGACATTGAATATCTCAAACTATCAAGGAAGTAAAAATGGATCTGATATATGCGTAAAGTTTAAAGTGTCATTTTTTAAATGGAATGTTCAAAGATGTTCCATGAGATCACTTGATCACACGGCACAGATCAAGCCAATAGTCCATGTCGATAGTAGACCTTTTGATATTCTTTATGTCACCCATGTCTTTGGGCAGTCGTTTAACAGACCCCCACAAAAAGAAATTGCTCGGTGTGAAGTCTAGAGATCTGGGAGACCAGTGCTTAAGAACACAACACCGATGGACTGGATGGTCTGGGCGAGGTGATTGTGGTTTTATGCCCATTGGTGCTCACATTGAAGATATTTGAATATTGAATAAAAGCTTGAACATGCAAGCTTTCAAAATATTTCAAATAGCTTTCTATAACCTTAATAGTTTTCGTGAAGCTCCACAGTCTGAAAATTTCTATTTTATAACCAGTTCTCACTATTTCTCTCCCTGGGGTTTCACTCGGTGTTGTTACCGTAACACATTACTGAACATGAAATATTCCACGAGTCACTTGGTCCATAGGAGTTTGCTTCAATAAAGTATTTGTTTACAAATCAAAGGGTTTCTGCAGTTCCAAAAAATGTGAACTAAAACTAGCAAAGAAATAATTGGTGAGCTCTTTTGTGTTTGCGTTTCTCAGCATCCTAATGGTAGTCATGGGAGTATTGCTATATTTATAGCCTCTACAATACACAAAAACAAAAAAGATTCCATCAAAGTGTTCTATGTATCTATTAACTGTGCTATAATTATTTTTGTATTTTCACTTGAGAAACCTAAGACACACTTTTTCATTATCAGAAATTTAATATCCCTCATGGGGCTAATAAATTGTTACCACCCATCCATCTGTTTTTGATACAAGTTGTCCGCATTAGGGTACCGGTAGCAAGTAAACTTGAGCCTAGTCCAACTGAGTTTGGGCAAAAGGCATTTCAGACAGCAAATTTGTCCCGCCAGTCAATCTCAGAGCATGTGTATAGTCGGCCACTCTGTTTCACTCCTGTGGTTAAATAGTCAATTAATCGAACGTGTGTACGTTTGAAATGCGGACCTATAGAAAATTCATGCAAGTGCAAAGAAAGCATGCAAAGTTTTTACAGAAAAACTGTGGCATAGGTCGTTTTTGTTATTTAAACTCTTTTTGAGCTAAAAAAAAAAACTTTAACCAGGTTAAAGGTCAGAGTCATTGCCAGTACCTATGAGGTATAATTACGGCACGTCTTTTTGTTTAGAAGATCTTGACTCGGCACTTTACTTCTTTAAACTCCCTTTTTACGACCAAGTCACGCAGCCAACTCCCGCCCTTCTCCCCCCTTATGCTCTGTTGTGTTCACAAGTCGTCTCCCTCTGGGAAGAGGTGCATGAGATGTTGGCTCGCCCATACATCTCTGTCAAAATCTCTATGAATAAATTAACCTTTTAAAGATTAGTCTACCCTAATACCTCAGGGTTTTTTTAAACAGAAGAGCACAGCCCCTCCACCCGCTACACTGTACATCTCAAGCTTCAGCGAACTTCAAGTTATAAAAAGAAAAATAAGTGGAGGCGTAAAGAAGGAATCACTCCAACCATGCTAATTCAATTTTTCGATTATTGGCATTTTGTACCTGTTTTTTTTAAAATAGCAACTCTTTCTGTGCTTTTTTTCTCCAATGATTTTCAGTTTGTACTTTGACCTTAATGTTTTATACATGCTTGTCAAAGAGTGATCACTGTATTGATTTTGATTATGTATTGTTTAGCTGATGATTTGAACTTCAAAGAATGTGCTGCTCCTTCAAGCATGTCGTTTTCTAGCTTGCAGCCCTTTTACTTGCATGGTCTAAAGAAAGACCAGTATAAATCAAGACTAAATGTTTAAAAATGCTCAAAGCATTTCACAGTTAAAAAAATAAAAAAATAAAAAAGATGAGGGGGAAAAAGGCACGCAGTAATCTCATGGTATCTCAATTTACTAAGCATCCAACCTGCATTTTCATGGAGTCTGACGATTGCAGCAACTCTTGGCATGCATTATCTGACAGAATTCTGTTTTCTAAAGCTTAAATTAATAGGCCAGAACTTCTCTGCAGGCAAATCATTTGTGACAGGGTTGAAAGGAAAAGGAAACTTGTTGGGATGGAGTCAGGAGCAGGGACAGTGTCATGCGGATAGGAGCAAAGAAATTCTCATTATATACTGTAAAATCTCGTCACAGTTCTTGTCACGATAAGTACGGAAAATATTCAGTCTCCTCAGAAACGTCTTCACACACTAAGAAGAGACGTGGAGTTATATTGATACATGGCAACAGTTTTACTGTAAATGCATCCTCTGTGGTTTGATTGCAATTTCAATGACTGGTCAAATTTCCCTATACCAAGGCACGTATGTTTTGATGCTCATTTTGTACCTCGTCCCAACTTGAATGTGGCAAAATATTTGATACATTCTGTTTTCCTATATTCTTTATACGTGCCCGGAAGGAAGTAAAGACTTATTTGACATATGAGAAATCATCAGCAGTTTATGGGGCAGATACATAAACAGGTACCATGTGTTTGTTACTGAAAATAATTTATTCTTTGAGGGCTCACAGAATTAACTCTTAGAGTAGTATTTTTTTTTCTCCAGTGTTCATGTTGTTTAGGATCCCTCATGTGTAGCCTTCAAATTTAATACATTTCATTCCACATCCTGTCTGTATTTAGTTGCGCCATTTTTTAAAGGATTTTGCAGTGAATTTCTATAATTATATGTACATGCTCCGTATATACAACTTTCACTGCAGTGCGATGTAGTTTGTCATTGTTTTACAAATGTGAAAAATGATGCAGAACATAACAGTGGTCTCTTGTTGGTAGTTTGGCCAAGACTATCCACCTTGGTTTTCCAAACAAATCAGGATAATTATGAAGAACAGGTTTAAGGTTGAAATTCCTCTAAAAATAAACCATTCATGACTGAGAGAATATGACATGTATTGGCTATGTCACTGGTTTTAGATTTCACTATAAGGGTAAGCAGAGGCGTCTCTTGGACTTCCTGAACTCTAACTTGTGCCAATTTGTGTACTTCAGACCTGGAGGTCTCCTCCTCCGTTATTTTGGCTGTATGGGTCTGGGGGGTGGGGGTCAATTAGGGAGGGGTGAAGGACAAGAGTTTCCCCATTCTGCTAGTGCTTGCGGTCTTCAGTCTGCCCTGTTCGACCTCATCACTCAATCTTCGTTTAGCTCTGACAGTTTTAGCCGAGCACTCTTTGACTAATTCATTTCTGTAAAGACAAGCTTGGCTGAGGAGAGCTTCCAGTAAAAGGCCATTGCCTCAGCCACTGACCCGAACTCGCGCTCGATGGCTAATTTAATTTAATTTCTTCTAGACGAGCGAAGGAAGCGGTGATGTCTTTTACTACCACAGGAAAAAAATGGCTACCATCTTTAAAAAGGTCTGGCTAGACACATTCCCTTGAATGTGTTTCTTTCCCCTGACCCAATGCTCATGTTGATCTTGCTGCATATCCTTATTGGCTGACCCCATGTGTGTCTCACTGATATCCAAAGCACTTTCTAATACAAAAGAAAAGACAACATGGCAGACGTTCACTTAATTATCCCAAATTTAGTGCCAAATTTCCAATTTTTAGGAGTAAACTTAATGTATGCTGTTTACATTTTGGGGATTTACACTGATCACTCATCAAACACACACTGTTTGTTGTGCACATACTGTGGCTCTTAAAATTAATATCAATCATCTGATTTTTCATTATGCTGTCAAATGCTTGAAAAACCCTGGAAAACAGGATCTCAAATGGCCTTATTCCTGTGGTTTTTGTTCAAGTACAGTAGGGGGCTCCATAGATCACATATTGGCTGTTTGAGAATCTCTGCTCATCTTTGGTGTGTTACCTTGTCCACTACGTTACTGGACCCACAACATTCCAATATATAGAAATGCTTGATCTGATAGTGTCATTTTACTTCGCATAATTGGGTGTATGCATGGCACCCATGCCCATCCTCCGTCTGTACCTCACCACCATAAGCCATCATGTAATGCAATCGGTACTCGGATGTTTCGTCGAAAGACGTTTGGCCGACCGGACGTTTGGCCGACCGGACGATTGGCCGACCGGACGTTTGGCCGACCGGACGTTTGGTCGCCGGATTGTTACAGTTGAAACCAGCTCTCAAAATTATAATTTTTGAGAGAGAGTTTAATATCTAAATATCTAATATCAAAATATCAACTGAAAACTGTCATAATTTGACAGCGAGCGAACCCGGCGACCAAACGTCTGTTCTACCAAACATCTGTTCTACCAAACGTCTGTTCTACCAAACGTCCGTTCTACCAAACGTCCGGTCGACCAAACGTCCGGTCACGAATGCGATCTGGTCTTAAAACAGGGCGACTGGGTGGTAAGGAAAAAAAAAGCTTTTCCAAATGTGCACATGAATAGCTTAGAATAAGATTGAGTTATCCACTTCTCCTTGTTTGTTTGTTTTAAATATTTCAATTTCTGATTGGTGAAGTAATTGAATGGAAATGTTTCAATGAAGCATTTATCATTTTGAAACCTATTTACTTGATGTTTAATTAAAACTTAACAATAGTCTGTGGCCCACCATAAAGTCGGCGTATTTTTCCACCACCTTCTACGTTATATCTTGTGTGTAAAAGCCTTATTATAACAGAATGTGAATGGATGGATATACCTACTTTAGCGTATGAAAGTGTGCATGTATATTTAACATATACCCAGGACCCATCAGCCAAGTTTGGGGAAGCGATGGCCCAAAACTAAGTTATGATACAATCCTTCAAAAAGTACCATTATTAAGTTATTTCTCCTATTTGCGCCCATTGGATGTATTGTGCAAAATAACTCTCATTGTTTCTAAAACACAATAGATTGTGTTGTGTATATAGCACTAAGATCGATAATAATATTTATTCAAATTGTAATACTTTTTCCTGAGGGCTGGTGTGAAATTCCATGTATACCAGTGGATATTTTATTCATTAATCCAGTGTGTGGTCACCATTGAAAATAATTTTACATAGTAGAAATCAAATTGTTTCGAGGAAAGTGAACCCAGCGATTATTTGTTACCTGAACCCGAGTTCTGTCTGATTGAACAAATGGACCTGTCCTGCTCGATGAGGACAAAGGCACCCACCCCAATGCAGCCCAGCAAAAGTGTTCAAATGTTTCCTGCGCTTCCGATTCTGGACTACTTCCCCTTAATCTTCACTCTGCTTCAGACCTCAAGAGTCTGTCACCTTTCCTGTCATGCTCGGCTGCCTGCAGCCTATTGGCCAGCAGCAGATTTATTTCTCCCTGTCAGGACCAATAGCGTGGCAATGTGACTCAGCCCACTGTTTAGTTACAGTGACAAACATGCTGATTAGAGAGGCCCCGATGATGGATGGCTCCTTGCTGTGGAGCGACCTGAGTTTTTAGCAGGTCATAATGGGCCTGACACTGTGCAGCCCCGCATTCTCTTTCCTTCGGTCCTCTCCGAGCGGATGGGCCCCTCCCCCACAGGTCACACTCAAAAGGTCAGGAGTTAACGGGCCAGCCTTTGCGTACTGCCGCCAAATCAAAATGACCCTGTTTGGATTCATATTTGTAGACACTCCATCATCATCACGGCCACTGCGACACATCTATTCCCTTCTTCCCTGTGGGCTTTCCTCCTGCGACCACCAGCGCTCACATAGGTAAAGCTTGTTGGCTTATTTAAACTGCTGAGCCCTCTCACTCACTTTTGTGCCTCTGAGGCTCTCGTGCACAACAAGCACACCCGTAAACACATACTCCCACCTCAACATTGAGTTTTGATACAGCTGTATTAAATTCCTTTTGTAGCGATTGAATCAACGGTGTCGTTTGCAGAGTGTGTCGGGAGGTTGAATATTGGAGTCATGCTTGAGGGACTATTCTATTTGGAAATTGAGTGCAGCTCCACTGCACACTGACCTGCAGCCTTTGCCACTAAAACTCACCATTAGAGCAAAGGCAAAGAATTTATGCGAGAGCTTTTTATTCACCAATAAGTCGAAGAGAATTTTTATTTGTTGAAATGATCACAAGGGCACAAGAATGAAAACTGTAAATATGCAGGTAAACCATGTTTAGCAATTGATAAGCAAACTAGAGAAGCACAAATAAACTGGTGGCGAATAATGCTCAAATTCGAAACCAAATACAACTCCATTGAGTTGATGCTCTCTTTTTGTGTGGGTTTTGTATTGGGAAATAGTCAAATGTGCCTATTGGATTGCAGAGCTGACTTAATTATTCCCAAACTTCAACACCCACATCGTTTCATTTAATCTGACATGATTGACTAATATACGCGTATGATGCCCTCTCTCAATATTGAGCATTTCAAAGTATACCCAGCAGATGCCTTTATTGATGTTGGAGGTAACATGAACCAGAAGTGAGTGTGCAGCAGTAGTGCTAAATAACTTTTAAATGTGAGGAGCCAGATGTTTAACCTACCTAACCTACCTGGTGACTTTAAATATAAGTGAAATCCATCGAGATGGCTGTGGCTTAACATTATGGAGTGGCGGTCCTTTGAGACGCTTTTTTACTCCGGAACATAAGGATGTTATACCCAGAGGCACTGTGTGTGTATGTGTGTGTCTCTGCAAGTGTGGTATAGGGGGAAGCGTGCAGTCGGACAGCACCTCATTTGTATTCTTTTCTAAGCAGATGCCTGGCTGCATTAATGACTTCTAACTAAAACATTCATAAAGTGTTATTGCATTTTTAGAAGTGGGATTAAGAAGTGTGACCTTGAAGGTCTTTAGGTTGCCATGTCTTGCGCGTTGCCTGCTGGCCTCCTCTTTTCCACCATCTCCTTGTTTAGACGCTCCAGTGACATCATACCAGCTCTGCTTCAAATTGGATACAGAGAGTGAGAAGTTCAGCTGTAGCCTCCGGCTCTGAATATTTTTCCATTTATTTGGGGCGCACAGACATGAGGGCATGAAGCCAAAAAATGAGGGCAGGCTACATTGTAAATTAACAAAGTAATCAAAATAATTATATATTTGTGGATAATTCACTTAATCGTAAATTAGGTAAACTATAGCTTTCCATGCTGGCCACCAGTGATGCCAGTAAAGTTACTTACAACACTTATGAAACAATATTATTTAGCTGTTTCATCAATGAAGCATAGCTGTTGGGAATGTTACTGCGTGACACTCTTAAAATAAGGTAACTTTTATTAGAGGAGGGACATATGGAAAACAGACTGGATAGGGGCTCTCGAGGACCCAAGTTGTCACCCTGTGTTAAAGGGGAGGTAGGTATCTCTGAATACTTTTGACCATGCAAGTATACGTATATAAGACATTCCATTGCTGTGACCACCTACACATGATTAAGTTTTTTCATCATGTCTCCACGAGAAACCGTTGTGCCACCAAGTAGGGCTGCACTATTTTAATGCAAAAAAAGAATTGTGATTTTTCTGACAAATATTGAGATTTGCCACTTTGAAATGCATAAAATCTCAGTTCTGAACACAAGAGGTCATTGGTTTTAGAACAGTCTTGCAATAATTATGTTGACAATCATGAGAATATGTAATGAATCTCGGCTCCATTGTGGCGGGGTGGCTATTTTGGCATGAGCCACATTGTAGTGTTTCACCACTACTTCAAAATATCACAGACATTCTGAAAAATTACAAGGCCGTTACAGGCCTGCTGTGTCAGGAGGATGCACTCAGCGTGCTGATATTAATTTGGTTCATAAATATATTTTTAATCAAATGAAAATGTTTCTATGTAGCATCTTTCTATGTAAATATCCCATATTAAAACATGGACACAGTAGTGTGGTGTGGCATAGATATATACATGAGGATTTTTTTAAATACAATTTTGGGCTGTGCAGCTTATATTCACTTGCTTTTTGTAGTGGGAAAATTACGGTACTTATATTTTCAGTGTGATTAGCATCGTTTTCTCATGTTCACATATGGCTCATTGACAGCAGAGGTGAGCAGCACATGAAAGAGGACATTATAACCACAATAATTACAAGTGAGGATGCAATTACTGATATTATTCCCTTAATAGTGGTGCTTTTACATTGCACATACACTATGAGAAAAGTCACAAAGAGATTTCAACTTCCCCAACTGCCTGCCCTTCTGCTGTTAATTCATAACCTTTCTGACACCACTTCCTCGGCCTCGTTCTTCAAGGTTAATATCTTTAATAAAAGTTAATATGTGGAAAAGCTAACAGTCTCCCACTCGGTCCCACTAGAATAAATTAGCACTCTCCCCAAACCTGACCTCTTGCTATCATTTCTTGTGGCGATGTGTGTGGAGCAGCAAATTGCTTTCTCATGCTGTGTCCAGGTGTTTTTTTTTCTGACGTGAAACTATTTAATGCAGGCACGTTCTAGCTAGATTTTCTGAATTATTGCAAATGAAGTGTGATATGAAGCAAATATTTAAAAAACATCTCTGCTCACACATCCTCATAAAAAAAAATGAGAACGCGTGCTGTAATATGCATGCCAGACCACTTGTTGGCACAAGTATGTAAACAAATACAGTACAAGTGTATCTTTACGATGGCAGTGCGAAATTGCACGAATTTCTGGTGGGTTGTTCCATTTATTTGTGAGCCAATGTGCAATGCATGTAGTAAAAATTAAAAATAGGTATATCGGTTGGAAAAAAAGTCATGTTTTATATATGTATGCAATCGTTAAAATAAATTTGGAGTATAGTGGAAGTCTGGAAGTGGAACACACACAGTTGCACACACCAAACAGTTCAATAAGTTTCTCATAGAATTATGTTTCACATCGTCTGAGTGTCCTTTAAATGCCTTTTGGGAAGCTCCATACAGACTGCCATGTTCTTTTTACCAAGAAGTCACTTTTGTCTGGCCACTTGGCCCACCTACTCATACCCATGCGACCCTCGAAGCACCCCTGGCAAGGAACGCAAGCCTCCCCATGCTTTACAAATCCCTGAAACGGACACCGGCCTGATAGATCTTCATCCATTGGAGCAGTCCACGTGCCGACCGTAGATTGTGGGAAGGCCAGAGTGCAAGGACCAAAGAGATGAAGGCGAAGACCAAATGGCGTAATGCTGTAGGATCAAGCGAGTAGAGTCACTACCCACTCTCAGCCACCATCCCAAATGAGGAGGGGCAATCCAGGAGGCAGCCCAATTTGATTTGGACCCAAAGTTGTTTTTAAGCTTGCATTTCTTAACTGATTCTTCATAAGCGTTAAGAAAACCACTGAAGAAAATAACCCAAAGTTAACCTTTAGATGAGCTTTTACGTCAAATATCCAATGCAATACCTCGGGTGGCAGGGTGGTGGCACCAGTTTTCCATACATGAGAAAACTGAGAATCAGAAAACTGAAGTCAAGAATCATTTTCATAACTTGTAATCCAAACATATCTTTCCATTTCCTCTTTCAACATTTTCTCTGATTTTAATCACCTTAAATTCCCTCAATGTGATTACTTTCTCAGTCCTACTTTGATCACAAAGGATTTTGCAGTTTTCCAAAGCTCGTCATTCTCTGAACTCTCCAAGTGAGGTCAATTAATTGCTTTGATGCATGTCTGTTTTTTTTTTTTCAACACTTCTTTTCGTCTTTCCATGTGCAGTTAAACACAACTATGAGCTGGGTATAGAGCCATCAATTAAATTGTCCCTGTGTCAGCGTATGTCTGCGCCCATATGTTCATGGAAGCGTTAAAGGCAGCATACCTCGCGAGCAGCCACAGTCGAGTCCTCGGGCCATGTTTGCAGCGGGTGACAATAACCTCTCTTATTCTGCCTTTGCCTTCACCAGTGTTTTGATTTCTACTTAAAGTTTTATGTCAGTGCCCTCCCTCAGGGGTGCCATTACCTCGTATGCTAATCGAGCTATGCATATTCTATGACTGCTGTCACGGTAAGATAAGAGACACGTTCGGCGAAGCAGCACTTAGGGGCCAATGAACCCAGCAAGGGGTCTTGCTGCTCCCGCATTATCAGTCATCTTCACATGTGAATGGAGCTAGTTTATGCGCCTTCTTTCCTCTCTTCTCCTTCTCAGCCACTGCAGTAATGACTAAGGAGTCTCTTCCGTTATAATCAGTCATTGGGAAAAAGCCCGATCTCTATCTAGCACACACCCACAGCACGGTTGCTACACGCATGCACACACGCACAGGCAAAACCACGCACAGCTGCAAGCTCACTCTACGGCGACCGCAAAGAATGTAAGAGCAGGGCAATAACACTAACACTGTCACAGAGAGACAAACATGTCTCATTTGGGGTCAGCTTGGATAGGGATAAGTAGCTCTTTATTTTCAGACTGACTGAAGTCTTCTCTGCCGCATAATGGTAATAAAGCCATATGGTATGTGGAATGGGATTACTAACAAATGTTCCATACCACCATCTTTTCCCCTGCGTTTCACTCCTGCCTCACCCCCACTGCCCTATCCTTCCCTTGGTGTCACTGTCCCCCAATAAAGCAGCCCTCTCAAATTGAAACAGCATGTTTTCTCTTGAGTGAGCACCTCATTTATAAGATTAAATTAAAAGCCAACCATGCTCGGACTGCGTTTTGCGATGAGAGGCCACTGACGGGAGGGGCCCCGATTCAGCTGCGCACAATCATCTTCCTGTCTCGTGATTTGCTGATTCCTCATGGTGACACCTTCTTCCTTTCTTTCACCTGCTATGATGTGTCAAATACCACACCTAAGACTCGAAACTAATATGGACGGGATCATCGGGTCCTGCGTCATGGAAGTTATGGAAGCCTTTGTAATGTGTCTTGTAAAGTAGCTAAACACGGTCACAGGAGTGTCCCGGACACAATGAAATGATAAATCGCACTCTCTTGCAAATTAAGCCCCATGAATGCAAGAAAATCACATGTTGTTCTCTGCCATAAAACTGATGAACCTTTATTGAAAATGTGGAAGCGATTAGTTTAAAGGGGCGTCTTTTAGTGTAATTCCCAAATGAAACGAGCAGGCCCACATTTATGATGTCTGAAGCACAAAGAAGGGAGAGCGCTTAATGAGGCAATTAAGGCGAGGGGTCGAGAGGCTTTGATCTGAAGCGCTGTGATTTTTATGAAAACATTGCACACTGATAGATACTCATAACTCAGGAGCCTTAATTGTGCTTAATTTGTCTGGAATAGCAATGTGTTTTCAATTAGAGTGTGCATTTTGGCCTGTGTGTTTAAAGGAGGCTGTCAGGGAATATTAAGAAACATTTTGTTTCCCCTCCTGTGTTACTGTTTTTTATCACTGCCTGAGAGAAAGAGTCCTGAGGTGGACATGTGAGGCAGCCAAACTGATGGCAGAGATGTAATTAGGCAACCAAAACACAACCCTCGGCAGAAGCGATGTAGGGATAGATGGTTGAACAGAAGCAGATGAGGGGTGCCTGTTAACATTCCTTCATCTTTTTCTTGTGTGATATATTTCTTACACGTATTAAGCAGTTTATATTTTACAAGGTCGAATAAAGTCCAGGATGATACCGTCAATCAGTTTATGAAGGTGTCTATGAATGATTGTAATTTTTGATGCTACAAAAATGCAACATGATGCACCACAGTGCTGGCACTATTGAGTAATACAAACAATAAGATTCAGATGCATTTTTCTGAGAGATTATTTCTAGAGTATTAGTTTAGAAAAATGCTGTAATGTAATGCAATAATGAATAGCAGTCTCAGATGTTGTTCTTGACTTTTATTTATTTGTCGGTCTAGAATAAAGACAGAACCCTTGTCAGCCACAGCCCAGGACCCATGATGCCATGAGTTAGACTGGTTACAAGCTGCTGCTATTGGAGGTTCCTCCCCTTGTTGTGTTTTTAAAGAAACAGACAATGGTGACAGAATAGCCATCTTATTTGAGCCTCTCCCCAACCTGGATACATTGTCTATTGTAGTCCTGCAAGCTAGATTGCAAATATTGGAGTGCAATTGAAGTGGCAGACAAACCAACAAGTGTCATGTGAAGAGAAAATCGAGCGTCTCTCTTGATTTTCCTTGCTGAACTGAGTGAAGTGTTTTCTCCTCTGTGTGTGTGTATGTGTTTATTTGACAGTCTGAACACGACTGTAAGAAAAGAGTAGCAGTGACAGGCAGATGGTCTCCTTTGCTGTCTCCTGAGGTCTTCCACTTCACACCCCATTACACCTGCCTCTCCTCATAAGCGCCCTTGTCTGTCATTCACCCCGCTCTCCATCTCTGTGTGTTCTCATCTGCTTTTACTGGTCTCTTCTTACGGTGTCTGTCTGCTCTGCTTGGTTGCATGTCAAGTGTCTGTTGCAATCTCAGCTGACTGATGCATTGTGGCATGTGGGTGCATGTAAAATCAGCAAAGTAATGTCTTGCAATCCCCTCCTGTCTCCCTCTTTCCATCTCTCGATCTGCTCGGCTGTCTGACTCACTGAGCCTCTGATGATGAGAGGCCGCAGCAAAGCTTCACATGGTCTCTACAGAGCTGTTAGCGTGAAATTCCCGAGGCAAAGACACTGTACCTGGTGGCCATTTCCAGTAGACGGGTACAGATGAGCCGCAGGTTTTAGTTGAATTGTATAATATAAATAAAAACAAGTACAAAGTTAATGATGGGTTCTGAACTGCGCTTCGAATGCATAAAATGTTATTATTTCACATTCCTCTCTCAGACGTTATAGGTTGCTTTCTGAGTCACTGTCGAGGCTGTGAATTTTCTTCACCACGGAAGCTTGTGATTTTCATTTTGCCATGAAATCTTAAAATAGGGCTGAACCCGCATTGTGGAGCATATTATCACCTATCCACCCACCATTTTGTAGCCCTTGTTATTGTGCATTTTACCTATCTTGAAGTGAGCTTCCTCCAACTTTGACAAGCATCCTCTGGCTTAATGCAAACTAAAGATATGCCTGTTTAGCAATATACCATGAATGGTTTTCTTCCTCTCTTTAAGTTGGCTTTCATTTGCAGTCTGTTACTGAATTCCTTGTCACCCCCAATCACTGAATATAAGCACACACTCCTTTTCAATCACAGCCATCTTTTCTTTTTGTTTGGTTTATGTATAATATATGCTTTGGTTTTGGGGGTTTTCAATGGGGAATGTGTGTGTATGTGTGTGTCCTTTACAGTCATCTCTATGTCTGGCAAATAGTCACAATGATTCCCAGGTTGTTAGGTGGAATTGGCAAGATGCCATTGGCTCAGTTATAGTTAATAGTTCAGGTGACTGACAGGAAAGGTGAGAGCAGCAGCACAGTTGAAAAAAGCACTTCAACTCTGAAGACTCTTAAGGTACAAATCAATAAGAGAAGGAGCAAAGCAATGCATTTTCATTGTCCAGCCTCTGTCTGGATTGTCATCACGTGGCAACTTCTAACAAGAAGCAATGTTGAGACAGATTTTTGTTTCTTATTGATTTTTTTTTGATTGTCTATTTTTTTCACTATTCTTCTAAATTTAGATGCATCTTTTTCTGAATGCTAGAAGGTAAGCAGGCATCATTTTAACATTAAAAGACAAAAGTAAGATGCTGATGTTACGTTAAAGTCCCCTCGCCTGCAGTTTCAAGGGCTCAGTATAAATCTTTAAAAAATATACATTAATAAATACTTTATACAATAATTGCAACCTTTATAAATATTTAACAATTCAGAGAGTGGATTTGGGGGCTCAGTTAAGCACATGCACATTAAGTAACATTGTATACAGTATGCACTGTCATGCAGATTAGCAGTGAAAACATACGGAGAGGTAGGTTTTGTAAATGCAGCAGAACCAATGTTTGACAGTCATGTAAACAAAATGTACAGTGGTGCAAAAGAGATTTATTTATAGATAACATTTTTCTGACAATCGCTCCTGAAGGGAACCGAAATAATAAAAAAGACAGTTTTTTCAAAACAACCTACAGTCAAGTGTTAGAAAAGTAAGCCATTAACTTGAAAAAAATTGAAAAAACACTGACACGACAGAAATGAATTCTCATCGTGACTGGTACAAATTAAAACAGTGAACGAAAACTGCTTAGCAATTGGTAAGGTGTTTTTACGTTCAATGTTGGTGTATTGATTACGGATTAATTGAACTGGTAATTGATGGCTAAATGATCCTGTTTAATTTTGTTGATTGCAATTATTAGTAATTTAAAATTGTTGCAACTGTTTTGTACATTTATTGGTATGGACTAGCCTTGATATAATATTGATGCACTTTGCTGTCAGAAAAATAACATTGCCTTACTACGAATACGATAACAAAAAATGGCCCATGACTTTCGCAAGATAAATGGTCTGTTATGGACCAAATGCCATGACTGCCAAAACATGTTTTCATTCTCTAACTGAACAAAAGACTGAAAACACTTGAGTAATCCTCAAATACATGAACACTCCTCCCTTCTGCCTGTTTATCCTCCCATCCTTCTATCTCCCTGACAGCCATCCGCTGAGAGTTAATTTGCCGGAACATTCCCGCTGCACATTGTGATCACCCCATGAATGCCCCTGTAATTCTCCCTACTTCTGCTTCTCCTTCTCATCCAGCTATGGAAATGACACAGTGGGTTTGACATTTCAATTTACTTGTAACGGATGGTGGCTATCACACGCCCCAGCTCTTTACCGTGGACTTTGATTTTTTTTTTCTGCCAAGGGAGGGATGATGCTTTAGCGCGTCCCGACGTTCGCCCCGCTGCACTCGGGCGTTGCCTCGTCTTCCACGCATCAGTGATGATTCTCTGGGGAGAAATGCTGCCACTTGTTTATGTGGCCCTGACACTGTTATTAAGCAAATAATTGCTTCATTGACCTCCGCCCCACCCTCTTCCAACATGTTTTCTCAACCCATAACAGGGGACTTATTGATCTATATCTTTGCTAATGATCCTCCTCTCTGCTGGTTGTCCCCTTTGCAGGCTATTGATATTACCACCGGTCTGCTTCCAAATGATTTTTCCTCCTTCCCCTTGCCTATTTTCCCATAATGCGGCTTCATTTTACATAAATCCTGGTGACCCATTAAGGGTAATGATGATCATCTTTTTTCATTCATCCTTATTCCTCTGCTCATTTTTCCCCTCTTGCGGTCATAATAGTTTTATGTGCACACACATGCATTATATGTTCCTGTGTGTGGAATTGAAGTCCAAAAAATTGAAGGCTGAGGAAGGTGGTGTGACATGCATCTGGGGAAGAAAAAAACACTCCATTGCAAAAAATAAAAATAAAAAAATAAACTGGCTTTTGTTATGAAGAACAACGTATGACAGCCCAGCCAAGATCCCTGTTGACCCCCAACTAAAGTTACCTGCAAGCAGGCTGCTTTTGGTGATAAACGCTTGTTAGTGGTTTGGGTAAGAGAAGACTACTTGCAATGCAAGTGAGTTTCAGACCATTTCCAAGTTGGTTTCTTGTGTCACAAAGGAAAATCTGCGACCACTAAGAAATTAAATTGAAAGCCTACAGTTCTTGTCCAGGTTTGCATGTATTAGTTTGCCGCTGTGGTGTGCAATTGATGGCCAGACAGCATGAATCTCCAACCGGCAGTCTTCATTCACTCCACTATTACAGAGAAGCAGGTCCAAAACCCCATATATTTCAACATCCTGCTCAATGACAATGTATAATCAAAGCTTTAGATGGCCTGTGTCCAATTTAAATTGAGGCACCGGGGTGATACAAAGATGGACATGCAGGGTTTTACAGATTTCTCTCTGCAATTGGATCTAATCAGCATTCGGATTCAGGCTGGGCACTATGTGAGAAAAGCAGCTGCTTGACAATCAGCCGCCTATCAGCACGAAGGGACAACCGGGGCCTATAGAGGAGACCCGTAGACTTCACTAAAGCAGAATAAGAATGTTTTAATAATGAGATTCCATTGTCCTTCTTTCTGTTATCAGGAAGTAACTTTCTTTTCATCGAATTGGTCTTTTTTATTTATTTATATATATTTTTTACAGTATACTGGAACTTATTACGAAGCATGGTGGTGAACTTTCAGCGTTAATTATAATAACTTGCATTTTGAAAAAAGTCTGTGGTTTATCTCCAGAGTCAACCTGGTGCTTATTCTTTTCTCTTAGACTAAACAGGGTTGTGAATTTTAGTAATATAAAAAAGTTACATTAACAGCTATTCTATGACCACGATATTTAGTAATGTAGTCAAACAAGTAAAGTTGCTACCTGTGATTCCATCACTGGCTTACATTGTATAGGTTGCTCCATATGACATGCGTGTACACAGACCAACATGCTTTATAGAATATCTTGCATAGAATATCAACAATGCCAACAAAGCTCAAATACTGTAGATACAATTAATCATTTTTGAGAGTGTGTGCCATTAGGTTATAATAAGGCTGTTGGTGGAAGCCAGCACTCAGCACCAATTGAGAGCCAGAAAAGTGCAGTGAAGGCATTTTAGCGGTAATGGGAGAGTGGATAAATTGATTTTTCAGCAGATTTTTCGGTCAAACATTCCTTTCTCTGCTTCCTCTGTCAGCTATGCTCAAACATTATGGCCTGTCTGTCCAGACCTGCATGCCATTTGAATCTTATAGCAGAAGGCGACGACAAAATGGATCCTCAACACAGCTGTGGTTAATGTTTAAAGAGAAAATAATGGAAATACAATGTTAGGATCAAAAGAGTGTTTTATTACCGGGACGTGTGATTAAATAATATATTAGATGCGCTTGTTTTACATCATTGTGAATATTGAAACACTTTGAAATGGGCTGAACGCTGACACAGTTGTGACAAGCTTTGGGCTTCTACTGACATATAAACAAAGTAGCAAACAAGATGTTCTAATGGATGTCGTTGCATGTTTGACAGTAATGGATGCAAGATGCTCAGTCTTTTTGGCAAAACAAATGTGACAGTTTTGCTTACCTGCGTTTTTGAGTAACATTTCACTCATCTTAATGTATTTTTAATGCCATCAAGCAGACCAACACTTGAATTGCCAAGTTATACACGATAAAGCACATTTTGGAGGAATTTCACCTTTAGCACTGTTAAATTGTAAAGGCCTTTTGAAGTTTGATTTTTGCAACATTTTGTTGTGTCCACTTCCAACCAAGCAGAACCAACTACAAAGTATTATTAACACAGAGTCACCAGCAATGTCGATGAGGTCAAAGCAAACTCTCTAACCCCTCAGGACAACAATAAAGTCACTCAACTCTGCTTTAGTGTCCGGACAGCTAAATGCAACCTAGTCAAAGCACATTCAGAATCTCTGTACAGTCATTAAGTATTGTTATGCCGTATAATAATTACATTTAATTTAAGGTGTTCGAATTCATTATAGCCTCAAAAATAAAATAAAAGGTGTGAATTTTGGCTGCCTGAAGTTATGTTTTGCTAAATTGACCTGTCAACTAAAAACTCTTAGTATTTAAAATTTTCTTCTATGTGAATTTATAACCCCTGACACTAGGGGGAGCAAGCCTACCAGAAGTACTCTGTACCAAGTGCTCTGAGCCTGTATCGGTTAGAAAAGAATAATAAATAGGTGGTCAATTTGTGATAGTTATTGTGTTGATTTAATTAAACAAGTGAAAAAAATATTCCCTCAATTCAACATGATTGATTACTGAACTGTAATATACAAATTCAGCTACTTCAAGGAATTATATACATACAGTGCTCTAAAAACTCACATCCACTCTCTGCAGCATACTGAATGCTGACCCAAGGAGAAAAATCCATAGGTTTTTAGCGTTTACCAGGCAGGGCTAAAAATAATCAGCACTATCTACCAACATGGAAAGAAAGGGAGCTGCAAGAAAACCAAAGCAACTACAAAGTAGAGTCATTAGTTTTTATAGTTTGCTGAGGAAACCCTAATAAGCCAGCACTGGTAAACCGTAGCCATAATTGGATGAGAGTTGAGGGAGGCCATGCTATTTATTTGTCAGCTATGCAATACCAGGCTGTGGCTTGAGTTCCCACACCTTTACACGGGCCGTTCAGGATACTTTCTGTGTGGCTTTGCAGGCGGGAGCCAAGAGATACTTTACTACCCTCTTAGTGGGTTGAACCTGCCAAAGGAAAACATAGAGTTGAACACAGTTACAAGAAATGCCATTTAACATAATATTTCCAAATATACTATAAATGATATACTTTATAATATTTTCCGCAAAGGATGTTATTTTTTCCTCAATTGGGTCTCATGGGATGTTGGCTAGGATTCTATTGAGTCCAACTCTGCACATCTTGACCAAAATCTGCACCTCCTCTATGGTTAGGACGATTGTAAAGAGTGTTTTAAGTTTAATAAGGATAGACACAAATTTCTGTTTATATTTTATGATTGAGTGGGTTAGTAGTTTTTTTTTTTAAAATATGATTCCGAATACGAGTCAAACATGGTTCCATATGTAACACTTTGTAAGATTGTGGTTGTGAAGATAAAGCAACACAAAGCCCAGTTAAACGGATTACTTGGAGCCCAAAAAGATGTATTTTTATACTATGAAATAGTCATATGATGCTCTTTGTAGTCTTCACATTCACGCACTAGGAGATGAACGTGGGAGAAAACAGCCTCTTCAACAGTCCTGCCTGTGTCGAGTCAAATGTTCTCAGAAAAAAATATATATCTGAAGATCATTTGAAATGGAGATATTGTGCACAACAAACCATACGTAGTCTCTCAACTTTTTCCTACACTCACATTTTTCTTTTCCGCACAAAACGTATTGACTATTCTAGAAAGTTTTGTCTATTCATGCAAATGATTGAAGTTCTTCCTTGAGCTCTCAATTTAGTGCCCCTCTTCACCTTGGTTGTATATTTATTAGGAAAGAGACTGATCATGTTAAGTAGAGCGTGTCGAGAACGTGTCTTGCTGCTGGAAAAGAGTCCAACATTTGCGTCACTTGAAAGCAGAGGCTGACCTACCCTGAGGTGAGAGCAGCTTCAAGGGAGGTGTACAGCAGCATAGGTCAGCATCATCTGCCCTCTGTTTATTTTTTCAGAATACAACTCTAGTTGGGATCTTTTACGGATCAAAATGACTGGATTTCGGTTAAATATGTTAATGTCGTATTTGTTTTGTGAAGAAAATATTTCTCTAGGGGGTGCTTTTGATGCTCAAAATTAGCTGTTTTTTTGTTTTCTTATCAACAACAGTGGCTTGTGTGAGTTTGGGCTTTTTTTTAATAACGAGGAAGTCTCCACAAAATAATTTTGTATGAGTGAAATCTGGTTTCCTGGCCAAATCTGTTCTGACAAACGAAATATACTCTCCACCCCCACCCTTGAGTTTGTGTTAGAGGAGACCCTCACAGGTGGAGGTCTCCTCTTACACAAACACCAGCCTGCAATTGCTTCCACTTAGGACCAGTAAAAGTCATAAACGATGACCGATCGGGTCACACTGTAAATTCTGTCCTGCCACTTGATGGATAGCCAGGTCTAGGTGCAGTCTGCTGGTAGGTTTAACGACAACTTTTTTCAGTGCGCCAGGAGAGATGCATGTCTGAGAACCAAATGGAAGCCATCTTGGAACATTTCTTCTGGGATGCATCGTATTTTGAAACAATGTGTACATTTGGCTCAATTTGATATTCCAAATATCAGTAATAATCAGTCTTAACTTTAGTTTGCATTCCCTATGCATGCACAACATGGTCATTCTATTTTCATTAGTGTATTTTTTTTTCTTTGTACTAAATTGCATTTTGGAAGATAATCTGTTCACACATGGTCTCTCTCCAGATGCCAATAGTATATAAGTAGTCTGTTGTTTGACTTGGCTGCAACACATCCTGAAGATATTTTGCTCTATTCCCCTGCTAGTTTTGCATTTAAAATCTCAACACACTGCAGATCTGTCTACATTATGGACTTAACGCTGGTTACTCTTATAATGAGTCACTGCCGTAGTTAAATTAGCTTTGTTTCATGTCTTAAAACTAAACGGATGCTTTCGTATCGTATTTAAACCTCCAGTACAGACGTACACTCTATCTTGCTGTATTAGAAAAAGGAGACATAGAACACTGTAGAGTTGATAATAAATTGTATTTTTTATTCAATACAAACTAAATCATTTTTGTGGCAAGTGCTAAAAAAAACAACCAAAAAAACGCTTTCCTGCTATAAATGTCATGCGATATTTTCATTTGTGCCGGGCTGCGATGTAAATCCATGCTGTCTGCCGCGATTCACTACGCCACATTAAATTCCTTAAGATCAATTAAACTTCCCAGCTCACTTTACAAATGAGCCACAATGTGGGCCCGCTAGCCCGCGCCCCACAAGTGGGGGAATACTCTCATGAGGTAGACGATACACAGTGCCCTGCGGAGAATATGTGCTCTATTGGCACAATTCTGTTGGGGCATGTTAAATATGATGAAGAATCATATTTATCATTTTATGCATAAGTAATTAGAAAGGTGCGTGGGATTGGAATTTTGGAAAAGTAAGGTGAACTTGGGAAGCCTGGCTGCCAAATGGTTAGTGCGTCGACTTCACAGCTCTGGGGTCGCGGGTTCAACCCCAGGTGGGTCCTCACTGTGTGGAGTTTGCATATTCTCCGCAGGGTTGTGTGGGTTTTCTCCAGGTACTCCGGTTCCCTCCAACATCCCAAAAACATGCAGGGTCGGCTGGTTGAAAACTAAATTGCACCTAGGTATGACTGTGAGCATGATTCGTTGTCCGTTTCCTTGTGCCCTGTGATTGGCTGGCCACCGATTGAGGGTGTCCCCTGCCTGGTGCTCGTAGTTAGCTGGGATAGGCTCCAGCACCCCTGGAAGCCCCTGTGAGGATAATCGGTTGTGAAAATGAATGAATGGAAATGTTAACTTGTTCAATGAATCTTTTATATCCATATATATAGCTTTTTTTCAGTTCAATATTCTTGCATGTTTACCCAGCTTTGCAGCTTGGTGACTTGTTGAGAGTCACATTTTTATTTTTAGATATGAAATGATCTGGTAGTGAACAGGTGGACCGCATGGGAGTTGTAGTACGATTGACAGCCTACTTGTTAAAAAAGCTTAAGGCCAGACAAGATTTAAATAATGACTGATTTTTTAAAAAAAGATGTAGCTCCCCATCTTGTTTTGTATTTCTAATTGCACCTTGTGATGCGTTACAAGTCCTCTGTACTATTCTAAAGGTCATTGGCACGCTCTTATTTTTCACATTCACAGACCATTAAAGCTTTAACAGTTTAAATATCAATTTTTGGTTTGTTTGCGCTAACACTGAAACTGCAGAACTGGGAAGTGTTCTTGCTAAACTGAATGAGAACACATGTACACCCTGAACATAATTTGGGGTACCTGGCAGTCATTTCTTAAACACCCACAGAGACTTGAACAGTTTAGGTACGTGCTGAAGCCGGTCTAAGTAAATTCGCTTTATGACACTGCTGTGACATGTGCATCTGTGATTTCACACGCATAATGTAAAATTTACAGTTGCGGTATTGAATGTCACAGAGGCTGTGAGGAGAGCAGGGGGTAACCGGAGCCCCAAGAGAACAAAGCTGGCGTTTTGGCCTTGGTCCCCCCTCGCGCATGCCTTCTCGGCTGCCACCCCACCCTGTTGTTCTTTACAGCTGTGGAGGTGTGATCCGGGCACGACGCTTGGCCATATAAAAGTTAAGCAAGCACTGTGGCGCTGCTAATGGCCAGAACACCTAATGACCAAAACACCTGGAAATACAGCAGAGCATGTCGAGTGGTATTTTCTCAGGAAGCCGATGGGCACGAGGCCGGCTGCTTGGGTTTGAAACAGATGCCTGTTCTATTCCCATCTCTCACATAAACACTAATGCTTTTATTTAATCATTTGAGTGACCATATCTTCCTTCTTTGAATTGGGGGTGTCCTCTGGAATGGAATGGTCATGTTCAGAAGAAAGAGGCCCACACTGACTTAAAGTTAAAACTTGGATTAGACACACTCCTCTCTTGGTGTCATGTTCAATAGCAGACCTTTCCCCTGGGAATTGATCCCTCGGACACCCCTCCAACGTTAATTCAGATCGCGGTAGATTAGAAACCTATAAACTCAAGTCAATCGTGCCAATAACCCAAAAGTCTCAAATTATATAGATGCTTGCGTATCAATTTACATTTGCAAGCCTCCAGTTTTAGTGTCAGTAGCAATTTATATGAATATTTTACATTTGGTCCTGGGAATAAGCACTGTCTTATTTTAAATCAGTCAGTTTGTCTGTTTATTACATGCAAGTAAATACTACATCTTTGAGGACGCAGTCCAAAGTCTTCTCACATTTTAACATTTTTTAGGGATGAATGGCATTATTAGTAGGGTTCATCAGTAATAATCATATACTGTGAAGTACAACGTCGAAAATATATATGCAAAGATGCAAATGAAGGACGGCAACCTTGTAGGACCTCCTTGTGAACGGTACACGGTCTTTTGGTCGCCCGGAAAGTTATTGATAATTACCATTTAAATCGTTGCTCAAATTCCCTAAATACAAACTACGAATTACTATTTAGTCATACTTAATGCCTTATTAATTATTAGGCTAAAGAAAAGCTCCAAATTTCCCGGACTTTTATTGTTTTTTGTTGGAGAACTTGTTAAGACCCTGACTGATGTACCTTCCTAAGGGGACAACTCATGTACATACAAACTCTTATACACTCACACTGAGTGAAACTACTCATGGCCATTGTTGGCTTTTATTGATGCGTAGACCGTGTTGTTTTACCTTGTTTTGTCACCGGTCTTTTGGTCGTCGGTCTTTTGGCCACCGGTCTTTTGGTCGCCCGTTGTCGGGGTCCGGGCGACCAAAAGACCGCCGACCAAAAGACCGCCGACCAAAAGACCGGCGACCAATCGACCGCACACGCTTGTGAACACATCACAGATTTTATGTTTAAGTAAAACTGTGTTCAACTGTTTCCAATGAATGTTTTTTAGAGTAATGGAGGTCTATTCTTTTTATTATGCATTCTTGCTATGGCTCATTCTCATTTTGTCATGTTGGCTTGAGTGCAAGATTTTTTTGTTTTGTTTTACAATCCCTTATACAAGTGTTTTCCTCCCACTGTGGTTTCTCTCTGTTTCAAGTTCTGCTGATGGAAAGACCTAACCGGAGACTTTACCTACCTGTTATAGTGTTAAACTGGCAACACCAGATCCGTACACACCTTGTTTCCTTATGTATACACATGCACACACACACATGTGATTCTACCAGTAAGTTATAAAGCTGTAATGGAATTATGGCACGGACCCTTTGCCTAGTAACCGTAATGTTTCACTTTAAAAGTGCCCTGATCCAAGTTCACATAAAAGGTGAGGTGCCCAGGTGAAACTAGAGTATGTTTGTAAAACTACTATATAAAAGGTCTACCTTTGTAGTTATAACCTTATTGCAAAATGGAAAAAAATCTATGAGACAGTAGGTGCTCTGTCAATGTAATAGACTACCACACAAAGTAAAGTTTATTTCACAGCTGCCTAAATATACAAATTAATTTATTTTGTTTCATAGCCTATGGAAAATTTTGTTATTTCACCCAGTGTTCTAACCAAAATATAATCATCACATTTATTTTTATCTTGAGAAGACAAAAACAATGTCTTTTATTTAGTTGTGAAATTGTATTTTTATTTCCATTTGTGAAAAGAAACTTCTATTTCAGCAGCTGGATACTATTCTTAAGCCATATGACTGACTGGGGAACAGTTTAGGGTGTAGTGCGCCTTTCGCCCGATGTCAGCTGGGATGGGCCCGGTACCCCACGACCCTTGTCTTGAAAGAGTCAAATAACATTTTCAATAGTTAATATATCATAAAACAACTTGAGAAAAACCCTCAGAAACAATTACTTTGATGCAAAGGAAGCACCGGCCTGTAGGAAGTATTAGACAAATATGTATGACTAAATTGGTCTGAGGTTGATTGAACACGGTGTGTGTAAGGGTGTTTTTCCATATATGATTTTTTGGCAAGCTGTTCAGTGGGTTGTCAGCTGTGGAAGGTGAATAAATAAATGTTTTGTTGAGAAAAAAATAGATCTTTCAAGTTGTTCATGGAAGTACAACCTTTTATAGAACTACTGTTCTGCCAGTTAGTGGTTCTGTTTTGTTGAAAAATTCCAGAAAATATGTCCTGTAACACTTCACAACTTCATTGTGATTGTTTTATATGCAAAATATTATAAGGATTGATGTGCAAGTACATATGATGACTTGCGTAACACAAGTCATCACTCCAATATTCTAATGCTTACCAGCTCTTACAAATTTCATAAGATCAAGAGAAGATAGTTTTCCTCCACCACAACCACTAAAGACTTTTGAGAATGAGATCCAAATGTGCTAGACGAACGGTATTTGCTTGTGCTGATGTAACTTTACACTGCATCCATGTAATGCTGACAATCAGTGATAAGTTGTGGTTGAAACAGATGTCTAAACACACAACAGCGTTGACAGGCAGAGGCCCAATGTTTACAGATGTTTAGGGGTGCTGCTTTTTTCTACCTTATACTTCAAGTATGGTACATATGTTAAATGGTCTAAGTAATATCAGCTTCCACTTGCTTTGAGGGAACTGTTTGTTGAAGTGCAATTTCATAAGTCAAGTTTGTTTTTAGAGCCCAAAACTGATCAACATGATGTCAAAGGATCACACAATTCATCTAATACCTTAAGTAAATGAATAAGAATAAAGGACTAATGTAAATAAAATCATAAAAAATGATTTTCAAAATTATATCAATAATAATTAAGAATTATAATGTATTATATTTTCATTCCTTTGTGTTCCATACCCCATAACGCCACAAGGGTCGTGGGGAGTGCTGGAACCTATCCCAGCCAACTATGGTCACCAGGCAGGGGTTAATTTGAATTGGTGGCCAGCCAATCACAGTATAGTTGACATTCCCTAATCAAAACCTCCCCTCACACAATGGAAAACGAATGAAGGAAGAGGATTTAGTATTAGTATTAATTAGTCAAATGACTCTAAAAAATGTATAGCTTGTTGTAGTGGTGTATTTTACCAAATAACTGACATTAGATAATTTACTACAGCAGATCTCCTTAACTCTTATGGCATAGTAAAGTACCGTGACAGATTAATTTGGAATCACTGATTGAAATACTACAATAAATAAAGGAACAAACAAACAAACAAACAAAACAAAAAAACACAACGGCTCGCCACGTGAAGCCATTGGAAAAACCCTTTCACTGCTTTCCAGGACATAATGCAGGACTCCCCTAATATCACTCCTAAGGAAGAGGTCCACTTACAATCTTGTGTGGTCGTTCATTTCAATGCAGAGTTCATTCAGCAGCTTTGCTCATCATCGCCTAGCACCACACATAGCAGTGCTTTAGCTAATTGCTCCCAAATCGCCTCAGTGTTTCTCTTTTAAAATAATAATAAAACCTTCCAGAAAAAAGATTCATTTTATTTTACTTCGTCTGACTCATGTCAAACTCACTGTATGTACATTTCATCAAAAAAGCAATCATTCTCAACTATCTTATTTTGAGTTTGTGACTGGAGAGAAAATTGATATGGAGAAGAATGCCCTTTATTATCAGCTCACACGTGCCTATGTGGTAGGCTATAGATACCCGGGGTGTAGTCAGCATAAATTGGGCTCGACATAGGCAGTTTTAGGTTTTTAGAGAACTCCGCTCCAGCTGTGGCCTGTTCACACCTCATTGTCTCCGTACACCTCCACACACACTGGTAATCACAGAGCAGGTCTCCCTACTCCATTCCTCTCCAGCTCTCACATTGCTTGCAAGGAAGTTTCACAATTCAACTTGTGTGGCCACCCCGCAAGTGAGGGCGAGTACAATGTTTTTGCATTAACTTTCTGCAACCACTTGGTGTGAGGGAGAGAGTAAGACATAGTGAACCAGACAGAATGGTTTGGAGGCACAGCAGTCTAGGGAGAAATCTGATTTATTATCACCAAAAATCAGCTGCAGATGTTCACTCACAGATTCTTCCCCTTGCTGCCAATTATAGATCCTCACGCAAAGGTCTGACTGTGAGAGAGGTTACACATAATGTACCGTATGTGCTAGCACCACCCTTGTATCGTATTAAATTTTACTTGGGGTGAGGGTTACATTTTGGACTATTTTCTTCAAAAGTGAATGTCAGTCAAGGAACCTGAAGTTTACCTTAAAAGTCATTTATTATATTTTTTTTTACCCCAAAAGTAATTCCAAGCCTCCAATTTGTTTCCGTCCTGCACATAATTTTACCCCTGTTGTTGCCATCATTTGCTGTTTGTGGTAGTTTTGATACAAAATGCACATTTAGTAGTTTGGTAATAACTGGCGTAGTAGACTATGTAAGTAGTAGTATTAAATATTAAGTAAGTGTATATGTAGAAATGTGAGCATCATAAGTAAATGTAGAAATGTGAGCATCATAAGGAGACCATTTTCCCTGACTGTAGTAGTATGAGCACAAATGGAACAATACAGAAGACGCATTTCATCCCCAGTTTTCCTTGATGTGTGTGAGCCGTTATCAAGCTCAAATCTTCTTTCAGATAAACAATGATATCACTCCCGAAATTTCGACAGGTTATGCTAAATACTAAAAATGGCTTGGTGATTACAGTAACGACTTTAAAAAGACCTTGATCTCACCTCAAACTTCCATGCACTCAATATATGGAAAACACAGAAATGGACTATGCTTGTTTTATGTCAGAACCCTCCAACTCCTTTTCAGTTGGATCTCACATCTGTGATCGACTTTTGATGATTTCTGTTATCGTAAAGACACCTTTTTTAACGAGATTAACGCCAGGTAGTTATAGTTTTCGCTGTTCTTCTTGTGGAAGCTAACATCGAAGTACGACTCCCCCCTAATTCATGAACTAATGCTTTTGAAACTTGGTAGGGACTGTATGTAGCCTGGGCCAGTTTCTATCAAACCCTCTTAGCTCAATTCATGATCTTCTTTTGCATCAAAGCAAAAATTAGTCACTTGCAAATTAAATTTATATCTTGAAGAGTTTTTATAGCAAGCTTTAGGCTTTACATGGGATAAGCACATAAACAGTAAGACAGTTGGAGTGATTGTACTAATTGAATCATTCCCGGATTCCCGCAACATGTGCAGCCATTTTACAGCAAGGCTAGAGCCATGACACCTGTTCACACACATTGCCAGTAATGTAGTTTGAACATAGTGTGTACTCAGGGGAAGGTTATACTTTACAATGTTTTGCTGTATATTTTAAAATAGGAAATAGGAAGTAAGAACATCTGTGCTTGACTTTAGAATGCTATTTTCTGGATCATTTTTTTGGACTAGGATTGTGTCTGATTATTGTGATGACTGTGAAAATACTCTATGGTAATGCAGTTCTATCAGATTCCGAACTAAACAGCATATTTACACATTTGGAAAAAGTTCAATCCCAAATCCATATTATTATTTTAAAATACTTGAGTTATCCATTTAAAAATGGTATTTTGAGCACATATTAGTCTTTTTTTTCAAAATCAAAAAATTCCACAGCGGTTAATTTATCTACTTTGTTTTTAATTTCCTATAGTAACATTTAACTTTTGATTGTGAGTATTTTATTACATGTACTTCATGTTCAGTTTACTGGTTTAGTCATATAGCACCATTACATTCATTGGTAATATTGGTTTCATCTAATATTTTTAAACCCAGATTAATGAGCGTTCCTTTTTGGCGGCAGGAAACATGACTGATCCGTGAGTGTTTCATCCGTTCTGATGATCCATGTAGCAAAGTGATGACACAACATTGGCAACCTCATCTCAAAGGTTAATCTGTTGGTTTACACCAAGTTAATGACCTGTGGGCGACATTAAAATAAAGTGCTTCCTAATTAGTATGTTTATGAGAGCACTTTCATTTTGATAGATGAGCAAGCGCCACAAGTTATCACGGCTAGCCTAATGTAAACATATAAGTGTCCCACGATCACACCGACTGAGCAACTAGTAAAAACTTTTACAGGAATGAGTTGCTCGTAGAAAGTCTAAATGCTTGTGAATATATGAGTGATAAAATATGACATGCATATATCATTGGTATGGCACAAGGCTTCCCGCTAGCATCTTCCAATCTTATGCTTGACCCCTCCTGAAATTTTAGACAACCTCTCCTGCTAAATGCTGCTGTGCGTCTCACCCCCATAGGCTATTTTTATGACTGGCATTTTTTATGGGACCACAGTGGTCCTCGGAGCCCCAAGAGGTCAGACGGCCTGACAGGCAGCGGCCAGAATGAATGGCTCATTTCCGAGCTGTGTTGCGATGGAGAGGATACAGTGGCTCTAGCTTTTCCTCCAGGCTACGGGGGGGAAAAAGGCCAAGCAGACAGAAAATCTATAGTGCGTTGAACCACTGTCTGCCAGCTCTGCTTCATGTACGCCACACCACTATGAGCCGCTGCAGAACGAAAACAAAGTCAAATGTCATAAAAATAGTTTTTGTTATGGTAGATTTCATCTTGTATGGAATGACACCAATAAATTGAGCTACTTTTAAGGTCTGATTGACAATGGTGACCATCCAATCTGGAAGAGGCAAAATATGGATTGAGTAACTCTAAAAAGATAAAGAATTCTGTCTCAATGCAAACCATGAGAATTTGGAGTCAACTTCATTGCACAGACCACTTGCGGAAGTGGGCCTGGCAGCAATATAACCCTCTGGTTTTAATCGGGATGAGGCATGCACACACCGTTAACAAACAACTCTATCTCTACTCTTAAAACTATACACACGTGCAGTCAAATGTTTGCAAACACACAAATAGCTTCTGTGTTTTTTTAGTGCATGACAAATATTCAGGCACACATTTATTGGTTTCCTCCACATGTTAATCACTGTCAAATCAAACACACAATCCTTTCTCTTGCGCTGCAGTGAGGGTCTGGGAGCAATCAAATTGCCGCACTATGTAGCCCGTTTGAACCCTGTTTTCCTGTTCGTCTGCGCCCATGCAACAGCGATTTCTCCCCTGTGCGCTAATAAAACCTCACTAATGATCCATCCCCTTGCCCACAATCTGGTTCTGGCATGCCGCCTTGAGGTGCACAAAACAAGGGGCACTTTTTAATGTATTTTTTTTACGAGAAAAGCAGCCATTCTTAATGTCACCTACAAGGGCTACTTTTGTTTTGGGACTGCCAGAGAAACACAGCTGCTATTTCTACCTCATTTCTCACCTACATTCATTCCTTCTTTTCAAGTGTTTGTTTGTTTACTTTCCAGGCCATAAATTTATATTATGAGCACCCCACGCATGCTAGGAATCTGTGGCTGGATTTTTTTTTAAAGGGCTTTCCTCAAAATATACTGCTTGTCCAATTACTGACACATTAACTGCCTCTGCATCTGGCGCACCAAGCAGCTAGTGGACATTAACTCAGTGTTTGCGGAATGACTCAATTCAGAACCAGCAGAGGGATTATACTACACTTCCTTCTGCATAGCTTCCCATGTCCAACTGAGAAGTAGGCTGACAGCAATTATATGAGCCAACGGCAAAACAGTTTTTACATCTTTTCCTCCCCTTGACAGGATTGCAACATCATTTTTGACCAAGGTTTATTTGCGACCATGTAAAATCAACAGAGAAAAATGGCAACAAAATGTAATCCAAAAAGGCACATATTTCAAATGTGAGTAGTATACAGTAGATTTTGAAAACAAATTGTGTTAAGGATTTTTTTAATTTGATAAATATAAATATAGAATAATTTACAGTAACACTGGCATCTATTGCGATAAAATTCCAAGTGTATTTTAATACTCGCAATATGTAGTTATATAGGTTATTTCCCACACTTTACATTTTTTCTTTTATTGAGGTTTTTATGTTGTATTTAAGAACTGCCATTAAATTTGAAAATCTATATCAATTCTCCAGTTTGTCATTGTGACATTTGGTGGGGGTTTTGTTTGTTTGCTCTTTTTAATTGATGAAAACTCAAAAATTATTATTCCCTACCAAAATATTGATTGATTAAATAAACATTTCCATTAACAATTAATGGCCTTTTCAATGGGTGTGTTGGCCTTATTAAACCAACAACTGAAAAACTTTGGTGACAAATAAATACTATTAATATTACAGAGCTGCCAAATGCCAAAAATCATATTTCGTAGCGGGTAAAGAGATTTTGAGACACTTTTTCCTAGTGGCATTTACCACCATAAAAATAAAGCTCAGTCTTAGCTATTTTTCTAATGTTTTTTCAAATAGTTTCCTTTTTTCAAATTGGTAATTCTTGCAAAGAAATACTTTTTTTTTTTTAAAAACAGCAAATGAACTATTTCTCACGTTTTCATTTTGTGGACATAGCTAACACACGTCTAGACTGCTTGATACAACTGATTTAGAATGCAGACGTGTCGTTGAAAAGGAGGTGGACACGCTACATAATTTTCAAAATAATTGAACGTTTTGCAAAATGCAAAACTTATTTAGAACATGACATTCCTTTTCGGAATTAATCGACATGATGAAATAAAATGGCCAGCCAAAAAGGAAAACTTTTAACATTTAATTTTTTTTTTCATGTAAATTTCTGGAAAAAAATGCTTTTCCGTAGTTTTGATACAAAATGCACATTTAGTAGTTTGGTAATAACTGGCATAGTAGACTATGTAAGTAGTAGTATTAAATATTAAGTAAGTGTATACATGCCTACTATTCATTTCCTCTGAGGAAGGAGCTGTCATTAAGTATTAACGTTGCATTCATATGTATATACGCACACACACACGCGCACACACACGCATGCGTGGTAACTAATTAAGGGGAGTAATGACCCTTTCCTCATTTAAACAATATTCAGACTGGCTCTTACAACACCTCCTCAATTAGATTATAACAGAGAGGTAGCCCCCATCCCCACCACCCTAAATATATGCACAACAACCTAAAAAAAATAATTATACATGATTAATTACATTAAGTCCTACAAAATGGTGGACTAAATGGAACAATGCTCTATACTGAATCTTCATGGGTTCATTTTTTTACCCTTTGTTGGGCAGACATTTGCTTTCTACAGCAAAAATGATGGTGCATTGCTATGGCCTCTGTGGTTCTTGACTTTTTGCAGCACGTTGGCAGCTGCTTTTTTGAGTGGGTGAGTTTTTAACTCCTCACTTTTACTTCTTAAATCACAGATGGAGAAAAAAAATCCAACATAAGAATCCAATAGGTGAATAGAGAGTCACAAAAAGAGGAGAGGAAATAATCCCCAGGGTAGCACACAATACCATAGCTGGGGTTAAGTGCTAGGATTTCAGTCTGTGGGGGATTTGGGAGTCTGTGTCTTTAGACCCCTTTCCCAAAAACGGCCCATTCATCCATCTCTCCCTTCACTCTCTCATTCACACACGTCCATAAATGTACGCCATCTTCCACCAGCTCCGCCCCCTCGTTCTCTACAGGTTCCAGTCATCTGCTATAATCACAACGATGATATACAGGGCCCATTAAAAGAGAGGGGCTGCTGACATGGGGGACAATAGCGCCTCACAGCATGTCCAGGAAGCCTGCCCATCCAGGTGCACTCTCCCTTAGAGACCAAGGCACTCTCCCTCCTTCTTCTCGTCTGCTTTTCCTAGCCTTGCGTCCCTGTGTGAGCCCCATTTAGAGGCAAGGTAGGGGGAGGACAAAGGAACAGGAGAGGAGCAAATGAGCGAGTGGAGGAGTAGCTAAGCGGGGAAAAGGTGGATTTGCAAAATAGAGATTTAAGAGAGATGTTTGGGGGTGAGGCAAAAGGTCAGGTGTGTTGAAAAGAGTGGACATTTGAGCAATGGGTGATTTGGAGCTAGTGAGCGCATAACAATGGTGATAATAAAAGTCTCCCCTTTCACCCCTTCTGTGCCTCCCTTTTTCTCTTGGTTGTGCGCCATTGCTCCTCACCTGACCTACCGCAGCGCATCATGGCACACGGGCCATGTTGAGAAGATGGTGGGGGCGTATAGCTAATGGGACAGGAATGACGATGACAGGTAGAGAGGAGTGCATTACTAATTGCCCATCAGCATGTCATTCATACATGTAATTTAGACCCTTATTAACGCCCGGGTGATTATTTCATGAGTGTTTATGTCCGTGCATCATTACTTCACAAGTGTCATGTTTAAGATATGGAACTTGACGTAAGGCAGTGTGGTGGGGTTAATTGAGTCATTTCTGAGTTTGCAAACTTTTAGCTGGACAATGCCTTGGGACACTATTTTTTTTTAATAATCCCCACACCACTTGAACTAATTAGTAAATATGGTGGGGAATCCCAGCTAACTACGGGCACCAGGCGGGGTACAACGTGAATTGGTGGCTAGCCAATCGCAGGGTACAAGAAGGCGGACAGCCATTCATGCTCACACTCATATCTAGGGGCAATTTAGAGTTTTCAACCAGCTTAAACTGCATGTTTTTGCCATGTGGCAGGAAACTGGAGTACCCAGAGAAAACCCACATAAGTCCAGGGAGAACATGCAAACTCCAAACACTGAAGACTGAACTGGGATCAAACCCTTGATCCCAGAACTGTGAGGCAGATGCGCTAACCACTCACCCATTAGCCCACCTCAAGGTCTGCCAGCTGATTCAGGCAAAAGGCAGATTACACCCTAGACTGGTTGCCAGATAGCCACAGGGCACACAGAGAGACAAACGACCATCCGCACTCAATCATACCGCTATCACCGGGAATGGAGCCCGGGCCACCCTGTACCAAAGTCAGGCGAGTGAACCCCTACACCATCAGGTGGCCAGAGGGGACGTAGTTTAGTTAAAGCCCATAAAGTTGCAGGATTTATTAGAACAGATTACATTTTATTCTGCTCTAAACTGAAGCCTCTCAAGTCTCACCAATGATTTTTATATGCAAATATAAATACATATTTTAATGAAGAGGCACAGCTGTTCCAATCTTTAGTTTTTTTACATTGTGGCTTTGGAAAAGCTCTTGCCATCTTTATGAAACATAGTAGCTGGGAGCTTTATGCGTGGTTTCTTAATGCTCTTTAGTTACACCACACGTTTAAAATGATCCCTGATCAGGATTACTTTTTTTCTTTTTTTCTTTACCGCATTGCTTTCCTGGAAGCTGATGGCTTACCACTAACTGACGTTGAATATGAACTTAACCCAATACTAATAATAATATCCTTTGGGATTTTTGTTGTTGTTGTTTGGCTTGATGTGGCTTATTTAATTTTCTCTTGTGAAACCAAGTAAGTCATGAGTTTGTCATTATGGCCAAATATGTCTTCCAACAGAATGCAAAGCAACTCATTGCATTACCGTTCTCATGAAATTACTTTTTGCCAGTTGAATCAATCACAGCTGTAAGCATCCAGTGGGTAGAGTCTCTTACCTATTTGCAAGAGAGGGGGTGACTTTTTCTTTCCCAACATACAATGTCGTGATGGTAACCTTTCAAAATTGAGGTAGGGCTGCAAATGTAAATCTCTCTCTGCTCCAGTGAACCAAGGCGGCATGTGGTTCCTCCCCTTTCCACTTCTGTCACCAACACTGAGGGCCACCACCAGATGCCCAAGTGCCTACAAGCACCATTGCACAAAGCCAGACTTCCCATTACCCATTGTGCTTTGGCTACCCTACCTGATATCTCTTTACAGTCCGGTTTCAGCAGACTCGACTTTAAAACTAATCACATGTCCTGTCTTATTGATGTAGTTTATCTACTTAAAAAAAATAGGCAACAGTAAAATAAATTGATTTTTTTACATTTCAGCAGCACCTTTATGTACACATTGATAATAGCAGTATCAATTTAATGATATATACTTCAAAAAGAAAAACAATGACAATTGTATGGGTTCTGGCTGGAAATGGAAGTATTTAGTTAAGAAAACCATGCATCTACTTGGTTTACTTTTCAGAATGTGATTTGATCCTCACAATTCACTATCAATATTTTGTTCTGCAGTTGTTTACCATGAAACACGTGTGCAATATACTTTATAACCAAAACGTGATTATTCCTAAGCCAGCATTTGTGATGGAAGTAGTTCAGCGATCAACTTTTAGTTTTTAAATTTTCTGCAAAAAGTCTGTGATTGCGCGATTGATCTGTTTGTTTCAGTGGCTTGGGATGGATTCAATGATTTCATTGAGCTTGGTGCACAAAAACAAATGCACATCCACTCTCATGCATTTTGAGGCGTGCACATGCATATGCACTCGCTGAGTGACATGGAGTCAAGCCGACAGGCCGTCGAATCCTTTTTGGCCGACATTACCCGTAGCCAGTCTTGCAGAGAGCATTTGTCATGACCAATCAGAAGAGCCAGTGAAGTTTGTTATTGGAGTGCCAATTTTGGGAACGGGGGCGCTGGTGTGCTCAGCGGTAGGTCGGTCTGACAAAGTCCTGGCTTGTCCGTGCATTGGAGTGCAAGTGTGGTGAACTAGTCATATCGGACCTCTATCCGTCATTTTCTTGAAGTAGAGCAGATCTTCTGGATAAGCTCACACAGCAGAGGAGAATCATACCCCTCCTCCTGAATTTCATATATACGCACAGGGACACCTATGGAAATTAGCTCTTCTCCTTCCGTCTTGCCATTTCTACTGTCTTGATTTGCAGCTGAGAACAATATTGTGGCCTTGTGTAAATAGCTAAGCAGGGGAAGCTTAGAAAAGTAGAGAGGTGACACCGTGACCCAGAATTTATGGGTGCCCTTAAGGCCAGTCTTCGATGAACTGAAGTGCTGGCAGCTGACAGGCCAGGTGTCACACAGTAGCATTTTCCGTGCTCACGATTGCAAAGGTCAAAACAAAACTTTTTTTCAGCATTCATGTGATGCAACTGTCAGTGTAAATATAGAAAATGCAAGCTGTTCAGTATGGTGTTTTTTTATCCTGCATAAATGTCACTCTCAAAGATGACTTTTATTGTGTATGATTTGCAGAAAGGATGGCCACAATAGTGTTAACAAAATAAAGTCACCGAATAGAATGCTTCTGTAATTCACTCTTGTCCCCTATTAGAACCCACTTAAAACTATAATTTCTTTCTCCCCTCATAACAAATCCAGGCCAATCTGATTTTAGAGTCCCTACTGTATTAGTTAATAATTAACCCTTCTTTAGACAATCGGTGTATAGCTCTGGCAAATTGCTAGTTATGTGGTCTTATCTGCGCTGGGATCCCCTCAGATGCAAGGTCTTGTAAAAGAAGGAAAGAAGGAAAACTGAGAGCCTATCCATTGTGCAACATGTGGTTGTGTGTCCGACACAGGAGGGCAGTCTTGCAACACTTCCCTCCGGCTGTGGTTCAGTGGTCAAATGTACTTCAGCTGCAAGACCATCTCTTTAGTTCCTAAGAGTAGAAAAATTGTGTTCTTAGCAGAATGCAATCTTTAAAAAAAAAAATTTTTATTTGTTCGTTTGCCTCCAATATTTGTTATTTCTAATGTGCAAAGATAATTTGAACGCTTTAAAATTACTTAGACTTCTGCATAAATTCCTCAAAATTGAAAAGGGCATTAAACATATCTTAACAGTGCGAGTTTAAAAAAAATCACAACCATTTGTATTTAACTGCTTGTTAAGACTCCTTTGGAACAATTAAGACACACAAATGTGTGTGCACCCATCATAATTTTGTAAATATTTTATATAGGTAGTTTCAGGGGACAGCGCTTGAAGAATTGCACATATATTTGCATCCCTTTTTGTATACATTTCCAATCCTTCTAAGAAAGCCCATCAAACTGTGCTTTGTTGACCTTCCTATGGTTGAATTTCATCAGAGCTTCACAGGTTGCAAGTCAATAAACAAGGATAACCTGTCCCGTTAGTGTCGCATGGATACATGATTGATTCCGATCATCTCTAAATAGTCTCAGTCTCGGTCTCAGCTCATTTAAATCACAATGGCGATTGCTCGCAAAGTGAACAGCTGAGCACACTGTCTCTGTTTAGTGCCGTGTGTCGAGTGAAGCCTTCAAGAACAGCACAGGTATACACTCGTGTAATCACAAATTAGTTGTTCTTATGGCTCTCACGGTCAAAAAAGTTCCCCACCCCCAATTTTAGCCTCAAAGAGCCCATTGCCATTAGATGCCATAAGGAACTTCCAGGGACCAGAAGGGAAAGTGTGAGCGTGATGACGTAAAATTTTATACATCTGCTCCCCATTCCCACCTGAGACTTTATAATATTATCAGGTCACATGATTGAAAGGAGTGAAAATGCATTATTGAGGCCTAAAATGGAATTTAACATCTTTGGAAATGGCTTCGCACATTAGCTGCCTGTGACCTCTAATGTTCCTGTTAATTGCAGATTAGGAACATTGATACATCAATACATTTTTGTTGCATCTGGTGCAGTTGAGGAATATTATTAGGATGTTTTATGCGAGTCATTCTAGACGTCATGCCAATGAATCTAAATTTGAGTTAAAGACTAATGTACAGGGTGAGTGAATTTTCTTCAATTGCTGCTGCTGTCATGATCTGTTTCATCATTAATAATCTGCTGAAATTGTGTTTATTTCCTGTCTTGATAATGTTGGTTTGGATTATTATGGTACGTTGTGCATTTTCCTCAACATAGCAATATATAGTGTTTTGTGTTACTTCCACACAAATCATTATCCCAATGTTGATGTGCCTAACTGTGAGCAGTCTTTTCTAGTTCATTTTTGACTGTGACAATAACGTAGCTGCACAATTTCTATCACACTCTGTTGTAGTAACAAATAGACTACTTTACTCGCTTCTTAGCAAATGAATGGTTTGCAAACCTGTTGCGGGATCTGTTGAGCACTCCCCCTCGACCCTAAACATCATCTCCAGCTGAAGCCCCACCTGCACCTGGCTAAAGCTGCTATCGTTCATCCTGTCATCCTGCCAACACGCTTTCCAAATGTACCACCAGCTCTGCTATGCCCTGTGCACCAAAACAAGTAAATAATGTAGTCGTCCCTGGGAGGGTAAAAAGGAATTCAAAGGGAAACCATGTAGAAGAGGCACGGTTCCATGGTTATTCTCTACCGGACCTCATTTTGTGAATATGATCATACTGCCTTGGTCTCTGTTCTTACACAACTGGATGAAAACATTTGTCTCTTAAAACAATATAAGAGGATTTTGCCATTCCTTTTGCTGGGAATTGTCATTGTTTTGTGTGTGGGTGGGAGTCCTTTGGCTGCTTCGTCACTCCCTACATGCGGTACAATGATCATGTCTGTCTCTCTCTAGCTCATGTCTGTGCAATCTAGAGCACTTACACAATCCTACTATGTTGGAAATTATTTTGTCTAATTCTTTTGAAATGCAAGTTCATATTTGAAGCATAATAATCTTTTACTTTATATTGAGAAAAACGTTGTCTTTTCACAGAGGTTGCATAGTAATGGTTGATTTCTCAGCAGTTGATTGAAGGCCAATGGCGATGTGGCAGTAGGTTGGCTCTTTTGACATGAAACAAAATCAATCAATACTATACGAATCAATCAGTCAATCAATGAACCAAATGTGAAAACATGAAGCTGAGGTCGACTTACAAGGAGAGAACTAGACGCTGATGCGTTTTAATTTTAACGTTGTTTTTGTTAGTCTATACCTGATGCCATGCCAGGCAAGAGGGAAAAGTGCTTGTTGGTGGGCTTGACTCATTCCACTGGAACTGTCCGCAGTTGTTAACTAAAGCATGTGTTTTAACTGGCCTGCCCAATTGAGGTTGCCAAATGATCCTCTTGTGGAGCTTGCCAACTTGTGTATGTTTGTGAATGTGGTTACACTCTTAATTGTGATAGTTTCCCCTACTCTCAGTCAAATAAGACAGTATAACGCAAGCATTTTAATGAGATATTTTAGAAAGGGATCATTTTCCTAACCATAGAAATTCTGTTCTTATTCATATTATTAATATTGATAACAATAATAATGTGATCATAATGCATTCAAGATGAATTTAACTGGACATTATGTCAAATAATAGATGTGCATGATATAATATTTAAAATCCTTATATAACACTAATGATGGTTTAAGAATACTAAAAATGCATTATCGATATTACCATAAATCATTCTTTTCACCAATCGTATGATGGTATATATTATTTGTATTAATTTTCCTGTATATATTCATTTGTCTGTTTATTATCCGAGCCGCTTATGAACAGTATTTTTAACATTATTTATTGTTCACATGACAGCATTACTTGTTATTGAAATGCACTTTTCACTGAGAAAAGAAAGGGTTCATAGTAGTTGAGATTGAGATTATTCCGATTTTGGAATTTCATAGTAAAATGTAAAATCTTTTTTTCAAAATGAAATCAACCAATAGAAGTGAGATTTTAGATTTTGAAATGATAATTTTAACAAATAAAATTGTCAAGAGAATAATTTTAAAAAAAATCTAATTTATGGGACTTGAATCCCCTCCCCTCCCCACACATCTTTTTATGAAAAGGCCTCAGGCCCTGCTGGCTTTTGCAATTTGCGTATCTATTTGATGCAAATATTAATGTGATGGCGATTTGAGCGTGAACTGTACGCGCGTGCTCGCGCATCAAGGCCGTTTGTCAGTCTGCTCTTTGGCTGACTTGTAAAATATGACACACCATTTTCAAACTCAAAGATTAACATTGTGATTCCCAGTCTCCCAGCAGACAGCGTGATTGATTACATCATATTATATTAAGGTCATTTCGACATCAGAGTACTTTCCAAGCAGAGCCCCCGAGCCATATTTTAATGTGCATTTGTTTGGCACTGCTGTCGCTAGCTCGCTGTCTCGTCTGATCTACCGGGAAATGGATGGCAACATTAACGAGCGATTAATTAAAAAACAACATTAATGATGATGCACTGGCTGCTTTGCCTTTTGAAAAATGATGTATTTCACACATATACGCGGGGAACTGACTCAGTTGTTTAAATGATAATATAATAATCCGAATTGTTATTATTATTATTGTTATTATTAGTGTTGTTGTTGTTATTATTATTATCGTTATTATTAGTGTTGTTATTATTATTATTATTATTATTGTTATTATTAGTGTTATTATTCTTACTAATACTACTATTATTATTACTTTTATTATTACTAGTATTACTATTATTATTATGGGGATTATTTTAACGTTGAATACCATTGTTCATTGCACAAAATCCTCGTTAATTAAACAAATTACAATTGAAACCATTTAAATGTTTAATTTTAAAATGTGTGTGATAGTTTTACCATGTTCACCTTTCACCATATTTTCTAAACACCCTTTTTTATTTTGGAATTTGCACTGAACTTTCCAAAAATAGCTGAAAATAGATGAAGACCAAATTTAAAAAGAAATCTGACAAAAAAAATATGGTTCGATCTTGGCATAGTAGCTATTTTAATTGGACATGGATGAATGAATGGCATTGAAGAATTGAAATTCGTGCAACAAACAAAAAGTAATCTATAGCAATGTTTAATTGTATTCTGCCATTACACTAAACAATACAGAACCTCTAAGAAAGGCCGATAATTGTTTTGCATCGCCCAAAAGAGGTAACAGAGTTCAGACTAATAATTGCCCAAAAGACAATGACAAATTCGTGTGTGTGCGCGTGTGTGTGTGTTTGTTCAGGTGCTTGAGTATGGTGTTCGTGCGTGGGCGCCACCGTGATCCCTTGCAGTCTCCATATTTCCACGCTGTTGCAAAAAAAAAAATGGTTTCCTGCTGCGCGTGCACACTTGAGCGAGGTTCCAATGAAGCGCGTGCATTGTGACGCCCGTGCTCGAGCCGCATGTGCGGGCCTTTGCACTCCCTCGTCTCACATGTCCAAAGTGGGCCGATGTTATCTACGCTCCGTCTAATCCACAAACTGGGAGCCTTTTCCACCGAGGATCAAGCTTCGGTTTATGTGTGTGTGCGTGTATTTGCGTGTGTGTTTTCAGTCACCACAGTCTTGACCACACCAATTCGCAGTGAAAATAGTTGTGCACCCTCACCCTGCTCCGTTTCTCCCTCCTCCTTTTCAAAACAACACGCTACTCATAATGTACAATTATGCATTGTACCACTGTAATAAATGTAATTCTAATCCTCAACAGCACGGACGTGCGAAGGCCTTTTGCATAAAAATGGTTTCTTATTGATATTTCTAAAATTTGCAAACGTTTGCACTAGCAAAATTATTGTTATTATTATTATTTTCTCTTGATTGAAGAATTGCTTGAAACCGTCCCCAAATTTCATTTTTACATTCCCCTAGCATGGAGTTTTAAAACACTAAAAAAAAATAATAGCACTCATAAAAAAATGCAGTTTAAAAAACAAACAAAAGTTTACCATTTGCAGCGTTGACGAGGGTTTGCATAATGATTTTTTTTCATCTCAACCATTTTGTGGGAGAGTAAGACAATTTCCGACTTTCTAATAATAATCCAAATATTATGTTCATGATTAGTTATAGTGACAGCCATTGTTCTAAAATATATTTTTTTAATGATTTATCTGATGTTGTTTTTATGTTCATTAACCATTAATATAATAATCTCACCTTTTGATACTTCAGTTTGCCTTTGGCTGCATGCTGTTTTCACCTTTACCTGTGCAAACCTGAGAATAGGTTAAATCGTTGTAGCAGTGTCCAGTACCCGGACATTGGACAATGCACAAACAATTCTAAAACCAAGAAATACTACAACTGGAAATGAGTGGTTAATTTGAATCTTACCAGTAATGTCCTTAAAATGAATAGACTACATGCTAATTTATCATCAAGATTAATAATATCAATAAAACATAAATGAATAAGCAAACTTTTTTTTAAACCTGGCAACATTCATCAAATTATTATTATCATTGATAATCATGATCATTATTATCAAAGATGATAACAATCCGTCAACTGAAATTCTATCATTGATCACTTTTGTCACACGTTTAGTGCATTTTTTGGGGAAAAAATACGACAACTACTGAAGTGGCTGAAGAAGTAGCATGTAATTAAAATCCAATTCAATGCTGTATAGGTAGTATATAATACTGAAAACAATTATGTTCAAGTCATTGTTGGTTCGGCCCTTGATTTAAGTCAAATGTTTTTTCATGTGCTCCCACTTGAAAAGAATTGCTCAAATCAGTTTTGGGGCAATTAATTGTTAATTGCACCATCAGTCCAAAATAAGGAAATAGAAATATTTCATACAGACATAGATTGCGAGTGTTAACACACACATCGTGCATTTATTTTATTTTTTTACTTCAATATTTGTGTGTGAGGCTGGTCTGATTGATCTTGAGCCAATCGATCAAGACAGCTAATTTACACTTCGATTATGTTTCCTCACCAACGCCAACTAAATGCCTCAAACAAAACCTTTGCACACGACATCAATTAAGATTTATTTATTTACCTTCGTGCTGTATTTACGTTAGCTTCGTTTTAGGATGATTTCATACACTCCTGTTTTACTAAATAAGTTGTCCAAAAATCATAACCTAACGAATACATACTGAAATAGTGCTTTAGATAATTCATGTTGAATGCAATAGTGTGACGTTTACCTGTAGTGAGATCATATCATATCATCATCAATTTCTCAAAATGAAATCATCTCGTCCTCACCAAGCAAGACACACTTCCTCTGGCTAAAATGTGTTCATTGCGATTGATTAATAATATTGATTAATGATTACGGTCTGCATTTCACGTCCAGTCTAGCAGGGAAACACGCAGATCAATTTCTGTTCAATGTATGTTGAGGGATTTTTTGGGGGCGAGTTTAAAATCCAAGTCGAATAGAACATTATTATTATGATTATTATTAACAGCTATATTGATATATAGTAAGTACATAGAAATGACAATTGTTATGTATTAGGCGTGTGCGATTATTCGTGAATAGATGTGTGCGCCTTCCAGCAGACTGCAGTCGCTCCATCATCGCAGGTCTTTAATAGGCTCCAGCACAGAGCCGCCTTTATTTAGCCAAAACCAAACGGAAACCATTCCCATATGACATGTAGGCTACAGGCCCAGGGACCATGTGGAGTCCGTCCCACTGTTCCGCATCAAATGCATGACAGTTTACTAACATATAGCGTGGATTACTAATAATAATCTTGATGGCAACAATAATTAAAATAATGACGATAATGATATTTTAAATAATTGTTCAGTCTACTCATGCAGTTCAAGGAGGAAAAACTTACATTCTATACTGATAGATTTTAATATGAACAATACTTTTGTACTACTTCTACTTAATTTCTTCCAATCAGGCACCAATCAAATAACCACAAACATACCTGTGCAGAAGTCCAATTGTATTCGTTTCTGTTCTAATTTCATAATAAGTAAATAAATTAAAAATCATTTCATCACTTACAACCAGTCAACTTCTTTTGAACAGAATGTTTGTTTGGTCTAGGGGCGAAAGAGGGGAGCATGCATACATTTAACAGCTGCATTGCTACACGCACGCGCGCACACACGCACAAGAAATACCCCGTCAAATGTGAAATGAGCGGACGGCCCTCTTATAACAAACGTTTTTTTTATTCTTGCCTTGCTTGTCATCCAATCTGCAAAAATAACGGAGACAAGCTGGTGTTAATAAAATAATGATTTGCATTTAATAATAATTTCAATAATAATAATAATATAAATATACATCTTACCTCGGCGTGTGCACAGGCCGGTTGCAGAGAAACACGTTGCCGTCTTGTGTTAAATGCAAGTGGGTGCTGGCAAGAGCGGAGCTGGGTGGGCTGAGAGCCCAGGCTGAAGTGGTAGTGGGAGGGGAGCGGGGGGGAGGGAGGGGGGACTTGCCGGGAGGGAGAGAAGGTGCGAGTGTGAGGAGAGAGCAGCATGTGGAGGAGGAGGTATAGAGGAGGAGGAGGGGAAGAGATAAGTGATCTAAAGGGGAGACGATAGGACCAAAAAAAGTGATGATGATGAATACATTGGAAAGTTTTTTTGGCCCCGGCGAGGGTGTCAGATTGAATGGGCTGTGCGCATGTGCGAAGGTGTCCAAACTGACAATGCTGGTGAGATGAAGATAGTGTTGTTTCTGCTTCTGGGCTCACGGTGGACGACGAGAGGAATCTACAAGGCGACAAGATGAGATCCAAGGCGAGGGCGAGAAAACTGGCGAAAAGTAGGTCCCCGGTTCTCTTTTCCTTCCCGGCTTTCAAAAAAGAAAAAAAAAAGACAGAGAAAAAAGTAGTCTTTCTTGCGCGTCACTATCCGGACTGAGGCGACGCTCTTTTGGGATACGCACATTTAACTTTTTCCCCAAGCGACGTCTTGGCTGTTGAGCCGAGTTTGCGCGCACTTTGCCGTGTTCGAGTCCCTGCGCCAACTTTCATGCGACTGCAGCTTTCACATTCGCCCGTTCTTCTTCCTCCCGCTTTGACGTTCCTACTTACGAGAAGTTACGCGAAACTGGCCGAAATGCACCCGAATGCTCTTCCTCCCCTAAAAAGAGCCGCTTCCAAGTTGTTGTGAAATCACATCATTCCCGCTTGCTGTAATAGTGGGCGCTGTGGTGCTATCCAACAGCATTTCCTTCCTGAAGCGTGCATTTTATTTTGTATTTTTTTTAGGGGAGGGGGGCGTCAAAAGTTAAGAATAAATATTTTGTGCCTCGTTTGTTTTTCAGCACTCTCAGTTCGTATAATGCATCGACAGCCACCCCCCCAAACACACACACACACACACACACACACACATCTCACCCCCTCCTTTTACAACCCCAAGGGTCCCCTCCGAAGGGGGTGTCAATCAATAAGTGCAAAGAGAGACCCAAACAAGCAAATTTGTGTTTTGATATTTGGACTTGAAGGTTGACCTTGCTTCTAATTCTTTTGTGTATGCGTGTGTGTGTGTTTGTGTGTGTGTGTGGTATTTATATTCCGCAGCTGGCTCTGATATTTTATCTACTTGTTCATCCATGCATCTTTTGTGGTCTGTTTATTCACGCGACTCATTAGGAAGGTGATGACCACATTATGATGCCTGGATAAGTGGCCGAATTTAGTTGGGGCCTGCTGGCAGTCAACACGTGTGTTGGTGAGATTCTTTTTTTGACACACGTATGTCCCAAAATCCCGTAGATAGATATTACTTGGATGTATTTATTATGGTTTTGATTATTTTATTTTTTATTGACAGAGCTGCAGTCGCTTGGAAAAACAAAAATTGGTTGCTAAAGTGTTAAAACGAACATTAACTACATTTAAAAATGTCCCTGGATGGATGAATATTATGATCCTTTTTTGAAAGGCATATATTGTAAAATATTATTATTATTATTTGAATTTCTGATGAAAACGTAGTGTTTAAAATAACAATATACTCACTGGGATTTTTAAAAAATACCTAATTTCTAAAGGGTGCACTCTGATGCCCTGTTGTATTAGAAAGCTCTGTTGGCGTGGAGTCTCGTTTTAACTTTTAAGAGTTAAAAAAAAGGAAATGGCTAATTGCTCTGCTTAGTATAATTGCTTAAACGTGCCGAGCAGCCGCTCCTATAGCGAGCATTGTGCACTGGTCCTGATCTGCAAACAGCCCGAGTCGATAGTCTGTTGATCCTGGTGCTAATGAACATAAATACCTGGCTTTGCGGAGCCCTCCTCGCACGGACCCCAGATCAGTGAGAGGGGGCAGCCAGCATTTAAAGAATAGCTCATTTTCGCCTTCAAAAGAGGTGCAACTTATAAATGGGCTGTTTTGAGTTGGCCACTCAACTTGTGTAAGAGAGTGGATGTCCTTTTTTTATTTTGCAGCAACGTATTTTCATTGAACCAGCACCACCGCACACACGCATTCTCGTCAAAACGAAAGGCCGTTAAACGTGCGTGGAAACATGCACGCGTATATGCAGGAGTGAGTATGCGCGTGCAAAAGTGTGTGTCCGTGTGTGTCCGTGTGTGTGTGTGTGTGTGTGTGTGTGTTTGTTTGTGTGTGTGTGTCCGCGCGCGAGCGACCGTGTGTTTTACTGGGACCCATTGATCCACGTTCAGAGGCCTGCTTTGTTTAAAGTGTGTTTTCAGTCCCGCGAGGAAGATAAACTACAACTCAGAATAGTATCCGTCTTGGACTCTATAAATTGATTGAGTTTATCGATTAAGATATTTTTCGCCTGTGTGCATACAAACGAAAATAAATAAATGAATGAATAAATACATACGTACATTAATAAATCCACATCTATATATATATATATATATATATATATATATATATATATATATATATATATATATATATATAGTAATAATAATGATCATGTACACACAGCAAAATAAACTAACAGGAAGGTGTTCAATGATTGTCCCCTCAATTTAGCATATTATTGATTAGCTTGCTCTGTTGCAAAGTCTGTATGTATCCCATCTAATCAATAAACAAAAGAAGAAGAAAAACATTTTGGATGTTATGTATGGTCTTGTGATTGACTCGCAACCAATCCAAGCTTTTTTCCACTTCTCAGTCAGTTGGGATGCAATCAACTCACCCTATCTCTAAAGCATAGAGGCTTCATAGAAAAGGATAGATCAATGCTTTGTGTGTGTGTGCGTGGGGGATTACCTGTGGAAGATGTGCACAAAATTGCCCCCACATTTTGATTACTTTTACCAGTATATTTTTAGTTCAATAAATATATTTGTTGCTTCAAACACTGCATTTTGAATTTAGAATGTTCTTTGGTTGTTTTAATAGGAAAGCCATGATATTTTCGAAAGACCTACCCATTTCACAGACATTTTTCACTTGTCGAGTACAGACTGATTTGCCAGTTGTCATTTATATCACAACTCAATTCCATTTGAAGAAGATATATTTCAGTTTGATGAGCTAGTGGTCATTGTCATCATGGTTTTGGATTTCACTGGCCTTAATGTTAAACTAAAACTCAAGTAATACTAATTTGTTTCATTCATGCGTCAAGGCATGTTTTGTGTCCTCTTGTAAACAACCTTTCCCAACCTTTTTTGAGCCAAGACAGACGTTTTTCATTACAATTATGTCACGGCACACCACGAAACACCCCAGAAAATAATTATGATCTGCTTCTTGTTTACTCACAAATGGTCATACTATAAGTAAAATTGTGCCATTTCAGTTCAACGAGAAGCTGACGCACAGACACGAAGCCGGAATTTAATTTGTTGTATGAATCTCAACTACTGGATGCTAGTGATGGAAATCATATATTTAATCACAATACAATATGAGACCGATTCCTTGGGCAACCTTATAAATGACGATATTACACTGTAAAAAAATAAAACTTCCAAAAGTTTGTGCTAACTTAAGAATTTCAGTTAGAAAAATCTAAAGTTTTTGTCTGTAATTTGCTATTTTGAGTATTTGTAACTCAGCATACTGTTTGTTAACTTGAATGAGTTGTGCTGATTTGAATTATCATCTTTTGGCGACAAAAGCTACATTTCTAAATGAGCAGATGCTGAGATGTTACATTGTCCTAACTATATGTAAGTTGCGCTAATCTGAACTGTTACGTTTTAAGTTGTGCTCACGTGAAATTGTGAGTTGTGTGAACTTGGCCCTAGCCTTACACATGACGCCTTCACAAGAGTACACTGGCAACAGCTGAATCAGCCAGACCGTGTACTTCACTTCACTATGACTTACGCTGTCATTCAGGAGACCCAGGTTTGATTACTGCTTGGTTTGGTTAGAAGTACTTAAATTTAGGGTTCTGCATACTTTTATTGACTTCAAATTTAGAGTTGTTTGCGACAACGTGCATTTGCAAGTTTTCCATTTCACTTGAAATGCAACTGAATTTAGTTGACTTCAACTTAGAAAAAAAAACTTAAAAACTAACATTTTTTTTACAATCTACAATTAAATTAAAAAGAAAACAAACGCATTGTTTCTACAAATCAAGTACATTCTTCAAGTTTCTTCCCATTGCCAAGTTGAGCTCATTGTTTTATCAGTCCTGGCTTGTTTCTTATTAACCCAGACTTTTATTTATAGATAGATATTTTTTTTCAGAATGGGTGCAGGTTTCTGTCACATCTGCTTATGTTAGGTTGAGTTGAATGTGGACTTTGGGGCCCAGAGTCTACTTCCCAAATGTGTTTCCACAGGATTTAAAAAAAAAGACTCAATGTCTGCTTAATAAAATCTTCGTCAACACATGTACAATTGTATTCTGAGCTGTTGTATCATATTAAACCCCACAATGATTTTGCCACTTTGTAACTTGTAAAAGGGTACCCTCTTTTCCTTCTTAAATTTGAGTAATATTTTGTCACAGTTGCAATCTCATGTCTGGAACTGCAATACAGGGTCTTTGTTTGATTTGATTCGCATAAAAATATACAAAATACAAATGAATTACTTTATATAACCTTAACTTGAAATCAGGTCTCACCCTTACTCACTCGTCTGCACCGTGACCTCCTTCAATTTTTCCGAAACTGCCACAGTGAACAAATTAAAAAAGAGCGAATGATGACTCGCCTGCTCTGAATTTTGGCTTTGCATTTGTAAGAATCTAATATTGTTAGCCGCTTTTACAACTTTTCTGCTTTTACTCATATCCTAGTGTTTTTGTCACCAGGAAATTACTTCCATAGCGATTCAGTCACTCTTCCCTTAATAATGCTCCTGCTGCTTTCCCTATGCTAGATAAAGTGGTCACGCATGTGCCATTAAATCTCATCTCATCTCTCATTTTCTGAATCGATTTAATCTCATTAGAGTCATGGGGGGTGCTGGAGCCTATCCCAGCTGACTCCGGGCCAGAGGCGGGGACACCCTGAATCGGTGGCCAGCCGATCGCAGGGCACAAGGAGACGGACAACCATTCACACTCACACCCATACCTAGGGGCAATTTGGAGTGTCCAATTAGCCTACCATGCATGTTTTTGGAATGTGGGAGGAAACTGGAGTACCCGGAGGAAACTCCCGCAGGCCCGGGGAAAACATGCAAACCCCACACAGGTGGACGTGACCTGGATTTGAACTCAGGACCCTGAGTTTTTCGAGATAGAAATTATTGTTCACCTCTCATCCTTTCTTGTGCTCATTTTGCCCTCTTAGGGGCAGTGCGGTGTATGCATGTAGATGCACAATTAACGGGGAAATAAATTAAAAGAAGTTTTATTTAATTATTTTTACATTATTTTCAAATACTTTGGAAGGATTGCGTTAAAATTGTCCTGAATGTAATTTTTAAGCCATTTTAGTGGTCTTTTAGAGGCAACGATTGGATTTAACCTCAATAAGTGTTCATCTCATCCAGATAGCAAGAGTTGGCAATGTTGCTGGCTAGTAAGTGTGTGTATGGGTCTGCGTGTGCATTTACAGTTGTTCGAGGTCCTCTCGCTGTTCCACATCATGTTCGGTGTGGCACAGGGATGGGTGGGCACCTCCGAGACATCCACAAGTGCTTCTTTTTGCGGCCTATTGCAAACTGAGTTGCATATTAGGTTGACATGCAAATACCATGAACCATTAAGCTCTTGCACATGGCTCCAAATCCCATTCATTCCTTTGATACGCTGACCTCACATTATCCAGTTGGCAAATATTCCTTGCGGCCTTGCTCCATGACCTCATCTGCTGTGTTTGGAGAAAAAAAAGAAGCATTTGGCAGTTTCACTTATTTCCCTGATGTTCCTTCTCTTTCTTTGACCCCTCCGCTAAACTTGTGTGTCAACAGTGGCAGTCTTTGTTAGAATATCTGAGGAGTAGCTATTGAATTCAACAAGATGAAAAGGAAGCTCTCGTGTATCTTCACTTATGACTGACGAGCAGGTTACTCTTGCATTATCAAGCATGGGCTAAGAATACATAACTTCCGGGAGTGTCATTCCACTTGAGAGAGCTCATCTTCTCTTCCAGAGCACACTGATTAACACAAAGTTTTTTCTCTCTCTCTCTCTATTTCCCTCTCACTCTTGTTTTTGCTTCATCTCAGTGCTGTAAGTTTGTGTGTCTGGCATGGGTTTTGCACCACCCACTGTGTAGCGGTGCGCACTGTTTGCCAGACGAGAGGCGAATGTGTGGAGTCCTAATGAGCTTGTTGTAGCAGCCCTCATGATTCCCTCCACGTCGCGGCGTCCCGGGGATTGCTCAGCATTGTGACTAGTCTTATCTGGGTCTAATCCTGATTTGTTTGGCATTAGCCAGGTCACTTTCAACCTCTTTCTCCCATTTATTCGTTTGTCCGGACTCTGTTCTTTTAATTTGATCCTCAATGCCCTGTCCCCAGTGCCACTCTCTGTGTGTCGTAAGACTTATTTTTTCTTTCATTGTTTGTTTCCAGTGAAACTCCGGAACTACCAGTTGCAGTTCGTACAAAATCCCTCATTTTACATAACTCTTATTGTTAGGGTCACGAGTGAGCTGTGACCTATTAAGCCTGGCTATGGTCTGGTCCACAGCAGTTCTCAGGTGATGTATAGAGACCAACATTACAGAGGCACATTCACACATTTGGAAAATTACTAATAAATCATTTATTTTCCATGGTAGTTATCCTCACGAGGGTCGCGTTAGTGCCGGAGCCTATCCCAGCTAACTATTGGGCTGTAGGCGGGGGGCAACTTGAATTGTTTGCCAGCCAATTTAGAGTGATCAATCAGCTGCCCATGGATGTTTTTGGTCTGGGAACCGTAGCACCAACCCAAGAAAAAAAACACGCAGCCACAGGAAGAACATGCAAACTCCACACAGGAAGGCCGGAGTCCAGCACTGAATCCTTCATCTCAGAACCTGTTAGACGAACATGCTGACCACTCTACCAGTGTGTTGCACTAACCAAATTAAAACTTACTAGCATTCCAGTGACCACTCAGATACTGAGTTGTAAATAGCAGACATTTGTGATTTTAAATTCTCTGTTTTGGTTTGTTGCCTTGCTCAGGCTCGTGTGTTCAGTGCTGCCTCTATGTAATATTGTAGTTGTACTATTTTAAAGAAAAAAAAAATCAACTGCGCTAATCAAGAGCAAGTAGGATTAAGATGATGCTGGCAGTGGAAAACCAGAGTATATCTCCTTTCTCTCGCTTTTTTGTTGTTGTTCCTGTTAATGGAGTTTGTCTCGGTAACAATGTCAAGGAAGATGTGTTTTTTTTAAATACCCATCTACTTTGTATGTGAAGACATGTCTTCAGTCACAGCCTGGCACTGCTGATGATTCTCATCCTGTCCAGATATGATAAGCTTACAAACTGCTCTCCCATGGGCTGTTTGTCTGTCTGCCCCTTAAATAGCCCACAGTTTGTGAAGGCAGTGTGGCTCTCAACTCCCTCAGCCTCCATCTCCTTTCATCGAGCCGCCAGTTCAAAGTCTTGGCTCCATCTTCACTTCTATCTGTCCTGCTTTTCTTTCCCTCCCTCCCTACTATCGTTCTTACTGGGTTATATCATTACCACAAAGATGGGCTCGCTGTGTCTCATTAAAGAGGATTAGAGACATCGCCACGTCTCACAAGGGCCGAGCGGGACATTTCTTTTCTCTGGTCACCCCACCAGCCCCTTTTCTCTCTCAGATCAGGTTCTTTGATTCGGCCAGATAAAGACCTCTTTCATGTCAGCGAGGACAGTTTGCGATTACACTGTCAAGCCTGTCGCTTTGGTGGGTTTTACAAATTTGCCACTCGGGGTGGGGTGGTTGTGCGGTCTGTACTGGCCAGACGGGGGACAAGAAGATTCACAGTAATTGAGCTGTCATTATCGAGTGACCCTGCTAGCCACTACAGCGTAGGCCTCAGAAGACCTCTTATTTGTTTAATACTTGGGATAACTTTCTTTGTGAGTATGACAGACAGCAGAAAAAGGTGGGAGGAGTGGGGTGGCGAAGTGGGGTGTCTGTCCGTAGATGAATGCCTTTGCTTATTTGGGCACCACTCTTCAGGACTGCTCTCCATGAAAATTGGCCCTGCGACATCACCAATCTCAGTTTCTTATCTTAGCACCTCGCTGGAGCATAATTAGGCCCATATAACCTGGCGCTATTTATTTAAAAAAGAAAGCTTTTGACATGTTGATTACAGACACCTCCCCAACCAGAGAAAAGTTCGTCCAGTTGTGTTTTTCAATTAGAAAAAGTAGAATGCTTCAAACAGAATAAATGGACACATGAGTGTGGTTTAATGCCTCATTCCATTTGTAGAATTTGTGCATATCTCCTGATTTGGTTATGGGTGTCCCGTAGATCCAGTTTCCAGAATTATCTATAAATATTACCATATAGTAGTTAAGACTCGCTACTTTTTAAATGGGTTCAGGTGCTTGAATGGTTCTTAAACCCATTTTTTTTTTAAGTTTCCTATTTTCAGGCAATACATTGCTTTTAATATGTAAGACAAATCTAAAACATGTGACCCAGTCTGAGTGACGGTGATGGAGAAAAGCTCCTGTTAGGATAGAATGACAACGCAGGCCTAAAGGTTGTGGTGGATGAAATAAGAACCCCCACCTTCCCCTCATTAAGTCAGAGTTAGATTGGTTTTGAAGTGATGAGTTGGTTGGAATGTGTGTGATCATGAGCGTGCACACTTGTTTGTGTGTGTAGATGTTAGAGAGGTCCTGACTAAAACATTTCAAGATGGCCCATTAGCCTTTCCCGACACTAGGATTCCTCTCCTCTGACCCCCTCCACCTCGAAGTCCCTCTGTCCCAGAGGCCCCCAACCTCATCCTGCCAAGTGTACGGTTCCAAAGTAACGACGAAGCAGTCTGCGTGTGAAAATATTGAATTGCAAAAACATCCCTGGGTGAGAGGGTGTGTGAATAGAGCTTTCAGCACAGAGTCCAGCCCAGGCCCTCTGCTACTGACTGATGGACAACAAATGGCATTTTGTGTCCAGTGAGCGGGGACAGAGCAGAGAAAGGAAGAGGAGATGGAGAGAAGGGGGCTTCTTGAGGTTCTTTAAACCTCTTCACTAAGAGGCCCTAAATGTAGGCCTGAAATGCCTTATCACATGACCCGTCTGACCCTTGGCCTCGACTCAGTGGAGGCTGTCAGACTCCTCTCCAACTGGAGGCACAAAGCCCTACAGCCTCAAAGGCCACCATTCAGACTCCCGTGCAGTCGTCTTCCAAAGGTAAATAGGTAAAAGTAATGTCACTGACCTTCACTTTCCCTCACTCGACATGAGGGCAAATCTCTTGAGATGCCCTGATTGTCAAAGTGGAGGGTGGTCTTTATCGACTGCTCATCTACCGTTTTATCACTCGGGCATTATGCACATTGTGATGCTTTCAAAAACTATGCTGATTGAAATGCTGAAAATGGGCAAATTCTTTTTTTCTCTGGGAATCGAGTTGAGTAACTCTCTATCTGTAGGGGCGGACGTAGCTGTACATGAGCAGATTTCTGATGCCTCAGAGGACTGACTGGGTCACAGCATGGCCGTAACCTCCCGTCTTGCTCCGCAACCCACACGCTGGCACTGTCTCGCTACTGATCAGTCCAAGAATTCTTTCTGCCCTTCTATTTTTTCTCCTCTTCTGGAACACTGAAAGTTCTCTCTCTTCCTGGCCTCCTTTGAAAAGATGCGGCGTCTTTGTCCGGCCTGATAAAGGATGCCATAGTTCCCCTTTTCCCCTTCTTTGTGTCCCAAGGCTGGCGGCTCCTGTAGAAGTGCAAATGGTATCCTCTCAGAGGGGCTATCCCCGCAGGCCCCGGAGGACCCTGTCTCCCTCACTCTCTCCTTCAGGCTTGGCTAATTACCACCCTGCTGCCCCCTCCTCGCAGCCCCCACTAGTTCCCTGCTCTTTGCTGCCGTGGACAGCACATTCCCACAACCAGCACCTGGCCTTCTTTTCTCCTGACCCGCTTTGATGGCTGACACCCCAGCCTGGCCCTCCCTCCTTTCCTCATCCTCTTCTTCTCCCACCGCCCCGTCTTTCTTTTCCTCCATTTCTTCACACTCCTTTCTCGCTTCGACTCTCGTTAATAGAGGTTTTAAATTGCTTTCTGACCCCAGGAAACTAGTCATGTTGATATCGAAGAGGCTGACCAGGGAAGGGAATGGATGTTAGCCGATGTAGTAGGAAGCTGCATAGAATGTGCAATACATCTTCATAAGTAATGAGATAATCAAATATTAAATAGACCATCCGACAATGGCTGATATTTTGGATAATTGCATCAATGAAAAGCAGTGGGAACAGTTTGAGTAAAGCCATTATTCCATATGTAATTCCTGCGGTTTTCATGAGCAGGTGTTCCAAAATGTTTGTCATTACTGTTGATATAACCTCTGACCTCTCCATTTTAGTTGATCACACAGCAAGGTTGGGATACCAACAGGATGCTAAACTTCATTCCCAATACCGTACTATGTTATCCATTTCTTGCCCAAAATTAGAAACTTAAATGTGATGACTTGTACAATTTGACCAAAGCACCAAATGCAGATTGACTTGACTTGCTGTTGCTGCAGTGTTAATCCACTGACCCGTCGAAACACAAATATCTAATTAATTGCATATTTGCTTTCTACCGCCTGCAGGCCAAATCAATAGCCTGCCCCAGAGGATTTGGCCAATTCATAGCTGCCCTTTGTACCGTCTGGTGATCCCAGCGAGGGTGCTCGGACAGCTTTCTGAGGAAAACAAATAGCTCTATTACACTCTTGCATCTGCGTGAGCGAACGTTTCTCCTCTGGGACTCTGAGGATCAGTTATTAATCGGACCTTCTCTCTGCACGGTGAACAAATTATTTTTCAACCTAGCTTCACTTGACAAGACCTTGTGTTCTGCTGATAAGCAATGCTTTCTTCTCGTAAATTGATTGTGACTATAAAGTATAGCAACACAGTGTGCAAGTCCACGGTATGACTTTAATATAAGATAATTTTAGTATCCATTTGCACATTCAAGACGGCATCACAAATGAGCTGACGGAAGCCCAACTTGAGGCCTACTACCTTACTTACAATCCCGAAAAATAAAAATAAATAATGGTTGGCAAAGTGCGCAGCTCTTAAGCGAATTATGTATTGGCAGATAACTTTGAGGGGAAAATACAATGCCTTTTATTTTTGGGCTTATCGGTAGGAACAATAATAATAATAAAGATAAAGTTGTTCTTATGAGGTCTATGATTAAAACTAGTTTGAGACTCCTGGATAAATCCCACTGGTCAATCATCTGTTCTTAAATTGGAATTAAACTTGCCATATCTAAACCACTTGTAGTTTTTAAAGATTGGTTTGGACATATAGAAATAATACAGAATTTGGTGTTTGGACAGGTTTCACCTGGATAGTTGATTTTATTCTTCAAAACTGGTTATAGTTTCCCTTATTTGTGAGTGCAGATATTTGTTTTCCATGTATCATAAATGTATACTGCATTGGGAAAAGAAAATTTACCCTTGGAAATTAAAAATTGTTGCAAAGAACAGAGAGTTATGTACCAACAAATATCTTTGTCAGCCATTCCCATTAATTTAGAGCAGGGATGGCCAAACCGGTCCTCGAGGGCCGCTGTGGGTGCAGGTTTTTGTTCCAACCGATCCAGCACAGACATTTTGACCAATGAGATTTCTGAAGAAAACAAGAAGCACCTGACTGCAATCCACTGATTGCACTTGTAGGACACCCGATTGGTGAAAAGGTGTCATCTTGATGGGTTGGAATGAAAACCCGCACCCACTGCGGCCCTTTGTGGAATAGTTTGGACACCCCTGATTTAGAGTAAGAGAGTGAATACTCAGCAAAGATGTGCCGACTTTGCTCATGCTGCCTACTGTACAACGAAGGCTCCACTGGATAGTACAGAATATACACTGCTCACACCTAGACCTGTTACACTCGTCTGTCAGAATTTGAGTCAAACGAGGATTATGCCAGTTGGTTGAAATTGAAATGAAAGTACAGTACTGTCATTGGATTGATACATGTTTTTTTAATGTGAACAAAAAAGGAGGGTGGCGTCAAGCTAAATCATTCACGGTGTCATCATTTCGTATAGCTTGCATTGCTTGTTATGCCACCTGGATGATGTTATTGTCACTGCTTGCAGATTTTTTTTTAAAAAAATTCTGGGCAGCAGCTGCCCTGAGCTGTACATTTCACACATCATCACCTCCAGGACGTGATGATGTCATAAACAGGGATGCTTGAATTCTAAGCCATTTTTGCCATAATGAGCATCAAACTGAAGTGTTTTATGTTTTTTTTCAGGAGACTCCTATGTCTACCTTTTCCAATGATTGTGATTAAAACTGATGATGTGTTTGCTACTTTTGGACCTTCTAGTTACAGAGACAATGGCAATATGCGCTCAACTTTCACACATTGTGCCTTTCCGCAGTCCTATACAAACATGACATTTCTAACATGCTAAGATGCTTAATTGTGTGCACGCTGGCGCTTAAATAATTTACCGGTTCAATCCCTCACTTAGTTTTTATTTGCTGGCGAACTTTTTAATTTTTAGCGCAGTTGCAGTGACGAAGCACACAAAGGAGACTGAATCATTTTTGAAAGACATAATAGATTTGCTCCATGAACTAACTCTATGTGACAAAATGTTACAATCCACCAGTAACTTTCTCTGTTTTAACAAACAGCAGGGAACTTTGATTTGAGGTTCTTCTGCAGAACGAGGCGATAGCTCGGCCCAGCACATCTGAGAGTACTTTGGTGCAATAACAGCAAATGTTTGTCTTGTATTGTATGGCACGCTGCTGGAGGAGCGCTAAAGCCCCTTCTTCCAGCGCCTAAAGCGCCTCTTAATAAAATAGTCAAGAATAACTCTGCAACCTTAATCTTCCCCTCAGATTACCGCACTCAGGGCGGGAAATTAGCAGCAGGCCCACACACTTCCCGCTTTGCTTGTCTTCTTCCATTGATACAGTTATGGCTTTATTTGCACTCGTCTCTTCCTTTTCATGTGTATCACTGTATCATTTGCATCTTAATCGCTTAGTGAGGAAACTCGCTTTATCCCTCTCCTCTCAATTTCCACGTGGGAGGCTGCACGGAATCTAGTGAGCAGGGAGAGAGAGATTGTTGACCACTTAAAGCAGGACACCAGGCAACATGCCATTGATGGCTACTACACTTCCCTTAATGCAATTTGAACATTTAAATGTGGCTGCTGATAATTGCTAATTGATTTCTTTGAAGCAGATGCGATCTGGAGGTTAATAGGAAGCTACTAACTGTAGCACCCACACCAGCATATTTTCCTTCAGGAATATATTTCCTACATTGTATTGAAAATTATATAATATATCTTGCATTGCAATTCAACATATTACCCTTAATAGGATAACAGCTACACAATTGTTTAATCCTTTCCATTTTTTGGCTTGTCTTTACAGGATATCAGAATAGGCAGATGCACTTTCTTTAAATGCATTTTTCTGACAGTGTCATAAGACTCTCCTAAACATGACTTGACACATGTCATGAAAATGTATCAATAGGTATGATAGTGTCATTCAGTAAATTATATTACTTTTGATGCAAAGTTGACATTGTTTCAGATGTCTTTGTTTTAGGGTTTGAGTTGGGACACTTGGTACAATATAGCCTCTCAGAGCTGTTGTTTGGATTTGAATCACCTCCCACCCTTCAGATCTTTTAGAAATCTCCCAACTCCAGAGATCTCTTTCTTGACAATACTTCAAAGCTTCTCTATGTGGTTGAGGTCAAGGTGGGATGGAGACCACATCAAGGGCTTCTCTCCCTTTATACTCTTATTGGCTAATGTTGCAGATATATTCCTTGCATCATACAATTGTTCACTGTCGAGCTCCATGTAACCCTGGATGGTCCAGGTGGATCGGTTCATAAATAGCCACCGTGACCTAACAAGGGTACACTGTACTAAGGAGGTAGGAGATCATGTTTTGGGGCAGAAACAGGGGTCGAGAGATGGACATCGACTTAAAGGTATTTAATTTACATTTTTGTAGACTGCATAGTAAGTAGAGTTGTTGACCGACCATCAAAATCTTGTCACTTTCAATAAAGCTACTATGCTTGCAAAATTTGAACGTGAATCTCCTGACCATAAACCAGATGTACCAACCACTTAACCTCTCTGGTGCCCAGAATATTTCACCTATCCTGTAATCATAAGACAACATTATGAAAACAGTGTGCTGAGAAGCAAAACAGAGGGTAACACTTTTTGGCCTGGTATTTTTGGATAATTTTGTATATTTCAGAATATACTAGGATAAAAGCTAAGCTTTTAGATTGTGCATAAAAAGTTGTAAATGTCATACTCATCCAAAAATGCAGAATTAAATAACCAATTGAAAATAATATTGTTGTATTTGGATACACTGGCCCATTGGTTTCCTCATCCACCTTACAGTCCAGCACACCTGCAACCCTGGTGAAAGTATGTTACTCTATTATTTGAGTAATCACTTTTATGAATTCTGTTCATTATAGTGTTTCAGCAGCCGTAATTTAATGTCTGTTCTGAAATGACAGAATACTGTAGAGTTGCTGTCATCTTTTTTGTGCATTGTGATGTTAAAATACGTAGATTTAGAATTCTATTGTGTTAATATTACAAGTACTTTAAAGAAATGAAATAAACAAAACTTTTGTGATTTGGGGATGAAGTGTTCAATCCCACTCTGCCTGTGTAGGGTTTGCATGTTCTCTCTGTGTCTGTGTGGCCTTTTTCCCGGTACTCCGGTTACCCACATGCAAAAACATGCATATTAGGTTGATTGAACACTACAAAATTGTCCCTAAGTATGAGTGTGAGTGCCAATAGTTGTCTGATTGTGCTCTGTGTTTGGCTTTCAACCAATTCAGGGCATACCCTGCCTTTTGCTCATAGTTAGTCCTGCAATCGTAGTAAGGTCCAGGTCTTCTCTTTATGGCCTAAAAACGGAAAAGCATGGTTAAACCTGATTAAGTGATATGTGCCTCTCCGAGACTGTACATCATGAAATTGTGTAAACACAATTGTTTTCACAGGTTGGTCACGTCTAATTAAGGGTGCGAGCAGAGTCAAGCAGGTGGTCGCTCATAGCCTATTGACTATTTGGACGACTCTTTTACTCTAAAGAGGGCAATTTGTGTTTCTCACCCGTCCGTCTCTCTCCAAAGGCCAGAGCTGAAGTGGCCCACTTATTTGAACAGGGTCTTGTGGTCATGACTTGTGGTGACATATTAATTGAGCTGTTTCTCCACAGAAAAGAAAAGGCTAATGTCACAAATGGTCTAAGTGTGTTTGTAGAGCCTGGGAAATTGGTTTTGTTTGGCTAAAATGTTTTTAGGTTTTTATTTACACATCCATCAGTGTCAAATAGTGTCTGCCTCTCAATTTCTGTATGGATGTGTGTTTCTTACACTGTCAGGACTGTGTCTCTTTGGTGCATCGTATGTTTTCTCAATTTTAAACATGTTACTATTGGAAGGAAGGCATACAAAGAGGGCACCAAGAGGCACAACGTTTCTCCTGCCTCTTGTGGTTTTCCACACGGCTTTTAAGATCTTCATCTATTACAATATTTAGACTTTCGCTGCAGCCTTTTGAAAACCATTACCCAGCGTCCAGCCCTCTGGGTTACCAAATGTCTACCTATTTCATTTAGTCTCACAATGTGGCATTAGGTTTAATTGCTCAAAATGAAGTTTGACAGTAACTTTCCCATTTCATCCATTTCCCTCTGGCAACAGTAAATTGCTGAGAAAGTGCAGACTGCTGCCGTTGCTCAAACATTAGACTTACTGACAGCCATGTAGTATCATTTGTTGCCTTTCAGCGTGGAAAACTGACCTCATTTTAGGATACTGCATGCACTATTCTCAGCATGGTGTCTACATAAATACAGTTGTGAATTCAGTTTGAACCTACTCATTCTAAGTGACAGAGTGCATTGAGATGAATTGAAGTCCACCTTGAAGTACTTTATGATGCTAGATACTGTATCAAAGGAATAGTGTCAATGTTGGCACATTATATTTGTACTGTCCATATGTAGTTTAAATACTTTATATTATTAAATAACAATCAAATATTTACTTGTTCAAAATGTAATGGGTCACTTAGTCGAAAGTTAAAACATTAAAACCTGTTCCACCGTTCTTTTTGTTGTTGTTGTTGTTGTTGTACATTTTGCCCAACTACCTGCAGATTCATTCTATTTCACCGTGAAATTTCATCAGAAATTACTTGCCCCCCTATTGCATTATAAGGTTTTAAAACGATTAGTTTAGTACATGTGACAATAGGTCAAGTAGTATGGCAGACCAGTGAAATAGATGCTCTGGGATAACAAAGCCAGACAAGCTGGCCTAAAACCAAGCAAACATAACAATAGACATATCAGCCGCATATTGTGTACATAATTCTTGCTCCTAACCATTACCCAAAGCTCATGAATGGTTGTTTGAATCATTTGCTGACAGTTGTCTCTGTTTTACGGTTGGAACATTTTATTGCATACACCTCATAATGTGAATTTGTAGTCAAATGCCCAAAACTGGCAGCCAGCAAATGATGGAATAAGTGCTTCTCCATCCATTAGAGCATGGTTACCAAGACAGAGATTGTTTTAGCTGGCATCCTTGTGAAGAGAAACAATAAAAGAACAACATGACGCCGCAGATAATTAGCCCTTGGAAAGCTATAGAATGACACATTTGTTCTGTATTTTTTCTGGAGAGAATACTTTGTCTTGGGAAGAAGCAGTTTTCACCTTTTTGTTATCCATTTCTAGGCATTGGATTTTCGACGGGACTTTGTTGGAGATATTTGATGGGGCAAATAATGTTACATTTATCCTTCTGATAATCTTTTTGGAAAATGTGGTAATGTCACTGTGCTTTGAAAAACTGATCAACTTTTAATTCTTCCTGGTTGGGAGGGCCAACAGAAAAAAATTGGGAAACACTGGGCTAGCAAAAAATCATAAAACAATATTAGTAAAGCACAGTTGGTAAAAGCATCTACATAATTCACACATTATGGATGAACTACAATGCAACACAGTTGATTGGTTTTGTAAGTCAAATACGTCAGCACTGTAGATCCCCGTGTGCGGTCGATTCGTCGCCGGTCTTTTGGTCGTCGTCTTTTGGTCGCCCGGACCGTGCCAACGGGTGACTAAAAGACCAGGGCGACCAAAAGAACGACGACCAAAAGACCGGCGACAAAACAAGGTAAAACAACACGGTCTACGCATCAATAAAAGCCAACAATGGCCATAAGCAGTTTCACTGAGCCGACGTGTGAGTGTATAAGAGTTTGTATGTACATGAGTTGTCCCCTTAGGAAGGTACGTCAGTCAGGGTCTTAACAAGTTCTCCAACAAAAAACAATAAAAGTCCGGGAAATTTGGAGCTTTTCTTTAGCCTAATAATTAATAGGGCATTAAGTATGACTAAATAGTAATTTGCAGTTTGTATTTAGGGAATTTGAGCAACGATTTAAATGGTAATTATCAATAACCTTTCGGGCGACCAAAAGACCGGCGACCAATCGACCGTGTACCGCAGATCCCGCCCCAATTTGACCTAACCTGAAAGAATTACCAACAAGCTGGTTCTTCTTTCAAGCCAAATAAAGTACAGCATAACGACAGTAAAAAACAGCCTCAAAACAGTATGGCCTCGCTTCCTTGTTCTGGCGCAATATTGCTGCGGTCATAATCTTTTTTTTTTTCCTTGGCTATATACTAAAGTATCAAAAATAAGATGTATCAGTCAACACAAGCACAAACACACGCACACAAAAAAGCCTTGATTCGATTATTTCTCACTCTTCCTATGACTCCTCCACGGTGGGTCCGTTTCCAATTTAAGGCAGGTCATGCTTTGTGTTTCTCATTGTCATGACAAGGTTCCTCCAAAATTGAGGGCTCTCTCCGATTCGGTTTAATTAGATCTAGAGAGCAATGGGGGAGACAGGCAGCGTAGAATAATTGAGAAGTGGACTGGGGTGGGGGTTAAACAGGTAAAAGTGGGGTCAAAAGTAGTTTACCTTCATCTACTCCTTGTCTGCATTTCCTCCTTTATAGGAAAATTAGATCTGCCTGCTCCTCATAAAGTTTATTTTTCATGTTCAGTATTAAACCTTTGAAGTGTGTAGAGTCCCTCAGCCCCGAAAACACATGCATGCACGCACAGAGACGTGTGCACAGGCCACCTTTCAAACACCAATAGCCGTCGCTTATCTACCCCCTCCACTTACTTCCAGACATTGGTCATTACCTGAGGCTGCAATGGAAGAAAGAGTTGTGGTTAATCAAATTGGGTCTGCAGGTTTTCTGCCATCAGAGGAAGTCCAGGCCATTGCGAGGTCATTGGTTCAATTTTAGTCTCTAGGAAACTAACACAGAGTGAAGAAGTTAGTTTCTGCATGTTTTGAATGGCTTTCAGGCAAAATGTCTCATTAAGACACTGTAGGAAGAACACATGGCATGAGTAAAGGCTGGCCAACAGATGCGTTTCAAATCTAAGATGATATTAAGAAAGCGGGGTTGCATTTTGTCTTGTAGTTTATTAAAAATCATCTATGGTGGCTATAAAAGAAAACAAAGCTGGCTCATGTAAGACATCCTAAATAGCAAATGACAAAGTGGGCCCAGCAATGGAAAGATGTTGAACTGAGCATCGTTGTGTAGTTGATGTGACAAAAGTTTTGAATGAAGGCTTTCTTTTGGCCCTTGTGCTATGAGCCAGCATAATCTACTGTCATGTGTGCTAAGGACCACCTAGCTTGGAAAAATGCATTTACATTACGGTTGATTGCACATAAGGAAAGCAATTGAAGTTTTTACCATGCAAGTTTTTTTTATGTTTACAGTGTCCATTCATCGTAATCATGATCGGCTGTTCCCGTGAAGGAAACATGAGGCTCTTTTCTGTAAAAATAATGCAAAATGAAAATGCCTGATTTGTCCTTCCACCCTGCATTACTAAGTATATCACTTGTTTTCCCCCCTGCTTTTGCATGCTGACAAATTGCAGTAGCATAGGGAAATGAAGACTTATCCACACTCATGGTAGCATTTAATTTTTTGCAATATTTTTACACCACAAATCAATTTGATAGAATATGTAGTTGACTTTTGGCTTTTCCCATAAGGTTTTCACCGCAGAGCGTTATTCACATTAGTTGTTAGCCACATTTGTATTTGCACTAGATACACTCGTGACGCAACCCTTCCATTTGGGAGAAGCATTAGAGAGCTCAAGTGGCAGTGTTACGGCACTGGCTAAGAGTCAAACCCATGTCAATTGCATGAAAGGCAGCAACGTGTACCACTACACCACCAATGTTATTTTAGTCAAAAACGTTATAGCAAATTTCATGATGAAGGTCCTCATGTTATTATACGTAACTGTGTTTTAGATAAGCATAGAAAGCAACAGAATGCAAATCACACGAGGGCATTAACTGGCTCTGCGTTGACCTCTGACCCAAATCAATACTCTGCAGTTCCATTCTTCTTCCCGTTTTCTGCCTGGGCCTCCCTCGGGTACCCACTGCCAGCCACTTTTGTTTTCACATGGCCAGCTTCTCAGGGAACACGCTCATATTTGTGGCTTGTGGGGTTGGCGGCTGAGTGTGCTGCGCTCGTCAAGTGTTTTTTTTTTTCCCTGACTTACCAACATATGAATTGAACTGTGTAGTCATTTCCTCCCTAACCATCCTTAGCTTCTATTTTTTAAATGTCACTTTTCATTGTTCACCTTGGCACAAAAATAAGTTAATTCCTTTTGATATTGGAAAAAAAGTATCTTCATAAATGTTAAACTTCATAGCAAATATAGATAACACCCTAAAAAGCATCTCTTGGTCCCTCCCAGGGTATTTTGGTTTCCAGAAAACATTGTTTATATCCATATCCCGCAAGGCTAATGCAAACATTTTGGTCATTTTGATCGCCCACAAAGTGTTAGCATGCATCTTCCGCATATAGGCTGGGCTCATCTAAAGCCTGTCCCCGAATGAGAGAGGAGAAAAGAGACATACACTGAAACGGAATAGCAATGTGCACGATGGTTATCTCAAGTGAGGTCAGAAATGAAACATGTCAGAGCAAATTAGAACCATGTTGTTTGAATTACTTGGGTCTGCTTCTTAAAAAGATCTTACTCATGGAAGTAAGTGTGTAGTGTAGTGTGTAAAGTAAATCTGCAGGGATTGCCTGTTGAATAGTGAGTGGCACAAAATAGGAAGGGGAAAGATTTGGGAGGCCATTTGCAGCCGGACCAAAAGGGGCAGAGACACGATGATAAGAAAAGTAAGAATAACAGTGAGAGTCCGAGACGGGAGACTTGACAGACAAAAAAAATGTTTTCTCTGGAACAAATAATGTCACCAGGGCTGAGTCATGGGCCTGCTGAGGAATGATGTTGATGATGAGAAGAAACCGTGGAATTATTCCTGCTCCAAGCTTACTTTGGGGCATCGTATACAGAACCAAGAAAAGGGGCCTCTGAATGTGTGTCTGCAATAATAACCACATTCTCTCAGCATCTTCGGCCACCAGGGCCTGTTTTCATAGCTGGGAAAAGGGATGGGCCTGCGCTCGTTTTGAAGACTATTTCAGAAGATGGGAAGGAAGAACGGGGGGGAAAATGGTCTTGAGAGGGAAAGATGGCCAGAAGAGTTATGCAGAGGGACAAAGACTCCACTTAAGTGTTGTTGGGTTTTAGTATAGTGAGTTAGGTTTTGGTTTGTGGCATGGCCACAAATAATCCAATTCATCCATATCATTGAAATCTTAGGTCATTGCTTCTCTTCTGGACATGTGTGAAGGTTGGACATCGTGGTAATGTCAACCAAAAGAGAGCTTGTCTTGGCACACAGGTATGGCTCAACTGGTGTACTGATTGTATATGGTGAAGTAGTGCTAAATTACAGTTTTGTTCACTAGTAATCGTCTCCTCAACAAACGAATGCTTTTAGGAGACATTTTTGTCAGTCTTTTTCTGTCGGTTGCAATTCATATAATTTTGAGTTGGCTGCTCATAACAGTCATTTCCTCATATGTAAAAATTGAACAACATTTTCAATAACACAAATGTGTGTATGTGTACACAACAGCCAGTGAATCCTTCATACTCCCATGACAGATGCAGGAAATAGTTTTCCTCCCTAAATTATATCCAGAAATACACTGCGTTTGTTCTTTGTTTCCTCCTCAATCTTACCTCTTTCTCCCTTCATCTTGGTCATTAGTTTTTACCAATACATTCATGTTTTAAATTGTTCTCATTTGCTTCATCATGATCGATCACCAAGAACACAACGGAGCTCAAGATGACGTGGAATGCAGGTTATGTTTCTGAAAGGCACACAAACACATGCACACTGTCAGACTGAGATATTCATCTGGGGTTTGTCATGTCAGACATGGCCAATGTCTCTCTCTTCTGTAATTATGGCAGTATTTATTTTTTCAGATTGTACCACTGAGTTAGGAGCGCCCCGTGGTGTGGTTTGGACATGGAAATATTCTCTGCTCTAAACACACAGCAAAAAAAAAGTAGACCGCTGCGTTCAATATAATTTGGCAATCCGTAATTTAAAAGTTAATCCAGTGGGTGTCTCGTGTTTTGGTTTTTTTTGTGTTTGTTGTTTTAATTTGTTTGCAGAACTGAATCCAAACAGGGTCTGTTTACATACATTGTCATTTATGTCATACAAATACGTATTAAGTATGGGGGAGTTTAGTTTTTAATTCAATTGTTTTCTATATAACTTGTCCTCATGTTTGTGGACTGCCTTACACTAGCTGATGCTGGCCCCAGCACTTTATTTTTTGGAATATGTGGATAAATGTGAGGTAAGTAAATAAAAGTCATATTCCCAGATATTTCACTTTTTTAGTTCTAGCCTTGGATTCATAACTTAACGCTCTTCTGTTTTTCTTCAAACAAGACAACTTAGTCTCTATCTCTGGCACACTCAATGAACTTGGCACTCACCTCTCCTGGAATCCTTTTACTCTCCATACCAATACTCTTCTCATTGTCTTGTAAAGCCATTAGATCAGGGGTGTCAAACCAGTCCTCAAAGGGCCGGAGTGGGTGCAGGTTTTCATTCCAACTCAACAAGAGGATACCTTTTGGAAGTGTAATCAGTTAATTAAAGTCAGGTGCTACTTATTTTAGAAGACACCTGATTAAAACCTGGTTAAAATGTCGGCACTGGATCGGTTGGAACAAAGACCAGGACCCACTGCGGCCCTCGGCGGAATCGGTTTGACACCCCTGCATTAGATGAACATTTTCATCTTTTATTAAATGGAAATAAATGATGACACCTCATTTAAAACAAAATCAACAATATAAAGATAATATCCAATCAGTCTAAAGTGCTAATCAGCGACTCGTGGGAAAAGTGCACTTGGATGGAAGCAGTGGCGGTAGTAGTGGTGGTGGTAAGCAGAAAACTGGGCCAATTGTCCCGTGGAGATTAAAGTCCACGAATAGCTGGCATTGTCCATCGAAGGGGATAAATCTTCTTCCTCCTCCTGTCACTCAGGGCCTGAATTCAATTCTTCTCAACCCGCCTTAAAAGAGAGGCTTATCGTCTACTCAATAGCTTGTTGCGCTACAAGCCAAGCAGGAATGCACTGGGTTGTATCCCTGACACCAGCTCACTGAGTTAAAAAGGAATTAGGGAAAAGAAAGCAAGAGATGGAGAAAGTGAGTGTCTGAATTGTGCTCTCTGTTTTGCCAGAAGATGTGCAATGGCAGGAAGATGGAATTGTTGATAGAGGTGACACAAGAGAGAGTTGGACTGACTGCTTCTTGGGGGCGGCAGGAGTTGAAGCCAGCGGAGAAGAATAATGGTCTGCTTGATCTGCTTTCTCCTTAGTTTTAAGTCACATGCATGCCCAGTTGGAGGATAAACAGAAGCTCCAGCGGAAGAAACTTGGGAACCCCTGGCATGCAGTCTGGATACCACGGCATAAATCCAAACTCTCTTTTCTTTTGCCTCCTTACCATCGCTCCCGTTTACTCAAGCATCATCTCCCAGCTCCAGACGAGGGGCATCACCAGTTGCTAAGACGCGCTGCTATACAACACACACCCTCCGCACTGATCCAATTCAAACATCCCGGCTCCCACAAGAAAGAAAAAGACACAGATGGGAAAAGGGTGGTTGGAACCGAGCTTTAGCCTCTTTATCCCAAGCCCATTTTTTTACGTCTTTCTTCCTTTCCCTTTCAGTCTACAGCCTTTGGCATGATCTCCATCCAGGCAGAGTATCGTAAAGAGACAGAATAGTAAGCGAAATATAAATTGCTAGCCGAAGAGATGTTGATGTAACATTTGCTCAATTCCCCTTAACTTAACTCTGGAATACAGTAAGTAAAGAAACAAGTTGCCCCTCATTCCTCATTCTTTTGCTGGAAAAACAGGATTTTCTGCTTTGACACCAATTACCCCATTTGTTGTTTATGCCCACTCTTTCCCCGCTTTCACAATGTGCCCTTCTTCACTTCACATCCATTTACTGTGACTTGGCTCCAGTTAATGACAGAGCTTACACCTGCTTACAGGATTAAATTAATTAGTGTGAAACGGGCTTTGGGAAAAGGGGGTGGGATGGTCGGCTGTGGTGGCAAAGGGAAGATCAACAGAGGTCAGCAAAAGAGGACATCCTGAAGAATGGGCTGCTCTGTGGCTGGACTTGGGTTGACTGCTGGCAGGGTAGCAAGTGTGAGAGGGGGTGACAGTGCTTTGAGGGGAGGAAGCACATTTGTCCAAGGTGATGGAAGACTTGGATGCCAGCTTGCTGTGTTTTTGGGACAAATGACCTCGAGAGCAATGTTTGGGTATTCTGGGTCAGAGGTGTTTGCCACTGTTTTGGGGACACATCCACCCGGCTTGGTGCTCTCGTCTAAAAAGCGCAATGCTGATAGGCTTTTTCTTCCTGGTTTGTTCCTATGTATGTGCTGTATCTGGAGAAGCACAAATTCTCAATGCAGCCAAACCTAATAGCACAACTGTGCAAGTCATTTTCAAAATTATTATGATTATATTTTTACAGTATCAAAAAGATAACCAAGAGCTTTGCTAAACATTCTATTTTCTCTATGTTGTTCAAATCCAGTTACTTAATATTTTTAAGAAAGCAGGTGCAGTGATGAAAATCAGTCTGAATTGACCATAGTGGGTGTTATTTTTTTCAGGCTGCTTCGATCTCAACAACACAGTAATTCCCATTAAAAAAGACCACTTCTTGATATTTTGTTAGATTTTATGGCGGTAGGGCTTTTATGATATGTGCAGACCTCGGTGCTGCCCACTCCCTGACTATGGCCTTTCCTCTGTCATCTGTCTCACTTCTCATGGCCTCACTCCTGGCTCTGTCGTGTGTACCTCCCCAGCCGCTAAATGTGTGGTTAGAGGGCTGTATTTCTGACGATAAGCATTAACAGATGGGCCTATGCTCGTGCTACATGCTTCCTGCACTTGACCTGTTTTATTTAAAAGTTTGGATACTCCAGCACACCGAATATATTCTCCCAAAAGATGAGCTGAACATAGTTGCCTGAACCACCTTCTAGTCTTACATCTTAGAGGCTGCAATTTAATTATTGTGTTATGGTAGGCTATTGCCCGCAAAGTGATTGTGGAAGATTTTTCTCCACGACAACAAAGAGGACCACATTGAACACAAACTGTGTATTATATTCTTATTCTGTAATTTAAAGAACTATGTATTTTGATCAAGGCTATCAATGGCAGGAACACACACATGTACACGCAGACTCACACAAAGGGATTTAGTTGGGGACCAATGTGTTGTGGTACAGCCCATTGCGTGGCAATGGTCACCTCAATCCATTCCATATGACAGTGATTATGCGGAACACACATAATGCTTGCAGATCCCTCGTAGAATGCGCTGACATCTAACACACACACACAAACACGAGAAACACAAATACACACAGACACAATGCTTACACACATTCAAACACTTCCGATCCCCTCTCTCTGGCTTAGCACATTCCGTACCTCTATTAGTCAACTGCTTCACTAATTGCTTTGCATTGTCACACCGCAGAATATGTTTTTTAATTAAAAAAGAAAAATCACCATGGTTACCCATAAGCTTGTTTGTGATTTTGTGCTGGCCTTGCAAGTGTCAACAGTTGACACGGGGCAGTTTATTTTTTTTATTTTTTAAGCAAGGTTATTCTCAGTATTAATGCGGTTTCATTCCTGTGTAATAGAAAGTAGTTCTAAATGGGCTATTTTAGGTTTGTGGAGAGGCCCAGTGATCAATGTGCATGTGATAGTTGACACCTGTGACAGCCTGTGGCCTTGTCAGTGAGGGCCTCATGCTGATAAAACACTGACAAGATACTGACAAGCCATGCTGGTGAATTGTGATGACAGGTTTTTTTTGCTGCAGAAACAGGTAAACATCTATCAAAACCAGCTGAAATTTTCTTAAACTAACTTATTGTCATTCTGTCCTGTAGAAAAACAAAGTCAACTCTTCATAATTGCACTAATGAGTTTGTTCTTGTGTGGGTGTTGAACACCAACCAATATGATTTATATAAAAATAAGTCGATGCTTATTAGATATAAGCAATAAGGAGCTATTTACAACAACAAAAAACTGTGGGGCTGTGTTGTGTGTGATGAGACATGCTCATTTATTCATAGGTCATCAAAGACAGCTAAGTGGTCGCTTACATCCAAATGTTTACCTTCTGCTAATTTATACGACCTGCTGAGTATACTATTGTATGTCAACCACTTTGCAGACATATTTAATTTGCATTGATTGATAGGCCATTTTAAAAATATATACATAGTGGGGTGGATCATTCACCTGGTCCCTGAATTTGTCTTGTGACCAAGAGATTTACTCCTGGATGGGAAGGAAGACTTTACCTGGGAGGCTAATCAGAGGTAGCACTCAATGCTTGTGACATGAGTGAGGGTGGGGATGTTGATTGTTTGTCAATTGAGATCCTACCACGACACTCTTAAATATGCTACAGAAAACTCATATCTGTGGACACAGAAACGATTCATCTGTTGATCTAACAAACCATTTTTATTGTGCTTCCAAGCTTTTCTTGAGTAAGACAGCAGCATTAAACACCTACTGAAATAGACCATTTTTAGCCTTTGCATCCCTCTATTCCATGAAAAATACATTCAACACTTATTTGGTTTCAGATTAACTGCCTACATCCCCTCCTTTTATATTCAAACTACCGTTTCGGTTGCTCCAAGGTACCTCACTGATGAATCTCATGCTTAAAAACTGGACTTCAGTTTCATGTCTTACCCCATGTTTTTTTTTGGATCAAACACATCTTCTGACAATAAAACTAAAACGTGTCTGCCTCCAGACATGCCATTTGCCCCAGCACCAACGCAGGGGGCAAAATGCACAAAAGCCCCCGAGAGCCCAATGGCATCAAAGCAATTATTGCGCCGACTCCTTCCCCCAATGCGCTCCTCTTATCAGGCTAATTGAAGACAAGCTCTCGGGATGGATGCACAATAGGGCCTACACTATAGTGGTATTTGAGACTCGACGGGTGGACTACAGAAAGAGAGACGACGAGTATTCTATAAGACGAAACCCCCACCAACACCTCCTTGACTAAATCCCTTATTCTGTCTTCCCTTTATCCCATGGCCTCTCATTCAGCTCTCTACTTGACATAGCTCGACCTCTGAACCCAGAGTTTATGAACTGAAGCAGCCGCTATTTATTTGCTCTGGGACTAATGTTTGGCTATGTTATTGTACGCAGATTTGGCGCTATGTTAGCATTCTGTTTGACTTGGTCAGTGTGCGGGAATAAGCCATTTTCAAGACGGGTGGCAATTTAAGATGACTGAATTATCTGGCATAGAAATCCTAAAATTACGATGAAAACATACAGCTCCAGACATGACCCCAAAGATGTCAATATATGTATTTCCCCACTCTTCTTTCATTCAATTTACTGAAAAAACTTTCCTGCAGATCTATTTTTAGTATAACGACACCTGCCTTTCTAAGAATGCTATGGACAATACTACCTGTTGAAGGAAATGCACAGCTTCACCCGCTAAGTAAACAGCGGTAATCTTCAGAAAAAGATCATAATTCATTGGTCAAAGGTGAGACTGTCAAATTTTCCTCTGAACTACATTCAATTTGTCAAATAGTCAAAGCAAATACACACACACACACACATACATATACATATACATATATATATATATATATATATATATATATATATATATATATATATATATATATTTATGCCTGTTTAAAAAAATGTGGGAAATACATTCTTAAGACATTTAAAGCCCATTTTTCAATAACCTGATGCCTCATATTGTGACGTTATAAACATTCCATGGCCTGCCTTTGTGTTGCTCTCTCTCTCTCTTGTACTCTCTCTAACTCTCTTTCTCGCTCGCTCTCTATTTCTCGCTCTCGCTCTCTGTTTTCATGGAATAGGTTGGGTTTTAAAGTTTCTATGTTGCATGCTGGTCACATGCAGCACCAGGCAAACACATTCTCTGCTCAAAACAAACACGGGAGGACAGCAGAAAAAGACTAATGATGGGATCCACGCACCTTGTGTCCACATTTATGGAGACACAAAACTTGACGAAACACGAACACACTCTTTGAAAATCCACTCAGGCAAACACAAATGGAATTTTCTCCCCAGACGAGGAGTGCTTTAAAGATGAAAAGGAGAGTCTTGGATACATAAATTCCTGTTTATTTTTATTTTTCGATATGTTATTACAGGGACACATTGAGCATCTATCTCACAGTGATTCAATATTGTTTGGGGGTTGACAAAATGCTATTTTTCATTTCATTGTTAAGAAAGTTACAACAGTGGTTGAAAACCTGCATTTTTTAGACGAGTTTGGACGAGACCCTTTCTATACGTGAAAGATGATAAACATACTAGACTAATATTTCTCTCATTTTTTTGAATCAAACACATTGTATTTTCTGGCTGTCTTGAACTTTCCGACTCTTAGACGAGCAGGCTTTAATGGATTCTTGCAACAAGGCTTAATGAGGGCAGCACTAGCTTAGGCTTTGGTGTGAAAACTCAACTACGCGTATTCATACTTCATGTGAGAGGTACCCAAATCACTTAATCTGATTAGAGCCAAGTTGTGTGCTCAGTTTAGTCTCCTTCATCAATCAATTCACCAATTTGAAACCAGTTGAAAGCAATATTAACAATCAAGCAATCCACCCATTATCATGACCATTTCTGTATTGTTGCTCCAAGATGGGCTGCTTATGCAGAATGTGAGAGTCGATGAAGTTCGAATCACTTGCAGATCCAAATTATATCTGTTCAGCCATGGTGGAGGTCTGTCCTCGAGTGAGTGCTGTTCGAGACCGTACTGCGATGCAAAGCCATGTGGTTAGAAGCAGTCTACATCAGTGTGTGTGTTTGTACATGCACTCGTGCACATGTCCACGCCTGTGTGATTGCTGTGATGGTATTGTTCAGAGTCCTTGACAGAAGTGAATTAATCAGACCCCACTGGCCCATTTGTCTCTATTTGGAGGGGAGGGGGGGCTAATTGGAAAAGAAGCAGGTGTTAATAGAGAAGGGAGCGAGCCAAACGGAGTGATTGTGGTTGTGTGCGTGTGTGTGTAGGAGCACACGCGTGAAATAGAAGTCTCTGAGCTAAGTTAACCAAACTTAATTAGGCTTGTTCAGGCTGTAGCCATCTTTCTCTCTCCTGATCTGAGGTGAATTAGAAAGTGGGGAGGAATAATAGTTTGTTATTGTGGGTCTACTTTTTTGTTTTTCTGAAAACAAATAAAACACATAAAGCTAAATTATGTTCTCATACGGACATCAGCAGTAAACCCACACGTGCTCATGCAAAACGGAAGCTGTGACAGGAAAAAGGCACTGCTGAGTGTGCGTGTCTCTTACGCTTTGAGACTTTGTGGAACCTTGTTCCCCTTTATATATACTGTAGCTCTTTCAGTAATATCAGCATTTTTTTCCAATGGGCAGCACCTTTAGTCAGTTACACAGGAGGAAGGCGGGTAAACTGTACCCAGGGCTGCGAGTCTATTTTATGATGTGGTATTTACGCAGTTGAAAGCTCTCTCTTGTGTGGTCTCACCACAGAGTTATCCCTAACCCCCCACCCCACAATCCAAATCATACACACAAAAGCTTACCTGATGTACTGTATATTTGTGTGTTCACCCTCATAGAAACAAATAGCGGTCATGCATTACTCATGACTCATCATCACCAAATTCTTCCGGCACGTATGAGGACAAAACACAAAACTTCATGGAGTAAACATTAATTTATATTCGGAACCGCTTATCCTCACAAGGGTCACGAGGGAGGGAGGGGAGGTTTTCCGGAGGTAAACCCAGCTGACTTTGGGCAGAGGACACCCTGAATTGGTGGCCAACCATTTGCAGGGCACATGGAGACAGACAACCAACCATGCTCACACTCATACCTAAGGGAAATTTAGAGTGTTCAACCAGCCCTACCCTGAATATTTTTGGGGTGTGGGAGAAAACTTACAGAAAACCCATGCAAACTCCTCACAGGAGGACCGATTGATTACAGTGACTAAAACTCAGGTATTTTCACACTCAAATATGAGTCTATATGAGAAATAAGTTTCAGTTTCATGCGAAATAGTCACGAGACTAAAATGAGCTAAAGATTCATGGGTTCTTCAATGCCAAACTAAGATAAATAATGTGAATGAGTTTTGTCTGATGAAAACCTTAAGTTCTTTCTCAGCCAGGCATGGCATTAATTAGTTTTACTGTCATTTGGATAAACAACTGACAAACAAACGACACTTTGGCCAATGCAAATACTTAAGATGTTGTTTGAAGTGTTCAAAGCGTGTTCAATGTGCCTGTGTGTTAATGTGCTGAAAATATGCATGTATGTGAACATTCTGCCCTCCTGAACCTAGGATGCCCCCTGAAAAACATACACACATGCACACACACCCCTACACGCATACACACACAGTCAGAGGTGGGATCGCTGCAGGCGAGGAGGCAGGTCGGCAGCGATTACAGAGCCTGTGTGTGTAATGGTTGCCATGTGCGGAGCCATCTCATCCACCATTACACATACACACACGCAAACGGCGCCCACCTCCCGAAACCCTCCAAGATACCGTACACTTTTAAAAACATTAGCCCCTAATGCTTTAATGCCCTCCCGTCAATGTGGGGTTTGACTGCAGTTAAAATGGCAGACAGAGGAATGCTGCCTTGTGTTTGCTCAGTACAGAAGGAAGGTCTCTGGGTTTATTTCGATTTTCAAAAAATAAATAAAAAATGATGCTTCCTCAGCCTTGCCATGTTGCGGATCACAATTAAGAAAAAAATCTGTTCATACATTTCTGGCAATTCATCTCAAACCGCGCTATTAAACATGGATTAATATATCTATTCTTAAATCACAAACTCTGAAAAGTTCACCTAGTAAATTCATTTCAAAGTGCTTTTGCTGTTATTAAAATGTCGTCGGAGAATAACATTTTGCGTGTGACTTTCAAATAGCTGTTTTTGCTGTATACTCACAAAGCACAGAAAACAGATTTTTTATGAGACGGATTAAAATCACATATGGGAGGTATTTTCATGACCCATAAGGACAAGATGTTTCTCAGTCTGAGCTGCTTCGATGGGTTTTGGCTTTTCGTGACATCACTCAGATGGGTCAAGAATGTGCCCGAGTCTAAACAGGCACAGATACAATTTGGATACTTGCTAAAAATAGTGTGAACAGTCACCTTTAAAAATGAGATTTGTGGAGGAATCCAATAGGAATCATATATGCCTGCAGTCTGAACGTTGGCACAGCCCCCCCAAGATGAACCAAAGAGGACAATGAGATTCTCAAGCCATCTCTCTGCTCCACTCAATGCGTAGGAGCAGAGGCTCTACTTCGAGTCTCTCCCAAAAAAGTGTCATTGTCTATGAGATTGGTGAATAAAAAGCCATTCGAGAGGACACAAAAATAACCATGTTGTTCCAAGTGATTCATTGTGTCAACATCTGAAAAGCTCAGGTCCATAGGGGGAACAGTCTAGACTATTTACTGACAAAAGAAGTAGGATAAGGGCCTGCTATTTAATGTATATTTAACCTTTGCATGCACCTTGTTAACCAAACATTTTTATCACGGAACTCTCTCAGATTTCTTATAGGGATGATGCTGTGCCCAAGTATCACCTTCACAGTATAGCCATGAAAAAGTCATTGTTCCCCAAGAGTTTATAGGGCAGGAAACTGACATGGGAGTCGGAGATGTGGGAGTTTTAATGTTGCCCTCACTGAATATTGGCATTGATGTGTTAAAGCTTTCCAGGTGTCACCGACTCCAGCTGGTACACCGCCGGCCTGTCAGAAAGCAGCATGTCTTAGAACCTGAGGCTAACGTGCACTGTGACACATGAACACACACACACACGCGTATGTACACCACACGCACATACACACTCAGCGGGATTAGTATGATGTGAGCAAAGATCAACAGCAGTGCATGTTTTCACTGTCACAAACTGAGAGAATAAATTGCTTCTCGATTCTTGATTGGTGATTAGGGGGAGACCGTGTTAATGGGACTGTCGTTATCTTGGCATCTGAGTGAGAAATTAAGCCATTAGAGGTTAATATAAATGTGGCATATGCTCAGCTTCTTCAAACACGCTTTTATGAGTTTGACACGGTTGTATTTTAACAGGATCCATTATGCACCATTCCTTGGAAGTTGAATAATAATTGAATAGATAATTATTTTGTCATTGACTTATTGGATATGCTCATTTGCAATCATTATAAGCAAAGCAAACCATCAATATTAGGTTGCATAGGAAGCCCCTTTTTGTAATTGCCATAATTTACAGTTTTTCACCAAAATGACTTGCATGATTTTGGGGAGAATTTTTACAAACATATCCTGAGTTCCCTGGGTTGTTGTTGTTCCTGAATGAGACTGAAGGTATCACATAATAAGAGTCATTGGAGGGCGTTGAACCGTACATGCAGCGTCTGCCACCTGCTTGTGAATCTTTTGGCAAACCAGCAATGAATGAGCAACCAGTGTCAGTGCAGGTGAGTGTCTGTACTACTGTTTACGTAAAAATCACTCCATGTAATCATATACAATATCTCTCTTTGTTCATGACACATACCTATAGAGTCATTGAATGCAAGGCTACATCATTTATATACGTACTACCAAAAGTCCGCACTGCCATGTCATTCCCTATTCTTGTACATAACAAAATACCATTGCACAATGCCTAGAACTCATAGGTTTTCAGAAAATGTCTTTTGCATAGCAAACACATACACCACTGGTGAGTGTCAAATAACCTTAGTTTGACTATAGATTTTTTTGCAAGCAACTCAGCTATAAGACCAAGTTTTTCAGAACTCGTGTATAATTTACAGAGAATGGAAGTTATGTATGTAATTCCTTTGCTTTGCATTTCTTTACTTTGTGAATTTGGATGGAAACTTATTAATGTGATGTATATATTGGCAATGAAAGGTCGGTAAAGTAACTTTTAATAGACTTAGGGAATGAACTTCCCACCTCAGCTTTGCCCCAATCTATGCAACTTTTGCCTTTAAACACTGACCACAGGGATCAATGTTTGTGGATCAATGCAAAACAAGCCCTTGACTATAGTCCCCCTTCTCAGTCTCTCTCCTTCACATTTGACTTGTCCCCTGGGTGTAGCCAATTAATAATGCTGGTTCATTTACCTCTAAGTGGAATGCAGATGGAGACTTGTATAAGGGTCCTTAATGAACTTGGCTGCTGTTGGCCTCAACACCAATTAACAAAGCTTTTAATTATGGCTGTAATCAGAGCTGCTGATGGAGAAAATGCCTCCTCCTACTCTGAATAATTAAGTGCCCCACTGAGACAGTCTGACAGTGTGAGGTGCACAAACACATGCAGATGTATGGAACTTGAAACACGGACAAAATGAGAGAGGTTGGAAGAAGTCATTCTTCCAGTCTGGGCTCTCTTGATCTTTAGACCTGTATGACCAACTAAGGATGTTTGACAACATTTTTGTACCTAAAATAGCCCAAACACTCTATTTGGAACCCATACATGTTGAAACTACAAGCGTCACCATCCAAAAACATGAAGCAAGAGGAAGAGAATGTCTGTTGCTATTGTGCCAAAGTGAGGGAACCTTTTAGGGAACATTATTATCCTTAAGACAAAACATGTTTTAAAGTGATTGGTGTATAATAAAGGTGGTAGATCAATTGTTAAAATTAGAAGTTAGAGAGATTCATGAAAGGTTACATCAGAACAACTGCCACATACTACACAACATAATGCAATTACAAGAGAAGTAAAAATGAACCAATCTTTGCTCTGGAATGAGTTTTACCTTTTGTCATGAACATTCAGCTAAACGGACAAGTTTTGATACCCACATCACTTTCTCCTTCTTTCTGAGTCTTTTTTCCACACTCCAACTTGCTTTCACTTTCACTTGATGTAACTGTGGTAGGCGTCGTTCCTTTGACTGTGAGAATTTGTAGTCGCAATGCAGTGCCTTCTGTTTTGTTACACGTAGCTGGCTTCGTGTTTGCTTCTACTAATTAGCATTTGCCGTCTGTGTTTGTTTATTGTACTTTAGAATGCATTGCATTGTATATATCCTCTGTCATAAGATTTTTTTAAATTATATATTATTAAATAGGGATTGGAGCCTTTGGATAACTTACAATATGATATTGTTCAAGATACAAGGCTCACAATAACGATTACCATAAAAAACTGCAGTATTTTTGTAGAACTCAGTCCCTTTTGTGTCATGATCTCTGTTAGTTAGACTAAGTTTGAGTATTTGTTTAAAATTTGGCCTGTCAATTGTGGTATCTTCATACTCAACTAACTTAGCTGCTGTGATGGAAAGATTATAGCACACCATTTATTATTGTTGATTTGACCTAAGTACTAATGAAGTTTTATTGATCCTGATTCTTTCATTACCTGTCTCTCTGAGCTGTATCTGCCTTGAATACATATCCACACGAACCTAACCTAACTTAATTAAAATGGTTGGGTTAAGCACCATGAGTTGCTGCCGAGCTGGGTGGGTGTACGGGGTGGCTTTTGTCGTGGGTGAAGGCAAATCTCTTCTCTCATAAACTGCAAAGAGATTAGGGAACTTTTGCAAGATGTTAGCTGTTAAAAAATGAGAAAAATGTTCTAATCCTCTTGTACAAGTGTTGGACCTGGTCAGACAAGGCCGTCTTTTGTTTCACAAATACAGGCAGAGAGCATAGAGTCAAGGAGTAATTAGTGCGTGTAGTTGTGTGTGTGTGTGTGTGTGTGTGTGTGTGTGTGTGTGTGTGTGTGTGTGTGTGTGTTGGGAGAGGTGCGTGTGTGAGACTGAGATACTGAGGAATAACCAGGCTACACTGCTTTTTGCATCTTTCTAAATTAGGTTTCAAAAACAGAAGTAGAAAAACAAACTAAAACTACATAATTATATTTTCGTGGAGATCTTTAAAAGCCAAATGTTTTCAGATTCTGTTTTGAATCATAAAAAAAGAACATTTTCATGTGCAGGTATGTACTGCATTTCTTGTTAAATAGCATTTACTATATTGTGGCTCATTTTTGTTTAATTAGAACTTTAATTTGAATAAGCAGATTGTACTCACAGTTTGGCAATAAACTCTGGTTCAGACCAACACTCACAGGAGAAAGGTTTGTAAGACTGGATTCATCACAACGTTTAAAGATGGAGAACAGATGAGCAACATCATCATCTTTCTAAACAAAAGATCCCCAGTGAGTGATCTCCAGTTAAACAAATTCTGATTATGATGATCTGTATATTGTATTGGACAGAAAAATGTTCTGATGCAAGTTTCAGTTAAACAAAGGGGAAAAATGTTGAGACAGCAGTGAAAACGTACACCTTTGCTCGATCTACAAAGGTCTAGTTGCGCACCAGAGAAAATGACAACCACCACAAGGACTTTATTAAGTAAAGACCTCTTCTATCGTAATTGAGTTGGTTGGATTTTAGGCCATCCACTCGCCACCGTGATTGTTTTGCAACTAGAGCATAGGTCAGGTTGGTGTGAAACAGCTCTTAACATCTGAAGATCATACTCATTTTGTAGTCTTAGACCAGACATTGTTTTTCAACCACTTGCATAATAAGCCATACCTCCAAAATGGAGATCTGCCAATTAAAGTGGAGCACAAAATAGACCTTGACACTTAGGCAGACACTGTCCTGTTACATTGTACGTGTAATACTTTTGACAATATTCTTCAAAAAGAAAAAAAAGAAAACTACTACATAATAGATGTTAATTTAGTGGTTACAATATTTAGGTAGGTTTAACTGTGTTTATCTGTTTTGTTACGGAATGTCATTAGGTTCTGTCAATAGGCTGCAGTGTGTGTAAGTGTTTGTTCCAACTGATCCCACGTGAACAGTTTCACCAATGAGCTTTCTGATGAAATAAATAATCATATGAATATACTTTTAAAGAAACTAGAGTTCTATAAATATATCCTCTGGTCTTCAACTGGAATGAAAAGCTACACCCACTCCAGCCATCGAGGACCAGTTCGGACACCCATGACCTGTTTTCTCTTGACAATATTTTTTAAGTCTCACATCATCCTCCAAATATGGGCCATCATGTGTGTGTCCACTACTTCGGAACTTGACTTCAAAATTGACCTTCACCCACCCTGTCAGGCCCTTCACACTTCTCCTATCTCTGTCACACTGACGCTGGCATTCTTTCACGTTAGCGCATCGCAGCGCTACAGATAGGCCTGCCAGACACCCCCTGTGCTTCATGTGTATCTCTAGCACACGCAAACACACGCACACAGTTAATTGGTAACTAGAGTTTATGGGTAGCCTGGCTCTCACAGTTGGCCGGCACTGTTCGGAGAAGTCGGCTTTGGTGAGTTCTGATCCTATATATCGAGTTGGTGCTTGATGAGTATACACTGCATGCATTAATAATGCATTTGAATTTCTTTTTTTTTGTGCCGATTAATTGCCGTTACTGCCATAGGCTGGGTTTGCCTGGCAAGTTGGCCATCCTATGTTTAATTGTTTAAAATTCGAACTGCACAAACTTCACTTCCATCTTGTAGCCTCCCTTTGCCTGACGCGGAAGTTTCGATTTTGCTTCGTTAGCGAACAATGACACACTTGAATCCCTTTTCCTTAGAATCTTGTGAGCGTAATCCATGTTTATTGCTGATTCTACATGTTTGTTAGGAGGGGGCTTTTCTGTCACTTTTGACTCACCGATCAATATCAATAAAGCGGTGCAGTTATCTATTTTGCCCTCTTCCAACAACCTCGGGATCAATACTCATCAGTCATGGCTTCACTTGCTGAATGTTATCGCTTGTGCGAGGATTAGTTTGCCTCGCGTGTTATCCAGACATTTTCGCCCATCCTGAAAAATGTAGGTTACAAGGAGAGCCCTGTCTTGGCGCATTTTACGCTGTATTTCAGATGTTTTTGAAGAATTTGTTATGGCTCATTTAAAAATTTGGAAACATTTTAAAAATTGGTTTGTTACATTTTTGGGAGACAAATGTGCACACATCGTTACGTGTAGTTACCTGTTCTACATTTGTCAGCGTTGTTGTTGGTCCTCTAATTTACAAAATTATTCTACATATTTTGTATGTTCTTGCCTCACACTGGTGTGTACCGTCATCCATATCGCATATTGTCACAGTACCTAAGCAGGATCATTCTTCATGTCTTTCAAAACCTTCAAGTGCTGACCACTCTCCTCCATCTGTCTGTCGTGCCAAGACTTGACCTTTCACTCCTATGGGCCCGCCCACCTTGTTACCACTAACCCTTGGTTGATTGTGTTGCTTGACCAGTTTTGGACACACACCTCGCAGTAAATGCTATCATGACTGCGATTGATATCTCTGCCAGCTAGCTGTCTATTAAAATGATAACCTATGATAGAATTGTAATGTCTGTATTAGAACTAAAGCAGTAGAAATTTCTCTGAACACGTGCATTCACACACTTCTTAAAATCAGAGCTACATTGATAGATATATGTGGCTAAATAAGAAAACACACATGCTATTGGTGCCATTCCACAGGTCTCATAATTAATTTTATTAGTTTGTGCCCACCTAGTCGATGGCTTCACCAATATCATTGTATTGTGGACTAAAATATGCATTCTGCTGACCTAACATCAACATTGTAAGGTACATTTCCACAAAAGTGCATTTCATTCAATGAGATGTCTCCATTTTCTTTTAAACCACAGACTTATCTCTGTTGTGCTACTCGTCCTTATACTTCGATTTCTTTTCATTGAGTAGACTGATGAGTCCAATAAGGCCTGCTAGCTCACTTGATTAATGACTCTGACATGCATTGGCACCCCCTCACACACACAGACACATGCACATGCACCCCTTCGCCCCTTCACCCATACACGTACATGCACCCCCTCACCCCTACACCCATACCCGCACATGCAATAGTTTTGTACTGTAATTGATGACACAATTCTAACCATTTGCAAACCAAATGTGGGCCTCTCTCCTTCCTTTGTTAACCTTACCTACTACTTTAAGTCTTCTCTTTCCCTCCACACCTACCTTTTCATTAGGCGACTGTCACCATGATATGAGGGCCAGGGCAGCTTTGTGACACGCTCGCAAGGTAGTATAAATATTTCATTAGTCTTAATGGGAATCATTGCCTCTCGCTAATTGCATGCACATACTGTATTATCTGAGTTAGGCTATCAAAACCAGACACCAACTTTGATCCTCTCTCAAACCCTACCTTTATTTTCTTCATTTCACCTCAGCTTCTCTTGCACTCTCTTGTTTATGTAGTTTATTTTGGTCTGTATGACTTTATCTTACCAGCCCCCCTCCCACCTGCCCTTTTGCCTTCCTGCCTTTTCTTGTCCAGTATTTTTGTGAGCTGTGTTTTGTTTAAGATCCCCTGCTCTGGGCCTTGTAAAATAATATTGACTAAATTAAACTTGAAGATGTATACCTATATATTTTATTACTATATTATTGACAATGCCTATGGATGGCATGGTTATCAAAACGGTAAAGCCTGCCGAACACAACGATAAGCTGTTATTACCTTGTGCGTGACAATCACAAGGCAAGAAAGAATGAATGTCTGACGTTGATGTACGCGTATCCCACAATGCAAAGCACACAGGATCCTAAGTCAACTCAAGCTTGAGGATGGTTTAAGACTTTAGGGGCTAGTTGAAGTTTTCTAAGGCAAGATGTTTTGTCAGTTTACCTACACCAGGAAACTTAAATGTCTCCCCCCGCCTTGTTTTTAAACCCATGATGAAGCTAATTCAATATTTTTTCCCACTTTATATCTATCAACTATGCAACTCCTTCCATCTCCCTGACCAATGTCTTTACTGTGCTTCTTGCCTTTTCTAGTTTTACACTACATTGACTTTACTTACCTGATCATTTCAATGTGTGCACAATCAGATTTAATCTCCATGTGGAATGTTCTAAATACACTTCCTTTATCGTCATCCGGTTTTCTATTTGCTTGTTGTTATTTACGGAGTGTCGCCCTCCTGCAGAGATCTGTAGCATTGTTTGTGGTGTTGCCTCTCTTTTCCCTCTCCCTCACCCATTCTGGACATTCCCGTTTATCTGAAGACAAAACAAGTTAATGAGATCGGAAATGCAGGCCTATCAAAGGGGAATCAGTATTCAAATCAAGACCTTGTCTGGACACAAACGGCAGGAAGCCAAACAAGAGGCTGCAAGTGCTGAATAGGAGGACAGGGTAAGGAGAGAGGGGGGAAAGGGGTAGAGAGGGGTAATGTAGGGGTTCCTTTGGTCAAGTTGAAGGTACTAGGAAATACTACAGCAAGTGACTTTAAAGTGATGATACACCATATTTTGGACACAAATCTATCCCAAAAAATCACAGAAATGGCTGGATACTGGAAAGTTTTATTATTATTATTTCCTCTTTTGACTTGGCCCTGCATACTAAATATGTCCAAACAGTAGATGTGGGCATTCCCTAATGCATTGTTTTGGACAGAATAACTCTGAAATGGTAAAAACCTGCCAGATATGTGTGCCAAATGTGGTTATTCATTTTCCATCCCGCTTATCCTCACCTGGTTCACAGATGGGACCTCCGGAGCCTCTCCCAGCCAATCATGGGCTCTAGGCAGGGCTAGCGGTGGTGACCAGCCAATCACAGGCCACCAAATGTGGTTACTACATGTAAAATGAATTATAGCCCAGTCCTTTTAATTTTTTTACATGGCCGCGGTTTTACAGTGCCTTTTGAGGTCGTAAGTTTCTACTTGATCTGCTTTGTCCTTCCTTTCTAAACTACAGAATACTGGATGTAATTAACTCACTTATTCACACATGTCTCGTGCTCAATTGCCATGATGACAATATCACTAATACTACCTCCTAACTAAATAACATAAAAAAACAGTGTAAAAAGTTTTATAATCAAGTGATGGTATAATTTTTAAGGTTTTAAGTTTCTATGGAGCACAGCATAATTTTGGTATCTGAAAGGAGATTGCATGTGTGTTTGACTCGGGTTGCTTTTATCATCACTTTTTCTAAATTTGTTTGTCTGGTTATTATTAGGGTTAATGTTTAGGGCAGGCACTGTGTTAAGATGCACTATATGGTTCCTGGCAGAAGGTAAGGGACTGAATACGGCAGAAGATCAAGGATGCAGGGGGTGGTGATTGGGTATAAAGGTCCCATTATCTCGTGTCGAGGGCCACCTGAGCTAAAGACAGCCATTTGTTCCCAAATCGACCTGTCGACCCCCACCTAATTACCAGCCAATTATTTCCAAATGTCTCTCCTTCACCGCACAGCCAGAGCACTTTAGGAAGAGAGAAACCAAATGGCCTTCCTGCACATCTTATTTGTTTGTACATTCCATTTCTAATTTGTTGTTTTTTGTGATTTTTTCCAAAGAAAAATAGGATGCGGTACCTTACAAATTTATTAGCTTGTTTTTCACCGAACAGTAGAGTCAACTAAGAACTATAATCTGAATGCAGATATTAATCACTGCTCCAAAAAATAGTCTGGTTGATGCAAATTGTAAAATAATAATTTGTTAATATAAGCCATTTATTAACCACTAATATTATAAAATAAATAACATATATAATATTATAAGCATGGTGAGCCTTAGTGGGAGACCTCAGACTCAATACACACCAACGTCACTATTTGAAATGTCAAACTACCCCCACTCCTTTTACAGTATTGTATTCTGAACATGTATGCAAGCGAATAATATTTCCTGCCAATTCCAGCAACTATCAATGAGAAGTACACTGGTCAGTGTTTTCATACATTTGTTAAGTATAAGTACCAACTGATCCACCCTTGGGCCTGGGTTAAGGCCTGTGTGGGTGAATAATGGGGGGATAATCATTCCTAGTAGATCGTATATGTATTTGGGAAATTGTGCATACAATCACCTGATCATACTGTACTTTGTGTGTGTTCACGTACGTGTGTGTGAACGGAGAATAAGAGCACCAGCTCAATGCTGACATTTAGGTACCACGTGCTAGTGTGTGTGTACACAATTATCATATACATAGCAACTTCATCTCTCTTGCTCTGTCGTTATCCCTCCTGCGCTCTCTCTCTTCTCCCGTCAGTGGCACCGGTCTGTCTCAGCAGTCCGATGTGTATCGAGCTGACCCAAAGGAGAAGAAGGCTGTGCCCCTGTTCCCAGAATTCTTTGTGGCCAGTCTCCATTGTTCACCGGTACTTGTATACAGTATTGTCTGGCTGATTGTGAGCTCCGCTCTCTCCGGCTGCACGGCCGGCCACAGAAAGCAAGCAGGGCAGCAGTGGCCGAGTGGAGGAGGATGAGGAGAGGGGAGAAGTCAGCATTGTGTCCCTCGCTTGCCATTGTCCTGCCTTCCCATCTGTTTCCCTCTCTTCCTTCCTGGTTCTGTGGGATAGTGCGCTGATTAGTAAGAACAAGGCTGCAGCTCCTAATAGGGGAAGTCATGGCTGGGAAATAAGATTGATCCGGCTGAGATATCATCTGGCTGAGTGGCGCAATAGTTTTGAACTCTGACACCTTGTTGCTGGCTCGAAGCTTTGATCAAGAACAAGCAGGAATAGAGCGTTTAGATACATTTCCTTCATTAATTGATTGGTTTGAAAGATGATATAAGGAAGCTGTTGTCATCCTGTTGGTCTGCAGCATTCTACATGAACAGCTTAGTTGAACAAGTTAGATAAAATGGTGGATCAAAAATTCTGTCTCGCAGTCAATCTCTCCGTCTATCTGATCTGTTTAGTTCTCAGTCTGTTATACATCTTACTTGTATACACATTCCAGTCCTACGGCTGAAGTTACAGTCCAACAAGATTTAAGACCAAAGCTCGGTCAAAAAATATTGGCTCTTTTTACGTAGCTTAATCCTATTGAAATCAGATAAAACGCTATATATTATTTTCTCTACATGCTGTATTCTGGAAACTTGAGCATGTACTTTCTTTTGTAGTATAGTAATAGTGTGTGCACGCGTGCGTGTGCTCCTCTCATTGTCGACTGAGCCCGGGCTGATTACCAGACTCCTGGCTGAGCTTGAAGCTGAGTGGATTAGCATATCTCTCATGTCAGTTGCATTTGTAGTGACAGGCTGATGACATGAGACTGTATGATGGCCGTGACCCACCTGACTGGCTCGGCTCAGGCCTCCCTGCAGGTGGTCTCCCTGTTCTACAGGGAGGTGAGATTTGTAGGGATGGATAGGAGTTAGCTGGATGGAGGCCAAATTTGAGTATTCTCTGCTTTATAATAATGGTTTACAGTCCTTTTTGCCCTTTTTCCTTGATGTACTTGTGTTTTTTTTCCGATTTTATGCAGAGGTGATAAGGCAAGTGATTAACATTTTCAAACTACATATATTAAACTTGGTATGAATTTTAAACTACAAAAATTTAGGATTATGTACACATGGTTGGATGGGATTTACTGTCATTTCCCTACTCTAGAGTGCATTTGTCTATAAGCCTCACAGCTCAAATTTCTCAACATTTTTAGAAAAAAATGACTCATCTGGTCAAAGACAAAGCTTCAAACACAATCCTTTGCTGGATTGTTCAGTCTGGACCCAAAAGCCTTCATTACCCCAATTTAATGGAAATGGATGAGTTTGTTTTAGGAGCTGTCTGTCTCTGGGTCCCTTTACGGACTCCCCAGTGACTTGCTAAATGAAGCTGCCCCAGAAGTGGTTAGCGCAACAACCAAACACACGCGCACAGCTGCACATGCAAGGCATGTGCAAGGAAGGACTGTTGCAATACAACTATTCATCTTGTATAAATGTTGAAGATATCTTGTTTTATATAGCCATCCTTGTAAATATACCTCCCACCTTTGACATGACATAATAAACTGTCAACAAATGAAATGTTGATTTATAGATTTTATTGAATGGCTTCTCCGAATATTGACACCAGGCTCACTCTTCCTCCCTTTAAACTATCCCCTTCATAAATCAGCCAAACCCCCCCACAGACACACACACACACACACACACACACACACACACACACACTTCCGTGATCTGTATGCACTCTATTAGAAAGGACTGGAACTATTTGATTTATGGACGTTTTTTAATGTTGGATATTACATACGATACTTGCTGCACTTTGTGAACTTCTTTTCTCTCATATACTTTTCCCAAATTCACTCTTTAAACTGTCAATGTTCACTCGATGGCCCTCAATATGAGCTACACATGCACACCTAACGTAGTGTTTCTAAAAGGGTGTTTTTTCTGCCTCTGCAATTGTCATTGTCCAAATGCAACCACCATAATACATTGTTAAATGAACACCTTCCAAATGATGTCATGCCAAACCTAGATTTATAACTTTCTATAGGTAGCATTTTTGTATTGCACCTGATGGTGGCGGTGTACCTAATTTATTGACCTGTGAGCGTACATTACCCTTGCCTTTCTCATCTTTTCACTTTACAGCCCTGGGCCATCCTGCGCCCCTTCCTTTGATGGATGTTTGCGACTCAATTGGCCAAATGTAACTCAATATTGATTATTATTAATATTTATCATGCTCCTGATCATGTTTTGCTCCAATGCTATTAATCTACCCAGTTAATAAAACGTCTGTGGCAAGCCTCGGCCCACGGGGCCCTTGGGGACCTCTTTGGATGAGGGGGGGTGCATACACGGCAGGAGGTGGTGCGCTGTCTTCTGTTCGCCTGGAGGCTCTTGATCATGCCTTTTAGGGGAAACACATACGCTGCTGGATGTGATGCCTTTGAGGCCTTTTCAGCACAAATAACACATCAATACATCATACATCAGCTGTGTTGTTTCAGTACAACACACAAACACAAACATGCAAGCTGGCAAATGAAAGCGCACAATGTTCCAATTGGCTTTCTTCACTAAAGGCATCCCTGTTTTTACCGTCTTTTTTAAACGTAACACAATATATAACCCTTTTGATAAATGCATTATCCACTTGTTATTAAGAATAGCCTTTAAGTGTGAATGGAACCGTATTCAGATAGATGGAAATGAAGATGGACCACGCGGTAAATTAGTATATTTGCAAAGAGTAGAAATGGTGACTTTATTATTTATACAGGCTAGTTTTGTAATTGAATGTTTCCTCCTTAAGTTGTTTACTCTTGTTTGTTAGTATGTAGCACTCACAAACCCATTGAAAAATTATTTCTCACTCTCTTTATTATATTGCACACAAAGAAAAACTGGTGAAAATGTTGTCAATTATTTAGTGTGATCTCCTGCTGCATTTCATTTTTCAGTCACAGTTGTACCGCAGGTAGCGATCCTAAAACTATCTGACAATCATTCTCTAAATCATACATCGTTTTTGACGGGTTTTTTTGTTTTTTTTTCAGTGAAATAAAAGTCATTAAAACATAGTCACTGGTGGCGTCTGGCATTTACACTGTACAGTAATCTATATTTATACCCAGCGGGTGTACCTCTGTAAGGGAATACGTATGGGTCTTTGCAGACTGCGCTTTCTCACTCATCTCCTCCATTTGCGTTCTCCATGTCTCCGGCTCTCTTCATGCACTCATTCACTGTGAGGAAGCCCAGTCTGAGCTGTGCATGTTGCTTGGAAATGTTCCCTGCTGCTTTTACAAGGGGAAACAGTGTGGTGTTTTCATTCTGAGTGGCTTGCCGCTATTGTAGATGACTCTGCCCCCATTGCACTCTCACTACTTCCATGTAAACACACAAAAAACTCAACCTTACCCTAAACCAGCCGCCACATTTGTAGTTATTTCTTTTTTTCTTTATGGACTGCCTGGTAACATGCTTCCATTTATGCGTCATCCTAAATAAATGGCACCCATTTGGTGGAAAGACTCACAATATGGGTTTTTAGCTTTCACACACACACACACACACACACACACACACACACACCCTTGTTATTTTTTATTTTTTTTTATTTTGAGCTGTCTCTGTTTGCTGTACTGGTAGTAGTATCACCTCGTGGGCAAGTCCTGTATTGCAATGATCCCCAACCTGGACTGTAGTTCATTCTATTTCAAGTACTTAGTGGAAACATGTATTAATTTACTACCAATAATTTACCTTTGTCCATCCATTTGTGACAACAACATAAACAGACAGAATTTTTATTTCTTTAGATGTCAGAAGATATTTGACTTGTGTATAAAGGTTTGTTTGGTGATGTGCCTTGGTGCAATCAAGGTTATAAAACACAGTCTCAGTGGAGCCAACTATTTCCAGCATAAGCCATGGCTTCATTATGGTAAGATGATACTATGTTCATACAATACAACCAGACACCCATTGGTCAAGAATATTTGACATAACTGTGGCACTATAATTTATTACGATACTCTAAACCAAAATTACTGAAGTAAACATGCTGAAGGTATCGTAGCCTCTTTTGGACACTGGACTAATACTTCACAGTGTCCACTTTTCTGCACTAGTCCATTTTGCTGCTGCCCCCCAGTCTCTCTGATGATGCCTTTCTAATTATTGGTGCTATTTGACTGAGTGCCTCAATGCATTTAATGTGAAGTGAATTTTGCAGGTGGGAAAACAACTTCTCAAAACCATTTTGGTCTAGGTCAATGGAAAATCAGCATAAAGTGTCGGTTTGGCACATTTCTCACTCTTCCAAATGCACTTGTACTCTTCAAAATGTTTAAGTCACATATTGCTGAGTTCATTTTTCATATCTGTCAAAATCCACACTTTATTGCCATTTTCCTGCAATCACTAGCCACTCTCTACCCCCATATTTGGAACCATGAGAAGGTTTTAGACTTTGCCTGCAAACTGTCTTTTCAACAGTGGATGCCTTTCGCTTTTGAATTGAAACAGATCAGCTTACAGTCAGGGAAAGATAGTGTGCGTGGATTGGATTGGATTGGACAACATATATGTGAGTATATCTGATGGAGAAATAGGATGTGCACACATTATAAGGGACCTCAATTCCATCTGTGCACGTCCTATTTTCAACTCTGTTGGATTGTTACTTAGCCACAAGCATGCTCTTGCAAACTTTATACCTAGCTCTGAAAACTCAAGCTTTTGTTGACATCCACTGGAGCGTGGGATCTGCAGACCTTTCTTCACGTTTGTACACCTGTTCACAATTAGAATTGTTTATTTGCTTGCAATTTTAGTGAGATTTCTGGTTATTTTCCCCTCTCAATGAGTGATTTGGGTCCCATTAAAAGATTTCTGATCAGATTTCATCCATGCGGGAATTTTGTTCCTGGGTTAACAGTACTATTTATTGTGGAGGGTGCATACAAAGCACAAGTTTGTATTTTACCAGGCAGACAGCAGAAAATGACTGCAGATCTATATCTCTGCATTTAAGTCTAGAGTGCTCTGATTAAACACACAAACCACAAAACACTTTAGCCCTTGTAAAACCTTCAGATTAACACGGTTGATTTTCAGATCCTTGTCAAGTTGTTTTGCCATGGCAACACTGATTACAATATTATCAGGAGTTTGTATATTTCTTTTATTGTGGAATATTTTCATTCTACTCTATGAAGTTCTTTGCACCATTGCATAAGTTTATCTTTACCTATTGGATTTCAGGTATTTGATTGAAGTAGCACCTCCTTCAGATGCAAACAGATGTTTGCGCGGTCGCTTCCAGCCCTCCTCAGTCATACCTTTCCGAAAATCTTTGTTATAGAAAAAGGCTCCGCATTTCTAATTCATCAACTCAAATTGGAGGCCTTCATGTGGCTTGAGCCTGACTCTCAGCCTGCGTTTTCCGGAATAACAGCCACCGAACACAAGCAGTCCATTGTAGTCACAGGCAGCACAGGGACCCCCAAGGTGCGAATTAATGATTGACCCCTGATCTAATCAGGATAAATAGTGGCCCGTAAAAGAGTAGGCAATGGCGAGAGGAGCAAAGAGAAAGAACAACATCGGGAGCCGAGCTGAGGAAGGCACTATCTGACTATGCTGTTTTTTTAGAGCTCCTCAGAGAGGAGAAGCTAACATCGCTCCTCTGGCTGTCTGAGTCTGAGCTAACATAAATATGTTTTTTTTAAAGGCTAGCCATCACATTTCTTTGTCTCCTTTTTTAACTGCAGATTTTTATAGTTTAGATCCTCCCATCATATATTAAAAGTATAATAGCAGTCTAGTCTATTTTTTTTTTACATGTAGTAGCCTTTCCTTCTAGTATTATCTTTTCAAATACTTAATGCTGAGTATGCATATTTCCTCATTTATTTTTGCACTAGATCATTTTTGTCAAATTAAAAACTGACAAAAGATATTTTATACCTTGAGAGGAAGGTTCTGGGTTATGTTAATTTTGATGGAACATAGTTGAAGGTGGTGTGTTGCTGCAAATGCTTGTGTGAGACTGGTCTAGAACACCAATGATGAGGTCTAGAACATCCCGTTTTCCTTTCAGTTGGTCATTTTGGGGCTTTTTATAGCTATGCGGTTTCTCATTAACATGCAGCTCACTGGATGTAATCTGAATACTTTTTTTTCACAAAGAATCTTATAGACAAATTTAATAGATTTTCCTAGGCTGTCTCTGCTTGTCAAAATTGCTCTCAGTGGGTCAAGTGCCAGTGGGAGTAGAGCAGTGAAAGGAGGGATCGTGAAGGGAAAAATTTACAGCCTGAAAACACATTTGATTGTACAGTTGGAACTGTGCGCCTGATTCAAACTGGTCATCATTAAAAAATAAAAAAGTTCCCGTCAAAATTGTTGATGTAAAATCGTCCATAAAAGGCAGTCTTTTACTGCTGTAACATTATGAGATGTCTCCTGGAGCTGCATGAAGCGGCTACATTTTTGCCAAGCTTTGGATAGCCGCAATTCTATGCTTTCCTAGTTTTACGTTTCACATTTAAAACTTACATGTCAGTTAATTTAACAACGTTCACAGGCCACATCTGTCACAGGGTAAGAGGCCAAATATTTAGCAAAGAACAAAAAGGATGTTCTGTGCTGTGAATTAGTTCCTATAGTGTTTGATTTACTCATTCCACCCAAGCACTTCCCGGACAACCTCATTACAATGACAGCACTGAAACATAACCTGTGTAGTGCACTTATGAGTGATGCATTTTAAACGTCATATGCTGTGAAACTAAATGGAAATATAATAAGATGTTGGTGTTAACGACAACCTAGAAAGAGCTTGCAAGCTTGGCAAGCTTCAATGAATAAAGAGAGGCAAGTTAAAATTTAAATACTGCTGATGTAATTTTGTTTAGTTTGCCAACTGTTTGCCAGCATATGTTTAAATAGGATCTTTTTTTTTGAAAATTAACATATGAAAAGCTCATCTTTGTTTCCCTATCTCGTGTCAAAATGTTTGCATTAAATCCCAAATATAGTAAGGATTGAATTATGGTTGTACTAAATGACCTACTTTTTGGGACATGGTAATTGTTTCAGACTGCACCAGTAAGTCCCCAAAACACACATTCAGCTATGAAACCCATAAATGACTCATTCATTTTCTGATGTTTTTGGGATGTGGGAGAAAACCCACTTAAGCCCGGGAAGAACATGCAAACTCTACACCACGAGGACCGAGCTGGTATCGAACTCTGACCACTCAGCCACTGGGAGAGCTAAACAATTAATAATAATAATAATAAGAAAAGAAATAACAAATAAAACAATAATTACAATGTTAAAAGATAAAGAACTAAAATCAGGTACACCTGCTATATGAAATAAATAAAAAACACGACATAGTTTTCCATTTCACAGACATGTTTGACAATATTTAAGGAAATGTTGAGATTTAACTTACTACTGAAGCAGACTTGTAACAGTGAGGTGTCTTTTGTTTGACAGATGACAGTGATCCAGTGGACAACATGTATGAGACAGAGGCCGACCTGCCAGGCTTGGCGCCTGGCAATAATTGCACTGACAGTCCCGAAGATGACGCTGAGGATGGAGTCATCAACATGTCTCCCCTGCCGTCACCCAGACCGTCCCATCCCAACAACAACCACCCCTTGCTCCACCACCCCCACATGTACAATGCACACCATCATCTTCATAATAACAATAGCAGCAGTAATGAGCAGGAGTTCACCACCCCCAAAGAAGGCTCGCCCTACGAGGCGCCCGTCTACATTCCCGACGACATTCCCATTCCCGGAGATTTGGAGCTGCGAGAATCTTCAGTGCCCGGTGCAGGCTTGGGCGTTTGGGCCAAAACTCGCATCGGAGCCGGCGAGAGGTTCGGTCTGCACAGCACGGGGAAAGGCAGCTCCTTCGGATGGGAGGTACGAACTTCTTTGTGATTTGTTTTGACGTGCTTCTTCATCTTCGTACTATCTGTCCCTCACCTTTGAGCTCCTCTGTGCCATGGCACAAACAGCAATATTGGAAGTGCATATGGCTTTAAAGAAAAGAGTCGTCACTCGGGGACGGGGGATGCCGCAAGGAGTCTGAGTGATGAATGAGCCACTCTGCATTCACACATTCACATTTCCAGCAATCACAGTTCATTCACATACACATTCTATCTCATCATCATTGCAGCAGCCGACTCCATTTGCATCCGCATCACATGATTGAACCTCATCTTTGACTGCACACACACAGCTATGCTTTACACACTTGTCTACATATCTAGCTGCACAACCATGTCAGATGGAAAAATCTTGTTGATTAGTGGAGGTATCAGCTTTTCTGGGCGTCGGCCTCAGCGGGCAAGCTCATTTGGTCACGCTACCCGATATGGAAAGAGAAGAAGCATGACCGACTGTGATGGCGGCGTATTACACTATTAATTTTCATTTTTACATGACATTGGACAATATTGAAGTTGCATCAGTAAGCTCATTAAGAAAAGAAAGTCAAACTGGTCTCTGTCTCGTGTGGTCAATCAGGCAGGAAATATTCTAGGCCGCTTTTCATTTCAGACGGCTCATTCATTGCCTATAATGAATTTGTTACAGTGTAGTTTAATTTGGGGCATTCACATTTCAGCCAGGACCTCCACCAAAGTCGGAAAAAATATTTTGGAACAGCACTGTAATGCACAAGTTCATTCATTCATCTAATTATAATATTAAAAAATATAATCTAAATATTCTAATAACATATTTGGTTCAAAATTCAACACATTACAGTTTACGTACTTTTATGTGAAAATTCCCTAAATTTGAATGGTTTCATCCCTTGCCACTTCCGCGCCCTCTTTGAGATCTACATTTTAAAAAAATACTTCAAGCTTGATGCGATCTAAATAAATGATTAAAATCAGGAGCAAACTGTTCATTCACTTATCTTTCATGCCGTTTATCCTTATGAGACTGCCAAAGCCTATCCCAGTTTTTGTGTGTGTATACTTTTTAGTGTATACGGGCCCTATGATTGAAATTATTTGAAATAAAAACTACACAACTTAAAACGTAAAAAAGGGAATCTATTGATGATCTCAAAACAAAGCGCTTGTGAGCTGCGTTGAGGTCTTGGGTGACCTCCGCGTCAGTTCCTAACATGTCCTTCATTCAATTAGATGCAGTTGTAGAATGTGTTGCTGATTATAGCACACCAGTGCAGACAGGCTGTACTCCAGTGTTCAGTTTCCTTGTTTAACATTCATATTATGCGTCGCCTTTCAAGATGCAAAGGGCACCCCTCCAAAAATTACACCCACTAAGTATTTTTCTTTCTTTTCTCCCTCAACGGCCAGTAACTGCATACTCATTGGCTAAAGTTTATCCAACAGCTTATTTTGTAACTAGCATCCTCATGCAGTACATTCAGAGACAAAAGTAGGTTATTCAATTTGCCGATAGTCCAGATGATAAAGTTTTGACTCTTAGTTTGACACATTTGGGGATGTCATTTCTTAATTGTGATGGTACAATTAATCCATTCTTTCCAGGTCAGCTGGAATGAGCTTTCCCCCCATCGTAAACAGAATACATATTGCCGGCACACATGCCATCATAATAATAACTACTGTTTGTGTATAACAGTGTGGTTGCTCACTAATGGTGTTTATGACACTCAAATCATTTGAAAGAACTGAAAAAGATACAATTCAAAAAGTGTTTTTCTCCTGTATGATCCGTCTAATATACCTTAAAGCTAAATCGCAAGGAACGAATTGAACAGAAACGCGAGTTAAAACCTAAAGTGTTGCATAAACCGTGTAATCTTCTGGATCTGCGAGTTAAACATGTTGGAGAGGAGTGAACGGCATGAAAGAAGAGGAAGGCAGAGAGGAAGCCCTCTATTGTCTGTCTCAGGGCATCGGGGGACTGAAAGAGGTGTTAATTCAGACTCATTTCACCGAGACGGACAGCTCAATCTAAGAGCTGCTTTGCTGCAGGCAATGGCCATTCTCTTCTGTCTCACACTGCCTCAATGCGCCAGCACCGAGTCATCCATTTAAAAACCATTATGATTCCCCTTTAGCGCAAGATGATAGAACACCAGGGTCCCAATACAGTAAGAGAGTGTGTTTAGGTACTGCCAACCCCTAAAGACAGAAACACTTCCACAACCCAAAGAGGCCAAAGTCCTTAGAGAGGTCCTGTGTGGGGATCTGCTGTCAGAGAGGCTGCTGCTATTATCTGGCTGGATGATTGGCTTGTCTTGCTATATTGATAGAGTCATGTCAAGATACGATGGCCGCTGCCATTGTACTCTACACCGAATTGACTTGGTGATTTAACACCCCCTGGTTAGATTGAAGTGGAAAGACAACATTTAAGGATGTGTTTGCCAAGGTCAGGGCACGATACACATTCACTCGTAGTTGCATGTACATATATCGGGGCAAAATATATATATTTTTTACTGTAACAGGACTATATATAGTGCAAATCTGCAAAGGCAGCTAAAATGATTCAGCCAGGTTACTTAAAAATTAGAAAGTTAAAATGGAATTAAATGATAGGTTAGTCAAAGGCAATTAACTTATTAGTATTAATAAACATTTCATATAAAAAATTCCAACTTGAATATTTAATTTAAATTCAGAGATTTTATATTAGAACTAGTTTGGAAAAGTTTGTGAAAAAATGTTGCACATAAAATATAAAATACAGGTTGAGGAATTAAAATGTATAGACATTCAGATGATTCCATCCCACAATAACTTGTCAGCTTTACAGCATTTTTTTAATTTGATCTGACAAGTGAATAAAATTTTGTATGCTGCCTTCAGCTATCAGCTAAAATTGTACATGTTCTCGGAGCAATATTGTACAGTTTGATAAATACCTGATGTTAAATGACCCACTTTCTTAAGAATAGACTGTATCGGCCTCCATTTTTTTTGTGCCAGTGGAATAGCATTGTTTCAAAGGGAAACGACTTTCTGTCCGTCTAACATTCTTTTTCTGTTTACTTATTGTGGGGTGACTTTCCATATCAGTGCCATTTGTCCAGTTGTGTGGAAAGAAGGGGAAATATGCTAGATCTTCTGTTTACACTATTGTTGACATAATGATAGGCCAAGATGACGGGTGGTTATTCTTATACAAAGCCAAATTCCTACGTGATATATGTCGATCCAGCAATGGCATCATGCATCTACCTCGCCCAGTGTATGGCAATAAATCAGTTTTTACTTTTCCCGTGGCAACTTACTTTTCCTCACCTCTCCCTCACCTCTTTCTCTTTTGTTTTTGTCTGTTTGAGAGCTGAGACTGAAGCAAACTAAAGTTCATGTCTCTGAACATTAAGAAGTCCTGGCGCACCCAGACACTTATCTGTCTTGACCTCCCTCTCGCGTCAATCGCTGTTTGCTTTCCTTTTGTGCTTTGCCTGCTGAGGGCGTAGGACCAAGCTTTAGCTTCAAGATGTTCCTCCATGGCAATCAAGGTGCAGGTGCAAAAGGGTCTCATTGGACTAAGTAATGCGGTATTAATAGCAATATTCATCATATAATATTTGCCATTCTAAAATTCAATAATATAATCCCAAGATTCCTGTGTGGAGTAAGCATGTCTGTATCTGTGTGGGTTTTAATCCGGTACTCCGTTTTTTCCCCACATTCTTAAGCATGCATGTTAGACTGATCAAACAATCCCAATTCTCCATAGGTATGAATAAATTAATATTATTATAATCAAATTGAACAGCCCCCTCCAACAAAATATTTTAGTCATGTTTTTTTGATGAGCCATTTCTGAATTCAGGAAAAGTTGGCCATGCAAAAATATTTTCATCAAAATTGTTTGTAACATCATTCTAGTTAACTTGAAACTCCTGCACTATTCACGATTGTGTAGCTCATTTGAAGCTCTCCAGATAATTATTATCATGCTTTTAATTAATCAAATCAGCCATGTCTGATGAATAAAGCCCTAAATTGAGAGCACTACTTGTTTAAAGTCACTTCGCAGTGTGTGTGCGTGTGTGGGTGGGTGCTTTAAAAGTTATGTGTAGGTACATGTAGCGTATGTATGACCTGTATGTAGCTTATTATATATATGTACAGCATACATGACCAATAGTGTGTGCTCTTAATTTGACTATGACAAAAACCCTATGTTTACCTACGGCACAAAAACATAGCATAAGCCCAAAAGTCCCCGTCTTGTGTGCTGTAATATCTTCCACTCGCATTCTTTTTATGTAGGTTTTAAACATGCCATTAGCCAATTTAATCCAATTTTCTCAGCTTTCGGAGCACTCCAGTGGAACAGATTTCATCTAATATTGAACATATGGTCACTGTTTCTCGGAGAATCACCGCAACAAGCTTTAAGCCTTTTTTCTTTTCTTTTCTTTTTTTTTCTTAACTAAAAAAGCTGTTAAAAACAAGCCTCCTGTGGGCCCGCACAAACTGTTGTCAATTATTCTCAATGAACATGGTAGTTGATAATGAGGAAGCCGGCCAGCAAATTAATTGTCAGGTTTGATTAGAAGCCTGATGCCTTATCATTTGTTTATAACTCGTTACCACATATGTTAATTAGTTCATAAATTAAATAGATGAACGTGGCGCAAGCTGCAGAGGAAACACAGGAGGCAAAGTCATCCATCTTTGACGTGAGTGGAACTTGACAAACGTTGTCCCCGGGATTGGAGTTGTTATTACCGGGTCATTGATTTGGGGACCACAACCACTCCAGCCGAGCATTTTCAATGAAACCTCTTGTTTACTTGCGTAACACACATACACTCACGTAAAACGTGAGCACACCCACAGACTGTCCCCTTCATGCACGTCCCCTGCAATGCTGTCCTTTATTGCGCAAGGCACCTCTTTGTACATTGCTTTGAACATTCATTTAAAACTCCCACATCGGTCCATTATTCCCGAGTGACGAGGCCCAGGTAACTGCTTCCCCACGTTTCCACCCCCTACTTTCTATCTATATGTATCTAGATAAAGCCCCATCGTTCATCACTACGCTGATGAATAGGCCCATCATTTGGTGAGCCGGAGGGCAGGAACAGACAATGTCAGCAGTCTTCCCATTCATCAAATGATGTTTATCTTGTTGATTACATTTATTTGCTATGGTTGCCCTTCGACTGATAGTGGATATTAATTTATTTTCAAGGTAGATATTGAATCAATGTATATCTTCACTTCATTGCTTATGCTTACGTGCTAATGGAAACCTCAATACAAAGGAAAATATAAAAATGACGGGCTGAAAATAAAATAAACTATCAGTTTTATTTTTAACTTGTTGTTGGAATTGTAAACTGTTTTCGGTGCAGTCTTCTAAAACCTACCGTCCAAATTGTTTCAGGATGTTTAAGAACCCGTAGGCTACAATCCGTTAGTGGAAATCTCAGGACACTCAGTATAAACGTAGATCAGAAAACATACACTCACAGAACAATTAAATTAATACATAGATAACTTTTGTTCACATAGTTGTTTGTTTCCAACACAAGTGCTTTGCTCTGAGAAGTTTCTCTATATTTTAGGTCATTTCTTTGTACACAAAGGCCCACTCTGTACACCTGTCTATTAATCATCTTAGAGACTGAGCCATGCTGTGCATGACCCCAAATCTGTCAGATTTCCTCCACTAAAATGAGCTCTCGCTTAGAAGTTTGCTGTTATCGCTTAATTTTGTTTGAGTCAGCATTCCGTTAAACAGATTATACCAGATTTTGATGCTTCTCATTAACTGTGCTTACGCAACATTTAATGATCGTTTTTAATGGCGTTGGTCAGGAATGCTTATTTGTTTTCTGTTTTTCCAAATTAGACTTCAGAAGAAAACATGTTTGGTTTTCATGTGCAAGTAAATTGCATTTTATTTTTAGTACTCCTAAGAGAATCACATGCATAAAAATCACAGATTTAATAGTCTTGTATTTTTTTTTTACTAACAGAGGACATTAGAGATGTGCGATTAACAATTAAAAATGCATCTTCGACATCATTGTCCTGACCAATCTTTAAAAAAAAAATCTTTAGCACATGTAACCGCTATCATATTTTTATAGAAATAGGCTCAGTATTTTTTGTCATCCTAAATGACCAATACAAGCAAAATGATGCATGGGGCATATACTTTAATTAGCTCCATATCGCAACTCTAAACTTTTCTTTTGTAATATACTGGTCTTTCGCTTCCCGTCCTCAACCTCATGGTGGCCCTCCATTCTTCTTTTTCTTTTTTTGTACCGCTTCCACCTATTTTTTCTTGGCCTCCGGTCTCCTGGTGCTTCTAATTCAGTCTTATCAGCCAAGTAATTTAGCAGCCGCAGCCGCAGCTTGGGTTTCTGTTGCGCGGCGAGAGGCCTCATTGTTCTGCCCCACTGTCGCTGAGATAAACCCTCAGATTGAACAAAGTCTGTGCTGACCTTTACAAACTCCTTAATCTTTCGCCGTACGCACCTCCGACGGAGAATATGTACCCCTCAAGCTCATTTCTCAAAGAGGGGCTCGGAACCAGGTGGATGAGTGTGTGTGTGTGTGTGTGTGAGTGTGCATATCTGACAGCGGGATAGTGTGTGGGGGGTCAGGGAGAGATGGACAGAGAAGAAGGATTAAGATGGCTGACTGAGCCAGTCTATATTTCTAATGGCACTTTGCTCTAAGTGGGAGGCCACGGAAGGAGAAAAATGCCGTGCAAGCAAAGCGTTCAAGTGTGTCACTCTCCATCGTCTTCGGACTACCAGCGAAGGCTTTTGTGAGAGGATTCAATAATGATGACATGAAGATCTTTGACAAAGGCAGCATTTGTGCCTTTATTCTGTGCATGCGCTGTATAAACCTTCAGGGGGTCCCGAACAAAATAAAGCCAAAATTGGAAGTTTGTTAACGCTTATCCGGGCTGATGCCCTGACATGTATACATAATGACTCCGAAAGACAGGGTTGAGGACGTCTTTGCCACAATGCGACAGCGTGCCCTTTCCGGTGTGAACCACTGTCTCCCTTTAGAAGGCACTCGTTGAGCGCTCCATACTTCAAATCCACTTCACTCTTTATTTCAGCCGTCTGTCGGCCAGGCAGGGGAGCGCGTCAAAAGGCCTTGTAGTTGAGGATTGGAGCAGAGCTTCTGGGGGGTGACACGACAGTGGATGATGGGCCAAGAGAAAAGGACAGGGGCCCAAGTTTAAATAGGAGCTTCAAAGTTAAGAACGAGGAATTCCAGACTATCCTCACCACTCTATCGCTTGATCGGGGTGGCCTTGTGTTCGTCCCACACTCCATCCGTTTATAGAGCTCTCTGCCCCCACCTCCCCCACCCCCATCAGCCCACCGCCACCTGCCTGCAAGCCACCACAGTGTTCCCAGGGAGATGAGCGCAACGGAGAAGAAGGCCCACAAGGGATTAACTTTTCACATGGCTGGGAGTCCTCGTCTCAAAAGACCTGACAACCCCAGACGGCTTGATTAAAAAAGAAAAGAAGAGAAGAGGAAAGGAGGGAGGGTACGAGAGGAGGAGAACAGGGGGAATTCTTCACATGATGGCCCTGAGAGAGGGATTTTGGATATTGGGATATTGAGTGTCTTTCTTCCCCCCGCTTTAAACGTCCCCATGACTTGGTTCAGAAGAAGCAAGTTGTTCCCATTGTTGACTTCTTTGAGTTGATGGCTTTTGATTGCATATTGCAATTTTCTGGAAGAACGGCAAATTTCTGATGTCAGTTAAAAAGAATCAATTGTATCATTTGTGTATTCCGACTAAAATAAAAGTACAATTGGCTGTTTATGTCAGTATCCCATTTCAGTAAAGGAAGACAGAACTACCGAACCGTTTCAGGCTTAAAGTTCTAGTGTTCAAATGGCAAGGCGCCCTATTTCCCTTCACTCTATCCCCAGATAAACTGGGCCTCTCAAGTTTGTCAGTGAGAAAGAGAAGACCAAAATCACAACAAAATGCTCCACTCAAGTGAAGATGGGGTTTGCCTTTCTGAGCAGAGTTGCAACTCAACCTGGCAGGACAGTGAGCCACTTAATACCTCCCATCTTCCCGGAGTAACAGAGTGGCCCGACAGTCCGGTTAGCGAAGGTAGCAGAGTGTCATCTTACCATCACCTCTAACTCCCTGACTTCCTCCACATGGCTCACTTACTCTTTTCTCATCTCCGCTGCAGGACTATTCTCACATCTCTCTTCCTGTTCCCTACTCTCCCTGAGAAGTTTGATACTTTTTTCTTAACCTACGCTCAAGTAGGTTAGCAGGACACATTTGGTTCATTATTTTCAGGGTAACATAAACCAATAACAAATAGACAAAGAATATGACGTTAATTTTAGTGAGTTAGGGCCAGTATAACCTACAAGTACGAATCTGAATTAATCAAACATTAATGGATTGTAATTGTGATTCATTTGCCATGTTTCATAATTTAAATTTTTTTTTTAAAGTTTTTTTTTTTATTCATAAATTGGAGGACACCTATTATTGGTGCAATTTGACTGACTGCTAGCCAGTTGAGGGTTTCATTTTGTCTCTCTCAATGTCAAATGGGCTTGGCTGCTTTTCACATTTGACCCTCAATGGCATAGTTGGTAGAAAATCAATTGGAATACAAATTACACTTTTCTTCATAATAAAATCAGATGTTTTGTATAAATTAAACATGTTACAAAACAGGCCTTGTAGTTCATTTTAAATTCTGAACATTTCATTTGGGCAATTCCTAATTTTAATAACAAGAGTACCTAAACCCTTTCAGCCAAACACAAGCCTGTCAAGTTGTTCACCTTCGAGGTTATAAGCATGAGGATATTTGAATGTTGTTTCTCCATTTCGCTGTTCTATCACAATCACACATTCCATATCTTGTTTCAATTCCCGTTACCAGCTCTTCCTTAGAAAACTTGGAAAATCTTCCTTCTCTAAGTATTTTGAACAAAGTTGCCATTTAAGAAACATAAAATATAACAGCTGAGAAAAGTCTATCCAGTAATGCGGGCTGTCAACACCAGAAGTGTAACGGATATGACTATGCATCCAAGAGGTGACTAACACAGTCAATTAGCCCTTATATCAGCCTGGATATCTCATTAATCATGGTGCTTACCAGCCATATGGCCTCAGACTCCAAGGAGGAACTGAACTGTTTGTTGTGTACTTGACCTTGCTGCTGGACTCGGGGTGATACAACAGTGGAGCTGCAGTATTGTGTCACCCTTTCAACCCCTTACGGGCTAGATAAAAAGACAATAGAAGTCACCGGTTTTGCCGATAGCTGATCTCCTTAACGTGAGCCGATACCCAGGTGGTCTTACTGAGCACACACTCGAGAAACAATGAATGAATGATGCACCAGGCTAAGCAGATGCAATTAGTAGTAAGTTGTAATTTTCACTTTTAAATGTAGTGTGTAATCTAGTAATTCTTCATTACGCTTAAGTTACACATATTATTGTACCGCAATAAGAATAAACTTGAAGATGATTATAAAAATGTATACCTCTGGAAAAAAATGTATGGCCACAGTTTGAAAATGGACAAAAATTCACAAACGTCACTGGACAATCAAATGCTATGACAAGGGTCATTGCAAGACTCATTCGTGTGACCAACTGTCCTTGGAAGGACGTGTCTTCATTGCCCACAACGTAGGTCATTTAAAAAAATAAAGCACACATTTACAGTAGTTTATACACCCTTGTGAACTAAAAATACATTTACAACTGTGGAGAGATCACAATTGCTAAAATAACTCTTCAGAGTTCATTGGCCCATTCACTCATAATTTTATAAAATGTTTTGTTGAATCAATAGTAAAAGTAAGAAGTGATTTTTTGTTACCCCTTATCAAGCTGGAGGGGTTACAGTTAGCAGAGGTCTGTCTATAGATGATGTGATCGAAACTATAAAAATCTAGTTTTGCATGGATAGTGGGCTGCAGCATGTGTTAATGTGACAACAAGTATGTAAAGTATGCGACCTCTAATGGTATCCACTCAGTACTCTGTTCCCTGCTATTCCTGAAGTGACAAAAGTGACAGAAGTGATATGATACACAGGCCCATTACTTGTGGCCCTCACACCAAATTACTATCCAATCAGTATTTCTTTGTCTGAGCACTCCTTCCCTCCAGCACAGCTATCATTAAATGACTAATTTAAGCCATCACAGGTAGGCCTGCATCACAGCCTAGCTGGTGGCTTTTTAATAGAGAGGGGAGTAGCGTTCTTTCCACTGTAATGCATGCCGAAGTAGCCAGGGCTAATGTGACCCCTATAGTTCTGGCACCGCATTAGTGCCAGAAGACTCAGCGGTGAGCCTTTAACCTGGGAGCGACAGGACCGTGATTATCTTCACCACAGTGTAGGCCGGAAGACGCACACAGGGTGCATTAAGGTAGATCTTGTTGACAAGGCATGAACATTTTATATTGTTGTACTGAGGGTTATTGTTGTTGTTGTTTTGCTTATGTCACATCAGTCACAGTTAAATGAATAGCCCTATATTCTTACTATTATTATTTTTGTTCATTTTAGTGTTGCTTGTCTGCTTGTGATATGATAGATTTTTTTTTATAAATATAATTGAATTGAATTTTTTCTTAATGAACTCTGCAAAACTTGAAAGCTAGTTATTTCTTAAACGTGCATGGTTACTCTCACTTTCTCAATTTTTTATGAAATATTATTACAAGACAATTTGTCGTCTTTGTATTCTGAGCCTCTAGGACACAGAATGCAGCTGTAGGAAAGCTGAGCTCTCTCATGCACATGCATGGACACACACTCATGGATGGCACAATACTGCGCGTTGCCTTGTCATTTAATTCCTCCCTGTAGATTTTATTTATTTATTCATTTTTTACTGTATCTTCAATGACCCCGAGGTCAAGTGTAATGACTTGAAATGCTCCCTTTTGTGTTAGTTGGCAGCTTTCTTTTTCACTTTATATGCTTTGTGGTTTCTAAACATAAAGGTTGTGCTCATTCCCCTATCCCTCTCTCTGTTTGTCATTTGCTCCAGCTTTCATCTTATTTCCCTTTGCATTATTCAAATCAGAATCCCCATGTGAGCACCTTGCTCTTGACCTAGCTAAGAAGGCTCCTGATTGCTTTAATAGCAGTCCTTGGACCTGCAAGGTAGGCCGGCGTCTTTAAAGGAACTTGCAGACAAGAGGGGTGTGTACTTTGAGTACAACCAAAGGGTGGTTGATTAGAAATGACCTCAAGCAAAAGTACAAATATGCATTGGGGAGTTGTGTGTGCTCGCATAATTGGAGTAGAGTGGAGTGCAACGAGGTTAAGTAGGACGAATGGTCAGCAGAGCGCAATGAAAGTCTCAAAAAAAGAAAAAAAAGTACTGGCTCGCACCGTATTATATGCATTTTATCCGGGCGCACTTGAGTAAAGATTGAGGCTTTGATTGAAAAACAGTGCTGTTTCTTCCTTTATTGTAAGGTGCGTTGTGTCAAACTGATTTTGGATTGTTTTTCATCCCGAGTCAAAAGTAAATATGTTACAAATGCCAAAAACAGAGGCCTGGGTATCGTATAATTCATGATTTCTCAGTTGCACAACTTCAGATATGAGTGGGTTCCTTATGTATGCAACAATTAAATACTAATAATATAATTATAGTATACCACTGGAGTTCAACTATTTCCTAAATTGTTTTAATGATGTTAGTGCCGTTAGCGTTTACAAAGCTGTTTAGGCTCGTCTACAAATTCAATTAGAATTAGAGTAAATCATTTCTACTATGTGGTTTATATACACACATTAACTCGTGTACAGACTGCCAGGTAAACGCTGAAGCAACAGGTAAGGGACAAAAATCCTCTAATCATCAAGTCACTGAACCAACTTCAACAACATCAAAAAGGTAGCTATCAATTGTTCATTTACTGAATGACAAATCATGCCTTCAAATGGCTTTATTGTTAATTGGAGTCACTCTTTATCTACTACGGGGATACCGCGCTAATTGAGTTGAACTAATAAAAATATGCTTTAACCATCAAAATGCTGACCTAAATAAAAAAGATAAATAATCGGACAGAAGACAAAATCCTGTTAATATCAGATACTGTATGTACAGTATATGTTTAACTCTAAACAAGAGCTCTGGCTGTATTAGCCAGAGACACCCTTGAACTCCAATGGAATCTTCTAACCCAAAGTCATGAGCTTCTAAGCAGGTTTGAGGCTCGGAGTATCCAAAGATTGAGTCTAGATTTAGGCCCACCATTCAGAAGTATTGAAAAGAGTTTCTGAGCCTCCTATTCTTTGCCAGCAAATTGGGAGGAAATCTGGCTATTGTGCAGAGTTTTGAAGAGGCTGGCGGTGGGAATGGGGGTGCCCACTGTGCTTACCTATAGATGAGAGTGGAGACAAAAGGTTCCAGGGACATCCAGGAGAGACTTTGAAATCCCACTTGGCTGGAGACGAAGGTTGTCGGGTGCAGATCCTCGAGTAGAAAAGGTCAACAACAGCGATGGCGCGACACACAGGCATCAACGAGACATTGAATAGAGGGGATTGACTTAAGAGTGCAGCCTAGAAAGTAAGAAGCATCAAATAGAGATGGTTGTTAACGAAAATATTTTTACTTTGAAGGGAACACAAAGAACGTTTCCAGCATTTTTCTAACTTAAAGCCATCTGATAGCGTGGGTCTCAAATTCATAATCATCAGGCCATAGAATGCAGAAATGATCTCCTTCAGGGGCCGATATACTCTGACATCAAACTCAGTCACCGGGTGTGCTTATGAACTTATTGCTCCTTAATTTGTTGAATGAAGAAAGAAAATGGTTGTTGAATTAAAAGATTGAATGCAGCAAGCATTAAAAACCTTACATATAGACATATTGAGAACCATTATTTGCACTGACCAGATTGAAGACTGAAACCACATGCCTTTTACATAAAACATTTTACATTTTTCGAACCAAAACAATATTTATGTTTTCAGTCAGTCAGGGATTTTTTGGACAATACTAAAATTTGTTGGGTTTTTGTTCTTGTTTTGCGTTCTCCAAAATTACAAGTTTTTAAATAATTGTATATGATTTAGTGTATATTTTTGTTGTTGTTTGCTCATAAGGTTTCAGAATTTTTTTAAAGTTTTCATAACTTTATGAACTTAACAAATGATTTTTTTTAAATCGAGTATTAGTTTATGAAATGGATGACAATATCGCACAGTCCAGAAAACCTTCCAACTAAAACTGTTGTCTCAAAGATGGCAAATATGGCCGATGTGCCCATCTGCTTGATATAGTCCCTTCCCAATGGAGCACATTCTGTCCTTGCCCTCCATTGCTAATATCAAAGAGTTGATCGTGCAGACGTCTCATCTGCTCATCTCTTATTTATAGAAGCAAGTATTCACAGCAGGCCCATGCATGTCCTATACTTAATGGTGACAGACTATTTAAAACACATTTGTGTTCTGCTAAATTCAGTTGCCACGAAGCAGCTGATCTTCTTAAGTGTGTGTAAAGAAGTGCCAACAAAGCAACTCCTCATGATGATGATGTCGGCAGCGGTGGCAGCTTTTAAAGGGCACTTTGATGGATGAGGATTGATGTGACTCACATTGAATTGTGCGCCTTCATGTGCAGAGAATCCTCCAGGCCAAATCATGTGAGAAGACGCACCAAACGTGTGAATAGACCATACACGGCAGAAGCAAACCTCTTCCTTATCGTACATGCAGCCTAAGGCGCTTCCGGAGTCTGTCACCCTTAAGGGGGCCCAACACCCCCCACCTCCTTGTTTAGCATACCCAACCAGTGCCACCCCTCTCTCTTATTTTCTCCTCTCTCTATCTCATTAATCAATGTCAAGCTGTCCAACAACAAGGCCAGCATTCTTTCCTCGTATATGTCATTGTGCATAGATCCCCACTACCCCCTCACCTCTCCACCGCCAGCAGCACCATTTCCACCGACTCGGTGTCCATCGCCATCTTTTCTCATTGCCGCAGAGAAAAATCCTGGCCCACAGCACAAACATGAAAGCTCATGCAGGATTCGGACACAAGCAAAGAAGGAAAAAAAAGTGAGGAGGAGGAGGCATTCGCTCACTTTGCTCCATCCCTTTTCCTGTCCTCTTCCAGCCTGGGAAGCTTTGTCCATTTACATAATTCATGGAAGTGAGAAGAAAACAGTCCTTTGAGAGATAAAAGAAAGAAAAAAATGGGGTCTGTGCGGGCTGAGGCATCTGTATGCCAGTCTTTGTGACCCCTGGACCCATCTTCCCACGTCCCAATACTCAGTCGTTGTCCCATGTTGGAGTGTCCTGTTCTCAACAGGATGCATATTTTTAGTTCTTACATTACATAAAAAAGATTGAATTGGATTTTATAAAATGAAGAATATTGAACACAAAAAGACTTTGCACACCATGAACAATATGAAACAAAAAATAGTCCATTTGAAACATTCCCGTAGAGCACACACTCGGTGGTAAAAATAGATTTAGTATAAGGTCTTAAATTAAAACTTTACGAGTCTTCAAATATACAGAACTCATGGTTGCATATTTTTGACCCAATTTACATTGTGATGGGAAAGGTCTTGAACTAAAATGTATTGTATGCAGTCATCAAACGTTTTTGTCAAATACATAAAAATATATGTATATTTTTTTTAAGTAAAACTGACATTTACATTAAAAGCAATTTCTCAAAAGACAGGAAAGATCGGTACAGCAAAGGAGCGCAACCATTACGTCGCATCAAATGTCTTGTTCTCAAAACTCCTGCTTTGTTACATGCTCCTTTTTCCATACTGTATTGCAGCGAGGAAGGAAAAACGCAGATCGCTAATGTCCCCTTAAAACACTTAATTGTCCGCGTTTACATTGAATAATGAGAGCCCTTCTCGCATGAGCTACTCAGAATTGTGTTTGTTTACAAAGAAGCAGATTGACTCCAAATCAGCACTAATGTTTAACCGGCCAGGCTCTGCTTCAAAATCCTCTCTCCTCTTGTGCTTCTTCCATGGAGCATCTGCATGTATTTGTAGTACTAATGAATGGAACAAAGGTTTCCGGGGGGCCCTTTCGAAGGAAGTTGGTGAAGGAGAGCAGTCAGCAGGCTGAAGTGGGCTGCAGTAAGTGGCCAGTCACCATGATGATGAAGAAGACGATGATGATGACAGCCGGAGATCAACAGACAGCAAGAGTGGCACAGACGTAACCCTTGCAACCTTTTTTCTGCTTTCATTTGACTTTTCCTCCGGCTTCTCCTTCGTAGCCCTTCTTTCCAAATGATAGATGACCCTCTCCTCCACTCATGTCAAAGCCCCCCCCATCCCTTGCCCTCCAAGAGTAACCCACTGTTTGTGTGAACATCCATATGTGTGCTGCATTCAAACTATTTAGTGGCCATCTTTACCATCCCCTCGCCAACGGCAAGACAATTACTCTTTTTAAATCATGCCCGTGGTGACTCAACGACACCAGCTTTGAAATATGACGAGCACACCCTGCCATCACCGTGCACACGCACACTCAATAGGACCCACTCCCAAAAGACCTTGACCTCCAGGCAGCAAGTTTTTCTAAGGAGTTGGAAGCCAATGAATGGATGGCTAAATGAACTGGTAGAAGGGCAAAAGAGTGAGAAGAGCAAGGGAGTAAGAAAAGAATGGACACTGGGCAGTAAATTACTTTGCCAATCAATCATCACTCCGAGTACTTAGTGAAAGCTGTCAAAATTCACTCCACTGCTACTTTAAGTTTGCCCTCCTACAGTTTGTCTGTGAAGGGCTGTGTTTTAAGATGGGCAAGTGAGTTTCAAGGTTAAATAGTTCTGGGAGGGTAGCAACAAGGAATGTAAAAGAAAAGGGTCAAAAATTAAATTAAAAAAAAGCCTAGTAGTGACTGCCCATCTTCTACAAGAGTAGAAGGTTCCAGATAGTGGACTGCAGTGTCTCCAGACCTCAACATCAGAATCAGTGACCTACCAGCTTGTTTGTATCTATCTTGGATATCCTTAAACAAGGTGGTAATATTTGTGAATGAGGAGACAATGTTAACGCACTTCAAGTACCTTGAAATGTGGAAAGTACAATCGAGAGCTGATTTGTCATTTGTCCTTTGTTTATTTTTTGGGGTGCTTTCATCAGTTTTTGTGCTGCCACGTCAGTGTAATTTGCTCAGGGCCTTCAAATTTGGAACTGCAGACCAATGGCACGTACCCTAGAAAGTATTAGCAATGCAGCTTTATTTTTGGAAATACGTTTTCAGATTCACCACCATTTTTTCTTTATGGTGGTTTGTAGAAATGTCAGTATTTTAAGAGTTTTTAAATTTGTTAATAATTCTTGGTATCTTTTCAGTGGGTGAAAGAGTTAGACGAATTGGGGACATGGTTAAATATTTATTTTCAAGATCGACTTTTCTTCAATAATAATTGATGAAATACCCCTCTCTTTAGAACACGTGGCAAACCGATTCCGCCGAGGGCCGCAGTGGGTCCTGGTCTTTGTTCCAACCGATCCAGCGCCGACATTTTAACCAATCAGGTGTCTTCTAAAATAAGTAGCACCTGACTTTAATTAACTGATTACACTTGCAAAAGGTATCCTCTTATTGAGTTGGAATAAAAACCTGCACCCACTGCGGCCCTTTGAGGACCGGTTTGACACCCCTGCTTTAGAATGTTGTGTGTTGTAATGTATTTTTTTTAATTGCATTGCATTCCCCAACGCACCAACTGTCACTGCGGTAAGATACCCCAAGGAACTATTTCTAGTACCTCATCAGCCAGTGCTGCTACTGTGCCTTGTCATCTGCATCCGCACTGGTCAATTTCTTACGGCCTTAGTGTCCTCTTAAATAGGAAGGCTGAGATGAAAGGCAGTAGGCCCTTGTTCCCCTCTGTTTGTTTCCATGTCTCATTCTAAATGATGCATTTAATGGGTGTGTGTATGTTTAGAAATGTTCATGAAAATCTTATTTGAAGTGGAAAAGTTAGAGCTGAGACACTACCATGCAGTAGAAAAGTGGCAAAATTGGCCACTATAAATGAATGTTTGATTTTCAACCCATTTGTGTTCATTCACAATTGTGGCAGAATTCATTTGCTTATTTATTGTTCTCACAAAGAGGATGTTTGTGAGTGAGGTGTCTGTCAGAGATATATTGTAACACACAATGTCAGGAGACAAGGGGCGGCTCAGTGAGGCAGATGACTCCCAGCAAAGTTATTTTTCTCTGAGAGAATCGGGCTGAAGTGCCATGACGGTCGGAGAGCAAGAGGCACCCCATGCCCATAGAAGGAATTAAGATGTCTTGTACACCATTTCCCTCCCCTCTTGCTTGTTCACCATGTCCCTCACTCTCACTCAGTCTCTCTCTTCCTAATTCTGGGATGGTGGCCAAATGCCACCAAAGACACACAAGGCTAATAAATCATCCACATTTCAACATCTGCCCAGTCCCAAAGGGCTCTTTCCACCGCCACCCCACCCCATGTGAAGATGGGACCTTGGCTTTATTCCTCTTTCAGCATCCTTCCATACTCACCCATTGACACCTCCATCCTGACTTACAAAACGTCTATTGTCCCGTGCCCAAGTGAAGAAGAGACCCTCTTTCTCCCTCTCTGACAAAAGCCGTCTGAAGCCAAGATGGGGCCTGCCATGCGAGATGCCTGGGCCTCGGCAGGGGTGCCTCTAACCCCCCTCGACTTTTTTTACCGCCTACTTTCTGGTTCCTTCATCGCTTGGTCTCGCGCTTCTTTCTTCTTCTTCTTCCTCTTCTTCTTTTTTTACGTTTAGTACTCGGCTCCTGTGGGGGTCACTCACTTAGCTCACCCCCTACTCATTTCATGGTGGTGAACTCTCAGGCCTGAATAAAGACATCAAGTGACAGCAGTGAGAAAAAACTGCCAGATTTGCCAGAAAGAGGTATTCGACATGGCTGTCACCGGCCATTCTGCATGCCTTTTGTTCCCTTGGGTGTAGTTGAAATAGATAAATAAACAGTCATAGACTGAAAAGCCAGGATAAGAAGCTTGTCACATGTATTCATAGGAAGCAGAAAATGAAAAAAAGAGGAAAAAACCTGCTGTCGCCAATTAAGAAGAATGAGAGAACTTGGTTCACACTGTTGGGATTTGTTTTCACAGCTGAAGCTGAAAGACAACAAGTGACTTTTTGCGACGCACTCTAAAGATGGTAGTAGGTCTTTAGTGTTGTGGGGCTCTCAGTGTGGCAGAGAAGATCTAGGAAGATGTCTCGGGCATCATCAGTTAAGAAGCAGGCTCTCCACGGTCATTCACAAGGCCTCATTTACTGTGAATACGGCACACATTTTCCCAGCACTTCCAACCCACCCTCGACAACGGGGAGGACCGCCCTTAACTTTGGGGCTGCCAGACACTTTCTGCACTTTCATAGTCTTCCTACCATTAATGAAAATAGTAACACTTTGAGAAGCGGTTTGCCAGTAGACATCAAGCGTCACATTGACGGTCTTTGTTTACTTTGTCACTGCTGAAAAAATGACAGACAGATCAGCACTGTCATGATAAATGTTTCAATCATATGTAAATGCATTGTTTTTCAGCAATTTCACCCCAGTCGATTGCTTTTGAAATTTTCCATTTATATTTGATTGCGGTTCTCTAAACCAAGATGTACCGAGGCTTGTTGGTCTACAGCTTTGTATAATGTGTTAAATTTAAAGATTGCTTCATGGCACTGTATGTTCGTAAGCCATCATTCAATTACAGGTATCTCTTGTGATTAGGCTTCAAAGTTTGCGTAGGTGTTTTCATTCCTTCAAAACTGCTCATGTGAGCAGGAACATTTACCAATAAGGTCTCATGATGAATGAGTTAATTAATGTTGCTGGCATTCCTTCTACTCATATTTTAGTGCTGAATTATGTAGATCAAGACATGTTAATTAATGGACTATGGAGCTGAATTTAAAGATGGAAAAGGTTACAAAGTGATTAACACTGCCACCTCCAACCAGTTGCTATGTTTTGTTTGTTGCATTCTGACTCCATGTCATGAAGCTCTTATGCACCTGGAGAACACACATCAGTGAAGAAACCAAGTCTATAATGGTCTATGCAGTAATCTAATTTTCCTCTCCCACCTAGACTGTGCCCCTTTCTCCTGCTGTTCAGAACATTTGGATTTGTATCCAGCGTACAATGGCTAATTTACCACAGTGAGCAGCCACCTCATGTCTCAATCTGCTGTCTGTCAGAGCAGAAAAGAGCTTCTTTTATATAGTTACAGATACATAGTCACACAAGCTCATTAGTCTATTAACCTACAGGGTGAGAACAGATCATATCCAAGGTGGCAAGCAGAAGAAAAAGTCAGGAAAGAAAACATATTGAAAGAAAATAAGGAAAAACACTTGAAAAAATATATGACGGAGGGTTTTATTGAGCAGCGGGACAGGCAGCCGCTCAACAGTGGCCCCACATTGACTCTGCAGCCTGCAAGAGGACAGCCAGCCAACTCATCCACACAACACCCACATTGTCCACTGTGCCAACGAACCAGAGCAGCGTTCCACTCCTCTTGGGAAGTGTGTGTGTGTATGTGTGTGTGGGGGGGTTGCTCATGTTTCCTGAGACGAACACATTATAGATACATGTTAGCCTTGGACAGAACTCCTCTACACTCTGTTGGACTCTCAACGGAAGAGACACATACTGTAGGAAAGCGTGAGAAAGATGAGAAATTAAACACACAGGCAGATGAGCTTCCCCAAAAGCTTAACCATGCCAAAACAGACGGGAAGAATCGTATAAAGACATAACTGTCATGGCACTCTTTGTGGTTTCTAGACAGGAGTGAAAAATCTTATGAAATTGCATACTAAGGAAATACTGAGACATGGGCAGACAGGATTAAAAAAACAGCACAAGACATGATGATATTCTGAACCTATTCTTGCACTGTTGTAACCCTGAATTGGTGGCCAGGGAATTAGAGGGCACAAAGAAACAAAGAACCATTCATGTGCACATGCATACATAAAGCCAATTAGTAGCGTTCAATCAGCAGGAAACTGCAGTACCTGGAGAATACCCGGGCAGGTACAAGGAGAACATGCAAACTCAACCCAGGTTGAGTATAGAGTTTGGGATTAAACTCCTAAATTTAGAACTGTGAGGCAGGCCAGACAGCTACTCCTTTACCTATCTAGGTTGAATATATACATCAATGTCTTGTGTCCTTTTTTTAAGTTTGAGGGGAAAATCCAGAAAAGTGAATGAAAGACTAACACACTCCACTTAGAGAATGTGAGGTCCTCATCACGCAGGCATGCTGCAATATAAAGTAAAACGCATTTGCGATCCAGAGGATACTTAGAAACAAAAACAAAAAAATATGTCCATACAGTTTTAATAATTTTGCCCCACTTGTAAGAGCACTCTGAAAAAGAACGTTCCTTTCGTTATGATCTACAAGGACTTGGCTTGGCATGATGGAAACCTCAAGTCTGCGCCACTATCATGCTGTGTAATAGTCAGTCGCATGCAGCCAAGTTTGCCCTTTGGACCCAGATATGGAGTGAGAGATCCCTGTCTGGCCCCCAGAACCCAAACAGCGTTAGAAGCACTGTACTTTTTCTGCTGTTAAACACACATAGTTGTCTACATAACATTGTTATTTCAGCCTCTATATCTCCACAGTCCCTGAGCAGAGGCAGGCTGACTGACACCACCTCTTCTATTCATGTATCTGCAGCCAGCCTCTCAAATCACAGAAGGCCCATCAGCGGCAACAGCCTTTATCTGGCCCAGAGCAGCCCTGTGATAACACTGTTAACAACACTAATGTGTGGTGTTTGGGAGCCACTGGAGCTGCCACTGTCAGGGTGACTGCATCAGGTCAACAGCATTTAGCATCTTTTGTTAGAGGGCCTAATTGTCTCTTTCTGGTCGTTCGTCGTTGGACAAGTTGTTGATTGGATTTCCACCGCCTTCTGGTTTGCAACTGTGTTAGCGCAGGGGATTGAACGGGCCCTTCTTTCGTGGCATGCCTTCGGGAAAACACCCAGTGTTATTTTAGAAATCATACTGTTAAAGATTAATGTGGACCTGGAGGAGTGTGTCATCGTTCCTTAACGACAGGGCCGAGACGCTGAATAAAGGCAGCACTGTGTTCTGTCCCTTAGCCCAAGGACAGATATGTTTCCTCTGAGCAAGCTCGCCACTCAAAACCCCCCTTTGTCCAATAACTTTCTCCCTAAGTCATCTATTACTTCTCAAGTGGTCAAAGAGAGGGAAAAGAATAATAATTTATTTCCTTTCATAATGTTTGGTCTTGTCTTAATGTTTATTTTCTAATCAAAGCTGACAAAGGTGTGGGTTAGTGTGCAAAGATCAACCGTATCTCTATCTCTGACATTGAAAATGACGACCAAAAAGGTCAAGAGTGCTCACAAACATTTTCCATTGTGATTGCTCCAGTCGGATGACTAATGGAAAGTCCCAGTTCCAAATTGTCACCATACAACTCCCCCCCCAATAAAGTCATCAGTCATCATCATGTGCACCAGCCAGACAGACAGCTATAAACCAGGGTCCAGAGACAATAACCAAATCATCTTAGTGCTCTTTGAACACCTGTTTTTCAATCAGTGAGGAGGATGACAATGTTACAGAAATCCCCTATCATTTCAGTTTAAATGATAAAAGCTTTGAACATCCGTTTCTGCTGGTGACTTTGATGATGTGATATCTGTAAAAATGACTTAGTGGAAATGTATCTCTATTGAAGGCTTTTGCTGATAATAAAAAAAGGGTTTGATAAGACGGGCAACATCAATCTTCGTAAGAGAGATAGTCTCTCCTTCTCACTAATAGCGTTGTAAATGGCCTTCACGATATATGGCCAAGCTAATAAAGTCATTTGTGATGAGCCCGAAGGTCAACCGAAGAGATATGTCTTGTTCACCTGTTTTCTGTCTTCAATGATTTGCATGTATGATTTTTGCTTTATGTGTGGGGTGATATTACTTTGAGTTCCATTGTAGGACATTTTCTCGGCATAGTTTTTTACATCAGTCCAAGTGTTGAATCTTCACTATTCCCAAACGTTATCTTGCCGTTCATGAGCGGATCAGTTAACAACTCCCGAATTCAGCTAATTTTGTATGATAACTAAACATAAACAATGGTCTTTGTATGAGGGAGTGGGGCTGCCTTATTATCTCCACTCGCGTATATCTTCTTCCAAGAGTTCTCAAGGCCAAACTGCTGGATGTCAGTTTTTTTCTAGTCGGCATCCTCATAGAACCTTTAACGCATCTTTCATGCCCGCTTCAGAAAGCAAAGTGCTGCAAATTGGAGCCAAGGTAATCAATTTCATTAGCTACATAAATCATGACAGCTTGACGTTTATTATGGAGGCGATGGGTTGATCTTGTGGACTTGGAGACAGCTCTCCTGGTGATAAATCTCTTTTGAGTAATGGTAAATGCACATATATAGACAGTCCAAAGAAGGGAAAGGCTGATGGGTGTGTTCCGCAGAAGAAGAAAAAAGTTTTTTACGTGCATTTGTTTTTTGTATTTTAATTGTAAAAAAAAATGTATCACATCATGAGATTGAGACCGTTAGTAGGCAACAAGGATATACTCCTTGTAGATGGCGCAGGGATAGTGTCATGTCTGTCAGAAGCAGTATTTACTGTCTCGTTCATGTGAGTAAGTTGTTTGTCACACTTAATGAAACATATGAAGCAGTGTGTTCGTGTTTTTGCGCAATAAACTAAGCGACTTAAAATCACAGACCAGCAGTTGAACAAAGACTGTCTTATGAACACACGGCACTGTTTACCTTTTCCCCAGTACACACTATGCCATTCACCTCTGTCCTGCTGATGACCTAACATCTAAGCTCGACGTCTTCCTTATAAACATGCTGGCCACACTTGTACAGAAAGCAATTGAGAGAATGAAGAAAGGCCAGTGATCTGCAAGTCCGTAAATGGCTACTTTTGAGTATGAAGACGGGAGGGAGTGTTTACAATTGATCCCCTTTACTGTTGCAATTGTACCTTGTTTTACCTGCTTAACATTTGCTTTTCTAGACCTAGGTTTGCTTAGGGAATAATACTACATTAGTCCAAAAAGTAACAACAATGGCTTTAGTCTTCTCAACCATCATGCTCATCCTCTCTTGTTGATCTTCTGCATCACCACTCTTGAACTACAGACATCCCTACACTTCATCTTTTAACCCTATCACTGATTGTGTAGTGGAACACTCACTTGACTTGAGTACGTATATGGAGCGTGGTTGGTTTGTCACAATCAATGTGAAAATCTATGCATCCATTTAATCTACAATATAAAAATTGGCCATTATTGGCACTATGCAGTGCAAACAGTCATACATTGCTTCTCTGGCTGATATAGGATGTGAAATGAAGTAGCGTGACCTTTGTTTCGATCTGAATGCCCCGAAGTCAGGACCCTAAATCTTTCTCCTATAACCCATGCTTGCTACGAGGCAATACATGTTATTGGGAGAAAAAAAGAGATCGTTATATTCCCGACTGTTATTTTACATCATACTGCCACTTATCGATCAACTGCAATTCGTTGTCAAAATGACGAGACAATGTGATATATCATTATCTGAAGGTTGCGTCACAGCCTTCCTTGATGCTTTGCAGCCAATCCTTTTAGGACAAAAAGGTAAGTTATTTATTGGTCCTTAACCCTTCGACTGTCACTATGTTTCCGAGCACAAGATTTATCAGCACACACATTCACTTATGATTATTACTGATCATCTGCTCAAATGAGTTATCAATAAAGTGGAGGCCAAGCGGATAATTTATCTGTACAGCTCTATCGATACCAAGTTCTGTGGTAAAGGCCTTAAAAGGATGAAGGTCTTTGGACGTGAGATGATTGATGATCATACAAGGCTTCGTTGAAAGTATGGGCCCTTTAATGCATTTGCTCTCTTTTCACTCCTGTCATCTTTCCTGGTCAGTTTGCTTGATTCACAAACTTTGTTATACCCATTCTGTGAAAAGCATGACGATTAAGAAAGAACATCTTCAAAGGCTTTAAGTGTCAGGCGTAGGAATACAAATATTTGATGCATAAAGGGTCTTCATGTTAAAGCATGAGCTATGAATCATGAAATAGTTTTGAAATGATGAGTCATGTCCGTCCAGGGTCACTGAAAGCTCTGGCAGCAAAATTCGACTTTGGGATTTCTTTATAAATTACACAAAGGCTCGTCGGGCCATGCGGGGTCATGGCTCATTCTGTAAATACCACACATTTGTATTAGACAAGTGGCCGTGACTTTCAACAGTCGCACAATGCTTTGGCGTGTTTGCCTTCCAAATCTAACCTTTGTGCACTAAACTCTATCTCACCGCTGTTCCGTCACAGGCCGCTCCCTGCATAGCCCCATCAAGATGTTGGGTTGGGCGGCAGTTAGCTTTAGCCTTACGCGATTAGTGTCAAGCTAGTCGGATCCCACATGTTTCTTTTTGCAGCCGTAACGCTGGTACTATTGGCTTTGCTAATGTTCTGCGTATAATTGTCTCCAATTTAGCTTCACGGAAAAGTGGACATGATGATCATGAATCAAGCAGATTACTTGGAATGGCGTCCTCGATCAACCAAGACGAACAAAGAGGGGGAGCTGGAGAAAGAATGTTTCCTATCAGCACTCTCCTGTGTTTGCCTTGGCCAGCACACCTCTAGTTCTCCACTTATTAAAGTCGTCAGAAATATTTTCTATCTGATGGACGCCCAGCTTCCTGCTATTTAGCAGTAACCATTTTGGCCTTGTTTCCTACTCCCTTGCCTCACCACTTAAGCTTTGTGGGCAACCTCATTGTTGAGGCATGTTCTTAAGAGGTCATAGCTCTGGTCTTGTTTTGGGTCAGCTGTCAAGGCTCCTATCTTTGGGAAGTCCCAAAATAGTCCAATTTTATACTGTTTCATAGGAGCAAAGCCAGCGAAAGGGCCCCGAGACGGACTTTTGTTAAAAAGCAGACTGCATTCATGGTGTATCTTTATTCAAACAGGCACGAACTGATTGTTGCAGGAAAGTGTAAATGGTTTGTTATCTGGAGTTTTAAAATGATAGCAATAGAGCTGTGAGAAAGCAAGCTCAACTTCATACTCCTACGTTATTCTCTTTACGTTTTCTTTTCCCTTTTTTGGGAACATTGGGTTCCTTCATTGAGTTTAAACACTTGTCAGTGACGTTCCCTATTATTTTTAGGTGTTTTACTATTTTGATCGGTTCCCATTTATAGGTGATAGTCAACAGAGACTGGGTGTTTTTTTTAAATAAAATTGAATAATTCTGTCAATCAACTTTAATTTAAAATCATAGTTGAAATTAGCCAGAAATTTGACTTTTTTTCAGCAATTTTACCTTGATATTAGTTTAAACAGACAGCATCCGGTTGGTCAGAATTCAGGACAAAATTAAGGTAAAGTTTCAAAATGTAATTTTTAGTCATAAGTATAAAAAAACTAAAAATTAAAATGGGAGCTGAAGCTTCTGGCATTTTTACATTTCATTGAAAACGTAATGAACGAGTGATAGGGTAGGTTAAGAGCGCTCTTTTTGCTCAATTTTTCCGTTTTAAATACTGTGTATACAACACAGAGAGCATTCAGATCCATTGTATGTGACTTTTTTTATTAAATTCCTGCTAATTTGTTACCCTGTCCCTCTTCTATTTCTGCTTCCTAATTAATTAATCAGAACCTTGCAGATTTTCCCAGCAAAGCTTTTGATAAGATGGTATGGTATGATTTGGTACGAGAGATTTGACCCTTGTTTTTCCCCCCATCGCTCCATCCTGAAGATCAATAATCTATCCACCAAAATAACGTCCAGTCTGGGTGCCAAGAAGCTGCAAAAATCCCGATAAATCTGAGCAGAACTTTCAATTTGTGGCTTTTTTGCTGTGGCTGTGTCCGACTGAGCCGTGGTTTGAAAAAAAAATCCCTGAGGTTTGTTTGCTGATGGTTCTTTTGGAAACTTGTGGTTTTTGCGACATTTAGAGCCATCTATTGGGTCGTGCTGCTGCATTGCTTCTTATTATTCAGAGTCGAAGAGAATTGTTCTTGGCAATACGGAGGTAACATTTTCCTATGGCGCAAACCTCCAATTGTCCTCTGAGGATGGTGATGAGCAAACTCCTCCTGCTTCAGTTGCCATACAAGCTGTTAACATTGGCCTCATGTCTCTAACTTGTATAAATAGATTATTCTGTCTTAGTCTGTTCTTGCAAGCCTTGATTTTTTTATTCTCATACAAATCACACCATTTGCTTAATGTGCTATACACCAAAAAAAAACCTCCCATTGGATATTTCTGCTGGCTTTTCAAAATTAATTTAGCTTTGGGAGTGATCGTTCTTGCGGCATTTAGTTCCGTCAAGTGATTTAGACTGTGACATGTCTCGTACAAACAAAGGCTCTCAGTCACTTTGCACTTCCCTCTCCGTGCAATGTTTTCTTTTTGTGTGCTTGCTCTTCGTGGCATGTCAATACGAATGGTGGTAAAGTGGTGTTGAAAGACTCCTGACTCTGTCCAATAACAAAAACTGTGCATTGAAACTTTAATAATGGGAAGGAGTCGGTCTCACTCCCGCCTGGTGTGAAAGCAATTGGCGCGGATATGGCGAGATACATAAACACACATTGATGCATACCGCTAATGAGCGGAATGGTTGTGCAGGTGGCTGCACTTTCATCAAGCCATAACTGGATTTGTTTTTGGTTGAGGTCATGTGGGCTGGAGCGAGAGTTACACACATACACGCACTTTCTAATTACCCTCGTTGCAATGTTTTCTCTTCTCCGTGAGACATATTGACATGTCAGCGCTCAGCAGGCTAGATACAGAACAAATGGACATTTTAGTTCTGTCTATGTAGTGGAAAATCTATCCTTCTCAACATAAGCTAGACTCTATTTGGACTTGTCTCACTGAGCCAGAGCAAAAGTCACTTTGAAATGACATGTGCAATAAATCAAAGCAGCACTCGTCAGCGGCCAATCACATTTTCCCTCTTTAATTAATATGTATTTATTTTGAATGGTGAGGTTCTGTTGCTGTTCCTGTCCGTCTGTATGTTTGCATTTTATATACCTATTACGTGCCAGCTTTTATGTGTATGTATTAAACATGGAATTTGAAAGGAAATTGCAATGTGATTAAAATTTTATGGTAAAGGCAAAATTTTGTAGAAAGGTCTTGTTAATCCTATTTATTCCCACTGGGCATTGTCTTGTTAGTATTTTTTTCTAAGACATAAATCTAGCTAAATTGAATCACTTTGGGGCAATAACTTTTCTACTTCAAGAGTATACTGTACTCCAAAACTTGATCAACAGCTATTAAGCAAGCATTTGAACAAATTGTGTTTATTTTATAGGGGCACAAGCAATGCTTTTAGCTCAAAGCTTTCTTCTTAGAGCACCTATATGAGCAACTTGCGTGATTTACTACATCAAAGTGTGCCATCATGCATCATTTGCTGTGAAATTTGGGACAATGTTGCATGAAAGAAGCAGCTTGTAGAGCAAGAGTTTCGTCACAGGGTGCACAGCAGATTCTGTAACAGATAGAGTAAATGAAAAGCCCCTTGCTACTTCCAAGTGCACTACTAACTTTTCCCATTTACTCGACTCTAAGTAGCCAAACAACAGAACAACTGTCAAAAGGGCAAGGAGAAGCAGGAAAAGGGAGGTGACCTTGCCTTGTGTCTGTACTTCAGCATCTTATACTCCCAAATTCCCCCGAAAAGTCACGCCATCTAAAAGTACTCAGGAAACAGTCGGGGCCTCCTCTAAGATCATCACATGCTATTATTGGGTGTCAAAAGGAAGAGGACACCAAAGGAGATGCTGGTTTAGTATTTAATGGGAAGTACCTTATCATTGCAGCAAAGAAGCAAAATCAATTCATCATGCTCTCATTTCCTGTGGCTGACACTGGGGGCATTCTACTACCTATCTGCCCCCAGTAAATATTGCTTGAAGGCTTAATTATACGCACACACAAACACACAGTCTTAGCTAAATTTCCTGCAACGCTGAAGCGTAGAATTAACGTCAAATCTGTGGGGTATTCATTCATCAAGAAGGGTGTGTGCGGCGTAACACTTGCTTCTGTGTGTGTGTGTGTGTGTGTGTGTTTTGGTGACCTCTCAGTCCATTATTATATCCCTGTGGTCACATTTGTTGCCCAAAGCGTATGAACCATGTACTATACACCCTGTGCTCCTGTCGCTCTGACCAATGCCTGCACAACACAGCTCTTTTATCTACTTAAATCATTTCAGTTTTGTCTTCACAATCGTTTTTTTTTTCCAGATGATGAATGACCACGAAGAGTCCTTGCCTGACAGCTGTGTCAAAAAGGTAGGACCTGTTCTTATTTACTAGTCCAGCAGCTTTCTGTTGTTTTTCTGTCACAAAAGGTAGCTGCACAATGCACATTGTGTGTGCTGTTGAGAAAATTGTCAGTGCAACACCGTGTGATAATCTATGTGAAAGGCAAAAACATACGGATCTATACTATACAATACAAACAGTATATATTCAGTACTGTTTGGATAAATGGTGTCATTCCATGGGAAGAATCTGAATGGCATTGTACATTTTACATTCTGTCGGAACAATTTAGGTATATTACAACATTCTCTACTGGGATTTGTCTTTTATTTCCTACCAATCATTTATGTACATTTCATATTTGAAATATATCATCTTCCTGATCAATGAAGGGTCACTTCAGACTTGAACACAATCCCTCCAAGAAATAAAACCTGCCAATTGTGAAACCTTGATACAAAAAAACCCCAACAACACTAGCACATGAGAACAATACCATCCTATTATCCGGTCACTGACTATTTTATGAGGTGATAAATTTAGAGAGATGGAGAGACATGGTTGCTTGCCTTAACATACAGTGTCAAAGGTCACAACAGGCCAGCGCTGGGATTGGTGTCCATCTAATAGTCCATGAAAGAACAATGGCCCTAACGAAGTGGACACTGTGACTTGGTGAAACCATGGAGGCATGGTGGCAGCGTAAGTCACCAGCAAGGAGTCATTAAGAGTCAAATGAGCGAGGAGCAATACATTTGATGTAAACATTTTAGCTTATGATTTTCGTGATATATGGTGCTGCTGTTAGTTTTATTTTTTGGGAAGGTTTAAAATTAAGTAGCATTTATTGTAATCATTAAATTCAACACAGGAAGGCTGGAACCCAGCAGGGATTCAACCCTTGATCTAAGAACTGAGAGGTGGATGTGCTAACCACTCTCCACTATGCCACCTTCATGTAAACAAAGCAACAAAAATGTCCGTTTTTTCCCTTTAAATCAAGGATGTTCGATCCATTCTGTCCCGAGTATGAGTGCAGCCAATGAGGTGTCATCTTTGCCAGTCCTTGAGATGACAGTGGAAGGAACTGATATGCTTAAACCCTGAAGACCCGAGCATACAAAATAAATAGAAAAATTTACATGAAGATGATGTGAATTTGGCTAGAGAGACCATAGCTCTCTGCTCCATCCCAACCATTATTGTCCTATTGTGACCCCACCAAATTCCCAAATGGATACAACGGGGCTGGCAAGTAAGAACTACTTTATCCCGCTTGGATTTAGATTGTATCGCAGAAAATAAAATACAGTAAATTACATTTGTACAACTTTTCAGTCTTCCGACTTTTATAAAATCCACTAGTCTCTTGTGAAACCTTACCAAATTAAGTCAATCTTTACTTGAAACTTGTATTTATATATCAATTGACCAATTTTCAACAATGCTTATCCTTGTCAGGGTTTCAGGGTGCTGGAGCCCATCCATCTGACCTCAGCCAAAAGGTGGACAACACTATAATGTGGTTGTTGGTTAGTTGTAGGGCGCAAACAGAGGGGTGGGGAGTGATCCTATGCCCCCTGCCCCATAGTCAGGCAAATGTATTTAAATTTTATTTTTTTGTCCCAAGCAGTAAGGTATGCAAATCACTGACAGAATTATGTATTGTAATCTTGTTGTTTTCCCAGAACTTGTTTTAAGACCACACGATAAGCTGCTTAAGATCCTTCTTTTTCCTACTTTAGTGCAAGTGGGAGAAACTATGTTCCCTAGAGGTGGCCCGGTGGGAGAGTGGTTAGCGTGTCAGCCTTATAGTTCTGAAGTCGAGGGTTCAATCCCAGGTCGGTCATTACTGTGTAGCATGTTCTCCCCGTGCTTGCGTGGGATTTCTCTGGGTACCCTTCTCACATTCCAAAAACTTGCATGGTAGACTGGTTGGACATTCTAAATTGCCCCAAGGTGAGTGTGAACGTGTATAGTTGTCCATCTCCTTGTGCCCTGTGATAGGATGTCCACTGATTCAGGGTGTCCCCCACCTGGTGCCTGTAGTTTTCTGGGACAGGCTCCAGCACCCCCGTGACTATTGTGAGGATAAGGGGTTCAGAAAATGAATGAATAATGAATGTTACCTTGAATGCCAACACACAACACACTGGTTATTTTAAATACAGCAAAAATATACAATTACTGGTAAAATGTAAAATACTAAACACGCTCTCTCTCTCAAGAGCTCATTATTCAGAGTGTCAATTGCGGCGGACACTCTCCGGGTGGCAGCAGGCCACATGCCTGTTATGAATATGAAGGAAATTGTGCATGAGCCATTTCTCATGACATGACTCATTCATCCGCAAGTCACACACACACAAACACAAACACACGCACTCCCCCACACACGCATACGCTCGTAAACACCGACTGCTCCTTCCACAGCGCTATGCTTGATTAAACCAAAAATGTGGATTAAGTTCTAGGGCTGGAATAAATAATTTTTTGCATGGCTCCTAGCTTTTACAAAAAGGTATGCAATTGCGCATTTTAATTAATGAAAACAAAACAAAACAAACTTTTGAAGTCTTGTTTCCTCGCGTTCTGTCAATATGTAACGAGCTGTGCTACGAACACACGTGAGAAAACATGCATCTTCCCATCTGCTCGCAGACGGAAAATAAATAGATCTACTATCTGAATCCCCTCTCCACTTATCTTAATCATCCCTTGCTCATTCCTTGACACTCTGCCTCATTCTGTATACAGAACGATGTTGTTTAAGCTATAGATGGCTATCAGAGGGCATTTGGGAAAGTATCAGAGATTGTTTGATTTGGTCTGGCCCTTCAACAAAAAACCTGACTATCCATCTGTTTAGCTTTCAAGGCCCAGCTTACATGTATTCTCCCTTGCACACACAGCCAAGTGTGTGGAAGTTAATAGGGTGTCAGAGAAAGGCTGTTTCTTTTTTAAAGTCCCTGGATTTAAAGGTGATATAAAGATGGGGGCGGGTGATGAAGACAGTCTATGCTTTGTGTGTGTCTCTGTGCTAATCCTCATCTTCAGAAGAGCACCGCTGTCCACCCTGATGTGTGTAAACACTTGCACAGATCAGATGGCAGATAATGACTTCCAGATAGACACCCTCCTTTCAGGCAGCAGAGAAAATCAATGAGCACTGATTGCTTTTTTCCCAAGACGATCATCTCCCCCCGAAGGCTACTATCTTTCTCTCAACTCTTTTCTTGATTTCTCTTACTAAGTTCTGCTCATTCCGCTCTTAGATTGATTCACTTCATAATGCTTTTCACGGGAGGTTAACCGCTAAAATGAAATATGTCATTATGATATTCAGGAACTCTGTCATACTTGGCCAATTATTTGTAAGCATGCTTGTCTTCACAAGCCCCTGATGGTCTCCTCCAGACAGTAATTAATAGATTGTCTGATGGGCAGTAAATTATTACTCAACGTTATTGGCCCTTTCTAGATCGGAATCGGGTATCAAATTTATTTTAATGTGTTGTGGGTGCTGAATAGGATCATGACAGGGTTTGGAAAGAACACTGAGGTTAGAGAAGATTTTCCTCACTCTTTGTTGGAAGACTATCACATTGGGGTCAGCTGCAGCTGGAGGTCCACATGCGCGTACACTTGCATTTTAAACAGTTTTTTTTCTTTGTTCTTCACAAAAAGCTGGAGAAGGGACATTATAGACAGGGTTGCTAATTGACCCGAAATTCATGAGGGCCAATATTTGGACACAAGGAGGCTCATGGGTCACAAAAATGATCTATGGCTTCAGGCCATAGTTTACCTCCCGCCAGCACCACCTCAATCTCCCTTTCGTCGTGACAAAATAGGCTCATGATTGATTGATAATTATAATTTCTTTCTTTCTTTCTTTCTTCCAATGATTATCTGGATATTATAATCACTGCCACCCCAGTGTGCCACGGGAGCAAATCATTTTTCATAATGCTGAGTGTCAAATGCCCTGTGGTTAGAAGAGTATATGTTTCTCTGTGTGCATGTGTGTTCCTGTGTTTGTGTTTGGTGAAAATGCTCAGGGTTTGCCGCTTGGATGCCTTGGACCCCAAAAACCTGCAAAAAAAAAAACAAAAGCCAAATTAAAGATGTCTTTTGAACTTTCAACTTATTTGCATTAACTAATCGTGTTCTCAATTTGATAGCTAGATAGTGAGTAGGAGAAAACAAGCCACGTAACGTTTTTACCTGTAAAAGAAAAAGAAAAGAAAAAGAAAATCCATCTTTCAATGTGAAGATGCTTACAATTTTGGTCAATATGTAGTTTAACTTGTAGGCAAGCGTATGTGGTGGGTATGTATGGATTGTAACTAGGTGGGTGTTCATAAAGCAGTGTTATGGGGTGTTGGGTAGAGATGGATCATTATAGTAACCGTTTTTAGTTATTATTCAGAGTGTCAATTGCGTCCGATTTTAGTAATCAAACCAATGAAAAGAACGTATTTTATGGGTGAGGGGGTAGAAATAATATTTGTGGTTTTTCACTTTACCCGAAGATGACTTAATGATGATATGTCTCTCTTTCTTCCGCTGGGCAGGGTTACTTTTTAATGGGGTCTGAGTGACATGTTTTTATATGGCTGCATAAGCTGCAACCCCCAAAACACACACACATACCTACACACACACACACACACACAGGCGGACAGCTATTCTGAGATTGTGCTCACATGTTTAAAATCCTGGATGTTGAGGAATGCTTGATTCATGGGACAGGATAATCTTTCAAAGCATAGTCTTGCCTCCTAACACTGTCTTGATCATACACAAATGAGGTTGAGCCCATCTTAACTTGAGGAATGCTCACTTGTATATGTGAGTGTCATTTTCTGTGTGTATGAGTGTAGTAAAAAATAATATACATTAATTAAAATGGTTTTGATAGTAGTGGGCAGGGAAAAATGTGTTGCGCATATGCCCCAACTTTGTACCCCTTGTTTATCCCACTGTGGAAAGGCAAAATATACGGCCTTCGTGTTTCATCACTTTCTCGTCAGAAGTGTCTCTCCAGTTTGCAATACTCATGTCGGAGTATTGTTTTAATGAGTCTGTGGGCAACCTCGAGTACTGTTGGCCAATATTCTGGATTTTTGGAAGGTCTAGTCAAAGTCTTGATTTATTTGAAAGGTGGTATAGAAATGAAAGAGGAGTAAAATTGGAATGGCAGTTTAAATGGTCATAAATTCTGCCTCGTTTGAAACTTTTATTGTTACACTTTTATTTTATTTACACTCTCATTAACCCTGAAAGGGCAGTGTGTGTGTATGAGGGTGCATATAATAGCAATCAATGGAGAGATGTTGAGATTTCATTTTCAATTTTAAAAGGTTAATTTATTGGGCACAAACTTATCAGTAAAGATAAAATTGCTACTTACTTCTTCCAAAACTTCTACTTATAAGATATGAAACAAAGCAAAATGAAAGAAAGACAACAAAACAAGGGCTTCATATATTACAAAACAATGTAATCATGATAGCATCATTTCCTAGCAAAACAAGAGGGAGAATAGAAACCTCTTAATCAATTATTTGATTTTCAACATTTCATGTAGGACGCACACACCCTTTTTGTAGAATTATCAGACTTATGATTTTTGCTATTATTACTAATAATGTGTTTAGCATTATTATATATATATATATATATATATATATATATATATATATATATATATATATATATATATATATATATATATATATATATATATATATATATATATATATATATATATATAATAATAATGCTAAACATGCATTTTGCTGGTGATCACTACAGGCCCTACCCCACTTTTTTCTCTAGGCCATCTGGAATTGACACCAGATTGCCCACCACTCTAATGGGCACAAACAGGACAGACAAGGGAATGATTGATGGACGTTTTACATTTTGTAGGGAATATCAAAAACATTGTATTTATTAGAAAATGTGCCATTTACCCAAAAATATGCCTTCACGAGCATAGTACATGTTTGCACCTGTTGCTGGAAACAACTTCAGATTAAACATTATAAAGTACTTCATTACTTACTTTGAAATTCCCACAAGAACAAACTTTACTGTAGACTTTTGTCTAGTTTTTATAATCATTTATCAGTGTATTGAGAGTGTATGCGCACAAGTACCAGTGCACAATCTGCTCTGTCTGTCAAGGCAGCGGTGAGTCCATTAATGCAGACAAAGTGAATACAGAAGGCAGGCCTCGGTCAAGCCTTGGTGGTATAACTTGATGACCCACGAGGCGTTGCCGTGGAGACCAGGAGGCCGCGTGAAGGCGGAGAACACAGAGTTGTGTGGCCTTGCTTGTCAAAAATATTTCCACGTCACACAAGGGAGATAAAAGGTTCATCAGAGTGTGAGAACGTCTGGGTGTGTTTAAAAGACCACCTCTACAAGGGGGGTATTTATTTTGAAGTTACTTCCCTATAGGCCAGTATCACTGACACTAGATTCTCCCCATTTGTTTCTTTGTTAGTTGTCATTTTTTTCACATTAGGACAGCTCCCTTAGAGTCATATGATGGCAGTGGATGGTTAAGTAAAATGGCCGTAGTCATACATATCTTATATTTGATAGACAAACACTTGTAGATAGACAACGAAAGTGAGTAAGGGATGAAATCCTACAGAGGACAAGAGACAGCCATAGACAGGAGAGTGGAAGTGAGGGGAATTTAATGGGGAGAAATGCCAGAATGCCCAAGAGAGGCAAGAACTGGCAGCTCAGTTACAGACACGCTCTGTCTGGGGTGAGAGACAGCCAGGGTGGCCCCGTCAACACAAGGTCATGTGAAAAAAAGTCACCCTTTCTCCTCCCGCCCACCTACCCATCCATCAGAATCCATCCAAACTGATGCTTCCATGTTTTAACTGCCAGAAGTATGTAACATTTGCACTGACAAAAAAAAACATTTAAAAGTAAAGCAGAGGGATGCAAGTGAAGGATGAGACACAGCGGGTCTGACCCTAACAGCTCTTTTGGGAGCTTTTAGCCACAGAGTGCTAAGTGAACCATGGCATGTGTGTTGAGACTGCCCTGTTCTGAACACACAAGCAAGAGTGTCACATAAAATAAAAATGTGTGGACACTGGAAATTACATGTGATTGCTGAAAGATGTCACGTAAAAAAGCCCCCACACACATAATGCCGTATCATAACAAGCTCCACGCCATCAAAACGATCTAATTACAACTATAAAAGATTAATGGATCTATCTTTGTAATAACTGCATGCATTTAAAGACGTTCTTGTATTTAAAAAAAAAGTGTCCCTATCTCTTCCTTTTACTTTCTCCTCACTTCCCTCTCCCTGCTTCAGCTTCGACCCCCTCCCATCCATCCCTCCAATCGCCACTGAACACTACACTCTTTGACTAAGTCTTAATCTTCATTACAGCGCATTAGTCCACTAGGGAGGCCCTGTCTCGTCTCCCCGCAGCGCAGCCTGGCACTATCCTGCAAAGGGACGTCCCACCATGCCATAGCACAGACGCCCTGCCAACCACCCCCGCCGCCAACTCCCGCCCCCCCACCATCATATTCACCTTGCTCGGCTCTTTGCTCAAATGAACTGTTAAATAAACGGCTGGCCCTAATCCACATGAAGGAGGTGCATGTGTGTGCGTATGTTGTGGGGTGGACAATAGCGGCTGCCCTGGACGCCTCTATTTTAAAGCAACCATCAATCTTGCTCACCATGAGATGTCACTTTCTTTCTTTTTATGGCATAGATGTGATCATTAATGACTACATCTGCGGGAAATGAGACCAACAGTAATCTGAAGCATGTGGTCCCGCACCTAATACTCACAGAAGAGAATGTTGGCATGTTTGTCAGCATGCTCCTGCCTTAACACACCCCAAAAAGTGCTTTATAGATTAACTTTATAGATCCCACACAATGTTTTTTGTACTTTCAGGGCAATACTAATAAAAAATCTGACCTAAGACAAAAGCTTGGGTCCAATGTATCACATTCATTTGTAGTTATTCACCTTTTTAGAGTGGAATAAATAGTTTTTTCCCCTCCTAGTGACCCCATTTGGTTTCCTTCCTAATAGTGCCACAAGACTTGTCATCTACTTCGCACAAACACGTCACACACAGGGAAACATCTTTCCCTGAGCTAAGGAGGACAATTGACTGGCTTCCAATTTGGTGATTAAAATGGACGGCTAATTGAGTAAACAAGCATCGAGGCCGTCACCCGTAATTAAGTGATTAGAGGAAGAGCACCCACAGCCCGCTTGTTGCTAATTAACACATACATGACAGCACTTCCTAGAGACAACGGAGAGGACACGGGGAATTATCTGTAGAGAAACAATGATTAGGCCAAGTAGGGGATCCCAGGAGAGGTGGGAGAATGACAGCGACACACACGCGCTCTCACCGAGTGTGTGTCCTAGCTCTAATTCATGGTGGATAATCCTTTTATTCACTTAGTTACATTCAAAGTGATGGTAACAGTTCACTGCAGTTCCTGGAGAGAAAGTCGTTTTGTGTTCATTCAAGCCCTCATAGACACAACCTGACATTGCCCAGATCGCCTTGCAATGCCACTCTGCCTTTGTTCCTCCATACAGACTATTGACTCAGGTAATAGACACAAAAGGAAAATTCACTAGGCAAATGTAATGAGCCAGTCAAATCTTGGTATATATTTACATATTTTGTTTGTGCTGGTTTACTCCGCTACATTAACGCCAAAAGCCATTTGGCTTTCCATATGCCATAGGGATAGACTTTACTCTAATCTCGGCTGTGACATTTCAGATGGAGAAGCTCATATTTTCACAAAGGCTTCTTCCCCAGGGAGAATTTTTCACAACATTAACCAGGAACTCTAAGTGATTATCAGCCCAGTTCTCTTCTGGGAATAGTATATCCATGTGTATATAATGTGATTTATTCTAATACAAACCTTTATCTAGTCAAATATTTAGTTGGATAATAATAGTGTTGCTAAATGAAAAGAGATTCTGTCATTAAAAAGATGAAACAAAAATTCACACTCCCAAACCAAATTGAATGACACTCGGTAGTCAATTTTATCATATGCATTATTTGTGGGGAAATTATTTTTGAATGATGCAGTCTTTTGATGAATAAGTTAAAATTTAAATATTAATTCCACCAGGCCGCAACAATTAAATACTGTAAGGAAAAATATATGAACATTTATCTGGATCCACACAAAAATATATCCATCCCTATAAAAACTGTCCCCATACATTTAAAAACAGTGATTACAAATAGGATTGTATACATTATTTGAAAAGGTATAGTTTTTAAATTTCAATATTTAAAAAAAGGATTGTAATAAATGTTGTTTCTCCACTTAAATAAAACGGTTTAACTTTCAGATTCACAAAGAAACTACATTTTAAAAGCTGAGCACAAATGCAGATTATCCAGTTTTAACAAACAAACAAAAAAAAAGCATTTGTTTAAGTACTGTCCAAGAGGATTAAAACCTAATTATTTTCAGGGGTAAACTAAAATGTTTTTCCAGTTGGGTCAGGGTGGTTGCATGGTGTTATTTGCTTCCACCAATGCTGCCCTGGCTTGCCCCCCTCCTTGTGCACCATTGTGTGGCTGATTTTAGATCCCCAGCTAATGGGCATACCTACCTGACAAACCTGACTTCTTGGCAGGCGACTGCTGTCAATATGTCTAAAATAACAGGTAAATTAATTAGCAATAACATGGACTTAGTGGTAACAAGTTAATCACGAAAGAGATGCCATTCAGTTTTTGTATGAAGGCAGCATTTTTCACCACTTGCTGGCCACCTCAGCACCTAAGAACACTTTTAATGGAAGTCTCATTGCTTGGATTTCATGCCTTTCTTTCGCCCACCACCCCCTCCCTCCCCCTTTCTCTCCCGTAAGATTAGCAGTTTTGATTACCGCCGGCAACAGACTCTTAGAAGCAGTCGGAAGCGGCGTCTCGCAGACCTGAAAGGCGCTCAGCAGGTCGCAAGAAGCTTTTGAAATTATGGGGCTTGACTCAGAGGGAAAGTGCTCGGCGCGCCGCTCAGGGTCCATTTAATCAACTGCTGACTTTGGATAGTCAAATAATGGCTAATTACAGTAGCACCTGCCTACAGGGCCAAAGGGTGGAACTGACTTAATGGGAACTATCATAGAGGGAGAGACAAGAAAATGATAGATCCCTATATGAATGGGTTTGATCTTTATGTCTTTTGGATTGAATGGAGTAATGCGTGGCTGCTCTCCAGTGCCCCAACGACTGAGTATAATCAACTGTTTTCACATCCAGAGTATGACTGACAAGGACAGTTGGGTGCATGTCTTGAAACTGACTATGATTCTTGCTTTTGTAGTTTGAAAGCAAACCTGTGCACATTTGTTGTTTTTCATCTTTTAATTATAACGTGCGCGCTTGGCTGGCACCCAATTCTGAGTTTACCCTGTATACTGCCCATAGTTAGCTGGGATAGGCTCCAACACCTCCGTGAACATTGTGATGATAAGATAAAGTAAAGTGTTAATAACTATAGCGTGGTCATCAAACTTAAAAAAAATGTGACTTTGCTATTTTCTCTAAACCAATTAAGCCATGTTTTGTGTAAAAGTCTGACTATTCATGACAGTAAAAAGTGTTTTCTAAAATAACTATTAGTCTTTGCATTTGGTTGTATTTCTTGAAAATGTCTTGATCAACTTTTTGAATTCCATGGCATTTGGTAATTGGGTTTGGTTAATTGGGGAAAATTGTCACCAGTAAGTGGCGCTAACATAACAAAATAACATACCCCCCTCAAAAAAACGAAATAAATTAGCACAACAATACTATGTGTACCCCCAGAATTTGTGTATGTGTGCATTATATAATAACTTTACTTTAAATAACTGCTGGCTCCAAAACTGAGTTGAATGAACACATACATAAAAAGTACTTGCATGCACTTTAACTCCACTGTCATATTGTCAGTTAACCAATTGGGAAGGGGAATAAAAAGTGACTCAAGTTTAATTTCAATTGCACGCGAGGGTACCACTTAAGTAACGGATCAAAGTTTATTTTAAAATATGGTCTAAACATGTCAGTTAATCTCAGACCAGGTGGCTCTTGTTCTATTACAAGCCAACCTACAACCTCCCCAGAAGCGACACCATAGTGGCCACACTCCTTTGTTCCGGGACAAAAGCTATGTAAAGATTTGTCAGCGATTACAAAGCTTCAATGGCGCGACTCAATTACTAATACATTGTGTACCACTTTAAGATAGATGTATTTGTTCCCGTGTCCGTATTTCTGGATGTGCACGTGTGTGTGTGTGTGTGCGTGTGTGTAACCCCTGTGAGATATTAACAGGTTGGTGGCTGTGTCAGCACCGCCGCACAACGCTTTTGGTCTTTCATGGTCCATTTATTTGACCCCTGCACCTCAAATACGCAGCAGCTTCATTTTATACACAACTCACCACCTTCACACATGAGCCTGTGCGCGCAGAGCACTCAAAACACACCCACACACCTCTTGGCATGCAACAGAGCAATCAATTCCTTTCTGTGACCCTCTCCCTCTTTGTGCTATCACAAACCATATTTGCCCCATCCAATCAGTTTGATTAATCATGCACCAGACTGCAGCTTTGCAATCAGATGACCAGAGCATCTTACACCCTACCCCCAGCTCTACACACACACCTAAACACACACACACACACACATACTAGTGATTGTGGCTGACTATTTCCCCATAGACATCCTCTGTGTGACAGCACCATAAACTGCCCATTTATCAAAGTGTCCTCCATTTACACAAACACACGTACGTACACGCAAGCACATGAACACACGTATACACAGATGGATATTACAAAATAATTGTCTGATGGAAAAGAAAACCATACTACTATCGGTCTGTATACACGCCCTCTGAATCACTACCAAAGTTCATAGATAATTATTACTAAAGTTATTTCATCAGTTTTGTTGTACATATTTGAATACATAAGTTCATTGAATCAAAAATTCATTTCATTTCAAATTCTCAGTGACTGGATGAACAAAGGTTAATACAATCTAATATAATAATAATATAGGTACAACTGGAGTTCAGATTTAGGATTCCATTCAAAACAACATTTGAATATCCTTTGTGATAATTGAGAATAGATGACAAATGTGAAAGTTGATTTCAATGCGTTACCTTGCTAAACCTAAGATAGTTGTTCTCCTCACTTAAACCTACTTGTTCAAGTATACATATAAGAAATTTGATATTTACTTATAATTCTTTAGACCATTTCATTTTTTTTCAGACAAACTGCTGCTTTGCAGATATTGAATGTGTGTGCCTCCTAATTTGCTTCAAAAGCTTTGTTTGTTTGTGAGTTCACGAGGTTGTTGCCCTTCAGCATTTGCTGCATAATTTGGGTGGGCTCCATGCAGAGGCCCTGCCATTCTTTATGGCGCAGCAGTCAATAGTAATAATGGAAGACATATTCATAGACGTGTGAAGGCGGGGGTGGCTGGGGCTTGTGCTCACCCTGCTGTATCAGTTGAAGATTTAAAAGCAGTGTTTTTTCTTTTTTCTTTTTAGCCTTTCCCATGATTAAGTTGTTTTGTTTTGTTTGCGTGGTCTCGCTCACACTTTCTTTTGTGCTTCTTACCTCCCCTTTCTCACCATCAATCTTTCAGACTGGAGCTTACAAACACATCTCTGTTTTCCTGGCTGTGAAACAATTCTGACTACTTATTTTCTTGAGAATGATTTAGTGCCACACATGGATATTTCGGCAAGGGCTTCTAAAGTGAAAAATTGAATATGTATGAAGTATCGTACACAGATTATGGAAACACAGCAAAATGTGACAATTGCCTGCTCCCAGCTAAAGTTTGTACTTTTTTAATGGAGTGCCAGTCTTTCTGAGGCAGCCAAGCAGCTCATTGAAGCCTCTTTTATTGCTGGCCTATGTTCCAGAGGGCATCCAGTGTCAGTAATCAGGATATGGGGGTTATCCTGCCTGACCCAGGTATTGAGCCTGCTCGCGAGGCTCTTTTTTCAGGTTAAAAGCATTGACATGCTGGGAAGGCAAGCTGCTTTTACATGACATTTATCATAACCAATCAAAGCCAGTATTGAATACAGGCAATGTTTTATGGCTCTTAAATCATGAAAGTAATTTTTTATGCCATCAAAGAGGTGGTGTAACTTCCAGTGCTTTGTAGGCCACTGCAAGCCTGCAATTGATTATCATCTTTATTGCATTGTTATTATTGTCCCACTGACTGGAGCAGAGGGGCTTACACATGGACAGGATATTTTTTGTTGATTTTATACCAGAGAGCTCCCATACCCAACTTCAAATAATCTGACTATAAGGTCCGTTTATACTTCCTCAAACCAAGCATAAACAACTCTAATCATATGTGTAAAAGTGTTTGGCAGTATTCATGTCTCCAGCAGCGCAAAGCACCCTCTTCAAACCTTCTCGCGTGGACAAATCCACGAAATTGTCAAGCCTGGTCTTACTTGCCTATTCATCAAGCGCAACAAGGCTGCACATGAAAACGAGGAAAAATCAGTTTCATGTCAGCAGCCCGTCTAGATGAAAAGTTCAATAGTGATGAAAACGTCAATTGTTACGTGGTGGAATCTACTATGCTTCTATTATGAATAGCAAAACCCCAACCAACCTCTTCCTTCTTATCACATTCAACAAGAACCTCACTAATACCTGAAAACGGTCTAGTGGTGTACAAATTAAAACACACTTAAGTCATATTTTAGTATGGTCACACTTAAGTCATATTTTAGTATGGTCACACTTAAGTCATATTTTAGTATGGTCACACTTTAGTGCATGATTTGAATTTAACAGTTTTCGTAAATGTCCCTCAAGCAAAAAAAAAGTCTTAACAGCTGCCAAGGAAGACGGCTGGTTGTTTTTCCAAAGGCATTAGGTTGACCTGACCCTCTTGAGTTGAGTCATCTTTTGAATGGCCTATACTTTATTTGTTTTGTCCCTACAACAACAGAGCTTTCAGGAGCGCAGTAAGCGCCACTCACCCCGACATTGTCACAAACAACTAGACTCACTTTTCCTCTCGTTGTCTTACTGGCATGGAAAAAAATGAGCTCCACGGTTTTAACACAATCACAGGAGGCAACGGCGAGGTATGTGCGAGGCTGTGATAACACAGCGATGGGAGCAGATATGGGAAGGGCAGTGGTGGTCTCACACACACACACACACACACACACACAAACACAGATCTCGGCACTTTGGCACTTTAAGGGCACAAAGCAGAGACAGGAAACTGGCTAAGGTTATTAGTGCTGCAATAGATTACTCAACTGTGATATTTTGGCATCATTGTTTAAGTATGAGCAATGGTAACCAACACATTGCTTGATAGACACTGCCCTCCTATGAAAGTTTATCTTATTTCTACGGAGTTATGTGTGATTGTGTGTTGATTGAGGGCATTACTTGAAAGTTTGGCAGTCAGCAGGCGCCCCCTATCGCTGTCACGTTTGACTTTGCCCTTACATGGCAAGCATGAAGAACATGAACATGAAGAACATTTGAAAGGATAGGTGAATTCAGGCTATTCTTTATACTTATAGAGAACAAACTATTTCGGTATCATTACAGCTCCCATTGTTGATCTACATTATACACTGACACGTGCACACACAGACTTCTCTTTTCACCCGTCAATTGCGCAGTGACCATGTTTCAAATTCATTAACGAGACTGCAAAACTTGCAGACACAGCAATCACCTCAAGCAAAATAAATCCCAGCGCCGGAGGAAAGATCAAGCATCTGTGAACCTAGTTTCAAATACATGTGTGCGTGCCTGTGTGCATGCACACATTTAAATTATAGCAGTTTCATGTCATCAACTGCAGCGCTGTGAGAAGAGTCTGTTTGGACAACTGCTGAATGTTTTGGTTCTCCCACAGCGCCTTGGAAAGCTACGCAGCCACTTTATCTTTTACAAATTAGCCTGTGTCGTCTACCTACCACTCTGTTTTATCCCTTTCCCTAAAACCTGTCTGCCCAATGGAATACAAGCCTGGATGGATGCAATTAGGGAGGGTGGTTGGATGTTTAAAACAGAAAAGAGGCATAATAGATGGTCTTTTTCTATGGATTCTTGTTCTGAATTCAAAATACACATGCACTTGAAGTAGCTCATTCCACAAACTTAATTCACTTCATTTCTGTTTGCGAACAGAAGCAACCCCCGTTACCCTCATAAAATTAATAAAAATTGAAATGAACTATTGCAGTTTTAGATTGAGGTTGCCAGATTACTCATACCATTGCCTCATGCAAGGTGACTCTTTTTAAAGTTAAGTTAAGGTCAGTTCTTCCTGAGGACCGATGAGTCTCTGTTGATCAAACTGCTTCTCTCTTCTTGTATCTTCCTCTAAGAATAGAATTCCATGATGCTTTCTAACATGATTGCTAAAATGACTTTATTTTACTCGTCACTTTTTAACACAGCAAGGCGTGCATCAAACGTTTCCTTAGAGTAGCGTCCATAGTTCAGGTCTGGCTAATTGCCTGCATCTCGTGAAAATTTTGAATTCCATAGAGGACAATCTTTTAGCATTTAAACTTCAAGTCTTTTTTTTTCTAAGAGAAACCCTGACAACAAACAAATTCCAAAATACTATTATGCTATGAACAGAATTGAGAGAAAGACTATCGTCAGACAGAACAGAAGTCATGAATGCTTGACACAGGTCATTGTGTGAATCTTTACATCCACTGTTGGCTGTAAATGTCCATCTGTGTCTGGTTAGGAGCGTTGCTACAGTAGACCGAAGTAGGAGAAGGTCAAAGCTAGTCATGTGACAGCTGGAGCTTTTTAGCCTTTTTAGATATTTTGACTTCATGAGTGACCAGACAAGTTAAATATGGTGTTTTAATGACATGACAATGAGGTGAGTTTCCAAACTAGTGGATAATTGCTAATGGTCTAACTTTGTAAGTGTAGATAAAACATGCCATGCAGTACACTTTTCCTGGACTTATGGGTGTGTGCACGTGTGAGTCCCCTCTTTTTGAGATAAAGCATGTCATTAAGTATTAGGTGGTCCGGCCTTGAGGAGGAAATCCTTTGGGTTAACGTGAGTTGCAGCTCAACAGTTTAACCATTGTTCAAAGTCTCAGACACCAGCACGGCAGTTCTCCTTAAAAAATGGGCAAGAGAAAAGTGACCACCCTCAGTCATGCCACAGTGGGAGTTAGTAAAGATATGAGAAGATGAACTGAACAGGCAAAGTCTCTGTCATCGTGAAAACATTTAGCAATGATGCTTTGTTGCAATGCAACACAGCTGACGTTGTTGCCAACCCACACTAGGCTGCTCCTCTCTACTCATCCGTTCGCAGGGGAGGTTCACATCAGATTGTCATTTGGCCTGTGAAGAATATCACCAGGGATCTTTGTATAACAAAGTATGGAAAAACCGTTAAGACCCTGAAATTATTCTACAGATTATGACCACTACTACTGATTTAAATTTAGATTTAGACTTATTCTGTTTTTTTCCAACCCTGTTTATCGTACATTTACACATGAGGGCTGTACCATCATTGTAAGCAGCAGTTACTAGAAAACATCATTAAAAAGAGGGAAAATATGGTTAGTCTCCATTCATTCGCTTTTCTTTATGGGCTTCTGATGACTGGTTGTGAGCTCTTTGCCAACAACACATAGACCATGTGCTGCAGGTTGTTATCAGGGGCACTGAGAGAATATTTCTGGTTCCTGCTAAAATGTATGTGTAGAAGAGGTATAAACTCAGAAGTATGTGGGGTTTCCCAACCAAAATAGAACATTGACTTCATAAACAAAGTATTTTCTGTCATAAATTCACAAAGTAAAACCCCTGATTAGGCCCATTTCTTGATAGCCACATTATCACGATTAATCAGAGCAGAGGGAAAATGGAATGTTTTTTCTGTTTTGTTGTATTTTCTTTTAAATGGGTGAAGAGTTGGAAAAAGAAGTAAGAAGGACTCAGTCGGTCAGAGAGTCACCAGCCATTTTGGCAGTTTCCCAACATTTCGTGCACTACATATGCACACCCAAAGGAGAATGGCGCAAGTAATTGAATCTAGTCGGAATTGAACATGCCCTCCTCCCCCCTTTTACTATCCTCTATTCGCCCTCCCTCGCCTATGCTTAAAAAAAATAAAAAAAAGTTAGCTTTGTGGTTAATTGGATGCAGATGTCAAGTGAGGCCTGCATGGTAAAGGTGCAGAGTCAAAGCCCCCCACATGCACCCCTGGCCACGAATATATCTTCATTGCCCAGAATACGGGAGTCCTCTTACATCTGCTCCAGCACGTCAAATCACACTCATCTGTGTTTGTGTGTCTGCGTGTGTTTGCGTGTGCGTGTGTAGACCCCTGGGATGTGACTGGCACGCATCCCTATCACCAGGTCTTGACAGCTACACACGTCTGGCTCCAATATCCCCCCACTGTTTCGTCGGAAACACCATCCCATACAACGGATCGGCCATAATGGCACTCATTAGCTTGTGTGTGTGTGAGTGTGTGTGTGTGGGTGTGTGTGTGTGGGTGTGTGTGTGTCAGGGTGCAAGTTGGTGTGCTTGTTTCGGCAAACGATTGAGTTACAACACAAAGCCCACTGCAAGACCCTAAAACTGATAATCGAAGTACCCGACTGGTCACTCCACATTCGAATGTACCATACATTACAGTATATCTTACCTGCGCCTAAATTTCCCTATTGAAATTTGATAATAAAATTCTATGCTCGACTTTTTTGTACTTGTCCCCTAAATCAAATATGCAAATAAAACATGAGATGTCTCACTCAAACTCAATAACATCCTTCCATAAAACCTCACTTGATTGCCATGTCAAGCTGATGTCATGCACAAAACCAAACCTTCCAATACTGATTTATTAAAAGACAAAGTCTTATTGCTTTATACCACAAATTCCATCCAGTTCAAGCTCTGTCCCAAGCAGCAGTTTGTCCTAATTATGTTTTTTTTTTTTACCAGGCCTTTTCTATTTCAGTCCATTATACAGCACACATGTAATTATGGTCTAAAGCACTATATGTTAGCCCTAAATCTGTCTTGTCACTCGAAAACCTCGGGATTGCTTTCCAAGGCTTGACATCGCTGTAATGCTGTCCAGCTGTTGTTTAAAACATATGGAAGAAGGACACTATTTGGTGCCAACACCACAAAGATACACATACTGTCTCCTCACACAACAATTCTAAATGTGCAGTTACTGTGCCATATTTTTCTCCCTTTTAATTAGTAAAGTAGCTCGAAGCATGATGAACAAATTTTTAATGAATAGCTTCGATTATTACCATTAGACCCTTATGGGGATTCTGAGATGGTGTTTTAAAAGCGACATAAGCGGTTTCATAATGCCGGAGATGAAACTAACACGATATATGTTTATCCATATTGTAAACTTATCAAATTTCACACATGGGTGAATTAGGTTTATGTTCTTTGTCTACTTAAATTGTTTCAAATATGCATATGGTACATAAATAGTTAGAGTGAATTATTTAATCAACAATACAAACACACACCAAATCCTAAAAAGGCTAAATAACATTTATCTGAAGAAATGTGACTATCACAAAAAATGATTTTCAAAATAGACAATGGAGTGATATGAAATGTTTCCTGTTCTTAAATAATCTATTTCATTAATCCGAGTCTTCTTTCCAAAATTTAATGTGTATTTGAGATGAACCTGTAATGTGGGATTTTGTTTTATCACCCTCCCATTCAGAGAAGCCTACTTGTTGGCATCAAAGTATTTCGCTGTATCCCATTAGCTTTCCAGTCAACTTTTGAGACTTCCAGATAAAGTAGTAAAGGCAACATAAAGTACTCAAGCCATTGCATCTTCTCCTTCCAATCTCCATCCTTTTTTACCACAAAAAAATTGGCAGGTGTCCCAAGAAAACCGAGGCGTGAAAACGGGCAATTGACTTTCAATATTGCATTTTTTTCCTGTGAAAGGAAAATAAGGAAACATTTTCCCTGTCATAATTTCTGACGCGATAACTACTAAGGGACAGCTGTGTACAAGTAGTTTGCAGCCTTTTTTACCGGTCCAGTATGCTTACACCAAAAATATATATATATAAAAATAAAGCTTTTGCACCAACCCACATGTTTTACACATCATTTAAATCATGTAGCCAGTTGTATTCGTTTCCTTGATTTAATTAAATAAAGTTTTGAACTGACCAAGGCATATCCTTCAGTAAAGAAAAAAACATGGACAATAGTTAACTACCATAAGGAGAATAGTAGAAAAAAAGGACGCTAACCCAAATGAGCAAAATGAGTGTGAGGGAGGAAGCAGACAAGGCAAGGATATGCAGAGCCAGCGCAAGAGGAGACGTCCCCGGAGAACCGAGGGCCGGGTGAGTTAGCAAGTGAGCAGCCTATTGACAGATACACCGAACCACAGATGAGTGAGGAAATCCCTTCTGTGTGCACACACACCATAAAAACGCCCAGCTGCTCTCACTTTGTGTGCATGCATTCAGTTCGCATCGTGTATTCTACCCCTAGGATTCTCTGTCTGTACTGAGTCATCCAAAAGAATTTTACAGACATTTTGCAACAAAAACACATCTGCACACACGTGATTATAATAATAATTCTGAAGTCATTTGGCTCCTTCCCCTGTAGATGAGGTCTGGCTGCTCTGTTGGTTTGGAGGTCTGTTTTGGACTTTGATGCGCCTCCTTACTGTAAAGCTTTATGTCACAAATTCCCTCAATATGAGTCACATGCACAGAAAACAAAAAGTACGTACATTTGCCATGGTTAATGTCTTGTACACACAATGTTCACCTCTTTGTTCTCATCAAGAGTGACTTATAGGAATGTACCTAGCATGGCCTGAGAAAAGATACACATTGATTACATTGAAGTCTGGTAAGTAGCTCTCTTATGATGTACATTGTCAGTTATTGTTTGAGGGAGAGACTATAGAGCTCATGTGACGATAAGCCAAAGTTTCTTTTTTTATCCGTCGCAGTGGAATATAAGAGGGACGTGTCCATGTCTTAATATCGGATATTCACATGGACAGACTTTACACAAAAATATTTGGTTAATCAGAAATCTTTCTTAACCAAATGAACATAGAGCAATAGGCTGAGTTGAGGCAGTAAAAACATTGAATATACACTAACCCTGGTCACTACATTTACAAAGAAGAAAAAATAAGATTACTTTACCCTGTCTCCAAGACTTGAAGCTGACAAAGTCTTTTAAAGGAGGCCTGCGATAGCATCTGATATGCCCAGGGCTAACCTTAACATTGCAACTCTGATTTAGCACAATTTAAAATAAATATATATATTTTTAAAAGTCAAAACAGAGCTAGCCTTAAATTGTTCTTCTTTAATAGGAATAAACATTAGATAGGCAATAAAGTCCACTAATTGCCAGTTGACAAAGCCATTATATTGCTGGTAGTTTTTCTGTATCTATAAAGTAAGGAGGAATGTTTACTTCAAGGCATTATGATATCATAAAACAGCCAAGTGTCTAATTACTGCTTAATTATGCGTACTTATTTCTCCCAACCAAGTGAGCAATGGGATAAGGAACAATTTTAACAGAATAAGGAGAATGTTTAGTCATAAGCACCTCAGCCCCCCTCCAGTCCTGTTTGACCTCTCTGAAAACATATACCACTTATTTTTCCTTAATTACATTCCTCCCTGACAGAAAGTTGGCCCCCAACATCTGCTGTGAGTGTCCATGTACCAAAACTGGCAGTACTATTGACAATGGGATAGAGGATCCATCGACTGTAGGAGCAAAAAAAATGAAAGCAGAGAGATACCTGATGATGATGATATATTAATGAATGGATAGAAGATACACCTACACGCACACACCTAGATGCACTTGTTGATGTCTGTCGCTACTGTGCACTGAATGGAGTGAGCTCATATGGATATGACAGCTAGTGATGGATGGTGTTTGGCATAAGTGAGGAAAATGGAGGGTAAGCCTGTTGCACAGTCACCAGCATCTGGAGAATGTGTGAAAGCCTTTACAAAGGCAACAGAGTCAGCATTACTCTGCTGGCCTCCACATCAGTTATTTTCAATATTTGACAGTTGACAAATGTGTATCATATTTATATCATTTTAATGGATAATACTGTTCTAGTACAATAACCGATTAATGCTAATATTGGACCTCGAATTAACAATGTTTGTTTAGCTACATTTATTAGATGTTTAACTAAAAGATTAAACTTTTTTTTACCCACATTTGGGAGTGGCTGGATTCCTATTAGAGCGGATATTTCTTTTATGCGATTCAGTCCAATTACGGAGGATTATAAATATTTATCTTGAATCAAAAGAATACATTTTAGATTTTGTTGTAGTATGCAGTTTTTTTTTCTTTTTGAATATAAAAAGAAAAGCAAATAATTAGGAGATATGTACTTTTCAATCGCCATCACAACAGTTTGTTGTTAGGCCATAGTTTGATTTATTTGCATTGGTGTAGGTTGTAGAAGTTTGTCTACATTTGTCTTCACAATGTAATTAAGAGGTTTGGTGCGGCCTTCAGCCTCTGACAAAGTCATTTTGCTTCAAGGAATCCACACTTGGTTAGGAAATCTATTAGCTAATCAATTTCAGAAAGCTAATATATGATGTGGGTACCTCACACATTGAGATTTCTGCAACTTGGCTTCTAATTAAGGTACTGCTAATGCACCAAGAACAATTCCACTAAGCGTGACAGTCGCTTTCATTTAGTTTGGTATGACGGTATTTTTTCCTTAACTGAAAAGTGGTTCAGTTTACCTAAATAATCAAACATTTTTACACAGGTTGTCACATGAGCCCCGAATACAGATTATATGCTCTCTGAATTGCATCTATAGCAGATGGATTTTGCAAACTTGGACGGTAATGCCTCACCCAATGATGAAAATACTGCTAAGCACTTGGTGTAATTATTCCTTTTTTACTTTGCAAAATTGAACTATGCTACTAAATCAAACCATGCCTTGTAAAATATTTGACCTGGTGTTTTTTGGGAGAAATATTAAGTCATTTCACAGGTTCATGTTATTGTTCCAGCTCTATCTCTGAAATGGTAGCAGAACATCTGTGCATCCCAGCGGTTATTACCGACCCTCCGCTTTATACATCAGTGTGGGACTGTATTTCAAATTTCATAAATATAATGGTTTCATGCGCAGATAAATATCACAGACCTAGCCCGACGTAGAGAAAAGGGGAAGGGGATGATCTATTTTTTTTATATCACATAATACAGCTTTTGTGTTCCCACTGGGTACAAGAGGGCTTTTTCTCAGCCCCCTCCGCTAAATCCCTTAGCTATCTTTCAAACAGTGATAGTTACGGAAATTAGCGGTGCAGAAATCCATAAGCGTCAATCATCAGGGGGGTTATTAGTGTCTTTGCGGGGTTACGAGGGGCCGCCAATTTTACATAACACACTAACAGACATGGACAAGGACAGTCATATGCATCAGAGCTATTCAAAAAGGGGCTAGATAATGTGTATATACTGTACATCAATCAAGGTTTAATGTACGATTTACAGTAATATCTGTTTTGTGCATGTTGCAATCCAAATTGTTCACTGTAAAACAAGTATCCATAACGATCCTTTAAAAATGACAATCCATACTGAACTTGCTGCAGTTGTACATTTTGACCACAAGGCCAGCATAATTTCCACGCAATAGAACTTTCCATTATTCTCTCACCCTCTTGCATGTTGGTGTTTGTCGGGAAGGTGGCGGTGGTGGGGTGGGGATAATGAATGGCCAGGGACATGAACATCGATTTCGGTAATAACACCGAGAGCTGAACAGAGGCAGTGGCAGACGTCAGCCCGAGGTCCATCCATCTATGAAACAGGACATGCCAGTAATAGGAAAACACCACACACCGTTATGGCCAGAGGCAAAGCGCACAGGCAACTTATCACAGCACTGAACTTTTGATGCTTCGCCGCATACTAGGGAGGGGGCGCATATATAATTCCATTATTTCTTCACAGATGATGAGACAGCCTATTTGTGTGCATGTGAGCCTGTTGTATATTGTGATGTTTGTGCTTTTTCAACTTGAATGTATCTTTTAAAAACAACACTTTGTGCTGACTTGGAGTATATTATCATTTCCTTTTGTTTTTATATTACTACAATGCTATACAACATCAATAATAAGTCTCATCATTGGGCTACCTCAATGCATTTTTTAGGTCTATTTAATGAATCTGTTTTTCTACAGCAACACAGTCCACAAATAGGATGCATTACGCCGCATTATTCAACTAATTTCATAATGTCCTGCCCTTTCTCTTTCATCTTATTGAGTGAATCAATCATTACAAAACATTTCTCCTCCTATATTCCCAAGCACCTAAACAGACCCTCTTTCCTAAAGAGAGAGCAAAAAGTGGTCGGGTGGCAATGAAAAGGAATGGAGCAAAATGTTGAAAGTATCAACTGCCAATAATAATTGGAAGTGGGCCTAAAGAATCTAATCTTGTAGTGGGAACACTTGTACTACAATGTTTCTGGACAAGGGCCTGGAAAACACACACACACACACACAACGACCTCCACAAAAAGGGGGGTGCAGATGTTAGACATTTCTCTAGAGCTGGTGGCCATTACCTTCTCTTCATTGTGTGGCCAGGAACTTCTTTTAGCTTCATGTTGTCCATAAAAGGTGCCAGAAGTGATTTGTCAATAGGTATAAGGAGGAAACCAGTGGTTGGACTAAAACATTCAAATGCCGAGTCTGCCTTACTTCCACTTGGCTCTTGTTTTAAGGTCCCACACAGAAATGCCAGTGTTCCTCTAAGTCTCCTACACAGCTGTTGGACAGTGTTACCAACACTATTTTAGTGGTGGCCGTTCTAAAGGAAACGTGGGAATCGTGCTGTCAAGAATATTTTCAGATTGGGGAACCAGGTAACACAACAACTATGGCTACAAGGACTTTTGTTTCCCATTCATACATTGTCAGTGGGATTTTTTTAAAGAAATGTTCTCTTTGACAAAAAAGATAATCATGCTATTTGTTTCTATGTGGCCATTGAAGATGAAGTCAAAATGAATTTTCGAAGTTGAGTGTCAATTAGGTTGTACAATTGAGATGATAACCAAATTTTTGTGAAAACATACATCTCAAAAGTGGTTTGAACTTCAGGGCTCCAATTATTTTCTTACCTCACGTCATGACATGAAAATACACTGCAGCTCGTATGATCGGCTCAACCAGTATCTCTTTTGGTTTGTTTGGGATGTCAACGGGTTGAAAATCTGGGCAAATCAGAGGTCGGCCAGCCTACATGAACAAATTTGCTCCTGCCCATAAAGATCCAGTGTTTGAGACAAGCTGTAAGCGAGTGTGTGTACGTTTTACATGGCAAGATGTGCGTTCTTCTGGTATTCACCAGTATAATTACTCCTAAATGAGCAAAAAGGGAGAGACACTTTAACCACTAACATTTTCTGGGGTTTTGCCATTGTGTCTTGTTCTCCAGAAGCCACAACCAACCCGTTTTACACAAAAGCCAGTCATCTTCAAAACGTTTAGGTTGGCACATTTCTTCCCAAGTTCTGAGACTACAGTTGGAGTGAGGCCTCTCTTGTTCAAGCAGGAGATATTTATTGAATTAGACTTTGCCATGTTTTTCCAAGCAAAGGGGCAGAGTAGCACAACAATAGAGAACGGTTTACATTATTTCTTCCCGTCTGCTCTAGTGCTCCAAAGTAACCCAGACACAAGTCTTTTCCCAAGAATGTGGAATTCCACCTCCGTTTCCCATTTTTGCAAGCAGCACTCTAAACCTCCTAACACCTGCCGTTTATTTTCCTCTCGTGTTGTTTTCTCTGCTCGTCCGCAGACTTTCTCTCCTCACCACCTCTGAACCCAGATGATTATTTACTCCGATATCTCCCATGACACCCAGTTCCTCCATTTTTGGGGGGGAGAATCTTGTCAGTGCTTGTATGTTTATCTGAGGGATGGCGAGTTTCAATAAACCCAGCCTCACGTTCGCACCTCCTCACACACAAACAGACATGCCGCCCCTGGTAATTAATCCAAACACACAATCTCTCTTGTGTGTAGGGCAGAAGGAACCTGTAGGAAAATAATCGAATCTAGAGAATGCGCGTTTTAAGCAAAGTGCGAGTTTGGCACTATGAACTCTGGGTGGGAAAAAGGTAGCAAAGCGAGCCGAGGACAAACACACTATTCTGCAGACGGCAGTGAGTGTAAGCTGATAGCCGCCACCGAGTTTCCTCTTACCCCACATGCTACCTCGCCAAAAATGCACAAGCACTATTCTAGAAGTTGTAGAAAGAAAGTTAACCTCCTAGGACCTGGTGTCTACATGTGGGGACCTCACATTTTTGGTTGTCACAAGACTACAATGTTAAATTTTGGACTACAATGGCCTGGCTCCCACTTGTGATGTGGACATCATTTTTCTCTGAAACTACATCATGTAAAAAAGTTAACTCTTTCTTTTTTTACACTCATCAGGTCCCAATTAGCCTAAATATCAACGAGAAAATAAAAATGCATGCCTTGCCAGAGTTTGGGTCTTAGGAGGTTAAAAAAGAACAAGGCACAAACAAAATACGGGTCAGCAATCTCAAACATCTTTTAAAGCCTAATTATACAGGTTGATGCACACACACAAACACAAAAAAAACTACATTTTGATAGACATCACTTATTTTTCTTTTAGGAATAAGAGAGACTAAAGCTAACCATAGTTTATTTTTAATATAATATATGGTAGTTATAGGTATAGTTATAGATGCCCTATCCGGGTGTGAGTGCTGCCAGGTTCTCTATAGTATATAAATTGGTTGAGCATGGAAGAGCACTGTAAACATTATTATAAAGGTCTGCGTGTTAGTGTTTGTTGGGGGCATGTGAAGCAAACCACAGCTGGGCTTTTGCAGTAGAGGATGTGGTGGTCTCACAACTGTAACTGCATATGTAAGGAAATGAAATAAGTGGACTTGGTAGGAAAAACTGTATGTAGGTAGCAAGTGCATCGGAGAGACTGCTAATTTTAACAGAAAACCAACATGCTATTGAGGGAAATATCACGTTATAGGCTGGTTTCATAATTTGTTTTTCTGAGTAGCATTAAACAATAAACTGTTATTTGTCAAATAATAACCAAAGCATTCGCAGACCAACCGAGAGATCCAAGGTGTCCACCTAAGCTGGCTCGTCCCAATGCGGCTTGAGTCTAAGTCCAACCCAAATGGCCAGTCTTCTAGCCTTATCTTGAAGGAATAGCTTGAAGACCCTTTGGAGGGAACCCATTTCGGTTGCTTACATCCGGTCACAGCTCATGAACATAAATGTTCGGTAGATCGACCAGTGAATCAAGAGTTTTGCTTTTTGGCTTAACTCCTTCACCACAATAGACTCATGCAGAGACCGCATCATTGCAGACACTGCACACTCCCACCTGTCTTTGACCACTCCACTTTTCCCTGACTCGCAAACAAGACCCTAAGATACCTAAACTTATCAACTTGGTACAGGACTCCATCCCTGAACTGGAGATGGCATTCAAACCTTTTCCAACTGAGGACGATTGACTGAAATTTGAAGGTGCTGATTTTTATCACAACTGCTTAATACCACTCTAGCAGGAGGTGGAGGCATTCACACCGATAGATCCTTAAGAAATACGGTCGTTCTGTTACAAAAATTTTAGATTGATTTGCATTGGCTTTTAGACACATTTTACAATGTATACACACACACACACACACACACACACATGGTCACAGGCGCCCCTGTTTTTTTTTAACAAAGCCTCACTTACAGTACATGCAGATTGGTCTTTCTGGTGCATTAAAGGGGTCAAGCAAGTATGTCTTTTCAGCCTCTGAACATTGAGTCTCTCTCTGTGTCTTTCTCGCTTGCTCTCTTGTTGCAGCTGGAAGGAATTAGATCGTTTCCCTCCCCACACACACCAAGTATGATAAGCTTAACAGTGTGCCCTCCGTGATTGGAGGGCCATTTATTTTAGCCATTAACAGCGTATCTTGTGGCCCCAGGATAATAGCTAGGGAGATTAAAAACTGTTAGTGTTTGGATGAAAGGCCAGACTTGTCTCTTTTGCCAGACTTTAGCTACTGTCCCCCACATTGAGTGTCTAGTGTGTCTAGTATTTGTCAATTCAGCGTGTATAGTAGTTAGCGATTAAACTAATAGAGGCAAACTTTGAACTCTTAATGCAGTTTTTTTTCCTTCTGTGTGAATTATTATCCATATTTGAATGCCTGATAGCCCTTTCTATTAGGTATCTTATCTGTTTTACAGATCTACAGACCTGGCTAAGGAACTGGTTATTTGAGTGGTTATCATGTGATTAGTGTCTGGGATGCTGGTGTTTTTATTACACCATTCTCATCCTATGCATACCATCATGAATGTCACTTTTTGGAACATAAGTCATGCAGTAAAGGGGGTTTTCCCAAATCTTTCCCATCTGGAAAATTTTGCAAAAATGTCTTGACAGGATGATTTGAAATTAACTAAAGGTTATAGAACAACTAGTATATTATTTAGTTCATCAGTGCATGTAAAATTGTGAATCAAGATGAGAGTTGATGAGAAGTAAAATGCATCACAAACAGTGTGCTTGATTGAAGGTACTTTTGAAAGGACAAAATTAACAGCTAATAGGCCAGAGGTACAAAGTGAGCTGGTTTACATTTATTTACTTTTCTATTCATTTCCCATGCTCCTTATTGTCATAGGGTTGCTGGTGGGCTGGGGCCTATTCCAGCTGACTTCCAAATAGAGGCTGGGTACAGCCAGGATTATTCAACAGTCAATCGCAGGTTTCTATGGTACATGTTAATGTGTTTTATGGTCTGCAAACGCATAAACATCTGTTGTCCTGGGGGAAGTTCGACACAGATTACTAATGTAACCAGAATTTTAGATAAATCAATCATATAAAAAGTAAACTCTCAAAGAACACAAAGTAATTAACATTTTTCAGTCACTCAAGTTGGTCACTCAAAATTGAAATAATGTTTGTTCTCGTTCTAACAGTATGACTTTATTCCACGTACTAATAGTAAAACTGTAATCTCATACTTGTATTTTTTCCTTTTTTCTGTGGCCATAATCCTCCGTTGTAAAAACATTTGCCCAAAATCCCAAAATTTCCTTGACACCCCTTTTTGTACACAATTTGTCTGACTTTTGTGATTAAGATTAATGTATTATTCTCTTAAATTTATAACAAATGTGTAGGAAAAAAATCGTCACTATATTCAAAAGGATTTTCCTCCAGCAGGTTTATCTACAACTGTTACCTAATCTTTATTAATGAGATACACATCACAACAGAAAACCTTTTTTTATGTGAACAAGATATCATGCAGTTACCTTCTAGCTAAACTTCCACTATTCTTTTCTTTCAAAGTACATCAAAATTGTTGTAAGAACTGTTGCAATATTATCACACGTGTTTAGACAGACAGTAAATAGACCTTGCTAATTGATCCAAATACACACACGCACACATACACCCTTCAACCACTTGTTCATATCCCAAGGGACGTTTGGTGTCCCCTCTCTACCAATGGCTGCTGCTATGACTGGGGTCGAAGGGTCTCTCAGATAAGAGTGCATGGTTTTCTAAAGGGAAGCTTGACTTTCTGAGCACAGGAAGGAGGTATGAATACCCATGGAGAGAAAGAATATGGCAGGGAGTGAAGTTGAATTGAAACTCCAAACCATCGGTGCATCTGATAAGGCAGGCAGCCATTGAGGCGGGCGTAACAGAGAAGGTTAGCGGCGACAGTACCTGGAGATCGAGAGTAAGTGAGGAAAACCATGTAGGAAAACATAAATAAAATTGCTCCTGGACACAGAATCCACTAGTGTGTTAATGATTAACCATATGGCCCATCAGCTATGGCCCTCTATTGTTCACCTTTGGTCCACATATCGGCGACTAGCTGCACATGGCAATGTCCGAATGTTTACTATTTTTGTACTCTTCCATTTTGCAGACTGATGAGGTAAACATACAATATGGCGGGCACTGTGAGATGATCTCGAAATGCATTTCTCCCCTTTGCTTGCTTTTTTTTTTAGCGGAAAATGAACCGTGAATGTGCAATGCTTTAATGATACAGCGATGTGGGAAAGGTTGAATGCTTTTCTAGCAAACACTGAAAAACCTCTCGCATACTTTCTTTTGTTTGGCTCAAAAAACAAATGTTTTTCTTCAGCATATGTGGTGAAACCAAAGTTCAGTCTTTGCATAGTTCTGTGTACAGTGTGCATTTAAATAATGTGCATTTAGCCCCCTAATATGTGGAATGAATTTGTCTTTTCTGGGCATTTTTTTCTGCTCGGCTAATGGTAAGTAGAAATAGCAAAATTAAAATACACTTTGAAGGTTCACCATTGAAAAAGAACTGAAAACATAGACTGAAAGGTGTTGTGCCCATTGACATATCGAACGCTTGTGACGGATGAAGTGTGTGAGACCTCAGGTAGCTCTGCGTGCAACCATTGATTTTGACTGTCCACACAATGCAACTGATTGATAGAGCAGCAGCACAGTCATTAGATATATTCTCTACCTGCAAAACACGTGCTCCAAGGGGTGGTAGGAGCTCTGAATATTGCAAAATTGAAAAGCAGTCAGGATTGAAGTTGAAGTGTTCCTGATATTCCATACTGCCCCCATCACCTTGTTTTGAGCCATAAACGCTGTTACTAAGAGTGATACCAAAGTGTAGGATCTTCTTATAAAACGGTCATCTTTAGAAAGTAAAAAAGGACCTTGGAACATTTTCTCTTAATATGCTAATGAGTGTGGCCATCTTAATATTGCAGCAGGACTGTGAAGGAAGTGAAAAGCTTTGCATAAAGTTCCCCCAGATATTTCAATCTACCCCTTTTGATAATGTGTGTCGTTATTGGCTTGATAAGGAGCTATTTCTAACTGAAGTTAACTTTGATTTTGACTGAGATAAACAAACAAGTGTTGCAGTCATCGTTGGCATTAAATATGAATGTATTCCATATCTGTTTGTGTGTGTCGAGTGGACCCAGAGGATGTTGATATTTATTCAAATAATGACAAAACTAGAAGTCTATTTGGCCACTCCAAAAGAGTTGATTTTTGGGAAGGGTAAGTGAGAGCTTTTCCTCTAGGAGAGTGTTGTTTACTTATGAAGATGATGTGCGCTGGGAATGAGCAGAATTAGTGGAAAGTGTTGAAAAGCACGGCTAGGTTGGAATGTTTGCTTTGTGAATGAGATGAGATTTCTGACTCCCATCACGCAGCCCAAACTTCTTGGCCATGAGGCCTCTCAATGTGTCTTTGTGAGTGGACACACGCATTCATGACTCTCTCACACACACACACTTCCTGCAGATGAGCTCTGATTTCACACAGTTTGGGAACATCACTTACCTTGGCACTTAGAGTCATCAGCCATTGGACTGCACTCTCCAAAAACACACAGAAACACATTCAAGCATACACAGAGCAATCATTCATTTATTTATCTGTAAACTTTTTTTTCTTTCATGCTATGTCATCAAACGGAATTAAGGATTTTTTTGGCTTTAAAATGCGAATCCCTGGACTGTAGGTGTTTTAAAGTGAGGCTACGCATGAGTCAGTGTTTGACGTCTGTTTGGAGTCTCTGAATGTGAAAGCGTGCCTCTGTGAGGCCTCACTGTATTACTTTAAACAGCCTTGACGTACATATAGGCTGGCCAAATGGGGGAAATCACTGTATAGAAAATCTGACATCATTGGCTAGAGTCTATCTAACTCTAACACCTAGTTTTGTAAACGTAACCAATGTTAATGATTGCATACTAGAATTGTTAGAGTATGTTTTTATGACAATACCCTGTGAACAGATGGAGGACTTTTTTGTGGGCACTGAAAAACAGCTTTGCATTCAAGGTAACCAACTAAACAATTGTAATGCCATTTTGTAAATCACTCTGAGAACCAACTGCTCCTCCTCTCGAACAAACTCACCTTAAATTTGCACACATTGTTTTTGTGCTGACAATAAATAGCAAACGATTAGTGAGTAATTCAAATATTTATAATGTGGTGGAGTGTTCCAAGTATAAATTCTACTGCAGCATTGTCTTGCATGACACTTTTATATGTGCGATATTGTTCTTCCACTTTCCCCGATTAAACTCGTAATGCATAGTCTTCTGGTTTTTCAGTTTTCCTGTAGCTACTATTTATACAGGAGTTGTATTGTTTTTTGATTTTTAAAGTCCAAGAATAGGCAAAATGCAATCTGCCTCAAAAGTTCAACATTTTAGGCTTTAGCCTAGGAGTACTGATCACATTACTTCTTCAACAATCTTGCATACACACATCCACACAAAGGGGCATCTCAGGTCATAATCCAAATTCCTTTTCCTCAGATCAGTGAACCCACGCTCAACGTCAGCCATTAACTTTGACGTTTAACATCAATAATCTCATTTATTTGAAGACTCAACCAACCATTCTCACCTACACATGACTGTCCACTCACCGCCATATTCTTATCTGTGTCTTCAGGATATGTGAGGCATTCAATAAAAACAATTTTTTGCACCATTGGTCCCACAGCAGCTGTTTGTCCTTTCTGCTTTTCTCTTCTTGGTCCGCTTCAATTGAAAAAAAGATTTGTGTTGGATGGCTTTATTGTGAAATGATAAAGTAAATGTTAGGAGAGGCTTGCCTTCTCCAAAGGGCAGCGGGGCAACGACCGTGACGATGCATGCTGGGATGAAATGAATCGCCAGAGGAAAAAAAAAACACCATTGACACGAGAGGGAAAGGCCTCACACACACAGGCAGACATTATGATTTCTTTGTGTCTGTGTTCAACAATACTATGCTGCTCTAATCATTCATACAATCCTGCCATCAGCCAACTTGTTGTTTATCCTATTATAGCTTTAATTGCCATGTTCATAATAACCCTACTTTGGGGTGATACAAGGGCCAATGTAATTGGTAACCCATCTATTGGCATGTGTGTACTTCTCAGCTTAGAATAAAGCCAATATATCAATCTTTTTTGTGTGTGTCAAGGTCTATATAGTTTTCTTTCCTTTAAAAGAATTAGCACGAACCAGAGCCATGTGGTTTCATTTAGGCTGCCGCTAATGAGAAACCTCAGTGCTTTCAATGCGATGGCTTTTTAATTAGCGGCCTCGCTAATCACGGAGCCTTCGCTGCCACCGTTTCTTGTCATCCATCACCCAATTCTTTTGTTTGCCTCCCATTTGCATATATGCTCCAACCCCAAATTAGCTACTGGCTCCCAAATTGCCATGTGTGGGCAAGTAAATGGATGGTGGCATGGCGGGGTGGAGGTGCAGTCAACATGTTTACCTCCTAAACACCCCCCGGGACCACTGAGCGCCAGCACACGGGGAGGTCATTGTGAATACGCCTCTCCGGGCTACAAAGATTCATTGTGCTGTTTGCAGTAATTAGAGCAACTAATAAGCTCACAAGTACACCTTTTAAGACAGACACACGCAGCAGAAAAATTCTTCGAAAAGCTGTGATGCTCAGTGATTGTTGTCATTTGGTGTGGTTATAGAGCCCAGTGAATAGTTACACTATAGCCCAAATGAAATTCACAAAAAGGTATTTTAAATTAATGTTGCAGTGTTGAACTTGGACTGTTTGCTAAGTATCCTCAGCGAGTGTTTTTGAAGTGTTGATTGAACCATTATTGCTGATTGTGATTGAAGCATACTCCATGATTTATAGGTCAGCATCTGTATTACATATTTTATTCCAATGTGATGTGAACATTTTGAATGGTAAGCCACACCAATGTTGTTGCTGTCGTTCCCTTCGATCCTTGCAAAACCAAGAATTGACTCACAATAATGGTGTTATTCGTCAAATGATGGTGTAAATGCTCTTGTTGGTGTTGCGACATATATGGTATTTTCATCATTTACCGCAAATTGAAGTTTGAAGATAAAAGGTATGGCAGTATTTAGTTTGTCTTGAGAACCTCATTGAGTCATTTGTGGTGTTTCCTTCCAGAGGTAAAGTTGAATTTACCTAATTTTGGCCCACATTTGCCACCAGACATTCAAGATAACATTAATTCAGTCATTTTTCTGAACCGCTTTATCCCCACGAGGGTAACAGGGGGTGCTGGAGCCTATCTCAGCTGACTTATGGCCAGAGGCGGGGGATACACTGAATCGGTGAACAGCGGATCGCAGGGCACGAGGAGACGGACAACCTTTCACGCTCACACTCGTACCTAGGGGCAATTTAGAGTGTCCAATCAGCCTACCATGCATGTTTTTGGAATGTGAGAGTAAACCAGAGTACCTGGAGAAAACCCACGCAAGCCCGGGGAGAACATGCAAACTTCACACAGGTGGACCGACCTGGATTTGAACCCAGGACCCCAGAGCTGTGAAGCGGACACACTAACCACTCAAGCCGCCGGGCCACCCTCAAGATAACATACAAACCATAATTTAGTTGAATATAATGCCTCATAAATAACACAAAGCCATTAATGTCTTTAGTCTGTTAAATGGCTCTGTGTCATTTACTGGTAACGGGATGCGCAACCTCTTGTGTGTGCGTGTCTGTCTGTGTGTGAAAGAGATGAGCCGTGAAGAAAAGGATGTTATCTGACATGCTTGTAGTAGCGCAATATGTTGTCAATCCCCCCACAGTAATCCGCCTTCCCTTTTCTTAATGTGTGCGTGTAGGGGGGTGCTATGCGAGCGACAGATGAAGCGAGAGAAAGAGAGGGAGAGAACCAATATGTGTGTGATTGATGACACTACTACTGGTGTGTGTAAACACTGGCAGCCCAGTTATCCCTTATGTGACACAGAGGAGAAGTCTTGTGTCAACAGCTGCTCCTCCTCTCCATTTATCTCTCTCGACATCCTTCATCTCCTCCTTCCCGTTCCCCCACCCTCCTTCACATTTTTCCACCTCACAAACTAAGACTTTAGTGTTTGCGTATGACAACCGATTGATTATTAATCAAGGAAGGATCTTTTTTTTCTGTGGAAAAAAAATCTGGAAGAGATATTTAGGGTTTTTGCTCTGGAGATGTTGACATGAACGCATTTATAAAGTTTTAGGAAGAAAAAAAGAAAGCCTTTAAAAACAGGTCAATAAAGACTGAACAAACTCAGCTGAAAAGGGGTAGGGTTTCCACCTCAAATTGAATTTGAATCATTTAAAGCCCAAACCAAAAGACTACAAAACATCAAATATAATTTGGCATATTTGTATCCTATTCTTATGATAGGGACCTTGAATCTATTATTTTGGAGCATAACTGTATTATACTACTCACCCTAAGACACACCCTCTTGAAACCTATAACTAAAACAATACATCAACTGGATAAATAAAACAATCTTAAAAATTAAGAATTAATGCCAAATGGAATACAGTGATACACTAATGCATGGTATGTAAGAAAATCAATTATTTATTGATGGTGCACCTTATAATCCGAAAAATTAGGTTTAAAGTTTAAAGAAAAGAACAAAGATTATTTCTTTAACTTTCTTTACCATATAGTTTAAAAAAAGAAGAATCCTATCCCCTCAGTACTTGTTTGCGAGGATTTGATTTATTGTTATCACGTCAAATTCAACGCATTAAACATTTCGAGTACTGTTTAATATTATAGTCATCATTTTATAATCAGGCCGTTAAGCAGTTGCAATGGCAACATAATACCTCCATATAAGGGAGAGTTCATGCAGCCGTTTAGCCATTAGCTTCTCTTAGTGGGACCGTTATCCAGTCGTACTCCTATATATCCTGTCGTCCATTAAAGGCTAGATTGATAGCCATCAGCCAGGCCCTGGACCCACTGACACACTCTTAATATTGGTCCTAACACAAACCACATGGCTGAAGGGTTCTTCTACACGCATATACTCAGAACCTCTTCTACCATTTCCTCCCCCTTACTCAGGGAAGAGGAGATGAGCGGTCCTAATTAAAGGTTGGCTGTGTGGGCCTCTGTGGGCAGGTCATCAAGCAGGATACATTACCTGTACATTGGGGCCCTCCAGAGTCGGAGTTAGGGTAACAATTAAGATGAAGGAATGGGGCAAAAGGGTGTGTTGAAGCCGCCTGTCAAAAAAGAATGAACTTGAACGGAATAAGTAGTTTCACACGACGAGATGTGCCGCTGAAAGCTACGTTGGGGCAAGGCCTTGACCGGGAAGGTGTGAGCTGGGGTCTCAATAGCTGTATTGTGTTCACACTTGAACATGGGCCAGGGCCCAGAGCAATAACAGAGTGGAGAAAGGGAGCATGGCGAAGTGTGGAAATGAAACAATGGTTTACACAACAGTGAAATGGCCCGTTTCCTTCTCAGCAGCACTTGAGAATGGCCTTCTGTCCTGGCTTGTCTCAGTCGCAGCTTGAGTTCAGAGACACAAAAATAGACTAATGGACACAACATAAGAGAACACACACGTACAATTATCCAATAGCATGGGTGAGAATTACCAGATATTTATGCAAGTCGTTTTCAGGAGAGACACACGTCTCCTAGCATCGTGTTTGTCTCTTTGGTGGCAGATAATGCTACTGGGCAGAAGCAGAGCCAAAAAAAAGCTACCAAACTCGCCCTGCATGTGACAAACATGACTTCATTCAACGGGTAAGCAGACCGAGAGGCCAAGTTGTGAGGAAATTCAAAGTCTTGACAGATTTTAGCACATTTGTTCGCCACCATGTTTTAAGTTTTAAGAGTGGATATGAGTAGTCAACAGGAGCAATCAAGGGCGCTAAAATGAATGTGGCCTTAAAAAGAAAGATTATCGTTTAATCTTAACACTCAGATCTGCCAAAAAGTGTTGTTCTTAAAGTTCCTTTTAGCACAAGTTAGTATAGTCACTTGCAACAGTCTGGAAGCAGTGAAATGGGGCTTGTCTGAAGAGTACTATGGATTTTTGTACAATTTCTGACAGAAAGGCTTCCTGTAATCTGGTACGTAGTCACAAGGTTTAACTATGAGTGCTCTGCTCAGATTAAATCCAGTATACTAGCGTTTATTTCATCTTGTCCTCCGTTCTTTCCAAATGACGTTTCAAGAAAAGACTGTTTTCTGTCATTCTCCTCCTCAGCAATAAGATACTTGAGCTTGTTAAAACCAATTCTGGGTTGATGCTGAACAGCAACTGACATGTGGGCGGGGGCTATATACTCGTATTGAAAACAACTCGTCTGTTTTGGATTTCAAGACGAGTTTTGTCAGACTTTTTACGAGTAGTTCTATTCTCTTTTTCGTTCTCCCCTCTGTGTTGTCCATTGTATCATGAAAGACAATGTTGTTGAAGGAAGTATTCCTTTATTCGGGTGTTAATAAATAATTGATAGTCTTACATGCTTTCAAATATGTGGCCAGCACTACTTCCTTATTTGTGTTTGTCCAGTTCCAGGAATTGTCCCGATTTTGTGTTTCACTTCCGATGTCAGTCGATAGACTGCAGGTCAAGTTTTGTTGCCGTTGAATGCAGGCTTCCTAGACTCATTATTATTTGACATTATTCTTGGCCTGCATGTACTACCTTTGAGAGATTTACTCACTCAGATCGCACTTGGGATTTTTTTTCTTTTTTTTTTCTTTTTTTTTCTCCTACTATTTGGATGAGAAAGTTGAACTCAATATTTTTTTACATTCTTTTGATGATGTACATATGAATGGCAAATTGAGTTCTTTTTAACATCAAATATCCATTCACTCACTCATTTTCAACACTGCTTCAAGCCCTCGCAGCTTGCATAGAAGATTTTCTCTTTGGTTGGATAAAGTAGAGGAAAAGTATTTTATCATTGGATAATGAAGATAGTGGACATTAATCTCCTGTATGAAAGTCCCTGTTGAGAAACTAATCATATTTCTCTTATTTAATTAGAGGACATTTTTGACTCTTGAAGCTTTTAGTCTAAAAAGAAATGATCAACCTTAATGTTATTTTTTTAATTCATGACCTTCTATTTTTCTCTTTTTGACCCCAAAAAATGGAATATACCTTGAAAAATATGTTCTGAAAAGGAAATAAAAAGTTTCATTTTTTGAGTAATGGAAGTTACGAGGTGGCATTGAGGAAGGCTGAAATAAAAAATCCATCCGTTGCTCACAATACACCATCAAGCAAGAATCATGCTTTGGGAGAAATAGAAATTAGTCAGTTGTACCAAAAACTTCAAAATGTATAGGAAAACATTATAAATTGGATTTACACTATGGAAATACAGTAGGCGATAATTGGATCTGCGCGTGTTCATATGCTGCAATGTCAAACAATGGTCCCTGTCGCATCGTGCGTTAACAGCTGTTTGCTCACTGTTTGTTCTCGCCTGACAGTAAACAACTTACTGGTTTTTCCTTCCAATATATATTAAAACATTTGGACTTTGTTCTCCTGGGCCTGTTAACAATCATCATCAATAAGGCACACTCTTTGTAGAACATAAGGGTATATGCAATAGGTTAAAAAAGAAAATGGGACTGGGACACTCCAAGGGACACAGTGTGTTTGACCCTGATGTACCGTTCATATATCTCCTCGTTTAGCCAGCACCTGCTTGGCTGTAATGAGCCAATATATCTCCTCCCTAATTGCCATAAATACCTATAATAAAAGTAGGCTTGTGAAAGCGGGTGCACGCCAGTAAAACCGATGCATTTACTTTGAACGTATCACCTGCACACAAAACGTTTCGAGTGGAATACACACCAGCGCACGGACACTCGGTCATTCGACACACATTCATCCAGGCTTTTAATAAGAGGCTGTAAATAACACAAGGCTGTTGCATTAATGAGGTCCCAGCCTGAAAACACACTGCATGTTCCTTTTCACAGCATGCACATTTCCCGTTTCAGATTACTTGGAGCTGGCAAGAAGTGTGCTGATTTGGCACATTCACTAATTTAATGTTGTCAATATTTCCTTTTGCATTAGCACCATCAAAAAAAGGACTCCTCTGGTGCTACTGTAACACTATGACAAAATGGAAATCTAACAATACTGCACAGTTGCTTCATCTGGTAATTGTCTAAGAGCAGTCTAATGGTAAAGCTCTGTCAAGACTGCCATTCCAAAGATAAACATGCTCATTTTTTGCTTGCTCTCAAGTTAAAGTTCTAAAGATGCGCAGCAATGTAAAGTACACCTACAATAATACACTGTGTATGGAAGTATAAACCACTCTGATGTATTAGTAAAAACTGAGCATCATTGTCAGAGTACAATTTTGCAGTAGGATCTGCATATCTGCAGCTGGATAATCAATTTTTGTGACAATGAATAGACATACACGTATATAAAGGCTTCCTAAATAGGACTGCAGATGATGCTGATTTCAGTGAAACAAATCAGGTCTTTAGTGACCAAGCCACATTGTGACACTCACAATATTTTTACACACACACACGTGCACACGCACTGCCCAGATGGCTTTTACAAGGCCCTGGGCCCTGGCCTCCTGCTTTTTAATTATGTCAATATTGCTACCCAGCCCACATGAAGCAGGTCACATTTAACACTCTTTAATTCCCCATAACACATTTTGCCCATATACATTTCACACACAGGCCAGTAATTCCTGACTCGGCTGACGTGGCACACTAGTGTGCCATAAGAGATAACAATCATTACCATGGGAAATAGAGCACTTTTAAATGTGTTATAAAATTGTAATTTCGACTTTTCCCAGTCTTTAACTACATGTTACGATATAATAGCACATTCAATTAAATTATTGAATAATGTGCAGGTCCCCTTAAGAAGCTAAAATTCATCCACGACACACACACACACACACACACACACACACACACACACACACACACGCCTGCCCTCAGTAATGCAAAGATCAGACGTTGCGGGAATCTGTACTCTGTCAGCCTCTTTATTAGTCTGTGTGTATGTGTGCATGTGCATTCACTTGTATGTTAAGGGGCCTCTCAAGTGGAATGAGACATGTTTTTTTCCCCAGAAAGGATACATACTCTCTCACACACACTTCTTTATTGCTTGTTAGTTGCCGTACACCTCTAACTCAATTTGGAACACCTCTAACAACCAGCACTGCAGCTGACTCCACAGCCACTCAATCTGTCACTGTCACTGTTCTACTTTCACGACTAGCTTTTCACTCAGGCTTCAGCCGTGTGTGCTTGCATGCCTACTTGCGTTTGCATGCACGTATAACATATACCTACCGTTATATTGTCCACAATTTCATGGGCAGCTATGGATGTGGTTTGACTTCCATGTCTGGTGTTTTATCTCTCATGTGAGGTCGCCCCCTAACTGCATCGTATGGAAGTTCAAATCTTAGGTGAATACACACTTTGTCTACTATTTGGAGCAGGTGAACTGCGTTTTTTGACTACTTTCAGATTTGTGTCTACCATGGTTGGCTTACTTTGTTTCCTTTGTACTTTGACCTGTTTTGTGTACACAGTGTTTTTGAAATTGCCAATTTAGCGCTTGGTGACCACAATATTAAGCATATTTGCCAAAGCTAAGAAGAGCCAATGCAAGTAATTTATCAAAAATAATGTCTCTCTTTAGAAATGACTGTCAGAGGTTTTATTCTGACTGCATATATATTCAGGTGTTTTAGTATGTAGTTGCCAATAGTATTCAGCATTTTTAATCCACAATTGCAAGCCATGTTTACTGCTTACTGTCAAATTACGATTATTTCAATCATTTATATAAATTCCTACCTGCATAAGAATGAATCATATAAATGGGTCTATATTAAATACTAATAGGTTAAACACACCATGTAACTGTATGGAAGCAAAGTGCTTCTATCTCCGCCTCGCATTGCAATCACGATCACCGCTGAGTAGCGTTTCCATTTGGTGCCCTCAGTCAAAATGAAAAGAATATGCACCTTGTCAATGGCGTCCGCCTTTACAAGTAACTTTCCTCTTCTAATTCAGCCCCGCGCCCTTCAAGCATCCGTCACACGTAGCTGATGGAGAGGGCATGTCGAGACATCCATTAAAGGTTTCTAGCTGTCAAAGGTTCCCCTTTGTGAGGCGAGGAGCAAGAGGAGTGTCGTGCTCTTATCAGAGCTTCCTGTGGAGTTTGCTCTGCATCCTGTCCACTTGGAGCCGCTTCTCTTTTCACACTCACCTCTCCTGTGACTCCTCTAGTGTTCATGTTTGTTCTTTTCCATTGCGCCCCAATCATCTATAAGTACATTCTCAACTATGCATTTAGATATTTTGGCATCATTTTCTGGATTGAAGTCAATGAAAGCAGGTGCTCAAGGGATTATGTTCTCATAAAAAAAGATTAAAATGCGATAAACTAAGGAATTGATCGTCACAATTGTGGGTACCAATGTGAAATTTTCTTACCTCTACACGTGAAGAGGTATTTGTGTACGGAAAAGAAATATGCTTTACTTATAGTAAAAGGAAATCATTTAAATTTCAGTTGAATTTGAAAATGGATATTACAATTATGGCAAGCTATTAAATTTGGTCTAAACATGTTCTCACAAGAATTCACCTCTTTTATAATGATGGTGAAAATGACATGTAATTCTTAACACTGTAATGCCATTTACTTGGACACTTTGGTCATAGCTGCTTTGAATGTACGATACTGTAACTTCCATGGAGCGTCAGGCCTTTTTCCCCTATTTGACATACAAGGATGGGAGAGGTGGCAAAATGAAACGGAAGAGGTAAATAAACAAACAATCATCCATGGTCTTGTTCTGCCTTTCCCTTGCTGTTGCACCTCATTTGAAGCCTTATAAATCAGGCTCCTACGCTGTGACATGGTGTTAGTAGGCCCCCCTCAACAACATTCGCACACATGTGCACTTTCAAAAACACACAGGTCTGCTGCTCATTAAGCCCACCATCAGACCCTTGGAAGCATAATGAAATGTAGTGAGAGGTTGGAAACCACAAGTGTGTATGAACTGCAACATGCTCAGTATGTAAGCATGTGAAAATTCTGCTTTCCTATCTTGCCACGGCCTACACAACAGCAAAAAAATCACTGTAGCTCCTCCTCTGTTTATGCTTTTTCCCCCTTTTCTATGACAAGTGCCCTATGACTGAAATCCATAGGAAGCATATTAGTGCATAATAGGTGTTGGTGCTTGTGGATGGTCTTGATTAGTGAGCGGCATAGCAGGTTTAGCTTTCGTGCCAATTTTCGCACATTAAATCAAAGCCTGTATTCAATCAGGCAAAGTTAGCAAAAGCCAACGAAGGAGCTTTGATTAGACAATATGACTAGATTCTTGGTAAATTTGGATCAGGAAAATGAAGAAATGTTTTATTTTTGATATATTTTTGTACAAATGGCAATACCTATGTATAACTACAAAAAAGAATAGCACTCTAATATTAATGCCTGTGTGATGTGCTCACTTTATAAATCAACAAAAATGTATGTTGTAATCAACATAGCTTTACAAAATCACAATATCCCGTTTGTTGAATTACTTTCAAACGTAACAAACATTGCCACTTGTTTTGGATTCAAAACAGATGTCTGCAATGATCCCCCACCCCCAAAAAAGTTTTATTTACTTTTTTTTTTCTATGCTGGGTCTTTACACATTTTAGAACGTCCACATTTCTGTTTGGACATGCGGAAGTTGGATGTAACTCACATTTGCTATAGAGAAGGCTTTGCTCATTGAACATCAATCTCTTTCTCCATCATTTCAATGTTTGTTTCTTAGTAGCTAATCTATTGTCACGTTTGATACAGGATAATATTGCCATGCTAGAAAAACTTAATTACATTAGAACGTTAGTTTTTATGTTAGACATCAATTAGCCATGAACATGGGTGAAAGCTGACTTTTGAGGTGTCCACTATAAAACGGATACAGACTGGTTATATTTCAACCTGGACCATAAACTTTGCATACATACAATTGTGTGTATCTGGATATGCACACATGGACCAGATCTTTTCACACCTCTGACCAGACACTTTACGCATTCACTCTCTATTTGCACCCCCAACCCAGTGAAAACCCTTTCACCCACACAACAAGAATATGACCTTTCACACTTTACGAGGTGAGTTAAAAAAAAGAACATGGCTTTGAAAAAAACTGCCGTTTCTCAGAGTTCACGAAGTGTGCGCATCTAAAAATGTCATCTAGCCTGTTACTTCTTCTGCATTGCAACTCACTTCACTCAGTGCAAAGCCCTCCAATTTCCTACTTCTACTTCTTCCCACATTGCTACTTCCATTTTTTAGCTTTTCTGTTAAAGACGGTAATAAGAATCCCTTATTCCTTCTCTTGAAATGAGTAACAACTCATGATCAATATCTCTCAGAGAAAGTCAAAGAAGCTACAGTTGGCCATGTCCCTTCTTTCTCCCTTTCATACGTTATGCCCACGTTTGTTGGGCATGACAGGGCTGCCACTTTGCATTCGAAAGATGACTGACATCCAAAATCATAGCCATCATCTATAATCAAATCGTGATCAACACCCTCAGAATGGAGGCGCACTTTCAATCCTTTTGCATCGAAGGGAACTTTATGTTGTGTCATCAGTTTCTGCTTTTGTAAAACTGGACTTATTCCTTCAAAACAGGTGGTCGACGACTTGGGCAACATCAAGTTTGCTCTGGACACAGGCCCGGAAACCCCTGGCAACAGCTGGCTCAAGTATGTCCGCTCCGCCCCTTCGTTTGAGGAGCAGAACCTCGCCGCCTGCCACCTCACTGGAGACCAGGTGAGTGCCCCGCTTAGATTTGGACTCTATACATAAGAGACACATTGTGTTGTCTTTGTCCCACAATGGTGAATGCTGCTTTGCTTTCCTGTTTCCCATCCACCAAGAGTGATTAGCGGGTTCCTACCGTATGTGTATTGTGTTTATCATCATGGCTTCAAAATATGTTGGCTGGTAATGACCAAGGAATGACTCTATTGTGTGGCTGTCACTGGGCTGGTTGCCAGAGCTATTAGGAAGTCACCCACGTAACAAAACTGAAAGAATCGCACAACACTCATCAGACTCCTAAAACAACCCCCCCCCCAAAAAAAAAGAATGTGTTCAATTGCCGTTGCACCCTCCCCTTTCTGGCAGATATTTGGAAATACACGAAACTGTGAACCAATCTCTTTGGAGCAAATGAATTAGTCAGGTATGTGAGGACCCCATTAGTTATCTCGTTTTCTTAGTAGAAATTCATGTTTTAGGGATTTTTTTAGCTTATGTTAATTTCCTTTGTTGATTCAGCTTGTTTAGATGTGATCATGTAGTTTAACATTTATCGGCCCGTCAGAACAAAAAGTCTGCACAGTACATTTTCAAATATAATCTTTCATAGATTTGTATCATATTTATATGATGCGTCCATTTTTATCAGAGTAGTATTTACTCGCCTGGGTTCGGTGCGGGCAGGTGCGTGCTCGAAATAACTTGTTGCAACGTCTGATCGAATTGGCAGCATTAATATATACATGGACTTTTTAAAATATTTCAGAAAAACGTGGAATAAGCACTTCAAAACAACTAGTCGCAAAAACTAAAGTTTATTCATGGAGTCAAAGAAAAGTGAAACTTGCCCTTGAATGGCCTAAGATGACATGACATGCGACATGACAGTTGTACGACAGGAGACAAATACTTCCATATGACTCGTCTGTGTTTCCACATTCCTTTCACTTATTTGATTCCTAATCCCTCCCTGCCTTGTCGGGTTCTCCCCGTCCTTCGCCGCCCTTTTGTCTCTTTCTCAGTCCTCCAGTCTTGACCTGTCACCTGTCACTCTCGCACACTGAGGGGACGGGCCACCGTGTCCATTTAAGCTTCAGACATTATGAAAGAAAATGGGAGGCTGGCTTGGAGGAAGTTAGAAGGAACGCACGGGGGCCTCAAAGATTGACAAGCACCAATTGGCTGGCGACACCAACCTGCCTAATCCTTTTAAGATTTTCACATCAGTGCCCCCTGCCACTGCCGCACAATGTCAAATGAAAGAGTCAGCGCACCATCGAAAATTGTGCAGAATTATTGGACCCAGTAAAGGTCACGTGGTCTCTTGCTTTTTGATGCATTTTGCAGTTTGTACGTGGCAAATGGCTTTGCTTTTGTTTTCCTGGCCACTGGTTCGTCACAGTTATGAGCCCATCATTTATTTATACACACAAGACGAAGCCACTCAGTGCTAAAATGTCTTTTTCCGCAACGCATTGAGCGATTTCCCTTCGCTGGTCTTTTACATGCACAATGCATGACTTTATGGAAATGTGTTCACACTGCAGAACCAAATGCAGGCCTTCAAAGCAGGGGGAAAAAGTCTGTTTATTTTCTTCTTACTCATGTTGTAGGATGAACATGAATGCATTTTTGTTGGTAGCCATTTTTTGGGGTCATGTTTCAAATTGGCAAATATTTCTAAATATTGTTGCCGGAAAAAAAGAGATGATTGCCCACTTCTGGTGTTCCTATTCAGTGACTCTGAGGCAAAGTCGCATCTGCTGAGTGGAATATTGCTGAGAGCAATGCAACATGTTGTTGCACGTTAGGGTTCATTTGAAGGTGAACCTGGTCCACTTTGACTCACTCCTTGTCAGTCTGGTAAACCTTGTTTGATATGCCCTTCCACCCCCAGATAGATTCATCAATACAAATACACACACAGGTGTGTGTACCTGTAATACTACAGGTTTACTGTGGGCCTTGAGCTGGCATTACATTTTTATTTTTTGACAGAGATGAGGGGAGGTCAGGACAGGTCTGAGTGTATTGCCCCAACTATTAAAAAAACACTCAAAGATGAGCTCTGCAAACACAGTTTTCTTTCTTTCACATAATTTTCTATCTTTTGCTTGGATTGATAATTTATAGGGCCCTCAATTTACTTAATGACCGCAATTGGAAGTACTAGGGGTCCAGTCAATATTGACTGGGATCGGTGCGTGAGTTAAATCCTGGGAAATTTATAAATGAATGAAAACTTAGTTTTACCGGGGGCCATAAACAGTGTCTTTCATTTTTTTGAAATTCTGATGTTATTAATTTTGTTTCCGTTAAATATTTAAATTAATCCTAAAATAATAGAGACAAATGGGGTATAATAGAACAAGTGAGACCTGGTGTTCATATATGTTGACCTCATTTTAAGTCATTTAGGCCACACTTGTATACCAAATGTTAATATTGTGGTCTACATAAACCAAAATGTATAGATTCCAACATTTTCTCTTTATGGGGTTCCTATTTGTAATGACAAAAAATTGTCACTTGCCCTATGAAGGATAAACCGATTTATTTTAAGATGTTATTTTCCGAATGATAAAATTCTAAAACATGAACTGGTAAAATGTGCATCTATAAAAATGACACGTGGGTTTTTTTGTGTGGTTTTGTTTTTTTATTTTTGGGGGGATGTGGTCTTCATATAATTGGTTTAAAATCCTAAACCCTCATTTTGTTAACCTTACAAAAATACTATTTCCATTTCATTTGTTAAACTATCACAGAATAAAATGTAAATGTATTCCGCAAATAAACATTCCTAGTCTTAAACACATTTTTAGTCATTTCTCACGACAAGCCATTTCGGTAAAAGGTCCATCGATTATTGAAAATCACTTTTCGTACGAATTAACACGCGTGTGTGTCTCGTGTCGTCGGTGGGAATCCGTGCGCCCACCCAGTTGTAACTGAGCGCATGAGGAGGGTCACCGGGGTTTGCTTTTATCCATTACCGACATCAATATTAAATATGTGCAGTTGATGGGGGGTGGGCGGTAGGGCTGACGAGAGGGGTCCTCCGTGCTTTCGGCTGCAGATAAGATGAGGAGGAGTGGCCGGCGGGGGGACCACAGAAGGAGAGAGTGAGAGAGAGACTGAGAGAGTGAGAGAGAGGAGTGAGAGAGAGAGAGCGCACGGAGAAACCTCGCAGGGAAAGAGAAAGAGAGAGCGACTCATCTTCATCATCATCTTTAATGGACACTCGGTGACTAGATAGATAAAAGTCAGTCAGTGGGCCGCCAACTTTGAGGGGACAAAGTGTCATCCGGCGCGTCATCCGCCGTGCGCAAGATTTTGCGGCCGCTCGGCCGAGTCCGACGCCCGGCCGTCTGCGTTCGGCTCCATCGGTTCCATCGTCCGCATCGTCTGCATCGGCTCCATCGACCCCATTCCAGGCCGGCAGTCAGAGTTGTGCCGAAGCGAGTAGTAATATGGGCTGTGTGGCCAACTCCGCCGGGACCCAAATGCTCGTGCAACTGGAGGCTCTTCGCACTGCCGCGCAACTTTCTCAACTACTCCGACTCACGGAGAAAAGAAAGGTCAGGTTTTTCTTTGTGTGGGCACGCAAAAATCAATATAGATCATAATAATAACAAGAATATTCTGTCGTGTCAGCTCGGTCATACGACTCTTGGAAGTTTACTTTATGCGTGCGCGCGTGTGTTGCTGGCTTCCCGACCCTCGATTGGTGTTGACGAGAGAGCCCCCTTGTGGCCATATTTCACATGGCAAGCTTTTCGGAAGTGCGCGGAGGTCTTTTTTTAGTCATTAAATGGGAGGAAATTTGTGTACCTGACGATGAGGACGTACACGTGTTGCCAATTTCATATTTAATATGTGCATGGAGTGAGTTTTATTTTTGTTTTGGGGTCTTTAGGAAGTGAGTCGGCAAACGACAAAACAGATTTTAGTCGTTTGAAATTAATTATCCAGGTCCCATTAATTGTCAAATATTGATATTTTTTGTGTCTGTTGCAATTTCCAACAATTGCACAGCAACGTGTATTGCTGAAATTAAAAAGAAATGGTTCATTTGTGGTATTTTAACAATACAATTAACAATAAATTAGTAATTTATACTATGTGCGTTTCAGTCAATTGTATATTTGTTTATTTTTTTGTAAATCGTTTCTGTCGCATTACTGAAGAAATAATTAACCTTTTTTGTACAGTAGTCAGCAGGGAAATCATTTTATTCTGAGTCTGAGCATTAGGCCCTTTTCTAAAAACGAAAAAAAAATCATAATTACTTGAAGTAATTTCTAAATATTTTGAACTTATGTTATTGTTCTTTCTCTCTGTAGATTTATTACAAAGCAGTACGGGACATTGATGCAGGGGAGGAGCTTTTAGTTTATATGAAGGACGGCATTTTCCCGGAGGGTTCCATGGCACCTAACCTGCAAGGTAAGAAGACTAATGTGGTTCATTAGTGCACATTTTAAACAAAGTCCAAAATTGCATCCTGCTTCCACTGCGGCTCTCAACGCCTTACTCACTTGCTTCTGCACTATACGTGGTAGAGACTGCCTGTTGTTAATCAATAAATGTGAATTATTTCACTTGTATTAAAAAAAGAAACAGAAAAAAAACTAAATGCAATAATACAATGTAATAACACACAAAACATCTCATTTAAAATTCACCTGCCATTAACAATTTTAACAGATTTGTTTAAGTCTACAAAATGCAAACAGAAAGGATTTGCTGAGAGTTCACTTTTATTATCTTTTCAGTCCCAGGCTTTAAAATTGTTTACCGAATTTAAATGAATCAACAGAAATCACACACCTGTCATAAATATATTCATATTTTAATACTGCTACAATTTTAGTTTGCAAATAAATAAATCAATTTTGTGTTTTCAGAATGTTCATTCGGCTTTAAGCGTAACGTTGTTGTTGTTTTTTCTTTTTTTTCTGGAGAGCAAATCTTGTTTGTTTTTGTTTGCTTATTTGCCTTTTTTGCCAGATAAATTATTTTCTTCATTTGCTTTTAATAATTTAGCATGAAAAAACATGCTATGTTTTTTAATCAAAGTATTGGAAATTTGATGAGTGTTGGGCGTTTCTTTATGAATGCAAAAAGATATATATACCCACGAGAAGTTAAAACCTGTGTGTGCGGTGATTGATTGTAAACACTGTTAGATGCATGCACACCACCGTGTGCGCACGTGTTTCATTCCTGCAGTGACAAAGAAATATAAAACAAATCAATAAAACTATAATGAAGTTGTAAAAGAGATTGACATTACTGTTATACTGTTTCCTTTTTTATATAATTATGTGCAATACACCGTACTACTTAGAATATCCTGTAAAGGTTCTATTTCAGTAATTCAATTTAAAAGATGAATTTGACACATTAAATGGATGAATAAAATGCAAATCAGTACATTTCAGACTTGATTAAATTTATTTTACTCATTGTTTAGTGTAAATTGTCAAAATCAAACAACTTTGACCTGATATTCCAATTTTGGGAGAGTAGTACTGTAATTGTTTTAGTTTTAGCTCAGTGCATTCTCGTAGCTGGCTTTATCGGAGCAGGAATTCAGTGTAAAGAACACGAGGAGTCCCTTGTGACATCACCCATGCTCCCAGATTAGCTGCTAAACTGCACATAATCGTGTTTCCAATCATCTCCCAGATAGTCATTAGCCTCCCCTTTTGAAAACCCACCACCACCATGGCCGAGATGAGCAAGAAAAAAAAACGCTTTAAGAATTTGAATGCACACTCAAGTAGCTTTTAGAGCACTTATTAACTTTGAGAGAAGCGTTCCAAATTTCGAGTCATACTCTCCTGCTCAAATTGCAGCGAAGTGGCAGGGAGAAACAAACAAGTATGACTAAAGCACACATTGTACTGAACGTGTGTGCTCTAGTGTACGATTTGGTATAGAGTTAAAGCCCAGTGTAATGGCCCATTGACTAGCAAGTCATTTATCCACCTCATCAAGGCTGGTCACATGCATCTTTCTACGCTAATGCTCTTTTAATGTGTCCAACACGGTCCATCTGGATAAACGGTCACAGAAGAATATGGGGTCTTCCAGGCATTGTATAAGTCACTGCTGATAAACTCAATGAAATGATGGATGGGTGTGTGTTTTGGGATGCCAGGTGGGTGCTCATGGCGCCACTGTGGCTCTGCTCACCTCTGTTTCTTGAGCCTTTTCCTTTTTCTTTTCTTTTTTTTCTTCATTGCCATGCACAAAGACTCTCTGCTGGACTTCCCCCCCCCAGAGATGTTGAACTTGGACTCGAGCTCAGGAACTTGCTATTGAAAGGACTGGCTGGAGTTTTAATGTGTTTGACCTCGTTGGCGAGGGTCATTGTGAAGGTTATCATGGTGGTTGGGACAGACTTGTACTTATTGTTTCCCGTCTGCACATGCGGCCCCTGCAACACTCTACCTAACATGCAATTAAAAGTGTTAATGAAGGCAATGTATCACAGCTAATTGATTTCCATTTTATGCAATTGTCAATTGCATGGTTGTTGGTTTTACCACTTAAATGGGAGCCAATTTAGCTGTAACTAACCTAGAAAGAGGCAATTGCTGGCAATAGATTTTGATGGATTAAATAATTGATAAAATAGTAATTAAAAAATACATTGAAAAATAGATACACAGAACTAAGACCACAATTACTCGACGCCTTTCTCCATACAAGCAGATAAAATGATCCATTGATGCAATATATGCACAGTTTATCAGTATGAACATTAACCTAAGCATCAGGAAATGTGTTGAGTCAAAGTCCATTCAGAAAAATAACAGCAAAGACATTTGATTAAGCGACTGAATTCATAAGGTTTGGTTGTCATGGTGACTTGATAGCTGTGCCTTGTGTTTTAAATGTGCAGATGAGCAGATGTACCGCTGTGAAGACTGTGACGAGCTGTTCTCCTCAACACTTGAGTTGCGGCGACACCAGAAATATTCTTGTTCCAGTGCGGGCTCCATCTTTGATACCCTGAGAGAAGACTTCAAACAGGAGCGGGAGGACAGCGACGAAACCGTCCATGAGTGTAAAGACTGTGAGAAAATCTTCCCAAATGAGTACAGGTGAACAAAATTGTGACAGCAACAGAATGTTTGCTTCAGGTGCCAATGTGCAGTTTAGTTCATTGCCTATTCTGTCCGCATGAAGTCTGGGCCAGCACATGATAGTCCACACAGAGGAGAGGGAGTACAAATGTGACCAGTGTCCCAAAGCTTTCAACTGGAAGTCCAACCTCATTCGTCACCAGATGTCACATGACAGCGGCAAGCGCTTTGAGTGTGAAAATTGTGATAAGGTACAGCACACCCGGCACGTAAGTGGTACACTGGACACACTGGCTTTGCCTGATCAAATATTTTTGCTCGATGTACTTTATTGGTCATTCCTGGAGAGCTGTAAAAACAGATGTCTCAGTCATTTCTTTAGTTTTGGCAAAATATGATGCAAAAATGTGTCAAATGGCTAATTGAAATACATGCTGATTATTGAATCCATTTGGTTCACGGCAGGTCTTCACAGATCCCAGCAATCTACAGCGTCACATCCGCTCGCAACACGTGGGGGCCCGAGCTCACACTTGTCCCGAGTGTGGCAAGACATTTGCCACCTCATCAGGTCTCAAACAACATAAGCACATCCACAGCAGTGTCAAACCTTTTATTTGTAAGTGAGAGTCCTGCATGGTTTTTAGTTTTACGCCCATATAATTGATTCCCTTTTGTACTTTTTCGGGAGTCTTTTGTTTGCAACTTTTTCTTACATCCAAAGTTTTTACTAGTTTTCACATATGGCCTCAAAAAGACAAATGTATATATTTTGAGGGATATTTTTCATGATTACCAGCTTGTTGTAGTGTCCAGTTCCTATTGACCGTTATTTCTTAATTTCCATTGTTTGTATATGTTGTAGTTGATTTGGTTTACACAGTTAGAGACAGTGTTAAAAAGGGTTTAACCAGGCCCTGATGGGCTGCATCTTCCTTTATCCCTAGGTGAGGTGTGCCACAAATCCTACACGCAGTTCTCCAACCTCTGCCGCCACAAGCGTATGCACGCAGATTGCCGCACTCAAATTAAGTGTAAGGACTGTGGCCAGTTGTTCAGCACTACCTCCTCCCTAAACAAGCACCGTCGCTTCTGCGAGGGCAAAAACCATTATGGCTCACCAACAGGAATGTTCAATCCCGGTATTCCCATGAGCTCCAGTCCTATTTTGGCCAAGGCCAAGTCCCACCACCCCCACCTAAGTGGTCTGAATCAGTCGGCTTTAGGCTTCACCGACTACTTTCCTTCCAGACCTCACCCTCATGCTGGCTTGCCCTTCTCCTCAGGACCCCACGGTTTCCCATCCCTCCCACATGGTTTCCCCGGCATGTTTCCTCCATCATTGTATCCACGGCCGCCACTATTGCCGCCTAGTCCGATGATGAAAACCGCCCTTGGCAACAGCACTCAAGAGGCACTCAAGCTACCACACAGTCCTCCAGATGCCCCCCCAGTGTCTTTAGTTAGCTCCACAAACAGTAATGGAGGGAACAGTTTAAGTCTGGCTGAGGACAAAGATAGCGAAAGTAAACTGACGCTCTCCTCTGGTGGAGAGACTAAGACCAAGTCCAAGATGGGAGACCTTTCAGATGGCAGTGACTTGGAAGATGTTAACACGACAAGCGGGACTGATTTGGACACCACAACTGGTACGGCTTCAGGTGATGGTTCTGACCTGGAGAGCGACGGAGATAGTGAACGCGAGCACAATGGCAAACGAAGAAAGCCGTCCGTGGCACTTTCCAGCCAAGATGGTTCCCAGTTAGAAGACACAAACCGTGCAGTGATGCCAGCGGTGTCTAATTCAGGCAACCTCTTGGTTGATCGGCCCTTTTTCTCGTCTGTGCCCACGCAGCACTCTTTCTTCCCTCCACCTGATGAGCAAGCACTCCCACCGACCACCACGAATGCTATTGCAGCCACCACTGATTCCATTAAAGCCATTGCTTCAATTGCTGAGAAATATTTTGGTCCCGGTTTGATAGGTCTTCATCAGGAAAAGAAGATGGGTCCACTCCCCTACCACTCCATGTTTCCCTTTCAGTTCCTACCCAATTTCCACAACTCCTTGTACCCCTTTAGCACTGATCGGGGTGCCCTCAACTCTGGCCTGTTCTTCAAAGGCGAACCCAAATCGCCTCGTGATCATCTGCATAAGATGGTTTCTGGCGCGCTTGGAGCACCTGTACCTAGTGGGGAATCACCATTTGATCTTAGTACGAAAGCTAAGGAGACCAAGCTATCGCCTACAACTCCAACTAACCCTTCAAATCTAAACCTTAATACTGGGAGTGCCAGGGGCTCATCCGTAATGTCTAGCGGTGAGGAACAACCATTAGACCTTAGTATCAATAACAGAAGCCGAGGCGGTCACAATGGTACAGCAGCTGAAGCTCAGAATCAAAAGAACCACATTTATGGAGTTGTAAAAGGCATTTCCATCAAGGATGAAACAGTCAACTTTTCAATTCCTCACACCCAGTCACTGCATCAATCGCCCATTGCGTCGCACCAACACCAACAGCCACAGCCGCACCAACCACCTCCTCTGCACTACGCCAAACCCTCTGCCTTCTTTATGGACCCAATATACAGGTATTTCTGTTCCAGTTAGACCGCACAGTTTTATCTACAAATATTAGTGGATTAATGGTTAAGATGTTTGAGATGATCCCAGACCTTGGTATGTAACCCGCTGCCTTGTTGTTGGTCCAGCAGGGTGGAGAAAAGGAAGCTACTTGACCCTGTCGGAGCGCTGAAGGAGAAGTTCCTCAGGCCTTCACCACAGCTCTTCCACCCACAGGTATACCCATTTTAAACAGACATAGTGTACTTGTGCCAAGGTAAACAAAAAGGGTAAATACTAGCGCAGATGCTAGAGTGGCGAATACAAGAACAATGTAGTCAATATCTTTTACGTCGCACAAACAAGTACATGATGTGAATGTCTTTTTCTTTACCCTCCCACGCTGCTACAACCTGAATTGATAGGCCTCAATGCACCATAATTCGATTGTTGATGTTCTGTTCTCAAGGGTTGTAGGACTTCTTCCTTTGTTTATTGAATGGCGCCTGTGTACTTCATCACTTTTACCCTTTTCAGAAGACACTGTGTTATTGCAGCTTTGATAATTACTCACATTGTTCGACTGTCCCCGGACCCTCGCTGCCGCTTTAAATCTTGATTGCGAAGAATGATAGTATTAATAAAACATTTTTTAAATGAATAGTAAGCATTTGAATGGTATCCTCTCTAATCTTAGCCTTTGCATTGTTTCATGCACTGGGAGCCCACCAGGCCAGCTCATACCTCAACCACCTCGAAGTTTCTCTTTTTTTCTGTGGAGTGGACTGGCTCGCTAGATAATAGCACCGTGTCCATCAAGGACATCCTGTGTTTGTGTCCTAGAGAATGAGAGGCTCTTGTTGGGGAAACTGCTTAAAATCTGACCTGGAAATCTTTGTCCCCTCTCAACTGGGACTTTGCCATACACAAAACTGGAACATTTAGGTACAGATGGATTTAGACATTTGTATTTTGTCACAGGCTGCATCTTAATACCACAGTGTTAGTGGTTGTATTTGTTTGGTAGTTTCAGCAACTACTGGTATACTGGATGACTCTGCGAATATTTCAGAATGATATCTATCTGCCAACCATTTCCGGAAAATTACCTCATTCCCTGCCATCGACTAGAAGCACGTCCATTTAAATTGGGTACATTGATGCACGTCCAATCCAATTAAACGGAATACTTTGGGATCTTTCATCATCAATGGGAGTAACGGGGCCAATACGAGGTGTTAGTATTAATCATGAGGTTCATGGATTTATGTTCTATCTTGGTTATGAACAAGCATATTGAGACCGTCTTTCACTGTGTCTCCTCTGTGACTTTTTTTTTTTTTTTTAAAGAAGAAAAAAATGAAGAAGCAGAAAGGGCAGGGACAAGGATGCAAGTGGTTTTGGCAAATAAACTCCTACACAACCACCGCTTACCTGCTTTGAACACAAGTTTCTCAAGGGAAGGAAGAACCTCTCATTTGAGCCGACATTGCACGATATTTTGCAGCACTATGCTATCCTCTTGAATAGCTCATTTAACCAGCGTTCTTCCGTGACACAAGTCAAGACGTGGTGAACAGAGTCAAATCTTAAGGGAATAGAGGGAGTGATTAATTGTGTAAACGTTCAATAGGTCAAGGTAGCAGCTCACCTCCCACCACCTGTCTATTTGCCTTAATCGTTTTATTAGACATTTTGTTTTCCCTTATTACATCTTTCTTTCAACACATACACAGGAATAGACATGATTCATTTCAATGAATATGTCATTCCTCTTTATCCCTTCAGATGTCTGCAATGGAGAACATGGCAGAAAAACTGGAAAGCTTTGGTGCGCTAAAACTGGACATGCCGCCCAATTCACTGCAACATTCAGCTCACCCACTATTCAACTTCCGCTCACCTCCTCCCTCTCTTTCGGATGCCATTCTTCGCAAGGGAAAGGAGCGCTACGCCTGCAGGTTGGTGCCCTACACTGCAGCACATTTTCAATTAGGACTGTTTTTATTATTTCAAAAGATGACAAAATAATTTGTTTTCTTCCTTTCCTTTTTTTTCTTTTTCCCCATCTGTTTTTTTCAATGGCTTCCCCAATGAAGGTACTGTGGAAAAATCTTCCCCCGCTCTGCAAACCTCACCAGACACTTGCGAACACACACAGGCGAACAGCCCTATAGGTATGTTTACCTCATGCAATATTATTTATGGTTAGAATATTATTTATGGTAGAAATATTGAAAAAGCTAGGACGAAAAATCCACTATTTGCCAAAATATTGAGTTGAAACTGCATTCACTTTTACTGCTGTGCTGCCCTTGAGCAAAGCATACCCCACCAGACTCAGTTCTTTTGTATGTCCAAATGGGAGATTATATTATACATTCATGTTTTGGTTTATGATCTTGATCACACAATGAATTAAATATCAAGCTCACAGCACTGCTGTACAAATGATTTGACTTTTGACATACACTGTCCATGTTCTAGATGTGGGTATTTTGTATAGTTAAAAGATTTCTAATGCGGCCCTGCATTTGTTCACTGTCAGGTGTAAGTACTGTGACCGCTCATTCAGCATCTCGTCCAACCTGCAACGCCATGTTCGTAATATTCACAACAAGGAGAAACCTTTCAAGTGTCACCTGTGCAACCGCTGCTTCGGTCAACAAACCAACCTTGACCGACATCTCAAGAAGCACGAGCACGAGAACATTCCTGGTAAGATTTCCCTCTCCCGTTTTACTTGCCTTGTTAATGTTCTGGCTAATGGTCAGTACACATTGGCCTTTTGGAAAATCCTGCCCTGAATAAAATGTTTCTTAAAGTCATGCAAACAAACAAAACCTGAAAAAGTGGGAAAAACACTTCATTTAATAGTTTACACTTTTTCCCCGTCTCCACTCGCTGCCCAGTTATTCGCTACATCTGTAGTTAACGCTCCCATGTCATTAATAGGTTTTATTTGATACATCTGGACAGCGTTGTTTGATTGACATCTTAAAATATAAATAAACATAATCCCTCAGGGAATGGTTATTATGACATTTTTTTCTTACTAAAATCTTTAAAATACTGTGACATCATTAGGTAGATTTTTTTCAGGTTGTTATTTCCTTTGAACATACAAGTTATACTCAAATTATGTGGGATTACTTTGTAAAAATGTAAACCCTCATCATAACCTTGATAATATTTTGCACTGCTGATATGATGTGTGATAGTTATTAAATTAAACATATGATTTCTACCTGTGTGTGTGTGTGCGTGTACATAACATCGTTTGTGTGTGTATTAATGTGCGCGGATGTGTATGTCTGCACACTTTCCTCACCAGTGAGCCAACAGTCTGGGATGCTTTCCAACTTAGGAACCACCATCTCCTCGCCAAACTCCGAGCCTGACAATCACGCACTTTTAGATGAGAAGGAGGACTCGTACTTCTCGGAAATCCGAAACTTCATCTCCAACAGTGAGATGAACCAGGCCTCCAGCTCCACGGATAAAAGGTAAGAAAAAGCAAACAAGCAATAGTCACGCATGAGCTTTTGTCCAATTATGTATGTCCTCAAACTAACCTGTGGTTGTCACTCCAGTCATTTCTTTTTTTTTCTTCTAAGCCTGTCTTGTGTCTTTACGATGCACACACTGCAACATTATAATATATCGCAAAAGGACACAGTTGCAATGATAAAAAGATAACGATGTTATTGTGGTTGTAGTTTGCTGTACTACATTGTGATGAGACTGATGTCACTGTAGCGCAGTCAAGTTTATCACTACTGAAAATGAAACTCACCACAAAACACTATACAAATGAATGTGAATTTAGTGTTGGCACTCTGAAGACGTCAATTAAAAACACACACAAAATGAATGATCATTTAGGAAGCAGAATTTTAGATGCTTGTTTTGGCCTCATTAAGGCTGCTATAAAACTGAAGCCGTACCTTTAGTGACCAGTCGATATGTGCAAATCTGTATGCTGAAAGACCCAGCGACATTGCAGTTTATGACATTGACTGTATTTCACCCCCTTTTAATAGTGTTGTTGCAGCACTTCCTCACTGTGGCTCTTCTGGCTTGTCCTTTTGCTGCCTACATGTTGTGAGTGCTGGATGAACAGTGCCCTCTAGTGCGTTAATGTTTCATAGCAAGCAGTAGATGGACACTAAATGCTGTTTTTGTTTTGTTTTTAACATAAGCATTTCTAGTTAATGTATTGGTTGAAAATGTGTATACTTCACTGACATTAGTCTGACGTCGTTTAAAGGTCTGTTATCATGACGACAACCAATTGCCCATTGTTTTTTTTTTTGTCACGTTTTGTTTCGTTTTTCACAAAGAAACATTCTAACATCTGGCCTGGCTGGGACATCACTGCAGTCATTTTTGTGCGTCCATTAAAACGAAATCGTTTACGCAATCTTGTCATCTGGAAATTCGGTGTGTGTGTGTGTGTGTTTGTGTGTCTGTGTGTTTTCAAACTCAATTACAAAACTGTTCCTGTTCTCACACAGTCTCAACGTCCATCCCTCCGTCGAACTCGTCATCCCTTTCCCCATGTCAACGCTATTTTAGGCCAGCAGACTGTGGTAGTTTAACCTGGCTGCCATCTGGGATCAATACTGAGTCTCATCCACAACAAGGCGGTCTGACATTTTAATATCAGTAATTCAGACTAAGTGTTGTTGTTTCTGTCCACCCATCAGACAGCTCAGTGTTTATTCTCCCTTCAGAGTGAGCGAAGCCTGGCTCTAAACACGCTCATGCATGACCATCTATAATCACTCTTAAATGCCGTCGCAACACAGCTTCACTCCA